>NW_026607495.1:2500000-3750000 GCF_021117445.2 Syzygium oleosum
AGAACAGTTTGTAGGCACCTTACTAGATATCTATCAGCAGCAAAGTATTTGAAAATTGATCATCTTACATGAGATTCCAGAATCATGACATAGAATAATTGCAACATCTAAAATTCTGCCAGTTAAACCAACTAAATTTTCGACCAAAAAAACAACTAAAGTTTGAATTAAAACCAACATGGAGTTAGTCATCGAGTCTGAGCTACAAGGCACAAAGACAACACAGTAGCCAGGAAACAACTTCGTACTGAGCTAAGTAAACTAAACCAAAACAACACAGAATGATCAGATTAAGAAAAGACTACAAACAAAAGGGTTTTGACTTGATCTCTTCTTTTGTTAGGCAAAGTCAATGCCCGAACCCAAGCACTTTCACTTCTTGTGGTAGCAGCTTCTCTCTTGCAACACCAAAAAGACTATGCACAGGTGCGTTCTTGACTTCCTGAAAATTTTTGGGATAAAATATCTTCACTTTCGCTTTCTCTCCAGCTCTTGTTGCTGCATTTACAAATCATTGATCAACCCAAAATGAAAGTGTCACTGTGCTTCGGTGCTAGATATTCATTCAAACTCATGTATATATATGCATCTAGTTGTCAAAGGAGATCATCACTAACCATAATAGTAGTTTCTTTGGTCATGGGTTATCACCCGACACTGACGCCTTGATTCTTTCGACAGTGCACTTGATCAGGTTGTTCACAGTAGCCACCGACCCGAGAGAGAGTTTAGCAGATGGTACAGTGTCAACCAGGATTTGAAATGCCACTGTCAGTAGCGAACCACCGGAGCCGATCTCGAGAATGTTTCCTCCACCAAATTCTGGCCCATCAGGAAGTATGGCAAAACCTGAGGGTAACAGCGCAACGTAGTCGGGGTCGCCGCCGTTTAGTACGACGTTCATAGCGACGATGTCGACCGGAGCGTAGATCACATATGCCCCCACAGAATCTGTGCAGCTTTCTTGCAGTATAAGCATGTTGCTCTGGCTCGAATTTGCATTCTGCAGCTCAATTTACAGGTAAAAACGTCAGTCCCAATTGATGCGAACAGCGTGATCTTTTTGACCTTTCTAATGTGAGAATAGTTTCCTTTTGGTGATTACTTACGTTTACACGGAGTAATGAGACGCTGTTGCCAGGGTCACGACCATTTGCTATATGTGCCATTTCTTGAACTTGTCCCCCATTTGAAAGTATATCCCACTACATTGATCACAATTCACCACAAATGAATAAGCAACAAGCAACATGAAATTGATCCCTTCATCGGATTTAATGCATAATTTAACTTGGCAAGACTCATCTGCATTTGCCACAACACCAATTACTCGAAAGCTAACACGCCATGGACATCGCATGAGGCAACAAATCACAAATCATTAGTTCAACTCAAACAGATACAGACAAGAAAATGTTGAATTTCTGTCTCTACATGCCTCTTGGTTAAGAACTCTAACTTATTTATAAAGCCAATTAGAAGGAAGAGTTTGCATCTCCATAGACAACTTTAATAGGAATCTAAGAATCCAAAAAACATGACATATGTCCAAGAAATGAAGCCCAATTTTCTTCCAATAAAGAAGCATAAATTCCCTACCTCATTGCGAGAGTTCTCATCACGGAGGAAATCAAAAACCCGTTTGGGGGGAACCGGGAGCCAGAAGGAAGTTGCGGCGCTTAGCACAATTCCGGGAGGCCTGCCTGGATCATCCATGCTCTTTCTTGTCATGACCCTCACATTATTATCAGAACCAGCTGCTGATAATGTTGTCCAAGCATGTGCAGTTGAAGCACCGACACCGCTACAGAAGCTAAGCACCATCCTCTCAGCCAATTTCAACATGCTCCTCCTTCCTTCTGGGCTCGTTATCACTGTGCACATATAATATTAATTGAGTTATCACTAAAGCTGGCAATGAAACTTATGGGGATTCCTGACGGAAAATTGTGAAATAGGATCAATACATAGATCTCCTGATGGTATGTTATTGGCCATTGAGCTCGCGAGACGTTCACACTGCCGGTCCAGTGTCGCCACCCAACGTTTCGCTCCAAAGGCGAGGCCGCAATTCACTAGGGGCCTATATATGCTATGAACAGCTCTATCATCAACCTCTACATGTTCGACCCATGTGACCTGAAAATGGAAAATGATACAAGAGAATTTATACGGCAGAAATTATGTATGTGAAAAATGAGGTGATTAAATGGGGATGTCTCATTTCTAGAGAAGAAGAGGGTCAAGGAAATATATGACCACCTTTGAGTAACCATTAGGCAATTCTTGAATCAAACAACCGGATGGCCTTCTCCGACTCCGTAATATGGGATTCCCTCGTATATTGTCCAAGGAAACATCGACCACAGCCCACGTTCCATCGCTGTGTTGCTTACAATACCTCACAAAATAATTTTCTCGAGAAGGAACAAGCGGCGATGGGACCTGGAACTCGGCTGTCATCTGAAAAGTTAATGAATGGGGCTTCTTAGAACGGAGTCGATGAAAAATAGTCAGTTAGATTATTATGCAAAGTGTGAGTGTTACCACTTGCAATGCACCATTGTAATTCCCGGCAACACCAGTTGATAGGACTTCTATGGTCATTGCTCTTGAGACAATGCCACAAAAAACACCTGACCATTGATTCTGAAAGACAAATGATTTTAGAAAAAAAATGAACCAATCAACTGCTCAAATCGATTTTAAGCAGAGTAATAAGTTACCACATCCATGAGTATTTCGACAAGGTTAATGTGATTCATAATAACCACTGCCGATTCTCTCGAAGCTTCCGATTTGAACCCTAAAGGTTTCGGCCCAATTCCTCTAGGGAAGATCCTAAAATATTCATCTTCATTCAATATCTCCGATGGTTGGCCACTGCCTGCAGGAATCCACAACGGTTCTCCTCCTTGTGCCATCCTAATCAGTTCCTCCATTGCCGCGACCGCAAGCTCGATGATCAATGGCTTATCTGCCTCCGAAGGCATGGATACAGATCTTATAAGATCAATTCCCCCATACATTTCTCCAACGAAACCTGATTGAGCCGGGAATTGATCTGGGGAGCGGGATGACATGTGAGGAGGAAGATGAGGGTAGTTAGAAGCCAACGGCTTCCCAACATACTTTGAAGCAATCGCAGATATCCTATCTATCTGCAATACAAGAAAGAGGGTTCAACATTTTTTCATGGCCCGACATGTGCTATTCTTGTGAGTCATGAGTTGAGAAAGTGCAACAACCAAGTGTACTTATATTCCTATGCTACCTCATCTTTCAAACGAGCATTTTCAATCCTCAGATGCTGCTCATCAAAGGACATTTCACCAAGGGCGGCAGGGCCGCCGCAGTTAGGGCAGGTGGCGGTGCTGAGAGCTTCCCTATACCTCGTGTTCTCGGCACGGAGCTTTTCATTTTCAGCCTTCAGAATCGCATTCTCGTGGCGTTCATGTTGGGCCTGTAAATTAGAAATCTACCCTTCAGCACTTGTATAAGCATCGACTCCAAAACGCACTCACTTTAAAACAATTGTCAACTACCCCCAAAATATGAATCTCTCAGTTACATCTATTAGTTAGGCCGCCAATTACTGTTCATATGTGAGTACGTCATTTTTGCATGCGCATTTTGTAGCTTGTATTATGTAATCATTACCTTCTGAACATAAGATCTAAGGAAGCTATCCGTGGTCTTGATTATGTAATTTTATAAATCTTATTCGAGGAAATATAGATTTTGCACATTCAAATGCAAAGTTTTAATAGAGAAGTTACCTTCATTTGGGTTCGCTTATTTTGGAACCAAAACTTGACTTGCAAAGGCTCCAACCCTAGCTCCCGGCTCAGTTCCTTTCTTTGTTTGTCATCTGGGTGAGGGCACTCCTTGAAGAAACTAAAAAATATAAATAAATATAAGAGAGAGAGAAAGAGAAATATTTCACATACCCAAGTAATTAAACCACTAAAATTTATATAGAAAATAAGAAAACGCGTTCATTATGTTGTTCGCTCACCCTTCAAGCTCTTGGATTTGACGCTGAGTGTGGCGATGGTAACGCTTTCTCTTCTGGCGTTGACCATTGTTATTGTTGTTGTCATCGTTGTTGGGATCTTGAACGTCGTCACCTGAAGGGTCGGGTTCCATGGTTTCAGTGCCAGATTTGGTCTCGAAATCTTCGATGTCTCTCAACTTCAACACTTCGCTCTCGGAGCTTCTCGCGCTAGTCATGTCAAGCAAGTGATGGTGGTTCTCAAACATGTTGGGTTGAAACATTTTTGACTGATTTTATCCCCCTCAAGGCTCTCTACTCTCTGCAAAGTGTGAGACTGTGAGAGAGCAACCCACTAAGAGTTCTTTTCTTGTCCAAAATATATACACATACAAGAATTTTAAGTGACCCTCAAGTTAGAGAGAGAGAGAGAGAGAGGAGAGACAGAGACAGAGACAGAGAGGGAGGTTAAGTGATAAGTATGGACTATGGAGCTCTCAAAAGTCAAAAGATCTTCTACTACAGAGAGCTGGCAAGCACACATACATGTAGGTACAGAAATACATGGAGTTGTCTACTGAACTTTCAAGGGCCAAAATGAAGACTAAAAAATAAAAGAGAAACTATCTCTTCATTGAGAAGGGTCGTGCCTTAAATATTTTTGTATCAATCAATGAAGCACGCCCAATAACTAATGAACTAATTCTTCTTCAACCCATTTCAGATTTAGGTTTATATCTCACCCACAGAAGCAGGGACTAGCAAAACGTGATGTGGTATTGAACAAAGGAAAAACAAGTGAAGCTCCAAAGATCTGAACAATATATGGAAACAAACACAACTTGGGTTATGGAAGATGAAATGGAAAAAAATCACGGAAAATTAATTCGTGGACCTCGAGTGGCGTTTATCCCCAAAGAGAGAACGCCGTCTTCACATTTAACAAAGCCGGAGCGTATAACTCCGGCAAACACATAAGAAAACCCTAAAAACCAACCACATCTCACTCATTTCTATCCGTAGGAAGTCCCAAATCTTCCTAGATGTGAAGAAGAAGATGCTTGTAGGGTTAACAATTTTCTTGTTCTTTTTCTATGAGCAATTTTGGTGGGTTGATTTCTATGAGCAAGATAGATAGTGAGGCTTTTGTTTACAGGTTAGCCGAAAAAAGGGCATTAATGACGTGACCGGGGTTTTCCTTTTGGGGGAGTTTTCAAAATTTAAGGAAAAATGAAAAAGAAAGAAAGTCTCGAGTCTTTGAGCTGTTACGTGCCAAGAGGCTAGAACAGGAAAAAAATGTGGTGTACGTAGGAGGAATTGACACACTCAAGCGAGAAGAAAGCTGTCGAACACTTTCCAAAAAGAAAAAAAAAACGCAAACAATTTCTTTACACCCTAAGTCAAAATTAAATCGTAACGCCCACCAATCTCTCTCAGACTCTCTCTCTCTCTCTCTCTCTGCGTGGGAAAAAAAATAACGTAAAACTTGGTTCAAAGGAAAATCAAAGTGAAGCGTTGACAGTGAGTGATCTGGGGAACTGTTTGACAAGGTGATGGTGTATATCACAACGTGTACGCAGAGAGAGAGAGAGAGAGAGAGAGAGAGAGAGACTTACTGAAGAGAGTTGAGGGCTGAAGCTCTGACCGATCGCTTTGGCATTTCTTGGGGCTGCTTGAGAGCTGCTTCTGCTTGAGTGAGAAATGGAGAAGGGAAAAAAGGGTTTTCTTTTACAGAGACTGTACAGTGAGGAAGATGTGTGTGTGTGTGTGTGTGTGTGTGAGAGAGAGAGAGAGAGAGAGGGAGAGGGAGGGAGGAGTGTTTTGGGGAAGAAGAGGAAGAGGGTAGAGGGAGGAGTTATTGCAGAGCGTGTTGAGAGGATGCAATTGCATTTATGGCGGGGAAGGAGGAGAGTTATTGTTCTCTCAGAGAGAGAGAGAGAGAGAGAGAGAGAGAGAGACTCGTTTTTCATGGTTTTGTCATCCACTAGGGTTAAGGGTTTACTCGACCTGAAATGTTAGGATTAGGATATATGTAAGAGAAATGCACGCATAGGTGATAGAGAATGTACGTCCAGAAATGCTAAACTATTGTTAAAAATTTGTAGGTTTTGCGAAAGCATGGTGTTTAATATAGATGATAGTTTGTGTTTTGTGATGTGTGCAAGTGTATGTGTCTATGGCATAGTTGGATGTAGGAATGGACAAGGGGCAAGGTATATGGGACAAGCATAGTTTCACTAGTTGATAGAAATGGTTTTACAATAGTTGGAGGTGGTGTTGTGATGGAGGAGGCACATGATATGGTCTTTTAGTTCATGCTCCCCCCACCTTGCATGAATGATACTAAGCTCTATTTATAGAGCAACTCCACCGACTCTCTCCCACAATTGTTGACCTATTTTACAAGATTTTTCTAGTCTATGTTGCTGACATCTTCAAGCTTCCTCTCCACGCATAAGCTCCTAGAGACTTCAACACTTTGCTTGTGCTTGCTAGACTCTTCTGCACAAATTCATTGCTGCCTAAGACTAGGATTTTTTGAAGGATTCAATACCCATCCTAGAAGTCTGAAGAAATTGGATCGCAAATTCCAACAACTATCAAGACATTTCAGTGAAAACTTCCTGGTTTAAGAAAGTGGTGCAAGTATTGCTAGAAATTTTTAGTATATCGCAGTGAAAGTCTTGCGAATGGTTTTGAACATTCTCAGATGCAGAGAAGCTGCTTCTCGGAGTTGGATTATACAATGTCTCAAATGAAATGGACAATATGAAAAGAAAGCTAAGAACCGAGTATATCTAGCCGTTTACTATTAAAGTTAAAATCACAATAGATGTGGATTACGTAGTCAGCATACATTTTGATTTCTACCATTTGCTCCGACGGTCCAAGGTATATCAAATTCAGTTTGTGTAACAAGAGAACTGTTTCTAGTTCAATTCCAGCAGACGAAATGGATTAGCGAAGTGGAAATGGCAATTACAAGGCGAAGGGGGGAGTCTCCTAGTCCTGGCTACTTCGCTTCGTATGAGGGTTTGGTTGGGAATCATTTTGCAATAAAGGGTCTAGAGATCAGTTTGATAGTGTTTGGGGTCAAAGTCACAATCCATGATTGTATAAAGGCTTAGCCGAAGATCAAGCAAGGAATGAATTCACACCTATGGAGGAGGAAGAAACCCGATCTGTCAATCCTCAACTCACAAGGCACTTAAAGAGCACCCAATTAGATAAGAAATATGCAGAAGAGATGATTTATGTGAAGAGTACATGATCCTGTTTATAACTTATTATCTAAGATAACTAGATCAACATAATGTGAATTATTATCAATCAAAGATACGCACAATCAAGGAAGATATGTGTATAACCGTGAGAGATATAGATAATCAAAGGAAATATCATAATTATCTTTTAACATTCTCTCAAACTCAAGTTGGTGTAGAAAAAGTCATCTGAAATTTAGAGAAAAGTTCCGAAAAAATGCATGGGTGCATGGAGGGCTACGTCGCAACATGCATACGTGGCTACTTAGGTGGTTGTTGTGCGTTGTTGTGGCCTGCTATGCAGGCTACGTAGGATGCCATGGCTGTTGTGCAGGTTACGTGGTAGGAGGCATCATGAGACTAGTGTGGATGTTGTGCAAACTACGCAACGGGAAACAGCAGTATGCGATAGCAAAACAAGCTGACATGGGCGTAACGAACAATGTTGAGGAATGACATTGAGAGAGGGATATTGATAATAATTGAAAAAGAGAACTGACACAAGATATGATCCGTTTGTGCAAACAATCATGCGTTGGGGTATGCACACCCGGTGCACTCAAAGTTTTCTCAAAATAAGAAATATGCAGAAGAGATGATTGTGTGTAAATTCTGCGCGTTTCGATGGAGAGTACACAAGCCTATTTATAGACTTTATTATATGACTATTTAAGGTAATAAGATAAACATAATCTACACAATCATAATAAATATACATATAATCCTAAGAGATATGGAGAATCATAAGGAATATTATAATTATCTTCGACATTAATTAATAATCCATGGTAGACTAGATTCCACTAAAGATTTCGTTGCTATGTTATATTATAGTGACTTCACAGAACTTATCTATATGTCCTGTCAAATTGTTTATCTCTATATATTCCACACAAAAGTTCTGAAAAGTAAGAACAAGTAAATATGTAGAGATGTTGGCCAACATCATCAGCCTCTGACCAATTTTGTTTTGATTTCTTGATCATCTTTCCTCATCCCATCATCATCCTTTCTCCCTTCAACTGACAAATGCTTAATAGTTTGCACATATTGCGGAAGAGATGCATAAGCAATACAGAAAGGATCTTTTGAATTGGATCAACTTTAATCATTTGACGAAATGAATATGAATTTTTGAATCTTTCGAATAATATCTCGAGTAAAGATTATTGAAGTGTTGGTCCGCTTACTCAGTAACGACATCGGCTCGTGTAAAATTCTGTGAATTGAGATACTTTGAGACTGTGGAAACTGTGATTAAGTAGAAATGGGTACTAGAGAACTGTGGATTCATCAAGTAAAATGTTCTCCGAGTATTTTTAGGTTAAACGACATCAAATTCCCTTTTAGATGTTATGCGATGATTTGTGGCTAATTTAGGTACTCGAGTCCCATCGAGCTGAACGCTTTACAAAGGCATATAATATTGGAAAAAATGTAACACGATATTGTTTGTTGTAATCAAGAAATTAAACAAAACTAATAACTCTGAGAAAGCGATAACAAATTAACTCTAACAAACGCAGCCATTGGACGGAGTGAACGAGTTATTGCCTAATTTCGTGCTAGGCATCGAGAGTTCTATCGCCCGGTGCGATGAGGCAGAGACACATGTAGAGCCTCCGAGGACACTCGCCTGAAGATGCGTAGGCTAGCCGCCACGGTCGTTCGACTTTGCCCTGCATCATGTGGGAAAAACCGAACGGATTGTAATAAAATTAAATAGGAGGTGAGGTACCGGTTACCGAATTTCCTTAAGGAGATTAATTCCCTGCTCATGGTGCACTGCAAATTTAACAAACTATACCTCCCAAGATGCAATACCTCGAACCTATTTGGTTAGCACTATGCAAATAAGACTCGATCGAATAGTTCTCGAACCAACACACTTAGAGAAAAAATTGAAGAGAACTTATGTTAAAATGAAGTATAATCCAAATCCATTTGTAGAATTTGAATGAACATGAACTGAAGAGATACATGAATCGAAGTGATACATGAACTAAAGAGACACGTGAACTGAAAAGACATGTCTCGTTTTGTTCACTTTTGTTTATCCATTGACCCATAATTACAACATATAAGACACTAAATGAGATAGAATGTGCATATCTAGCATGATTTTCTAATGGGTGGAAGCAGGGGACTAGGTGCCCATGTTGTGCTGGATGGACAAACACGTTGGAATGGATTCCTAGCCTCGTGCTGGCTTAAGAACATGGACCCTGATAAAGTCCTAGGAAGTTCTTAACTTAAACAGGTGCGGGTTTTTATGATTTTTTTTAGCTATTCAATTTGTTTTTCTTTTTTACCTTCTTGTTTTGCTTTTGAGACGGGTGAGACAGCAGCGAGAGACAAATGGTTTTGACAATGCTCAGAGAGAAGCCACATGAAGGATACATAACATGAGATTGCTTTAGAGAGCAAACTCCAAACTCCAGTGATTTGCCCAGAGTTTCATCTCTGTAATTTTCTTTGTGATCTTTGTGTGAGAAATGGTTTTGGGGCTAGAATCCACGGAGCAATGTACTGATTGCGTTCGTGAGGGAAGCTTGCTTAGAGACAATACGCCATTGTACTCATAATCTCCCGGTTGATTCCGGCGACACCTTTCATCTGTATCTTTCTGGACGTAGGTAAAAGTGCTGGCCCAACCTGGTCATGACACTGTGTACTACATATATTGCTTGATTTACTATTTGATTGCTCCTGACCCTCTGCTCCAGTTGTGCGCCTTACTGGTCGTGACAACACCTGATGCTCAAAAGCAAAGGAGCAATGGCACGCCAACTTCAAAAGACCGGCCTCTTGATGATTCACAAGTCAATGATGCTCTCATCTTCTTCTCATCTATGCTTCATGAATTTTGATGATTCAGATTTCCCCGATCACCATGAAAATCCCTTTTCCTTGAAGCATTTTCGGTGGATTCGGCGCATACCTTATGATTCGTGCTTATGTTGGCAATACTACATATCAACACGTCACATGATCTTCGTGGAAAAAACTTTGTGTGTCGCTTTGACCCTTACACTTTCATAACTTCGGCATTCCTTTACTTTTCTTAACTTTTGCTTTGCATTTGTTGCATTGTCATGGCTAATACGATATGCTTGGATTCCTAACAAGGGACCCAACAAAGTTCTCTATAGATAATGCTAGTGATAGACGTAAAATCTAGGTCAAGGGCAATGAGATTGAAATATTTGCAATACCAAACTCATGTGGGTGAGGGAAATGTAGAAATTGTATATCAAGCTTCAAAGACTATAGTATTTATCTAATAAACATTGCGCTGGAAACACCAAGGAGTCGACTATATCAATGGGCGTGCCAACAAAGGCCTAAAAATCCTTTCCCAGGCCCGCCTATGATGAAAATGTTGTCAAACATTCTATATAAGATTGATTAGGCCTAGACGAGCCTAGCTAGGCTCCGGGTGAGCAGGTCGAGCTCAAGAAGGGAAATGCTTGCCTGATCAAACTTGAGTCGGGCCAGCATGCTGCCAAACCCATGATCACCTCTAGCGAGTGGCCCCACAGAGAGCAACGGCCGCCACCGGCCGCTCGATGCTTCATTGAATGATGTGATGTATTCCAGCAAAAGGCCAAAAGAGATGTCCAATGAACATTGGATTCTCAGGAATCCCATTAACATATGTAAACAGAATTTAGGTGAATTTCTGAATCAGAATAGACTGGAGTGTTAAATACATCGCCAACGTACAAGATCATAATTCCCAGATTTCCAGCTTCACTGACGATTGGGCTCCAATGTTATTACACTATTGCATCCCTTTCATCCATTTTCAGATCACTTTTTAATTGAAATGTACTTTCATAAATGTTCTCATCATTTCATTTGTATCACATAGAAATTTTTTCTCTACGGACATCTTCAATTAAGCAAGCCTCTCACTTCTCTAAAGATAATAAATGAAGAGAATCCAAATGGGCCAGTTTGGAGGTGGAAAGATTAAGCAAATGCTTTCAATTATTTCTGCATCTTTATATCATTCCTTCGTCACCTTCACAATATGAAATAAAAGCTATTCAACCACTTCCTCTTTATTGCAGTAGCCCAAGACCATAGTACATGAACTCAGATATTTATTAATATAATTGACTAATATTGCAAGAAGAATTCCCGCAACTTATAACTTGAGCTTATACTTGCAAACAGAATCTGCTGTCCAGTTTTTTAGAGAGATCGAAATGTTACAGGTTGTATAAGAGGTTGCCTTCTTTTTAATGAACTTCAGGACCTTCACTTCCCCGTTCAAAGCCGTTGATGACGTGAAATTCATGACCTCTCTCGCCAAATCAACCAGAAAATAAGTGTTCATCACCAACCTGTCCCCTAAGACCTCCAAGGAGGTGCTGATGTTGTGCTTCGCTCGAGCTGGGATCGTGTCCGGTGCCAGTAACGCGTCCCCTACCTCGGTGCCATGATAGCTGACGTACGAAGTTGCATTGTGGTACTTGAAGCTACCGTAGTTACGGTTGTCGACCGTAATCGTGATCCCCAACGTGAAACTCAATGAACCCACGTCAAGGTCTTGTAAGGTGACAGATTGAGGGATCAATATGGGTTGTTTAGGCTTAAGGATTGTGAAGTACAGGATCAGCATGACTCCTACAATTATGAGCAAGAGAATGGCCGAAATCACACAGCTGATTTTGAGGCATTTTCGGCTTCCCATATTTTTTTTTCCCTTGATGGGTATGTGGGATTAGAGAGAAGAATGTGACAGCAGCAAAAGTTTTTGGCCTCGTATTAGTTCTGAGTTTGTAGATTTTTCAAGTGCAGAAATGGGTGAAGATGGGGATTATTTCAAGGTGAGATTGTATCTGAGCAGAAGACAATGTGAAGTGTCTTTTGTTGGATTGCTGTTGTTCGTTTCACTGCAAACCTTGATGAATTCATTGGAGAAATCTATAGGCTTGACCTATGACGCTCTTGTCCATCAGGTTGTCCTGATGCCATATGACCAGCAGATACAAATGCTAGGCCATTTGCCCTTTCGAGTACCAAAGTCTAGAGGCCCAAACAAAAGAGCGTTCTGTTCATTTGATTACTTGAGAAACTAAGCCCATTTCCTTTGCCTATGACATGTCAAATGGTTTAGCCTCGGCCCACAGAAACATATTGCCCATGTCTCGGGGTGGCGATTTCTGGCACGAGTGAGAATCCGATCCGATATGACAAGGCAGGGAAAAAAGACCACTAACAGCCTGTTTGGTTGCGATAGCGGAATAAGCCTGTGATCTAATAGGCATTGCGATGTAATGTAATAGGGGTTTAATCATTATTACAATGTTTAGTTTAAGTAATGCAATACCTATTATACTGATTAGTGTCATGGGTGACTCAATTTAATAAGCGGGTAGCATCGGAATTCCCAAAGCGCCCCTAAAATCAGAATTAGAAGGAATATGATAATTATCACTTTAATAGTCAATCGTAATTCATTGAGTTTCATACGTCATATTTGTTATTAGATATATTGTAAAATATGTCTTGAATTTTATGTATTCGGTCCGGTTTATCACCCGACTCGACATATTTTTTGCGCGACCTGAAAGTGGAGAAAAAAATTGAGATTTAGTTCGCGACGCGAAGGGTTGGACCGATAGGCCAAACTCATAGCAAGTGAATAAATTTCTATGGCGGTCCGCCCGAGCTAGAGTAAGCGAACAAATGTCTCGGGGGGTTCGGGGGCTATGCCCCCGAGGAAATTTTTTTTGGGGAGCACTATTTATACCGCGGCTAGGTTTTCTCATTGATATACAGAGAGAATTTTGTTTTCGGAGAGTTTTGTGAGCCGTGAGCTTTTGTCGTTGTTTCGACTTCTGAAAACTGTACTCTCTTTGATTATAGTGGAATCTTGTCTTGCCTCGCTCGTGGACGTAGATCACGTTGTGATCGAACCACGTAAATCCCTGTGTTCTGTATTTGTTTTTCCGCATCTGTTTCCAACATATATAATTTACTCAATCATATATTTATCTTCATCTTAATAATCTATTTATGATTAAAGTTGAAATTTAAATACATAGCATGCGATTATAATCTACAGTAAAATCAATCTAGTATCCACTTATACCGACAAGCGCCTTATTGTCCTGGTTACTGAGCAAGAAGGAATTTGCATGTTATATGAATGTAACCAAACGTAGGATGAGATCAGATTTCAGTTACTGTTCTAAGAATTATTTATGTTCTTTATGGTTCAATTGACAAATCGCCTCCTAAACATGTCAAAAGAATCATTGTCAATGGTCAGGATTCATAAGCACATGTATCACAACTACAATCAAAACTAGCTGCGCTAAACTAACTTGACATAGATTCCCATTTCCTGTGGGAAAATAGGTAGGGAGCGAGCATTCCTCTCCATTGAAGAAGACCCGCGAAGGAAAACCGTCGCCTTTCGCTACTTTAATGCCCGGCGTGAGCTTCTTCGCGAAGGAGATCACGGATTGTTGCTTCCCGGGGACCCGAGGATCGATCTTTGGGTTTGTCCCGTTTGTCTCTCCCATCAAGAATGTCAATCCTGGCAGCCCCTGAAGGAAGATGGTGTGGTTCAGATCAGGAAAGAAGGTGCCGTTGAATGAGTACGCCTTCTGGAAGCCGGGGGCCGCTTTCTTCAATTGGATAGCGGTGAACCAGTTCTCAAAATTGATCTCTTCCCAGTTGAACAGGGTGAGCCGGACGGTCCAACCCTTCTTGTAGTCGGTGTAGACGTGCCAGTTTATGCTTACCCCGCAGTTGTCGCCGCAGGGCAATGGGTTGGGGATGTGGAAGTGCTTCATCTTTGCCCATGCCACGGCCTTGGCCGTCCTGTTCTGGAAGGGGACCAGGAGGGCTTCCGAGGGGAGGAGCATTGCTTGGGCCTTCTGGTTGCACGAATCCGAGCCATCGCAGCCGCAAGCGCAGGTGTTGCAAGGGATGACCGACTCGTTATAGTATGCCGAGAAGGAAACGCAGCAATGAGAGGTCGTTTTCGTTGGCCTCGAGATGTTGCAGACCACTTGCCAACTCGCGATGGCCGAAGTTGTCGCCTGGAGGCCACTGGGGTCTGGGAACTCTGTTGGGTCCACTCGGATTGGCGGGCCGCATCGGTAGTCAGGATTGAGGGTGCCGACAATTTTCCATTTCTCGGGAGGATGGAGCGCGGTTAGGTTTGTGTCGGGCGGGAGCTTGTACACTTGCACTTGGAATACGGACTTCGCTTGGCTCGGGTCCATGATCGACGGTAAGATGCTTCCGTTCCTACAGCAGTAGGGCAGTTTCCCGATCTTTGTATCGTTCGCCCTCTCGCGGGGCAAATCCGCGATGACCGGCTTCTTCTGGCAGTTCATCACTTGGGAGAAATCAATGCTTGTGTAGTACTGCGCCGCGATGCCGTAGATGCAATCCGAGTAGTCTATTTGGTGAGTGTATGCTCCTCTCATTGTGTATATGAACTCCCCTCTCATCCACTCCCAGGTCAAGTTCCAATGGTCGAGGCGGCCCAAAGGGCTGTCGTTCTCAATCGTCACTTGAGCTAGATAGTTGCTTTCGTAGGCTTGGATCACATCGTAGCTAAACGAGAGGTCGCCCTTCTGACGGGGCGATAGCTTCGTTTTCAGTCGCTTGACCTTGTACTTCGGATCCCGAACGCAGCACGCGTACATCGACGTCTCTGCCAAATCCCATTTCTTAAAATATGAGAAATCGCAGAAGGGAAGATCGAGTAATCTTGTGCAACAAATAATTGATCAATCTCGGAGTTCAGGCCGGCTTGCGAAATCACGGTAGGTTTCAGAAGAAATGCAAACAATGCTAAAGAAAATATCCATATGACATGCGCCACTTACTCTTATGTGCAGGTGCAGGACATTTGTATCCATCATTCTCGAGCCGTATCGTCTTTGGCATCGGGACGCCTGGTGGTTTCACGCCAAACTGTGTGCCCGAGATCTGAACTATCGCCTGGATTTGGGTCAAATCCCCTGCAGTCTCAATCGACGTCTTCAGATCCGTCTGAGGATACCCCGAGAGGTACGTCCCATTCCCGACTGAGGCTGGGAAATCCTCGCTGTCAACCAGGACTGCGCCGCCTGCTGATACTAGAATCTCCTGGTGCTGGAACCCAATAAATATCTTCCAGGCCTGGAGCTCGTGCGTGCCCGTGTTCAAGACCGTCGCGGTTGAGTTGAAGGCCCAGGACTGCGCCGACGCATTCTTCACGTGGGGGAATTCCTTCTTCCTCGAGACAAAGTCGTAGGAGATGAAGATGCCATTGCAGTTCTCTTCCGCGGGAGGAGGAGCTGCAGGCAGATCATAATCAGAGTCCTGAGCATTGATGTCGTTCCAAATTGCGAAACAAACCAAGAGAATGATGAACAAGCTCAATGCTTTTCTGGCTTCACTCATGGTGTCCTAGGATTGTAGTGGATTTTCAAGAGAAATCTCTCCAGGAAAATCTCATCTGAAATGCACCTGGAGATCTCATTGATGGGTGCTCTTTTCCTCCTCTCTTCTCGTTTTTCTTTTGTTCAAAGTGATTGAATCTTGATCTTTTGGTTATCAGAGAAAGAGAGTGAAAAGTGGGTGGAGGAGAAAAGTGGAAATGGAGGGGGAAGAGCACAAGTGTGCAAAATTGGGGAGGGACAAAGTCAGCTCTCCATTCTCATCCTCTCAAAGTCACCGATGCCTCTGGACAGTTAACAGATAACGGTTTTTTGGATCTCTTTCACTTAAAAGTTCCAAATGGTGTAGGGTATACTGAGAGAGGTTGAAAATTTTACAAATATAAACGGGGAATTTGAACCATCAACTTGGAAAATCATGCTCCTCAAAAGAAGAACTTGGAAAATCATGCTGGCTTAGGTTCCTCGCGGAATTCATTCGTAACAACCTATATCGATTCCTTAATTCTCATCTGTTTTATATTGCTGCTGTCATTGGAACATCATGGTTCGTATTTGAACTCGGAGCGGAGTTTGTTTCTGGTCAATTGGCTCTAGATTGGTGTAGTTTTCTCTTGTTTCAGAGATCATAATAGCTCCAGTTCAGAAAAGTGAAAACATGTGAAGAAGTTTAATTGATTCTGATCACCTAACATTCAAAAACTGGCACGAAAGAACGTAACGACACTTATTTTTCTGCACTGATACTGTAGTAAGTTATGTGTCGGATGAAGTTCAAATTAGAGACTTGATCTCACCAACACTTGCTATGCATCTGTGCACCGAGCAGCTGACTTCAGCTATTCATGAGGATTTTTAACAAAGGCAGTGACAAATTTTAGGCGATGTGCCAGAAGCTCGATCTGTTAGAGCCTCTAGACAATTCCGTAACATTTACCTCTCAAATGGAACAAGTTAGAGTTAGGAGTCAGAGAAAACAAAACAATTGACTATGTCCAAAAACCAGAATAACACAATATTGGCTTTACAGTCATCATGTAACTTCATAATCTCTCACTCTAGGAAGAAACCTAACTCAATTACTTATGCAATTGAAGATTGATCAACACTTTCCATACACAAAAAATCCCTAGTTATACTAGCACTATGTTCGATAGCTTTCCAACTGTTCCTTCTCATACACTGGTAACCTCCTAAAGAGGCGATCCGAATCTTCGGTACAGACATTGACTGATAAACATCTAGACAGCTTTGGATTTACAAAACCTGGTGTAGTTCTATGAGTGTCACTTCTTGTGGTCTGTCGACCTCCAAGGAAGCAGTTTGCGAGCTTCCTCATGTTCATGGACATTAACATCTTTGTTTTTTTCTCTTATTCAGAAGGCCTCCGACCTGGAAATTACACTTATCAGTTAGGAGTGTCCTCCACATCGGAGGGCTTGGCCTTTGATTTCAGCGCTCTAGAGGGCCTTGACGACTTTGGAGATGATGTCGACCTAGCCTTTTTCCGTTTTTGTTTCTTCAGTCCTTTTGGGAGTTCTGTCAGTGGAGAGTCTTCAACCATACCAAGTGCAGGTTGGCCCGATTCAGATTGTTCAGAATCTACTAGAAATCATCCGAAGTGACAAATGGCAAATTAGAAGAGGAAAACAATATTTAGGGCTCATGGAAATATGACCAAGTTGACAAGAGCCAGAGAGAAAATGTAAAACCATAACCAGCTCATATAGGATAAGAAACATATTAGAGAATTAATTGCTGCAAAACCTCATCTTGATATGATATGGAGAAGATACATATACGTATTTCAGGGGGATATTACTGAAATGACTACAACCAATGTAATATATCCACTGAAATAGAGAGGAGAAAGCAAGGTTTTAAAAGAAAAAGTGCAGGACAAATTATGCTCAAGAAAGATGACGTGCGAACAACCATTAGAAACTGTCATGCCACAAATCTGTCATCTCAAACTGACAAGCTTTCAGAGAGGAAAATAGTGCACCGACATAGAAAAGGGGAAAACCAATATCTATATGGATTAGGATGTGTGTAACATCAAGGATGAAGCTAAGGTTGCAATTGAGAACCTTCAATCTTTTATAGCCCGTCAGATGTAAGTTAATGCACTCCCCATTACTACTTTCAACTCAAAGTAATATGGGAAGGAAAAGAACTAAGAAATAAAAATTTTGCAGCCTGTAGCTTCTTGGCAGTCTTATGGAGGAAAAAGTTTATCATTTGCAAAGAGTAAACTGTCCTGGTGACATTGGACGCACAGAGATAGCACAAACCATGTTTCACTCCAACTGCAAATTAACAGAAGGGAAATCTATGAAGGCAACATACCTCGGGAGGGCCATGAACGATGACCCACCGGATTAGAATCTCCAGGCTCACCGATCGAACGGAGAGAGCCCGAGAACTCGGGTGCGGCCCTGAATTCATTCATCTGCATTATCCGAAACGAAGTGATCACAATCATAAAACAGAATTTCATGAAAAATCAAAAACCATGGAAAACCCAAAGCTATAAGAGAGGAAATTTGTGTGCTTGATCACATACCCAGCTAGGTCCATTACCGGATGGACCATCCCATCCAATATGAGCAACATGCTTAACATCAGTCGGGTACCCGATTTCCATTTCGCGGTCCTTCAGGACTACAGAACGAATATCCCCCATTTTTCACATAATCAATCACGAAGCATCAATCACCCATTTTGATCACCTACATGTGACAGCACAACCCCAAAAAACACAAAGTGCAAATGCATCCAATTTTTCCTCAACTCAAACACAATTATGCTTGCTTCACAAAAGAAAGAAAAGGGGGGGCATTGCTCACCAAAGATTCGGGAGATGTACTTGAAGCTCTTGTAGATTCCTTTGATCGTCATTGTCAAGACAGATGCAACTCGACCCCTCCAAAACAAGCAGCCCCTGAAAATCTTCGACAAGTCGGTCGAAAAGGGATGATCTTTCCTTCTTTCTTCCGCTTAAAATGGCACAACATAATCGAAGTGAAATGCACGAAAGCATCACGCGTTCATACCTTCAAGAAAAGAAACGGAATTGAATCGTTTGAATGGAACGCCTTCACGTTTCTCTCTCTCCCTCCATTAGCCTGCCTGCGAAGGCTCCGTCCTCCATTCCGTCACAATGGGTCTTCACTAATGGCGAAATCTCGGGTACCCTCTTCTCAAATCAAGCTGCTGAGCGCGCGAATGCAGGAATCTCTGCGCATTGATGTGGCGGGGAGGAAGTTGGTGATGCTGACGATGAAGGGTGATTCGGGTTGTCTTCTAATTCCAAAGGGGAAAGAGAGAGAGAATGAGAGCTGGAAAACAGAGGAGGAAGAAAGGGAAAAAAGAGAGGAGATGGAAGGAGATGGATATGAGAGAAACGAGACAAGACAACCATGAATAACCTCCAAATCAGAGGTTGTTGGACACAGAGGGAAACCAAACGTTTGTATCAAAACTTCAATTTAGATTGCTTCATGATATTTCCATTTATGGAGTAGTATGGTCAGACTCTGATACCCCATTGGTTTTAGATGGTGTACAATACAATACCTGCCATTTCGTAAATCGATATCAACCGAGAGGAGTAGCATGTCGCGAACTGAATCAATAGGTTAAGACGCATGTGCAAGGGTGATAGGCATTTGGAAGAATAGATCTCCCGCTATAAATTCAATTTGTAGCAATTACCTATATCCAATAGATTACCATCATTTTGTAAATCAATTTTAGTATGGTTGATATCAATCGAGAGGAGTTGTATGTCGTAAACTGAATCAATAATTTCAGGTGCATGTGTAAGTGTGATGTATTTGGAAAAATAGATCGTCCGCTATAAATTCGATCTGTAGCAATTACCTAAACCCATTGGTCTTACAACTTGATAGCTTAAATTTTTCTGAGCTAAATTAGATGCGACTAAATATAGTCATGTTTAGTCATGGACTCGGGGACTTAAGCTGCCTCGTGATGTCGACAACAAAGGTTATAACACATAATTATATACCGGCTAAGAAAAACCAAATGTTCTAAGAAAAATTACATCGAATATTCAATGTGAGTGTCTACTATTTTTTGAGAAGGAAAATCATTCTATCTACCCAGAAATTTGCATTCTAATTCACTTTAGTCCATAAAAGTTTATATAGTTTTCTCTTTATTCGGGGTGTTGTAATAACCTACACCAATTTATCCCATTTGGATCTCTTAGGGCAGAGAGAACAATTTCTTTGAACCACCAATGTGGCGCTTAACAAGAAGTGCCCTCCAGCACGACTTGACAAAATCATACATCATGATGAGGCATCTTTTAGGTTTTCTTGAACTGGTTTCTTTATATCCATGAATGTGAACCTGAATTTTGCTGAAACCATAGACTCAAATTCACGTTAAACTTCATGAACCATACAGTACATTGAAATCTCCAAACGTTCCAACTTATTGAAATCACACAACAGACTTGCAAAAACTCCCCCACAAAGAAAGGACCAAAACTCAATTTTCAGAACCGTTCATTGTATGCCACCCCAGTGGACTTCAACCAAGACCCTCCTCCATGGATCAGCTCAGCCACGGTGAACTTCTTCGCCTCCGCCGAGCTGGTGATGACATGATAACCCGGCCACTTCACCTGCTTGCTTGTTCCTGCGCCCGGTCCCCTGTTCTTGTACTCCCCGTAGTATTGGGTCTTGAGGACGAAAATCGCACTTCCACGCTGACCACCCTGCTAGATCAATGTGATCACCAATGTTTGATTGCGTCACCACAGTCCTGTTGTACTCCTTCCAAGGCCAGCCTAGATACGACTTGATCGAGCCCTTGACGGGCTTGAGATCGGAGCTCGTGAACACATCACAGCTCTGGATTGAGATCCCTGTGTTCTGGTATTGGTCGATTCAACCCTGGGCTGTGACCATGTTGGACTGACCGCTTGTGGGCTTTCAGGCCACGAGCTTGCAGTTTTGCAACACATCCACCGAGTCGCCGAAAATGAAGTCCACCGCGCCCGTGATGTAGTAGTCTCGGTAGAACTGGCAATTCGCGTGAGTATAGAGGGTGTCTTGGTAAGCATCAATGTGGCACCGTTTGATGACAGTCTTGTCTGCATTGACAAGGAGCACGACTGCCTGGTGTTTCTGCGGCTCGGCAGTGTTCTGGAAACATGTGTCTTGGGCGATGAATCCATTGCCATTCACAGCTGCATTTGGTCATTATACGGATTTTGTTGAGTAAAAACTGTACTCTTTGGTCATGCTCATCGCTCCTTATTTCAAAGTTTCCATCGTTATTTACAAATATCAAAGATATGAGATGAGATTGGTCCTTACCAACAGTCACGGTATTGAATGTTGTTGTACCATCAACGAAGTTGAGGCTGCCAGTGATCACTGTCGAATCCATGCCATGGCTGATGAGCATGATGTTCGTCTTCGTCTTTGCCACCTCCACATTCTCCTTGTACGTGCCTTTCTTCACATAAATAATGTCCCGGATCTTGGCTTTGTAAGGAGCATCCGTGATCGCCTCTTGCACTGTCTTGTACTTCCCACTTCCATCCTTCGCCAACACCACATCAGCCTTAACGGCATTTGCCAGAGATTGCAGAAGACAATGATCTTTTCCCGTAACCCATGATGGAAAATGGCCGATCAAGTACTCCAGGACATCCAATTTACTCCTTCAGGAGATGAAGTAGAAACAAACATGGCTAGCAAAGTTCTTGCCCTCAATATCAAGTCGCTGAGAATAGGCTCGATCAAAGATTTAGCCGACGACGAGCCTTCAAAACAGTCCAAGCAGGTGATGTAATCTGTGAGTGAATGCTCAACCATGTATGGACATCTGCAGATGACTGAGGAGAAAAAAAGCTTTGGATTGAGTTGATTCGAATCTAGTATTCATTTATATATCCCTAAGTTCATCGGTTACGAGTCTTCTGACTCTCATACTAACTAGAAGTGAGTGATTAAAGCTTCTGACGGTCAATAAACCCAAATAACTAAAGAGAAAAGATAGACAAACTAGAAACTTCTACCTTCTTTTCTTGAAGACTCCTTTATGGAGTTTTCCAATCTATCCACAGACATTCCCATCAACTCCACGCAATCAGCCAAAGCCGCTTCTTCTCTAGGATCATTCACCCAGCGGCTCACATCCTTGGTGGCATTTATAGCGTTTTTCGTGCGGATCGCCATCTTTTTCACAAACACTTGGAGCAACTTGTTGTCGCTCATGAACTAGGCCGCACCATAGGGGACGATTTCCGAAACCATGGCTTGGCATCGAGCCTGATCTTGGCCCTTGCCGCAGATATGCACAAGAGGGGCATTAGCGAAATTGCTGGTCTTGATCAAGTGGTCTGTGATTATGGCAGATATGCACAAGAGGTTTGTGTGTTTAGCAATGGCTGAGTGGTGATTGCCATTCTGAGGAGTGACTTTAGGCTTATTGAGTTGAGCTCTCCTTTACTCTCCACTATATCAATGCACAGTCCTTATATATAGAGACGATGATTGACAATTCCTGATAAGATGCAGTTTACATGAAGCCAAAACGATGTTACATGAACCATAGAGTACAATGAAATCTCCAAACATTTCTCAATTATTGAATTCACAACACTACTTACGGAAACTTTGCTAAAAAGAAAGGAACAAAACTCATTTTTCACAACCCTTCAGTGTAAGACACTCCAGTGGACTTCAACCATGTCCCTCCCTGAATCAACTCGGCCACAGTGAACTTCTTCGCCTCTGCCGCACTGGTGATGACCCGATAACCCGGCCAAGTCACCCGCTTGCTCGTTCCTGCGCCCGATCCCTTGTTCAGGTACTCCCCGTAGTAGAGAGTCTTGAGGGCGTAATCGCCACTCCACACTGACCACCCTGTGGGATCAATGTGATCACCAATGTTTGATTGCATCACCACAGTCCTGGAGTACTCCTTCCAAGGCCGACCCAGATACGACTTGATCGAGCCTTTGACAGGCTCGAGATCAGAGCTCGCGATCACGTCACAGCTCTGGATCGAGATCCCGGTGTTCTGATTTGGGTCGGTCCGGCCCTGGGCCGTGACCATGTTGGACTGGCTGCTCATGGGCTTCCGCGCCACAAGTTTGCAGTTCTGGAACACGACGCCTGCGTCACCAAAAATGAAGTCCACCGTGCCCGTGATGTAGCTGTCTCGGTAGAACTGGCGGTTGGTGTGAGTGTAGAGTGTGTCTTGGTAGGCGTCGATGCGGCACCGGTTGATCACCGACTTGTCTGCACTGACACGGAGCGCGACTGCCTGGTGTTTCTGCGGCCCAGCAGTGTTCTGGAACCATATGTCCTGGGCGATGAATCCATCGCCATTCACAGCTGCAGTCAGACAGTTTACAGATTATGTAGAGAAAAAACTGTACTCTATGATCATGGTCATCACTCCTTATTTCAAAGGTTCCTTAGTTAATAACCATCAAAGATATGAGATGAGATTGGTCCTTACCAATAGTCGCAGAATTGAATGTTGTTGCACCGTCAACAACGTTGAGGCTGCCAGTGATCACAGTCGAATCCATGCCATCGCCAACTAGCATGATGTTTGTTTTCGTCTTGGGCACCTCCACATTCTCCTTGTATGTGCCTTTCTTCACATAAATAACGTACTGGGTCTTGGCCTTGCTAGGAGCGGCCACGATTGCCTCTTTCACTGTCTTGTACTTCCCACTTCCGTCTTTTGCCACCACCACGTCGGCATTAACAGCGTTCACTGGAGATTGCAGAAGACGACGATCTTTTCCCGTGACCCATGATGGGAAATTGCCGATCAAGGACTCCAGGACATCTGGTTTTTGTCCTTCAGGAGATGAAGCAGAAACAAACATGGCTAGAGAAGTTCTTGCCCTCGATATCAAGTCACTGACAATAGGCTCGATCAAAGATTTAGCCGATGACAAGCCTTCAAAACCATCCAAGCAGGTGATGTAATTTGTGAGTGAACTGCTCAGCCATGTATGGACATCTGCAGATGACTGAGGAGAGAAAAGTTTTCGATTGAGTTGATTCAAATCTAGGAAAGTATTCATCTAGACATCTCAATCGAAACCATGGCTCGGCATCTAGGAAAGTATTCATCTAGAAATAGTTTGTGGGTTATGAGTTTTATGACTCTCACACTAGCTAACAGTAATTGTTAAAGCTTCTGATGGTCAATAACCTCGAATAATTACCCAAATAATTACCTTCTGTTCTTGAAGACTCCTTGTGGAGTCTTCCAATCTATCCACAGACATGTCCATCAACTCCACGCAATCAGCCAAAGCCGCTTCTTCTCTAGGATCATTCACCCGGCGGCGGACATCCTTCGTGGCGTCTATAGCATTTCCCGTGCGGATAGCCATCTTCTTCACGAACACTTGGAGCATCTTGTTGTCACTCATGAATGAGGCCGCGCCATAGGGGACGATTTCCGAAACCATGGCTCGGCATCGAGCCTGATCTTGGGCCTTGCCACAGACATGCACAAAAGGGGCATTAGCAAAATCGCTGGTCCTGATCAAGTGGTCTGTGATCATGCCAAATGATGAGATGATTGCAACTAAGGAGAAGATCAGACAGAGACTTTTGCTGTGAGAGGCTTGTGTGGTTAGTAATGGCTGAGTGGTGATAGCCATTCTGAGAAGTGACTTTAGGCTTCTTGAATTGAGCTATCTTTGCTCTCTACTTGTGTACCATATCCATGTATAGTCTTTATATAGAGAAGATGATACTAATATGATAGATAATTTCTTATTTTCTTTTCAATGGGTATTTTTTTATTAATATTTGGTAGAAAAAGTTAAAAGTTGAAATTGAGATGATTGAGCTTTACTTTATTTATTGATGCCAGCGCCTAAAGGATCACAAATTGTTTAACTTTACCACGTTTGGCGGGAAAATTGTCAAATCAGTCCTAAACCTATTGTACGGCGGCCAATTCAGTCCTAAACCTTTTAAGTTTGCTAATTCAGTCCTAAACCTTTGAAATTCTTGCCAATTGAGTCCTTCCGGTCAATTTTGGCCGGCCAACACTGATGTGGCCGCTGGCCGGCGCTGGCCGTCCGGTTAACGCTGACGTGACAATTTTTAATTATTTTTTTTCAATTTTGTAATCTTTTTTTTTCTTTTTTTTCTTTTTTTTTCTGCTTTCTTCCCTCTGGCCGGTCCGGCGACCGGCGGCCGGCCAGAGGGGAGGGCCAGCGAGGCCTCTGGCGAAGCTCGCCCCACCGGCCACCGGCGAGGGCGAGCCTCGCCTCGCCGTCGCGACCCAGGCTCGACCTCCCCTCGACCTCGCCTCGCCCAGCCAGGGGCCGGCGAGGCTTGCCCTCGCCGGTGGCCGGCGGGGAGAGCTTCGCCAGAGGCCTCGCCGGCCCTCTCCTCTAGCTAGCCGCAGGACCGGCCAGAGGGGAGAAAGCAGAAAAAAAAAAGAAGAAAAAGAAAAAAAAAGATTAAAAAATTGAAAAAAAATAATTAAAAATTGCCACGTCAGCGTTGACCGGACGGTCGGCCAAAATTGGCCGGAAGGACTCAATTAGCAAGAATTTCAAAGGTTTAGGACTGAATTGACAAACTTAAAAGGTTTAGGACTGAATTGGCCGCCGTACAATAGGTTTAGGACTGATTTGACAATTTTCCCTTAAATAAATGGCAAAAATATCGTTTAAATTAGGGGTGAAAACCCGGCCCAATTTGATTCGGGAATCAAACCGAACTGGCCCTACTGGACCGATTCCAAGTAGGTTCACATTGGGACCGATTTGGTTACCAGGTAAAAGATTTGGCAATCAGCTTTAAGTGATTTGGTTCCCGGTTCTATATAGAGAGCAGTCAGTTCTCGAGTAGAACTGGTTTTGAACAGGGATCGAGGGTTCTATGTTAGGCACTATTGCATCTGCGCCAATTCCCATTCTATACCAGCAACTATTGGTTTTCGGCTAAAACCTGTCTTAAATCAGTTTACAATCAACCTTAGTTCTTTTATGTTCAATACGTAAGTATTTTATTTGATCTCATGTTTATTTTTTTATGGAAAAATTTTACATTATAAGTACAAAATAAATATGCTTGAATAAAAAATGAAGCAAAAAAAAAAAAAACTAGGCCGATATCGCTTCGGTGTTTGGACCAAAAACTAGAACCAACTATGATAGAGTAGGTTCCTCATCCTTTGATCTCCGGCCTACCTACCCCAAAACCATGAGACTCCTAATTCAAAGCACATTTGAAGTTTAGTCCCTTAAGCGAGTCCTTATTTGATTCTTTAGCTCTTACTTTTTGTTTTTCTAATGATACATCATTCGGGGTGCATTCTTTTTTTTTTTTTTTATAATCGAGGTGTCCGCGCAGCCGGCGAGCTAGGGCTCAAACCAACGGTGATGCCCGACTAGTCCTCAAGGGGGGCTAGCGCAGCATCCCACCGCCACAACCCCCCACTTAAATCACCGATGGGCGAGTTTGAACCCAGGATCTCTCGTGAAAAAAACTGAGCGCAAACCAACGCGGCCACCGATGGGTGGGTTCGGGGTGCATTCTTTTTTCCTGAGGAAAAATGGAAACTTTTAGCTAATTGAAAGTAGGATTAGTCTATTCAATAATCGACTCCACTAAGCATATCCTTAGATGCTTTAGAGTCCTCCACCCCATTGTCCATCATAATGACCGCAAACCTTTGCGAAAGCATGATCGCAATAATGATGTTTGACTCCCTAGTGTTTACCGAGAGCCATCTTTCTTTTCTTTTATTTGCCCAGGCATTGAATGTTAATTTTGATAGTACTACTATATACACAAAAAATAGAAAACATATCACTTTTTTTTTCTCAGACGATGCCCCCAACATCGAAGTAAATGTACACGACATTTCTCTACAGTACGTGACATGAATTTGTCCAATCGATATAGCACTTAGATAGCATCTTAAGTTAGGTTTTGCGCATCGAGCTAAATCGACCTCTCTGATCTTACCATAATCAAGTTATCCTCATTCCTCACCGAGATTGGCGAATTCGAAAGGCGATTACTTTCTCTCTCGTCATGTAAAACACAAAGCTAGATCATCTTGGTGAAGTGGTGAATGATTGAGCCTTTAGAATATTTGCAGCACTGGGAACATCCTCTAGTCTAGTCCACTTTATATAAAGTTTCAACTTTTGTTTGTCCTTTGAAAAACCCAGATGTAGACAAGGCATTATCCAATAGGGTTTGTCCAATTCTTAAAAGTCCAATGTGGACATCAACTTGTTTAATCAAACCCAGAAAATTCTCAAATTCAAAGAGCATGTGATGTCCATCATCATTCCCACCCCCACCGCCACATCTACCAACTCTCATCTGCCAAATGGGGTTCTAATAAATTCTTCAGAAAGGATAGAGACGCGTTGGAAAAACCCCTTACTATAATGTAAATCTGTCCAAAAGAAAGCATGTGCCATCGGTGATTGATGAGGACAAAACAAAAGACATAATGAATGCCATTGGCACTACGCGATTCCCGGATAAGATATCTGCAGAAAGATTCTGCGATTTCATCTGCAAACCTTTTTGAACTTTGGCTATGAATTGTTTTTTCTTTAGCAAATTCACAGGGAAAGAACTGGATCTGGCCTTGGACTAGGGGAAGTTTTAGGGAGAAGTTGACCGACATGGTGCCACATCCTTGAATAGATCCATGCCTTGGTAGTTATGCAAGTCTTGTTTCTCTAACTTGCAATTTTCCTGATTGCCGTTGTCCGAAGAATTTCTTTGTTCGGTTGTGAACTTGCGATGGACCCAGAAAGCGGAATAATTGCCCAAAAAATCCTACACTTATTATATGGCGATTATCTTAAACTTGTTATATGGTGGCTCATTTAGTTCTAAACCTTTCATTTGCGCCAATTTAGTCATAAACATTTCGACGATTTGTCAATGTAATTCTAAATCTTTCAATGATGTGTCAATGTAGTCTTTTTGATAACTTTTGGCCGAGAATCGCAAATGTGGCAGTCCATCCTCTGCAGCACGGTCGGCATTAATGTTGAAGATTTTTTCAATTTTTTTGATTTTCTTTTTCTTTTTTTCTTTTCTTTATCTGTTTTCCTTTTTTCCTATTTCCCTCCGCCTGCCGCCAGTGACCTCCGTTCACCATCGCCAAGGGCTGGCGACCGGCGGAGGCAAATAGGGAAAAAAGAAAAAAGATAAAGGATAGATAATGAAGAGCAAAAAAAGGAAAAATTCAAGAAAAAAATTATCATTCACATAATACCAATCGTGCTACGTAGGACGGTCAGCGTCCATGTTAGCAATTTACGATTAGAATTGATCGAAAGGATTAAATCGGCACAAATTTTTCGATCAAAAAATAATTGGCATAATTAAAATATTTATGACAAAATTGACCACCACACAATATATTTAAAGCTTTTTGAATAATTTTCTTCCTTCGAAACAGCAAAATGATCATAAGCTCGCATGTCTTTAGTGAGGTCTCATGTTGCTTCTCTTCATGCTTGCTATTCTGTGCATGAAGTAACTAGGGTCTGACGTCGCAGAGTTTTAGTCTCCGTACAATCATTCTACGGTAGATTCTTACGTTGCTCTTGGTAAATTCACTTAAGATGCTCCATGGATGAACGCTAGGAACAAGTACCTTGGGACTACTGTCAAGCGAATGAAACTGCTCGAGATGCCATCATCGTGATGGATGGCAAGAGACCCAGGCGAAGATGATACGGGATTCACAACCTCTGAATGAATGCGTGTATCGTTGCGTTCAGAAGAAGCCAGAAAGGCCTGCGAACTTGGCACAGAAAATTTCAGGAAGCACGCACTCCAAGAGAGAACAAGTGTTTTCTTGACAGCATACCGACATGCTGTCCAAATCATACAATGTTTTTTTCACGGTGAGCTTAGAAACAAACCTGGAAGATGGTTGAAGTATTAAAAAACTGAAATATTGATTTCTATGACAAATTATAAGTGAGTTATTCCACACTGAATGAATAACTCTGTCGTGTTACTTTGTTAACAGGCATTAATATAACTAGCATCTTTCATTGCTGGATGCAAATTTCTTTAGAGTGCATTTGGTTCAACTTTCTCAAATGGCTTTCGGCTTCTAAAGCTTTGGCAATCTATTCTAATGGGCTTTCGGCCAAATGCTGACCTTGAGAAAGCTAAAAGCCCAATGTTGATAGGGACTAACATTGGGCTTTCGGCATTTGGCCGAATATCAAAGCTAGTTTTTTTCTTCCCAAACTACCCTCATCAATTCTCTAATTTTTCGATTTTGCCTCTAGTTGTGACTGCTCATCTTCCTTGCGTGAAGGAAGCTGACGAAGGCCAACGAGGCTAGATCGAGCCGGCAAGCTCGCACGACCCAGGCGACTCTTGCTTGGGGTCACGCGACCTCGGCGATGGCCACCCAGGGTCGCGTGACCTTCGCCGAGGTCACACGACGGCACCAGATCTGGCTCGCTGGTGTTGGCGAAGGGTTTGATTTTTTAATAAAAAAAGAGAAATTAAAACCCAAAAGCCCTTTGCCAAAGAAAAAAAAAACTTGCCAAACATTACTTATGCCAAAGTAGCTTTACAGAGAAATTTTTATCAAACGTAATTTTGTATTTCCTCAATGGTCTTTAGGACAAAAGCATTTGCATTTCCCCAATGTCCATTTGCAAAGCTGAACCAAACTCACCGTCCTATTGCAAAGTACTTCAAGAACAAATGTAGGCATGCTCAGATCTGTTGCTTTTGTCGTCAGCCCTTGCAACAACAAACACGGCAGATCTAACCGAGATTTAAGCGGGGAAATCCAGCATACTGTGGAAATTGTCAATCCAATCATTGTTTATCTCACTTCAGCTTCAGTAAAGACAGACCTTTTCCAAGGTGTTCACTAATCTGTACGTACTTTCAACATCTATGCATTTACTTGCCATTAGAAGCTAGGGATGCGCAAAAAAGGGGAAACCATCCGGAACTAGACCGGCGAGTACCGGTCCGGTTTCTGGTTTCGGGTGTGGAACTACCCACCCGAATCAGATCGGTATATATATAAACCCATCCACCCACCTGAATCAGATCGGTATATATATATCATTTTTTTAAATTTTTATGAAGAGCATCTATATGCTCCTGAGTTTGAAGTATTTGAGCCTGTCGATGACCAAGTGAGTTCAATTTCAGCTTGGAGGGCTCTTTCAGCAAGTTCGATTCTATGGGCCAGATGAAAATCAGGGGAACCTCTTATGGATGTTTTCCCATGACTGGGCAAATAACTTGGGTGCTATGGGCATCTCTGGTCTAAAATACTTCAAACCTGAAAGGAGATGATGGGCCAAGGGATTGTTAACTATAGGTGTTGAGGCGAATTGGTTCGTGGTCCAATTGCGCAATTGCAGTGAAGTGACAATGGCTTTCAAAAGCTAATGACGCCAGTCTGGATTGGAGTTGCACCTGTCAACTGTTCAGAACACCCGAGAATGAATTTGTTTGGGACATTTCGACCCGTTCCAATTTTTCGGAACCGGTCCTTAATGGACAGTTTCCGGTTCTAGGGTGGGAATCACCCCTATCAGAACTTGACTAATGAAAATGTGTTATATTAAACAATTTGAGCAACACTTTTCTACATGTGAGTTCAGCTTTTAGGAATGAACTGACATGAAAGCAAGTGAGAGCTTTGAAGCTAATAATAACATGTGATTTAGCTTCCAAAGCCTTCTCTTCAACCTATCCGATCGCTTACTAAACATCACTTGCTAATTTCAGGGAGGAGAAACAGAAGGTAGAGGCGTGTGTATAACACCACACCGCAGTATCTCTCATATCATGCAGGTTCAATCTGTTCGCTAATGTCAAAGCAGGTAACAAGTCTGTTTCAGAGAAGCTAGTCCTAAGAAGAATCATCCAGAGTAATTATATCCATCAAAACAAAATCAAGGAAACTGCAGTTAATTTATGACTTGTTTTATATAAACCTCAAGAAGCGCTTATCAAAAAACAACAATGATAAGTAAACTTCACGACCCTCTTTCTCCTCTCTCTCTCTGTCCCTAACTTTGTAAAGTCACCTCTAATATCACATCAAACTGGTTCCTATTATACCTTATCTTAGCATTCCTGCATGACTGCCAAACCTCCATCAGACCTACTGATCCACTGGAGGTTCTACTGCCATCGTCGTGTCATTCCTACTTCGTTCCCATTCCTGTCCTAAGCCCATCTTCACCAGCTCATGCGGGTGTTTCATTTTTCACAAACCAAAGTGGTCAGTTGATGCCCAAAGGAAATTAAGATCAACTGCATTCGATGTTGAAGAGAACGACTTATTAGTTCTATTTGATCCACTGAGATCATATACTTGTTGGTATGCACTATGCACCCATGTTTTCACAAAAAAGTTTCTAACTGAAAGAGGTCACCGCCATTTTGCTTCTGTTCCAGGTGGAATTCCTTCTTGCCACCTGTCCATCTTCAAGGCAAACTAGTATAGTTTGATCATAACATTAAGAGCGGACGACCTCAAAAGCATTGAACATCAAGCTATGTGATCCGCATATCCATCGACTATCCTAATCAAAGTTAAAAGCTCTCAAAATGGTGGACGTGTACTTCAGATCAACAAATAGTGTTTCCGTGCAAATGGGAAACAGACAACAGTAAGAATTCTCTTAATTCATCTCACTTGGAAGGAAACCACTCATTCAGGAGCAAATGATAGGCAGCCCACGGGTAAAAAGAAATGCGCAATGCACAACTACCCACTACCCAACACTTTGACATTGACAACAACTAGAACTATGGAGGGTACAAGAAGCACCAAGGACTTTTAACTAAGTAGATCCAAAATAAAGTATATGACATACCATTTGGAAAGGACAAAGTATAAATACAATAATAACGAAATTGAATGCAAAAACAGCAAAAGGCATGCGAGCAAGATGGATGGAGGGGGGATTGCATCTGGTGTCAAGCCAATTGGCTCAAGCTTAAGAGAAGACACAGAAGGTTTGCAATAAGAGCAGCTAAGTCACATGGGACATTCTTTATCAAGCCAAACTCTCTTAGATTTGGAAGTTCTCACATAGATAATAAAGACATTCTTTGTCAAACCAAACTTTCTTAAAATTGTAAGTTCTTCCTTTAAAATGAACTATGAACCTCAATTTGTGTTCCGGATTTTGTGAAATTCTTTTAGAATCAAAATGAATACAATTATGAGTAAATTAGACGATTTGAAAGCTTTAAACTACACAAGATTAAGCATTTGACCCAACTGAAGGACATGTTACTCTTCTATTCAAGCAAGAAGGGTTAAATGGGGGACTGCATCAGGCATCAAGCCAATCATCTCAAGTTTAAGAGAAGACATAGCAGGGTCAAAACAAGGGCAGCTAAGTTACTTGGATAAGAACGACATGGTCATATATCAAAGTGTACATGAAACGAGGGCACTGGAGCTGAGAATGTTTGGGCAGCTGTCTAGATATCCAGGAAAGGATGAAGTTAGGGATAAGCATCATTGGAAAAATTAGATTCGCCCACTATAGATAAATAATGATGAAAACCTGCTTACAGGGATTTTGACACAAGAAAAGGACAACCTAGAGACATCTCATTAAGAAGTTATCTTATTGTAGTAGAGCATGTTGAAAAGATATGAATTGAAAAGACAGACAAGAACCATAAGGAGGATCTTCGGTTTAAGAACTCTATGGAGGAATTAGTTCCTATCAGTGTCAGGGGATGATTTTCTTTTTGCTTTCCACACACGCAAAAGAAAAAGGAACAGAGTATGATGGCCTAAGCAGGTTCATGTGTTAGACCTTACCAGCCACCATTGTGATGAAAGGTTGTGGCAGTGCAGGTGGCAAGAGGTTCAACCAGCCTGGTAAAGCCTCACATTCCAAAAAGCCAAAAACCTTAGAAGTAAAGTGATGTGTCTTTCCAAGCAAAATTTCTTATGGTTAGTGTCCTAAATCCGGGATCACCGGCAAATGCATATTGTTCTATTCCCACAAACTAATCTCATATTTCATTGCTCACCAAAAGGCCCCAGGTATCAGCTACACCAGAAGATTGAAGGTAAATAAGGACATGTCGGTCTTAAAATCGACCGTTACATGGGCGCATTCCACACTGCCCTTATCCAAACAAAAGATTAGGAAATTCGCTGTCATTCTCAAAAATTTCTGTAAGAGTTCCTCACACTCACAGTCATCAGCTGATGGACTTTCTCTTGTCCAACACCCACGACCAGAGTCCAGCTTGTTTCCCCAACCACTTAACGCGTAAAGGAAAATAAATGCTCAACATTTAGCTATCCATAAGATCCACTGAGTATATAAGCTTCATTGCAAAGGCCCGATTCATCTTGATATTAACATGCAGTCCAGATATAAGCGGGATCAAAGCTAGTCATAAAAGACATGACGGGCATCGGTACATAATCAACAACTAAATCCTTCTGTAATCAAGCATTCCATAGCCGTCTGTAAAAGCTAACACTCGCAGACAACCTCAATATTATTCTACAAGTAAGATTCCATCATCAAAATCCAGAAAGGAAAAGAGTTCGAACCAGTGAAATCAATTCCAACCGGAAGGCCAGAACCCATGAATTCCATACCCAGTCTTCCAATTATCCAAGTACACCACCTTCTTCACAGCCCAGAAACACACCAAAAGTGCGGAGCCCATGATCAGCCTCTGCACATTCAGATTCCTCACTCTCACCAGCAGATGCGTCATCAACGCCATCAACAACCCAACAATCGTGTAAAGGAACCCGACCGCGAACCCCTCCGCCCCGAGCTGCATCCCCGAACCCTGATAGAAAAACACCAGCTTTGACGGATCGTTCCTGTCCACCAGAAACATGGGCATCTTCCTAATAATGTTGTGCATTGTGCCCGCAACGCTGAAGAAGTAAACAAACACGGCACCGACGAGCCAAACTCTCTTGTCGTGCAGCAGCGTCTCCCCCGCGAAGACCTTCTTCGCGGCGAACGGCAGCCAGATCAATATCAACGCGCAGACGATCGTGATCTGCATCTTGGACAGCATGGGCGGGCGGGCGATCGGGCCGACCCGGAGCCTCGTCCGCGACTCGACGAACTCGGACATCGACTCGGCCATCCGCGAGAAGTCCCCCTGGTCCATCTGCTCCGAGTCCTTGAGGCTCCGCACCTCGGGCCCCACGAGGCGGATGTGGGGGAGCGAGTTGACCCCGAACTGGGCGAAGCTGGACTGGGACTCCTTGAACTCGAGGTCGCAGAAGAAGAGCTTGGACCGGGAGGCCGGGTCGCCGGCGTTGTTCGCGGCGAAGGCGGCGGCGAGGAGGGAGAACTCGCGGCGGAGCTCCGGGAGGTGGAGCTCGGACTTGTCGTGGAGCTGGGTGGCGTCGAAGAAGACGAGGAGGGAGTAGGAGCGGGGGGGCTTGGTGGAGGTGAGGAAGCGGGAGATGGAGTGGTCGTCGAGGTGGATGACGCCGGATTTGGATCGGGACTGGAGGGCCAGGAGCTCGGCCGCCCGGTCGGAGTCCGAATCGGCGGCGGCCGGGGTCGCGAGGAGGAGGAGGAGGGCGGCGGCGGCGGCGAGGAGGAGGCGGCGGAGCAGGGTTTCGCCGGAGATGGTCGCCATCGCCGCCGATCGAGGGAGGAAGAGAGTGGTTTTTGGGGGAAGACGACCGGAGGAGTGGTGTCTAGGTCGTTTTGGGAGACTGCTTGACTTGTTGCCGTGGAATTTACGAAGATATTCGCGTTTTACGACGCGTCGTTTTGCCCGTGGATTGGTTGGCCGTCGTTTTTGCCCGGCCCATGGTCGTTTCGCCTATTAATTGATTGGCATTGATTGTCGTCTGGTAGATAGGGGTGAGCGTGGATGCAGGGTAGAACTGAGAACCGAACCGGCCATAAGAACCGGTGGTTCCAGCAGTTACCGATTCGATTCTCAATTCCAAAAAAGTGGAATTGGAACTGTGCAATTTGGTTCCTTGTTCTTGAGTATAAACCCAACTAGGAACCGAAGAATCGAATTAAGAACCGATGAAGTGGAATGAATATATGTGGTAAGGTTTTCTAGTAATTATTTTAGTTTAATTAATAGTAATTATAATTTAGAACTATTATTAAGTGATTAACTATGTTTGTTTCTTCTTTTGATTTCAAGTGATTAGAATTTGGAGCAATTTTTCATGGATGATAAAGAACTGAAGTTCTATAATTTAGGTTTTATATAACGAGTTTTGAACTTTTTATTATTATATTTTGTTTTACATGTTCATCTTTTGTGGATTATTGCTATTGATAAATGAAAACTTTTGTTGTCGCGTTCACTTTCATTGTGCTTAACTAATAATGAAACAAAAAAAGAAATTGGCCGGCCCTCAAATCGATTTATAGGATGGGTTCCAGGCAAGGTGCGTAGAGTACGCCTCAAATTCTAAAAAGTGGGAAACCGATTCCAATGGCGTAGGTTCCAGGTGGAAACCGTGCCAACCTTGAAACCGCTCACCCATAATGGTAGGGATGGGCATGGCCCAAAGAATCTATGCCCTGCATCCCCCAGCCGTGGACCTACCTTACCTTGTTTGTGTATTTTAAGCTAAATATATAAAAATATTTGTAAGTAATATATCAAAACATAGATTATTATACCATATAATTCATTATAGTTTATCACCCGTTTAATATTATGCTATCAAATGAATAAGTAGAGTTAAGCTCGTGAAATCATGATACTTTTGTTAATTATAGATTATAAAAACAAATTTAAAGTAGCATAATTTGCAATTATTGGGAAACCCTAACAGTTATATATTTCATTTTTGATATACAATTTCAAAAAAGTAAATGAAAATTTTCTCCCCGGATGTGCCCTCTTGCCGCACAAGGCACACGAGGCAAAGTTCCGTCCGACAGGGTAAGAAACGGCGAATGCAGTCCTCCGTACTGCCCCGTGGCCATCCCTATTTTCCGGTCGCCGAGTTGAGACTTAGAATCATCGTTATACTCAGACTTCATCTCAGATAGTCAATAAGATGGTTCTACAATTTTTCTAGGAACCTTGCTCTACAGCTTTCATTTTACCATATTTCTCTATGGAATGACTGCAAAATATACGTGATCGTGTTGTGACAGGATATGACCGCGGATTAGCGCTTCAAGAGACTATAGAAGCACAGTCCAATTTGCGTAGTTTGCATGTAACCGACTCGTGCTCAAGCTCCATTGTTCCTGAATGATTGGGGAGTGAAGCTCTAAAAAGACACCAACCCAGAAACCAAACCAAGCCAATTTCTATTCCAACTCCAATTGATTGTGCAGTGCAACAAGCTTTTGCTCCAGTTTCATCAACAAATGTATGTCATCCTGTTATGGTCTATCATAGCATCAACAGTAGAGCAACGTGAACATCAGGAAAGTTTGGATCCACATTGATCTGATTCTTCTCTGAAATGCTTTGTACTTCTATAGCAAAACCATAAATCAGATCCGAACCAAAGAAGATCGTATTAAACATGGCCCGGCCTGAACCCAAATGCTTCCTTGTTTCATAACCATTGTGAAACTGGAACATGGCCAAGGATGAACATCTTCCAGCTATATGGTTAAGCAACAGCAACCACAGTTTAATATCATCTAAATCCTGATATTAAACGTTTATACGATGCTTTGTCGGGTTTAAGTCCCATTTCCAACATCTCATCATGGTATGTCATGGCCTTTCTCAGCTCCTTGATGCGGCAGAGCCCACGAATCATGATTGAAAAGCTTGCGCTACTAACCAAATCTCTTCTCCTCATGTGATCGAAAATCCTAACTGCTTCGTCAATGTCCCTCCCTCTGAAGAGGGCTTCAATGAGTATATTGTAAGCACTTTCATCCAAGTTCGACTCTAGTTTCTCTATCTTATTATGTAAGGCTACAGCTTTACTCGTCTGCCCAATCGAGCAGGAACGCTTCACCAAGGAGCTACAACAGAACGTATCCAGCGACAGTCCCTTCTCTAATATGAGATTCAACAGATCCTCCGCTTCTTTCCATCTCCGCTTCCTACATTGGGATGCTAAAAAGTTCGACAATCCCGAATGGCGAGAAGAAAGGCCTCTCGTGATAAGTTCTCTCACCAGCTGACTCGTTTCGTCCAACGGATCTTCCTCACAAAGAAGATCCAAAAACGCATTATAACAGCTATCGTTCACAACAATACCCCTTTCATTGATCAGTCTATACATTCTAATAGCTTCCTTTACTCTGCTTTCTTTGGACATTGCCCGTAGCAAACAACCATAAGTAGCATTCAGCAATTTAACCTTGTTTTCACGAGCCTTCTCAAAGAACATCTCTGCAGCATACGCCTTTCCCAAGTCACTAAGTTTCTGAATGACCGAATCATAATCCAGCAATGAACTCGGCGAGAGAAATCCCTTCTCTACCATCTCCCCAATTGTTTTCTCAGTGACATTGACATCTCGATGTCGGCAGGCCCCATCAAGTATTGAGCTATAAGTACCAAATCCTGCTTCAACTCTTCTATCACACATTTCAGCTAACCGACCAAATGCAGCACCAAACTCCCCATTCTTGCTATAATGATCAATAACAACATTATACAGCACTGAACCATAGATTCCCAAATCTAAGAGAGCAACAATCCTACCAAATTTCCCACCTTTACTCAAAATCTGAGCAATAAGAGACCATGTAGCTCGATCTTCCAAAACATGTCCTCGAATCATGGCGCCATAAAAGCACCACGCCAATGTGATTTCGTCCTTTCGCTGCAAAGCATCAAGCAATGCATTACACGCATCGACCGAAGGCGTCAATCCACACACTCTCATTTTCTTGAACACCTCCAAACCCCCAATAGACAGACCATTATGCGAATACCTCTCAACGACAAAGCTCAACGTGCTAGACTGACAAGAATCGCTACCTTCGGCCGCCCTCATCATCGAATCTGCAATTCTCGACGCCGAGTGAGCTTTAGCTAGCGAATCCAAAATGGGTCTCGCCGGCGGTGGATCGCCCGACCCGACCAGCACACGGACCATGTGGCAGTGCGACCTGAGGTCTGCTTCGAAACCCAATCTGGCCTTGACCCAGTTGAAGAAACCGAGAGATATTTGCGGGTTCGTCTCGATTCTGCGCAGGACACGGAGGAAGAGAGGTGGGTCCAGGTGGGAGGAGAGGTCGAGGGTTTCAAGAAGAGGAACCCAGTTCCGCCGCTGAAGGAGGAGGGCGGAGATCTGCGAGGCCAGCTGATGCTGCTTGATTCGAGCTCTCCAAGGGAGGATGTTCGTGGAGGTTGAGAATGATTTGGCGATGAAGACATGATTTTGGAGAAGCATTTGTACGAAAGTTCAAGATTTCGGGACGATGATGATGCCATTGAGCTCTGTTCCGGCGGAGGGAAGAAACAGACCGCACACTACACAGAGCTTAGGGATGACGACATAAATGGTTGTTAAATTTCGGCTCAATATATAACGAAATTTTTAAATTTTTAATTTATTTAATGTGATTCTTGAACTTTAACTTTACATTCAATATAATTTTTAAAGTTAAAATTTGTTCAATATAGTCTCTGAATTTTTTGTATATATTCAAATTAGTCTTTGAATTATACAAAAATGTTCAATGCTCTCTCCAAATCTAAATTAATGAAAGGATACTAGGAACTAATTTGAATATGTATCAAAAGTTCAAGAACCATATTGAATAAATTAAAAGTTCAGAACCATAGTTTTTTTTTTGGATCAGAAGTCCAGGACCATATTAATTGTATCAAAGTTCAAGAACTATTTATGTCATTTTCCCTTTCATTTTCTCATTAAAAAAAAAGGAAATATTTCATTTGTTTTAAGGAAAATAGGATGAATATGGCTTTACATTCTCACTTTTGTATTAACCCTATCTGTGAAATAATCATTACACATCGTCACTATACTGAATAAAATATATAATATAATCTTAAAATTAGCTTATTACCTCAAAAAATTTTCCCATAAAACTATGCCTAATAATAACATGAAGAATGAATCCCAAGCTGAAGTTAGATCAGATTAAGAACCAATGATCGTACAAAACTTTCAAACATTTTATTATATTTACAAAATCCCGGGAATAAATCTTAAAATAGCTTTCGAGCTCAATTATTCTTTTTTCTAGAAATCCATTGAGAAGGCCCAATACATTTTATATGTTTTATAGAATGATAATTTAAAAATTTGTAAATTAAGAAGGATGAAAGAGGTCCAATAAAAATTGACTGACTATAGGTCTCGTGGATTCTCAACATTTTGTCAATAAGACATATTTCTAAAAGGAAAATAGAAAAAAGTTGTTATGCAAAATCAAGTAGTATCACACTTTTCTGATCTCCCCTTATCCTATAAGCGACGGGAGATGAAATTGGATTCCCAAATTAATTAAGATGTTAAATGATATTCCCCATTCATTCTTTTTTATTAGTAGTTTTGCCAAATCTTTATATATCACTAGAGAGAAAATTGTCCATTGGTAATTGCTAAGAGTACATCCCTGTTATATTTTCAAATATTAAGAAGATTATAGATAGTTTCTAAAGTCAACTTAAACAGATCATTTTTAAGTTTATTGTCGATACTTGATATTATGCGGAATTAGTGTTGTGTTTTTGAGTGTGACATTAGATTCAAGTGCCCTCTATAATGTATATCATAATACTCTTCATCGTGTATTTTCTTGCCTAGCAGGCAAAGATTTAACTCAACAAAAAAGATGATTCCCTCGTATCAACACGAGGGTTCAATTCATGTTATATACTTATTAAAAAAACAAGAGGCATGTTCCTCTTACTCCGCCGATCAAGTTTTCGGACTCACGGATTATGTAGTCAAGCCTTTCCTTCAACTACCATTTCTTTTTGTCTTTTTTGCTGGACTCCGTTGATCTATGGGGCATCGCCCATCGTGGTGGCTTGGTTCGACTTTGAGACTTTGGTCTGATCGTGTAAGCTACAAAGAAACTAAAGCATTCGCTGCTGCGACGAGAGCGTATGATACAATTTAGATGGGTGGTCTAAATAGAGAATTAAGAAATGATATCAAGAGTCAGCTTAAACAACCACTTGATTTAACTAACGATTTGGTAGCTTTTGTGATTGGTACCTTATCAAGATGAAGTCATGCAGTCAATCAGTTAAGAGTCCTTCTTCTTATTATCCACGTACATAATGCAATTAATTAGAAGAAAATTACAACATCATTAGGGTTGATACTTAGGCTTCATTTATTTTGCGAAAGATGAAGCAATTCTTTGATAAATCATTGATTCGATCCTTGTACGATTAGAGCGGCAATATACACCTCCTTTAAGATTATATTAAGATTAATATTTAGAATTAAGTTTATTATAATTTACATTAATTGTTCTTAAGACTAATTGTATTCTCAACCTATATATAATATATATAGGGGTCTTGTATTCTTCATTTGGTAATGTACATAATATTACATTATTCTCTCTTTCATCACAATTTTTCAACTTGGTGTCAGAATATGGTCATGAGTTCAAATCTTTCCAAACCCCTTTATTTGCCTCCTCCAAATATATTTCTATACTTAATACTAGGTGAAACTCCAGACTAAGCGTGAGAACGAGTAATGCATAATTTAAAAATCAAATTACGCCTTCTTATAATAGGTTAAGCTTTTAAAACAGTTGACAGTGGTCCCATAAAATCACACATGGTAACATATCATAATCTCCAATAAATCAAGCCTCGGAGGAAAATACTTAGGTAATGCGGGAACGGATTATTAAGATAATTAAAGAGAGCTTAGATACATGGTGCCTAAAGAGATGAAGGAATGTATAAATAGGCAATGTGCTAGCCATACTCATTATAACAATGGATACACTTGCATATTTGCATTTAATGCAAATTTCCATAGTAGCAAATATCATAAATGGTAGGTTTGGTCAGAATTGTTCAATCCAAAAGAGGGGTTGCACTTTTATTCATTGATTAATACTTCAAATTTCAAGCAAAATTGACTACCAATCTTAAGATATCGAGAAATCATCGTAGATGTGGCAATTCGACGATACATGGTGCCTGAAGAGGTGAAGGAATGTATAAATGGGAAATATGCTGGCCATACTCATTATAACAATGGATACACTTGCATATTTGCATTTAATGCACATTTCCATAGGAGCAAATATCAAAAATGGAAGGTTTGGTCAGAATTGTTCAATCCAAAAGATGGGTTGCACTTTTAGTTATTGATGAATACTTCAAATTTCAAGCAAAATTGACTACCAATCTTAAGATGTCAAGAAATCATTGTAGACATGGCAATTCGACGATATTTGACATGGTTTATTAGATGTCCCGATTCATGCTCAAAAGCGCATGCTTAACCTAAGGGCTGCTCCATGCAAGTAAAAGTTAAGAAGGGTTAATCTTTGTTAATCTCGCAGTTCTTTTCTAGTATATTCATCAGTACCAACTTTTCTGAATTAGACATTGCAACGGCAATCCAACTCATTGATCTAGCATCAATTTTATTGTTCGGTATGTTATTCCTACGGAAAAAAACATAGTATGGACAAAGGATACAAAAATATAACGCTTTGAAGCTTCTTATTGATGTACGTGGTCGAAACCGGCGAAGAATTCTCAATAAATCAGTAGCTTATTAGTTCAATCAAATAACAAAGTTCGCCTTTCCATGAAAGCATGTTACATCATCTCCTCTCTGTGCCTTGATCACATCTTTATTATTTCATTTTTGGACATAGCACCATTCTCGACCTTGTTTCCATTTGATTTACATGTGTAATAGGTGGTTTCTCATATTGTCAGAGCAACACAATTATTTGAGGATCTACGACACATTTTGTTGATTAGAGAAACGTGTGACAGAAAAAATATGCCAAGCTTGCCGTTGCTTCGGGGTCATGCTAATGTCTTAAGATTAACTTGACCGTTGCTCAAGATTCATAACACATGTTTCATTAGCGACAAAAAAAAATTTAGAACCAATTGTATCAGAGATATGCACATAATACGAGAAAATATATGAATGTTTCGTGTAAAAAAAAATTATTTCTCTCGGCGATGGAAAAAAATTAAGGGAAGTTCACTCCCTACAACGAGCTCTTATACATTTGAAATGGAGCTATTTACCCTAAAGCAGGCCCTAAGATCTCTTTCCTTTATCTAGCCAATGACGACGGAGTTTGCTTTGCAAATCGGAGTTCCATGGGACAACATGGAACCTATGCAAAAGTCACTCCTTCCTCGAAAGATAGCACTGAAGGAGAATCGACCATAGGCTTGGTAAGGAGCTTAGGCGGAGGATCACCAACCACCTTGCGCAGGATTAGACTTTGAAACATCTCTTCTCTTCGAGGGAGATTCTAGCAAGCTTTTAATGCTATCCGCCGAGAGAGCCACAAAAAGCTATCACAAAGAGCGAAGGAAAGTTAGATCATTTCCAAATTGCACGTGGGAACGATATTTAGTTGTATTAAGACAAAAATTAGCTAAGCTAACAAGATGTTGCTTTTGGAATACCTCTGAAGAGACGAAATCGTGCAAGTGGCTTATTTTGGTAGATCGCTGATCCGACTTTTTGGAGATAGAGAGCATGATGATGCATCTCCTTCCGAAATTCAAAGTATTTGTCGTATCGTTGATGAAACATATGGATAACAAATTGGATGCCATTTGTTGATAGAGATGGTCATATATAAGAAGGGTGGCAAGATTGTGGCTCGAGAGGAATAAGATAATGAAGCTTGGAGTATCAAAAGATGGGAGCTGTATAAATAGGCAAAAAGTTGGGCATTCTCATTATTGGTGGATACATCTGCAGATCTCGCATTGATAACATTCCCATACCAAGAAATAGGATAAATGGTAGGTTAGGTAGGAATTTTATATCCCGCTAATGTGACAATGCACATCCTTTGGTCAGTACTTGACTTTTAAGGAAAACCATTGTATTGAACCTCAAAGATTGATGATTTTACATAATCGACATTGCAGACGCGGCGATTCGACGATCGATATTCAATGCCGTTATTGAACTCGCTGATAAAATGCTCAAAGGCACGTACTTAATCTCATGGTTACTTTATGCAGTTAAAAGCCGTAAATCAGTAATTCACTTCCTACTATATAAGTACCATCTTACTTAGTCAATTAGGACTTCCGACATCGAGCAGCCTCATTGGTCTCGCGTATATTGTTTGATATGATTCCCAAATAGAATAAACTTATTAAGAACAACAGATGGATAGAAATACTCTTTAGAAGCATTTGGCGACAAGAGATAGCATGCAGTGCTAATACTACTAATTATTGTCAAAAGAAAACTATATACCTTTTTTAGCAAACAAAAGGTAAATATATATATATATATATATATATATATATCTAATCTTATTGCGGAACGAAAAACAGTTATCACTACTTAGGATTTAACAGTTCCTTTGTCCATAATATCTTCTAAAAGATGTAAAAGGTGTTTGATTCTTTGTGTTTGCAGATTGATTCAATTTAGAAGAGTAGGGGAGATCAAGCTTATCGAATCAAAGTGCATAACGAAAGTTTTGTGTATTCCACTTATGTTATGATTAATATTTCATTCTTAGTTAGGTTATTGTATGAGGTGAATGAGCATATAATTTGATATTATTTGAGGTTTAATCCGTAAAGAATCTGGGTCGTTATAAATACTAGTACTTTGAGAACCATGCGATGGTTGAAAACGATAGGTTTGTGGACATCTTCTGGATCACCAAAGCTTTCATTCATCATATAGAAACTATCACACAGCAGTAGAGAAATGAGGGCTAGACATTAAACATTACATGTTTATTCTTTGGGCCAGACAATAAATGTATGCGTGAGTCATATGTCAAGGCATCGATATTCATGCTTGGATTGCTATAGCTTAGAAAGGAAGATGACAGCATAATGCTAATTCAGCTAATTTAAGCAAAAAATACAGCTCACGCTACAATCAACCATCATTCACAGATTTGGATGTCGACAAAGAAATTTTCCCTAAATAAAATCATCCCAATTTAAGCCAAATGATATCTACGCGAGTTGAATTTTATGGGAATCTCATTCATGATTTTAATGCAATGCTTGTGACTGGATGGAGCCAACTGTGGACCATATTATATAAATTTATTTAGCTCATAAAATCATAACAACAACAAATACTCACAAATAAATCATAATTAGCTCGCCAACTAAGAAACTTGCCAAAAATGGAGTCATTAAATAATAGACACAGTAGTGTTCTGGGCTTGTTGTACTCACGATTGCATGAATATCGCTTCTTAATTTAAGTACTTTAATAGCATGTGAAGTCACTAAAAATCATCGTATATTTCAAACTTTCGTCGTAAGAATTTTTTGATTGTTGAGAGTACCATAAAAGAAGTACATACGAGGCAACTACTTGGGATGATAGAGTTTGATTTCGATTGGGACTGCAAGTTTCGTCGGATGATCGGTGTGCAGCATGATTTTTAATATTCTCGATGTGTAATTAGCTTCTATCCGATTCTCGGCCACAAAAGAGCTTATGCGTATGTCAATGAAAAAAGTGAAAAGTGATCAATGTATGCATGTACTAGTAAATACATGAAGACTTGAATTGAGGTCTTCATGGTATGTCTAATAGTTCGTATGGGTAAATCATTGTCGGATTTCGTTAAGGCGAAATGAAAATTGGTCGGTTCGATTATAGCAGACTTTTCCTGTTAGCCATTAACTAGGCCATCTATTTGTTGAAGATGGGTTTTCCTTCATTTAAATTGGATCTCTACGGTACATTGTTGATCCCATGGAAGCTCACCACTTTCAACAACTCCGACGCGTAAAGGGTCTAGGATCGACTAAGGGTTGCCAACTGTGGTGGCTCGGTTCGACATCGGGACTTTGGTCTGACTGTATAAGCGATAAGGCACTAGAGTCTTTGTTCAAACTTGCCATTCTTGCTATAATGATCAATAACAACATTATACAGCACTGAACTATCAATTCCTAAATCTATGAGAGCGACAATCCTATCGAGCTTTCTACTTTTGCTCAAAATCTGAGCAATAAGGGACCACGTAATTCGATCTTTCCAAAACATGTGCTCGAATCATGCCCACGTAAATGCACCATGTCAATGTGATTTCATCCTTTCGCTGTAAAGCATCGGGCAGTGCATTACACGCATCAACCGAAGGCCTCAATCCACACATTCTCATTTTCCTGAACAACTCCAAACCTTCAATAGACAGACCATTATGCGAAGACCTCTCAACGACAAAGCTCAACGTGCTAGACTAACAAGAATCGCTACCTTCGGACGCTCTTATCATTGAATCCGCAATCCTCGACACCGAGTGAGCTTTAGCGAGCAAATCCAAAATGGGTCTTGTCGGCTGAAAATTGCCCGACCCGACCAGCACACGAATCATGTGGCAGCACAACTTGAGGTCTGCTTCAAAAGCCAATCAGGTCTTGACCCAGTTGAAGAAATCGAGAGATGTGAGGTCATGAGTTCAAATCTTTCCAGACCCCTTTATTTGCCTCCTCCAAATATATTTCCATACTTAATACTAGGCCAAAGTTCAGACTAAGTGTGAGGGCGAGTAGTACACTATTTAAATATTAAACTACGCCTTCTTATAATATGTTAAGCTTTTAGAACAGTTGACAGTTGTCCGAAAATATCACACATGGTATCATAGCATAATCTCCAATAAATCAAATGAAACAAATTACATCGCTAGATTTTGCCTTGGAGGAAAATACTTACGTAATGTGAGAACTGAATGTCAGGATAATTAAAGAGAGCTAAGATACATGGTGTCGGAAGAGGTGAAGGATAGTGTAAATGGGCAATGTGCTAGCCATACTCATTATAATAATGGATACACTTGCATATTTGGATTTAATGCACATTTCCATAGTAGCAAATATCATAAATGGTAGGTTTTGTCAGAATTGTTCAATCCAAAAGAGGGGTTGCACTTTTCATCATTGATGAATACTTCAAATTTCAAGCAAAATTGACTACCAATCTTAAGACGTCAAGAAATCATAGTAGACGTGGCAATTCAACGATATTTGACATGGTTTATAGATGTCCCGATTCATGCTCAAAAGCGCATGCTTAACCTAAGGGGTGTTCCATGCAGGTAAAAGTCAAGAAGGGTTCATCTTTGTTAAACTTGTGGTTCTTTTCTAGTATATTCATAAGTACCAACTTTTCAATTAGACATTGCAACGGCAATCCAACTCATCGATCTCACATCAATTTTATTGTTGGGTATGTTATTTCTACGGAAAAAAAAACGTGGTATGGACAAAGGATAAAAAAAATATAACACTTTGAAGCGTCTTATTGATGTTTGTGGTCGAAGCCCCCTAAGAATTCTCAATAAATTAGTAGCTTATTTCCTTCAAGTTCAATCAAATATGGAAGTTCGGCTTTCCATGAAAGCATGTTACATCATCTCCTCTTTGTGCCGTGATCACATCTTTATTTTTTCATTTTTGGTCATAGCACCATTCTCGATCTCTTTTCCATTTGATTTACATATGTAATAGGTGGTTTCTCATATTGTCAGAGCAACACAATTATTTGCGGATCTACGACAGATTATGTTGATTGTGACAGAAAAAATACGCCAAGCTTGCCGTTGCTTCGGGGTCATGCTAATGTCTTGAGATTAACTTGACCATTGCTCGAGATTCATCACACATGTTTCATTAGCGACAAAACAAAAATTTAGAACCAAATGTATTAGAGATATGCACATAATACGAGAAAAATATAAGAATGTTTCGTGTAACAAAAATTTATTTCTCTCAGCGATGGAAAAAAAATTAAGGGAAGCTCACTCCCTACAACGAGCTCTTATACATGTGAAATGGAGCTATTTACCCTAAAGCAGGCCCTAAGATCTCTTTCCTTTATCTGGCCAATGAAGATGGAGTTTGCTTTGCAAATCGGAGTTCCATGGGACAACATGGAACCTGTGCAAAAGTCACTCCTTCCTCAGAAGATAGCACTGAAGGAGAATCAGCCATAGCCTTGGTAAGGAGCTCAGGCGAAGGATCGCCAACCACGTTGCACCGGATTAGACTTCAAGGGATCTCTTCTCTTCGAGGGAGTTTCTAGCAAGCTTTTAATGCTATCCGCCGAGAGAGCCACAAAAAGCTACCACAAAGAGCGATGGAAAGTTAGATCAATTCCAAATTGCACGTTGGAACGATATTTAGTTGTATTAAGAAAAAAATTAGCTAAGCTAACAAGATGTTGCTTTTGGAATACCTCTGAAGAGACGAAGTTGTGCAAGTGGCTTATTTTGGTAGATCGCTGATCCGACTCTTCGGAGATAGAGCGCATGATGATGTATCTCCTTCTGAAATTTAGAGTATTTGTCGCATTGTTGATGAAACATTTGGATAACAATTTGGATTCCATTTGTTGATAGAGATAGTCATATATGAGGAGGGTGGCAAGATTGTGGCTCGAGAGGAATAAGATAATGAAGCTTGGAGCATCAAAAGACGAGAGCCGTATAAATAGGCAAAAAGTTGGCCATTCTCATTATTGGTGGATACATCTGCAGATTTCGCATTGATAACATTCCCATACCAAGAAATAGGATAAATGGTAGGTTAGGTAGGAATTTTATGTCCCGCTAATGTGACAATGCACATCTTTTGGTTAGTACTTGACTTTTAAGGAAAACCATTGTATTGAACCTCAAAGATTAATGATTTTACTTAATCGAAATTGTAGACGCAGCGATTCGACGATCGACACTCAATGCCATTATTGAACTCGCTGATAAAATGCTCAAAGACACGTACTTAATCTCGTGGTTACTTTTTGCAGCTAAAAGCCGTAAATCGTTAATTTATTTCCTACCATATAAGTACCATCTTACTTATTCAATTAGGACTTTGGAGATCGAGCAAACTCATTTTTCTCGCGTATATTGTTTGATATGATTCCCAAATAGAATAAACTCAGTAAGAACAAAGGATGGATAGAAATACTCTCTAGAAGCATTTAGCTGACATATTTAGGCGACAGTTAGCATGTAGTGCTAATACTACTAATTATTGTCAAAAGAAAACTATACATCTTTTTTAGCAAATGAAAGGTAAATATATATTTCTAATCTTATTGCGGAAAGAAATACAGCTATCACTACTTAGGATTTAACAGTTTCTTTGTCCATAATATCTTCTAAAAGATGTAAAAGGTGTTTGATTCTTTGTGTTTATAGATTGATTGAATTGAGGAGAGAAGGGGAGATCAAGCTTCTGGAATGAAAGTGCACAACGAAAGTTTTGTGTATTCCACTTATGTTATGATCAATATTTCATTTTTAGTTAGGTTACTGTATGAGGTGAATGATTGTATAATTTGATATTATTTGTGGTTTAATTTGTGAAGAATCTAAGTTGTTATAAATACTAGTACTTTGAGAACTATTTGATCATTGAAAACGATAGTTTGTTGATATCTTCTAGAGCACCAAAGCTTTCATTCATCATATAGAAACAATCACAAAGCAGTTGAGAATTGAGGGCTAGACATTAAACATTACATGTTTATTTTTTGGGCCAGATAATAAATGTATGCATGAGTCATATGTCAAGGCATCGATATTCAAGCTTGGACTGCTGTAATTTTGAAAGGAAGATGCCAGCATGATGCTAATTCAGCTAATTTAAGCAAAAAATACAGCTCACGCTACAATCAACCATCATTGACGGATTAGGATGTCGACAAAGAAATTTTCCCTAAATAAAATCATCCCAATTTAAGCCAAATGATATCTGCGCGAGTTGAATTTTACGGGAATCTCATTCATTGTTTTATTGCAATGCTTGTGACTGGATGGAGCCAATTGTGGGCCATATTATATAAATTTATTTAGCTCATAAAATCATAAACACAACAAATACTCACAAATTAACCATAATTAGCTCGCCAACTAAGAAACTTGCTGAAAATGGAGTCACTAAATAATAGACACGGTGTTGTCCTAGGCTTGCTGTACTCACGATTGAATGAATATTTCTTCTCAATTTAAGTATTTTATTAACATGCGAAGTTACTTTTAATCATCGTATATTTTAAATTTTTGTCGTTAGAATTTTTTGATTGCTGAGAGTGACATGAAGGAAGTATATATGAGTCAACTACTTGGGATGATAGAGTTTGATTCCGATTGTGCCTACAAGTTTAGACGGATGATCCTAAAGATCGGTATATATTAGTGTATTGAATACTTTTTAATAATCTTGATGTGTAGTTAGCTTTTATCCGATTCTCGGCAACAAAAGAACATATGCGTATGTCAATGAAAAAGCAATAAACCACTAGAGTCTTTGCTACTACGATAAGAGTGTGGGACGGAAGTTAGATTGGTGGTCTAACTAGAGGATAAGGAATGAGATCAAGAGTTATCTTAAACAAAACATGATTTAGCTGCTATTGGTAATTTTGGTGGATACTCATTATTATTGTGGATACACTTGCATATTTGCATTTAATACGCATTTCCGTAGTAGCAACAATCATATATGGTAGGTCCGGTCAGAATTGTCAATACAAAATGGGGTTGTGCATTGATTCATTGATGAATAATTCAAATTTTGAAGGAAAATTGACTACCAACCTAAAAATTTCTAGAAAGCATTGTAGACTTGGCAATATGAAGATATACAACATGGTCTATTAGATGCACCGATTTATACTTAAAAGCGCATGCTTAACCTAAGGGGATTTTTGGACGTAGCACCATTCTCGATCTCGTTTCCATTTGATATATATGTGTAATAGGTGGTTTCTTATATTGTCAAAGCAACACAATTATTTGAGGATCTACGACGGATTTTGTTGATTAGAGAAACATGTGACAGAAAAAATATGCCAAGCTTGCCGTTGCTTCGGGGTCATGCTAGTGTCTTAAGATTAACTTGATGATTGCTCGAGATTCATCACCCATGTTTCATTCCCGACAATAAAAAAAAATTAGAACCAATTGTATCAGAGATATGCACATAATACAAGAAAATATATGAATATTTCGTGTAATAAAAATTTATTTCTCTCGGCGATGGAAAAAAATTAAGGGAAGCTCACTCCCTACAACGAGCTCTTATACAAGTAAAATGGAGCTATTTACCCTAAAGCAGGCCCAAAGATCTCTTTCCTTTATCTAGCCAATGAAGATGGAGTTTGCTTTGCAAATCGGAGTTCCATGGGACAACATGGAACCTATGCAAAAGTCACTCCTTCCTCGAAAGATAGCACTGAAGGAGAATCGGCCGTAGGCTTGGTAAGGAGCTTAGCCGGAGGATCGCCAACCACCTTGCGCAGGATTAGACTTTGAAACGTCTCTTCTCTTCGAGGGAGTTTCTAGCAAGCTTTTAATGCTATCCGTCGAGAGAGCCACAAAAAGCTACCACAAAGAGCGATCGAAAGTTAGATCATTTTCAAATTGCACGTGGGAACAATATTTAGTTGTATTAAGACAAAAATTAGCTAAGCTAACAAGATGTTGCTTTTGGAATACCTCTGAAGAGACGAAATCGTGCAAGTGGCTTATTTTGGTAGATCGCTGATCCGACTTTTTGGAGATAGAGCGCATGATGATGCATCTCCTTCCGAAATTCAAAGTATTTGTCGTATCGTTGATGAAACATATGGATAACAAATTGGATGCCATTTGTTGATAGAGATGGTCATATATAAGGAGGGTGGCAAGATTGTGGCTCGAGAGGAATAAGATAATGAAGCTTGGAGTATCAAAAGATGGGAGCTGTATAAATAGGCAAAAAGTTGGGCATTCTCATTATTGGTGGATACATCTGCAGATCTCGCATTGATAACATTCCCATACCAAGAAATAGGATAAATGGTAGGTTAGGTATGAATTTTATATCCCGCTAATGTGACAATGCACATCCTTTGGTCAGTACTTGACTTTTAAGGAAAACCATTGTATTGAACCTCATAGATTTATGATTTTACATAATCGAAATTGCAGACGCGGCGATTCGACGATCGATATTCAATGCCGTTATTGAACTCGCTGATAAAATGCTCAAAGGCACGTACTTAATCTCATGGTTACTTTATGCAGTTAAAAGACGTAAATCAGTAATTCACTTCCTACTATATAAGTACCATCTTACTTAGTCAATTAGGACTTCCGACATCGAGCAGCCTCATTGGTCTCGCGTATATTGTTTGCTATGATTCCCAAATAGAATAAACTTAGTAAGAACAATGGATGGATAGAAATACTCTCTAGAAGCATTCGGCGACAAGAGATAGCATGCAGTGCTAATACTACTAATTATTGTCAAAAGAAAACTATACACCTGTTTTAGAAAACAAAAGGTAAATATATATATATATATATATCTAATCTTATTGCGGAACGAAAAACAGTTATCACTACTTAGGATTTAACAGTTCCTTTGTCCATAATATCTTCTAAAAGATGTAAAAGGTGTTTGATTCTTTGTGTTTGCAGATTGATTCAATTTAGGAGAGTAGGGGAGATCAAGCTTATCGAATCAAAGTGCATAACGAAAGTTTTGTTTATTCCACTTATGTTATGATTAATATTTCATTCTTAGTTAGGTTATTGTATGAGGTGAATGAGCGTATAATTTGATATTATTTGAGGTTTAATCCGTAAAGAATCTGGGTCGTTATAAATACTAGTACTTTGAGAACCATGGGATGGTTGAAAACGATAGGTTTGTGGACATCTTCTGGATCACCAAAGCTTTCATTCATCATATAGAAACTATCACACAGCAGTAGAGAAATGAGGGCTAGACATTATATATTACATGTTTATTTTTTGGGCCAGACAATAAATGTATGCATGAGTCATGTGTCAAGGCATCGATATTCAGGCTTGGATTGTTGTAGTTTTGAAAGGAAGATGACAGCATAATGCTAATTCAGCTAATTTAAGCAAAATATACAGCTCACGCTACAATCAACCATCATTCACAGATTTGGATGTCGACAAAGAAATTTTCCCTAAATAAAATCATCCCAATTTAAGCCAAATGATATCTACGCGAGTTGAATTTTATGGGAATCTCATTCATGATTTTAATGCAATGCTTGTGACTTGATGGAGCCAACTGTGGACCATATTATATAAATTTATTTAGCTCATAAAATCATAACAACAACAAATACTCACAAATAAATCATAATTAGCTCGCCAACTAAGACACTTGCCAAAAATGGAGTCACTAAATAATAGACACAGTAGTGTCCTGGGCTTGCTGTACTCACGATTGCATGAATATCGCTTCTTAATTTAAGTACTTTATTAGCATGCGAAGTCACTAAAAATCATCGTATATTCCAAACTTTCGTCGTAAGAATTTTTTGATTGTTGAGAGTGACATAAAAGAAGTATATATGAGGCAACTACTAGGGATGGTAGAGTTTGATTTCGATTGGGACTGCAAGTTTCGTCGGATGATCAGTGTGCAGCATGATTTTTAATATTCTCGATGTGTAATTAGCTTCTATCCGATTCTCGGCCACAAAAGAGCTTATGCGTATGTCAATGAAAAACGTGAAAAGTGATCAATGTATGCATGTACTAGTAAATACATGAAGACTTGATTTGAGGTCTTCATGGTATGTCTAATAGTTCGTATGGGTAAATCATTGCCGGATTTCGTTAAGGCGAAATGAAAATTGGTCGAATCGATTATAGCAGACTTTTCGTGTTAGCCATTAACTAGGCCATCTATTTGTTGAAGATGGGTTTTCCTTCATTTAAATTGGATCTCTACGGTACATTGTTGATCCCATGGAAGCTCACCACTTTCAACAACTCCGACGCGTAAAGGGTCTAGGATCGACTGAGGGTTGCCAACTGTGGTGGCTCGGTTCGATATCGGGACTTTGGTCTGATTGTATAAGCGATAAGGCACTAGAGTCTTTGTTCAAACTCGTCATTCTTGCTATAATGATCAATAACAACATTATACAGCACTGAACTATCAATTCCTAAATCTATGAGAGCGACAATCCTATCAAACTTTCTACTTTTGCTCAAAATCTGAGCAATAAAGGACCACGTAATTCGATCTTTCCAAAACATGTGCTCGAATCATGCCCACGTAAATGCACCATGCCAATGTGATTTCATCCTTTCGCTGTAAAGCATTGGGCAGTGCATTACACGCATCAACCGAAGGCCTCAATCCACACATTCTCATTTTCCTGAACACCTCCAAACCTTCAATAGACAGACCATTATGCGAAGACCTCTCAACGACAAAGCTCAACGTGCTAGACTGACAAGAATCGCTACCTTCGGACGCTCTTATCATTGAATCCGCAATCCTCGACACCGAGTGAGCTTTAGCGAGCAAATCCAAAATGGGTCTTGCCGGCTGAAAATTGCCCGACCCGACCAGCACACGGATCATGTGGCAGCACAACTTGAGGTCTGCTTCAAAAGCCAATCAGGTCTTGACCCAGTTGAAGAAATCGAGAGATGTGAGGTCATGAGTTCAAATCTTTCCAGACCCCTTTATTTGCCTCCTCCAAATATATTTCCATACTTAATACTAGGCCAAAGTTCAGACTAAGTGTGAGGGCGAGTAGTACACTATTTAAATATTAAACTACGCCTTCTTATAATATGTTAAGCTTTTAGAACAGTTGACAGTTGTCCGAAAATATCACACATGGTATCATAGCATAATCTCCAATAAATCAAATGAAACAAATCACATCGCTAGATTTTGTCTTGGAGGGAAATAGTTACGTAATGTGAGAACTGAATGTCAGGATAATTAAAGAGAGCTAAGATACATGGTGCCGGAAGAGGTGAAGGATAGTGTAAATGGGCAATGTGCTAGCCATACTAATTATAATAATGGATACACTTGCATATTTGGATTTAATGCACATTTCCATAGTAGCAAATATCATAAATGGTAGGTTTTGTCAGATTTGTTCAATCCAAAAGAGGGGTTGCACTTTTCACCATTGATGAATACTTCAAATTTCAAGCAAAATTGACTACCAATCTTAAGACGTCAAGAAATCATAGTAGACGTGGCAATTCAACGATATTTGACATGGTTTATAGATGTCCAGATTCATGCTCAAAACGGCATGCTTAACCTAAGGGGTGTTCCACGCAGGTAAAAGTCAAGAAGGGTTCATCTTTGTTAAACTTGCGATTCTTTTCTAGTATATTCATAAGTACCAACTTTTCAATTAGACATTGCAACGGCAATCCAACTCATCGATCTCACATCAATTTTATTGTTGAGTATGTTATTTCTACAGAAAAAAAAAACATAGTATGGACAAAGGATATAAAAAATATAACACTTTGAAGCGTCTTATTGATGTTTGTGGTCGAAGCCCCCTAAGAATTCTCAATAAATCAGTAGCTTATTTCCTTCAAGTTCAATCAAATATGGAAGTTCGGCTTTCCATGAAAGCATGTTACGTCATCTCCTCTTTGTGCCGTGATCACATCTTTATTTTTTCATTTTTGGTCATAGCACCATTCTCGATCTCTTTTCCATTTGATTTACATATGTAATAGGTGGTTTCTTATATTGTCAGAGCAACACAATTATTTGCGGATCTACGACAGATTATGTTGATTGTGATAGAAAAAATACGCCAAGCTTGCCGTTGCTTCGGGGTCATGCTAATGTCTTGAGATTAACTTGACCATTGCTCGAGATTCATCACACATGTTTCATTAGCGACAAAACAAAAATTTAGAACCAATTGTATTAGAGATATGCGCATAATACGAGAAAATATAATAATGTTTCGTGTAACAAAAATTTATTTCTCTCAGCGATGGAAAAAAAATTAAGGGAAGCTCACTCCCTACAACGAGCTCTTATACATGTGAAATGGAGCTATTTACCCTAAAGCAGGCCCTAAGATCTCTTTCCTTTATCTGGCCAATGAAGATGGAGTTTGCTTTGCAAATCGGAGTTCCATGGGACAACATGGAACCTGTGCAAAAGTCACTCCTTCCTCAGAAGATAGCACTGAAGGAGAATCGGCCATAGGCTTGGTAAGGAGCTCAGGCGGAGGATCGCCAACCACGTTGCACCGGATTAGACTTCGAAACGTCTCTTCTCTTCGAGGGAGTTTCTAGCAAGCTTTTAATGCTATCCGCCGAGAGAGCCACCAAAAGCTACCACAAAGAGTGATGGAAAGTTAGATCAATTCCAAATTGCAAGTGGGAACGATATTTAGTTGTATTAAGACAAAAATTAGCTAAGCTAACAAGATGTTGCTTTTGGAATACCTCTAAAGAGACGAAGTTGTGCAAGTGGCTTATTTTGGTAGATCGCTGATCCGACTCTTCGGAGATAGAGCGCATGCTGATGTATCTCCTTCCGAAATTTAGAGTATTTGTCGCATCGTTGATGAAACATTTGGATAACAATTTGGATTCCATTTGTTGATAGAGATGGTCATATATGAGGAGGGTGGCAAGATTGTGGCTCGAGAGGAATAAGATAATGAAGCTTGGAGTATCAAAAGACGGGAGCTGTATAAATAGGCAAAAAGTTGGCCATTCTCATTATTGGTGGATACATCTGCAGATTTCGCATTCATAACATTCCCATACCAAGAAATAGGATAAATGGTAGGTTAGGTAGGAATTTTATGTCCCGCTAACGTGACAATGCACATCCTTTGGTTAGTACTTGACTTTTAAGGAAAACCACTGTATTGAACCTCAAAGATTAATGATTTTACTTAATCGAAATTGTAGACGCAGCGATTCGACGATCGACATTCAATGCCCTTATTGAACTCGCTGATAAAATGTTCAAAGGCACGTACTTAATCTCGTGGTTACTTTCTGCAGCTAAAAGCCGTAAATGGTTAATTTATTTCCTACCATATAAGTACCATCTTACTTATTCAATTAGGACTTTGGAGATCGAGCAAACTCATTTTTCTCGTGTATATCGTTTGATATGATTCCCAAATAGAATAAACTCAGTAAGAACAAGGGATGGATAGAAATACTCTCTAGAAGCATTTAGCTGACATATTTAGGCGACAGTTAGCATGTAGTGCTAATACTACTAATTATTGTCAAAAGAAAACTATACGTCTTTTTTAGCAAATGAAAGGTAAATATATATTTCTAATCTTATTGCGGAAATAAATACAGCTATCACTACTTAGGATTTAACAGTTTCTTTGTCCATAATATCTTCTAAAAGATGTAAAAGGTGTTTGATTCTTTGTGCTTACAGATTGATATATTTGAGGAGAGAAGGGGAGATCAAGCTTCTGGAATGAAAGTTTTGTGTATTCCACTTATGTTATGATCAATATTTCATTTTTAGTTAGTGTTGACACTCAAAATTACCCCTGTCGGGAATGGGCCGGTTACAAGTTACAAAGGATATAAAGTATGGTTCACATGGCATAAATCCAGAGAAGGCTGTGAGTCAGGCCCAGAGATATTGAGAAGACTTGAGGACACATCGTAAAGGTGTCAACAAGTTCAAAATCACGAGCTTTGCACGTGACGTCGACAAGTTCAAAGATTACGAGCTTTGCACGTGACATCGATGAATCCAAGATCACGAACTTTGCACATGACGTCGACAAGTCCAAAATCACGAGTTTTGCACGAGGTCTGAAACCATGGTGACACGTGGCAAAAAATTCATTTACACGTGTAAAGATATGACCGTGGGCGTGAAGATCAAGGAAGCTAAAGAATGACACTTAGAAAATAGCAAGAAATAAAGAGACACGTGGAAGAAAATTAGCTACTACGTGATGCCCAAGGAGCGTAAGCAACATCGATAAGTCAGGAAGCGGTTAAAGCGCGAAACGTAAGGAAGTGGAAAACAACTTTCAAGGAGAAGTGCGGTCAATAGTTATCAAGCTGCTCTATAAATACTCAAGGATTTCCAACGAAGAAGAAACCCTTTTCACAAACAACACAACATATCTTTTATCTAGCTTTACTTTTAGCGCATTAGGAGTAGTTTTAACTGTAATTTTCAGATTCTGCGTCGTAGATTCAATTCCGGCAAGAGTCTCTATCAGGTTCAACATTGTTGATTAAATTCCAATGTTGTGCCATTAGTTCAGCGTCGTCGATTAAATTTCGACGTTGTGCTTGGAATATAGCTGTTGATTAGATTCCAGTCATATTCTCTCAAGTTAAGTCAATGATTAGATTCTAGCGTAGCTTGAATGGTAATATCGCATATTAGTTGTGTCGTTGATTAGATTCCGACATAGCTTGGTCTCGGTATTTGCAAGTTGTCATCCCATTGTTAGTATTATCGAGTTTGGTATATTGTCTAGTCAAGTTGTAAGATATAAGTTGGACTTAATAAACGCATTTGACATTCTCTGTCCGAGCTTGACTCAAGACCCTAGTCTCCTCTAATAAAATCAGAAACGCAACGTTCGGTGAAAGATTTTCGACGGGATAAAACCGGCGAAACATCTTTATGGCACGCCCGGTGGGACCCCTATTGAGTTAAGTAGAGAGAGTGCTATGCCACGCACCCGGAGTAGAACCAACTCGGATAATACTATTGACGAGCAAGCTGCATTGATGGCGGAAGATAATACCCATGCTGAGACATCATCCGCTCAACTTCTTCATACCGAGATTGCTAACCAATCTCGAGAGGAGGTCACAGATATGTCGAGGCAGCGTGTTGAAGATAGAAGGCAAACTGAGCTCACACCAGTTGCACTTTCTACCATGAGGCGGACTATCGAAGAAACTCAAAACGAGTTCGCTGATTATGTGGTAAGGCATATGACTGAAGTGGTTAGGCCTTTGATTATTAACACTTGTCATGAATGCACGCAAGGTCAACATGGAGGGTCCATCGCACCGACCCAACTGAGAACAGGATTTCCGTCAACATCGGGGGGTCCTGCAATACAGTTTGGAACAATGATGCAAAGTACGTCTCCTATCCCACCCATTCGAATATTACAAAGGGGAGAAACTTTGCCAATAGCACCGAGCGAGGGATTACCTCACGCTAGCGTGGACCCAAATGGAGGAATTGCTCGACACTCGATGATCGATGAAAACCTCCAAAGAGGACATCAGGTTATTCAGGTGCATGGCCCCCCTGTGATCCAGGTAAATCCTCCACCTGTAGTCCTAGATATTCAGAATCTTGCAACACCCTTGCCTAGGGGGCAAGAACAGATCCAACACATGAACATTCAACCACAACGTCAGGCACCCCAGCCTGCAGTGCCTAACGTAAATCAACCTTTTCCACTCCCTATGGGTCCAAATGTAATCCAGCAACCATTGCCAGCACAGTTAAATCCACTGGTCAACCCACATATGATTGCTCACAACGTACCACAGCTAATGCACCCACTACCTCAACAACAGCCACAGTTATCACAGCAGCCATTCTACCAATTGCCTCATCAAAATTTTAATCAGCCATTGCCACTTAACTATGTTGTAGCTCCTGCGCCTATCGTGGGTCAAGTGCAAAATCAGTTAGTAGTGGACCCTGTAATGAGGGGATATGGCCATGATATGGGATACCTCCCAAACGTTTATAGAAAACCATATCCTGATTGGATGGATACTATACCGTATCCAAGGGATTTTAAAATGCTAGAATTTACATTGTTCACTGGAGAGGAAGATCAGTCCACTTTTGAACATGTTAATCGTTTTCTGGCTCAATGTGGTGATGCGGCTCATGCTGATTATTGGAAGTTGACGTTATTTCCCTTATCCTTGTCAAAAACCGTGTTTACATGGTATACTGCCTTACCTGCAAATTCGGTTACATCATGGGAACAAATGGAAATGTTATTTCATTGCCAATTTCAAAGAACTGTGCCGGATTTGTCGGTAGCAGATCTATCGACCATGAGACAGTTAGCTAATGAATCTGTCGATCAGTTCGTTTCCAAGTTTAAAAGGGCAAGGAATAAGTGTTTAGTCCCTTTACCTGAAAAGACTTTTGCGGACCTCGCTTTTAATGGACTGAAGTTTGAAATCCGAGAAAGAATGGTTGGACAACCATATTCAGATCTATTTCAGTTATCAACTATAGCTACTAAGCATGAAAGTCTCCTTCAGGAAAAAGACAAAAAGGTATGGTCGACGGGGTGAAGTTCGTTGGGCTGACGCTAACGAGAGCGAGGATGAAACTGAATCAGCAGATATAGCAGATGTGGCTCTCGCTAAAATGGTGATTGATAAGCCATACATTTGCAAGGCTCTAAAGCCAGCAAGAGTTAAAGAAAAATCCAACCTCATGTCCAAGGCTAAGGAACCTATTTTTTATTCTTTCGATATCAATAGGACAGAGGAAATATTTGACTTATTATTGGCCGACGGACATATCAGACTCACGGAGGGTCAGGTTATACCCACCAAAGAAGAATTAGTAGGAAAGAAGTACTGTAAATGGCATCATTTATGGAGCCATGCCACCAATGACTGTCTTGTATTCAAAAGAAATGTCCAGGAAGCTATTAAGCAAGGGAAGATAAAATTCTCTGAGGATAAAGGTAAGTCCCCGATGGAAGTTGATGTCGATCCTTTTCCTGTAATGGCAGGGAAGGTGTCATTAAGGATAAAGACCAGGGGGCATCAGCCGTATCGTTTTTGCGAAAAGTGTAGATGACTATTGGAACAAGACAAACATTACTCCAACAGTCGAAGACGTCTGCCTAGTGAAGTTGTCGATGGATTCCGCGATTTGGTCCTCACTGATTCATATGATGAACAAACTCCTCCTAGGGGTGTTAATCATCATAGAGGCCGCCGAAGCCATAATAAGACTATTAAGTCATTCAAGCAAAGGTACGAAGAAGGTGATCCGACTATTGGTACTTTGGGAGAGCCTAGTGGTAAATATGATTATTATGTTAGTTATGCTCCACCACCTTCGTACAATGGGAAGATTGAGCCAAGTGGATGGGGTTCTAACTTCCCTAATCAAGAGGATCTTTACACAAACCCTCATCCACCACGTCGACAAACTCTGAAAGTGCCAAGAGACCCACTTGTAGGTCAATGGTATGAGGCCCGCCGAAACTCAAAATCGTAGTTCAAATCTGACGCGGACTCAAAAAAGGAGAATGCTGAGGAAAAGAAAGGAGTATCAGCTCCAACAACAAGTATGTCAAGTTCACATCAAGCAGGTTAGACCAACCTTAATCGCAGAACACAGCTCACGCTACAATCAACCATCATTGACGGATTAGGATGTCGACAAAGAAATTTTCCCTAAATAAAATCATCCCAATTTAAGCCAATGATATCTGCGCGAGTTGAATTTTATGGGGATCTCATTCATTGTTTTATTGCAATGCTTGTGACTGGATGGAGCCAATTGTGGACCATATTATATAAATTTATTTAGCTCATAAAATCATAAACACAACAAATACTCACAAATTAACCATAATTAGCTCGCCAACTAAGAAACTTGCTGAAAATGGAGTCACTAAATAATAGACACGGTGTTGTCCTAGGCTTGCTGTACTCACGATTGAATGAATATTTCTTCTCAATTTAAGTATTTTATTAACATGCGAAGTTACTTTTAATCATCGTATATTTTAAATTTTTGTCGTTAGAATTTTTTGATTGCTGAGAGTGACATGAAGGAAGTATATATGAGTCAACTACTTGGGATGATAGAGTTTGATTCCGATTGTACCTACAAGTTTAGACGGATGATCCTAAAGATCGGTATATATTAGTGTATTGAATACTTTTTAATAATCTTGATGTGTAGTTAGCTTTTATCCGATTCTCGGCAACAAAGGAACATATGCGTATGTCAATGAAAAAGCGATAAACCACTAGAGTCTTTGCTACTACGATAAGAGTGTGGGACGGAAGTTAGATTGGTGGTCTAACTAGAGGATAAGGAATGAGATCAAGAGTTATCTTAAACAAAACATGATTTAGCTGCTATTGGTAATTTTGGTGGATACTCATTATTATTGTGGATACACTTGCATATTTGCATTTAATACGCATTTCCGTATTAGCAACAATCATATATGGTAGGTCCGGTCAGAATTGTCAATACAAAATGGGGTTGTGCATTGATTCATTGATGAATAATTCAAATTTTGAAGGAAAATTGACTACCAACCTAAAAATTTCTAGAAAGCATTGTAGACTTGGCAATATGAAGATATACGACATGGTCTATTAGATGCACCGATTTATACTTAAAAGCGCATGCTTAACCTAAGGGGATTTTTTGACGTAACACCATTCTCGATCTCGTTTCCATTTGATATATATGTGTAATAGGTGGTTTCTTATATTGTCAAAGCAACACAATTATTTGAGGATCTACGATGGATTTTGTTGATTAGAGAAACATGTGACAGAAAAAATTTGCCAAGCTTGCCGTTGCTTCGGGGTCATGCTAGTGTCTTAAGATTAACTTGATGATTGCTCGAGATTCATCACCCATGTTTCATTCGCGACAATAAAAAAATTAGAACCAATTATATCAGAGATATGCACATAATACGAGAAAATATATGAATATTTCCTGTAATAAAAATTTATTTCTCTCGGCGATGGAAAAAAAATTAAGCGAAGCTCACTCCCTACAACGAGCTCTTATACAAGTAAAATGGAGCTATTTACCCTAAAGCAGGCCCAAAGATCTCTTTCCTTTATCTAGCCAATGAAGATGGAGTTTGCTTTGCAAATCAGAGTTCCATGGGACAACATGGAACCTATGCAAAAGTCACCCCTTCCTCGAAAGATAGCACTGAAGGAGAATCGGCCGTAGGCTTGGTAAGGAAATTAGGCGGAGGATCGCCAACCACCTTGCGCAGGATTAGACTTTGAAACATCTCTTCTCTTCGACGGAGTTTCTAGCAAGCTTTTAATGCTATCCGCCGAGAGAGCCACAAAAAGCTACCACAAAGAGCGATGGAAAGTTAGATCATTTCCAAATTGCACGTGGGAACAATATTTAGTTGTATTAAGACAAAAATTAGCTAAGCTAACAAGATGTTGCTTTTGGAATACCTCTGAAGAGACGAAATCGTGCAAGTGGCTTATTTTGGTAGATCGCTGATCCGACTTTTTGGAGATAGAGCGCATGATGATGCATCTCCTTCCGAAATTCAAAGTATTTGTCGTATCGTTGATGAAACATATGGATAACAAATTGAATTCCATTTGTTGATAGAGATGGTCATATATAAGGAGGGTGGCAAGATTGTGGCTCGAGAGGAATAAGATAATGAAGCTTGGAGTATCAAAAGATGGGAGCTGTATAAATAGGCAAAAAGTTGGGCATTCTCATTATTGGTGGATACATCTGCAGATCTCGCATTGATAACATTCCCATACCAAGAAATAGGATAAATGGCAGGTTAGGTAGGAATTTTATATCCCGCTAATGTGACAATGCACATCCTTTGGTCAGTACTTGACTTTTAAGGAAAACCATTGTATTGAACCTCAAAGATTTATGATTTTACTTAATCGAAATTGCAGACGCGGCGATTCGACGATCGATATTCAATGCCGTTATTGAACTCGCTGATAAAATGCTCAAAGGCACGTACTTAATCTCATGGTTACTTTATGCAGTTAAAAGCCGTAAATCAGTAATTCACTTCCTACTATATAAGTACCATCTTACTTAGTCAATTAGGACTTCCGACATCGAGCAGCCTCATTGGTCTCGCGTATATTGTTTGATATGATTCCCAAATAGAATAAACTTAGTAAGAACAACGGATGGATAGAAATACTCTCTAGAAGCATTCGGCGACAAGAGATAGCATGCAGTGCTAATACTACTAATTATTGTCAAAAGAAAACTATACACCTGTTTTAGCAAACAAAACGTAAATATATATATCTAATCTTATTGCGGAACGAAAAACAGTTATCACTACTTAGGATTTAACAGTTCCTTTGTCCATAATATCTTCTAAAAGATGTAAAAGGTGTTTGATTCATTATGTTTGCAGATTGATTCAATTTAGGAGAGTAGGGGAGATCAAGCTTATCGAATCAAAGTGCATAACGAAAGTTTTGTGTATTCCACTTATGTTATGATTAATATTTCATTCTTAGTTAGGTTATTGCATGAGGTGAATGAGCGTATAATTTGATATTATTTGAGGTTTAATCTGTGAAGAATCTGGGTCGTTATAAATACTAGTACTTTGAGAACCATGCGATGGTTGAAAACGATAGCTTTGTGGACATCTTCTGGAGCACCAAAGCTTTCATTCATCATATAGAAACTATCACACAGCAGTAGAGAAATGAGGGCTAGACATTAAACATTACATGTTTATTTTTTGGGCCAGACAATAAATGTATGCATGAGTCATATGTCAAGGCGTCGATATTCATGCTTGGATTGCTGTAGTTTTGAAAGGAAGATGACAGAATAATGCTAATTCAGCTAATTTAAGCAAAAAATACAGCTCACGCTACAATCAACCATCATTCATAGATTTGGATGTCGACAAAGAAATTTTCCCTAAATAAAATCATCCCAATTTAAGCCAAATGATATCTACGCGAGTTGAATTTTATGGGAATCTCATTCATGATTTTAATGCAATGCTTGTGACTGGATGGAGCCAACTGTGGACCATATTATATAAATTTATTTAGCTCATAAAATCATAACAACAACAAATACTCACAAATAAATCATAATTAGCTCGCCAACTAAGAAACTTGCCAAAAATGGAGTCACTAAATAATAGACACAGTAGTGTCCTGGGCTTGCTGTACTCACGATTGCATGAATATCGCTTCTTAATTTAAGTACTTTATTAGCATGCGAAGTCACTAAAAATCATCGTATATTCCAAACTTTCGTCGTAAGAATTTTTTGATTGTTGAGAGTGACATAAAAGAAGTATATATGAGGCAACTACTTGGGATGGTAGAGTTTGATTTCGATTGGGACTGCAAGTTTCGTCGGATGATCAGTGTGCAGCAAGATTTTTAATATTCTCGATGTGGAATTAGCTTCTATCCGATTCTCGGCCACAAAAGAGCTTATGCGTATGTCAATGAAAAAGGTGAAAAGTGATCAATGTATGCATGTTCTAGTAAATACATGAAGACTTGATTTGAGGTCTTCATGGTATGTCTAATAGTTCGTATGGGTAAATCATTGCCGGATTTCGTTAAGGCGAAATGAAAATTGGTCGATTCGATTATAGCAGACTTTTCCTGTTAGCCAAGGCCATCTATTTGTTGAAGATGGGTTTTCCTTCATTTAAATTGGATCTCTACGGTACATTGTTGATCCCATGGAAGCTCACCACTTTCAACAACTCCGACGCGTAAAGGGTCTAAGATCGACTGAGGGTTGCCAACTGTGGTGGCTCGGTTCGACATCGGGACTTTGGTCTGATTGTATAAGTGATAAGGCACTAGAGTCTTTGTTCAAACTCGCCATTCTTGCTATACTGATCAATAACAACATTATACAGCACTGAACTATCAATTCCTAAATCTATGAGAGCGACAATCCTATCAAACTTTCTACTTTTGCTCAAAATCTGAGCAATAAAGGACCACGTAATTCGATCTTTCCAAAACATGTGCTCGAATCATGCCCACGTAAATGCACCATGCCAATGTGATTTCATCCTGTCGCTGCAAAGCATCGAGCAGTGCATTACACGCATCAACCGCAATCCAACTCATCGATCTCACATCAATTTTATTGTTGGGTATGTTATTTCTATAGAAAAAAAAAAACATAGTATGGACAAAGGATAAAAAAAATATAACACTTTGAAGCGTCTTATTGATGTATGTGGTCGAAGCCCCCTAAGAATTCTCAATAAATCAGTAGCTTATTTCCTTCAAGTTCAATCAAATACGGAAGTTCGGCTTTCCATGAAAGCATGTTACGTCATCTCCTCTTTGTGCCGTGATCACATCTTTATTTTTTCATTTTTGGTCATAGCACCATTCTCGATCTCTTTTCCATTTGATTTACATATGTAATAGGTGGTTTCTTATATTGTCAGAGCAACACAATTATTTGCGGATCTACGAGAGATTATGTTGATTGTGACAGAAAAAATACGCCAAGCTTGCCGTTGCTTCGGGGTCATGCTAATGTCTTGAGATTAACTTGACCATTGCTCGAGATTCATCACACATGTTTCATTAGCGACAAAACAAAAATTTAGAACCAATTGTATTAGAGATATGCACATAATACGAGAAAATATAAGAATGTTTCGTGTAACAAAAATTTATTTCTCTCAGGGATGGAAAAAAAATTAAGGGAAGCTCACTCCCTACAACGAGCTCTTATACATGTGAAATGGAGCTATTTACCCTAAAGCAGGCCCTAAGATCTCCTTCCTTTATCTAGCCAATGAAGATGGAGTTTGCTTTGTAAATCGGAGTTCCATGGGACAACATGGAACCTGTGCAAAAGTCACTCCTTCCTCAGAAGATAGCACTGAAGGAGAATCGGCCATAGGCTTGGTAAGGAGCTCAGGCGGAGGATCGCCAACCACCTTGCGCAAGATTAGACTTTGAAACATCTCTTCTCTTCAAGGGAGCATCTGGCAAGCTTTTAATGCTATCCGTCAAGAGAGCCACCAAAAGCTACCACAAAGAGCGATGGAAAGTTAGATCAACTCCAAATTGCATGTGGGAACGATATTTAGTTGTATTAAGACAAAATTAGCTAAGCTAACAAGATGTTGCTTTTGGAATACCTCTGGAGAGAAGAAGTCGTGCAAGTGGCTTATTTTGGTAGATCGCTGATCCGACTTTTCAGAGATAAAGCGCATGACAATGCATCTTCTTCCGAAATTCAGAGTGTTTGTCGTATGTGAACCATAATCTTTGATGAAACATATGGATAACAATTTGGATGCCATTTGTTGAAAGAGATGGTCATATATGAGGTGAGTGGCAAGATTGTGGCTCGAGAGGAGTAAAATAATGAAGCTTGGAGCATCAAAAGATGGGAGCTATATAAATAGGCAAAAAGTTGGCCATTCTCATTATTGGTGGATGCATCTGCAGATTTCGCATTCATAACATTCCCATACCAAGAAATAGGATAAATGGTAGGTTTGGTAGGAATTTTATTTCCCGCTAATGTGACAATGCACCTCCTTTGGTCAGTACTTGACTTCTAAGGAACACCATTGTATTGAACGTCAAAGATTGATGAATTTACTTAATCAAAATTGCAGACGCGGCAATTCGACGATCGACATTCAATGCCATTATTGAACTCGCTGATAAAATGCTCAAAGGCACGTACTTAATCTCATGGTTACTTTCTGCAGCTGTAAATCGTTAATTTATGTCCTACCATATAACGACCATCTTACTTAGTCAGTTAGGACTTTCGACAACGAGCAAACTCATTTGTCTCATGTATATTGTTTGATATTGTTCCCAAATAGAATAAACTCAGTAATAACAAAGGATGGATAGAAATACTCTCTAGAAGCATTTAGCTGACATTTTTAGGTGAGAGATAGCATGTAGCGCTAATACTCCTAATTATTGTCAAAAAAAAAAACTATACACCTTTTTTAGCAAACGAAAGGTAAATATATATTTCTAGTCTTATTGCGGAAAGAAATACGGTTATCACTACTTAGGATTTAACGGTTTCTTTGCCCATCATATCTTCTAAAAGATGTAAAAGGTGTTTGATTCTTTGTGTTTGCAGATGGATTGAATTTAGGAGTGTAGGGGAGATCAAGCTTCTCCAATCAAAGTGCACAACGAAAGTTTTGTGTATTCCACTTATGTTATGATTAATATTCCTTTCTTTGTTAGGTTACTATACGAGGTGAATGAGCGTATAATTTGGTATTATTTGAGATTTAATTTGTGAAGAATCTGGATCGTTATAAATACTAGTACTTTGAGAACTATGCGATCATTGAAAACGATAGGGTTGTTGATATCTTCTAGAGCACCAAAGCTTTCGTTCATCATATAGAAACAAGCAGTAGAGAATTGAGGGCTAGACATTAAACATTACGTATGTATTTTTTTGGCCAGACAATAAATGTACGCATAAGTCATATGTCAAGGCATCGATATTCATGCTTGGATTGCTGTAATTTTGAAAGGAACATGCCAGCATAATGCTAACTCATCTAATTTAAGCAAAAAATACAGCTCTTGCTACAATCAACCATTATTGCAAGATTAGGATGTCGACATAGAAATTTTCCCTGAATAAAATCATCCCAATTTAAGCCAAATGATATCTACAGGAGTTGAATTTTATGGGAATCTCATTAATGGTTTTATTGCATGCTTATGATTGGATGGAGCCAATTGTGGACCATATTATTTCAATTTATTTAGGTCGTAAAATCATAAGTACAACAAATACTCACAAATTAACCATAATTATCCTGCCAACGAAGAAACTTGCCAAAAATGGAGTTGCTAAAATAGACACAGTAGTCCGACCAAAAAACAAATTATGGTGTCCTGCGCATCCTGTACTCACGATTGCATGAATGCCTCGTCTCTGTAATCGCTTCTTAGTTTAAGTACATTATTAACACGTGAAGATTATTAAAAAAAATATTGTTTTATTTTAAATTTTAGTCGTTAAGAATTTTTTGATTGTTGAGAGTGACATAAAAGAAGTATCTATGAGACAACTACCAGAGATGATAGAGTTGGATTCAGATTGTAATTACAAGTTTTGACGGATGATCCTAAAGATCGATATCTATCAGTGTGCCGCATGATTTTTAATATACTTGATTATAGTTAGCTTTTATCTGATTCTCAGCGACAAAAGAACATATGGATATGTCAATGAAAAAGCGATAAGCCACTAGAGTTGATGTGGACATTGAACCCTATCGAGGAGGAGGTGCTAGGGACCCATTGTTCTATCCGCTAGGCCCGATCACTCGAGCGAGAGCGAAGGAATTCAAACAAGCTGTCGGCATCATGGTTCAAGATATTTGGAATGGAGACAATCTGGATTCGAAACTTGAAGATTCTGAAGCTCCTTGGCGCAGCATGATTACTCTTGGTCTAACGAATTCCGAAGGAGCTTAGAATTGACGAACTCCGAATTGGCTCAAATTTGGATGGACGCTTGGAAACGGGCCACCGATCAATACACACTACTTTAGTAGTAATTGATGACCTTTTTTAGTGATTTGGAGTCGTTTAGATGAACTTTTAGGCCTTTTTTCCATTTTTGGACGAATTTTTAGTAATTAAGGTTATTTTTGTAATTTTAATCCTAGTAGGGTTAGAATTAGGGTTAGCACCCTATATAAGGTTGCTTATAGATTTCTAAGAGGGGGGAGGCAGAATTTTATATAGAGAAGTTTTCTTCTTGAGTTCTCTTGAGGACTAAATCTTATCAAGGTTCCCTTGTGGCGATCAAATTCAACTTATCGAGCAAGATCGCGAATTCTCTTGTTCGTGGCGTTATAGCGTGGATTGGTTGACACAGGTTCGTCAACAGGTCCCGTTCATACCAAGATTACCAATCACAGGTTCAATTGGGGGTCGAGGTCAGCAATTCGTAACTCACAGATCTTCGTAGAACGATCATCTTCCGCACAGATTTATATCATCTGGTATCAGAGCTGGTTCTACAAGGTCTAGTTATCCTACTTTTACTGCTTTTCATTCATCAATCTAGGGTTTATAGAAACTAGGTTTATAGAATTAGGGTTTCGTTATTAATCGAATTAGGGTTCTGAATTTGTTCTTGCTGTGATTTCAATTTTGATTTAGGGTTTTCGGTCCTAGTTGTTTTTTTTTTATATTGTACTTGACTTCGTCAAAAAAAAAAGCCAAAAAAAAATTCGGCTAAAAAAAAGCCAAAAAAAAAAATTCAAGAGGACGACTCGTTTTTTTTTTTATCATTGATAGTTGGACCGAATAGAAAAAAAAATTTCAGTAGCAGAAATTGAATCTGAATCCGAATCTAGCGAAAATTTGCTGAATTGCTGAGTTGAGCGGTATATTGCTGAATTTGATCTTGCTTGGTGGTTTATCGATTGTTGTGAGGAGCTTGTGAGACTGAATTCAAGTCTGAAAAAAAGAGCTTGCTAGAAGGAAACGAGAGGTAAAAGGCAAGAGTGTGTGAGTTTAATTGAGGGAAGAAAAAGCCGAAATTGAGCTAAACACGAGAGGAGTGACAAACACTTTGAGCAGAAAACGTGAGGGAGTGACTAGTGAGATTTCTTTTTATCTCTAACATTTTCTTGCAGATTTAAAAAAAAATGTCAGGCTCAGGCCAGGGAAGTGTGAATCAAAGGGAGGATCGCACTCATCCAAGGGATGATGCGATTCTAGCAGGCATCCAGCAATTGAGTTTACAAATTGAAGCACTTAGCAACCGAGTTGCAAGATGTGAGACGAGACTTGAAGATGACCGAGAGCCACCACGAGGGAGGCCACAAAATCAACGAGAGGAGCCTAGGGCACAACCTAGATGGCAGCGGCAATTTGATGATGCATATGTGTCCGATACAAAAGATGATCGAGATGACAGGTTTGAGAGGAGAAACGGACGCCGAGGATTTAGACGTCGAGAAGATGATGAGCTTGGCAACATCAAGATGAAGATTCCATCTTTTCAAGGAAAGAATAATCCTGATGCGTATCTAGAATGGGAGAAACGGATGGAGATGGTATTTGATTGCCAGCGATATTCAAAGCTCAAAAAGGTAAAAATTGCAGCTATTGAATTCACTGATTATGCTATAATTTGGTGGGATCAACTTGTGACTAGCAGGAGACGCAATGGTGAAAGACCAATAGAAACGTGGGATGAGATGAAAGCAGTGATGAGGAGGCGCTTTATACCTAGTTATTACCACAGAGACTTGTTCCATAAGCTGCAAAATCTCACACAAGGTAACAGGAGTGTGGAAGAATACCATAAAGAGATGGAGATTGTTATGATCCGTGCTAATGTGGTGGAAGACCGTGAGGTCATAATGTCATGATTTTTGTGTGGTTTGAGCCGAGATATAGCAAGGGTGGTAGAGCTGCAACACTACGTTGAATTGGAGGAATTAGTGGACAAAGCCATCAAAGTTGAGCGGCAATTGAAGTTGGATCGAAATTACAATAGTGGTGTAGGTTCAAGCTCGAATTGGAAGTCTAATTGGAAGAGAGACGAGAAGCCGAATTGGAAGGGAAACAATATCAAGACTGAAACTTTGAAGGAGAAGGAGAAGAATGGCAAAGTTGGTTCGAATCCGGCTTCAGGTAAAACTGAAAACCCTAACACTAAGACTCGTGATATTAAATGTTTCAAGTGTTTGGGCAGGGGTCATATGGCAAATCAGTGCCCTAATAGGAGGGTGATGATCATGACTAGACATAATGATGTTGAATCAGAAAGTGAGAGGGAGGAAGAGGATGATGACATGTCACCATTGGAGGATTGTAGTGATGTTGAGATGCCAACAAAGGGTGAATTGATGGTGGTTAGGCGTTCTTTTAGTGTTCAAGTCAAAGAGGAGGAGCATCACCAGCAACGCGATAACTTGTTCCATACAAGATGCTTGGTGAATGGTAAGATTTGTAGCTTGATTGTTGATGGAGGTAATTGTACAAATGTAGCAAGTTGTACCATGGTGGAGAAGTTGGGATTGAAGACTGCAAAGCATCCAAGACCATATAGATTGTAGTGGTTGAATGATAGTGGTGAAGTAAAAGTATCGAAGCAAGTCCGAGTTCCATTTGAGATAGGGCAATATAAGGATGATGTGATGTGTGATGTTATACCTATGCAAGCAGGGCATCTTTTACTTGGTAGGCCATGGCAGTATGATCGAAAGGTACATCATGACGGGTACACTAACCGATATTCATTGGTGATGAATCAGAAGACATATACATTGGTGCCAATGACACCTACTGAGGTGTATGAAGATCAATTGAAACTACAACGTGAGGCTGAGAGAGAGAGTGTGTGATAAAACTGAGGGCCTGCGTGGAAACTCTGAGACGCAAGTAAAAGGAGAGGAAGATAAGAGTAGAGTGGTAAAAACCGAGAGAAAATGAGAGAGAAAAGAAAAGAGATAAAAGAATTTATATGCAAAATCGAGCGAAGTGAGGAGAGCTTTGATTCTGGGCCGACCGATACTTGTACTTTTGTACAAGGAGGCACTGTTTACTAATAACGAACTTGACCCGAATTTGCCAAGTTCTGTCGTGTCTTTGTTGCAGGAATTTGAAGATGTCTTTCCTGATGAGCTTCCTGGAGGTTTACCACCGATTCGAGGCATAGAGCATCAAATCGATTTGATTCCTGGTGCACCATTGCCTGATCGACCCGCATATCGAAGCAATCCTGAAGAGACAAAGGAACTTCAGCAGCAAGTTAGCGAATTACTAAAGCAAGGATATGTGAGAGAGTCTCTTAGCCCATGTGCTATTCCTGTTTTGTTGGTGCTAAAGAAGGATGGGTCTTGGCGAATGTGTATTGATTGCCGAGCAATCAATAACATAACGGTAAAGTATTGACATCCTATTCCTAGGCTAGATGATATGTTGGATGAATTGCATGGAGCTTGCATATTTACTAAAATTGATCTGAAAAGTGGTTATCATCAAATTAGGATGAAAGAGGGGGATGAATGGAAAACTGCATTTAAGACCAAGTACGGGTTATATGAGTGGTTAGTCATGCCATTCGGTTTAACTAATGCACCTAGTACTTTCATGCGACTTATGAATCATGTTCTTCGTGCTTTTATTGGTCGATTTGTAGTTGTCTATTTTGATGATATCCTGATATATTGAGCATGTGCGAGCTGTTTTACAGGTTTTAAGGGCTGAGCAATTATATGCTAACCTAAAGAAGTGCTGTTTTGTAACTGACAAATTAGTATTTCTAGGCTTTGTTGTTGGTGCTGATGGAATACAGGTTGATGAAGAAAAGGTAAAAGCAATCCGTGAATGGCCGACACCTAAGACAGTAGGAGAGGTGCGTAGCTTTCATGATTTAGCCAGTTTCTATCGTAGATTTGTAAAAAATTTCAGCACCATCGCCGCACCTTTAACCGAGATTATCAAGAAGCACATGAGTTTCACATGGGGAGAAGAGCAAGAGAGAGCATTCAATCTGTTAAAGGATAGCTGACTAATGCTCCTTTGTTATCTTTATCGAATTTCAGTACTACTTTTGAGATAGAATGCGATGCTTCTGGTACATGAATTGGAGCTGTGTTGATACAAGGAGGACGTCCCATAGCGTATTTTAGCAAGAAGTTAAGCGGAGCGACATTGAATTATCCGACTTACGATAAGGAAATGTATGCTTTGGTGCGAGCTTTGGAGACTTGGCAACATTACTTGTGGCCAAAGGAGTTTGTGATCTACACCGACCACGATACCTTAAAGTACTTGAAGGGGCAGCAAAAGTTGAACAAAAGACATGCCAAATGGATGGAGTTCATTGAGACTTTTCCATATGTAATCAAGTACAAAAAAGGTAAGGAAAATCTGGTAGCCGATGCACTTTCTCAAAGGTACGCAATTCTAACTACTCTAGGAGCAAAGTGTCTAGGTTTCGAGCATATCAAAGGTTTATACGCTGACGACGATGATTTTGGAGGAGTATTTGAAGCTTGTGAGCATGCTGCGTTTGAAAAGTTTTATAGGCATGATGGATATCTCTTTCGTGAAAATAAGTTGTGTTTGCCTAGATGCTCTTTGGGCGAGTTGTTAGTGCGAGAGGCACATAGTGGTGGTTTAATGGGGCATTTTGGAATCAATAAGACTTATGAAGTGCTGCATGAATATTTTTTTTACCACACATGAAACGAGATGTCACACGAGTTTGCGAGAGATGTATCGCATGTAAGCAGGCTAAGTCTACGATTAAACCACATGGTTTGTATACACCTTTGCCTATCCCGATGCATCCTTGGGTTGATATCTCTATGGATTTTGTGTTAGGATTGCCTAGGTCTAAGCATGGCAAGGATTCTATTTTTGTGGTTGTTGATCGATTTTCAAAGATGGCTCATTTTATACCTTGTCATAAATCTGATGATGCATCGAATGTTGCTGAATTGTTCTTTCGTGAGGTTGCGCGTTTGCATGGCATGCCTAGGTCCGTTGTTTCTGATCGAGATACTAAATTTCTAAGCTACTTTTGGAAGACATTGTGGAAGAAGTTAGGTACACAACTTTTATTCTCTACTACTTGTCATCCACAAACTGATGGTCAAACTGAAGTAGTTAATAGGACTTTAGGGACATTATTGCGTGCTATCATTAAAAAGAACATTAAGTCTTGGGAAGATTGTTTACCGCATGTTGAGTTTGCTTATAATAGGAGCGTGCATTCTGCTACTAAATTCACACCGTTTGAGATTGCCTATGGTTTTAATCCCTTAACTCCGTTAGATTTAACCCCTTTGTCTGTTGTTGAGCGTGTGGATTTAGATGGTGCTAAGAAAGCTGAATTTGTGAAGACTTTGCATGAGAAGACACGGCTGAATATTGAGCTTAAGACAGAGCAGTATGCAAAGCAAGCCAACAAAGGGCGCAAGAAAGTAGTGTTTGAGCCCGGCGATAGGGTTTGGGTTCATATGCGCACAGAGCGTTTCCCCAAACAGCGACACTCTAAATTGCTACCGCGAGGGGATGAACCATTTATGGTGTTGAAAAGAGTTAACGATAATGCTTACAAGCTTGACCTTCCAGGTGAGTATGGTATTAGTGCTACTTTCAATGTTTCTGATTTGACTCTTTTTGATGCAGACGCTGATTTGAGGGCAAATCCTTTGCACGGGGGAGGGAATGATGTGGACATCGAACCCTATCGAGGAGGAGGTGCTAGGGACCCATTGTTCTATCCGCTAGGCCTGATCACTCGAGCGAGAGCGAAGGAATTCAAACAAGCTGTCGGCATCATGGTTTAAGATATTTGGAATGGAGACAATCTGGATTCGAAACTTGAAGATTCTGAAGCTCCTTGGCGCAACATGATTACTCTTGGTCTAGCGAATTCCGAAGGAGCTTAGAATTGACGAACTCCGAATTGGCTCAAATTTGGATGGACGCTTGGAAACGGGCCACTGATCAATACATACTACTTTAGTAGTGATTGATGACGTTTTTTAGCGATTTGGAGTCGTTTAGATGAACTTTTAGGCCTTTTTTCCATTTTTGGACGAATTTTTAGTAATTAAGGTTATTTTTGTAATTTTAATCCTAGTAGGGTTAGGATTAGAGTTAGCACCCTATATAAGGTTGCTTATAGATTTCTAAGAGGGGGGAGGCAGAATTTTATATAGAGAAGTTTTCTTCTTGAGTTCTCTTGAGGACTAAATCTTATCAAGGTTTCCTTGTGGCGATCGAATTCAACTTATCAAGCAAGATCGCGAATTCTCTTGTTCATGGCGTTATAGCGTGGATTGGTTGACACAGGTTCGTCAACAGGTCCCGTTCATACCGAGATTACCAATCACAGGTTCGATTGGGGGTCGAGGTCAGCAATTCGTAACTCACAGATCTTCGTAGAACGATCATCTTCTGCACAGATTCATAACAAGAGTCTTTGCTACAACGACAAGAGTGTGTGACGAAAGTTAAATTGGTAGTCTAAATAGAGACTAAGGAATGATATCAAGAGTTATCTTAAACAAAACATGATTTAGCTGCTATTGGTAGTTTTGGTGGATACTCATTATTATTATGGATACACTTGCATATTTGCATTTAATACGCATTGCCACAGTAGCAATTATGATAAATGGTAGGTCCGATTAGAATTGTCAATACAAAATCGGGGGTTCGTTCATTGATGAATAATTCAAATTTTGAAGGAAAATTGATTACCAACCTTAAGATTTCTAGAAAGCATTGTAGACGTGGCAATTTGAAGATATTGGACATGATCTATTAGATGTACCGATTTATGCTTAAAAGCACATGCTTAATTTAAGGGGCGCTAAAAGTCATAGAGGGTTAATCTTTGTCAAACTCACCCTCCTTTTCTACTATATCCATAAGTACCAATTTATTGAATTAGACACATTTGCAAGCCGATCAATTTTGAAAGAGCTAAATAACATGATAGCATACAGTTCATAGGTAAATGTTACAACTAAACAAATGAAAATTACCTAATATCACAAAATAGTTCATAAAGAAGAGACTTTTTTTTGTCAAGGCATCATTTATTTGAAACATGAAAATTTTATTAGTAAACGAATCATATATTTAATCATTAGAAACAACTTATTACTATGTAGAAGAGAAAATAATAAACTTATATTGTTCCTCTCTGTCTCTCAATTTATACACATGTCAATCTTATCTTTCTCTTTGTTTGCCAAATGAGAAGGCATCATTCACCATTGGGGACGCTAGTAGCCACCCATACTTGGGAAGAGAGAGGTGAAGAGTTCGATTCCCCACCTTTTTATGGGGCTTGGGGTGAGAATGGTTAATTTCAGACGTGGATTTCGACTCCCACGCTCTGCAAAGAGACAGGGCAAAAGTCTAAAAGTGAATTGATAATTAGAATATGATAGACAAAAAAAAAACATCGTTTAAGTGATGCAAACTGCAATTTTCTTTCAGTTATCGATTTCCTATATAACACAAATTGAAGTTTTATTTTTAAAGTGATATAATTTGCAAAGATATGATATATAACAATTATGAATTACACTTGTGCACAGATTTTCAAGTTCTTTGATAGTACTAATTTTAGATTTTATTATTTTGAAAAAAGGATATGAAATTTATGCTCCATTTATTTCATGGAAAATGTATGATTTGAAAAATATTTTCATAAAAATAATTTCTTATGTTGCTTGAAATAAGTAGTTGATGTAAAATGTTTCACTATAGACATCAATTTACGTTTAAACATTTTCGTGGACAAAATTTTTTTTCCATTTGCTCACTTTTATAAGTGATTATTTTTATGAAAATATTTTTCAAATCATTTATTTTTCACGAAACAAACACACCCAATGAGTATTCAGTACATTGATAGGAAAACATATTCACTATTATTTTCTTCAAAAATAATAAAAGTCACGCTTAAGAAATTAAAGAATAATTGCACTTGCTATTTATATAATCTGAAACACCGCCCTCTCTTTTTAATATTTGTGTATGTATTTGACCACTATTAAATTTGGAAGTTCTCACGCTTGTACAACTTGGAATTACCACTAATTTCATTTTCCATTTCTATGTAATATCATTAAATTGAAACTTCGTCCATCATATCCAAAATCCATATAAACAGCCTCCAACTCTAGTCCGCATTTCCTTCCTCATACTCCAATCTGAACCAAAAAAAATCACAGCTACTTCTTGACATTGTTTCCACTAATTTTTCACGCGTCGACTATCTCTCCGCTCTCAGCTGAAGCAAGAACGAGCTCCGGCTGCACGCCCATGATCTTGATCGGCTAAGGTCCCGTCGATGGCGTTCGGCTGGCCCAAGGCCTTCAATGCCAAGTGAGCCGCCTTCTGCCCTGATATCATCGTAGCCCCAAAGGTTGGACCCTGCAAATATCATCAAAATGCTTGAACACCAAAGCTAGCTAAAAAGAGAAGTGATAGTATTCCTAATGCTTTCCCCAATCTATTTGTTGACTTTAGTACCTTTCTTTTTATTGTGTTTTTGTTCACATGTTCCAATTTTCTGCAAAAAGGTAAGGTTCACCCTCTCTGATTTTGTAACGTGCACTAGTGTCTCTTGGTGCAATCAATGTATAAATTGCGAAAGGGTCTAATTAGATTTTATTTTTCATTCCAAAGCTAGTTCCAAATAAATTAAGAGAATAACGTCTATAGGGTGTCGCTAGCACTGATCGCCACTCTCGTTCCTTTTACTAGACAATGTCATAAAAAGTGAAAACAACATCAATTGATCAGGCTAATTCTTAAATATCGTTTTCCGAATGATAGTTAAATTGCTTACCATTCTTGAGGCTCCATCAATCTCAGCAACCTCCACGCCGGTGACAATCATCCCTGGAACAACCTCCCTGGTGAGCCTGACAGTGGCATCCTCTGCTGTGTTCATGTCCAGAGCCTTCATGCCAGGGACCTCCTCAATCATCCCAATGCTCTTGAGCCTTTTAACCCCGGTGGCCCCGAACGGCCCGTCGTGACCGCACGAGCTCACCACCACCTTGGCCTCCATCACGTTTGGGTCCGTGCAAGACTGCGTGTCATGGTTCATGGACACCAGGGCCCAGTTGGTCACGACCCCCGCCACTCGCCCTCCCTTCACAATCAGGTCCTCGGCCGCGACCGCATTGAAGAGCTTCACGTTTGGTCACGCCAGGAGCTTGCTCATGATCGTAGAGGTGAACAGGGCCACGTGCTTGATGACCACATATATAGTTGTCTTGTTCGTCGTACTGGATCCCGAGCTCGTCGAGGAACCTGCCGGTGAGAGGGTAATTTCGAATTCATTGGATAGAGAAAGAAAACGAGACATTTAAACCATAATTGAGTAGAACTTTGAAAATCTATGTACCTCAAATCTGTGAGCTAGTCTCAATGATTTCTAGAATTTGTTCCTACTTAATCACTCATATAAAAAACCCAAATTACGTGGTGAAATACTGAGAGTTTTCTATCAAGACCGTTTTGATTCGATAGATATATGGAATTTGGGATTCTTAATGCCCTTACAAGAATTGGCTCGGCTTCTAAATCGATATTCAAGTTAGATCTGGAGCTAACTTGTTTTGGAGATATATGCTTTCACATTATTTCAATATACGACCTCGCATCATTATGTCATACTATTGTGGCCTGTTAGACATTATATGAACCTACCTGTGAGCCGGTTTTCTCATGACCATGGCCGAGAACAATTGACCGCTGAGCCACGCGCCACCCCCCGGACTGATCGATTGCTCGATGATCGCGATCCGGATCGACGGGTTCTTGCTGAGCTCGTAGGCACAAGAGAGACCAGCCGAGCCGGCGCCCACCACGACCACGTCGGTGTCAGCGTAAGTGATCATGTCCATCATGTAGCCACGGGTCATCTAGCGAGACACGACGGACTCCTTAATGGGCTGGAACTCGAACGACCCGAGGTTGTACGGAACAGAACCCAAGGACATCGATACAGCGGCAACGCTTCTCGGGGAGGGTCTGGGCAGCACGGCGCGGGAGGGCACGGGCGTGCCGTGGAAGGCGGACCGTTGGTCTAGGAAGGAGGAAGGGAGGGGGGTGAGAGTGGTGGCCATGGTTGCCATGCTTGGAAGGGATCAAGTTATTGTGGGCTTGAAGGGTTTGTTGAAGGGAACTTCAAAGAGTGAATATTTTTGGGGTATGAGTGAGTGTGAGGTGAAGGATGTCTATTTAACTTCTTGAGTTCGTGGTTTGGAATGTGGATTTCAATGGGAGAGTGAGAAATATCTGAGCATAAATATCTAAAAAGACAGAGTGAAGCAAAGATACAAATGAAAGGAAGGAAGATAGAATTCCAACGGTCCAAATTGCTTGGATTTTTCCAGTGCCTTTCCTAGATAATTGCCATCGCTCTTATTTGGCAAGCCATGATCGTCAGTAGAATCGACTTGAAAATTCGATACATTTTAAACAACATCATTTTGATCTTTCTAAGTCCTCAATTGAACTTCGGCCACCCAATTTCATAACACTAGAATCTAATATCGATTCTCCAGTCGAATAAAAAGTTACTATGAAGAAAGATGCTTCGAGCATTTTAAACCTTTTTCTCTTTTTCGGGTCAAGAGGCCTTAAATAACTTTGAAACACGACCAAAAGACATTTCAAAATTGCATTTTAGATGAATTTTCTAAATTCTTTTTAGCTTAATTTTCCATTAAAGAATGGAAAAAAAAATTATAAAACGTTGAAAAAATCAAATTGACAGCTGTGGGATTTGAACCCACGCCCTTTCGGACCAGAGCCTAAATCTGGCGCCTTAGACCACTCGGCCAAACTGTCATTTGCTTACTACCACGTCGTCATTTCTATTTTATTGATATTTTTACATTAAAGATATTTTTTTAAATTTTCGACCAAACTAAAAGATAGTTTTTATTTATATTAATATAAATATATAAATAATATTTAATTCGAAGATAATCCTCAACTACTATCTTTCTGCATCTTTCCAGAGGTGTGTAGACCAAGTTGATTAAAAGTACTGAGATCTATAAATAATTGACTCAATCAAAATTAAAGTATTGAAAAGTCTCCATCGCGTGCGATTTTTCTAGATGTGATAATCAATGTGTCTTGAGAAAGGACCGCCCTTTCTTGAGAAAGGGAGGTCCTGGTGGTTGGTTGACCTAACTTTTGAGCCAAAACTTGTATTATTATAAAGTCTCCATAATACAAGCATGATGCACTAAATTTAATAAGAAAAATTTCCCTTTGTTTTTCTTTTCCTTTTTCTTTTTGGCTTGGTTGGTACCTTCGTCATATTTTCTAGGATTAATATCACGAAAAACCCTAAACCGGTACACTTATGACAAATTTGCCCTAAACTATTTTTTTGACCACAAAAAATCTCAAACTAGTATATTTGTAATAAATTTACCCTCTATTAATTTCGGTTAAATTGAATTAATACCACGAAAAATCACAAACTGGTAATATTTGACAAACGGAGGGTAAAACCCTAAACAGGTATACCCGACAATTTTCACGTGTTATCCAACTCAGCAATTTAACGGTCAAATTTAAAAGAAATTAACGGATGATAAATTTGTCATAGATGTATTAATTTAGGGTTTTTCGTAATCTATTGTCTATGATTTTTTTTTATACTCAAATTCCAAACCCACGATTTTCATTCCTAGTTCTAGCGATCGGGCTTTTCCTCTCGATTTTCGCATCCACCGCGACGTGGATTGATCGATCTATCGCGAAAGCGGATTCTCTCCTGTTAAGACGTTTACATTTCTTCCCATATAGCCGAAGGAATCCGAATCCTTTGCGCTTGCCTTTTTTCCTTCCCGCATTGCTTTTTAAGGAATATATTTGAAATTTTATCACGATGTTTCTTATATCCCAAACTTGTTCGCCGATTACAATCGAGTATAACAGCTAAAAATACCGTTTCCATTCCATACTTCATTTCGTTTCCATCAGTATTGTCGAATTTTGGCTTCCTTAGATGCTCAATTACCTAGAAGTCACACCATCACATCAGATCGTATAAAGTTCCTTTCACTTTCATCCTTTTAGCTTTTTATCCTCCAAGATGAATCGCACAAAATTCGACCCTCTCTTTTTTCTTTCTCTGCTTTTTCTTTTGGCGTGCTCTCTTACTTTTTCATTCTGCTTCTCGCTCAAGCAACATAATATGAAGTACCTTATGCAATCCGTGATATCACGTTGCCATGAAGACGACCGATTGGATAACAATCAAAATACAAAAAAATTTGCGAGGGCAAAAAAATATGAAAGCACTTTAAAAAAGTTTACGAATAGAGCAGATAAAAGTAGGGGGGATCGGTTCCCAATTCGGCCCGGTTCCAAGGTGGAACCGGGAATCGGACCGAGAGAACCGGTTCTCAATTTTGGGAACCGCGGACCGGATCGGGAATCGGACCGGACCGCCGGTCCGGTCCGGTCTAATGGAACCGGTCACTTAGAGTTTAGTTTTTTTTTTTTTTTGGTTAAACACTTAAGGTTTGATTCACATTTTACTAATTTTGTTAATGAATTTATGTCAATGAAGTTCACTTAGGGTTTAATTCACATTTTACTAATTTTTATCAATGAATTTATGATAATGAAGCTTACTTAGAGTTTAGTTCACATTTTATTAATTTTTTTAAAGAAAAAATAACAAAAATATATATTAAATAGTCGGTTCGGTCCGATTCCCCCTTGGAACCGGGAACTGGACTGCTCGGAAACTGGTTCCACTTTTAGGAACCGGGAACCGAACCGATAGTCCCGAGAACCGGACCAAACCCGTCGATCCTGTCCGGTCCCGATTTGGGCGGTTCAAGTTGCTCACCCCTAGATAAAATCATGAAGAATCATAAAAAATCACCAATTCTGGCAATAAATAAATAAAATTAAATAAAAAAGAGAAAAAGAAAATGGCGGAATAATCAAAAGCCCAATTGCTCAATGGGTTAAGAAACTATTCTCGGCATGGCGGGTCTACCAATACTGACCAGCTCTCTTAAATTAAAAAGGGAAATAAATCAATAAATGAATGAATAAATTAATAAATGAATTATAAATAAGTAAATAAACAAATGACTCCTCGAGGTCGTCGCCCAAGCCCATAGATATAGACAAAACTATGACTTTAAAACATTGTTATCCTCCTAACCATCCAAATTATTTTATTGATTTCGAGATATAAATACTACTATCAAATGAGTTTATAGGGTTTGCAAGAAACTCGAAATCGATACGATCAATTTTTAGGTGCTAAGACTTGAAAAACGCAATAAACTCCAATGGCAATCTTAATTACATTTCAAAATAATATCCTATATGCTCTCACTAATTAACGGGATTACGTAATCCTCACGTTAATTCAAACGTCCTTATCACACCAGACGGCCTCTACCGGCTATCTAACTTAGATGATTAAGAGGATAACAATGTTTTAAGTCATGGTTTTGTCGAGAATTGAGGAGTGATATGTTTTATTTATATTTATTTATTTATTTAGTTTCCTTGTAATTTAAGAGAACCGGTCAGTATTGGTGGACCCGCCGTGCAGTGAATAGTTTATTCGCTCTTTATGCAAGTGGGCTTTAGATTATTCCGCCATTTTTCTTTTTTATTTTTTCACTTTCTGTTTATTTGTTTATTTATTTATTTATTCCAGGATTGGTGATTTTGATGATTCTTCCTGGCTTGGATTTATCTGCTCCACTCATAATATTATATAAGTGCTTTCTTTATATTTTTCCCCGCAATTCTTCCTATTTTAATTTATAGTCAATCCGTGACATCACGATTGCACAAAATACTTCCAATCATGAGGCTTGAGAGAAATAAAACAAAAAGAGATTACGAGATACGATGCAATGACTTGACTCTTATATATTCGGATATCTAATGTAATTTAAGTAAATCAAAATTCAATAACTCGGTCGGAACGAAATGAAAAATGGAATGAAATTTATATTTCAACCATCATATTTGTAATCGCCCGATCAAGTTTGGTATCAAAGAAACATCGCGATACAATTTCAAATATATTACTTTAAGTAGCAATGCAAAAGATAAAAAAGAAAAAGAATGCACTTTGGATTGATCATTCAAACCAGACCTCGAAAAGGTAGACCTCCACCGTTTCCAGATTTTTTGATCGGCAAATTTCTCTTGGCTAGGAAATTTTAACCCGGTAAATAAGAAAAAAAATCCAGAAAAAATGAAATAGGAAATTCAAATAATAAATCACCTCAAATTATATCTTTATCATGAATTTTAGCGAAAGAAATTTTATGGTCCATTGAATTTGGCTCGCTTATTGATAGAGTGATTAAGATGTATTAATACTATATGAAAAACTTATAATAGGTTTATTACAACATATAAATATCGGAAAAATTCGAAAGTTTACGAAAAATCTATATAGGAAGGATGAATTTTAGGGTTTTCTTTGTGGCAGTGGATGTATTTTAGGTTGGCTCATTAGATTATAACTTTCATTAATTGGGTTAGTAATGATTTATTATTAATCGTCTCGAGCATTTTAATATTTTACGTGGAAATTTGAATTTGGAAGTTGCTTAGAGTTTGGTTTGATTATATAGTGAGATTAGGATAGATACGCCTACAATCACATTATTCAAAGGAGGAGATTCTCGAAGATTCGACCGATTGATTTTTTAACGATTTTGTGATGTAAAATGTACAAATTAAGAATTTGTCTGACAAAAAAAAAACAATGTGCACCAACCTATAAAATAACGTCCTACTTTAATGCAAAAACTTCATAAAAAATTCACGCTACTAATAAAATAATCTAGTAGCTGCATATTACTAAATAATGAGAGTGACTATTAATTAAAATTTATCAAGATAACAACTTTATGTCAAGAATCTAGAATGGAACTAAATTAAAACTAAGTTAAAATTCGAATTCCATGCTAGATTTTTTGGATAACACCGTTATATTGATCAATTTAATTATAATTGTGCTCATTATTTAGTTATATGCGGCTATTAATTTATTTTATTTGTAGCATGAATTTTTCATGAAGTTTCCTCACAAAAGTAGGATGCTGTTAATTTGAACGGTTTATATCACGAAATCATTCAAAAAATCAATCGGCTCAACCTTTGAGAATCTTTTCCTTTAAATAATTTAATTATATGTATCTATCTTGATCATGCTATATAATAAAATCAAACTTTAAACGACTTTCGATTTCAAATTTTCGCATGAAGTATTAAGATGCTCGAGACGAATAACAATAAATCATAACTAACCAAATTAACAAGAGTTATAATCTAATGAACCAACTTAAAATACTTCCACGACCGAAAAAAATTACCTAAGATTCATCAATTTTTTAGATCAGATATTTATACATCGTAATAGCCTATTATAAATTTCAAATAACATTAATACATCTTAATCACTCTATTAACAAGCGAGGACCATGGGATTTCTTTCCCTTAAAATCCATCATAAAGATATAATTTGATTTTGATTTATTATTTGAATTTCCTATTTCATTTTTCTAGTGTTTTATTTATTTATTTACTGACTAAAATTTCCTGGCCAAGAGAAAATTTTGCCAACCGAAAAATCTGGAAACGGGTGGAGGCCCACCGTCGACCGACGCCGTGAACGGTGGATGGTGCCCTATCGACCGTTCACCGCTCACGGCGTCGGTCGACGGTGGGGCCCCACCTGGTACTGGGGAATCTTGGAAACATAAAAAAAAATAAAAACTAAAAGCAATTTCATTTAATTTCTTGCCGAAATTAATGATTTAGGTTGCCCGTCTTTACCTTTCTTTTGTCGCTTTGTTTCCATAGCTAGCCACCAGGAGTTGCCGTCTTGGACCGTCGCACGCCACGTCAGGACCGCCACGTGTCGGCGTTCCATTGGCCTGCCTTTCCCCCGCCGTGACCGAATCAACCTCCTCCTCCGCTATAAAGAAAGGCCCTTCCCTCACCTTCTTCTCACACCATAGCCTCTCCGCTCTTCTTCTTCTTCTAAATTCTCGATCGATTCTCAGCCAAGCCCTTCGCGAATTCCGTCAAGGTGAGGCTTCCCGATCTCTGATCTTCCTGTTCTTCGCGATCTGCGAATTGGGTTTTCTCCGATCTGTTGATCTTGGATCTGCGAATTGGGTTTTCTCCGATCTGTCGATCTTGGATCTGGGTTTTCTGGTTTCGTTTGTTCTTGGCGTTTTCTTGATTTCTGGGTTCCAATGGTTGAAAGGGAGGCTCAAGTTTGTGTTTTTTTTTGGTGCTCTGCAGATGCAGATCTTCGTCAAGACCCTCACCGGGAAGACCATCACCCTCGAGGTGGAGAGCTCCGACACCATCGACAACGTCAAGGCCAAGATCCAGGACAAGGAAGGGATCCCGCCGGACCAGCAGCGTCTGATCTTCGCCGGCAAGCAGCTCGAGGACGGCCGCACCCTCGCCGACTACAACATCCAGAAGGAGTCCACCCTCCACCTCGTGCTCAGGCTCAGGGGAGGCATGCAGATCTTCGTCAAGACCTTGACCGGGAAGACCATCACCCTCGAGGTCGAGAGCTCCGACACCATCGACAACGTCAAGGCCAAGATCCAGGACAAGGAAGGTATCCCGCCGGACCAGCAGAGGCTGATCTTCGCTGGAAAGCAGCTCGAGGACGGCCGTACCCTCGCCGACTACAACATCCAGAAGGAGTCCACCCTCCACCTGGTCCTCCGTCTCCGTGGAGGCATGCAGATCTTCGTGAAGACCCTCACCGGTAAGACCATCACCCTCGAGGTGGAGAGCTCCGACACCATTGACAACGTGAAAGCCAAGATCCAGGACAAGGAGGGAATTCCCCCGGACCAGCAGAGGCTGATCTTCGCCGGAAAGCAGCTGGAGGACGGCCGTACCCTGGCTGACTACAACATCCAGAAGGAGTCCACTCTCCACCTTGTCCTCCGTCTCCGTGGAGGTATGCAGATCTTCGTCAAGACCTTGACTGGCAAGACCATCACCCTCGAGGTCGAGAGCTCCGACACCATCGACAACGTCAAGGCCAAGATCCAGGACAAGGAGGGAATTCCCCCGGACCAGCAGAGGTTGATCTTCGCCGGCAAGCAGTTGGAGGACGGCCGCACCCTCGCCGACTATAACATCCAGAAGGAGTCGACCCTTCACCTTGTCCTCCGTCTCCGTGGAGGTATGCAGATCTTTGTCAAGACCCTCACCGGCAAGACCATCACCCTGGAGGTCGAGAGCTCCGACACCATCGACAACGTCAAGGCCAAGATCCAGGACAAGGAAGGCATCCCCCCAGACCAGCAGCGTCTGATCTTCGCCGGCAAGCAGCTGGAGGACGGCCGCACCCTGGCGGATTACAACATCCAGAAGGAGTCGACCCTCCACCTTGTGCTCCGTCTCCGCGGTGGATTCTAAGTGGTGGTGGTCGTGTCTGGCTCTACATTTGGTGTTTCTGGCTTGTTATGAATCAATTCTCTTTGGAAGTGTTTATGTGAAATCAGGGCCGATGGGTTCCTGATCGTTTGGGGGGCTTATGAATAAATCAGTTTCAATGGAATAAATAGTTTTTGCAAATCATCTGTGCATTGGTCTCTCTTTTCTTGGATTCTTGAGCTCAGATGGTGGTGGTTGCTTTGTTCTTCCTTTGGCTGTTGCTTCTGAACTCCACAGGGTTCTGTCTTATTCTCTTCTTGCTCGATCGATCGATCGATCGCTTGAATGTCTTGCCTAGGATCACCAGTTGTTTCAATGTCTGATGATTACTACCCCCATGGAAATATGGTGAATTTGCTGCACCCGACAGCTTTTTGGCCATGGAAAGCTATGCACCCTTTGAAGCCACAACCTTTGTTTTGCCATGTAAGAAACGCTCCGGACCAAACAAGAACATGAAAATACATTGTTAAATGTGACGAGGTACCGTATTGGTTTTGGCTATAAAAGATTTTTCACTATAAGAAAAAAAAGATTAGTAATTTCAGGAAAAAATAAGTTAGGTAGAATCCTAATGCTGTACGCTCGTTGAACTGGTCTTCACTAGTTTTGGGCGACAAAAAATACGATTAATTACGATTAATTGCTAACTTATTGAATGAAATAAGAAAATTCCTTCCATACTTTACCGGCGGATTAACCAATGCTTGATTGGAATCATAAATCGGACCCGGGATAATCTTTTCACACAGAGAGAAAAAGAGGGGTTCATGGTCTCTCAATCCTCCACATTCTGATAGAAGGGAAAGAGAACACGGCCTCGCAATCTTTCTTTTCAATTCAAGGTAAAGGACACATAACTCCATTTTCTGGGGGATGACCTTGGATTGAAACCACATTGCTGGTGCTTTCCATCTGCCTTGCACAAGAGGATTTGGTTCTGAGGGACCTGAGTCTCCCTCGTGGGGCCAAAGAAAAAGATACAAAGAAAAAGAAAGGGCTGAATCTTCTTGATTGAGAAGAGAGAGAGAGAGAGAGAGAGAGAGAGAGAGAGGAGCGTTCACTGAAGCAGAAAAAAGAGGCGGAGTGCGTAACTTCGAAGATGCGAAGAGGAAATCCAAATTCGATAGTCAAACTTGGTCAAAATTGGCTGAAATTTAATTGCATAGTTTGTGAGATCAAGATCAACAAGTTAGATCCGTTTTGTTCGTCGAAATCCTTCTTCGAATTGTCTCTCAATTTCTTCGACAGTGATTAGAGATTTTCTTGCTTCTTTGTGTTAATCCACATTTGTGGTTATAATATATTGCTATTTTGCTTATGTGAAGAGCCTCTAGCTGTGTGACTAGAGATGGACTATTGTGTATCTTGCTAAGCTTGGTGATTAACGGAAGTTTTGAGCGGTCTAGTGGTTTTTCCTACATTGGGTTTCATTGTAAAATTTGTGGGTGTTCTTTTTGCCTTGCTTTAATTTTTTCATTACTACATGTACATGTATTGGTTTGGGGTTGATATTGTTCAAATACTGTGACTAGTTGCTGCTGGGGTTAATTTGATATTAGTTAGTTGAGTTTTGGGGATGATATTGATCCTGAGCATGTTTAAATAGTAAATTGTTGCCCTTTCTCCCCAACAAAGTGGTATTAGAGCTAGCGTCAAGTGGAGGAAACCAGCGACACCATATTTAAGTTATAATGCCTCGAATTACTTTACTCAGAAATCTCGGATAAAAGAAATATTATACTGTAAAGATTTGAATGATCCCATAGATAGTGATGAGGCTAAAGGAGAAAAGGAAGATAAAGATTAGGAGTGTATGAATCGAGAAATGGTTGGCAATATCCGACAATGGATTGATGATACTATCTCTTTTTTTTTCATGTTACTCAAAAAACAAATGCTCGACATTGTGGAAGAAATTACAAAATCTCCATGAGAGGAGAACACAAAATGAAGCATTTTTAGTTAAAAGGCTTGTAAACTTGTGATTCAAGGATGGGAGCAATATGTCAGATCACTTGAGTAAATTTCAGGATGTCATGAATCAGTTGACGAATCTTGAAATTGATCATGGAGATGAGTTACGAGTATGTTTATTGATTGGTACTTTCCTCGACAGCTGCTATACATTAGTCATGGCATTAAACAACTCTGCTCCTTACGGTGTGCTTTTCTGTGAGTATGGTTAGAGAAACCTTGTTCAATGAAGAAATAAGGAGAAAATGCACGAATTATGCTTCTCACTTGGAGGCTCTTGTCATGCAAAATAGAGAGAGAAATTAATTAAGAAATCCAGAATTACGATAAAAAAAAAGGCAAGTTAAGAGGAAAATCGAAATCAAGGCTGAGGAGAAACATGAAGTGTTGAAAATGCGGCAAGATGGGACATGATGCCAAAGAATGCAAGTTCGCAAAGAGAGATAAATCCCAATATAGATGTGGAGATAGAAAGAAAGAAGAGAAGCAAGATACAACGACAATTGCATTCGATGGCAAAGTTGTGTTCATCTGCGACGATACTTGTGTGAACCTTATATGTCAAAGACTCTATTTGAGTTGTTAATTCTACAGCCTCATTTCATGCCACCTCACGGCGTGACTGCTTCACATCTTATCGGAACGTTAATTTTGGTTGGGTCAAAATGGGGAAATGGTGGTTTTTCTAAGATTATCAATATCGAAGATGTTCATTTGATAACCGATGTTGGATGTAATATGCTCCTGAAAAATGTGAGACATGTTCTAGACATTCGTCTTCATTTGATATTGACAGTTGTCTTAGATGACGTGGGTTACTACAATTTCTTTTATGATGGCTAATGGAAATTGATTAAAGGTTCAATGGTGGTAGCTAAGCGCAAAAGGAACTTTCACTCTCTACACTATGCAAGTTAAGTTAATCAAGGCGAAGGTAAATGTAATGGAGGACTCCTCAATTCAACTATGGCATATGAGAGTTAGTCATCTTGGCTAGAAGGGGCTTGAAACTCTCGCTAGAAAGAACATTCTACCATGGAAAGAGAGAAATATGAAGGAATGTACTCTTTGTTTATCAAGTAAGCAACATAGATTTGCATTTTAAAGCTCCTCTCCACACACAAAATCAAATAAACTTGATTTAGTTTACAAGGGGCAAGTACTAAAAAAGTCATAAACCTATTGCATTGGTACTAATTCTATCTTAAACATTTCAATTGGGTCAATTAGTCTGAAACATTTTCACATTGGTACCAGTTCAATCCATTTGGCCAATTCAAGCCGAAAATCACTGATGTGAATGCCAACGGTCTTACGTGGCATAGCTGGCATTGATGTGAATTTTTTTTTAATAATTTTTTCTTTTTTTTCTTTCCTTTTTTTGCTCTGTCCTAGCAAATGGACGAAAAAATATTTTTAGCAGCAGGAATCGCAATAAGAAAATAGCGAAAAGTAATAAGTGATCGAAGATGTAGAGAGGAACAACACTCTAGTACCAACATGCCGCCACGATACTAGGGTGATCATCAACGCGAACATCGTGATTCTACCAGAGAATCGCCAAACCATTTCTCTCGTCTCACTCCATCATCGTTGTTGCAGAGGAAGAGGTGGAGAAACGAAAGCGGCATGGATTCCGAAGTCAGAGATTAGAGTCTCGAGAGAAAATGAATGGAGAAAGAATACGGAGATACAAAGAGAGCCATAGAAGGAGACGAGAGAGAATCAGGAAATGGACAAAATGTCCATCTAAATTGGTTTGGGAGCGAACACACTAGATAGAGAGATTGTGGTGGAGAGAGAGCGAGGCTTGCGGGCCTTGCCCTCACCTAGGTGACGCCCAGGATGCCCTAACCTGGGCGAGCCTAACCTGGGCGAGGGTTGACCTTGCTAGATCTGGCGAGGGGGGCCTTGCCGGCGCTCGCCCTCGCCCTCGCCCTCGCCCTCGCCCAGGCAAGGCCAGCCACCGGCGGCCATAGCCTATGGTTGGCGACTGACCATCGGTAGAAAGAGAAGGGAAAGTAAAAAAAGGAAATTATTAAAAGAATTATAAAAAAGCGCCGGATGTGGCATGTAGGACTACTGGTATCCACGTCAGCAATTTCCTGCCTAAATTGGTTAGATGGACTGAATTGGTGCAAATGTGAAAAAATTTGGACTAAATTGGTCCAATTGAAAGATTTATGACTGAATTGATACCAATACAATAGGTTTATGACTTTTTTGGTACTTTTCTCAATTTACATAAATGTTTATTGCATAAATGCTAGAACACTTGATGGTGCATCATATTTTATGACATTGGTCTCTCTTCATGGAAGGTTGAGTTATTGATTGTTCTACTCGCTTTGAGATGGCGGTGCTTTCTTCTTCCTTTTGGTGTTGCAGTGATAAGCTTTTCCGCTGGACTTTTGAACTCCACGGGGTTCTTTTCTCTTTCTTGCTTGATCACTTGAAATGCTTTGCCTAGTATTACCACTTTGTTCAAAGTCTTGATTATCCATTGAATGGTGAATTTGCACCCAACAACTTTTGGCTATGGTTTGGCAAAACTACACCAAACTTTCTTCTGAGTTGGTCTTTAAAGCCAGGACCTTTGCTTTTCATATAATAAACGCTCAACCAAATAGGAACATAATATTTTTAAATGAAAGAAGGTGCATATGCGATGTAAAGAAAAAGAGGGGGCCAAGCTTTAATGAGCAAGCAATGCGAGCGATTCCTGGTCTCTCATTCCTCCACATTCTAGTAAAAGGGAAAAAAAATATGGCCTCGCAATTTTACTATTCAATTCAAGGCAAAGGACATAGCTCCAATTTCTGGGATGACCTTGGATTGAAATCCACATTACTGGTGCTTCCCGTCTACCTTGCACAAAAAGATTCGGTTCATCCTCAAAAACCATCTGATTGGCATATAAATTATGCTGATTGAGGAAAGACCGTTAGTAATGAAGCTGCTCTATGCACCTTCGATAGAAACCGCAAAAGCAGAAGCAATTCACGCTTCTATCTAGTTCCAAATTGGCAAAATGACTTACTCGGCAAAGAGATGATATAAGCATTAACTCTGCCAAAAGGAAAAGGTTTCCCCTAGAACCAGAACTCAAAGTTGATGTGCCTGAAACGCAACTCACACCAACAGTCTTAGCTCGATGAGCCTCAATTTCGTTTTAGTGTGGACCAAAACAGTGGTCCTCTTTTCTTTGTTGAATAGAGATGATAGAGATCATACTAATAACAAAAGAATTCCATAGAAGGAGTTGGCCGAGGAAAGAGGTCGGAAACGCTACTTCAGAATATAGTTGGAAAATATCCAACCTTACGAAGATCAAGGCTGGAAGCCACTTCATCAACAGGCTTTCGGGTTCGCAAGACTCTTCTCCTTACTTTCATAATGAAAAACTGGATAACCTAGCCTAAAAGAAAGCAATTGCCATGTGTGATATCAATCCCATTCATGGACATTTTATAACTGGTGGGGAAGAGTGAACTAGTGTTGTAAGGGTCGAGATTGAATAGAAGTGAAGCAACATATACATCCTTTTCTTTTTGGGAGGGTGAGTAGTGGTTAACTCTAGAAACTAAAAGTGAAATGTGCATACACTCCAACCACACACAGCTGACGCTAGAGTGAAGCAAAGCCTCCCCTATGGGTTTGGTGTGCAGTGAACATGGTAGGGAAGAGAGAAAGAACGACATTTTCTCCGAGATAGCCCACAATTTTTTATTGTAACCCTAAGCATACAGCATGGAATGCCTACCCTTTTCGCCGGAGATTGACGAGCATTGCCCCGTTCAGATGCTTGGATGTGGGCCCTTAAAAGGCCCATATACTATTCAAGATATGACCTCTTTCCTATTGTTAATACGATAGAATGAAGGAGAGTAATTCATAGTTTTCCAGGCTTTTCATTGATAAAGCATTTTAGAATTAGGCTTTGCTTTTGTGGAGGACAATCATGAAACCTTTGCTTTTGTGGATGAGTACCATTACATTGATTTGTTTAAGAGAGAGAGAGAGAGAGAGAGAGAGAGAGAGAGAGAGAGAGAGAGAGAGAGAGAGAGAGAGAGAGAGAGAGAGAGGCTTAGATCAAAGGTCTTAAAACCTTGGATTTGATGTTGTTTGAGGTTTAGATTTGTAGATATTTGTAAAATTTAGTGCATGTTTGTTTCATGAAAATATTATGTTGAAGGAGACGGTTTTACCCCATATTCATTTTCAAGGAAAGTGTTTGATTTTTCCTTAATTGGTTGTGAGCATGGAAATGTGAGAGTAGCAGAGAAAGAGAGGTGCATCAAGTGTTGCATTGGCAGCAACACAATGGGCGTCTCTTTGGGAAAAAATGATTTCCCTCGTGGGAAGGGAATTCATTTTCGAAAGTCTTAGCATGCCAACTTTGGTCGATGAAAAACATTTTCTGTTGACCGAATCATTTTCTAGTATCCAAGGTAGAAAGTCGGAAAAAATTATCCTAGAAATGGTTTTACTCCAAACAAAATCAACCTTCGATAACATGAAATTGCCTATTTCGATGTGCATGAAATAGGAAAAACGAAGCACAACTCTAATTGTACTTTTGGTAACAATTAATCACGATTAATATCTAGCAATCCTTTTTAGAACAATTTATACAAAAGATTGGGAGAAGATCACTAGAATAGAAGTAAAAGAGGGGGCAGTTAAAAATGAAGCTATGATCCGCCCGTAACGCTTCCATTGAAGATCTCAATGGTGTCACCTTGGCCAACATGGTGCCACCTAAACGACCTATCTTCATCCATCACATTCTGCTTGTATATGAAGAAATAGCCTTCTTGCGGCAGATGTAACTGGTCCGACTTTTGCAGCTTCTGGAGCTCCTTCCTCAGATCCCTGACATTGTCCGACGCGCTCACCTCGACTGCAATCCTCTTCGTCCCGCACTTTGGCAACACCATCACCTTCAACTTCTTGGAGGAGCTGGGCGCCGCTGATGTAGTTGGCGAACATTGTTTCACGGAGACCTCGACCTCGGAATTGTCCAAGAGCTCATACTCCCTGACCGACTGGTGGTCTTGCAACTCCGTGCCATTCACCTGGAGCGCCAAGTGGCCTGCAGGCACGCCCTCGATTTCGTGGATCTTCTCCTTCAATCGCACCACCGTGTCGTTCGCGTCGATCTCAACCGGGACGTGCGCTTTCATGGAAGCACTCTTCACGTTGAGCTGGAGTTTTGTGCTAGGACATGGCGAGGATTCTTCGGCCGTATTAGGGTTTTGGGGTGAGGCCGCGTCAATCACGACGAGCTGGACATGAGAGTTCTGTAGGATCTCGCAGTGCTCTACGTCGCGCTCGTCTGGAAGGACTTGGCCGTTGAAGATTAGGGTTTGTGTTGTCATGGGGATCCCTCGGTATTTCTGGATCTTCTCTTTGATCTCTTGAACTGTGTCAAAGTAACCCACTTCAATTGAGAAGGGTCTTCCTCTTTGAGGCTCGAAGATCACATCCATGGAAAACAAAACAAAACAAAAAAATAGAAATCTGAGATTTGTATAAGCTTTTAGCTTTGGTGATTGTCGACAATGCCCAAGTCATTAGGGTTTCTAATTAAGTGAAGAGCTACAAATTAGTTTTGAGGATAACAGCCTGCGAGATTTTCTAACTGACCAACAACATGCAATCTAGGTCATTTAAATCCTTTGATTCGAACCTTAAATTATGACAACATGCGATTTTCGATAGCTTACAACCTAAATTTACCATTTTGGTCCCAAGATTTATGCTGTACAAGGTCAAGGGATGATGTCATATTCAGTCCCTCGCAATTGTTTCAGATAAATCCAAAACATAACTTGGGAGTGTAAATTCATAACTTACTATTAAGCCCTAGATTTTGCTATAAGGCCATTTTGAGGATTTATCAAAAGCCATTAACTTTATTGCACGAATGACAACAGTTATGGGAAAGATAAGTAAAGTAGTTAACAATCGATACCATCATGCAATCTGTTTTGTAGAATCAAAAACCAATATCAAGTAATAAAAACATTTCAAAGTTATTTGAGACAAAGACAGTTGTTAGATGATTAGAAAAATTGGTAAACTAAAAAAGCAAACATATTTTGGTAAGTAACTCAAAGAAATGGTAATATAAAATTTGTCACTAACTTAATCGGAGAAAACTTGATCAATCACTCACATAAATGTGGACAATCTCATATGATTGATGGTTAATTTAGAGAGAATTTTTTTTTATCACATATATATAAGAAACTTTGATAATTTTTAAAAAGACTAAATAATCATTGGTAACTAACTCAAATAAGTGCTGGTAACACAAAACTAGCTAATAACTTAAGGGTTAATACCGCGAAACAAAAGAGATTCGATCATGCCGGTTCTCAAGTCAATTGCGTAGAGTCATGGGTAAAATTTATGGGAACCATCTTTAAACAGCTAATGCCGGTTCGATTTTTGGGTTAAATCTCTGAATCGTCAGTTTAATCAAGAACCGGTCTACTTTAATTGATTTTAAACTTATTTTTATAAAAGTAAATAGAAGTTGCAACAAAAGAGATTCGGTCCTAGGTGGCTTAAAAAGCCTTGAATTACACCAATCATTTGCCGAAGAAAGCTAACGTAGCAATTATGTCAAAATTATATATGAAAAAAGCTTGCGACACTATTCTCAAGTTTACTTTGGAAGCGGCTAGTTCAGTTTCAGGCTGTTTACAAAGGTTCCCAATTCAATTTCTGGTTCCAAAAACTTAAAACCGACCCTAAATGGGTGGATTCCAGGTTCTCGGTGTGAAACCAGCCCACCTTGAAATGGATCCCTTGATTCGCATCTTGTTTTAAATTTAGTTGACGGGCGTGATGACATATCTCTAGGGAGAGCACCTAGAGTAGTTCTCACTTCCTGGTTAATATTTTGACAATTCATTCTCGCCTCATCTTTATAGGAGAACAAAGGTTTCTCTAGGGCGAAACGGAAAAAGAAGCAAGTAAATTTGCGCATGCTTGCGCGTGCAAGCTCAAAGTTCAAACACTTTGATTGGCTTCAACAATCTGTCCCCCACCAACACTCAAAGAATGCCAAATTGAAACCAAGATACAAATAAATAAACGAATGAAGTAATAAAAAGGTTACAATTGATAAAGCCTTACAGCCGAAAGTGCAACATAGGCTAGAGGTATGGGGCCAAAAAAAAGCAAAAAAGAGACATTATCGCATCCTCTCTCTATGTATAATATATAGTATTATAATGCCATCATAAAGACAAGATTCCCACAATTTGTCTCACTGGCACATGACCTTTTTCTAATTAGAAACATTCCACTAAAAGGGGAAAGAAAGATAAAAAATAATAATAAAAGGAGAAGTGAGGGTGAGAAAGATTGTTAAATAGCAAAAAGCATGTGAACTTTTAGCTGTTCCTTATGTGACCGCGTCTCCTTCCTCACTATCTTCCTTATCTTGAATCGACATCACCATTAATGAACATGCCTTGCAAATTCCATGCTCAGAGAAGATTGCCCGGAAATAGTGCCTACTAAATCGTATGTACGCACGACAATGCAACAAAGCTGATTCTAGATCCAAGAAATGATTTCTTTTTTTGGTATTGTGGAGGACTAATTGGGCGTGTTTCGATGTCCGAACATAATTGCAACTTTGATGATTCAAGATCAAGGGGACTTGCCATCCGGTTGTGGTTCGGTGATGGAAAAAGTGAAATATATGAGTAGGATTGTTCCAATGCTTGATCTGCATCATAGTGAGGGAAATGTTTAGTGAAGGAATAACCATCAATTGATAACTTTAATGTCGAGTTAGACGTTTTGATAGCGTAAGTGCTTCGAAGATCAGCAATGGAGCTGAAAAGTTATGTAGAAAGCTCACAAGGTAGCAAAGAAGAAGAGAATCCTCTTGGGATCGAGAATCCTCTTGGGATCAGGAACCCATGAAAGAGAAGTACGTCTCGAGCCACTCCTCCGGACGATGCGTTTGCCTCCGGCTACGGTGCATTTGCCGTCGCCAACGATGCCGGAGACGGTGGTGGTGATAGTAATCTGATGATTTGCTCGTGCGTCGTTGGAATGCTCCGTCGTCATCCCTCCGGCCTCCATGTTTGGCCTTTCCGGTGTGCTAATGATAGCCTCTTCTGTTGAAAATGCAGAAAAATAACTACGATGTTCTTTTGTCAAATAATTAATTAGAAATAAGCAGGAAAAAAAAGATAGGAACCGATCCCAAGTTCTATTGATATGTTGATAAAAGAAAGCTACTATTAGAATCAAATTTTTATTAGATCCACTGCTAGTAAAAAAGAATTACTTGCATCCTCACCAGTCGATTATTGACACGCAGAAAAATTCGGTTACAGAACTAAACTCTAAACACACGCGTTACTGATCCAACAGTGAATACGTAACTTTTTTGTTACACTAGGACCTAACAACAATCCTTATTATCAAACCCTTAAATGCAGATTAGGTAGCCCCACCTAATATAAAATTCTCTAACATAGGAAGACAGATTCTTCTCAACCGTAAAATAGAGGGTGCCATATTCATTAACTGTAACCTAAACCTTATCTCCCTACCTATCTTACTTCTTTCAACCCCCATTAAAAGAAGGCCATTACCTCTGGTATGAAAATAACAACTTAACAAGAACAATTGGATCGATTGTGTATTAGTTATCATGATGAATGGCTTCCTTATCATGGTAATTAGCTTTTGGAATGAGCATGTACAATACAAAAGAAGAAGCACATCATGAGGAATGAGAACAATATCATCCAAAAACCAAGTAGAGTTTTTATGAAGGGAAAAATATGATGTACCTTCCTTTTCTGCATCGGCCTTGTGATCATGAGCATTGGGATTAGCAGTAGCAGTAGTCTTCTTCTCAACTCCACGCTTAAAACTCTTCCTTGTGACTCCTCTCTGCAAGTTTTCAAGTGTTATCTTGCCATGAAGAGCGTAGGAATATTTCATGATGTAATGAATATCGTAAGTGTAAACGAAAGCTAGGAGGCAATGAGTTATTTTTCGATCGAATTACATGCCCATAGAAATGTTTAAGGGGCAGAAGAAATTTTTATGCTGTTGGGTGGAAATGGCATTTTGATTTGCCGTTTCCTTCGGAGTTCATCGTTGTTCATACATTAGTCAAGAATTGGTGAGAAGAATATGTTGGAACCGCAAAAAACATTAGTCTTTCCGAGAAGATTATCTGGAAAAAGAACAAGATGAGAAACAACAACGTTTTAGGGTGATTGAAGAGCCCAAAAAGAAAAAAATAGAGAAGAAAAAAACTCACCATGATCCAGGAGTTCTTATCACTCTCTTTCATGGCCATGTTCGACAAGCTTTCCATGTCGACAACGAAATTCTCTGAAGTTCCCTGGATTCCCATCTTGCCCACTAAGTCGTAAGCCTTGCGAAATCCTGAGAAAGTTGTCACAGAGAGAGAGAGAGAGAGAGAGAGAGAGAGAGAGAGCCAGAGAGCGAAGCTGAATAGAACAGTGAAACAGAAATAAAATAAAGGACAGCTTTTAGAAGAGTGAAACACTCAATGACAATGGACTAAATTCATGGATAAATTATCATTTTCTAGAGAGAGAAGCGGTGGAAATGGCGCGCCGAGCGGCGTAATTACAAAGATATCACCCGATGACTAAGAAGAGATGAGAGACGTTGAAACTGGAGCCAAGACGACTTGTTCAATGCATGTGTTGATCTTCTGTCATCCACCACCAACAATGGGTTTGAACAAAGTTAGACACGCGGAAACAACCTAACTCTGCACGAAAGAGTGAAGACCGAGACTGTTGTTGTGCTTCCAAAGTTGGCATCTTCTATTAAAATACATGTGTGAATTGTATTAAAAAAATTCCACATCGGATAATTGGTGAGGTGTGGATCAGTTAATATATCCAAGTTAGCCGGCTAAGCTTTTGAGTAAAGATGGGTTGATGGGCTTAGACTCGGGCTCTCTTTTGGCGATCTCCCTAGGTGAAAGTATCAAACTTCTACAGCGAGGTTCCAACAAATAGTATCGGATCCAATGGTAAAGTGGTGGGTTTGGTGAATATCTCAAGGAAGGAAAGCGAGATGTGGGCGTTGTGGTATAACAACACAGGCCCTATGACAGGTTTTATGGTTTGGCCTGGAGAAAGAAATTAGGGATGAAGTCAGGCCCTATGGCAGACTTTATAGTTTGGTCTGGAGAATGAGATTAGGGATGAAGTTGGGCGTTGATGACGATTCAAATTGAGATATCTTGATGTAAAATGATATTGGATTAAAGGGGAGTAGATCAAACATTGAGCTCCCACATGTGGGCTTGGATATTGATAGAGATTCAAGTTGAGATATATTGATGCAGAAGGATACTTGAATTAAGGGGGTTCAGACTTAATACTGAACTCATATGTGAGGGGGAGATTGTTGAATACACGTGTGAGTTGTATTAAAAAAGTTTAATATTAGATAATTGGTGTGATGTAGAGCAATTAATATATTCAAGTTAATCCATAACTCATTGACTTAAGCATTTGAATAAATGTGGGTTAAACTAGATATGTTGACGGGCTCAGACTTGGGCTCTCTCTTGCGATCTCTCCGGGTTAAGGTATCAAACTTATGCTGCGCATTTCTAACATCTTCATCTTTTCTTCTTCAACAAAGTGTATTTAAATCCCCAAAGCAAGTCGTTGTTTTGTTTTGTTTTTTTTTGTCACTTTCTTGTTTTTGACTTGATAGTAAAGAGAACTAGTCACACATTTAGGCTGCATATGGTCGTCTGGACTTTTTTGTTGGAAAAGATAAGGTTGGATTGGATGAATATATGATTAGATTTTTTAATATCATATACAATATTTGTATATGTCCGAATATAACAGGGGGAAAATTTTAAATAAGGGTGTAAAATGGAGCCGTTTTCTTGAAAAAGGGTTCAGAGTTGACTTTGTCAAAATAAGAGCTTAAAGTGGAGCCGTTTTCTAAAAAAAGGGCTTAGAGTCAACTTTGTCTCAAATAAGGGTTTGAAGTTAAGTCATTTTCTCAAAAAGAGAACAAGAGTGACCATTATCTCAAATAAATGCTCGAGGTGGCCAACTTAGTTTAAAAAAAGGCCCGAGCTCACCGACCTACCCAATCTTCGTCGCTCGACTAGCTTACAAGTGTGATTCACGTGCTTATTCCTGTAGCAATATCAAGGAGCCAAGAACAGCAGACACGAATGCAATGGAGAAGGTACGTCAGTGATATTAGGAAAAGTTTCCCTTAGAAGAACCCTAGCTTCAATTTGGGGGTTGTTTCAAATTACGTCAAAGCAAAAAATTTCAGACAAAGTTGCCCTTGATGTTCATGCCTTACCGTTAGAATAAGCACGGTAGTTGCACATGCAAAATCGGCTAACGAAGATTTGACCAGCTGATGAGCTCAAACCTTTATTTGAGACTAAATTGGTCACTTTAGGTCGAACAAGATCCACTTTACCAGTTTTGAGAAAGCCGCCTTATTTCAAACCCTTATTTGAGATTATATTAGTCACTTCATGCCTTATTTAGGACAATATTCACTTTGGGTTATCTTTCGAAAAATGAGAAAGCGATCTCAATTCAAACCGTTCTTTGAGATTAAGTTAGTCACTTTAGGCTCTTATATTAAAACAAGATTCACTTTGGGTCAACATCGTCGTTGAGGGGAAGGAGACACAGTGACACACGAGCCTAAGTTGAGATCAAGTGCTAGCACGGGATCTCAAGCTATGCAGTGCTCGACTCGAGCCCTAGATCCTGTATCCAAGGCTTGGTCGACCTCAGATTAGAGATCTAAAGGCTCGACGACGGCGGCAAGGACGACCACGGCCTGCCAAGTGGAGATCAAAGGTGACAAGCTGCTAGCCAAGAGCTGAGGTGGTGGTAATTCCTGGTAGAATGCAAAGGTGGCTGTGGTGGTTGAGGGCGGAGGCAAGAGTGATTGACTGTCATGGTGTAAGTCCTCGCGCAGTGGCCAGCAATGCCATCGTTGGAGGAGGTGATGGACGGCGAGGCAGCTCTAGTCTTGCTTTTGCAATATCCAAAAATATCCAGATTATATCCCACCCCCTTAAGTGGGATTTTTATCTAGATTATATCAGAACAACATCCAAACATATTCTGATTTTGCATTCCCTAAATATCGGATAGGATAAAAGTTATCCTATCTGGAGTTATAACCTGCCCATCAAACCCCGCGTTAGTTTGTGGGATGAATTATGATTATTGAATAACTTCACTCAATATTTAATAATTCAAAATCCAACAGTATATATAGGGGCTTAGCGATTAAGTTCATATGCACACGTGGATTAGGCGGACAACGCAGATTTGGCCGTTCAACTCGACAGAAATAATAAATTTATGTTGGGGCACCCAACGGTTTTTCACTTAAGATGAAGTTTCACATAATTAAATTAGTGGATATGTATGATTTTAGTCTCTAAGAGAATAGCCCATTTAACTCCTAACTAATTCAATGTGCAATTGGAATCTATGTCATGCTAATATGTTACAATTAGAACAACGTAAAAATTAGTACAAGAGTTTTTATTATAAGGGAGTTGTGAACAATCTATAATAGGGAGTTTAAACAAGTTAAACCGCTTTGCGCATCGACCCAAATTTGTGTAACTATGTTACAAAAGCCTCTTTTTTCCATAAGACATGATTTACGGGTTGCCACACACATCTTTTTCTGGGAAACTGTGTCAGCAAGCCACGCAGTGCGAGTTAAGCACATTGGTCACTAACCTGACGAATATGAGATACAATGCCACTCATGTTTTATGTGGTTTACAAGTCGTGTGAGTTGCTAGATTAAAATCAGAAATTCAAATGGAAAATAAAAGAAATATAAGGCTTTCTTCGTTTTGCGAAAAATGTAACGTTTCTGGAAAATATTTTCTAGGAAGACATTTTTCAGAAAAATAAAAATATTTTTCGGTGTTCGGCTGAAACTTGAAAATGAATTGAAGAATATTTTCTGCCATTTGGTATCCAATTTGACTTTCTAGGGAAAATTACCGAAAATTTTGAATTTTTTAATGTTATTAATTATTTTCTTTCTCCTTTCCTTTCCTGTTTTTTCTTCTTCCTTGGCCAGTCGCCGGCCATGACAACGGCCGGCGACTGGCCACAGGCAAGGTCGAGCCTCGCCGGCCTGTGGCCTTGCCTGATTCAGTGAGGTCGAGGTTGCTCGAGGTTGGCAAGCTTGAGCCTCTCCAAATATAGTGAGTTGGGCGAGGCTATGGCGACCTTGAGAGAGGCCTGAGCTCGCCCAAGGCTAGTCAAGCGAGCTGGGCGAGGGTCGAGCCTCACCTGAGGTCGCCATACATCGACGTGGCTCTAGCGACCTCGCCGGAATTTGGCGAGCTTGAGCCTTACCGGCCTGTGGCAAGGCTCGAGCTCGCCTGTGGCCGGCGATTGGTCGAGGAAGAAGCAAGAAAGAAGAAGAAAGAAAATGAAAAAAATAAAAGAAAATGAAAAAGAAAACATAATTAATTTTTTTAAATAAAAAAAGATAAAAAGAAAAGAAAAATACAAATAAAAGGAAAATGTGTTATTTGAAAGAAAGTGAGGTAAAAAAAGATATGGAAAATGTTTTCCGCTTTTTAAAAAATGGAAAATATTTTTCATGACTAGTTTATTTTCCGTGAAACGAACGTTAGAAAATTCGGAAAACGTTTTTCTGGAAGTTGTTTTCCGTGAAACGAACGGAGTCTAAGTGTTGCATTAAAAGAAAATAATAAATTGCGTCCGTGCAAAATGCATAGAACAATTTTCTGAAAATACATCGATTTCTAAGGGAATTGGTTCTAAGTAGATTGCCTTCGTACTTTGTGGCATAAATATAGATTGCTTATGTTCTAACTTAGGAATTTTCATGTTCATTGCACAAAGGGAATAAGGTCAAGTTCCCCAAACATATTTGGCTGGATTATGCAATTACTCCCTCTTAGTCTAATAATTTTGGTATGTGGAAACGAATTATATTTTTTTTATGGGTTAATATTATCCCGAACACCATCCTATCCTAAATCCAAATCAAAATTTATCAAAGCAACTAGCCCCATTTAAAACTTTAATCCCAAAGAGAAAAGCCCTAATTTCAAAATCCACAATCTCACTCGCCACCCAACCATCCTTTTACTGTCAAGCGCACATCGCCTTGAACTGCCGGCATTGGCGCCAGCCACAACAACTCCATGCATCTTTGATCGCTGCCATCATCTACGTACCTCGTCCTTTCCCTCTCTCCAGTTCTTATCCGTCTCGTTGTCATGACTTGGATCTATCTCCCTGTTGTCGATGATTGGTGAGGATGAAGCAGTGACGAAGCTTTCTCAAGACTGGCGATCATGCTTGATGGAGAGAGAACAGGGGAAAAGTGTCAGAAAAGTCATAAACCTATTACATTGGTACCAATTTATTCCTAAATCTTTTAATTATGCAAATTTAGTCCTAAACCTTTTGGTTTTATATCAAATTAGTCCTTCTGACTAATTTTGGTCGGATTTTGCCGATGTGAACATTGGCTGGCCTATGTGATACTGCTGGTACTGATGTAGATAATTTTTAATAATTTTTTTCGATTTCATTATTTTTTATGCTTTTTTTTTCCTTTCTTCTTCCTTTTGCTAGTGACCGGCCACCTGCCATGGCCGGGCGAGTTGGCCTCTTTTGGGAGAGGGTCGCCGTTGCTTGCCACAGGCAAGGCCCAGCCAAGCGAGGACCAGTCTTGGCGAAGGTGTCCGTCCCCAGATTTGGCGAGGCCGGCCCTCGCCCAAGCCAGGGTGGCCTTGCCGAGCATCGCTCGGGCGAAGGCGACGTTCGGCGAGGGTCGGCCTCGCCCAGATAGGACGGCCTCATCAGATCTAGTGAGGGGAGCCCTCGCCGGGGCTGGCCCTTCGGGTTGGGCCTCGCCTGTGGTGAGCGACGACGACCCTTGCCTAGGCGAGGCCAGCTCGCCCGATCATGGTCGGTCACTAGTAGTGCCGTGTAGGTCGGCTGGCATGTACGTCAATAATATCTGGCCAAAATTAGCCGGAAGGACTGAATTGATATTCGATCAAAAGGTTTAAGACTAAATTGACACAAATGCAATATGTTTAGGACTTCTCTAACACTTTCCCCAGAGAACATAGATAGAAGAGACCCCTAAGTCAAGGATAATTGGCCAACACCCTTCTACTAAATTTCAGTTTAAGCATAACTACCCAATCCACCTTAAACTTGAAGGTCTAAGGTTAATGAACCGCTAACCACAACCCTATTGGCACACCAAAAATAAAAAAATTTTCTTCATATAATATAGAAAATGCCCAAGGTGTAAAATGGCCAAAAAAATCGCTACATGGCTTAACTTATAGTTCGGATTAGGCGCACAAACACAACAAAATAGATAGTAAATGCGAGAAAGAGAAATCAAGACACAAGATTTATCATTGTTCACCCTTAAACTAGAGCTACATCTAACAGATGATTATACTATAATTAGCACCTCCCATTTCTCTATTACAACTCTCAAGGTTTATCCTGGTTCACCCTTCCTGTCAAGGGGCAATATGAACCACATCCCAACACTTATGACCTCGTTAAGACAAATGGCCCATTCACTTTTGAGATACCGAGCGGGTGATATGCACATGCTTCAATTATTGTTACAAAGTAGTATATACATCTACGTGCATAGCTGTAACATTTTTCTAGATATAAAAGTCTACATGTATAGTTTCACCGTCGTGATCACGACTTTCTCATTAGTGCCTCACTTACATTGTAAGACAGCTAGACGCGCAAAACATAACCTAGGATTAGTCCTTGGATCACCTGGGGAAGTTATATCCTCTTTGGAAGAATTCTAAAACCGCCTGGCTCGCAAGTTCCGGATCCGAAGGCATCATCATGGATCCCGAACTGGGATACGTTTCTTTATACCAGTAGTTGAAGGATTGAGGTGTGTGTGGATCCAGTCAACAGAGAAGGAAGAACATGGTGAATGTTTTGGCATAGAAGAATTCCAAAGAAACGCATGTGTCGTCCACCCCGAAATTCTTATTTAGATCTGATCCACCATGGACCGAGCGATTTCTGCCGCCGGATTTCGCATGACTTCATTTACGTGAGACCCTTATCATCAATGATTGAGATTTAGGTGAAGTTTTAAGTGGCAATGAATAAATTTGAAAAGCACATGGATGAGGAAGCAAAGTTCCGGCGGAGAACAGGGAGGAAATCCTCCGTCTTCTCATCCACTTCTTTCCCTTCAAGGCACGCCATCCTGCCCACACATTTCTTTTATGAGGTTACATAAAATAATCTCATTTGATATCAATTTAATTGAATACCAACCCATCTTCTGCATTAGGCAATTTGGAGCCTACTGTACCTAAAAAGTAGATGCAATTCCATAATTTGACTCATTAGGGTTTCAAGGAGCAAATGCACGTGTATGACATTAGAATGTATAGAACAACAAGTTCCATCACCTAATTAAACAATGATTTGAGGATAGTGGCTATATAATGGAACATCTGGAGATAAAATTTAATTACTCGATTAACCTAATTAACGATGATTGCTTTTGTTAACCTACTTAACAACTCAAGTTCTATATCCGCTGCTACAAGATACATTGCATACATTGCATTATCCAATTCAATAACCACATTATTGTAGCATATGTATGTTGTACATTAACTCTGCAAAGTTGTATATACGATGTTGGACATGTGCGCATGCTTATATATATATATATATATATATATGTGTGTGTGTGTGTGTGTGTGTCCTGGTATTGGTTCCTGGAGAGAGAGAGAGAGTAGGTCAATGAAGAGTAGTTTATTGCCCACGCGAGGCCAATCAATTAGCAGATTGGATAGCGAAGGCCCACAGCAGGCATACCCTCCCCCAAAATTGGTTACTTTCACCATCGCAAGCTTTTTGAGATATGTTATGTTTGGAAACTCATATGTTATGTTCTACTAGTTCTTGTTAACGAACGAGAGTGCTTTTTGACAAGAAAAGAAAGAAAGATTCCGTATGATGTAAATTAGTTGAATTCAAGTGAATTAAATATATTATCTTTCAGTTAGGCCTATGAATTGGTCAAATTCTATAGTTTCTAAGATTTCACCTGATGTATATGAGGTGAACTCAAGTGAATTAAATATATTTTCTTTCAATTTGGCCAATGAATTCATCAAATTTTTAAGTTTCTAAGATTCCATCTGATGTGTTTGATTACGTTACCTGCAGGCTTGTGGTGCCACTGCAGATAAACAAAGGCTAAATCATAGTGTATACTTCTCAAGTTTAGAAATAATTTTACTAGTTAACGGGAAAATAATCTTCGATAGCTATATTTTCGGGCGTACGAAATACTTCTCTAATATCGCGAATCACGTAAGATGAAGCCAAAATGTTAATGCGCGATCCGAACATGAAATTCCTTTCACATTGTGATATGGAGAGCCGAACAAACACCATGTATCGTTGCTACCAATCAATATGCCACGAAGATGATCAATATTATTATCGTTGGAAATATAATAAATTGGGAGATTAGGTGCTTTCTTTTTCTAAATATTGTAAAGTTGAAGATTAGGATGCCAAGTGCATCTTAGGCCCAATGAAATATAGTGCTATAATATCTTTCACTGTGATATTTAAATTATAATTGTCAATTAAGATATGGGAACTAAAAAAAAATAAGCAAAGCGCTTTTCAGGCCCAACAAGATAGTGTGACTAAGACCGGCTTTAGCTTCAATCATATCTAGACCAAGATATTGTTGCCAAGAGGTATACGATGAAATCAGAAATGTGAGACCGGCTGTGGAATGGTCCCAATTGATCTGGAAAGGAGGTATTAGCAAGCATAACTTCATCGCCTGGCTAGTTTGTAGAGATAGACTACAAACAGCAGAAATCATATCACGTTGGAAGCCTGAAGTAGATATTCATTGCAATTTTTGTATGTCTGGTCTAGAAAGCAGAGACCATCTATTCTTTCAGAGCACTTGGACCGGAAGCATTTGGCGCACTATTCTTGCACAATACGGAATTTGACGCTCTGTAGAAGGATGAAATGATGAACTTAAATGGATGATCAATGCTACAAAAGGTAAGGACTTGGCGGCGAGACTTCTGAATGTATCTTTCCTAGCGATCATATACTGCATTTGGATGGAGCGTAATCGCTTCCAACAAAAGTCAAATGACGCTCTTATCATTTTGGCTAAAGTTCGCAAACTTGTTAGAGGGCGAGCTTCGCACTATAAATCTTTTAGACCGTCCCGAACAAATGAAACTTTGGCCACTATATGGAGACTCCCCCACTCCATTTTTTTGTAATCTTAGTTCTATTTGTAATGCTGGGGAATGCCCCTAAGCTTATGTACGTCATCTTATACATACTACTTACATTTACACCAAAAAAGAAAAAAAAAGATAATGTGACTAATGAGTTATGATTTTATTAAGATGTAAGCATTTCAATTTACGATAAGAACAATAATGGGAAAAATTACCTAATCAGTCATAAACCTATTGTACAAATACCGATTTAGTTCTAAAATTTCAATTTTGCCAATCTAATTTGAAACCTTTGTGCTGAATTCCGATGAAATAGTATCGGGTATTAAACGCAACTATATATAGTAGGAGTCCAATAAGCTCAATAGGATAGACACCCTTACGAATAAGAGAAAGTATAATAATAATAATAATAATAATAATAATAATAATAATTTAACCATGAATTTGAAGCCAAGAAAGAATTCATATCGGGTATTAATTGTTGAATAATATGAACTAATTGGGCCACAAATATATTTCAGTAGAAAAAAAATATAAATTAGGTGCGTAGCAAAGGTTTGGTTTAAATTGAGTATTAGTTTTCTTTATTCTTCTTTTTTTTTTATATCTATGTGAAACAGTATTGTGTTCTTTGGAAATTTGTGTCATGTAGATTCACTAGCCATCTCTAACCTGACCAAGTATTGGACTCACTAGCTTTTATCTAATGTCACATAGCTTTGAATATTACAACTTTGGGTTTGGTATTTTGAAATATGACAGACTCATCTATGTATGACATACGACGTAATTTAATATAAAGATGGACACGACTTATCAATCTAACAACACAATTTTTTATGATTATATGACTAAGACTATACGAATATGCTCTAACTTATATTATGTTTTTAAATGAGTCATTTATGTGACCATATTAAAGCCGAATAAGAAATTACTTTGGATCACTGGACTCAAAATCGTTGGCTTTGATAAATCTATTTCACTTCAAAAACTCAAGCTGTTAGGGCATGGAACGTTTTACATTATATAATTTCACGGACGAAGATTTATTGCGTTATATTTATCCAGATAGAATTCTTCTTGGAAAAAAACTGCAAAAGCCTTCATTAAAGGTAAAATATGTTCTAGGGCGCGTGTGTCGCAGATTTCTGTGCTTGCTATCAATATTATTTTAGAGTGGTGAAATAAGCAGAGCTGATTACCCATATCTTACACATACTTGAGCCCCTCTAATATTTAGAAGATCAAAAAAATTAAGCAGAAATCCGTAGAGCTTATTAGGCCCACTAAACTTTTAAAAATTGTTATTTTGGCTCTAAATTATGTTAAGATTAGTCGCATAAATACAACGAAAAAGAGAGTAAAGACGAGGAAGAGAAATCGAGACACGATGTTTTATTCTAGTTCACCCTTAAATTAGGGCTATGTCGAGCAGAAAATTCTACTGTATTTAGCTCCTCTCGTATCTCTACTACATCCATTAGTTACAAAAGAAAGAGATTATATATATACTTAGTAGCTATTCATAGGCCGAAGTCCAAACTACCAATAAAATATATGCCCAAATTATAAAAGCCCTTCGATATTGCGGGGGCGTTGCCACAAATGACCCTCATTGGGCGTGGCGCCTCTCGAACTCCCGTGCTTTCCTAACGATGGAGAGTATGAATCACACCCCAACAAGTTATTCATTTCCAATTAAGTTGTTATTCAACCACATTGTATGTGGATTATAATCATGCTTCTTGAATGAAATGCACGTTAGAGGTGTCAATAATCACGAATATGGAATCAATTATGTATAAGATTAAGTGCAATACAAGCTTAACAAATTGTATTTGGAAAACATAAAATTTTGAGGCGAAAGAGTGTAAGCATATGTATGGTAGAGTATACTTGCTTTGGAAGTGACTATATTGAAGGCCATTTTTGATTTGGAGTGGGCATAGGCGTTTGATTAGTGTGTGCGTGTTATTTCATGCAAGATGCGAGGGCGTTTTGGTGAAGTTACAATAATTTTGGTGGTGTGGCGTGGCTTCATTTTGGGGATTTTTTTTTAGTTGTTGATTCGTCAATTTCATGACTTAATGAAACCAATTGATTTAATCCACGATAGATCTAGATCCCCAAAATTTCTATTATTTTTGGGTGCTATTGGCAATGCCGAACCTACGAGCGCACTGTCAAAAGGCAAAGTCGTAAAAACAGATTGAGATATCGTGTGTGCTAATTACTGAAGTCGGATTCGGTGATCTGCTCTTTGAGCGTGTGACCTCTAATCTTTGTTTTGATGAATCTTCTTATCTGGAACTTGTTTTGTTATCCAGGTTTGTAGTTGGACTGCGTTTCTCTATTAAGTATCTGTGAAAAAATGAATAAAATATTTCTTTGACCATATATACATATATTTGTGAATGAGCTTAAGCAAGGAAATCCTTAGTGATCTTCAAAGTGCAAACTTTTTGAACAAAACTAGAAGCAACCCATCTGACAACTTCGTGTGGATGAAAATGTCACATGGTTATTAAAAAAATTCCAACGTCTCCACGTTATCGTATATAAAAATTAAGACACTTTTTAGGGAGGACCCAAGATGGAGTCGCACTGGCTCCTTAGAATATTCGAAAATTGCTTTGGGAAATAATTTGAAACGAATTTCAAAATAAAACAAGGGATTATTCCTAAATATTGAAGATTTAAGACGGAAAAAAATACAGTTTCGTGTGCCAAGTGTGTTTTGTTTTTGTTCCAAATCATTTTTCTGGATTCACTGCAGAAAACCTCTCTAATAATTTCAATGGTACGCACATATATTGAGAAAATTACCAAAAAGTCCTAAATCTATTGTAATTGTTCGAATTCAGTCCTAAACCTTTTTTTTTTGTCAATTTAATCCTAAACCTTTTGTATTTGTGCCAATTTAGTCCATCCGGCCAATTTTGGCCGGCCCGCACTGACGTGGATGCCAGGCGACGTTGACGTGGGTAATTTTTAATAATATTTATTTTTTTCAATTTTTTTTATATTTTTATATTTCTTTTTTCTTTTCTTCCTTCTTTTCTTTTTTTTCCCCACAATGGCCGACGAGGCTCCGGAGAGGCTTGTTGGCCACTGGGCAAGGCAATAGGACATGGCCACCTTCGCCTGTAGCCGTGCCTCCGCCATGGCCCCTAGGCCTCGCGCCCATATCACGAGGCGCAGCCGTGGGCAAGGCCGCCTTCGCCCACCGTCCCCAAGCCTCGCCCAGATCAGCGTGAGGGCCATGACCCTCACCGGCGGTCAGCGAGCCTCGCCGGCCATTGTGGGGAAGAAAAAGAAAAGTAGGAAGAAAATAAAAATAAAAAACAGAAAAAGAAAAGAAAAGAAAAATTATAAAAATAAAAATATAAAATATTATAAAAAATTGTCCACGTCGGTGCCAATTGTGCCACGTAGGATGGCCGGCCAAAATTGGCCGGATAGACTGAATTGATACAAATGCAAAATGTTGATGACCAAATTGGCCAAAACAAAGGTTTAGTACCGAATTGGAATAATTGCAATAGGTTTAGGACTTTTTTGGTAATTTTCCCCACATATATTAGCACAATTTCATATTTTTAAAACGGGTTTGCTTAACTTATAAAACGTACTTTCAAGTTTAACAAAAAAAATGTACTTTCGAGAAAAAAAGTTGAAAATATGCATGAAAACTGAAAATACTCTCTAAATTCAAATGAACTTGGCAAATTCAGGCCTTCTCTTTTGGGAAAGTTATGTACGTTAAGTGGCCGACTCATGAAGTTCTTCTAGTCGTAGGTCTTCAACAATTCAGATCCTATTGATAGAGGGATAAATTGAAAGTAACAATTTACTTCACCATGAAATCAAGTGTAGAAAACAGATGAAGTGGTTTGTAATGTTTTGCATCAAAGCTTTTTGATCGGACTTTGCTAATTTGTGTCTTGAGTTTAGAAGGTAAATTGAGACTCGTAATTTATCTAAATCATGGAGAAATGAAACTCGAAGGCCTTTTCGGGTTATTTGACTCTACTCATCACCAGACCACACGCCTTAAGAAGAGTGATCACGGGTTCGTGTCTCGTGGAAACAAGCCTCCCACTTCAGTGATCGGATCACCTGATCGTGGCGAGAAGAGGTGAACTATCCCAATCCAATGAGATTGACCGTGTGCTCTTAAAAGGTTTAACTATACTCTTGCATCCTAGCCATAAAATGTAGTAACGCATATACCCAGTTATTTCTAGTATGCACCAATGATATACATGACCAATTGAAATGGTCCTTTGGAACAATGAATGGATTCTCGCACCCATTATACCGACACTTTCCTTGGTGAGCATGAATGAGTAAAGGAATCTCTCTTCTCCAATCTCCCCATTTGACTAAAATCTTCAAGCCTGTGCAACTGTGCATTACCTGACAACCTTCACTAGTATAACCTCTGCCAAAGGTGGAATGTTATTTTCAGTCTGAATTGACCGAGTAACATGCCGAGTGTTTCGTACCCTATTATGGGCCACATTGATCTTAAGATATAGTTCGAATCATGTTAATTTATGTTAATTTAATACTTCAGTTGAGCTAACACATGATCCTGCCACGTTACGAGAGAGGCCAACTCTCCAGTTTTAGGCAAATGAGCTAATCGTAGTCGGGTAATGGCTCATTGTTTATTCACTTTTATATGATGAACCTTTGTTCTTGCACTGCATGGTAAGTTGGCAAAGACATATCATGGGTGCCTTTCGCGAGTTTTCTTGAATATCAATTCGGTGGTGTAAATCCATCAAGCCCTTAAAATAAACCAAAGTCAAAGGCTCAAAGCCGTGTGCTAATCAAGAACATGAATCGGTACAAAAATGTAGAGGAGTTAGCACCCCAGTCGGCTCATAAAAAATGCATATTGCAAATAACTAAAGTATACCGAACTGTCATGTCAATGACAGCCATTAAATCAAGGCTAAAGTAGTTGGTGCGAAGTATATATAAAAGCCAAAGCGGTGTGTTCATGAAACGCCCACAGCCAAAACACTAAGATCAATTGTTCTTCCTGGCACGAGGCAATGGCTTGTTCAAAGCTCTTCTTGTCTTGTCTGCTGCTTCAGCTGACGTCCCTGTTTCTTGTCCCTGAGGTCGCCCATGGCCTTGGTCTCAAAGTAGGGTTTTACGAGAAGGCATGCCCGAACGCGGAGGCCATCGTGAAGGAGGTCATGGCCCAAGTCCTGTCCGAAGCTCCGGGTCTCTCCGGCCCTCTCTTGAGGATGCACTTCCACGATTGTTTCATTAGGGTAAGTAAGAGAGCGAGCGAGCGTGCTTCTCTTCCTACAATGTGCGTGAAGTTTACCATTTTCTAATTACGCGACTATTTGCATGTAACTAACATTTGGATTCTCCAATTGAAAACTCATTGGCCAAAAAAGAGTGTGAGGAGTTAGATCCTGGGCTTTCATCTGAAGGGTAATGCATGGTAGGGATGCATAGAGATTTACAAAATTGACTTACCAGATAACAATATGATAAACTGGAAAAATGTGTATTAGAACTAGTTACATACTAGTAAATGGTACTTGCCTCCTCTACATACTTCTCCACATTCGTCCTTGGTTACGAACTTGTCTTCATGAATGAACTCACAGTTGAATCATGTTTTGTTCTGGACCTTTTCCACAGGGCTGTGAAGGTTCAGTGCTATTGAACTCTCCGACCAATAATGCCGAGAAGAACGCGATTCCGAATCACAGCCTTCGAGGTTTCCAAACGATTGACAGGGTCAAAACGGCGTTGGAGAAGGCATGCCCGGGCATCGTTTCGTGTGCTGACATTTTGGCCCTTGTCGCTAGGGACATGGTCGTCGCGGTGCGCATATGCATACATCACCTCCTTTATTATTTCTTTTCAATTTGAATGTTCGTTAAATAAGCATGACGTTAGCAGAATTCTCATTTTTCACGGACAATCTGTGTTATCTCTTTGGAAAACGAATTCTAGCTATACGTATCTGAGGATCCAAGTACTGCTTGTCGATATTGAGATTATTTTTACAACACTCTTGGTAAAGCTTGACGGTTTTTTTTTAATGAGAAAAACATTTTTATATAGAGATTGGGTCTTTTTTTGTGTTGTCACTTTCAGACTGGAGGACTTTCCTATGATGTGGAAACCGGACGAAGAGATGGGAACGTTTCCATTATGACCGAGGCACTTACCGGTTTGATACCACCTACGGCCAACATTACAGCTCTGAAAGCAGGTTGGGCACAGAGAGGCCTCAGTGTGAAGGACCTTGTCGTCCTATCAGGTAACACCTAATCTCCAATTATCGCTTCGTATGCTTTGTTAATTATTTTGTGGAAATGGGCATAAATTAATCAGGAAGAAGCCGTAATTTGAGCATGAGATTCATAAACACAGTCAGCACTACAAGGAGAGAACGTAATTTGTAAAGTTAGATCATACTGATTCCGATTTCCTATTGACCAGGTGGGCACACCATTGGAACTTCACACTGCTCTTCCTTCAACAACCGCCTCTACAACTTCACCGGAAAGGGCGACTCCGACCCCTCGCTCGACTCCCACTACATAGCGAGACTGAAGCTCAGGTGCAAGCCGAATGACCAGACCACCCTCGTCGAGATGGACCCAGGAAGTGTGAGGACGTTCGACATCAAGTACTTCGATCTCCTCCCGAAGAGAAGAGGCCTCCTCACTTCGGACTCCGCACTTCTCGACGACAGCGAAACCAAGGCGTACCTTGACCTCCAGATCAAGACTGGTGGATCCACCTTCTTCAAGGACTTTGGAGTGTCGATGTTGAACATGGGTCGGATCGGCGTGATCACCGGAACAGCTGGCGAAGTCAGGAAAGTGTGTTCCAAGGTTAATTAATTGAGGATCGACGAGGAAGAATCAGGATTGAGCATGAAATGATTGGAAATAATGGATTGCTGTTGTTTACTTTGTTTGTCGGTATATCACTTGTTCATTTTGTGTTCTTTGCTTTCTGCTCGTTCTATGTTAGGTCCCTCTCAGAGTGCTGACATGGCAAGTGTATGTTGGTTTGGTTTTATTGCATTTAACGCTTAAGAAGAGGAAATAAAAGTCTGGGCATATTCTTGATTTTGAATATATAAGAGGATATAATTTATTTACAAGCTTGTATATTTTCGGAAATATGAATGTGTTCTCTACTACTGCATGCATATTTCATTTTTTCAACTTAAGAGAGCTCGTGTTATCAAGGAAAATGCAGCGTTGGAATAATTAGATGCTATTATTCCAAGAATCAAATTAACAATTATCATTTCTGATGAAAACATGTCCCCACTTTTAGCCAATAAAGGAAACCCAATCCAAATAGATTTTCTAATTTGAGTAGGTGTCTTGTTTTGGACTCGGTTCAATGTCTAGATATAAGAAGCGAGTTTTTTTCTTGAAGAGTATTCAAGAGGCTACTTCTTTGTGAATTACACTTTAAAGCAACTCGAGAGTGTTGAAGTCAACTAAATCTTATGGGTATAAATTTTGAATTCCTTCGTGAGATTGAATGATTATTTCGTTAAGGTTGTGAGGCTAAGCATTGAAAGTATTCGAGTGACTTGAGTGTTGTTGTTATCTCCATTATAGAGGTTGATTTATATTGAAATCTCGTGATGCTCTCTTTGTGAAGTAGGTCCCACTGACCAAACAACGTAAATCCGGTATGCGATTCATTTTCAGGTTTTTTTTATTTTATTGTTTGATTGCTTGTTTTATGGAACAATTGATATTAGAGCAAAGCTTGGTTGAGTTGAAGTGAATCGACGACAAAAGCAGGAAAAGTAAAGTTCAATAAATTTAATGGGAAGGATCTTGATTTCATGAAGATGCAAATTAAGGATTACCTATATCAAAGGAATATGCACTTACCCATATCTAAGAAGAAGCTAGGATTGGTGAAGGAAGCTGATTGGGATTTATTGAATAGAGAATCGTTAGGTGTTGTTTGACTGACATTTGCTCATAATATCGTGTTTAAAATCGTGAAAGAGAACACCATTGGGGGACTAATGAGTGCTCTATCGAATATGTACGAGAGCCCTCTGCGATTAACAAGGTCTACTCGATGCAACTTTAATTTCACTCAAAGAGGGCGAGAATAGCCTTCACCAGCCATAGTTAAAAATGAAATAAAGAAAAAATAGAAAAAAAAATTAATAAAATTAAAAAGAATTGTCAATGTCGGCATCGGCCGCACCATATAAGACGACTGGCGTTCGCGTAAGCAATTCCCATTCACAATTGGCTAGATATACTAAATTGTCATAATTTTAAGATTTAAAGCCGAATTGATCGTCATATAATAAGTTTAGGACACAATTAACTCCATTAATACAGTTCAAATGTTATGAGTTCTCCTCATAACATCTCAATGAAATCAACTCAAGTGTTGCAATCTTGTTAACTTGAAGGTTAAACCTAAGTTTGATCTTCTAACTCGTTAGATTTGCCCCCAACATCCAATAAATCTTTTACTCGTTTTGCACAATACGGTGCTTCTGCTGCCTGGCAGGGGCAACATGATTGCCTTTTTTTTTTTTTTTTGGGCAACATGATTGCCTGATCGGCCAGATTTCGGGTGGGGTTTGGACCATTGCCACCTCAACATAATTTCAGATTCGGATTGGAATGGGTCTTGAGTCATTTTTATGGCTGGTTGAACGAGCTCCTAGAGGTCACACCATTGCCAACTGAACATGAATTCTCAATAATTGAACAATAAGCTGTCATAACAGTTGATTTGTTGTTTGGACTATATACTAATAAGCACCAAACACACACTGGGTAATCTAGATTTGTTTGAAGAATAACTTATGAGATAGAGTGAAAAAAAAAAGTGAACGAACATATCTAGGAAGTGCAACTTAGTTTGATGTTTTCGAGTATCTATCAAGCTTTGGCCAACGCCTCGATCGGGAATTGAAGCTCGGAGGTGGATAGTCGGAGGATGTAAGCAGACGGCTTGCCTAGCGCCCGGACAAACCAGGCAAGCCAAGATTGGCTGGTTGCCGGGAAAACCTCCATTAAGAAAAGCACTTTTTAGCGCCGTGGCCGAGTGTCCAAGCCTAATTTTACCAGCCACTCACCTGCGAAACGGACCAGATCCATACTTTTTAGAGAGGTTTTTATGAGAAGAAGTGTATTACATATTATAGCCACTGGAGATTGTTTTTAGGGGTCTCTTTAATAGTTTTGGGGATGAGTACGGCATGAGTGCCATTACTTTCGTACAACGCTCACTTGAATGCCATAATTTTTTTTTTCGCTCGCTTAAGTGCCATATCAGAGTAAAATGGATAATTTTTTTTGTATTTTTTTAAATTGATATTTTTATATTTTTTGTTTTCCTTTTATTTCTTTGTTTTTTTTTCTTTGCGCCCGCAACAAAGGCTTCGCCCTTGGCCCTCGGCCGGCGGGGCCTTCGTGCCCTTGCCCAGGGCCATGGCGGCCTCGCCGATTGCGGGCGAGGGCCTTCGCGGCTTTGCCAGCCGCGAGCGAGGGTGTTGAGGCCCTCGCCAAATCTAGGCAACACCGGCAGTGGATTTTCCGGTGAAACAAATTATCGATGGTACCTAAGTGATTCATTTTTCAAATTTATAGCACTTAAGTGATCGATTCTTCAAATTTCTGACACTTAAGTGAGCGAAATAAATTACGAAAATTGTAACATCCTGAATTTTGACCCGTTACCGGGACCAATGAAGTGTATGTTAATGCTCCTTTGATTTTAGTAAGTCGCGCTCTAAACACAATTTTGGACTTCGGGTATCGACGGGCGATTTTGGGCGAAATCTGTATAAAGTTAGGTGCGGAATTGTATGATTTGGTAGTGGAAATTTTATGGCGGGCCTTGGGATTTAATTCGGGCATTAATTATTGGAAATTAGAAAATAACAGTGGCTGTGATCTATTGTTCATGGGGCCGTGATGGGCCGATCGGGACGCAAGTTGGGTTTTTAGAACCGGTATTTTATGGCGAGAAAGTTCCGTGAAGGATCAGAATTAATCCGACGCCGTTTGGTGGGAGAAAAATGAGAATTTACGGTTTTGCCCCTCCAAACTTTTGGACTGATTTTCGAGGGCTTAAAGGATGATTTTTAAGGAGCCGACACCGTATTATGCTGGCCATGCATATATAGGACCGGTATGGACAAAAATTGGAATTTCGGTTCGGGATTGAAAAATTACGAAAATGCCCCTAAGGCCATTTTCTTTAATTCCGAAAATTGATCAAAATTTTGGGGACTAATCAAGGTTAAATGGGACTAACCCAGGTCTGGTCAGCCATGGTTAAGGACAAATGACCATTGAGCCCTTACATTATTGGATTAGATCAAATTCTAGCCATTGGATCAAGGGCAAAATTGTCCAATGGCCCAAGATATTGACACTTGGACTCCACTAACACAATCTTGACTCATTTTGACCAGATTATTTTCTCTCTCTCCCATTTTTTCTGATCTGCCGAGACCTCCCTCCTTCCTCCTCTTCATTGCCGTTTCTTCCTCTTGGACGCCACCACCACCGGAAATTGCTGTTCACACCGGAACAGCCACGCCGGAGCCGTCCTTGCCGAGCCAGCCAACGCCTCAGCCACCGTCAACCTCCCTCTCCTCTAGTCAGCCACCCACAGCCCCGTTTCCAGCCTCCAACAGAGAAGACCAGCCACTATTCGCCATCCCCGTCGCCGCTGTGACCGCCGGCTTGCACCCGGAACACCGCCGTCGATTCTCACCGCGTGTCGGTAATCGACCACCCGTTCCCGTCGCCTCGAATCAAATTTAGGCGAGTATAAACCCCTAAACCCTTAATTAGTCTAATTGTGCTTTTTAGAGGGTAATTAGGTGGTTAATTAAGCTTAATTAGGTTCTAATTAGGTTTAATGTTGTGTGGGGTGATTAGGGGACCTAACTAGTGCTTAATGATATGGTTTAGAGGTGAATTAGGGCCTAATTAGTTCCCGACCTGGACTGTTCACCGCACTGAATTTGCAATAAAATGGCTTAAGTTGTGCATTAAGTGGGTTCATGGATTAAGGTCTTGAATTCAGCATTTGAGAGGCTAATTAGGCTTAGACAAGGCTTAATTAAGTGTGTTTGGTGGCTGGATGGTTAGGGTATGTGATTAGGCCCTAATGAGATTGTTTAAGTGTGATTTAGTGCCTAAGGCATAATCTGCCCTGGTACTGTTCATTCAGTACCGAAAATGCCTTAATTTGTCCAAGTTGAGTATTTAATGGATGATGGATTAATGGCGGGAATTTTGCCAATTTAGGGGTTGAGTTAGGACTTGTCTAAACCCTATTGGAAGACCCCTAGATGGTGAGAGCGGAGATCAAGATCGATTTGCCAAAGGCGGGCCTTAGACGCATTAAATTGATTTGTAATAAATGTGCGGAATCAATGTTGAATTGTTTGGGTTAGAATGGAAATAAATTGAATGTGCCGAGGGTGCATTGAATGCGTCTAGATTGAGAATGAGGGTGTTTGGCATATTGGTGTTGGAAATTGATCTTGAGTGCCTTCGCTTATAATTCATATATCATGATGTTGATTGATTAGAATTGGGCGGATTGATGTACATGTTTGAAGTGATTCAAATTCGGGCCTACGGGTCGTTTTATCAATTATGGCCTTCGGGTCGGGCCTACGGGTCGTTATATTCAATTGTGGCCTTCGGGTCGGGCCTACGGGTCGTTATATTCAACTGTTGGCCTTCGGGTCGGGCTTACGGGTCGTTCTATCAATATTTGGCCTTCAGGTCGGGCCTACGGATCGTTATATTCAACTGTTGGCCTTCGGGTCGGGCCTACGGGTCGTTATATTCAACTGTTGACCTTCGGGTCGGGCCTACGTGTGACATCCCAAAATTCCATTCGCTAGTTTAACGAACGTACGTAGTGGAGCGTTACGTGGGAATTGAAATAATCGACGACGAGCTACGAAAGCATCAACTTCGGAAGACGCGGACGCTATTACGAAATTACCGTACCATTGCCTTGTCAACCAACGCAAAACCATCTTGACTTCTTAATGTCTTCCGTGCACATTATCCATTTTAGTCACATTTTCCTCTCAAGTCAAATTTCATGCACGCCTATTCCATGTGCCATGTTGCTGTTATCTATGTTTGTATGCCACGTTGGAAGCGTTTTCCCCAATCCACACCACCAGTACACTTATTCATTCGGTCACCTCCCTCATCACCGCCACTCACCCTCTTCTTCGTGCCACACTTGCCCCTTACACCATCACCGCCAGCTGCTCATCACCCCGGCCAGCTGTCCATTTGTTTTCTTCAGTCAACAATTATTCTGTCATCTTCTAAGTCTCCACGCCACTTGCTTCTATCACTAACAGCATCATTATCACCACCGCCCAGCTGTCCCGGCCAGCTGTCCCATATTTTCTCCAGTCAACAAAATTCTGCTCTTCCTCAGTCAACCGGCGAAGGAGAATCGTCCAGCAAAGCCCCCAAGCCTCTGATTTTTCTTCACTATCGCCGACCTATTCTTCTTCTTCTTCTTCCCTTCTCATTCTGTACCGCCCAAAACAGAACCTCTTCCTCCGTTGGTTCTCTTCTGTTCCGAATCAAGTTCATTGCTCGACACCACCAGCTTGCTGTCCATCCTACCGAGCCGTTTCCAGACCTTCACGCCGCCAAGTTCCTTCTCACCGTGGGCTTGAGGTGCAACGAAAGGCTTGAGAAGAATTTTCTGTGGTCCCGAACCGCGCCGTGCCGTATTCAGCCGTTAAGGCAAGTGAAATTCTGCCTTCCCTATACTAGATCGGAATGGGTTGCATGTTGGCGTGGCTTTAGGATATTGATGGAAATGGATGGTGGTGATGGAAATTAGCTGCTGGTTTGGGTGTTTTTGAACACCAAAATTCGTGTAGATCAGGTCATGGGCTGTTCTTGAACTTGAGTGTGATTTCCAGATAGTGAATGAGCTTTAGAAATTCTAAACTTTGGATATGTCACCGAAGACACCTTGATAAACATTTTTCATGAAGGATTCAAAGTCTAATTATTTCTGTAAATGCCTCGCTCGGGGGCTTAAAATCAGACTAAAAACTGTTCATCGGGACAGAATCCTTGCCTCTCAAAATGAGTTCATTTCAGTATCCAAATCCTCTCCAAAAATTATGAAATTTAAATATGTTGTAGATAAAGACATCCTCAAAAACTTTTGTGAAGCAAGTTTGTTCAGAATCATTCTATAAAATTTTATAAAAATTCAAGAATGTGGAAAGGTCACTGAAACAGAGCACCAGGGCAGTCGGCACGGGTTAGAGATTTGGCGTTCGTGTTACCCAAAACAACTCCGAAAATTATGAAATTAAAATATGTTATACTTCCAGATGTTTTGAACAACTTTCATGAAGGAAGTCTTGCAAAATTCTAAACACAGAAATCTCTACAAACTTGGAAAGCAGTAAAGGTCCACTAGAAACTGAATCTGGAAATCACACTCAAGTTCAAGAACAGCCCATGACCTGATCTACACGAATTTTGGTGTTCAAAAACACCCAAACCAGCAGCTAATTTCCATCACCACCATCCATTTCCATCAATATCCTAAAGCCACGCCAACATGCAACCCATTCCGATCTAGTATAGGGAAGGCAGAATTTCACTTGCCTTAACGGCTGAATATGGCGCGGCGCGGTTCGGGACCACAGAAAATTCTTCTCAAGCCTTTCGTTGCACCTCAAGCCCACGGTGAGAAGGAACTTGGCGGCGTGAAGGTCTGGAAACGGCTCATTAGGATGGACAGTAAGCTGGTGGTGTCGGGCAATGAACTTGATTCGGAACATAAGAGAACCAACGGAGGAAGAGGTTCTGTTTTGGGCGGTACAGAATGAGAAGGGAAGAAGAAGAAGAAGAATAGGTCGGCGATAGTGAAGAAAAATTAGAGGCTTGGGGGCTTTGCTGGACGATTCTCCTTCGCCGGTTGACTGAGGAAGAGCAGAATTTTGTTGACTGGAGAAAATATGGGACAGCTGGGCGGGACAGCTGGGCGGTGGTGATGATGATGCTGTTAGTGATAGAAGCAAGTGGCGTGGAGACTTAGAAGATGACAGAATAATTGTTGACTGAAGAAAACAAATGGACAGCTGGCCGGGGTGATGAGCAGCTGGCGGTGATGGTGTAAGGGGCAAGTGTGGCACGAAGAAGAGGGTGAGTGGCGGTGATGAGGGAGGTGACCGAATGAATAAGTGTACTGGTGGTGTGGATTGGGGAAAACGCTTCCAACGTGGCATACAAACATAGATAACAGCAACGTGGCATACAAACATAGATAACAGCAACATGGCACATGGAATAGGCGTGCATGAAATTTGACTTGAGAGGAAAATGTGACTAAAATGGATAATGTGCACGGAAGACATTAAGAAGTCAAGATGGTTTTGCGTTGGTTGACAAGGCAATGGTACGGTAATTTCGTAATAGCGTCCGCGTCTTTCGAAGTTGATGCTTCCGTAGCTCGTCGTCAATTATTTCAATTCCCACGTAACGTTCCACTACGTATGTTCGTTAAACTAGCGAATGGAATTTTGGGATGTCACAACTCTCCCCACCTTATGAAATTTCGTCCTCGAAATTTGGGTCCTTACTTGTTCCTTCAAACAATTGTGGGTACCGAAGTCTCATCTCTTCTTCACTTTCCCATGTAGCTTCCTCATCACCGTGATGTTGCCACAGAATTTTAACAAGAGGAATGGTTTTATTTCTGAGAGTCCGCTCGCCACGATCCAATATCCGTATTGGTCTCTCAATGTATTTTACCTTGTCGTCGACCTCTATGGTCTCAAAATCTAGCACGTGTGAGGAGTCAGGCTCGTATTTCCTCAACATTGATACATGAAATACATCATGTATATTAGAGAGCTTTGGTGGTAATGCTAACCGATATGCCAATTCTCCGATTCTCTCGAGTATTTCAAAAGGTCCTACAAACCTGGGACTCAATTTTCCTTTCTTTCCAAACCTTGATATACCTTTCATTGGTGATACTTTCAAGAACACATGGTCACCCACCTTGAACTCTAAGGGTCTCCGACGTCTGTCGGCATAACTTTTCTGTCGACTTCGGGCAGTTTTAAGCTTATCTCGTATCAGTTTCACGGTTTCCATCGTGACTTGTACTAATTCTGGTCCTATCAACTTTCTCTCTCCAACTTCGTCCCAACAGACTGGGGTCCTACAGGCTTTTCCATACAAGGCTTCAAATGGAGCCATTTGAATATTTTTCTGAAAACTATTATTATATGCAAACTCCACTAAAAATAGCTTCTCATCCCAGTTGCCTTTGAAATCAATAACGCAAGCCCGTAACATATCCTCTAATATTTGTATTACTCGTTCTGATTGTCCATCCGTTTGAGGATGAAATGCGGTACTATACTGAAGTTTAGTCCCCAGAGCCACCTGGAGACTCTTCCAGAAGTTCGAAGTGAATCTTGGGTCTCGGTCTAACGTGATGGTCACAGGCACTCTGTGCAATCGCACTATATGTTTAACATATAAGTCTGCATACTTCTCAAGTGAATAGTCTATTCGTAGTGCCAGAAAATGAGCAGACTTAGTCAAACGATCTACAATCACCCAGATGGAATCGTGACCACTTGATGTCCTTGGTAAACCTTGCACGAAATCCATTGTTATATGTTCCCATTTCCATTAGGGAATTTCTAAAGGTTTCGGCATTCCAGCTGGTTTACGATGCTCTGCCTTGACTTGTTGACACGTTAAACACCTTGCAACATGTTTGGCTATATCCGACTTCATTCCATTCCACCAATAATATTGACGAAGATTATGGTATGTTTTCGTATTCCCAGGGTGAATACTATAATTACTCCGATGGGCCTCCGTCAAGATTTCCCGCTTTAATTCTTCATTGTCAGGCACGCATATGCGTCCACGGAATTTCACAACTCCTTCATCCGTTATGTGAAATTTTGACTTCTTTCCTTTCACGATTTCTTCCCGGACCTTTGAGATCTAGGGGTCCGTTTGCTGTATTGCTTTAATTCTCTGTATAATTACAGGCTCAATTCTCATCGTAGCCAATACACTGGAAAGATCCTCAATCTCAAGTTTAAAGTCAGATTCTGAAGCCTTCTCAAGTAAACACCATTCCTTGACCATCAGACTCGCCACAGTCAAAGCAGACTTTCGACTAAGAGCATCTGCCACTTTATTGGCTTTCCCTGGATGGTATAAGATTTCACAATCGTAATCCTTTAATAACTCCATCCACCTTCTCTGTCTCATGTTTAACTCCTTCTGAGAAAACAGATACTTCAGACTCTTATGATCTGTATAAATTTCAAACTTTCCTCCATATAAATAATGTCTCCAAATCTTCAATGCAAAGACAATTGCTGCCAATGCTAAGTCATGTGTCGGATAATTTAACTCATACGGTTTTAGTTGTCTTGAGGCATAAGCGATGACCTTCCCATGTTGCATTAAAACACACCCAAGGCCCTTGTGGGAGGCGTCGCTATACACAACAAATGCTTCCGATCCATATGGTATTGTCAGAATTGGGGTAGTAGTCAATTTTCTCTTAAGTTCTTGAAAACTTCGTTCACACTCGTCGTTCCATTCAAATTTCGTGTCCTTCCTCGTCAATTGAGTCAATGGACTAGCCAGACGTGAAAATCCTTCTACGAATCTCCAATAGTAACCAGCAAGTCCTAAGAAACTTCGAATCTCTGTTATTGTCGTTGGTCTAGGCCAATTGACTATCGCTTCAATTTTAGCTGGATCAACTGTTATACCTTCTCCAGTTATTATGTGACCCAGAAAGGCCACTTGATCCAACCAAAACTCACACTTACTAAACTTCGCATACAACTTATGCTCTCTCAGAGTCTGCAGTGTAACTCTTAGGTGTCGTTCATGCTCTTCCGGTCCTTTCGAGTATATCAGAATATCATCAATGAAAACTATCACGAATTGATCCAAATAGAGTTTAAACACTCTATTTATTAAATCCATGAATGCAGCTGGCGCGTTAGTCAACCCGAATGGCATTACCAAGAACTCATAATGTCCATATCGCGTCCTGAACGCCGTTTTAGGAATGTCTTCCTTCTTAATCTTGAGTCGATGATAGCCTGATCTTAAGTCAATCTTTGAGAATACGGATGCCCCCTGCAATTGGTCAAATAGGTCATCAATTCTAGGCAAAGGATACTTGTTCTTGATCGTGATTTGATTCAGTTGCCTATAGTCGATGCAGAGACGCATCGATCCATCCTTCTTCTTTACAAATAAGACAGGTGCGCCCCATGGTGATGCACTTGGCCGAATAAATCCTCTATCAAGCAATTCTTGTAATTGTACTTTTAACTCCTTTAGCTCCGTTAATGCTATCCTATATGGGGCTTTCGAAATGGGCTCTGCTCCTGGGGACAATTCTATAACAAATTCAACTTCTCGTTCCGGTGGTATTCCTGGCAACTCTTCAGGAAATACATCCGGAAATTCTTGGACCACAGGAATTTCCTCAAGTTTCAATTCCTTCTTAACTTGATCCCTAACCATTGCTAAGTATCTTCGACGACCATTATTGAGGAGTCTATGTGCCTCGAGTGCTGAGATAAGTGGCAATGAAGAATTCATTCCATTCCCGACAAATTCAAAGCTAGGGTGACCTGGTGGGTTAAACTGAATCACCTTCTCATAACAGTCTACATTGGCCCGTTGCTTACTAAGCCAATCCAATCCTATGATAACGTCAAAGTCGTACATAACTAAAACTACCAGATCTATCCTCTGATCAAATCCACCTATAGAGATCTTACAATCCCTACATGCCAATGTTGATAATTTCATATCCTTTAGAGGTGTAGAGACGCTCAAAGGCACTTCAAGCAATTCAGACTTCAATCCAACTAATCGCATAAATCTTGTAGATACAAAGGAATACGTAGCACCTGTATCAAATAATGCGTATGCCGGTTGATCACACAAGGAGAGCGTACCTGAAATAACAGTCTTGGAAGCTTCCGCTTCCTCCTGAGTGATCGCATACACTTTTCCTTGCGTCGGTGGCCTTTGCAAATTTCTTGGTGGTGGTACTCCGCCCTGAGTTGGTCGTTGTAATTGCAGCGCTGGCGGTGCACTAAGTTGTGGTCTCCCTTGAGGGCAATCTTTAACAACATGACTGGGTTGTCCACACCCAAAACACCTCTTTAGCATTTGACACGGCGCATTCCCGTGTTGTCTTCCACACTGACGGCAGTTTCCATTTGGGAATGACCTCCGCTCCATTGACTGGTTATTCCATGATCTCATGTTGTTGCGTCTCTTATTATGGACAAAAGAAGGTTTTCCAAACTGGAGGGGCCTTTTGCCAAATCTGACATTATCCCGTGTAGCTTGATGACTTGCCTTACCCTGTCCCATGGCCTCTAGTTCTCCTTTCGTCAACTCCTGTTCAATGAGTTGGGCACGTTTGTAAAGTACATTATAGTCCCTTATATCGAAGGGTACTAACTGCCTTCTGATATCAGTTCTTAGGCCATTCAAAAATCTCTTGCCTTTATCCTCTCTATTTTCCACCATACGAGGCGCAAACCTAGATAGTTCAGAAAACTTAGCCTCATACTGATCCACCGTCATATTATTCTGACATAACTGTATGAACTCTGCTATTTTCTGATCTTTAGCACAGTCAGAAAAATACTTCTCATAAAATGTCTCCACAAACTTCTCCCAAGCTATTTCCGTACCCGTGGGAAACACTACTTCTTTCGATGCTCTCCACCAATGTTCCGCATTTCCTTCCAGTTGATACTCAGCCAAAAGTATCTTCTCAGTATCGGTACAAGTCAACAGGTTGAATATTTTCTCCAAACTACGTATCCACCTTTCGGCCTCGTTGGGGTCTCCCACTCCAGCAAACTTACTTGGTTTCAATTTCAGGAATTGTTCAATAAGTCCTTGCACACGGCGATCACCATTCCCTGTTACCGCTTGCTGCTGGGCTTGTTGCTCAAACAATGTCCCTACATTGGCCAATACTTCCAAGATTCCATCTACTCGAGGGTCTCTTCCTTGAGCGGCACTAGAAGATGGTGCACCAGACCTCACCATCTCGTATTACCCAGTTCTGCAAATTGATCACCAGTTACTATGGCTGATCAATTGTCATAGCTAACCAATAAGCAACAAACGTTACTGACATCACATAAGTAACCATAGTTACTTGTATCTCCCTAACACAATACTAATAAACACATGCATTAGAAGTCCTAGGGTGGACACATCTTAGCTTGTTCATCGCTAAAGCACCTTATCACTCCCATATAACCAACCTTATCCGTCCAATGCAAGCTTCACCTTATCACTCCAATGTAAACCTATGCTCTGATACCAATAAAAGCGGCTGTGGCATCCCAGGCATGCCCCTTCCTATATGTCATCCTAACCTCACGCGGTTATAAGAGTTCGCACACGGAAACGTTTCTTTTTTTTTTTTTTTTTAAAAGCATTTAAAACTTGAATTTATAACTAATAAAAAAAAATAAAGATAACACTGGCACTAAACTTCAACATTCTTTATTTATAAACAGGGATGATACAAGGGTGAGTTCATACCAGGGAGGTTATGTACAGTGCTACTCCCATCACTATCCTATCAACATAAGACTCACCATTTCATCTATCAAAAACGTATCACCTATCACGTGACCCTATCCCAAAAAGTGTCGGTCACATGTCCCAAAAATGATCCTCCCCATCCTCCAACTACAGCTCACTCCACCCCACTAGAAGCATCGTCATCCCCGTCGTCGGACACGTACGGTAAGGGCCCTATCAGTCGCCCCCCAACACGAGCATACACTGCCAAAAAACCTAACAATATAGATCCGACAGGGGGCCCAACATCTACAGTCAATACTGAGATACATCGCACGAACACTATCCCGGGGACATCAGGAATCTCGAACTCTGATAGATGTCCTGAGAAGTCGATCGGGGCACCATAGCTAACTGAGGAGGAGGCAGGTAGGATAGGCATAGCTAAAGATCTGTAAAAGTTTGTCACAACAACAGTGAGCTAGGCTCAACAAGTAAAATATCTGTCAACCTATACCAAACAAGAATAGAATACATAGCAACGAGCATAGGTATCACAATCTTCTAGCTAGACTTACTAATCATAAAAATCATATTTTGTTGTGCTCATGCTAGTAATCATCTCAAGTGTGATACTTTAACTCAGCAATCACAATCAACAGCACGACTCAAACATACACACATAACTTCACTCTTGCTTGGGTATCATTATCTCACTCCAAGTCACATGCCCAGTGCGCTCGCCGGACACGCAAGGAGGAATACTCCCGTCTAGCGGGATTCGGTGCGCACTCCGATCCGCCGCGGTGTACGCCGGAATTTCAACGGCCCGTGCAGGCTTCGTGATCCACTGACCACAGCATCCCGATCAAACTCCCAGGGCATCTAGGGCATTCTCATCCTAGGCATCGTAGTCCACTGACCACGGCATCCCGCATTCCCTACGGCTCCTCGGGGCATCGTTGGTTCACTCAACGACGGCATTTAATAACCCAGCAAGCCCACACAAACTAATCATTTCATGCAGTACATAGTTCATCAACAACAAAATCATCCTTTCTCAATATCACATAATTCACAGTTTACCACTTTAGCAGGACATATTGTAAGTCGCATTTGCGGTCTCGTTCACTAAAGCACTGCTTTGACTAATCGTCAACAACACATCCCACGACACGTGGCTAACCATATCAAGGTCTAGCATGACTCATTGGAAAGATCAGAGTTTATACATTTCATCTCCAGAAGACATCAAATTGAGATTCCAGCAATTTCATGTGGAAAATACTAAGTCTTTATAAATTGGTAAAACTGGGCAGTCTTGCACCGGTTTTAAAATCAGACTTAAATAAATAGTGAATGAGCTTCAGAAATTCTAAAATTTGGATATGTCACCGAAGACACCTTGATAAACATTTTTCATGAAGGATTCAAAGTCTAATTATTTCTGTAAATGCCTCGTTCGGGGGCTTAAAATCAGACTAAAAACTGTTCATCGGGACAGAATCCTTGCCTCTCAAAATGAGTTCATTTAAGTATCCAAATCCTCTCCAAAAATTATGAAATTTAAATATGTTGTAGATAAAGACATCCTCAAAACCTTTTCTGAAGAAAGTTTGTTCAGAATCATTCTAGAAAATTTTATAAAAATTCAAGAATGTGGAAAGGTCACTGAAACAGAGCACCAGGGCAGTCGGCACGGGTTAGAGATTTGGCGTTCGTGTTACCCAAAACAACTCCGAAAATTATGAAATTAAAATATGTTATACTTCCAGATGTTTTGAACAACTTTCATGAAGGAAGTCTTGCAAAATTCTAACCACAGAAATCTCTACAAACTTGGAAAGCAGTAAAGGTCCAGTTAAGTCTGATTTTAAAACCGGTGCAAGACTGCCCAGTTTTACCAATTTATAAAGACTTAGTATTTTCCACATGAAATTGCTGGAATCTCAATTTGATGTCTTCTGGAGATGAAATGTATAAACTCTGATCTTTCCAATGAGTCATGCTAGACCTTGATATGGTTAGCCACGTGTCGTGGGATGTGTTGTTGACGATTAGTCAAAGCAGTGCTTTAGTGAACGAGACCGCAAATGCGACTTACAATATGTCCTGCTAAAGTGGTAAACTGTGAATTATGTGATATTGAGAAAGGATGATTTTGTTGTTGATGAACTATGTACTGCATGAAATGATTAGTTTGTGTGGGCTTGCTGGGTTATTAAATGCCGTCGTTGAGTGAACCGACGATGCCCCGAGGAGCCGTAGGGAATGCGGGATGCCGTGGTCAGTGGACTACGATGCCTAGGATGAGAATGCCCTAGATGCCTTGGGAGTTTGATCGGGATGCTGTGGTCAGTGGATCACGAAGCCTGCACGGGCCGTTGAAAATTCCGGCGTACACCGCGGCGGATCGGAGTGCGCACCGAATCCTGCTAGACGGGAGTATTCCTCCTTGCGTGTCCGGCGAGCGCACTGGGCATGTGACTTGGAGTGAGATAATGATACCCAAGCAAGAGTGAAGTTATGTGTGTATGTTTGAGTCGTGCTGTTGATTGTGATTGCTGAGTTAAAGTATTACACTTGAGATGATTACTAGCATGAGCACAACAAAATATGATTTTTATGATTAGTAAGTCTAGCTAGAAGATTGTGATACCTATGCTCGTTGATATGTATTCTATTCTTGTTTGGTATAGGTTGACAGATATTTTACTTGTTGAGCCTAGCTCACTGTTGTTGTGACAAACTTTTACAGATCTTTAGCTATGCCTATCCTACCCGCCTCCTCCTCAGTTAGCTATGGTGCCCCGATCGACTTCTCGGGACATCTATCAGAGTTCGAGATTCCTGATGTCCCCGGGATAGTGTTCGTGCGATGTATCTCAGTATTGACTGTAGATGTTGGGCCCCCTGTCGGATCTATATTGTTAGGTTTTTTGGCAGTGTATGCTCGTGTTGGGGGGCGACTGATAGGGCCCTTACCATACGTGTCCGACGACGGGGATGACGATGCTTCTAGTGGGGTGGAGTGAGCTGTAGTTGGAGGATGGGGAGGATCATTTTTGGGACATGTGACCGACACTTTTTGGGATAGGGTCACGTGATAGGTGATACGTTTTTTATAGATGAAATGGTGAGTTTTATGTTGATAGGATAGTGATGGGAGTAGCACTGTACATAACCTCCCCGGTATGAACTCACCCTTGTATCATCCCTGTTTATAAATAAAGAATGTTGAAGTTTAGTGCCAGTGTTATCTTTATTTTTTTTTATTAGTTATAAATTCAAGTTTTAAATGCCTTTTAAAAAAAAAGAAAAGAAACGTTTCCGTGTGCGAACTCTTATAACCGCGTGAGGTTAGGATGACATATAGGAAGGGGCGTGCCTGGGATGCCACACTACGGGTCGTTATATTCAATTGTTGGCCTTCGGGTCGGGCCTATGGGTCGTTATATTCAATTGTTGGCCTTCGGGTCGAGCCTACGGGTCGTTATATTCAACTGTTGGCCTTCGGGTCGGGCCTACGGGTCGGAATAATTGCACGCAAGTATTATTGTTGTTGAACGCCTAACCTGCAGGGCTTCGAGATAATGTATTGGGCTGTGAACCCAGGATAATTATAGTGTTTTACTGGTTCATTAATTGGCATGTTTGAATTACCTGTCTGGAGGTGCACTTTAGCCTAGTTTAGGATTAGGGGTTTTGTACTTGCTGAGTTTTATCTCACGGTTGTTGGAAAACCGATATTTCAGACCCCCGGCAGTAAAGATGGCGGAGCCGCTCGTGCGTTTTGGGATTCCCCACTTCATTGAGAAGACGATGTCTGTACACCCAGTGGGGGACGGAAATATGTACATTAGGTATTATGCTTTAGCATGGGCTATATCTTTTTGACTGAAGCCCATCTTAGCTCAGTTTAGTACCCCGGCCACTGATCCTTTTTGTTCGTCTTGGCCGCGACTCGTTTTTGGTTTTGGCTCTTTGTAAATGGATTTTGTATAAGCTTCTATATGTTTATAAAAGAGTATAGTTGTTTTTATTTGCTGATCACTCGTGTGCGGCTATCCTTGGCTCGTGTTTATTTTGTCTGGGTGATATATATTTATTTATATATCGTGCTTTCGCTTGTGGCTTGATCTCTATGTTGGGTTTTGGGTCGGCGACGTGTCCTGGGAGCGTCGCACTACTATTTCGACCTATAAGCGGGATACTTATGCTTCGTGGGGTACGGGGCGTGACAAAAATTATCTACATTGGCGCTGGTGTTGCCACGGAGGACGATCAACGTCCATGTTGGATTTTCCAACGAGACAAATCGCCGATGGCACTTAAATAATCAATTTTTCAAATTTTGTGGCACTTACGTGAGCAAAAAAAAGGTTATGACATTCAAGTGAGCGCCGTACGAAAGTTATGGCACTCATGCTATTCTTATCCTATAGTTTTGTGATTAAAATACTAGTGAGATTGATCGATTTGGTATATTACGAGGCTTGGGTGTGAGAGCTTTTGGTCTGAGCTTGATCTCCGTCGTTCCTAGCGGATTCATGGCCAACGCTATCTCCTTGGAGTAGGTTTATACACTTAAACTAAAGGGGAAATTATCCAATCAGTACTAAACTTATTGTGAGGATGCCAATATAGTCATAAACTTTCCAATTTTGTTAATTTATGATTGATTGAGCAATTTCTCCTAAACCGAACCAAATAAATCCTCGTGCGTTGTTGTCTTTGTTTCTTGCTCATTTCTCTGTTGATCTCCCTATCGCGATCGATTGCACGATCCACTTTTTGCCACAAATGTTATTTTTTCTTAACATCCCATCTATCATGTAAAACCCTTCGAGTAGATTATTAATATCCATCCTAAAAGCCTCACCAACGAACTCGTTTTTGAGATAAATTTGTCCAATTACACATGCCGTGGTAACTCCACTATGCAACACCAATATTCCCGAGGACAGTCAGAGAGTTTCCAAATAATGAATTGCCATTGTTCCGCAATGCTGCCATTATAAGTATGTCAAATAAGACCAATCATTTGTAGTAGTTAAATGAGTTTTTAGGCCCTTTCATTCGACTATATCAACTAGCTGGAACAGTCAGGTCAAGTGCATTAGGTGGCCATTCTCAACGGATATACAAATCAATTATATATTGCATGTGGTTGGAATTATAATTGATAGACCATCAATTAGGGGGAAATTACCCAATCGGTCCTAAACTTATTGTATGACTGCCAATTCAATCCTAATCTTTCCAATTTTGTCAATGCAGTCTTGAACCTTTGTGCGAAATTTTAAAGTAGTCCTTTTCGGCCAATTTTCGCCAGAAGTCGCTGACATGAGAGAGTGCCATGTAGGACGGTGAAGCGAATTCCAGCGAAAATTGACTAGAATGATTGCATTGGAATTTCGCACAAGTTTAGGACTAAATTGATAAAATTGAAAAGTTTAGGACTGAATTGACACTTGTACAAAAGGTTTAGGAACGACTAGGTAATTTTCCCCATTAATTTAAGATAACGATGTCATTTAGGAACAGTCCTAAAACTTGTCAAATTGATCCAATCAAGTCATTTTGTTGATTGCACTTTCCGAAAGATTTAGGACTCGGTTGCATTTTCGAGATAAATTTTATGACTTGATTGCATTTTTTGAAAGTTTTAGGACTCAATTGTACTTTCATGATGAAAATTGGCTGGAAGGACTGCATTGGAATTTTGCGCAAATGTTTATGACTAAATTGGCAAAATTGAAAATTTTAAAACTAAATTAGCATCTGTACATTAAGTTTAAGATTGATCGACCAATTTTTCCCGTATTTCATAAGTTATTGTTTGAAAGTTCAACTAAAAAGCTTAAGACAAGAGATGGAAGGAGACCATAAGCATAAAAAAGAGCACATAAAACCTATAACCAAATGATGGGGGATATTCTAACAGTTATATCCACTTATATTGTTCAAAATCAAGAATCTGCCAAGACTTTTATTTCCTCTCATTTGGCTTAAATTCAACAAAACGAAATGAATAGATACTTGCTATGTCAAAACAATTAGAGGAACCTAACATAGAACGAACGAAATAGATGCAAAAAGAACAAACGATGAACCAACAAACAAAGTAAACAACAGCAATCCATTAATTCCAATCGTTTCATCCTCAATCCTGTGTCTTCATCGTCAATCCTCAATTAATTAATCTTTGAACACACTTTCCTGACTTCACCAGCCGTTCCGGTGAGCACGCCGACTCGACCCATGTTCACCATCGACACTCCAAAGTCCTTGAAGAAGGTGGATCCACCGGTCTTGATCTGGAGGTCAAGGTACGCCTTGGTTTGGCTGTCGGCGAGAAGTGCGGAGTCCGAAGTGAGGAGGCCTCTTCTCTTCGAGAGGAGATCAAAGTACTTGATGTCGAACGTCCTCACGCTTCCCGGGTCCATCTCGACGAGGGTGGTCTGGTCATTCGGCTTGCACCTGAGCTTCAGTCTCGCTGCGTAGTTGGAGTCGAGCGAGGGGTCGGCATCGCCCTTTCCAGTGAAGTTGTAGAGGCGGTTGGTGAAGGAAGAGCAGTGTGAAGTTCCGATGGTGTGCCCACCTGGTCAATAGGAAATCGCAATTAGCATGATCTAACTTTACAAATTACGTTTTCTCCTTGTAGTGCTGACCGTTTTGATGAATCTCGCGCTCAAATTACAGTTTCTTCCTGATTAATTTATGTCAATTTCGACAAAATAATTGGCAAAGCATACGAAGCGACAATTGGAGATTAGGTGTTACCTGATAGGACGACAAGGTCCTTCACACTGAGGCCTTTGCTTGCAAATCCTGCTTTCAGAACTGTAATGTTGGCCGTAGGTGGTAATAAATTGGTAAGTGGCTCTGTAAAGCTGGAAACGACCCCATCTCTTCGTCCGGTTTCCGCGTCATAGGAAAGTCCTCCAGTCTAAAGTGGCAAACAAAAGAAAAAAAACCCAACTCTTATATTAATATGTTTTTCTCATAAAGAAAAATCATCGAGTTTTGTCACAAAGGTTTTGAAAATAGAATTTATTTCCAACGAGATAACATAGATTGTTTGTGAAAATGGAGATTTCTACTTATGTCGCGTGTACATAACGAACGTTCAAAGTAAAAAGAATAAATAAAGGAAGTGACATATGCATGTGCGCACCGCGACAACGACATCTCTAGCGACGATGGCCAAAATGTCAGCACACGAAACGGTGGCAGGGCAAGCCTTCTCCAACGCCGTTTTGACTCTATCGATTACTTGGTAACCTCGAAGGCTGAGATTCGGTGGCGAGTCCTTCTCGGCTTGATGGGTCGAAGAGTTCAAGAGTATTGAACCTTCACAACCCTGTGGAAAACCCCAGAAGGAAATATTATTCAACTGTAAGTTCATGCAGAAAACAGTTCGTATCCACGGATGAATCTAGAAAAAGTATGTTGTGGAGCCAAATACCATTTGTTAGAATGTAACTTGTTCTAATGGATGTTTAGCCGATAATTCGATGAAAATAAAACCCGTTCTTTTCAGTCATTCGACATGCGCTCATTCTCCCGCTTACCCTAACGAAACAGTCGTGAAAATGCATCCTCAAGAGAGGACCCGAGAAACTCGGAGCGACAGACATGACTTGGCCGATGACCTTCTTCACGATGGCCTCTGCATTTGGGCATGTCTTCTGGTAAAACCCTACCTTGAGACCCTGACCATGAGCGAACTCAGGAACAAGAGACAAGAACATCAACTGAATCAACAAACCAGACAGGAAGAGCTTTGGACAAGCCATTGCTTTGTGCCAAGAAGATGATGATTACTGTCGCTTGATCTTAGTGTTTTGTTGTGGATGTTTCCATTAGCAAACCGCTTTGGCATTTATATATACTTCGCACCATCCACTAATTGACCTTTGATTTATGGGCTGTCATTAGCACGACAGTCTAGCATACTTTTCTTGTATGCAACATGCATCTTCGTACGAGCCAACTTGGGAGCTAACTCCTACTTGATTTGGTACCGATCCGTGTTCCTTATTCGAACTCCGCCTTGTGCCTTTGACTTTGTTATATTTTAAGGGCTTGCGGGATTTACTCCACCGGATCGATATTGAAGAAGAATGATCGTGATCTACTTTTGCCAACTTACAATGAAGTGTCGGACCAAAAAAGTTGTCATACAAGTGGACAAACAATAAGCTCATTACTACTCACTCACGATGAGCTCATTTATGCTTGATGGCCGTCATGATTCGAGATAGCGCGTTCGGAGTTCTTCCGACCAGACAAAGAATCCGAGGAGTTCTTCCTCTAGAGTATCTATGAGTCGTTAAGATGGAAAAATTTCCCTGGGAGTTCTTTCGCAAGGGCTAAAGCTCCGAGGAGTTCTTCCTCTAGTGTCAAAATTTAAGCATTTCTTTGCATTGATCCCTATAATGGGACGGATGCTATTTGTCACACTTTTTTACTACTTGTCATTCATTGATCGCCACTTGTCCAATATAATCCGACGACCCCTCAACAGAAATATATAAATAGTAATACGAGACACGGGTACTTTTTCCAGCACTTCTCTTTCAAGAATACAGCTCTCTTCTCAACCTTAAAAGTTCATCATTTTCTCTTTCTCTCCTCTAAATTTTCCTCAATTCCAAATGCTAACTTATGCATCGGAGGGCCAATCATGTTACAAAATCTGGACACATTTACCCGTTTGTTCTGGTGCAAACCAATCTTCCAGTGCATTTGTAGATCAAGTTCGTCGTTCCCATTTCCGGCTTTAAGGTGTGTACGTTAAGACTGTTCTTATATTATGAACTCTCTTCCTAATATCTCCATAAAATCAACTCATGGTGTTACAATCTTCTAAACTTGAAAGATTAAGCCTAATATTGATCTTCTAACTCGTAAGATTTACCCTTTCATCCAATAAAACTTTTTGTGCACAATAGAAATTTCTATCTCGTTTTGCAGACTTGATGCTTCCGTAGGCCGGCAAGCGCAAAATAAATGCCTTTCCCAGACCCAAAAAAATTGTTTCAAATTCGGATTGGATTGGACTAGGGCATATTGACTTTTACGGTCAGCTCGAGTTGGGTCTTGCGTCAATGTTTTGGCCGGTGGAACGAGCTCATAGAGGTCACACCATCGCCCACTCCACTTGAAACCTCAATAATTGAACAATAAGCTGTGATAACAGCTAAGTTGTTGTTTTAAATACATGCATTGTGTAATCTAGATTTGTTTGAAGAATATATTATGACGTTCGATAAAAAAAAATGAACGAAAATATCTAAGAAGTGCTACTTATTTTAATATTGATGAGCATTTCTTGAGTTTTGGCCAACTTTAGCTGTATACTCGGCCCCCAATGCTGACAGGATTCGTATGTGTTTTAAACCCTAAATTTATAGAGCTTTTATGAGAGAAAAGTGTATTTACACATCATAACCTCTTGAGAGTATTTCTAGGGGTTTTGTTTGAGAGTTTTGTGAGAAAAGCACTTGAGAGATTTGGTGAAACACTGGGTGAGGATTGATTGGGTATAATCTGGGACTTGGGTGTGAGATTTTAAGCTTGTTTATCCCTCGTTCATGGTGGATTTGGGAGCGCAAGTAGAAATCCGATATCTTCAATCTGAGAGATCGCTAAGAAAGAGTCAAAATCTGAGCCCGTCAATAAATCCGATAGACTCATTTTAACTCAAAAGTTTAATCCAACAAGTTATAAGCCAATTAGTATATATTAACTATTCCACTCAACATCAATTCTAACATAATTCACACATGCATCTCAATAATGACCCCCTCACATGTGTGCACAATATTAGGTTTGCTCCATCTTAATTTATGTATCATTATACATCAACTCAAATTGAATCTACACAATAGGCACCTTCGCCCTAAGTCTCTTTTGCCTGATCAAACCATGAATGCTGTGTGGAAACCACGTTGGTCATGAAATTCCTTACTTAAGTTATTTACCAAACACTGATAGACGTTGGGAGTGGGTGTGTAGAAACTACATTGGTCACGGGATTCATTTCTTGAAATATTCACAAAATACCAATATATATTGAGAGTGTGTCACCAATCAATATCGACTTTGATACCATTTGTTAAAAATGTACAGCAAAAATCTGATAGCTTCATCCCACGATATCATCAAAAGAGAGCTCAAGTCCGATCTCGTCATTATATCCGATCAAATCCATTTTGGCTCAAAAATTTAAATTAATAAGTTATGAATCAATTATGATATGTTAATCACTCTACCTATATCAATTCTCCAATAACTCACGAGTACATCTCAATTTAAGGAACTCGTTTCGGACATAATTTGAGCCCACGAGACACGTGCCGTGGTAATTCACTTTGCAATAATATCTTCCCGAAGATAGTTTGAGAGTTTCCCAATAATGCCATGTGATTGCTCTGCGGAATCATCATGACAAGTATGTCAGATAGAAGCAGTCAATTATAGTAATCGATTAGTTCTGACGCCCCATCGTTTGACTTTGTGAAGTAGCTAGAACGGTCAAGTGCATTAGTGGCCATTTCCAAAGAAAATGCAACTTTGCAATTTTGAAAATGAAAAAAAAAAAAGCAATCAACTAATAATGAAATGAATAAGAATTCTATAGAAAATGAAAGAAGTGTGGTGCCACGACGGGAAGAACATGGGACACTGCCAGTACACATTGCATGTGGTTGGAATTATGAGATTGGCAAGCCCATCAACTTGAGACAACCATGCCGTTCAGGAGCACTTCATATCAACTTCCTAAGCCATTCAGCCCGTTTAATCTTGTGCGAGCTCATGAACTACGCCATCAATCTTACTTTCTCCAACATCTCTGAAACTTACATTATACAATATTTATACCACGCAACATGCTAACAATCAACCACTGGGGTAGCCGCCCTTCTTACTTGGGAATGGAGAGGTAAAGAGTTCGGTTTCCCATCTTTTTAGAGGAGCTAGGGTGGAGACGTTTAGTTTCAGATGTAGGTTTCGACTTCTACGCTCCGCAAAAAGGCAATGCAAAAATTTATAAGTGAGTTGAAAATTAGAGTAGGATAGACTAAAAAAAAATGTGACGACGATAGCTCATCTAATTGAATGTCATCAACTGTAACGAAGCATTTAATCCATCTTTTACTGCTTAAGTTTCTGGCAGAAGTAATGAAGCGTTTGAATGCATCTGACCTATCGATTCAAAAGAAAAAAAAGAATACATCTGACATGGCATAATAATTTAGATACCTTGAAAACGAGTAAAAAAAGCTAGGAACCCAACATAAGAAATGTTTCATTTCACTGATTGACCAATAACAAAAGGAAGAAGATCTCATCAAAATGAGTTGTCCGATGTTCAAGAACTCAGAGCTCCCCCTAGGGTTTCCGTAGTATTCGGAAATTTGACCTCGTCACGTGCTCGAATTGATTTGAAAGTTAAGTCAGGACCGGCTCTTATTCTTCTTTGGGATCTTACAACGTGTAGGAATTATTTTTTGGTGATTAGCATATACTTTAATTTGTCACTGACTCTCTAAGGAAGAAAATGAAAGATGTTGATTCATTTGTAAATGATGGCACCTTGCCATGGCCTATGGAGATGAACGCGGGAGCTAAATCGCAGTACAAATTCGATTGATCGTTGTCGGAGTATACAAAAAATCAACTGTCGAACGTTAAGCAATCTGCAATTTCTCTTGAACACAATGACCTCAAGGCTTTTGCAAATTTTGCTTCATTGTCGCGATGGTGTTTTGTGTGTTTCTCGTCCCTGAAGCTTTCGTGGTCACGGCACGAAATCAACGAGCTGATTATATGAAGTACCGGTGGATAAATAGCGCGCAAATTCTCTTATTTCATCATGCATCAAACAACAGGACATTGAGTCATGAATTATATAATAGTTGTGGTTATATTTTTCTTCTGGCCATCCCTAGTTGACTTTTCATTACTGAGAATTTAAATTATCAAAGTGGCGAGAAATACTAAAAAATGTCCTAAACCTATTATATTTGTACCAATTCAGTTATAAACCTTTTAATCGGATCAATTTAGTTCTAAATTTTTCACATTGGCACCAATTAAGTCCAATTTAAGCTAGAAATCGCTAACGTGAACGTCGACCGTCTTACGTGCTAACAACAAGCCCTCACCAAATTTGGGTAAGGCCATGAAGGGCCTTGCCTGCGGCCGACGGGGCCACAAAGGCCCTCACTAGATTTAGGTGAGGATTGCCACCTTACCTATAGCGGGCGAGTGTTTGCTAGTCCTCACCAGCCAAAATGAAGAAAAAAAGAAAGAAAAAATAATAATAAGAAAAGAAAAGAAAAAACAAAAAAATTTAAAAATTGTAAAAATATTAAAATATTATTGAAAAATGTCAACGACAGCGTTGCCGTGCCACGTAGGATGTCTGGCACCCACATCAACGGTTTCAGGTCTAAATTGGTTGAATAGATTGAATTGGTACCGATGTGAAAATGTATTTGTGCAATTGAAAGGTTTACGACTAAATTTGTACAAATGCAATAAGTTTAATACTTTTTTTTTTTTTGTGTTTTTCCCTATCAAAGTGTGTTAGTTTGGTTTAGTCATGGATTGTGTTGACATGTAAATTTTCGCCGGCAAGAAAACTCGTTTATAACAAATGTTCATCTTTTTCCTTACGCGTAACTCACGCACAAAACTTCCGAATTTTGTTCCAAATAACCCATACTTTGAAATCAAGTTTTGTCAAATCCCACAGCTTCGCAATGCCCTAAATTATCATTTCTGTATATATCCACGGTTGGACAACTCCTCAATCGGACTTCATAGCTCAAATCGACATAACTACGAATTTATGCCATAATTTCGAAATTCACTTCGATAAAACGAATAATAGGCTTGAGTACTAACCCGGCGTTGCAAATAGTAATTAAATGGGCTTGTTGGGACGTTCGAATCGGCGACGCACAAAGATTTTTCCCTCTTCTCTTCTTGGTCGAGCCCTTCTTTTCTTCTTGTTGTCTCCGCCCATTTCTTCTTTCATCTGTTGAAGAAGAAATGAAATGGTGGGCTGGGCTTTTAAGAGACATGGGTTTGGGCTATAATGGGCCCATAAATTACATTAGGAGGAGGGCCTGCGCCTAATCAAGGGCCGTCGGCCCGCCCTTTGGCCATTATTTCTAAACCAATCTTTTCCCCGACCGCGCCAGGTAGGGTCACGACAGCTTGATTACATTACATTAAGTTAAACTGCTCTTATTTGATGCGTTATGTTAATGCAAGCAAAAATAAGTTAAAAAAGGTTTAAATTGAACGACGGAAATAGATGTTAAATCTATGCTATATCTGTTATATATAAGTGGGGCTTTTGCCATTAATAATGACCATCAAGTATTTTCGCCAAAGCTCTTTGTAATTGTCTAATTTACCTCTTCTCAGTTGGTCTGTTGGTCTCTTCAGGTTATAAAATAATAAACCCAAGATTATTTTTCTGGGGAAATTCATTCCGAATGAAATTTACAATCTCTCATTTCTTTCTTAATCAAACAAAACGTTTCCTTTCTTACAAGCTCTAAAGAGATGTCTATCCATTTCTTTAATAAATCATGATGTATTCCTAGTTGTTTTCGATCAAGGTCCGCCATTATTAAGTACTTTTGTGGTTTCTCAATTATTCTTTCTTCTCATACTTAAGTACTTTCCTCACCGATGTAATGTTATGTGCTGTGAGTTGTGACAATTTCAGCATCTTCTTCAACTTTGCTTGGGACTTGGCTTAAAACTTATGAGTTCGTTTGCTATGGAGCGTGTTAGAGTTATGTCCCGAATTTTGAACCCGTCGAATGAAACTCAACTCGAATGGAAACGTGCAGACTGCGTGAAAGTGAAAACTCAATGTTGGACTTTAATGGTCGCCTTAATGTTCGACGGAATTTGGATTTTGTGCCGACGTCGGAATGTCGTGCGAGGAAACATGAATAAATTTGTTTCCTAGTTGGGGTTGGTGACTTCCACGTTTGTGAACACACATAACTACAATCTTCCATTGCCATATTTTCTCCTTGAAGGGTCTTCCGTGCGGAGGTGTGTGCCGTGACTTCTAGCTTGTGGCGTGCGACAACCGATCAAGTACGTGAGGCTAAACACTGTGGGTACAAGTGTAATCTAGAGTTGAGAAATACTTGAGTAAGTGATTGTAACTTTGTAATTTTCAGATTAATTAGTCATTCCTTGCGGCCGGCTTTGTTTGCCATGACTTCTAGCTTGTGGCCACAACATTTGAGTAATCCGTGAAGCTAAAAACTATGGGTATGAGTGTAATCTCGAATTGAGAAATATCTGAGTAAGCGATTGTGATCCTGTAATTTTCCAATTTATTAGTGGATTCTCTTCGGCTGGGGTTGGCTCGCAGAGTAGGTATCAACATTTAAACCGAACCATAGAAATCTGTCATATTCTTTATTGTTTCTCTTTTTTTGTTTGGTAGTTTCGTTCTCTCGTGTTGAATTGCAATATCCATTAAGTTCCGCTTTATTTCACATCCGAGCTTCCGTAATTTTCCAATGCGTCACTATACAGGTCCATGCTAGTGGTCCTCTCAAATTGATGCGTAGGCGGGTCGAGAACTTTCTGTGAAACGTGAATGAATCTTCCACAAAAATAAAAGGACAAGGACATGAACATGATGGTGGTCCAGACATCAATTTGCTTGGCATAGAAAGAGACAAAGGAAGAGTTGGATTTGGTTTAGTCATTTGCTATTACCATGATGGCCCAATCAGAAATTACAAAGGCAGCTAACCAGATCTACACTTCTCAATTTCTATGTTGCTCTTCCTTTTCACAGTTCGATTAATATCTAGAATTTTCTCTTAAGTCAAGTCCTAATTCGTTTGCATGGTTGTAAAATCCTGCATTTGATTACACAAAACCGCAATTAAAATTACTTTTGTGATGTATTAATTAACAAAACTGCAAGTAATAAAGATGCTAAATATAAGATTAAAGTCTAATATACGTGCTATGATGGCGACACCTAAACTATTTTCTATCATTTTCTATGTACATGGTGGTTTCTCTTTTCGTGGTTGCTTGATTAGCTTTACTAATGAAAAAAAGTCACCATAATACTAAGAGAGTAGGAGTGAGCAAAAGAAACTGCCCATACCAGACTAAACCGGCTGTTCTGGGTGGTTTCCAGTTTCAAATATTTGGAACCGGTGATTTTCGATCTGATTTCTAGTTGCATGTGCGGAACGTCCTATAAAAAGTCCTAATCCTTCACAAGCCTTCATTCAGTTAAATTGAGAGTAACAAAGATTGCAACAAAAAAACCAGAATGTGATAATCCACCGATTTGCATGTGACTCATTAGTCGCACTTGATTCACCAGCCCTACTCTTCTGAAAAGGAAATAGGAGGTTCAGAGCTTTTGATTACTCCTTCAGATTATCTTCTTTGAATACATGACAACACAACTTCTTCTCACCCTACAGGGCTTTAGTCAAAACTCTACCCAGTAAGAAGACAAGAATGGCCTCGTGTTCGACGAAGTTTCACAGAAGAGCACCATGGAACACGACAACAAAAACCAGCTCCCACAATCTCAAAATCAGTTCTTTCCAAAAGCACATCAAATCAAAAAAGACCACAAGCAAAAAGAAAAGTGATCAAACACTTACAAACGCAATCAGCCAACGAGTCACTCGTGCAATCACCAAGTGAGAATGACAACAACGCAATTACCTCGAAACCCCAAAAGTCCTCATCCCCGTCAAACTCCAATTCCTTGCCTTCATTGTTGTGTTAACCCTACCCACACGCATTTTCTATTAATCCGTACCACTTTTTTAACATCCTTCTCATAAAGATTCTGCAATGGATTAGGACTATATGGTTAAAAAAAAAAACAGATTATGTCACTAGTTCCATTGACTCATCTACGAACCCGACCAGATCGGTCGATCCGGTTTCAGAAATGGGAAATTAGCCCACCCGAAAACCGATCACCTCTATAAGAGAGGAATTAGTACTTCCACTGAAATTTTATTATTGTTATTATTATTACTGGTGATAAAAAAGGACAAAGAAAATCCCGCAGAAAAGAAGAAGAAAAGTTTGGGTCTTCTAATTGAAGTCTAGCAAGATTTTGGCAATACATTGGTAGGCATCTCTTCCTTCTCTATATACTAAATGCGTACATGCGCAAACTGCAACTCCATGAGTAAACCATATTATATACAATAAGAAGATAAATCTTTCGAACATGTACACTTACAAAATTTTAGGTAAATCAACCATACACATCTGTGTGATGTTAATATTGAATTTTTCTATATAAAAAAAGAATTTTTGTTTTTGTTTTTGGACACAATAGGCCTCCGACAAATGGGGCGCTGACACATGCATGCGTTGAACTCTCCTGTCATTCTGGCCCTCTAAATTTTATTTCTCGAACCGAGAGAAGTAACATCCAAATATCAATCTGACTTCTATAGTAACCTCCTTGAAGCTCTTCTCTCTTTTGAGGCTCTCCTGTAAGCTTTTAGCTTTAGTTTTTGAAGTTGAGAGCCTACTTAGGCCCCGTTTGATTCAGCATTTGAAATGCTCATTTGGGCTGTAAAATCCCTTGGCCAAATGCAAATGGTGTTTGGCTATTTTTTTTACTCACTTTGGGGAGATGCAATTGCATTTGGAATGCTTCCCAAGGGACCTTTAGCCAATGCTCCACCGGAAGTGCTTTGGGAAGTTGCATTTTTCGAAATGCAACTTGCACTATTCATCAACACTGTTCATCTTCCCCAGACCAAGGTTCGGCGGCCGGCGACCGCCGCCTGAGGACTAGCCTGACCCCGGCGACCACCGCTTGGGGGTCGCGCGACCCCCAGGTGGTGGTCGCCTGAGGGTCACGCGAACCCAGGCGCCGGTGGCCAGCGACCATATTTGGCCGTCGGCAGTTGGTCGGCGACCAGATCTGGCCTGCGGTTTAGCTCCACCGGAGCTTTTTAAAAAAAAAAAATTAGCAAAAGTCCTTTAGCTCAAGTTGATTTTAAAAAACATTTACCGAATACTACTTGCATTTCAGAAAACCCATTTAGTCCAAAGGTATTTGCATTCCCCCAAAATCGAACCAAACGGGCCCTTAGTCTTTGGTTTTCTATTTTTCTACTTTGATTGTCTTTTCTTTTCTCTCCCGATCTATTTTGGGAGTTTGTGTGCGTGAATAAATTTTTTCCATTGATCAAGTGGAGACCAATTTGGTCATTTGTCTAGTTGACAACCACCGAGAAGGATGCTCGTGACATAACTCCATAACTTCTATGAGATTAGGCTGCTCTCCTCTCTCGGATTCTTACAATTATTTGATCCATGTTCATTCAATATATTGATGTTGTTGTCTCTGCATGGTGATGTTAATGAGGACATTGAATTTAGAAGTACACACCAAGCCGTTACAAATGGAGTGAGAGATCCCGGCATGTACTTATCATTAAATCTGGCGATCGGTTACTGAACGTTTATGGTAGTCATTGCAAATCGTTTTTTGATATTACAACAACACAAGTATGTTGTAACCACCCGCCTGGGTGGCGCTGCTGGAACGCGCACTCTTCCTCTCGCAAAAGGTTGAGTGTTCGAATCCCGGGCGCCGCAAGGTGACTTAACCGGTGGCACGTGTGTGGTGGCTAGTACGTGTCGCCCCCAGGGTTTACTCCCCGGCTGTCGGCCATGCGGGGGTTCCCTGGGTTACCAAAAAAAAAAAAAAGTATGTTGTAATATCTCTTACCTTCACGATTGTGAAAAAAGTACTTGCGCATATACTAGATTGTAGATTACATAACAATTTGGAAACTGAAAGAGAAATTCAAATTTCAAAGGACTGAAATATGAGTATCCAAGTTTACAAGTTCAGATCTTGAACTGAGGGCCTGTCTGGATTAATTTTTACTTTTTTATTTTATTTCTTAATTTAAATTTGTGGCTCACGCACTTTTTGATTTCTTTAAAATCCGAATCTCCTGGAATTTGCACAATATTTAAGTATTGACACCTAGATTCACATAAATTTTTTTTAGAATTTTCTGAAAATGAATTACATTTTATATTGTCGGGAAAGATCAAAGATACATTTATACTTTTATGAATTTACAAAAAAAAAAACCCTTAAAGCTACTTAATTTCTTCATAATGGCCCCGCAAGTGAATTGGCCCAGGATGCACTATGAGCTTGGATCTGAGTTTACGGTAACACAGAGAGGACAAAGGTTTAGCCATGATGTCTGTAAACTGATCAACGGTAGAAATAAACCACACATGCGCAACCTTCTCGCGAACAAATTGATAATTTAACTTTGACATGATTTGTCCGATGTTGTCGCACCATAAAATAGGTGGTTCAGAGAGATAAACATGAAGTTCTTTCAATGAGTCTCAACCCATAAATATAGATGGTGAAATGGGGTGAGAAGAAGAAGGGAGGAAAAATGAATTTTTTTTTTTCAGAGAGATGAACGACATGGATAAATTGGAATAGTGAATAAAGGAGGTTGAAATGGGGGTTAGAAGAAGAAACCACACATAATGACTCTGTGGGAATCAATCTTATAGGATTGGCATGTTGCAGGGTCATGATGGTGGGCTCTGATACCATGAAACAGCACAAAAATGTTTGAATGTCTCTTGCCTTCACAATTGTAAGAGAGTGAAAGTGCCCGCAGAAAACCAATTTTGAAAGGAATGAGATCTCTGAGCATCGAAGTTACAAGTTCAGATGTTGAACTAATTAATATTACAAAAGCAAGATCAACTATGATTACACTGAGGCTACCTAATATTCTCATTATTCAATTGATATTTATCAGCTGCAGAAAAAATTTCTGGTTTTTGGCACGGAATGATAGAATTCTGCTCTATCCTGATACAATGGTTGGCGCCGCACCAGGTTTGTAGGAGAGAAGATGAGGAAGAGAAAAACCAAGTGATCTGGGGCAGCTAATTAGAAATTTATTTCTTTGGCAAACAGGGACAGGAAATTCATAATTTGACCGTTTCTTAATTACATCACACATAACTATTAAAATGCAGTGTAGCTTAAATGAAATATGTTCTTAGTTTTGAAACTGAAAAACCTTCACACGGTTCTTCTCCTAACAAATTATTAATCCACCAGTCATTCTCTTCAGACATGTCATCAAACCTGAAATTCTTACAATTGACTCAAAAGCAATCTCCTGGAAATAAACCTACAATGACAAAATCAGAGACTAACTGTAACACCCCGGGTCTATACTGTGTAATATTGTCCGCTTTGGGCCCACTGGTCCTCACGGCTTAAAACGCGTTACACAGATATAGAATTCTAAGCCTTATAAGCTAGCCCGGAACTCCCCTAGGCGATGTGGGACAAGAGAGGTACCCCACTTCCTTGTGCACGTCCGAGGTAGTGGCGCGGACGCACCGCCATCCCTCCTCCCCGTGCTCCACCGCAAGGTTGGGGCCGTCACGCTAACATGGGACCATGAATTGTGCAGCTCATAAATCTCGGCTTGAACTGGAGCTCGAACACGAACCCAGATAGACTAAGAAATGGCTCATTACCCAAGTGCTTCAATGATCGTCCACTCCCATTTTTGCTTATTTGATTCTCCCCAGTTTAGTCCGCCTTTCACGTGCCGATCCTCCTTACCCGCTCTGTTCAGTACCCGGGTATTATGCCGTTAATAGCACGTTTCAGAATAACCTCGACATTTTCATCTCGAATTTGTCCTCAAGTGCTTTTCTCTCAAACTTCTATAGTGCTTTTTATGGCAATAGCACAGACAGAGTCTATGGTCAGCACATGTGCCTGAATTATGCTAGTAACCAAGATTGCCGAAACTGCATAGACTTGGCCTCACAGGACATACTGAGGCTCTGTCCTAATAATACCGCGGCAATGGTCTGGGAGGAAGTCTGCCAGTTGTGGTACTCAGGTCAGAATTTCATTGGCCGTTTGGACGTTACGGGCAACATATGGAAGGATAACTCGATGAACGTTTCGCGACCCGACCAGTTCAAATTAGTTGTTAACACCATGCTGCAGAATCTCACGAAACTGGCGGCTTTTGATCCTCTGTCAGACATGTATGCGACTGGAGCAGTTGAGTTCAAAGACGTGAGCATGTCAATACTATACGCGTTGGTGCAGTGTGGAAGGGACCTATCTGGAAGCGACTGCAACATCTGTCTTCAACAAGCTATAACAGATGTGTTGGCGAATTGTTCCTCCTCGGTCAGCGCGAGGATTCTTAGCGGTAGCTGCTTTTTGAGATATGAGCAGTATGCGTTCTATGAAGGCAAAACTGCGTCCGAGCCTAATCAAACCACTCAGGGAGGCGTGTTTATATAAGTAGTTCTCCCTTTCTGTACTCATCCTTCGGTAGTGTAGTGTCAATTCATATCAGCATGAGCAATAATTGCAATTAATTTCTGCACTGTGCAGGTAGCAGAAAGAAAATGTGGTTGATTGTGATTCTTACGATCGTAGCAGCCGGATTAGCAGTACTTCTTTTGGCATCCTGCGTTTGCTATCCTCAAATCCACAGAAGAGAGAGAAAAGGTAATTTGCCCCTCGATAGTGCTTATTGAAGTCTTGAAGCTTGTTCTCCTAATTGTCCTGCCTTTTTCTCATCCTCGTAATTTTGTTTTCTTTTTCGAAATTTTTTCAGGGAATAAATCAGTTAATCCAGCTCGGCGTGCTCCACAATAATGGCTATACCAGTGATAATACTAGCTTCGTGAACTGGATTTTTTGACAAAGATTTGACAAGAGTGTTCCAAATTCCCCATTTATTGACTTCACGACCATACTAACTGCTACTAACTATTTCTCTGCATCAAACAAGCTGGGACAAGGTGGTTTTGACCCTGTTTACAAGGTAGCGAAGATATACAATACAGGGGCAATAGACTAAATACTATTGTCTAATTTGCTGCGATTCAGATTATGATCCTGAGTAGAAACATTGGTGTCATTTTTTTTAGGGAATTCTAGGAGATGGAACAGAGGTAGCTATCAAGAGACTCTTAAGCACCAAGCAGAGCACCGAGGAATTTACAAATGAAGTCTTGCTCATAATGAAGCTACAGCATAAAAATCTCGTTAAGCTTTTGGGATTTTGTGCTGATAATGAAGAGAAGATTCTCGTCTAGGAGTACATGTCCAATGGCAGCCTGGATGTCATCCTATTCGGTTCGTTGAATGAAACAGCATGAAATTTTAGGCAATCAATTATCTAACTTATCTTTCTAAAGTGATAATTCTTGTTTTTACTGCCAGATCGAGAGAGACGGGCAAAACTTGACCGGAGAAAACGCATTGACATCATAAACGGAATAGCAAGCGGGGATCTTTACCTACACGAAGATTCCTGTCTAAGAATCATTCACAGAGACCTGAAGGCAAGCAATGTATTATTGGACTCTGAAATGAACCCAAAAATCTCAGATTTTGGAATGGCTTGAATTTTTTCTGGAAATGACGGCGGAGCCAACACTTCAACCATAGTAGGAACATAGTGGGTCCAGTGTTTTGGGTTTTATCTGTTCATTTCCTTAATCTACTGGTTGATGATATAAATATATACTCTGCAGATGCAGATTTAAAGAAAAAATTGCCATTGAAACGATGTTATAGCCCTGTGGGCCACTTCAGTTGACAATGCTTGTTGAATGTCTCAATTGATCTCTCATTTCCTTTTCTAATTATCTGGAACAGTGGGTACATGGCCCCGGAGTATGCTATGGAGGGATTATATTCGATTAAGTCCGACGTTTTCAGCTTCAGAGTTCTTGTGCTTGAGATAATAACAGGAGAAAGAAAAACTAGCTTTTATTTATCAAGACAAGCACCGACCCTCGCTGCATATGTGTGAACTCTGACTAATTATGATCAGTATTCGTCTTAATTACTAGGAAAGCGAGGTTTCTGATTAGATAATGAATTTGCAGGCGTGGAATCTGTGGCAGGATGAAAGAGAATTGGAGCTGGTGGATCCATTGATAATCGACTCGTGCTGTGCGGAAGAATTTAGGCGATGCATGCAAATTGGACTGTTGTGTGTTCAAGGAGATGCATACGACAGGCCTACAATGTCATCCGTGGTTGCTCTGATGAAAAATGAGAGCAGAACTCTTGCAAATCCTCAACGACTGGCATTTTCAGTGGGAAGTTTCACTGAATATCACCAAGAAGTCACAGACAACTGCTGTTCTGTCAATGGCGTAACTATTTCGAATATTGGTGCAAGATGATTGACCCAAGAAAGGAGATATCAGGACTTTGCGAGTTTACGCATCTCCATTAGTCACTTGTGCATTTAAATTTTTTTTACAGTAGTCTGTTCATATAGTAGGACAAGTGTTCATTTAGTATGGCAAAAAGTCATTCTGTATGTATTTTTCTGAGTCAAATTTGTATGCCATGTAGATTCCCGTAATTGTCAAATTATATTGATGACAACTGCATTTTGTTGTAGATTATAATCAGCTTCTGCAGTTTGAACGTATTGGGATCGAGCTGATCCAACGCACTCGCCTTGCAACTGAAGGAACATTATTGAAAAAAGTCTTTCTGGTCTATGAACCATTAGTTCGGAGCCTTGTATAGGATTTAACTCTTCCACACTTCCACGGTTTAACAAGAAACTTCCGGCAACATACTTAACTTTGGCAATATAATTCTTCTTTTGCTTCTTGAATGAGCAATATAATTGATCTAAGAAAAAGCTAAGTACTATAATTTTCAAGAAGATTACATTTCACAAATAAATTTTTTTTTAAAGAGAAAGCACATTTGTACTTTTTGTTACTTGCCAAGTAAATTCTGGTAGAAGAACTGCAAGGAGACAACTTTCCAATTCACTTTTTTAATATCTCATACCCATAGAAATGACAAACTGTCTAGCATCTGCAACTACGTGTAAAAGAGTATGACAGAGTTAGGAAACTGACATAAAAATATTAAAAGATTTGTTAAGGTCAAGAGTCAATGAATTCTACTTACAATGAGTTCACCAATGATGCAAACAATAATTTACTATATATCTATAGTCTTAATAAAAGGGAATGACCGAAGCTGGATTAAAGTATTTCTTGAATGTGAATTTTTTTTATGAAGTAGAAAGGGACAATATATACAATCTCATTTGTAACTTGTCGTCAAAGGCACCCACTGAAACCACAGGATTAAACAGTCTTATTCTCTCCTGGATTTAGTATCCAAAGATGTTTCTAACCTTGTTGACTTTCAAATAACTTGGTCAAACAACAGATACTGGCCATTTATTTTCTCAAGAAATTCCTTGTTTCTCAAGAAACCCATTAGTTGCTCAAGAATCCAAGGTCAAACAAGAATTTTACTTTTCTTGCATTGGCTGATGTGCATAGCCCTTGAAATGATCAGAGAACAAGTTAAATTTTAGGGAAAAAACCACCAAAAACCCTAAACTTTGCCATCTGTGACACATTTACCCCGAACTTTTTTTTGTGACACCAAAAACCCCGAACTTTGCTTTTTGTGACACATTTACCCCTATGTATTTACTCCATGGGCATTTTCGTCTCTTTTGCTTTTTCTTTTTTATTTTCTTTTTTTTTCCTTTCCGGCGAGGGGGGGCCTCGCCGGATTCGGCGAGGGCTGCCCATCGCCGGATCCGGCGAGGGGGCACTCGCCGGCGTCAGCGAGGCGGCCCTCGCCAGATCCGGCGAGGGCGGCCCTCGCCGCGTCGCGCGGGTTCGCCCTCGCTGACGCAGCGAGGGCGGCCCTCGCCCAGGCTCGAGCGAGGTCGACCCTCACCGGCGTCGGGTGAGGGTCGACCTTCTGAGTCGAGGCGAGGGCCGCCCTCGCTCGCCCAGTGGCGACCTCGCCGGCGTCGGGCGAGGTCCGCCCTCGCACGGCGAGCGAGGCGGCGGCCTCGCCCGATCTGGCGAGGTCGACCCTTGCCGGCGTCGAGCGAGGCAGCCCTCGCCGGCGTCGGGCGAGGGTCGCCCTCGCCGGGCGAGCGAAGGGCGGCCCTCGCCAGCCGGCGAGGCGGCCCTCGCCGGATCGGGCGAGGGCGACCTCGCCGACGCCGGCGAGGGTCGCCCTCGCCCGATCCGGCGAGGGCCGCCCCGCCGGCGTCGGCAAGGGCCGCCTCGCTCACCCGGGCGAGGGCGACCCTCGCCCGACGCCGGCGAGGGTCGACCTCGCAGATCGGGCGAGGGCCGCCTCGCTCGCCCAGCGAGGCGGACCTCGCCGACGCCGGCGAGGGTCGCCCTCGCCGGGCGAGCGAGGCGGCCCTCGCCCGGCTCAGCGAGGTCGACCCTCACCCGACGCCGGCGAGGGTCGACCTCGCATGAGTCCGGGCGAGGGCCGCCTCGCTCGCCAGGGCGAGGGGCGAACCTCGCCCGACGCCGGCGAGGGCCGCCTCGCCGGATCCGGCGAGGGCCGCCCTCGCTCGACGCCGGCGAGGGCCCCTCGCCGGATCCGGCGATGGGCAGCCCTCGCCGGTTCCGGCGAGGCCCCCCCCTCGCCGGAAAGGAAAAAAAAAGAAAAAGCAAAAAAGACGAAAATGCCCATGGAGTAAATACTTTGGGGTAAATGTGTCACAAAAAGCAAAGTTCGGGGTTTTTGGTGTCACAAAAAAAAGTTCGGGGTAAATGTGTCACAGATGGCAAAGTTCGGGGTTTTTGGTGGTTTTTTCCCTAAATTTTATGACAAAAAACCACTTAAAACCCATTGAATGATTCAACGGTTTGATAGAATGCCTAACAGAATGAAATTTGTGTTATTTCGTGCACTTGGTCCTTATGTCTACCATCTCACTTCTTATTTGTTGTCATCATTAACTATAAACTTGTCTCAAGTGGATTTTGAATTTCGTGGGCACAAGTAGCATCTCATTTTCCATGAAAAGGCTTTACTTTTCAGATTCTCTGAAGTTTGGTGGAAACACAAGTTCTTGCCAGTCTCCATCAGCAGATAGGGTATAAGAGTGTTCTAACATTTTTCTGAGACTTTCCAGTTTCATTACAATGTTTCTTATCCGGGTTCACTTGATCTCTATTTTTTCTGCAGTGCCAATATCTGTGATAAATGTTTAAATCACTTTCCAGAAACTTGTGTTTGCTACTCGTAAGTTCGATGCTTTACACAATGAGTTATCAGGGTGAATGTTAAGATTTGATGTGCCAGAAGTAGAAAATGGAGAGAGGTCCACATTTTGTGCTGTTCATATTCATATTACTGTCAACGCTTGGCCTTCACAGGAGTGTCAAAGCTGATTATCTTACATACTCTTGTCAGAATGAGTATGGAAATTATTCGATCAACAGTACATTCGAATCAAACCTGAAGCTCCTTCTTGATTCGCTGCCGTACAACACTGCAACAACGGGATTCAACAATACTACCATTGGAGAAGGCCTTAACCGAGTTTATGGACAAGCTCTTTGCCGAGGAGATGCCAGTTCCATAGCATGTGAGAGTTGTGTCAGCAATGCAAGCCAAGAGATCATGAAGCTGTGCAATGCTGAAGACGCACTAATTTGGTATGAATTATGCCAAGTGCGCTATTCCTTCCAAGATTTCTTTTCAAACATGGTTTATACTGGTAAATACCCGGATTCAAATAGTCAGGAGAAACTTGCATCAGACCCAGCCCGTTTCTATACCTCCTTGATGTATCTAATGAACAATATATCCAATGAGGCTGCGTATGTTAACTCTACTCAAATGTTCGCGACGGGGCAAATAAATTTCTCTGTGAGCCAGACCATATATGGGCTAGTGCAGTGTACTAGGGATATGTCAGACAACAACTGTTACAGTTGCTTGGACTCTGCCTTGGGGGATCTAAACGCATGCTGCTATTTGCGGGAAGGTGGAACGGTTGTTAGCAGAAATTGCAATGCGAGGTACGAGCCATACCACTTTTTCAATGGCTCAATGACTTCTGTGTTATCTTACCCAGCTTCCACAGGTAAGAACATGAAATCTATTTGCAGTTAATGTTAGTAGGCGAAGAAAGCTATAGTTCCCACCATTAACTTAACTTCTATGCTTATATAATTTAACCTATGGTCAGAAAATAAAATTAGAAAATGTGAATAAAGTTGATCTGCATGATAGGCGTTCTTAAACTTTGAATGTTAAAATTCTATTTCAAAGTGACAGGGGAGATATCTACAAGGGTCAAGACCTTAAAATTTTTTACACCAATATTTCATTTACCTCCAATGAAGAGACCAACTTTTAGCAACCTCATTTTCCTAGTCTGGCTCTGTTTTCTCAGAAACACTGTTCGTTGCCTACGTTGCTTTCATTCAGTTAGCGATAGCCTCTAGCGAAACTTATATCATAGAGAATTTGAAGAGACTTAGCTTACACAGCCTTGATTATGGCAATAGCCAAATATGCGGGAAAATTACTGAGGTAATCAGCTCAAGCTGAACATTTCTAGTAAGCCTCTTTATTATTATGGGATGCAGTTCACCATCAGTGTAGCATTACGTCTCTCTTCATAGCCTATTGATACTCCAGAATATTATCCATCTATTGTGATGTTAATTTGACTTATAAAAAAGAACAGGGGATAAATGGAAGAAAGGAAGGATTATCCTAGTTGTTGGTATCCCGGGACTACTATTAACTGTTCTTGCCGGATCTTGCGCTGTCTATTTCAACCGGAGAAAAGCAAAACAAGGTATATATGAGAAAATGGCCCTCTTAATTCATATATTTACGTGAGCTAATCCAGACTCGGGTACCTTCAGACCTGCGAAGAAGCCCACCTGCTCTGCTCCATGATTTAGTAAATCCAGTCAGTGTGGAAATTACCGAAGAAGGAAACCTAGTTAGCTCTGAAGAACTACCTTTCATGGATCTAGCCACACTAAAGGCCGCTACAGATGACTTCTCAAGTTCAAACAAGCTCGGGCAAGGGGGATTTGGTACTGTCTACAAGGTAATTTATCTGATCCTGTCAGTTTGCGATTGTTTGCTGTTGAAATCCAGGAAGGGGAGAGCTTAACCGAATTAGCTTTCAGGGTTTGCTTTCTGATGGAAAAGCAGTAGCAGTTAAAAGGTTGTCAAGGAAGTCTTGGCAAGGTCTCGAGGAGTTCAAGAATGAGGTGATCTTGATTGCAAAACTCCAGCACAGAAATCTAGTAAGGCTTCTAGGATGCGGCATAGAGGGAGATGAGAAGCTGCTTGTATACGAGTTCATGCCTAACAAAAGCCTTGATATCTACATCTTCGGTTCATTTTCTTGTGTCCTCCCACTTTCAGAAAGAACTCATTTACTTAGAATTTGCGTGTGGTGTAAATTGTCCTCATCACCAACGTTTTTGCATGATGCCTTTATCTTCAGATTCGGACAAACGTGCACAGCTTGATTGGTCCACCTACATTTCTATTATTGATGGAATTGCTAGAGGACTAGTTTACCTGCACGAGGACTCGAGACTGAGGATTATTCACAGGGATCTGAAGCCTAGCAATGTTCTGCTGGATCATGCAATGGTTGCCAAGATATCAGATTTCGGGATGGCCAGAATATTTTGCGAGAACCAAAGTTCAGCTAATACAAGAAGAGTCGTAGGAACATTGTAAGTCTGCATCTTCTGATTTTGTTCAGCCGAAAAATCGAGGAGTTTCCTTTCTTGCCAAGGGAAACACTCTATTTGGTTCGTCATTAAGAAGGTACTAAGTAGGAAAGACTAATGCCAACTTTGATACTTGTGACAGTGGTTATATGGCCCCGGAGTATGCAATGGGGGGACTATTCTCTGTGAAATCAGATGTGTTCAGCTTTGGCGTCATTTTGCTTGAGACCATCAGTGGAAAACGAAATAGCGGATTTTATCTTACAGAACATGCTCAGACACTTCTTGCATATGTATGTTCTATGGTTCATGGGAATTAAAATCTTGCCTTTTAATCATGTTGTGAGCTGAAAATACTCGGTGTCTGCCCATCATTCATTTTGCACCACAATTAATTTGATCTTGCAGGCATGGAAACTATGGACTGAAGGAAAAGAGTTGGAACTCGTGGATCCTTCTTTAGCAAAATCAGGCTCTACAGCTGAAATAGTCAGGTGCATTCACATCAGCCTCTTGTGTGTCCAGGAAGATCCTGGAGATAGACCGACAATGTCGGAAGTAGTGACGCTTTTGGGAGGTCAAACAGGAACTCTTCCGGAACCGAAAAAGCCTGCTTTTTCAGTCGGTAGAGTCGTTCAAGAACTCGATCAATCATCAGCAACTAATTATTCTGTCAATCAGATGACTGTTTCCAGTACCTTGCCTAGGTGAACGAGCACGTATATTAGTTGAGTAAGGTTTCATTTTCCCACAGTTGTAAAATTCTGCGCTATGAGATAATGGTGTAAACAATTTATCGTAAATTAGCAACATTGTGGGGCAAATAATTCCTTAAATATAGTGTATTCATGCCTCAAAGTCTAATTCCATTCTTCTCCCAATCGCTAGGTCCAGGTTGCCAAGTGCGAATCACATCACATTCACCAATTAGCTGTACTAGTTCATTGTATGCCGTGTAGATTTGCGTAATTGTCAAATTGTACTGATGACAACCGCATTTTTTTGAAGTAGAATACTATCAGCTTCTGCAGTTTGAACATATTGGTATTGAGCTGATCAATTGTATGCGCTGCGCAACAGACATAACATAACCAAAGGAGTCTTTCTGGCCTATGACGACTACCCTCGTAGACGATTTAACTCTTCCACATTTCCAAGGTTTTACAGAAACTTCGGGTGACTTAATTGAGTTTGGGAATATAGTTCTTTAGATTGTTTGAACAAGCAATGTAATTGATCTAAGAAAAAGCCCAATATTTTCATTAAAAAACCATTACATTTGGCCAACATAAGCGAAAGTACATTAGTATGGTTGTTACTTCCTAAGTAAATACTGGTAGGAGAACTGCAAGTTGACAACTTTCCCATTCACTTTTTGAATATCTCATACACATAGTAAAGACAGACTGTCCAGCATCTGTTATCTGTACCTGTGTATGAAAGGGTTTGATCCAATAGTGAGTTAAGCAATGATGCAAACAAAATGTGAGTCGTTGTTCAAGGTCCATCCATTGAGTCTGAGTCTTTAATTAAGAATGATACACAGAGAATCTTATTGCTAATTGCAGAATAATGCCATTTAACAGCTTTCTCCAAAACTTGACTAACTAAATATAATTTATTATCTATCTATAGTCCTAAAAATAGAGAGAGGAAGCTGGAATAAATTATTTGTTGAATGTGATTCTTAATTGCATTTTTTGAAAGTTTTAAGATTCGATTGCACTTTCGTAATAAGTTTTAGGACTTCTAATACACTTATCCCTTTTTATAAAGTTGAAAGGGACATTAGGATTTGATCTAATCTTGTGACCTGTCATCACAAGCACACATTGTAACGACAGCAATAAACATTCTTGTTCTCTCTTGGATTTAGTATCCAAAAGTGTTTCAAATTTTGTTGACTTTCAAATAGTTTGGTCAAATAAAAAATATTCTGGCCATTTATTTTCTCAAGAAATTCATTGTTTCTCAAGCAACCCTTTTTTTTTTCTCAAGAATTCATGGTCAAACAAAGAAGCTTACTTTTCATGCAGGATTATTGTCCCATGTGCTTATGAGCATAGCCCTTGAGAGATTCAAAGAGCAAATTGAATTTTAAAAATCCACTTTTTTCCCCAAGAAGACCACCCCCTCTCCCCCCCCATTCAACTATTTGATAGAATGCCAACCAGAAACAGTTTCCTGGGTTATTTCAAGCTCTTGGTCTTTATACCAACAATTTCACTTCTTATTCGTTTGTCATAATCAATTATGAACTAGTCTCATGTGGATCTTTAACTTCTACGGCACAAGTAGCATCTCATTTTCCCTTCAAAGGCTTTCCTTTTCAGGTTCCCTGAAGTTTGGTGGCCACGTAAGTTCTTGCCAGTCTCCATCAACAGACAGCATATATGACTGTTCTAGCTTTTTCCTGAGACTTACTAGGTTCATTACGAAGTTTCTTGTCCAGGTTCATTTGTTCTCTAGTCTTTATGCAATGCCAATAGCTGCGATAAATGTCATAATCGCTTTCCAGAAACCTGTGTTTGTTCCTTGTGACTTTGGTGCTTTATACAACGAGTTATCTGGGTGAATGTTAAAATTCGACGTGCCAGAAGAAGAAAATGGAGAGGGGTGGGGTCCACATTTATTTCCAGTTCTCATTCATATTGCTGACAATGCTTGGCCTTCAAATTAGTGTCGAAGCAGATTATCTTGAACTTGCTTGACAGTATGAACATGGAAATTACTCGCGCAATGGCACGTTTGAAACGAATCCGAAGCACCTTCTTAATTTACTGTCGTACAACACTGCAAAAATGGGATTCTACCATACTACTGTTGGAGAACGCCTTAATCGAATTTATGGACAAGCTCTTTGCCGAGGAGATGCCAGTTCCACAGCGTGTGAAAGTTGTGTCAGCATTGCAAGCCAAGAGATCATGAAGCTGTGCATTGCTGATGATGCAATAATTTGGTATGAGTTATGTCAAGTGCGCTATTCTTTCCAAGATTTCTTTTCGAACATGGTTTTTTTTGGTAAGGTCTTTTCGAATATGGTTTATACTGGTAAATACCCGGATTCAGATAAAAAGGAGAAACTTGCATCAGACCCAGTCCATTTCTATACCTACTTGATGTATCTAGTGAACAATATATCCAATGAGGCTGCGCATATTAACTCTACTCAAATTTTTGCGATGGGGCAAATAAATTACTCTATGAGTCAGACAATATTCGGGCTAGTGCAGTGTACTAGGGATATGTTGGACACGGACTGTAACAGATGCTTGAACTCCGCCTTGGGGGATCTTAAAGCATGCAGCTATACACGGGAAGGTGGAATGGTTGTTAGCAGAACTTGCAATGTGAGGTACGAGCTGTACCGCTTTTTCAATGGCTTGACAGCTTCTGTGTTATCTTACCCAGCCACAGGTAAGAACATGAAATCTATCGAAAATTAAGAATATTAGGAGAAGAAAGCTATAGTTATCACCACTAACTTAACTTCTATGCTATAAATGGTTAGAACAAAATCGAAAAAGTTCATCAGCATGATGGTTGTTCTTTGACTTTGAATGTGTTGTTCTCTTTTAAAGTGACGGGAGACTTCTACGTGGGTCCAAGATCCAAGAAAATTGTTTATACAATTATTTCATTTCATTCCCCTACGAAGAGGCCAACTTTAGCAACTCATTTTCCTTGTCTGGCTCTGTTTTCACAGTATTCTGTTGGTAGCCTAGGTTGCTTTCGTTCAATGAGCACAGCCTCTAGTGACACTTATATCATAGAGAATCTGAAGAGACTTAGCTTATATAGCCTTCATACTGGCAATAGCCAAATATGCAGGAAAATTACTGAGGCAATCAGCTCAAGCTGAAAAATTCCAATTAGCCTCTTTATTATTGTGGGATGCACTTCACAATTAGTATAGACATTACATCTCTCTTCATAGCCTATTGATACTCCAGGATGTTATCCATATATTAAGATGTTTATTCAACTAATGAGAAAAACAGGGGATAAATGGAAGAAAGGGATGATTGTCCTAGCTGTTGGTATCTTGGGACTACTATTAGCTGTTCTTGCCGGATCATGCACTGTCTACTTCAGCCGGACAAACGTGCACAGCTTGATTGGTCCACCTACATTTCTATTATTGATGGAATTGCTAGAGGACTGGTTTACCTGCACGAGGACTCCAGACTGAGGATTAGTCACAGGGATCTGAAGCCTAGCAATGTTCTGCTGGATCATGAAATGGTTGCCAGGATATCAGATTTCGGGATGGCCAGAATATTTTGCGAAAACCAAAGTTCAGCTAATACAAGAAGAGTCGTAGGAACATAGTGAGTCTGCTTCTTCTGATTTAGTTCAGCTGAAAAATCTAGGAGTTTCTTGTTCTTGCCATGGAAAACACTCTATTTGGTTCGTCATTAAGAAGGTACTAAGTAGGAAAGACTAATGTCAACTTTGATACTTGTGACAGTGGTTATATGGCCCCGGAGTATGCAATGGGGGGACTATTCTCTGTGAAATCGGATGTGTTCAGCTTTGGTGTCATTTTGCTTGAGATCATCAGTGGAAAACGAAATAGCGGATTTTGTCTTACAGAACATGCTCAGACACTTTTCGCATATGTATGTTCTACGTTTCATGGGAATCAAAATCTTGCCATTTAATTATGTTGTGAGCTGAAAAAACTGTCTGCCAATCATTCATTTTACACCAAAATCAATTTAATCTTGCAGGCATGGACACTATGGACTGAAGGAAGAGAGTTGGATCTCGTGGACCTTCTCTAGCAGAATCAGGCTCAACAGCTGACATAGTCAGGTGCATTCACATCGGCCTCTTGTGTGTCCAGGAAGATCCTGGAGATAGATCGACAATGTCGGAAGTAGTGACGCTTTTGGGAGGTCAAACAGGAACTCTTCCGGAACCGAAAAAGCCTTCTTTTTCAGTCGGTAGAGTCATCGAAGAACTCGATCAATCATCAACAACTAATATTTCTGTCAATCAAATGACTGTTTCTAGTATCTTGCCTAGGTGAACGAGCACGTACATTAGTTAAGTAACGTTTCATTTGCCCACAGTTGTAAAATTCTATGCTGAATAGAGGAACTTGTCATGTTTTTTGAAGAATTACTCTGCTCATGAAAATCGCTGCACTTATTACCGAATGCAAACTTCTGCTAGTCCATTTACCTAATGTTCTTTTAGCCCACTGTAATAGGGAAGAAAATCAGGTGGCAGACTGGATTGTTAAGACTCAAAGGTGCAAATCTTTGCCCTATAATTGGGTCTTTAACCCTCCCGCAACCCTTTGGAACCTTGTATGTGCTGAAGCTTATCTTGATGAAATGAAATGATCTTGTTTCGATCAAAAAAAAAAAAAACAATCGATATTATTGCACATGGAGAACGTCGATTTGTTTAGTGAAAAGAAATTGCACAAATTGTGGAGATCCATGTAACCATAGGTGGATCAATGCAAATTCTGTAAACCAGAAGCTCCATATATTTTCTTGAACTGAAGCAGTGTCAATGCAATTTGGCTTTTCTCGAATAGAACTCCAGTTCGTTCCAAATTTTGGATATTGATAATGGCAACTACAGCATGGGACTTATGGAGTTGTTGACACCTATTTTTAATATCCCCAAAAATTAATTACACAAAATTTAGGAGTTAATTTCCTTTAATTCCTAAAACAAAAATATTTCAATTTAAATGCATTGCATATAGAAATTAGGCACATTTTGCATTAATAGGGTCTATTAAAGAAGATTAATTAAAAAAAAAAAAATTTCGAGTCGCGCCGGGTCGAGCTGGGCCGACCCGGCCCATTTCTTTTTTCCTTTTTCCCCCGGGCCCGGCCCCTTTTTCTTTTCTTTTTTCCCTTCGCGCGGGCCCGGCCCGCTTTCCTTTTCTTTTCTTCTTTTCCCCCCGCAGCTGGGCCTGGCCCGGCCCAGCCCTTCTTCCTTCCTTCCTTCCCCCTGCGCCGGTCGCTCTCTCCTCCCCTGTTCTCCCCTGTGCGCGACCGAAGCGTGACGCACGGCGGCGCCGCTCCTCATCGTCGTCATCCGGTCAGAGGAGGCCCAGGCGAGCACGCCACAGGGACTGGCCATTAAGGCCAGTCCCGTCTTCCCCATTTCCCAGGCTCTCTCTCCTCTTCGCCCGTCTCTCGCACCCTCTCGCACCGGCCCCCTTCGCTTTCCTCTCTCTTCGCACCGGCCTGCCATGGCCGCGAAAGTCGCGGGGCAGGTAGGTCGGTGCAGGCCGTCGTCATTGCAGACGTAACGAAGCCGGGGGACGCCGTCGTTCGCCTATAAAAACGAGAGAGAGAGAGAGAGCTCCGATCGGCCATTTTTTAGAGAAAAATACAGAGGGAGCGTGAGAGCGTGAGCCGGGAGAGACAGGAAGCCTCCGGCAGCCACCGCGCCTCAGCCATCCATCCCCGTCGCCGAGCCGACGGCGGCGACACAGAGAGAGAGAGAGTGGGTCGGGCCGTTTGAAAAAAAGAAACAGAGAAAGACAGAACCGAGAGAGGAGAGAGAGAATAGAGAGAGAGAGAGAGAGAGAGAGAGAGAGAGAGAGAGAGAGCAAACCGAGGCCACGCCGGAGCAAGAAAGACAACCAGCAGCGTCGCCATCGCCCACGGAGCAGCCGGAAGGCCACCCAGACGCGCCGTCGACCGGTGAGCCCCCGGCCGAGAAGCCCCTCTGTTTTCCCCTGTTTTTTAGCGTGGTTAGGCCGGGACTCGCGCCGGCCGTTTCGCGCGAATCTCGGCCCATACCGTCGTCGGTCCTGATCCCTAGTCGCTGTCGGAGGTGAACCCAAGCCGCCGGAGTCGACCGGATCGCTGGAGGAGGTCGGAATCCCTCGTTTTTCCACGCATCCGCCAGGCGTTCGACGAAATGCCTCAACCAGGCCGGTTTTTGTTTCATCGTCGGCCGGCGAACGGTGGTCCGATGGCGGCTTAGGTGAGTGGCACAGCCCACAGGCGGTCCTCGTCGGGCGATTTGGGGGCGGCGCTGGCCTGGGTTAGCCGGCGGACGGCCAATTTTGGCCTCTCCGGCGCCCCCCTCCCCGCGGGTCTGTATGTTCAGGTCGGATTCGACTCGAATCAACAGATCCGACCCGGGTCGGATCCGTTGACTCGGGTCGGTTCCAACCGACCCGGATTAACAGATCCGACCCGGGTCAACGCCCGGGTCGGATCCGTTGACCCGGGTCGGTTCCGACCCGATCCGGATTGACTGATCCGACCCGGGTCGACGCCCGGGTCGGATCCGTTGACCCGGGTCGGTTCCGACCCAGCCCGGATCCGCAACCCGACCCAGTTTAATATTATATTAATATTAATATTTTTATTTTATTTTTTTTTTTAAAAAATTTAAAAAAATTTAATTTTTTTTTATTTTTTTATTTTTTTTGTACTATATATATTTCGAAAAAAAAAATTCAATTTTTTTTAAATTATTGTGTGATATATTCTAAATATTTAATTTATTGTAGTATTATTGTGCATATTTTTGTCTTGTTTAAATTAGACAAGCCTGAGATTGCGCGGTAATATTTTGCATGTTGATTTTATTACCGTTGTGTTATTATGCATGTTTTTAATACAATTGCATGAGCTGTTGTATTTTTTGAATGTCATCTGACTTAGTTAAGGTTAGAACCTTAGGCTACATGAATTGTTGTGTTCCTGACTGCTGATCGTTTCTGATTATGCACTCGCTTGATCACCTCACATGTTAAGAGAAAGATCCTAAAATCAATCCAAATTGCCTGACAAATGTTTTCAAAAATGAACAGGGTAGAATGGTACCGAAAGGGCATTAGTTATCCAACTAGTGTAACCAAGTCCCCGAACTCATTTAATCTCTGGTTCGTAGGAATAGGGCGATTCTCCGATCACCCTATTTGGGTTTCTAATCGACCCACCCCAAATCGATTAGTGGCGACTCCTTGGTATAAACTACTTGCATGTTAAATACTTAAACCCTAAGTCGCGATATGGTATGGGCTTGGGAGGGCCCGAGTTAAGTCCCGAACCTAGACTTAGCACGTACCAGGCGAGCCCCCCTTGTTTTTGCATGTTCGATAAAAAAGGGCTCGGAAGTTCGGTTGCGACAGACTGGCGACTCCGCTGGGGAGGGGTCATTTTTTAAAGTGGACTTAGGCCAAAAAAATTTTATCCTGTTCAAAATGATTTTTGTTTGGCAGCAAGGACTCCAGGTACGATACTAACATTAAGGTGTTATTTGTTCTTGCAGGTTCGAGTTGATTGTTTATAATTTGTTGTGCATGCTTTAATGATTTAGCACTACACCGTTGCACACACAACCACGCTGCCGGACCTGGGCCGCGATAGGGCATTTTAGGATGGTGTTAAGAAAGATACGATCTTGAACGCGAGCCCGCGATGTAGAGGTTGCTTTTCTTTTCCCCGAAATTTATTTCTAAAAATCGTAAAGAAGTATCTTTAGCCGCTATTTGCGTGACTATAAGATATTCCTTTCGATTTGGCCGAGGTTAAAAGGACTTGACACCAACGCGAGACTGCGACGGTCAGGCACCCTTTTAACTTCATGTTGCTGAGCCAGTCTAGATAGAAATCGAACCTCACTCCTCATGTGTATGTCGTTGTGATTGCCATGGTTCAAGGAAAGGTATATATTCTGTCCCTTCTCATTTTATTATTCAGCCTACTTATTTATTTGATTTGTTAGTGTTAGGCCACCCGTTGATTGCATTCTACATACGATGGGAGGAGCTGATATCCAATCCGTCCCCGCTCCTAAGAAAGAGTTTCTAGCATGGTGGGACCGACGAGACGAGGGATACGCTTATTGCAGAACTTATCCGTGAAAATAAGTGGCTCCGAGAGACTGTAGCTTCCCCATCGTTTATAGAATGAGCATCCGGGAATGGCGCCATTTTTGTTAAAAACCCCGTCTTTTATATTTCCCTGTATTTATGTTTAGGGGTTTTGGTTATCTCCTGTAAAAATGTTTATGGGTTGTACAAATGTTAATATAACTCGGGCCGTTTTTTATGCTTTAAATAAAAATTTTTGCCCCTTAATGACACCATCGCGGCCTTCGGCCCAGTGGTATCCGGGGATGAGCAGTAACGGTTCGAGGCGACCGGAGTTCGAACCCCGGGGACGCCGCTTGTAATGTTAATATTAATAAAAACCCTTTTTGCTTATTTTTTCTTTGCGAATAAAGAAAATATGCAATAATAATATGACTAAGTCATAGAATGATTCTTTATTGGGCATTATACTCACTCATATCAGCGTTTTCGCAGGTTGCTACAAAAAATGGCCGAAGAAAACGTCCGCCTCAATAACATGGAAGATGAGATGAAAATGGTCCTCAATGCGATCCAAAATCTCACAAAGCAGGTGGAATCCATTCAGGGCAAGCTCACACCCACGCCTGCATCAATTGAAGTGGTGTTACCACCACCGTTTACTGGAAAAGACGAAGCCTCCGCCAGTGACAGTAAAATGCCCCTGCTGGAAGGCGATCCGCTTTCCCTTGCTGTTAGGAAGCCTGAACTTGAAGCTGTACCAATGACAGAACAGGACAAATGCCTTGCAAAAGTCGAGGAGATGCTGAAACAGCTACAAGGCCCGCAGAATGCTGTCCCACTTGACCTGTCTATATACAAACGGGTCAAAGTACCAGAAAAATTCAAAATGCCGGAATTCGAGAAGTATGACGGTACCTCATGCCCCAGACATCATTTGCACATGTATCATGTGCGGATGACCCAGTACGTTGACAACGAACCCCTCATGATTCAGACCTTTCAAGCGAGTTTGACGGGGCTAGCCCTGACATGGTATATGTCGAAGGATGTGGATACTTTTAAGTCTTGGGATGATGCCGCTGATGCATTCCTCAAGCATTATCAATTCAGCCTCGACGTCACCTTTACTCGTAACGATCTGGAACGCGCTGAGAAGAAGAAGAGTGAGTCCTTCAAAGAGTATGCCATCAGATGGAGAAACTTGGCCGCCCAGGTTACCCCACAACTCACTGATCATGAACAAGTGAAATTGTTTATAAAGTCTCTTCCATATGAATACAGACACCGCCTGGTTGGTGCCACTGCTGAATCCCTTAATCGTCTTGTTCCTGTGGGTGAACGAATCGAAATGGGATTGCGTGAGGGGTGGTTTACAGACCCCACTTCCACAAGCAAGAAACTCGGCATGAGAAAGGAGAAAGAACCCCTGACAGATGTGGATGTTGCATACACCCAAACCGTTCGTCCTTCCCCAATGATTCAGATGGGCAATGGACAACAACCAGCCTCAGGCCACAAGCCGCCCCAAAGGCGAAATAACAAAAATCAGTTCACGCCACTCCCTTTACTTATGTCTCAGATCCTGCCTATTCTCCTGGAAAAGAGGTTGCTTGCTAAAGAGCCAAAGCGTGAAAATCCTGAGCATTTCCTCAACTACGATCCCTCCGAGGCATGTGACTATCATTTGGGTGAAACGGGACATTCCGTCAATGACTGTGTTGTCTTGAAAAATAAGGTCCAGAAATTGTTGGATGCAAAAATGTTTTCATTCCGCAACGCACCACCCACTCAAGCAGGAGGCGCGGATGTTGTCATTGAGTAAACTGAAGACTCAATTTTCCTCCCTTAGAATAGAGGCATATTTAATAGTTTGAATTCTCCTATGTGGGAGCTTTTCTTGCTTTCTAAAGTCCCAGTTGTTTTCTAAGATTCCCAGTTTTCTGAATTTGTAATTATGCTTGGAATTTTAGTATTGCAATTTCCATTCCAACAAATGTAATTCGCCTGAACTATTCAAAAGAATTACAAATGTTTTGTTTTGAGGGCCTGAGGAAGTATTCCAAACCGGCCCGTTGATGATATCCAGCCACGAAAAGGAAAGTGTTCTGAGGCCCGGGCTTTCTCATGTTTCCTCGTTTCTAAGCTTTTGAAAATAAAACAAACGTTTTATTATTTTTCAAAAGGGCAAAAAAAAGAACGGCGGTGGAAAAGCGTGCATGCTCATAGCCCTGTTTGTTTTTCTAACTCGCTCACTTCGTGTCTCAGAGCGTACTCCTTTTTGATTTGTTATTACAAAGGGGACATTTTGAAATGACACAAGCTGAAGAGCACACCAGACCCTGATGATGCTAGCGGACCAACTCATCTGATAGGGGCAGTCTGAGCGAAGATCATCCAACCTTCAAATGAAACATGGGGCAAATCTCACTACTATCAGTGGGTGATATCAACCCCAGAAAGTCAAAGAGAATGCTGACCATTCCTTGACCCCATGATGAGCGAAACATCATTTCATACAAAAGTCGGGGGCAGATCAAGAAAAGATTACCCCTTTTGAAAGAAAAAGGTATGTCTTATTCCTAAACAAATTTTGGAAATGACATTCCATCCCTTTTCTTTTGCAGATAATGAACTGGGGAACATGCTAGACTCTGACGTGCTAGCGAGCCGGATAGAGCACCAATGTTGGGACCTCTCGAATGAAACATGACGAAGAAGTGCTTAATTGGAAGAGTAGACTAAGGGGCACGCAATCTCCCAGTCCATCAAAAAGGGTGTATTTCGTTCCTAAAGTTCATCCACTTTAGCATAGAAATGACATATCTTTTCCTTTTACATAGGACAAATTTGAGTAAAGAACACTTATGGTACAAGCAGCTGGAAAGGACTTTGCATATGACAAAATGGCGTTAAGGCAGATCCTGACAACCACAGAAGTCTCGATGGTAATCATGCCCATGTTCGTCAAAGACCTTTAAAGTAGGGATTAGCTTTGCTGCGAAGATCCCAATGCAAGCAATTGCACATACCCTGTGCATGTCAGGAATCATATGATTCCCGAGAAACTCCCTGACGTACCGGAGCCGCATTGACACAGCATCCGCTGACAATAGAACCCTCTATTCGGGAGCACCCCTAATTATAGAGGATTTCATTCGAGCTTCGAGACCGAGAATATGGAGGAGCAGACTGAGACAGAGAAGGCTTAACAAAGTAAAGAAGAGAAAAGACTCTGCTAGCTTTGAAGGCAAAATGGAAGAAGGGTAATTTGTATCGTTCTCAATTTACCCTCAATCCTCTCATTTCTAACATAAGCTCCTGTTTTTGTCAGAAGGGAATTATCAACATCCGAGAAAACTCAAGGAGTTGTCAGTTTAATCTCAAATGAAGGGAATCACGAAGGGTAATGTTGTTTCGTTCCTATTTCCTATTCCCTCAAAGAGCCGTTCATTAACACGGTCTTTCTTATTGCTTTACAGGTTTACCTCGTCGCCGCTGCAGCGTAGGTAAGTATTTCTTTCCCTTAAAACTTTAAGAGTTGAAAGAATCAAAAGAAAGAGGAAACATGTTAAAGCAAATAAATGCTTAACCTTCCCCCAAGTGCATTGCATGTCTTTTGGAAGGAATTTTGCATGGTAATTTTACCTGTTTAATTCACCAATTCCCTGTGAAAATATTGACAAGTCGACGAATGGTGTCGAACTGCTCCGATGTATTGAATGAGGTGTGTCAGGATGATGAGAGGCAATCCTTAGCCTAAACACATTCTCAAGTACCAAACCCTTGCAAGATGAGCGAAAAGGTTTCACTTCTACAAGGTAAAGAGATTTCTCGCATAAGGTACGGTAGCCAAAATGACGAGAGGCAGTTCATTTCTCTGCCCCATACACTACCATTAATCCTTTGCTTGACCATTTGAGCCCATACACTTGGAGGTTTTTTTTTAATCACCCCTGTCAAGAACCACCCCACATTGGGGCAGCTTGAGATAAATCAGCATCACAGGGAGAATTCAAATTCAGAGGGAGCAAGAAGAGCGTCCCTCCTTTTTGGTCACCGCCCCTGTGGCTTCGACCTTGTCATTTTCACGGATTCGATGGTCCTCGACAAAGTCCTCCAAGACAAGCACACCATCGATGGCAGGACGGTCAAGGCTAAGAGGGCTTTGTCAAGAGAAAAGCAACAAACTAAAGCTTGTCCAAAATGCCAATATCTTATTGATAACAGTGATGAGGAAGACAAGAAGGATGAGGAGTTTGTAATATCTAAAATTTTCTATGATCATCATCTGCAACAGCTCGTACAAGGTGAAAAGATGAATAGAAATTTTCTTGCTCTCATTTGCATTAATCTTTGAGTGTTTTTATTGCAGATGAACTCCCACAATAATTTAAGTGCCCTAGGATGACGAAGAGCGGTTCTTCTTCTATCCCATACACTCATATCCCTTGCTAGCCCAATTGAGCCGGCGATTTCATTTCGTACCAACCCAGTTGGTGATCATCCCCTACACCGGGGCAAGACAAAAGTCACCACAGCTTGAGCATCAGGGTCCAAAGTACCGAATCAAGATGAAGACTCCAACAGCCTAATAACATTGTTCTGCTCAAACATGTTTAGGCTAGTCCCGACAACACCTAAAGAGCAGTAAAAAATGCTGAAAACTAGGGGCATGAAAAAACAGTGTGCCTGGTAAAAGCAAGGCCAATGCCCATGAATAAAAAACAAAGAAAAAGAAAAAAGAGAAGAAGAAAAACGATGAAAAAGACGACCCCAAAGGGTTAAACTTGAATTCTTCTTCGATACAAATTCCTACTTTAGGAACTCTGTCTTGACAAAGATCTGTCACATGATAGATGAGGACGAGCCTATTCTTGATAAAGCAATTGGAACAGAGATAGAATGGTATCCAGGAAAATGCTGGACGCAAAAGCTCCTGAAGAAAAAGTTGTCAAAGAAGCTAAAACACGGGATTACCCAGGGAGTTTTCCAAAAGAGTCCCGACGGTGGAGAAGAAGGTTGGTGACAATGCTAAGATGATCACCAATTTTCACCCTTACACACATTTTTGAGCCTAACGATCCTTTCGTTTCTCAACCTGTGAACTGAGCCCACGTTATATCCCTCATGAAGTCTCTTCTGATTAGGGCACTTGATTTAATGTGGAATTTCAAATGTTTATAAACAACGCTCGAGAGAGTGCGAGCAAGACTATTTCTATCTCGCTTTGCAGGGTTCTTGACTTGTAAACCCGGAGATGATTGCAGAATATTTTCTTTCATGGCCTTGACTCAGACAATCTCCTTCGTTAAGCCATTGACCAAGCCTACATTACGACCACCGAAGAAGACCTCTCGGATTGGCGTCGTCTGACCGCTTGCGAGAAAACTCGAGACCCTTGCGGATGTGATAACGGTCGAGATTGAGTGTTTTCGATGTTCCCGCATTAATGGACGGGACAAATAGCCCTTTTCAATGAGAGCGAGTGGAAAGTCCTTTCTGACTGAGAATCCCTCGTTCAGCATCTCGAGAAGTCCACCTCCCAAGCGAGAATTGTCTTGATTGACCTTCGGTGGATGTTTGGTGATGCAAATATGGCAAAATCATCATGCATGAACTTTCAAATACACATTCTGGGATAGCCTAGCTTGTCTATCCTTGATGAATGCATGCATGTTTGCGCTAACTCTCTTTGACAGGTAAAATATCCTCAAAGACTCAAAGAACAGATGACCTTTGGAGCGTCTCCAAAGATGTAACAGAAAATTTCTTCCACTCCCCAAGTGGAATTGACACAGCATGCTTTTGCTGCTCAGAGTTCTAATCCCCAGTGATAGAACACGAAAATTCGGGCGCTGGAGAAGCCCTCATTATCATCACAAAAGAGATGCCCTAAAAAAGGTCGGGTATTCAGCAGATGATACATCAAACCTCCGGGTAAGAAATCCCAAGTATTTCATCAGATTTCTTTTCAAACTACCTAGAAGGTAAACGGGGTGTTTCTTTGAAAAAGAAAAGCACCTTGACTAGCTGGTCAAGATATTTCATACGATATTCAAGAATAGCCTCAGTTGTCTATCTCTCCAATGAATACGTATGTGTTTGCACAAAAAAACTTGTTTGACAGGAGACACGCCCTTAAGAGGCAGGAACGTGCCCAGGTAAGTACATTTTACCCATGCCGGTTCCAAAAATCCAGGTACCTATGATTGTTATGGTACCCCCCTCTGAACATCGGATTGACCCCGTTGTTCACCCTCCTGAGCATGGGACTGACCCCCATGTTCACATCAAATCCTCGGGCGAGGACCCCCAGATGCTCATCGTTTGAGCCTTTTTAAGACCTGCTGGCGATGACCCACCAGGCAAACTAACAAATCCTCGGGCGAGGACCCCCAGGTGCTCATCGTTTGAGCCTTTTCAAGACTTGCTGGCGAGGATCCACCAGGCAAACCAACAAATCCTCGGGCGAGGACCCCCAAGTGCTCATCGTTTGAGCCTTTTCAAGACCTGTTGGCGAGGACCCATCAAGCAAACCAACAAATCCTCGGGCGAGGACCCCTAGGTGCTCATCGTTTGAGCCTTTTTAAGACCTGCTGGCGAGGACCCACCAGGCAAACCAACAAATCCTCGGGTGAGGACCCCCAGGTGCTCATCGTTTGAGCCTTTTCAAGACCTGCTGGCGAGGACCCACCAGGCAAACCATCAAATCCTCGGGCGAGGACCCCCAGGTACTTTGTCAAAACGAAATCCAGTCAAGGCGACCGAAGATAGGTTCCGGTCCTAGGCAAGCGATTTCCCCCAGTCAAGGCGACCGAAGAATGGTTCGGGTCCGAGACAAATGAAATCCAGTCAAGGCGACCGAAGATAGGTTCGGGTCCTAGGCGAGCGATTTCCCCAGTCAAGGCGACCGAAGAAAGGTTCGGGTCCTAGACAAAAGCAATCCCCGTCAAGGCGACCGAAGAAAGGTTCGGGTCCTAGACAAAAGCAATCCCCGTCAAGGCGACCGAAGAAAGGTTCGGGTCCTAGACAAACCATTTTTCCCGTCAAGGCGACCGAAGATAGGTTCGGGTCCTCGACACACAATATCAACCATCTGGAATTACTCTACCCTTCGGCAAGGTAAGTAGCCCCAGGTATGTTTTTATTTGCTTTAGCATGCATCATCTTATATCGCATCATAAAAATGGGACTCCGATCTCGCCAAAAATAACATTTATTGAGCATGCATGGGCCAAATTTAGGTGTCATTTTATCTTTGAACGTAACCTCTGCGAGCTCACCTTCAAAGAGGGGCAGCTGTTGACACCTATTTTTAATATCCCCAAAAATTAATTACACAAAATTTAGGAGTTAATTTCCTTTAATTCCTAAAACAAAAATATTTCAATTTAAATGCATTGCATATAGAAATTAGGCACATTTTGCATTAATAGGGTATATTAGAGAAGATTAATTAAAAAAAAAAAATTTCGAGTCGCGCCGGGTCGAGCTGGGCCGACCCGGCCCATTTCTTTTTTCCTTTTTCCCCCGGGCCCGGCCCCTTTTTCTTTTCTTTTTTCCCTTCGCGCGGGCCCGGCCCGCTTTCCTTTTCTTTTCTTCTTTTCCCCCCGCAGCTGGGCCTGGCCCGGCCAAGCCCTTCTTCCTTCCTTCCTTCCTTCCCCTTGCGCCGGTCGCTCTCTCTTCCCCTGTTCTCCCCTGTGCACGACCGAAGCGTGACGCATGGCGGCGCCGCTCCTCATCGTCGTCATCCGGTCAGAGGAGGCCCAGGCGAGCACGCCACAGGGACTGGCCATTAAGGCCAGTCCCGTCTTCCCCATTTCCCAGGCTCTCTCTCCCTCTCTGCCCCGTCTCTCTGCACCCTCTCTGCACCGGCCCCCCCTTTTGCTCTGCTCTGCACCGGCCTGCCATGGCCGCGAAAGTCGCGGGGCAGGTAGGCCGGTGCAGGCCGTCGTCATTGCAGACGTAACGAAGCCGGGGGACGCCGTCGTTCGCCTATAAAAACGAGAGAGAGAGAGCTCCGGTCGGCCATTTTTTGGAGAAAAATACAGAGGGAGCGTGAGAGCGTGAGCCGGGAGAGACAGGAAGCCTCCGGCAGCCACCGCGCCTCAGCCATCCATCCCCGTCGCCGAGCCGACGGCGGCGACACAGAGAGAGAGAGTGGGTCGGGCCGTTTGAAAAAAAAGAAACAGAGAAAGACAGAACCGAGAGAGGAGAGAGAGAATAGAGAGAGAGAGAGAGAGCAAACCGAGGCCACGCCGGAGCAAGAAAGACAACCAGCAGCGTCGCCATCGCCCACGGAGCAGCCGGAAGGCCACCCAGACGCGCCGTCGACCGGTGAGCCCCCGGCCGAGAAGCCCCTCTGTTTTCCCCTGTTTTTTAGCGTGGTTAGGCCGGGACTCGCGCTGGCCGTTTCGCGCGAATCTCGGCCCATACCGTCGTCGGTCCCGATCCCTAGTCACCGTCGGAGGTGAACCCAAGCCGCCGGAGTCGACCGGATCGCTGGAGGAGGTCGGAATCCCTCGTTTTTCCACGCATCCGCCAGGCGTTCGACGAAATGCCTCAACCAGGCCGGTTTTTGTTTCATCGTCGGCCGGCGAACGGTGGTCCGACGGCGGCTTAGGTGAGTGGCACAGCCCACAGGCGGTCCTCGTCGGGTGATTTGGGGGCGGCACTGGCCTGGGTCAGCCGGCGGACGGCCAATTTTGGCCTCTCCGGCGCCCCCCTCCCTGCGGGTCTGTATGTTCGGGTCGGTTCCGACCGACCCGGATTAACAGATCCGACCCGGGTCAATGCCAGGGTCGGATCCGTTGACCGGGGTTGGTTCCGACCCGGCCCGGATCCGCAACCCGACCCGGTTTAATATTATATTAATATTAATATTTTTATTTTATTTTTTTAAAAAAAATTTTAATTTTTTAATTTTTTTTGTACTATATATATTTCGAAAAAAAAATTCAATTTTTTTTTAAAATTATTGTGTGATATATTCTAAATATTTAATTTATTGTAGTATTATTGTGCATATTTTTGTCTTGTTTAAATTAGACAAGCCTGAGATTGCGTGGTAATATTTTGCATGTTGATTTTATTACCGTTGTGTTATTATGCATATTTTTAATACAATTGCATGAGCTGTTGTATTTTTTGAATGTCATCTGACTTAGTTAAGGTTAGAACCTTAGGCTACATGAATTGTTGTGTTCCTGACTGCTGATCGTTTCTGATTATGCACTCGCTTGATCACCTCACATGTTAAGAGAAAGATCCTAAAATCAATCCAAATTGCCTGACAAATGTTTTCAAAAATGAACAGGGTAGAATGGTACCGAAAGGGCATTAGTTATCCAACTAGTGTAACCAAGTCCCCGAACTCATTTAATCTCTGGTTAGTAGGAATAGGGCGATTCTCCGATCACCCTATTTGGGTTTCTAATCGACCCACCCCAAATCGATTAGTGATGACTCCTTGGTATAAACTACTTGCATGTTAAATACTTAAACCCTAAGTCGCGATATGGTATGGGCTTGGGAGGGCCCGAGTTAAGTCCCGAACCTAGACTTAGCACAAACCAGGCGAGCCCCCCTTGTTTTTGCATGTTCGATATAAAAGGGCTCGGGAGTTCGGTTGCGACAGGAGTCTAGTGCAGTAGGGAATATCTGTTGCCTTACTGATGGTCAATTTGCAATTGAATCCTCTTTTTTCTTTTTTTGGCCTTTCTCTGCCTGATATGATTAATCATAAGACAAAGATAAATGAGCAAGATCACAAATAGCCATGTCATCGACAGTCCCAAATTACGGGATTCTCGACTTGGCATCGAGAAGTTATGCCGAACCGGAGTCGAATACGAGACATCTTGCTTCTCAAATCGCTAGGTCTGGGTCGCCAGGTCTGAATCACGTCACTTTCACCAATTAGCTCAACTAGTTCCTTGGATTGAGTTGCCTTTGAAAATTCCCTCAACTAATGCAGTTTTTTCCTTGACAGAACCTTCTATTAGCAGACTAAAGAGATGAAGACAGGTCTGATATTGACAGTATAGAAAGGAAATTTCCTTGGGCGGCTACTTCCTAATAATTTACCTATTCGACTTGACTTTGAATTCCTAAAACTATCATTTATTTATAGGATTAGTACCACGAAAACCCAAACTGGTACATCTGTGATAAATTTACCCCAAACTAATATTTTGTCCACCAAAAACCCCAAACTGGTACATTTGTGACAAATTTACCCTTCGTCAGTTTCCGTTAAATTGGATTCATACCACGAAAAATCACAAATTGGTACACCTGTGAGAAACAGAGAGTAAAACCCCAAACTGATACACCCGTCAACTGTCACGTGTTATCCAATTCAGCAATTTAATGCTAAAATTTAATGGAAACTAACGGAGGGTAAATTTGTCACAAATGTACCAGTTTGGAGTTCTTGGTGGACAAAACATTAGTTTGGGGTAAATTCACCGGTCCACACTTTTTATTATTTATTCCTAACGATTATTTTGCGCTCTTACAACCTTTGAAAGGTTGTATCTATTCATGCATTTTTTTAGTTAATAATTACTCTACATTTCTTTTCATTAGACTGACTTCCATTTTCATTTCTTTCAACAGATATATAGCTATTGTTTTCAATTGTTTCCTTTTGAGAGTTCCTGGAGCAATACCAGAATTACTATTTGGTGTTCAAGTTTGAGACTTGTCGTATCTTGGACGATTTTTGTCAGTAACCATTAGGAACTTTCGTGTCCTATTGAAACAATTTTACTGTTCGCAATAGAGTTAAGGTTATTTTTTATTATTTAATTCCGAATTTTATTATTTTTGCCTAACGATTATTATGCGCTTTTACAACGTTTGAAAGGTTGTTGGGGGTTGGTGGGATAAAGGTGGATAAGTGGATATAGCTTAGATAAGAATATTCATTGGGGGTTGGTGGCATAAAGGTGGATAAGATTTCTTATATTCAAGTTATAATAGTTATTTTGTAGAATAACAAACTTCTTAAATTAATAAAATTAAAATAATAATTAATAGAAATAATATTTGAATTCTAATATAAAAAGAAAATTCAATATAACAAAAAAATGTTTTTTTCATTTTTATTTATTCCTTTTTTTATTTATATAATTGAATTTCTTTTTACTCTATAATATATATTGTGTGTGTATACATATATATATATATATATATATATAGTATCTATATATATAACATATTTTAAGTATATTCGTATATTTTATTATGCAATTTTTATTAAGGAATGATGGAAGTGAATAGTGAGAAATTTATCTATATTTTACCTTTTTTTATTATCTCCATTTATGCATTTGTAGTTTCTTTAGGAGTGAATCGTGAGAGATTCTTATAATCTCCATTTGTATATACCAAATAATGGATAGGATAGATGAAAATACTTAGCTTTATTATTGCGATTCACCAAACAAAGGAAATGATATAGAAAAATATTTGGATTTCATATCCTATTCTATCTAATCTTATCTTGGCTAGAAATTCAGACGACCAAACGCAGCCCAAGTACCATTAGTGATTAAATTTTGGGTTTGTGAGTGTTATCAATTGTTTATGAACCATGGGATGACTTCTTCTTTTGTTGGGTGGAGGAAGTGGAGAAGGATCTGCATTATAATTTTCCAGTGGAGTGTGTTGGATAAATTGGAAAATCGAAAAAAGGATGGTGCAACTGGGTTAAAAGAAGAAAACACTGATGGTGAATGGGGTGGGAATCAAGCTCATAGGCAAAGCAAGATTGGCATGTTGCAAGGTCAAGATGATAGGCTCTGACACCATGAAACAGCAAAAATATGTTTGAATGTCTCTTGTCTTCACAATTGTAAAGAGAGTGAAAGTGCAGCAGAAAATCAAGTTCGGAAGGTTATGTGAGTATCGAAGTTACAAGTTCTCTGACCAAAAAGAAAAGTTACAAGTTCAGATCTGAACTAATTAAGATTAAAACAACAAGATCAAATAAAATTAAACTGAAAAACATTATTTGAAGCTGCCTAATGTTCTCATTATTTACCAACAATTATTGAAATCAATGAATACGACGGAAAAAAATTCTAATTTTTTGTCTCGGAATAATAGAATTCCGCTATATCCTGGAAAAAGTGGTTAGCGCCATACCAGGTTCGTAGGAGAGAAGACGAGGAAGAGAAAACCAAGTGATGTTGGGGCAGCTAAATAGAATATTTTTTAGCAAATAGGTACAGGAAATTAATAATTTGACCATTTCTTAATTGCATCACACATAACGATTAAACTATAGTGTTGCTTGAATGATATTTTTTATTTCAAGTTTTGAAGTTGAAAAACCTTCACGTGCTTCTTCTGCTGACAATTTTGTAATCCACAAGTCATTCTCTTCGAACGGGTCACCAAACCCGAAATTCTAAGAAATTGACTCAAAACAAGCGAAAGCAATCTCCTGGAAATTGCCCTTAGCTGCAAAGTCAGAGGCTAACGTGGGACCATGAATTCTGCGGCTCATAAATCTCAGCTCAAACTTGAACTTGAACCCGGATAGACTAAGAAATGGCTCACTACCAAAGTGTTTCGTTGATCATCCACTTCCTTCTGGCTTATTTGATCCTCCCCAGTTTAGTCCGCCTTTCACACGCCGATCCTCCTTACCAGCTCTGTTCAGAAACCGGGGATTACGCCGTCAATGGCACGTTTCAGAATAACCTCGACAGTCTCTTCACGAATTTGTCCTCGAATGCTTTCCTCTTAAAATTCTACAGCACCTCTTATGGCAATGGCACAGACAGAGTCTATGGTCAGCACATGTGCTTGAATTACGTTAGTAATCAAGATTGCCAAAACTGCATTGATTTGGCCTCACAGGACATACTGAGGCTCTGTCCTAATGATACTGAGGCGATTGTCTGGGAGGAAATCTGCCAGTTGCGGTACTCGAGTCGGGACTTCATTAGAAGTTTGGACGTTACTGGCAATATTTGGAAGGATAACGTGATGAATGTTTCACGACCCGATTGGTTCAAATTAGTCGTCAACACCACTCTGCAGAATCTCACGAAAGTGGCGGCTTTTGATCCTTTGTCGGACACATATGCAACCGGCGCAGTCGAGTTTAAAGATGCAAGTGCATCGATGCTATACGCACTGGTGCAGTGTGGAAGAGACATATCTGGAAGCGACTGCAACATCTGTCTTCAACAAGCTATAACAGATGTGTTGGCGAACTGTTCCTCCTCAGTTGGCGCGAGGATTCTTAGCCGTAGCTGCTATTTGAGATATGAGCAGTACGCGTTCTATGAAGGCAAAACTGCACCCGAGCCTAATCAAGCCACCCAGGGAGGTAAGTTTTAGCAGTTCTCACTTTCTGTGCTTAACCTTTGGTACTGTTGTGTGCATCAGATTCAGGATTAGTGATAATCGCAATTAAGTTCCGCACAGTGCAGGTAGCAGAATGTTGTTGATTGTGATTCTTACGATCGTAGCTGCTGGATTAGCAGTACTTCTTTTAGCTTCCTGCTTTTACTATCTCCGAATCCATAGAAGAGAGGGGAGAGGTAATTTGCTCCTCAGTAGTGCTTATTGAAGCCTTGAGGCATGTTCTCCTAATTGTCCTGCCTTTTTCTCGTCCTCCTAATTTTGTATCCTTCTTCAAATTCTTTTCAGGAAATAAATTGGTTATCCAGCTCGGTGTGCTTCGCAATACTGGCTATACCAGTGATAGTACTAGTTTCATGAACCGGAATTTTCAACAAAGATTAGACAAAAATGTTCCGGATTCCCCATTTATCGACTTTGCGACCATACTAACTGCTACTGACTATTTCTCTGCTTTGAACAAGCTGGGACAAGGCGGTTTTGGCCCGGTTTACAAGGTAATGAGGATATACAATACAGGGGAAAATGTCTAAGGACTATTGTCTAAATTTGCTGAAATTGAGATTGTGATCCTAAGCAGAAACATTGGCGTCAACTTTTTTCAGGGAATTCTGGGAGATGGAAGAGAGGTAGCTATCAAGAGGCTCTCAAGCACTGAGCAAGGTACTGATGAATTTACAAATGAAGTCTTGCTCATAATGAAGCTCCAGCATAAAAATCTTGTTAAGCTTTTGGGATTTTGTGTCGATAATGAAGAGAAGATCCTTGCCTATGAGTACATGCCCAATGGCAGCCTGGATGTCATCCTTTTCGGTTCGTTGACTGAAACAGCATCAAGTTTTGTTCGATCAATAATCTAACTTATCATTCTAAAATTTTCATTCTTGTTTTTTGCTGCCAGATCGAGAGAGACGGGCAAAACTTGACTGGATAAAACGCATCAATATCATAAGTGGAATAGCACGTGGGGTTCTTTACCTTCACGAGGATTCCCGCCTAAGAATCATTCACAGAGACTTGAAGATGAGCAATATATTATTGGATTCTGAGATGAACCCAAAAATATCTGATTTTGGAATAGCTCGGATTTTTTCTGGAAACGATGGTGGAGCCAACACCGCAACCATAGTAGGAACATAGTGAGTCCAATGTTTTGGGTTTTATCTGTTTATTACTGGTTGATAATTTGAAAATATACTTTGCAGATGAAAATTTGAAGAAAAAATTGCCATTGAAACAACGTTATAGCCCTATAGGCCACTTCAGATGACAATGTTTGTTGAATGTCTCAATTGATCTTTTCCTTTTCTAATTATGTGGAACAGTGGATACATGGCGCCGGAGTATGCTATGGAGGGACTATATTCGACTAAGTCCGACGTTTTCAGCTTCGGAGTTCTTGTGCTCGAGATGATAACAGGAGAAAGAAACGCTAGCTTTCATCTATCGAGACGAGCACCAACCCTAGCTGCATATGTGTGATATTTTCACTAATTATGATTAGTATTTGTCTTAATTAATAGGAAAGTGAGGTTACTTATTAGATCATGAATTTGCAGGCGTGGCAACTGTGGCAGGATGAAAGAGAGTTGGAGCTGGTGGATCCATTGATAATTGACTCGTGCTGTGTGGAAGAATTTAGGCGATATATGCAAATCGGACTGTTGTGTGTTCAAGAAGATGCATATGACAGGCCTACAATGTCATCCGTGGTTGTTATGATGAAAAGCGAGAGTACAACTCTTACAAATCCTCAACGACCGGCTTTCTCAGTGGGAAGGTTCACCGAATATCACCAACAAGTCATGGATAACAGCTCTTCTGTCAATGGCCTAACCATTTCGAATATTGATGCAAGATGATAGACCCAAGAAAGGAGATATCGGGACTTTGCGAGTTTACACATATCGATTGGTCACTCGTGCATTTAGAAATTTTTTACAATAGTCTGTTCATTTAGTATATAACAAGTTTAAGTGTTCATTTAGCATGGCGAAAAGTCCTTCTGTGTATATTTAACTGAGGCAAATTTGTATGCCGTGTAGATTTTGCGTAATTGTCAAATTGCACTGATGACAACTGCATTTTGTTGAAGTAGAATACCATCAGCTTCTGCAGATTTGAACATATTGGTATTGAGCTGATCAATTGCAGGCGCTGCGCAACAGATAGTACATAACCAAAGGAGTGTTTCTGGCCTATGACCAATAGTTCAGACCCTACGATTTAACTCTTCCACACTTCCAAGGTTTTACAGAAAACTTCTGGTGACTTGACTTTGGCTATATAGTTCTTCTTTAGCTTCTTTGAACAAGCAATGTAATTAATCCAAGAAAAACCCCAGTATTTTCATTAAAAAACCATTACATTTGGCCAAGAAAAAATTTCAAAGAGAAAGTTCGTTAGTATGGTTGTTACTTCCGAAGTGAATACCAGCAGAACTGCAAGTAGACAACTTCCCCATTCACTTTTTTAGTATCTCATGCACATAGAAATGACGGACCGTCTAGCATCTGTCATCTGTAACTGGGTGCAAAAGGGTTTGACCGAGAAAAGACAACGGACATAAAAGATTAAAGATTTGTTAAGGTTCAGAGTCAATGAAGTTCTTCTTATAGCGAATTCACCAATAATTTAAACAAAATGTGAGTCGCTGGCTCATTAATAACGAATGATGCAGACAGAATCTTACTGCTACTTGCAGAATAATGCCATTTAACAGCTTTCTCCGAAACCCGACTAACCAATAAATGTATAATTTATTATCTGTCTATAGTCTTAATAAAAGAGAGAGTAAGCTAGAATAAAATAATTTCTTGAATGTGATTTTCTTTTTATGAAGTTGAAAGGGACATTTGGATATGATCTTATCTTGTGACCTGTCATCACAAGCACACTAACGACAGGAATAAACAGTCTTGTTCTTTCTTGGATTTAGTATTAAAAAGTGTTTCTAATTTTTTTGACTTTCAAATAGTTTGGTCAAACAAAAAAACAAATTTGGCCATTTATTTTCTCAAGAAATTCATTGTTTCTCAAGTAACCCATTTTTTTTTCTCAAGAATTCATGGTCAAACAAAGAAGCTTTACTTTTCTTGCTGGATGATTGTTCTCTGTGCTTCTGAGCATAGCCCTTGAGAGATTCAAAGAACAAATTAAATTTTAAAAAAACTACTTTTTTCCACCAAGCAGACCCCCGGAATGATTCAACTGTTTGATGGAATGCGAACCAGAAACAGTTTCCTGGGCTATTCAAGCTCTTTGTCCTTATAACAACAATTTCACTTCTCTTTCGTTTGTCATAATCAATTATGAACTAGTCTCGTGTGGATCTTTAACTTCTACGGCACAAGTAGCATCTCATTTTCCATTCAAAGGCTTGACTTTTCAGGTTCTCCGAAGTTTGGTGGCCACGTAAGTTCTTGCCAGTCTCCATCGGCATACAGCATATATGACTTTTCTAGCATTTTCCTGAGACTATCCAGGTTCATTACGATGTTTCTTGTCTGGGTTCATTTGTTCTCTAGTCTTTATGCAATGCCAATATCTGCGATAAATGTTTAAATCGCTTTCCAGAAACTTGTGTTCATTCCTCGTGACTTCGGTGCTTTATACGACGAATTATCTGGGTGAATGTTAAGATTCGACGTGCCAGAAGTAGAAAATGGAGAGGGGTGGGGTCCACATTTTTATTTCCAGTTCTCATTCATATTACTGTCAATGCTTGGCCTTCACAAGATTGTCGAAGCAGATTATCTTACATATTCTTGTCAGAATGAGTATGGAAATCACTCGACCAACAGTACTTTCGAATCAAACCTGAAGCTCCTTCTTGATTCCCTGCCGTACAACACCGCAACAATGGGATTCAACAATACTACCGTCGGAGAAGGCCCTAACCGAGTTTATGGGCAAGCTCTTTGCAGAGGAGATGCCACTTCCACAGCGTGTGAGAGTTGTGTCAGCAATGCAAGCCAAGAGATCATGAAGCTGTGCAATGCTAAAGATGCAATAATTTCGTATGAATTATGCCAAGTGCGCTATTCCTTCCAAGATTTCTTTTCAAACATGGTTTATACTGGTAAATACCCGGATTCAAATAGTCAGGAGAAACTTGCATCAGACCCAGCCCGTTTCTATAAGTACTTGATGTATCTAATGAACAATATATCCAATGAGGCTGCGTATGTTAAATCTACTCAAATGTTCGTGATGGGGCAAATAAATTACTCTGTGAGCCAGACAATATACGGGCTAGTGCAGTGTACTAGGGATATGTCGGACATGGACTGTAACAGTTGCTTGAACTCTGCCTTGGGGGATCTAAAAGCATGCTGCTATACAAGGGAAGGTGGAACGGTTGTTAGCAGAACTTGCAATGTGAGGTACGAGCTGTACCGCTTTTTCAATGGCTCGACAACTTCTATGTTATCTTACCCAGCCTCCACAGGTAAGAACATGAAATCTATCGAAAATTAAGATTAGTAGGAGAAGAAAGCTATAGTTATCGCCACTAACTTAACTTCTATGCTATATATGGTTAGAACAAAATCGAAAAAGTTCATCAGCATGATGGTTGGTTTTGACTTTGAATGCTGTTGTTCTCTTTTAAAGTGACGGGAGATTTCTACATGGATCCAAGATCCTAGAAAATTGTTTATACCATTATTTCATTTCATTCCCCTGCGAAGAGGCCAATTTTTAGCAACTCATTATCCTTGTCTGGCTCTGTTTTCACAGAATTCTGTTAGTAGCCTTGGTTGCTTTCATTCAATGAGCACGGTCTCTAGTGAAACTTATATCATAGAGAATCTGAAGAGACTTAGCTTATATAGCCTTCATAATGGCAATAGCCAAATATGCAGAAAAATTACTGAGGCAATCAGCACAAGCTGAAAAATTCTAATTAGCCTCTTTATTATTGTGGGATGCACTTCACAATTAGTATACACATTACATCTCTCTCCATAGGCTATTGATACTCCAGGATGTTATCCATATACTACGATGTTTATTCAACTAACGAGAAAAACAGGGGATAAATGGAAGAAAGGGATGATTGGCCTAGTAGTTGGTATCTTGGGACTCCTATTAGCTGTTCTTGCCGGATCTTGCGCCGTCTACTTCAACCGGAAGAAAGCAAAACAAGGTATATATGAGAAAATGGACGTTTTAATTCACATTTTTACAAGAGCTAATCCACACTCGGGTACCTTCAGACCTGGAAAGAAGCCCGCGTGCTTTGCTCCATGATTTAATAAATCCAGTCGGAGTGGAAATTACTGAAGATGGCAACCTGGTTAGCTCTGAAGAACTTCCTTTCATGGATCTAGCCACACTAAAGGCTTCTACAGATGACTTCTCAAGTTCAAACAAGCTCGGGCAAGGGGGGTTCGGTACTGTCTACAAGGTAATATATCTGTTGCTGTCAGTTTGCGATTGTTTGCTGTTGAACTCCAGTAGGTGGAGGGCTTAACCGAATTAGCTTTCAGGGTGTGCTTTCTGATGGAAAAGAAGTAGCAGTTAAAAGGTTGTCGAGGAAGTCTTGGCAAGGTCTCGAGGAGTTCAAGAATGAGGTGATCTTGATTGCAAAACTCCAGCACAGAAATCTAGTAAGGCTTCTAGGATGCGGCATAGAGGGAGATGAGAAGCTGCTTGTATACGAGTTCATGCCTAACAAAAGCCTCGATATCTACATCTTCGGTTCATTTTCTCGTGTCCTTCAACTTTTAGAAAGAACTCATTTACTTAGAATTTGTGCATATTGTAAATTGTCCTCATTGCAAACGTTTTTGCATGATGCCCTTATCTTCAGATTCAGACAAACGTGCGCAGCTTGATTGGTGCACATGCATTTCTATTATTAATGGAATTGCTAGAGGACTAGTTTACCTGCACGAGGACTCGAGACTTAGGATTATTCACAGGGATCTTAAGCCTAGCAATGTTCTGCTGGATCATGAAATGGTTGCTAAGATATCAGATTTTGGGATGGCCAGAATATTTTGCGAAAACCAAAGTTCAGCTAATACAAGAAGAGTCGTAGGAACATAGTGAGTCTGCTTCTTCTGATTTTGTTCAGCTGAAAACTCTAGGAGTTTCTTGTTCTTGCCATGGAAAACACCCTATTTGGTTCGTCATTAAGAAGGTACTAAGTAGGAAAGACTAATGCCAACTTTGATACTTGTGACAGCGGTTATATGGCCCCAGAGTATGCAATGGGGGGACTATTCTCTGTGAAGTCAGATGTGTTCAGCTTTGGCGTCATTTTGCTTGAGATCATCTGTGGAAAACGAAATAGCGGATTTTATCTTACAGAACATGCTCAGACACTTCTAGCATATGTATATTCTACGTTTCACGGGAATCAAAGTCTTGCCTTTTAATCATGTTTTGAGCTGAAAATACTCACTGTCTGCCAATCATTCATTTTACACCAAAATCAATTTAATCTTGCAGGCATGGACACTATGGACTGAAGGAAGAGAGTTGGAACTCGTGGATCCTTCTCTAGCAGAATCAGGCTCAATAGCTGAAATAGCCAGGTGTATTCACATCGGCCTCTTGTGTGTCCAGGAAGATCCTGGAGATAGACCGACAATGTCGGAAGTAGTGACGCTTTTGGGAGGTCAAACAGGAACTCTTCCGGAACCAAAAAAGCCTGCTTTTTCGGTTGGTAGAGTCGTTCAAGAACTCGATCAATCATCGGCAACAAATATTTCTGTCAATCAGAAGACTGTTTCTAGTATCTCGCCCAGGTGAACCATCACGTATATTAGTTGAGTAAGGTTTCATTTGCCCACGGTTGTAAAATTCTACGCTGATTAGAGGAACTCATCATGTTTTGGAAGAATTATTCTGCTCATGAAAATTGCTGTATATACAATCGATGTTATTGCACATGGAGAACGCCGATTTGTTGAGTGTAAAAAAATTGCACAAATTGTGGAGACCCATGTAACTATAGGTGGATCAATGCAAATTCTGTAAACCAGAAGCTCCATCTATTTTCTTGAACTGAAGCAGTGTCAATGCAGTTTGGCTTTTCTCGAATAGAACTCCAGTTCTTTCCAGGTTTTGGATAATGATAATGGCTAGTACAGCATCGGACTTATGGAGATTAGTGCAGGAGGGAAAAATCCGTTCCCTTACCAATGGTCAATTTGCAAATGAATCCTTTTCTTTTTTTTGTTCTTTTCTTTTTATGGCCTTTTTCTGCCCGATTTGATTAATCATAAGATAAAGATAAACCAGCAAGATCGCAAATTGCCATGTCATTGACAGTCCCAACTTGAGGGATTCTCGACTTGGCATCAGGAGGTTATGCCAAACTGTATTCGAATTCGAGACATCTTGCTTCTCAAATCGCTAGGTCCGGATTGCCATGTCTGAATTACATCACTTTCGCCAATTAGCTCAACTAGTTCCTTGGATTGAGTTGCCATTGAAAATTCCCTCAACTAATGCAGTTTGTCCTTGACAGAACGTTCTATTAGTAGACTAAAAAGATGAAGACGGGTCTGATATTGACGGTATAGAAAGGAAATTTCCTTGGGGGGCTACTTCCTAATAATTTACATATGCGACTTGACTTTCAATTCCTAAAACTATCCTTCATTGATAGGGTTTAATATTATGGAAAACCCCAAATTGGTGCATATGTGACAAATTTACTCAAAACTAATTTTTTGATCACCAAAATCCCCAAATAGGTACACTTGTGATAAATTTACGTCAAACTAATATTTTGACCACCAAGAACCTAAAATTGGTACATTTGTGACAAATTTACCCTTTATCAGTTTCCGTTAAATTGGATTCATACTATGAAAAATCACAACTCGGTGCACCTATGACAAACGGAGGGTAAAATCCCAAATTGGTATACCCGTCAACTGTGACATGTCATCTAATTCAACAATTTGATAGTAAAATTTAACGAGAATTAATAGAGGATAAATTTGTTATAGATGTACTAGTTTGAGGTTTTTGGTGGTCAAAAAATTAGTTTGTGATGAATTTATCGCATGTGTACCAGTTTGGGATTTTTCGTGGGATTACCACTTATTTATACCCCTCTACTTTTGTGTTCTCTTAAATCTTCCCATGTGGCGATTTTCTGATCCCAATTAGCCACCAGATCATGCGATGAAGGGTCACCCATGAAAGCCAAAGCCCAGCATCAATCCCATGCAAACTGTTTTGGAGCCCGTCTCTCCAATTCCCGTGGTTGCTATTTTTAACATACATAGACATGGAAACCACGTCATTTAGGAAAGGGTTGGATTTGCTGATTTCAGTAGACCCATTTCATTGGTCAGAGTCAAAGTCACTCGACCAATAGGATGCTTAGATGCATTTCCGTTCCAATCCCGCTGAAGACTAGAATGGAAGTCTTGGTCTTCTATCAGTCTTCACTGTAAAATAGTTGCGTTGACCCGATTTGCTGTTCCTTGTGGGGAGGGGTATCGAATCTGTACTTGTGCACCTAATCTCTACACAAATCCGTTTCGTAACCACTATTTTGTGGGGAGGGTTTGTTTCATTTCTTACAAATGCCAGTCTCAGATACCAAATAAATCATGAAGCGTGAAGGATGTGCTTTCTTCCGGAATCCTGCTGTTGGCTTGCATCAGTGACTCTGTGGAGAGGTGATTACTCAGAATTGGAGTGCACTCAAGACATGATCACCTTGTTTCGTTCTCTCGGGTGGCTTCAACAACCATCCTACTGCTCTTTTTTCATTGTCTTCTTCATGGATTTCGCAACCCGGTTCTGGTCGATATCCCCAAAAACCTCTGCCCCAACAACAGTTCATATGCCACAAACAGTGCATATCAAGACAACCGTTGTTGCGGAAGCCAAGCGATCGACCAATAAATTTGACGGAATAAGAAAATAAATTAGACATCAGATTTACGTGGTTTGGTCTTACTGACCTACGTCCACGAGGAGAGCAGCACGGAATTCCACTATAGATCAAGCGATACAACGGAAATTACAACCACACTCGAGTCATTCAAACACTCTAAGTATTTTTCAAGCCCCAACTACACCCAATAACTCACGTAATGTTTAGCCCCACAATTTTTCACGAAATAATATCTCAATCTCATGAATGAATTAATACAAATTCTTTCCACAAGAGTTTAATCGGCTTCAACGCTAACTTCATGGATATAATTCACGAATTCCCTCTGCACGTCTTCGCACACCAAGCACTCGCAAGCCAACAGCGCTTCAAGAAGTCTTCTTCATCAACAATAGCGCACAAAGACTTCTTTTGCTTCCGGTCAAGATCAAGAATATATAGTATATTTCCATAAGATTCGGTGGCCGACTTCAACGTGGAGATGCAAATCGCGTGTAATTCGGATCACAAGTCCAAGATTTGGACTTTCCCTTCGGATAATCTTTGGCCATAGAACTCACAGTCAAAGACTGACAATTGCCCTTTTGTTTTGCGCGGCCAACTCCAGAGGATAATGTGCATGGCTATCAAAACAGATTTTATTTCTTTCTTTTTTCTGAATTGCATGGAATCTTTATCCTACTTGAACTTTGACACTCAATAAGAAATATACATTCGGACGTCCGTAAAATACCCAATTCGAAATATTTAGACTTCCACAAATAATAATTAATCTCAAGTTGGGTTTCGTTTATCGGGCTCAAACTCGAGATATATTTTAATAATCTCCACCTTGGCTCGACGTTTGAGCCAAGTCACAATCGCTTTGATAGAATCCTAATTTCGCTGCTACTCTCTCATAGCTCCCGATGGGCTCAACCGCCATAGATGTCTTTCAAGTCCAAACCTCGCTTGAATTTTGCCATAGTCGTGGATCTCATCAGAACACCAACTCCACGTGCACCTTTAATTGTTCCACAAGGATTTTCTGATACAAACTCCTCAATCACAGATAAAGCAAAATCATCATCGCATCCATATCTATTAAGAGATCGAATACGCACCTTGTTAATTTCAGCAGTTACAATAACTGTTGGCTCTATAGGCTCCACCTCGCTAAGCAGGAGGAAACCAGCAACAAAAGAAGAATTTTTGTCTTTTCTCTGCAGATTTCAGCACCAGGTTTTGATTTTGGTGGCCCACTGCTGCAGCAAATTGTTCCTGCCATCAACCTTTCGCTGCTTTGGTGACACCGAGACCACCATCGATCGAGCGGAGCTCTGGCTACGCCAATTCAGTCCCGATGCCGCCGTTTGTTATCCTATTCTCTGCCGCACTGGAGTTTTCTTTTGCAGGTTTTCTGTTGGCCTTCAAGCAATGCCCAACAACCTCACATTGCATTTAAGCAACTTGCGTTTCTATTCCTCAATCGGTGACAAGCTCCGGTTAAGCCCCGACATGCTCAACGCTCCTAGCCGCGAGCCGCCGTCCACACCGAAGCAACGTCGCCGCCACTGGTCCGCCGCCGGCCACCGTCCCCATCCGTAATCCCGAGTCCAATCCGAGTTTGAATTGGAAATATCCGCAAATTAGGTGAGACTATTATCCGAATATTTCTTTTAAATATTTAATTTCCTAATTTTCGGGTGTTTTAATATATTGCGAATATTCTGGATCATTAGATATCTTAGGATAATGCTTGCGATATCCGCTGTATTCTAAGACACCCCGAATTAGGACTTTTTTTTTCGTAATTCAGCAACGTATCTGGACGATTATCTGACCTTAGCCCTAAGGTACGATACACGGCGGTACGGAAAAATTGTTATCTTATCCATAACCACTTGGATACGATAATGGATCTTATCTGCTTTCCAAATTCAAACAATCGACTTTCCGTCGATATCTATAACTCTATAGATATGACCGTTAGTTCGATTCCCTTTCCTAATTTGAACATGATAAGAAAGATCTTGCGGATCGCGTGGATGGTTGGTCTTAAATTGTTATCTTGTGTGTGATTTATTTTCCTTTTAAATAAAGAAAATCCAAAAATATTTTAGTTAGGAATTAAATTAGGAATTTTGCATAGGGAATCTTAAATGTATCTAAAAGATAGAATAATTATCTGATTTAAATTGGGATTTAGGGTAGTTTATTTCCTAGTTTAAATTAGGGATTGTTCTAGTCATAATATATTATTTAGGATATTTAATTATTTCGAATTTTCATAAAAATACCCAAAAAGAGTCACTTTAGGATAGATTAAGTCATTTTTCACTAGGATAGATTGCATGTTAATTTGAGTAATATTTAATTTCGAATTTTAATAAAAAAATACCAAAAAAGAAGTTGTTCTAGAATAAATAAAGCTGCTTGTTTAAAGGTAGATCGCATGTTAATTTAGGCATTTTATTTATTCCGAATTTCATTGGAAAAATACCAAAAATAAATCATTTGCCCGTCATTAGAAATAGGTCATATTGCCGCATGACATATAGTCCGTATGTTAGGATTCATTAATCGCATGTCATGGCACGTAGGTTAGTTTTGATCTTAATAAAGAGAAAACCCTAAAGAACATATTGTGTGGATTACTTTGTTAATTAGAAATCATGTTAAGACTGTCTGTATGATTTTCTAACTAACAATGCAGATGCTTTCGTTGCTCTAAGGTATGTTATTATCCTAATCTAGCAATTTATTTACCGCTGTTTTTATTGGGTGTTAAATTGGTGGATTGCGCAGTCGCATGATCACCCCACATGTTAGTATCTAGGTAATAAAATGGATCTAGCTGCTTACTCAAACATTTTTTTGAAAGAAAAAGTATCGATAGAGCGTTAGACTAGATCTAGCGTAATCAAATCCCCAAGCTTAGAATCTCGAGTTTGTGGAAATAAAATATATCTCCCTATATTTTATTTAGGCTTCTAATTGACCTACCGCAAATAGATTAGTCGCGATTCCAAAATGAAAATCATTTGTATGTTAACAACTTGAACCTTAAGTTGCGAATTGGTAGGGTTTGAGAGGGCCGAGGTTTAAACTTAATAATTCATTAACCAAACCCCTAGTAGTGTACCAGCGCAGGTGAGGTCGCGATAGTAACTGTAAGTAGATCAGACAGAAGTAAAGAATAAGGCCAAAAACAGGGGTCGATGCACACGAAATTTCTGAGCATTTCATTTGACTCTCCTTCAAGTGGAACGAAGTCAAGCGAGTTAAAAAGTCTTAAATTCCAGCCATCATCTCGGAAAAAGCATCACCACTGAAATACCACTTTAAAGAAACATCGCCTTTTCAATGGCTTCCCACGCCGTCTTCGCCAAACCCAGATCCGTGGACTCACAAAAGCCATAAAACATTGATGGGTCTCTGTATAATCCTAAGTTTTCTAAGTAATTTGATTTTGACGTGCATTAAGATGAATTTGGATTATGTTCTTTCACGTTGGAGTGGAAAGCTGAAATAAAAATGAACCAAATAAATGAAAGGTCTCATCCTGTTGGTCTGATTCCCTTTCTAGAAAATGAAATATTCTTGGGTCTCCTAAACCCATCATCTCACGTCAACTTCAAGATGCTACAGTGAAGTTTCTCTTCGCTTTCACGCAAGAAAAAATAGAACAAAGAACTTTCTCTTTTGCTGCAATTTAACAATTCCACTCTTGACCAGAACTCGAAGATTCTCCACCCACTTTCACTATGTTGAATTGTCTCCATGCGATGGACCTTTCAACTCTTAGAGAAAGTTTCTTCCCTCGCCGTTTATGGAAATCATTCCCAGTTAGTGCCTCTTCACTGGTCTAGAATACAGTTTCGACCCTGAAAGATGGCAAGAGATTCGAATCTTGTCACCTTTTTCGTATTCGTAGCATCAATTTTGTTTCTCGTCATACCCATTAATGGAAACAATCTTCTGTATGTGCTTTGCCAACCTGAGAAAGGCAATTACACTTTTGGCAGTCCATTCAGGAACAACCTTGAACAGCTTCTGGGCACTTTGGCTTCTAGCACTGCAAAGACAGGCTTCAGCAACAGTTCTGCTGGGGATGGCACTGATCAAGTATTTGGCCAAGCACTTTGCAGGCATGATGTGAATAGGAGTGTTTGTGGGGATTGCATCAGGACTGCAAGTCAAGAGATCATGAGCCGGTGCAACAAGAGAGATGCTGATATTTGGTATGATTATTGCCAAATATCTTATTCATATAATGATTTTTTCTCCGCGATGACTTACCAAGGAAAGTACCCAGATTGTATTAAGCAGAAGAACGTATCGAATCCGGACGAGATGAGCACTGCCCTGAAAAAGTTTATGGATGGTCTCAAAAGTAAGGCTACATCCGCTTCATCGATGTTTGCGGCGGGCAGTTCGAAATTCTCGAGCCAAGAACATGTCTATGGCCTCGTGCAGTGTACAAGAGAAATCACTTGGGATGATTGTAATACCTGTTTGGTGGGGGCCTTGGGGGATCTGACATCATTTTGCTCCCGTCATCAAGGTGGAATCGTTGTCAGCAGATATTGCAACGTGAGGTTCGAGCTTTACCGCTTCTATAATCTGCATTCTAAAGGTAATTAATTTGGATTCTTTGCTTAGACTCTGTTGTTGGTCACGGAGTATTGATGCCCGTAGAAATTAGAAATGAGACCTGGGAAACTGCCGTAAAGAGTATTTTGTGTGATCTTCCCAGTTTGAGAGTTCTATGGAAACAGCCAGAGGAAGAATTGCACAAATCATAGTATCAAAGTCAAATTAGAAGTTTTCAACTCTAAGTAATAACTTTTCAGATGAAAGTTCTCGTATTGAGTTTTATCCTTATAAAGGATGTATTAGAATTCATCTACTCATAGTAGATTAAGTACAAAATATGCAAGATATATATTTTTCCACGCAGAAAATTTTTACAACAGATTTCCTTATGAAAACAGAGGGATTGGATCGACCTGATGATAGACCAGTTGTCGTAAAGCATTTCATTGACCTGATTGGATTCCAAAACATTTGGTTATTCTTTATTAGTCGGCTTGATGAGCAGTCTTGTTGGACATCTTGATTCTTGAGCCGATCCTAGCTGTTTTTATTATTTTCGCAGCCAGTAAAATTGCCTGGCTGACTACTTGAGTTCTCTCAGCGGGAGTTGAAAATTGGATTTTGAACATTTGTTTATTATTTGATTGTTACATTGTAGGTTTGGATAAGGCAAAGATGGTTTTGTTGGTATTAGGTATTCTGGTAGGGGCATTGCTACTTTCCCTTGGGGTTTGTGTTGCCTTTCGAAGACAGAAAAAGACAACGACCAGAGGTATATTACACAAGTTAGTTTCAGTCACCAACTGATATCTCGGACACTGTTTAATCACAAGAATTCGGATCTTTTTTTTCTTTTTGGGTTTCCCAGATGAAGAGAAAGACGAGAATGTATTGCGACATGAATTGGCGAAGCCCATTGAGCTATCGATTCCAAAAGGGGATCTAGAATTTTCTGATGATATGCTTGTCATGAATTTGGCAACTCTGATGGCTGCCACAGTTAACTTTTGCCTTACAAACAAACTCGGACAAGGCGGATTCGGCATTGTTTACAAGGTTAAACATTAGATGCGATCATATTCAATTTGGTGGGAGAGTTACCCTGAAAAACATAACTGATGACTATTGTTTAAGTTGTTCCAGGGAATTCTACCAGATGGAAACGAAATAGCAGTAAAGAGGCTGTCGAGGAAGTCATGGCAGGGTGTAGAAGAGTTTAAAAATGAAATCAAGCTGATTGCAAAACTCAAACACAAAAATCTCGTGAGGCTTTTGGGGTGGGGCATAGATGGACATGAGAAGCTACTCATATATGAATACATGGCCAACAAAAGCCTCGATGTCTTCCTCTCTGGTTAGTCCTCGTACAGTCTGTTTTCTCTCACAAGTGGACCACACTCCTATTATCTTTACACATTCAATGAAAATTGTGTCACCTACTGCTTTTCAGACCCGATGAAGAGATCACAACTTGATTGGAGAGCACGCTACAACATAATTCATGGGATTGCCAGAGGACTGCTTTATCTTCATGAGGATTCCGTGCCGAAGATCATCCATAGAGATCTAAAGCCAAGCAACGTGTTGCTGGACATCGACATGGTTGCCAAGATATCGGATTTCGGCATGGCAAGGATTTTCTCAGAGAAGCAGAATGTAGCAAACACCAGAAGAGTTGTCGGGACTTTGTAAGCTATGCCTCCCCTGCCTTGTGCAATTTCTGATCTTTCTCCATTCAGTTATTGTCGTTTGCATTACGGTCGAGTTTTCTTTTCCTTTTAGTTTTTGTTACTGAAAATATTTTGAGAATAGTTTTCTGAATTCAATTTTCAAAAAGAGGTATGCGGGATCTTCAGTCTGCCTAACTGGGGTCTATATATCTCATTTTCATTTAGCTCGGAAATCAGTATAGCACGAGAAGAACTTTGTAAAATATCACTTGCCTTCCCATTTTGATTAAAAGGACACTAGAAAAGCGCCTCTTGTTAATTTTTTTTAATCCAGAGTGTGGTTTGTATTCTAAAAAATTAAACTTGTCTGAAATTCACTTAAAATTTGCTCTTGCCTGTGCACAAAAGAAAATCACTTGTCTGAAATTCCATGAAACTTGTTTTTGCCTGTGCACGAAACAGCGGTTACATGGCCCCCGAATATGCAATGGAGGGACAATTCTCTGCGAAGTCTGATGTGTTCAGCTTTGGAGTCATCCTGCTCGAAATCATCAGTGGGAAGAAAAATAGTGGTTTCCACCTCACCAAACGCGCAACATCGCTGCTAAAATATGTAACGCTCTTTCTCCTAGCATGCTTGCATCTCATTTGGAGATCTGAATCTTGTGTTTATGGGCGTGTATGGACCAAGGGTTTTGAATTCACTTAGATGAAATATCTCGGTGACACACATAAACTATGCGCAGTCATGGATTTTGTGGAACGAAGGGAAAGAGCTTGAATTCGTGGACCCTTTCCTGCTGAAATCGTTCGCACCAGCTGATGTGCGCAGAACCGTTCAAATAGGGCTTTTATGCGTGCAAGAAGATCCAGCGGACCGACCTCTCATGACGGATGTGGTGGTTCTTCTTAGAAGTGGACCGTCCGTGCTCTCTCAGCCAAAACAACCTGCATTTTCAGTCGGGCGAGACATCGCCTTGGATATGCTTTCAATGCCAGAAAGTTCTTGTACCAACGATCTTACTGCTTCTACAATGTTGCCACGGTGAATAGTGGCTATCAACATCGAAACATTTGACAGCGACACGACTCTCGGGTTCAAGGTGTAACATGTACTGCTGGTTCAAGCAGAAATTAAAATTCATGATCTGTCTTAGCTGTCTGATAATAGGTAAACTGAGCATACGTAGGTTGTAAAGAAACCATGTAAATGACAGATGCGGTCTTTGTGAATTTCCTGTACATGTACATCTCTACCTCTTCTTTCATCGAATAGATTAGATCTCAGAAAGAATGATGATGATGGTCGTAACTAGATGAACAGCTACCTTCATGTGTATAGGCTTGGTCGTAAGGTGAGCTTTTGTATTTGAAGGCACTTTTACTTTTTAAATGTTTTATTGTTTTTCCAATATTACGACAAACACATATTTTTGAGGTTTTTTTTATTAATTTTAAGCATATGAAATTTTCATAATATATAGGTGTTAAGGACTACATTCGTATACAAATTTTTTTATGAAGTTTTATGAAATTTGCACAAATATTTAAAATATGAACCGAAAAGTATTTTCTTTTTTCGTTTTCTTTTTTCTTTTGAGAGGTCGAGAGAGACGGGTTGTGACACTCGAGATTTAATTTTTGCTGAACATAATCTCTTGGTTAAACCAGTCACAAGCAACCTAAATGACTTGCATGATCAAATTCTTGTAAAGTCTCGCGAAATCTTGATATACTATTGATTTTATCCGGCTTGTTAATTTTCCCCCTTCCTGCAATAATAATTGCATCATGTCTATATAGTTGATTTGCGCGTTGACTTGTGGTCCATGCATGGACAAAGTTCTTTATCTGATACTACCCTATATAAAATATCTTCTGAACGTCTCTTCTTCGCCATCCAATCATCAAAACGTGAATTCTTGCTTCATTCTTTGCCTCTCTCTCGTCTAATTCTTCTTCTTCTTCTTCAAATTTCTCAGCATTATACTCACACTACTGAAGCTGCACCTAGCTCCACCTACGATACAAATCTCAAAACACTCGTCTCTTCCCTCTCCTCTGCCGCTGCCGCCGATGCCGACGGCTTCGTTAAAGTCACCGCCAGCAAAAGCCCTCTTGATCTCACCTATGGGCTATTCCTCTGCTGTGGCGACGGCCATGCTGCCACTTGCAACGATTGCGTGGCTAACGTGAGCAAGGAAAAACTCGTGCATGCCCTAATGAGAAGGATACCATCACTTTGCATGACGAGTGCATGTTGCATTACTCGAACCAATCAATTTTCTATGTCAAGCAAGGAAATTGAGTAGCTTCACCCAGTTGCTGAAGGATACGACCGATTAATTGGCCGAGATGGTGGCGAGGGATGGGTCTGGCAAGAGGAGATCGCGACGAGGCAAGAGGGAGAGTCTTGGCCCCGAGCTGCAATGTTAGGTTTGCGTTTTAGAAGTTCTATAATGGACTGTCTTCTACAAAGCACGGGCACCAGCAGTGTGAGCACTGACGTTGAAACTTGGCAGCTCCTCTAAACTACCATATATCAAATCAAATACTAAGTTAGTTACACTTGGAGATGCATGTTCTAACAAACTCTCTAGTAATAACTCTGTCATCAATTTCGAAGTGAAATATAATTGCACGCAGCAAATTTGAAGCTGGCTTTCTCAAAAAAAGTGGGACTCCACCGAAATTTGAGATTCTCTCTAATGAAGTGCTAGAGAACAAAACGCACTGAATTCCTTATAAAATCTCTGCATTATCAAAGCCAATAATAGAGCAATCATTTCATACCACAATCGTGGCAAGAGAATGGACCATAAGGTGCACTTTAATTAATACATCGATTCGGACTCCTCAACCTCTAGGGTCAAAGTTCCCTTCCGCGACTCTTTGACATACTCAACATCATCTTCCAACGCTAGTTTCCCTTGTTGAACTAATGAGTCCTAAAGCCTTCCATAACCAAGGCATATGAGAGCCAGCGATTACATATCCATCGGGAAAAAGTGAATGTGAATGTGGCATAAAAACATTTTCAATTGGGAATGGCAGATAGCCATAACTAAGCTTAAGTATCAGCAGAATGTCCATTCACAAGGAGAGGAACTCCTTGTGATTTTTTGATAATGTCGTTTCCAATCTCAAGGAGATCCAGACGTTGTTGCTTTTCCTTTTTGTCGAATAACCATTTTTTAAACAAGGCCATAGAGTCTTCATGAGAAAAACCTTTTAGATTATGCATCGGATGAAAATTCGGTATAGAAATGTGTGAATTTGGAATTAACTCAGAAGAGGCGCAGTTTGATTGAATCATGGTCTAGATTCCGAAATCCAATGTTAAATGTGTCTAATTGGGACCCTATCAACATGGGTGGCCTCCTAGAGACAAAACCGTGGTGTCGGAATATAATGGATTAAAGTGGGTAATACCTCGAGTGAATTGGGCTAAAGAGTTACACGACCAAGAAAAAAAATCAATTTGATTTTCTTCCCCAAATAAAAAAGAGAAACTCAAGCGAAACGTTTCGGATGGGTCCAATCCTTACTTAGGCCTTGTTGCATAAACTCGTATGGATCAAATTTAATCTATCAAAAGAATTACTCCGTTGCTGTAATTTGATGGAAAATTCAAGGCTCTAAGCGTCACCAAAATCACTTTCATCCCCATCTCCTCTCTCTCTCTCTCTCTCTTTACAACTACATCACTGGGATACATATCTTGACTTTTCTTCTTCTTCTTCTTCTTCCAGTCTCCCCGTTGAAACCAAAGAAAAACGCAACTCACGCAATTGACTTTTCAATGAACTCAGACGGGCTAACGCTTCTTCCATCCTCACCGTCCATCTTATTCGCAAGTCGCTTGAATATCGATGGCGTTACTAATCCAACTCCTGTCGCTTTAATACGTTACGGAATGGACCTCAATGTTTTTTACTTTAAGGATAATCTCACACTGGTTTGTCTTGACTTGTAAACATCTCTTCTGACCTTCCCGTAAGAACTTTCATGATTTAAACTATCATTGTTCACACGTTTTGTACCTTTTAAATATGTCAAATTTCATATTTTAAATGTTCATGTTAAAAACGTCTTGAGTTTGTAAAAGAAACCCGATTCAAGTAAATTTCCTAATTTGGGTAGGTTTTTTGGTTTGAGTAGATTTTCTGAAAGAAGTTTTATTATGTTGGATTCAATTATCATGTTCATATAGGTAATAGAATTCTACTCGATGGACACAAACTAGAACAAACAAGAAGCATGTTAGGATTTAATGTCTATGAGTTTTCTGTGTGAGTTCTTCGTAAGAGATTGTGAGATAACACTTGTAGGTTTTCTTTGATTGTAGTCAGTGGCTGGGAACAAATGAACATTTGAGCGATTGTAAACTTTGTACTCTCCAAATTTATAGTGGATTTCTTGGCAGCAAGCTTTCCCCATGAAGTAGGTACTTACACTCGAACCAAACCATGGAAATCTCTAGTGTCCTTATTGTTTCTTATTGATTTCTCTAGTAATTTTGCTCTCTTACGTTTGACTTAAATTACAAGATCGGTTAGCTTCTACATTATTTTTACTGCAATTGGCATCAAAGCTAAGACAAGGATTTTTAGATTTAATTTGGGGCTTTTACTTGTCTAATCATTGTGAAATGTTGTTGTAATTATTTCTGAAGCGAAAATAGAAATTGAGAACTTTAACTGCAAGAACAACTTTGGGTTGTGGAGCATTAAGATGCGTGTGCAATTAACAGCCCAAAGTTTAGCAACGGTGTTGGATGATTAAGATGAATTGTTAGAAATGATGAAAGAGGCTATAAGGTAGAGTTGATGGAGCAAATGAAGAGTATAATCTTGTTGAATCAATTGGGTGATGTGTTAGTACAAGCAATTGAGAAGAAGAATGTAGTAGCTTTGTGGGTAAAACTTTAGGCCCTTTATGTAACAAAGGGTTTAAATTATCATCTATACATGTTGAAAATAATGTTTTCAATTTTGATTTGCTAAAGGTACTTCCATCTGTGTCTACTTAGATAAGTTTAACAAACTCACAAGGATTTGAAGAATATTGACGAAGCCCTAATTGATGAAAAACAGGGCATGATGTCGTTGGCATTTCTACTAAAGTCATGGGAGCACTTTATAATTCGCTATTATAAGGTCATATTGTGATAACCTCAGAAGAGGTAAAATCCACCTTGCTCTATAAGAGTGGCTGAAGAAGTTGCGAGATCATAAACAAGCATATGATGTAGAACATGGACTAGTGATTCAAGGTAGAGATGAACATCGGGGTCCAGTACCCGAGGTAAAACTAGGCTAAAGTTGCGGCATAGAAAGTACAAGGTCGCGTGAAGTGCTTTGAATCATGAGAAGAGGAGTACAAGGAGAGATTGTACAAAGCTGCTAAATGGAGGTGGTAGGCAAAATGACACAAGCAATGTGGTGAATGTTGCCGAGGGGACCACTAGTGAGGCGAAAACTGTCTTGTGTGTGATTACTAGCTCGTTAGGAGACAAACAGGTGCTAGATTTTGGGTGTTCTTATCATATGACGCCTCATTAGAACTTCTTCATTACTTATCAGACTCAAAATGTCGATAGTCTTTTGATGATGAAAAATGCATCCTGCAAAGTTGTGGAGATAATAACAATTCAGGCTTGGATGCATGATGGGGTAGAGCACACATGAGAGACATGAGGCATATACTTGAGCTTAAGAACCTTATTTTTCTAGGGACACTCAATGGCATCTAATATAAGTACTATAGAAAGTGCAGTGCTGAAGATTTGTTAGTGTGCCGTGACAATGATGAAGGGAAATAAGGTGAGTTTTCTCTATCATTTACTAGGAAGAACCATGACAGGATTTGCTTCAATTTATCAGGTGAGTCAAACTCAAACTTGACTTAGTTATGGTATATGCGGTTGGGGCACATGAGTGAGGCAAGTATGACGATGCTGAGTGAGAGGGATTGTCGAAGGGTTAAAAGACAACGAAGCTAGACCTGTGTAAGCAAGACATCTTTCGGAAGCGATTGGGTCACAGTTCAACTATGCATTCGACAAACCAACCAGTTTATTACATTCATTTTACAAGAATCAAAGCTTGCCTTTTAATCGTGTTTTGAGCTGAAAATACTCGATGTCTGCCAATAATTTATTTTACACCAAAATGAATTTAATCTTGCAGGCGTGGACGCTATGGACTGAAGGAAGAGAGTTGGAACACGCGGTTCCTTCTCTAGCAGAATCAGGCTCAACAGCTGAAATAGTCAGGTGCATTCACATCGGCCACTTGTGTGTCCAGGAAGATCCTGGAGATAGATCGACAATGTCGGAAGTAGTGACGCTTTTGGGAGGTCAAACAGGAACTCTTCCGGAACCGAAAAAGCCAGATTTTTCAGTCAGTAGAGTCGTTCAAGAACTCGATTAATCATCAGCAACTAATATTTCTGTCAATTAGATGATTGTTTCTAGTATCTTGCCTAGGTGAACCAGCACGTAGATTAGTTGAGTAAGGTTTCATTAGCCCACGGTTGTAAAATTCTACGCTGGTTAGAGGAACTTGTCATGTTTTGGAAGAATTACTCCGCTCATGAAAATCGCTGTATAAACAATCGATATTATTGCACATGGAGAACGCCGACTTGTTGAGTATAAAGAAATTGCACAAATTGTGGAGACCCATGTATCCATAGGTGGATCAATGCAAATTCTGTAAACCAGAAGCTCCATATATTTTCTTGAACTGAAGCAGTGTCAATGCAATTTGGCTTTTCTCGAATAGAACTCCAGTTCTTTCCAAGTTTTGGATATTAATAATGGCTAATACAGCATCGGACTTATGGAGATAAGTGCAGGAGGGAAAAATCTGTTCCCTTACCAATGGTCAATTTGCAATTAAATCCTCTTTTTTTTGTTCTTTTTTTTATAGCCTTTTTCCGCCTGATTCGATTAATCATAAGATAGAGATAAATGAGCAAGATCGCAAATTGCCATGTCATCAACGGTCCCAAACTTACGGGATTCTCGACTTGGCATCAAGAGGTTATGCCAAACTGGATTCGAATTCGAGACATCTTGCTTCTCAAATCGCTAGGTCCGGATTGCCATATCTGAATTACATCACTTTCGCCAATTAGCTCAACTAGTTCCTTGGATTGAGTTGCCATTGAAAATTCCCCCAACTAATGCAGTTTGTCCTTGACAGAACGTTCTATTAGTAGACTAAAAGAGATGAAGACAGGTCTGATATTGACAGTATAGAAAGGAAATTTCCTTGGCGGGCTACTTCCTAACAATTTACATATGCGACTTGACTTTGAATTCCTAAAACTATCCTTCATTGACAGGGTTTAAAACTATGGAAAACCCTAAACTGATACATATATGACAGATTTACTCAAAACTAATTTTTTGACCATAAAAAACCCAAAACTGGTATACCTATAACAAATTTACCTCGAACTAATGTTTTAACCACCAAGAACCCAAAATTGATACATTTGTGATAATTTTACCCTTCGTCGGTTTCTGTTAAATTGGATTTATATCACGAAAAATCACAACTTGATACATTTGTGGCAAACGGAGGGGAAAACCCCAAATTGATACACTTGTCAACTATGACACGTCATTTAACTCAGCAATTTGACGGTAAAATTTAACAGGAATTAACGGAGGATAAATTTATCACGGATGTACTAGTTTGAGGTTTGTGATGGTCAAAAAGTTAGTTTTGGGTGAATATATCACGAGTGTCTGGGTTTGGAATTTTTCGTGGTACTAATCCTTATTTATACCCTCTACTTTTGTTTTCTCGAGTCTTTCCATGTGGCGATTTTCTAATCCCAATTAACCACCAGATCATGCAATAAAGGGTCACACATGAGAACCAAAGTCTAGCATCAATCCCATGCAAACTGTTTTGGAGCCCATCTCTCTAATTCCTGTGGTTGCTACTTTTAACATACATGGACACGGAAACCACGTCATATAGGAAAGGGTTGGATATGCTGATTTCAGTAGACCCATTTCATTGGTCAGAGTCAAAGTCACTCGACCAATAGGATGCTTAGATGCATTTCCGTTCCAATCCCGCTCACGACTAGAATGGAAGTCTTGGTCTTCTATCAGGCTTCATTGTAAAATACTTGCGTTGACCCGATTTGCTGTACTTTTGTGGGGAGGGTATCGAATCTGTACTTGTGCGCCTAATCTCTACACAAATCCGTTTCGTAACCACTATTTTGTGGGGTGGGTTTGTTTCATTTCTTACAAATGTCAGTCTCAGATACCAAATAAATAATGAAGCGTGAAGGATGTGCTTTCTTCCGGAATCCTGCTGATGGCTTTCATCAGTGACTCTGTGGAGAGGTGATTACTCAGAATTGGAGTGCACTAAAGAAATGATCACCTTGTTTCGTTCTCAGGTGGTCTCAAGAACCATCCTACAGCTCTTTTTTCATTGTCTTCTTCGTGGATTTCACAACCCGGTTCTGGCTGATATCCCCGAAAAGCACTGCCCCGACAACAGTTCAAATGCCACAAACAGTGCATATCGGGGCAACCTCCAGGAGCTCACTTCTTGGATGATCAAGAACGCTTCTTCCTCCAAGTTCTTCGAGGACTCGTCTGGGAACTCCCCAAATAAAGTTTATGGTCAATACATGTGCTTCAACTATGTCCCCAATTCAACATGCCAAAGTTGCATAGTCAAGGGATCAGAAGACATCCTGGAGCTTTGTCCAAACAAGATGGAAGCCGTCGTTTGGGAGGATTCTTGCCAGTTGCGTATATCCGACCAAAAATTTTTCGGCCGTCTGTTTGAAATATACAAACATCAGTTCAATCCGAAAAATATATCTGACCCTGGCAAGTTCGGGTCAGTGGTAGATGAAACTTTAAGTTTTCTTGCCCGGAAAGCAGTTCTTGAGTCTCCAGGGACTTACTATGCTACTAAGGAAAAGGAATTTGAATTGGGCACAAACCAGACTTTATATGCTCTTGTTCAGTGCACTCAGAACTTAACAGCAGATGATTGTCGCAAGTGCCTCCAAGAAGCAACAAGACATGTGAAAGATTGCTGCTATTTTTCGCTCGGAGCAAGAGTTCTAAGTCCGAGTTGCTACTTGCGATATGAGTTATATGATTTCTATGGAACAAACGAGCCGGTGAAGAAGTCTGGTAAGGTTATGCCAAAAATTTTTACCTGTAATTGTTCTTCTCCTCACGAAGTCTGTAGTTGTTAATATTAGAACTGATTGAATCTGTGAAGAGGCTGCAACTATTTCTTGTCAAAAGCAGGGAAAAAGTGGCTGATCAAAGTTCTCACAATTTCATTGCTCTGCTTGGCGGCAATCAGTTTGTGCTCCTGGATTTTCTTCATCGTCATCAAAAGTAACAATCTTTATCCTAATGGTGATTTATGTGCCCTCCCCAAATTCCAATATATTTGAGACTCATCATGTTTGATTCCAGGGAAGAAAGACCTCGCAGATAAACAGGATCAACCTCTGGTTACTGGTGATTCTGCTCATGGTATTCTTCTATTGCGATACATCCCAGGAAATACTCTGACTGAAATTCAAGATCATCCATATTTTGATATGAGATGCATACTTGCGGCTACTGACAACTTCTCAGATACACTAAAACTAGGACAAGGTGGATTCGGTCCAGTTTACAAGGTGGCAATAGTTCAATTAAAAAAAAGTGTTGGTTGCCGAATTTTAAATAGATACTCTTGCTTTTCTGGATTTTGTTAAGTAGTTTCTTGTTTTTGATTGAAAGGGTATTTTATGGGATGGGAGAGAAGTTGCGGTGAAGAGGCTAGAGAGCTGGTCAGAGAAGGGTTCCGAAGAATTCAGAAACGAAGTCCTACTCATAATGAAACTTCAACATAAGAACCTTGTCAGGCTTCTTGGATTTTGCGCAGAACGAGAGGAGAAGTTGCTTGTCTATGAGTATATGCCAAATAGAAGTCTTGATGTCTTTCTCTTCGGTATACACCAGTCCTGCAGGGTCTCGTGAATAACATGCTAAATATCATATTTATCTGATATTTGGTAACTTCTTTTTTTGGTATAGACGCACAGAGAAGGATCGACCTGAGTTGGAGCAGACGTCTGAACATAATCATCGGCATCGCTCGAGGTCTGCTATATCTTCATGAGGATTCTCGTCAAAGAATCATCCACAGAGACCTCAAAGCAAGCAATGTATTATTGGATTGCGACATGAACCCAAAAATCTCTGACTTTGGACTGGCAAGGATCTTTGCAGGAACAGAAAATGAAGCAAATACTGCTACACTAGTTGGAACCTAGTAAGTACAGTTTCCTTCACAGGACTTAAATGATGTTCGAGAGTTCTTTGAAGTGATATAAATCTCGGCACTTTTAGCTTGGACTCTATGTTGCTTCATTTTGCCACAAGCTGACATTTTATTCTCTGCCTAGTGGTTACATGGCGCCGGAGTATGCAATGGAGGGGTTATATTCCATAAAATTGGATGTCTACAGCTTTGGAGTTCTCCTGCTGAGATAATAACAGGGGAGAGAAATGCCGGCTTTTGTCAGTCAAGATGTGCCTCGAGTTTGCTAGCCTATGTAAGTTATAACTCGATTACACCTCCGGCTTTCACACCATTCACGTAATTAAGACTTAATAAATTCGAAAAGAATCCTATATGAGAAAAGTTTTGAGGTCACAATGACAGAAAATTTGGAAGATCAGACAGTAAAATACAACAAATGTGCTATGGCATTAGACTCGTAAATCTCTAATTTTTGCTTATGCTTGTTCTCTCATACCTCGGTCATGGCATCGGTTGCTGTTTTTGTGCATATTGATGAATATTACTAGTTGCATTGCGCAACATGTTGGTCCGTTGCATCCTTTTTCTTTCGTAATTCCTGGTTGGCGTTTAGCATTAGAAATGATGGGATGACATAACTTTATTGCAGGCATGGCAATTATGGAATGAAGGAAGAGCAATGGAGTTGATGGATCCATTGCTCCACAACGAGTGTTGTCCTGAAGAATTCATGAAATGTGTCCACGTCGGACTTTTGTGCGTTCAAGAAGACGCGTTCGGCCATGTCGGCTGTCAATGTGATGCTCAAAATGGATGCTGTAATTCTCCATCAACCTTTTAAACCCGCCTTCTCGGTCAGCGGATTCACTCATTGGTCCAATGGAGGTGTTGAAGACAGTGATTATTCCGTTAATGGCTTGACGGTTTCCACTGTGGCACCTCGGTGAGAAAAGTCTACCCTAGGAGATAAACACGGTTCCTTGTACAAGTATACTGCTTGGACATGGTAACTTGTACACTAGTTATTCGCTAAACAACCGATTCTCAACCATAAGCTGTTTAATTATGCAAGATGTCCATCTCGGCTCGAGAGACATCGACACATCGAGGACCTTATCATTTTCCAACCTTCCTCATTGATTTTCATGGCTCTTGAGCCGGAAATAAAAGCTCCTAATATGAATCCATGTTTTTTTTTTTTTGGTGTGAATGTAAGTATTATAAACCAGATGAAGTACAGCAGCTTAGGGGCATCCCCCAGTATTATAATCCATGTTCTTCCTTATTGTTTGGTTGTGAATGGTGGATTTGATGCTGTTACTTTCTTTTTTTTGGTCTGTATGCTGTTACTTGATATGGTGCTATTTCCATTACTAAGATATTGATGAGGGCCAACCAGACTTGCGCATCAACCAGTTTAATAATGCGACCGCTCAAATTCCACATGTAGAGGAGGTCGTTATATACTTTATAAGCAATAATATATATAACCAAACTCCATGGAAGACATCGTACGAAACAATCATAAATCACGTGAATCCCATGTAATTAAACCAGAGTCGACAAAAGAGTCCTGCACAACGCTTCACTTTGCTGTATTTTAATACCGACCGACACTTTTTCATTGTTATTGCACACAGCAACTTGGGTCGAACTTCGAGGGGCTAGCGTGCCCCGCAGCCCGTCCGGGCCCGTGTCCTGACCGTGGACGATACATATTTCCAAGTTGAACATTGAGGCACTCCTATCCATGGACTTGAGCCGTCACGCTTGAACAAAAATATTATTGTCGTGCAGGTTATAACTCATGCCGAAGAGTCAAATTCAAATGGAATGACCCCTCCCAGTGGACAGAAGTAAAGAATATGACCAAAAACAGGGGTCGATGCACACGAAGTTTCTGAACATTTCATATGACTCTCCTTCGAGTGGAACGAAGTCAAGCGAGTTAAAAAGTCTTGAATTCCAGCCCATCATCTCTGAAAAAGCATCTACACTAAAATACCATTTCCAAGAAACATCGCCTTTTCATTGGCTTCAATTGCCGTCTTCGCCAAACCCAGATCTTGTGGACTCACGTAAAGCCAAAGAACAATGACGGGTCTCTGTATAATCCTAAGTTTTTCTAACTAATTTGATTTTAACATGTAATGCGATGAATTTGGATAATGTTCTTTGACGTTGGAGGGGAAAGCTGAAATAAAAATGAATGAAAGAAATAAAGGGTTCATACCACGAAAACCCCAAATGAGACACCTGTGATAAATTTACTACAAATTAATTTTGGGATCACAAAAAATCTCAAACAAGTACACATGTGACAAATTTATCCCAAATTAATTTTTTCACTACCAAAAATCCCAAACTGGTACATTTGTGACAAATTTATCATCCATTAAATTGAATTAATACTACGAAAAATCACAAACTCGTACACTTGCGACAAATGGAGGGTAAAATCCTAAACAGTACACCCGTTAACTGTCACGTGTAATCAAATTCATAAATTTGACCATAAAATTTAACGGAAACTAACGAATTGTAAAATTATCACAGGCATACCGATTTGGGGTTTTTGGTAGTCAAAAAATTAGTTTGTGGTAAATTTATCACGGATATACCTGTACGGGGTTTTTCGTCATATTAAACCATAACTAAAAGGTTTTATCCTGTTGGTCTGATTCCATTTCTAGAAAATGAAATATTCTTGGGTCTTCTAAGCCTTTCATCTCATGTCAACTTCAAGATGCTACAGTGAAGTTTCTCTTGGCTTTCATGGAAGAAAAGGCAGACAAATGACATTTCTCTTTTGCTGCAATTTTATAATAATTCTACTCTTGACCGACTTGAAGATTCTCCGCCCACCTTCACTGTGTTGAATTGTATCCATGCCATGGACCTTTCAACATTAGAGAAAACTTCTTCCCTCACCGTTTATGGAAATCATTCCCAGTTAGTGCCTCTTCACTGGTCTAGAATACAGTTTCGACCCTGAAAGATGGCACGAGATTCGAATCTTGTCACCTTTTTCGTATTCGTGGCATCAATTTTGTTTCTTGTCACACCCATTAATGGAAACAATCCTCTGCATGTGCTTTGCCCACCTGAAAAAGACAATTACACTTTTGGCAGGAATAACCTCGAACAGCTTCTGCGCATTTTGGCTTCTAGCACTGCTAAGACAGGCTTCAGCAGCCATTCTGCTGGGGATGGCACTGATCAAGTATTTGGTCAAGCACTTTGCAGGCATGATGTGGATAGGAGTGTTTGTGGGGATTGCATCAGGACTGCAAGCCAAGAGATAATGAGCCGGTGCAACAAGACAGATGCTGATATTTGGTATGATTATTGCCGAATATCTTATTCATATAATGATTTTTTCTCTGCGATGACTTACCAAGGAAAGTACCCAGAAAGTAATAGTCAGGAGAACGTATCGAATCCGGATGAGCAGAGCACCGCCCTGAAAAAATTGATGAATGATCTTAAAAGTGAGGCCACATTCGCTTCATCGAGGTTTGCGGTGGGCAGTTCGAAATTCTCGAGCCAAGAACATGTTTATGGCCTCGTGCAGTGTACAAAAGGAATCACTGGGGATGATTGTGATACCTGTTTGAGGTCAGCCTTGGGGGATCTGACAACATGTTGCTCTCCTCATCAAGGTGGAATGGTTGTCAGCAGATATTGCAATGTGAGGTTCGAGCTTTACCGCTTCTATAATCTGCATTCTAAAGGTAATTAATTTGGATTCTTTGCTTAGACTGTGTTGTTGGTCACGGAGTATTGATGTCTGTAGAAATTAGAAATGAGACCTGGGAAACTGCCATAAAAAGTTTTTGTAATCTTCCCGGTTTGAGAGTTCTATGGAAACAGCCAGAGGAAGAATTGCACAAATCATAGTATCCAAGTCTAGTTAAAAGTTTACAACTAACCATGAGTATACTGTTAGGGGAAAAACAGAACTGTTCGCAAGGACTGAGCGGTACTGAAGCTCGGTCATCTAAGTAAGGATAGTAAAATCAGCTATGCACGAGGAAATCCTTTTTTTCCAAGTGATTCAATCTAAGTAATAACTTTTCAGACGAAAGTTCTCGTATTGAGTTTTATCCATAGAAAGGATGTACCAGAATTCATCTACTTATAGTACATTAAGTACAAAATATGCAAGATATATATTTTTCCACGCAGAAAACTTTTACAAAAGAGTTTCTTATGAAAACAGAGGGATTGGATCGACCTGATGATCGACCAGCTGTCATAAAGCATTTCATTGACCTGACTGGATTCCAAAACATTTTGTTATTCTTTATTAGTCGGCTTGATGAGCAGCCTTGTTGGACATCGTGATTCTTGAGCCGATCCTAGCTGTTTTTATTATTTTCGCAGGCAGTAAAATTGCCTGGCTGACTTCTTGAGTTCTCTCTGCGGGAGTTGGAAATTGGATTTTGAATGTTTGTTCATTATTTGATGGTGACATTGTAGGTTTGGAGAAGGCAAGGATGATTTCGTTGGTCTTGGGTATTCTGGCAGGGGCATTGCTACTTTCCCTTGGGGTTTGTGTTGCCTTTCGAAGACAAAAAAAGATAACGACCAGAGGTATATTAAACACGTTAGTTTCAGTCACCAACTGATATCTCGAACACTGTTAATCACAATAATTCGGATCTTTTTTTTCTTTTTGGGTTTCCCAGATGAAGAGAAAGATGAGAATGCATTGCTACAGGAATTGGCGAAGCCCATTGAGCTATCGATTTCAAAACGGGATCTAGAATTTTCTGATGATATGCTTGTCATGAATTTGGCAACACTGAGGGCTGCCACGGTTAACTTTTGCCTTACAAACAAGCTCGGACAAGGCGGGTTCGGCATTGTTTACAAGGTTAAACATTTGATTGGATCATATTCAATTTGGTTGGAGAGTTTCCCTGAAAAACATAAACTGATGACTATTGTTTAAGTTGTTCCAGGGAATTCTACCAGATGGAAACGAAATAGCAGTAAAGAGGCTGTCGAGGAAGTCATGGCAGGGTGTAGAAGAGTTTAAAAACGAAATCAAGCTGATTGCAAAACTAAAACACAAAAATCTCGTGAGGCTTTTGGGGTGGGGCATAGATGGACATGAGAAGCTCCTCATATATGAATACATGGCCAACAAAAGCCTCGATGTCTTCCTCTCTGGTTAGTCCTCGTACAGTCTGTTTTCTCTCACAAGTGGACCACACTCCTATTATCTTTACACATTCAATGAAAATTGTGTCACCTACTGCTTTTCAGACCCGATGAAGAGATCACAACTTGATTGGAGAGCACGCTACAACATAATTGATGGGATTGCCAGAGGACTGCTTTATCTTCATGAGGATTCCGTGCCGAAGATCATCCATAGAGATCTAAAGCCAAGCAATGTGTTGCTGGACATCGACATGGTTGCCAAGATATCGGATTTCGGCATGGCAAGGATTTTCTCAGAAAAGCAGAATGTAGCAAACACCAGAAGAGTTGTCGGGACTTTGTAAGCTATGCCTCCCCTGCCTTGTGCAATTTCTGATCTTTCTCCATTCAGTTATTGTTGTTTGCATTACGGTCGAGTTTTCTTTTCCTTTTAGTTTTTGTTACTGAAAATATGATGAGAATAGTTTTCTGGATTCAATTATCAAAAAGAGTTATGCGGGATCTTCAGTCTGCCTAACTGGGGTCTATATGTCTCATTTTCATTTAGCTCGGAAATCAGTCTAGCACCAGAAGAACTTTGTAAAACATCACTTGCCTTCCCATTTTGATTAAAAGGACACTAGAAAAGCGCCTCTTGTTAATTTTTTTTAATCCAGAGTGTGGTTTGTATTCTAAAAAATTAAACTTGTCTGAAATTCACTTAAAATTTGCTCTTGCCTGTGCACAAAAGAAAATCACTTGTCTGAAATTCCATGAAACTTGTTTTTGCCTGTGCACAAAACAGCGGTTACATGGCCCCCGAATATGCAATGGAGGGACAATTCTCTGCGAAGTCTGATGTGTTCAGCTTTGGAGTCATCCTGCTCGAAATCATCAGTGGGAAGAAAAATAGTGGTTTCCACCTCACCAAGCGCGCATCATCGCTGCTAAAATATGTAACGCTCTTTCTCCTAGCATGCTTGCATCTCAATTGGAGATCTGAATCTTGTGTTTATGGGCCTGTATGGACCAAGGGTTTTGAATTCACTTAGATGAAATATCTCGGTGACACACATAAACTATGCGCAGGCATGGATTTTGTGGAACGAAGGGAAAGAGCTTGAATTCGTGGACCCTTTCCTGCTGAAATCGTTCGCACCAGCGGATGTGCGCAGAACCGTTCAAATAGGGCTTTTATGCGTGCAAGAAGATCCAGCGGACCGACCTCTCATGACGGATGTGGTGGTTCTTCTTTGAAGTGGACCTTCCGTGCTCTCTCAGCCAAAACAACCTGCATTTTCAGTCGGGCGAGACATCCCCTTGGATATGCTTTCGATGCCAGAAAGTTCTTGTACCAACGATCTTACTGCTTCTACAATGTTGCCACGGTGAATAGTGGCTATCAACATCGAAACATTCGACAGCGACACGACTCTCGGGTTCAAGGTGTAACATGTACTGCTGGTTCAAGCAGAAATTAAAATTCATGATCTGTCTTAGCTGTCTGATAATAGGTAAACTGAGCATACGTAGGTTGTAAAGAAACCATGTAAATGACAGATGCGGTCTTTGTGAATTTCCTGTACATGTACATCTCTACCTCTTCTTTCATCGAATAGATTAGATCTCAGAAAGAATGATGATGATGGTCGTAACTAGATGAACAGCTACCTTCATGTGTATAGGCTTGGTCGTAAGGTGAGCTTTTGTATTTGAAGGCACTTTTACTTTTTAAATGTTTTATTGTTTTTCCAATATTACGACAAACACATATTTTTGAGGTTTTTTTTATTAATTTTAAGCATATGAAATTTTCATAATATATAGGTGTTAAGGACTACATTCGTATACAAATTTTTTTATGAAGTTTTATGAAATTTGCACAAATATTTAAAATATGAACCGAAAAGTATTTTCTTTTTTCGTTTTCTTTTTTCTTTTGAGAGGTCGAGAGAGATGGGTTGTGACACTCGAGATTTAATTTTTGCTCAACGTAATCTCTTGGTTAAACCAGTCACAAGCAACCTAAATGACTTGCATGATCAAATTCTTGTAAAGTCTCACGAAATCTTAATATACTATTGATTTTATCCGGCTTGTTAATTTTCCCCCTTCCTGTAATAATAATTGCATCATGTCTATATAGTTGATTTGCGCGTTGACTTGTGGTTCATGCATGGACAAAGTTCTTTATCTGATACTACCCTCTATAAAATATCTTCTGAACGTCTCTTCTTCGCCATCCAATCATAAAAACGTGAATTCTTGCTTCATCATTTGCCTCTCTCTCGTCTTCTTCTTCTTCTTCTTCTTCTTCAAATTTCTCGGCATTATACTCACACTACTGAAGCTGCACCTAGCTCCACCTACGATACAAATCTCAAAACCCTCCTCTCTTCCCTCTCCTCTGCTGCCGCCGCTGATGCCGACGGCTTCGTCAATGTCACCGCCGGCAAAAGCCCTCTTTACCTCACCTATGGGCTATTCCTCTGCTGTGGCGACGGCCATGCCGCCACTTGCGACGATTGCGTGGCTAACGTGAGCAAGGAAAAACTCGCGCATGCCCTAATGAGAAGGATACCATCACTTGGCACGACGAGTGCATGTTGCATTACTCGAACCAATCAATTTTCTATGACAAGCAAGGAAATTGAGTAGCTTCACCCAGTTGCTGAAGGATACGACCGATTAATTGGCCGAGATGGTGGCGAGGGATGGGTCTGGCAAGAGGAGATCGCGACGAGGCAAGAGGGAGAGTCTTGGCCCCCGAGCTGCAATGTTAGGTTTGCGTTTTAGAAGTTCTATAGTGGACTGTCTTCTACAAAGCACGGGCACCAGCAGTGTGAGCACTGACGTTGAAACTTGGCAGCTCCTCTAAACTACCATATATCAAATCAAATACTAAGTTAGTTACACTTGGAGATGCATTTCGAAGTGAAATATAATTGCACTCAGCAAGTTTGAAGCTGGCTTTCTCAAAAAAAGTGGGACTCCACCGAAATTTGAGATTCTCTCTAATGAAGTGCTAGAGAACAAAACGCACTGAATTACTTATAGAATCTCTGCATTATCAAAGCCAATAATAGAGCAATCATTTCATACCACAATTGTGGCAAGAGAACGGACCATAACGTGCACTTTAATTAATACATCGATTCGGACTCCTCAACCGCTAGGGTCAAAGTTCCCTTCCACAACTCTTTGACATACTCAACATCATCTTCCAACTCTAGTTTCCCTTGTTGAACTAATGAGTCCTAAAGCCTTCCATAACCAAGGCATATGAGAGCCAGCGATTACATATCCATTGGGAAAAAGTGAATGTGAATGTGGCATAAAAACATTTTCAATTGGGAATGGTAGATAGCCATAACTAAGCTTAAGTATCAGCAGAATGTCCTTTCACAAGGAGAGGAACTCCTTGTGATTTTTTGACAATGTCATTTCCAATCTCAAGGAGATCCGGACGTTGTTGCGTTTCCTTTTTGTCGAATAACCATTTTTGAAACAGGGCCATAAAGTCTTCATGAGAAAGACCTTTTAGATTATGCATCAGATGAAAATTTGTTATAGAAGTGTGTGAATTTGGAATTAATTCATAAGAGGCACAGTTTGATTGAACCATGGTTTAGCGTCCGAAATCCAATGTTAAATGTGTCTAATTGGGACCCTATCAACATGGGTGGCCTCCTAGAGACAAAACCGTGATGTCGGAATATAATGGATTAAAGTGGGTAATACTTCGAGTGAATTAGGCTAAAGAGTTACACAACGACCTAGAAAAAAAATCAATTTCATTTTCTTCCCCAAATAAAAAAGAGAAACTCAAGCGAAACGTTTCGGATGGGTCCAATCCTTGCTTAGGCCTTGTTGCATAAATTCGTATGTATCAAATTTAATCTATCAAAAGAATTACTCCGTTGCCGTAATCTGATGGAAAATTCAAGGCTCTAAGCGTCACCAAAATCACTTTCATCCCCATCTCCTCTCTCTCTCTCTCTCTCTCTTTACAACTACATCACTGGGATACATATCTTGACTTTTCTTCTTCTTCTTCATCTTCCAGTCTCCCCGTTGAAACCAAAGAAGAACGCAACTCACGCAATTGACTTTTCAATGAACTCATACGAGGGCTAATGCTTCTTCCATCCTCACCGTCCATCTTATTCGCAAGTCCCTTGAATATCGATGGCGTTACTAATCCAACTCCTGTCGCTTTAATACGTTACTGAATGGACCTCAATGTTTTTTACTTTAAGGATAATCTCACGCTGGTTTGTCTTGACTTGTAAACATCTCTTCTGACCTTCCCGTAAGAAATTTCATGATTTAAACTATCATTTTTCACACGTTTTGTACCTTTTAAATATGTCGAATTTCATATTTTAAATGTTCATGTTAAAAACGTCTTGAGTTTGTAAAAGAAACCCGATTCAAGTAAATTTCCTAATTTGGGTAGGTTTTTTGGTTTGAGTAGATTTTCTGAAAGAAGTTTTATTATGTTGGATTCAATTATCATGTTCATATAGGTAATAGAATTCTACTCGATAGACACAAACTAGAACAAACAAGAAGCATGTTAGGATTTAATGTCTGTGAGTTTTCTGTGTGAGTTCTTCGTAAGAGATTGTGAGATAACACTTGTAGGTTTTCTTTGATTGTAGTCAGTGGCTGGGAACAAATGAACATTTGAGCGATTGTAAACTTTGTACTCTCCAAATTTATAGTGGATTTCTTGGCAGCAAGCTTTCCCCATGAAGTAGGTACTTACACTCGAACCAAACTATGGAAATCTCTAGTGTCCTTATTGTTTCTTATTGATTTCTCTAGTAATTTTGCTCTCTCACGTTTGACTTAAATTACAAGATCGGTTAGCTTCTACATTATTTTTACTGCAATTGGCATCAAAGCTAAGACAAGGATTTTTAGATTTAATTTGGGGCTTTTACTTGTCTAATCATTGTGAAATGTTTGTTGTAATTATTTCTGAAGCGAAAATAGAAATTGAGAACTTTAACAGCAAGAACAACTTTGGGTTGTGGAGCATTAAGATGCGTGTGCAATTAACAGCCCAAAGTTTAGCAACGGTGTTGGATGATTAAGATGAATTGTTAGAAATGATGAAAGAGGCTATAAGGTAGAGTTGATGGAGCAAATGAAGAGTATAATCTTGTTGAATCAATTGGGTGATGTGTTAGTACAAGCAATTGAGAAGAAGAATGTAGTAGCTTTGTGGGTAAAACTTTAGGCCCTTTATGTAACAAAGGGTTTAAATTATCATCTATACATGTTGAAAATAATGTTTTCAATTTTGATTTGCTAAAGGTACTTCCATCTGTGTCTACTTAGATAAGTTTAACAAACTCACAAGGATTTGAAGAATATTGACGAAGCCCTAATTGATGAAAAACAGGGCATGATGTCGTTGGCATTTCTACTAAAGTCATGGGAGCACTTTATAATTCGCTATTATAAGGTCATATTGTGATAACCTCAGAAGAGGTAAAATCCACCTTGCTCTATAAGAGTGGTTGAAGAAGTTGCGATATCATAAACAAGCATATGATGTAGAACATGGACTAGTGATTCAAGGTAGAGATGAACATCGGGGTCCAGTACCCGAGGTAAAACTAGGCTAAAGTTGCGGCATAGAAAGTACAAGGTCGCGTGAAGTGCTTTGAATCATGAGAAGAGGAGTACAAGGAGAGATTGTACAAAGCTGCTAAATGGAGGTGGTAGGCAAAATGACACAAGCAATGTGGTGAATGTTGCCGAGGGGAGCACTAGTGAGGCGAAAACTGTCTTGTGTGTGATTACTAGCTCGTTAGGAGACAAACAGGTGCTAGATTTTGGGTGTTCTTATCATATGACGCCTCATTAGAACTTCTTCATTACTTATCAGACTCAAAATGTCGATAGTCTTTTGATGATGAAAAATGCATCCTGCAAAGTTGTGGAGATAATAACAATTCAGGCTTGGATGCATGATGGGGTAGAGCACACATGAGAGACATGAGGCATATACTTGAGCTTAAGAACCTTATTTTTCTAGGGACACTCAATGGCATCTAATATAAGTACTATAGAAAGTGCAGTGCTGAAGATTTGTTAGTGTGCCGTGACAATGATGAAGGGAAATAAGGTGAGTTTTCTCTATCATTTACTAGGAAGAACCATGACAGGATTTGCTTCAATTTATCAGGTGAGTCAAACTCAAACTTGACTTAGTTATGGTATATGCGGTTGGGGCACATGAGTGAGGCAAGTATGACGATGCTGAGTGAGAGGGATTGTCGAAGGGTTAAAAGACAACGAAGCTAGACCTGTGTAAGCAAGACATCTTTCGGAAGCGATTGGGTCACAGTTCAACTATGCATTCGACAAACCAACCAGTTTATTACATTCATTTTACAAGAATCAAAGCTTGCCTTTTAATCGTGTTTTGAGCTGAAAATACTCGATGTCTGCCAATAATTTATTTTACACCAAAATGAATTTAATCTTGCAGGCGTGGACGCTATGGACTGAAGGAAGAGAGTTGGAACACGCGGTTCCTTCTCTAGCAGAATCAGGCTCAACAGCTGAAATAGTCAGGTGCATTCACATCGGCCACTTGTGTGTCCAGGAAGATCCTGGAGATAGATCGACAATGTCGGAAGTAGTGACGCTTTTGGGAGGTCAAACAGGAACTCTTCCGGAACCGAAAAAGCCAGATTTTTCAGTCAGTAGAGTCGTTCAAGAACTCGATTAATCATCAGCAACTAATATTTCTGTCAATTAGATGATTGTTTCTAGTATCTTGCCTAGGTGAACCAGCACGTAGATTAGTTGAGTAAGGTTTCATTAGCCCACGGTTGTAAAATTCTACGCTGGTTAGAGGAACTTGTCATGTTTTGGAAGAATTACTCCGCTCATGAAAATCGCTGTATAAACAATCGATATTATTGCACATGGAGAACGCCGACTTGTTGAGTATAAAGAAATTGCACAAATTGTGGAGTCCCATGTATCCATAGGTGGATCAATGCAAATTCTGTAAACCAGAAGCTCCATATATTTTCTTGAACTGAAGCAGTGTCAATGCAATTTGGCTTTTCTCGAATAGAACTCCAGTTCTTTCCAAGTTTTGGATATTAATAATGGCTAATACAGCATCGGACTTATGGAGATAAGTGCAGGAGGGAAAAATCTGTTCCCTTACCAATGGTCAATTTGCAATTAAATCCTCTTTTTTTTGTTCTTTTTTTATAGCCTTTTTCCGCCTGATTCGATTAATCATAAGATAGAGATAAATGAGCAAGATCGCAAATTGCCATGTCATCAACGGTCCCAAACTTACGGGATTCTCGACTTGGCATCAAGAGGTTATGCCAAACTGGATTCGAATTCGAGACATCTTGCTTCTCAAATCGCTAGGTCCGGATTGCCATATCTGAATTACATCACTTTCGCCAATTAGCTCAACTAGTTCCTTGGATTGAGTTGCCATTGAAAATTCCCCCAACTAATGCAGTTTGTCCTTGACAGAACGTTCTATTAGTAGACTAAAAGAGATGAAGACAGGTCTGATATTGACAGTATAGAAAGGAAATTTCCTTGGCGGGCTACTTCCTAACAATTTACATATGCGACTTGACTTTGAATTCCTAAAACTATCCTTCATTGACAGGGTTTAAAACTATGGAAAACCCTAAACTGATACATATATGACAGATTTACTCAAAACTAATTTTTTGACCATAAAAAACCCAAAACTGGTATACCTATAACAAATTTACCTCGAACTAATGTTTTAACCACCAAGAACCCAAAATTGATACATTTGTGATAAATTTACCCTTCGTCGGTTTCTGTTAAATTGGATTTATATCACGAAAAATCACAACTTGATACATTTGTGGCAAACTATGACACGTCATTTAACTCAGCAATTTGACGGTCAGCAATTTGACGGTAAAATTTAACAGGAATTAACGGAGGATAAATTTATCACGGATGTACTAGTTTGAGGTTTGTGATGGTCAAAAAGTTAGTTTTGGGTGAATATATCACAGGTGTACCAGTTTGGAATTTTTCGTGGTACTAATCCTTATTTATACCCTCTACTTTTGTTTTCTCGAGTCTTTCCATGTGGCGATTTTCTAATCCCAATTAACCACCAGATCATGCAATAAAGGGTCACACATGAGAACCAAAGTCTAGCATCAATCCCATGCAAACTGTTTTGGAGCCCATCTCTCTAATTCCTGTGGTTGCTACTTTTAACATACATGGACACGGAAACCACGTCATTTAGGAAAGGGTTGGATATGCTGATTTCAGTAGACCCATTTCATTGGTCAGAGTCAAAGTCACTCGACCAATAGGATGCTTAGATGCATTTCCATTCCAATCCCGCTCACGACTAGAATGGAAGTCTTGGTCTTCTATCAGGCTTCATTGTAAAATACTTGCGTTGACCCGATTTGCTGTACTTTTGTGGGGAGGGTATCGAATCTGTACTTGTGCGCCTAATCTCTACACAAATCCGTTTCGTAACCACTATTTTGTGGGGTGGGTTTGTTTCATTTCTTACAAATGTCAGTCTCAGATACCAAATAAATAATGAAGCGTGAAGGATGTGCTTTCTTCCGGAATCCTGCTGATGGCTTGCATCAGTGACTCTGTGGAGAGGTGATTACTCAGAATTGGAGTGCACTAAAGAAATGATCACCTTGTTTCGTTCTCAGGTGGTCTCAAGAACCATCCTACAGCTCTTTTTTCATTGTCTTCTTCGTGGATTTCACAACCCGGTTCTGGCTGATATCCCCGAAAAGCACTGCCCGGACAACAGTTCAAATGCCACAAACAGTGCATATCGGGGCAACCTCCAGGAGCTCACTTCTTGGATGATAAAGAACGCTTCTTCCTCCAAGTTCTTCGAGGACTCGTCTGGGAACTCCCCAAATAAAGTTTATGGTCAATACATGTGCTTCAACTATGTCCCCAATTCAACATGCCAAAGTTGCATAGTCAAGGGATCAGAAGACATCCTGGAGCTTTGTCCAAACAAGATGGAAGCCGTCGTTTGGGAGGATTCTTGCCAGTTGCGTATATCCGACCAAAAATTTTTCGGCCGTCTGTTTGAAATATACAAACATCAGTTCAATCCGAAAAATATATCTGACCCTGGCAAGTTCCGGTCAGTGGTAGATGAAACTTTAAGTTTTCTTGCCCGGAAAGCAGTTCTTGAGTCTCCAGGGACTTACTATGCTACTAAGGAAAAGGAATTTGAATTGGGCACAAACCAGACTTTATATGCTCTTGTTCAGTGCACTCAGAACTTAACAGCAGATGATTGTCGCAAGTGCCTCCAAGAAGCAACAAGACATGTGAAAGATTGCTGCTATTTTTCGCTCGGAGCAAGAGTTCTAAGTCCGAGTTGCTACTTGCGATATGAGTTATATGATTTCTATGGAACAAACGAGCCGGTGAAGAAGTCTGGTAAGGTTATGCCAAAAATTTTTACCTGTAATTGTTCTTCTCCTCACGAAGTCTGTAGTTGTTAATATTAGAACTGATTGAATCTTTGAAGAGGCTGCAACTATTTCTTGTCAAAAGCAGGGAAAAAGTGGCTGATCAAAGTTCTCACAATTTCATTGCTCTGCTTGGCGGCAATCAGTTTGTGCTCCTGGATTTTCTTCATCGTCATCAAAAGTAACAATCTTTATCCTAATGGTGATTTATGTGCCCTCCCCAAATTCCAATATATTTGAGACTCATCATGTTTGATTCCAGGGAAGAAAGACCTCGCAGATAAACAGGATCAACCTCTGGTTACTGGTGATTCTGCTCATGGTATTCTTCCATTGCGATACATCCCAGGAAATACTCTGACTGAAATTCAAGATCATCCATATTTTGATATGAGATGCATACTTGCGGCTACTGACAACTTCTCAGATACACTAAAACTAGGACAAGGTGGATTCGGTCCAGTTTACAAGGTGGCAATAGTTCAATTAAAAAAAAGTGTTGGTTGCCGAATTTTAAATAGATACTCTTGCTTTTCTGGATTTTGTTAAGTAGTTTCTTGTTTTTTATTGAAAGGGTATTTTTATGGGATGGGAGAGAAGTTGCGGTGAAGAGGCTAGAGAGCTGGTCAGAGAAGGGTTCCGAAGAATTCAGAAACGAAGTCCTACTCATAATGAAACTTCAACATAAGAACCTTGTCAGGCTTCTTGGATTTTGCGCAGAACGAGAGGAGAAGTTGCTTGTCTATGAGTATATGCCAAATAGAAGTCTTGATGTCTTTCTCTTCGGTATACACCAGTCCTGCAGGGTCTCGTGAATAACATGCTAAATATCATATTTATCTGACATTTGGTAACTTCTTTTTTTGGTATAGACGCACAGAGAAGGATCGAGCTGAGTTGGAGCAGACGTCTGAACATAATCATCGGCATCGCTCGAGGTCTGCTATATCTTCATGAGGATTCTCGTCAAAGAATCATCCACAGAGACCTCAAAGCAAGCAATGTATTATTGGATTGCGACATGAACCCAAAAATCTCTGACTTTGGACTGGCAAGGATCTTTGCAGGAACAGAAAATGAAGCAAATACTGCTACACTAGTTGGAACCTAGTAAGTACAGTTTCCTTCACAGGACTTAAATGATGTTCGAGAGTTCTTTGAAGTGATATAAATCTCGGCACTTTTAGCTTGGACTCTATGTTGCTTCATTTTGCCACAAGCTGACATTTTATTCTCTCCCTAGTGGTTACATGGCGCCGGAGTATGCAATGGAGGGGTTATATTCCATAAAATCGGATGTCTACAGCTTTGGAGTTCTCCTGCTTGAGATAATAACAGGGGAGAGAAATGCCGGCTTTTGTCAGTCAAGACGTGCCTCGAGTTTGCTAGCCTATGTATGTTATAACTCGATTACACCTCCGGCTTTCACACCATTCACGTAATTAAGACTTAATAAATTCGAAAAGAATCCTATATGAGAAATGTTTTGAGGTCACAATGACAGAAAATTTGGAAGATCAGACAGTAAAATACAACAAATGTGCTATGGCATTAGACTCGTAAATCTCTAATTTTTGCTTATGCTTGTTCTCTCATACCTCGGTCATGGCATCGGTTGCTGTTTTTGTGCATATTGATGAATATTACTAGTTGCATTGCGCAACATGTTGGTCCGTTGCATCCTTTTTCTTTCGTAATTCCTGGTTGGCGTTTAGCATTAGAAATGATGGGATGACATAACTTTATTGCAGGCATGGCAATTATGGAATGAAGGAAGAGCAATGGAGTTGATGGATCCATTGCTGCACAACAAGTGTTGTCCTGAAGAATTCATGAAATGTGTCCATGTCGGACTTTTGTGCGTTCAAGAAGACGCGTTCGACCGGCTGACCACGTCGGCTGTCAATGTGATGCTCAAAATGGATGCTGTAATTCTCCGTCAACCTTTTAAACCCGCCTTCTCGGTCAGTGGATTCACTCATTGGTCCGATGGAGGTGTTGACGACAGTGATTATTCCGTTAATGGCTTGACGGTTTCCACTGTGGCACCTCGGTGAGAAAAGTCTACCCTAGGAGATAAACATTGTTCTTTGTACAAGTGTACTGCTTGGACATGGTAACTTGTACACTAGTTATTCGCTAAACAACCGATTCTCAACCATAAGCTGTTTAATTTTGTGAGATGTCCATCTCGGCTCGAGAGACATCGACACGTCGAGGACCTTATCATTTTCCAACCTTCCTTGTTGATTTTCATGGCTCTTGAGCCGGAAATAAAAGCTCCTAATATGAATCCATGTTCTTCCTCATTGTTTGGTTGTGAATGGTGGATTTGATGCTGTTACTTTCTTTTTTTCGGTCTGTGTGCTGTTACTTGATATGGTGCTATTTCCATTACTAAGATATTGATGAGGGCCAACCAGACTTGCGCATCAACCAGTTTAATAATGCGACCGCTCAAATTCCACATGAAGAGGAGGTCGTTATATACCATTGGAAACAACTGTGGAAAAACAAATACAGAACACAAGAATTCACGTGGTTCGATCACAAGGTGATTTACGTCCACGGGCAAGGCAAAACAAGATTCCACTATAATAAAAGAGAGTATAGTTTTCAGAAGTCGAAAAAACGACTTAACAAAACCTCACGGCTCATAATCTCTCCCAAAACGAAAATCTCTCTTAATTATGAAAAAAAAAACTTAGTTGCAGTATAAATAGGGCTCCCCAAAAAATTTCCTCGGGGGCTACGAACTAAATCTCAATTTTTTCCTTCACTTTTGAATCGCACAAAAAATATGTCGGATCGGGTGATGAACTGGACCGAGTACATAAAATTCAAGCCATATTTAACATATACTTTATAAAGCAATAATATATACAACCAAACTCCACGAAAGACATCGTGCGAAACAATCATAAATCACGTGAATCCCAAGTAATTAAACCAGAGTTGACAAAAGAGTCGCGCACAACGCTTCACTTTGCTGTATTTTAATACCGGCTGACACTTTTTTGCTGTTATTGCACACAGCAACTTAGGTTGAACTTCGAGGGGCTAGCGTGCCCCGCAGCCCGTCCGGGCCCGTGTCCTGACCGTGGACGATACATATTTCCAAGTTGAACATTGAGGCACTCCTATCCATGGACTTGAGCCGTCACGCTTGAACAAAAATATTATTGTCGTGCAGGTTATAACTCATGCCGAAGAGTCAAATTCAAATGGAATGACCCCTCCCAGTGGACAGAAGTAAAGAATATGACCAAAAACAGGGGTCGATGCACACGAAGTTTCTGAACATTTCATATGACTCTCCTTCGAGTGGAACGAAGTCAAGCGAGTTAAAAAGTCTTAAATTCCAGCCCATCATCTCTGAAAAAGCATCTACACTAAAATACCATTTCAAAGAAACATCGCCTTTTCGTTGGCTTCAATTGCCGGCTTCGCCAAACCCAGATCCTGTGGACTCACGTAAAGCCAAAGAACAATGACGGGTTTCTGTATAATCCGAAGTTTTTCTAACTAATTTGATTTTAACATGTAACAAGATGAATTTGGATAATGTTCTTTGACGTTGGAGGGGAAGGCTGAAATAAAAATGAATAAAAGAAATAAAGGGTCAATACTACGAAAAACCCTAAATTGATACACATGTGACAAATTTACCCCAAATTAATTTTTTGACTACAAAAAATCCCAAACTGGTACATATGTGACAAATTTATCCCAAATTAATTTTTTGACTACTAAAAACCCAAAACTGGTACATTTGTGACAAATTTACTCTCCGTTAAATTGAATTATTATCACCAAAAATCACAAACTCGTGCACTTGCGACAAACGGAGGGTAAAACCCCAAACAGTACACCCGTCAACTATCACGTGTAATCAAATTCATAAATTTGACGATAAAATTTAACGGAAATTAACGGAGGGTAAAATTATCACAGGCGTACCGGTTTGGAGTTTTTGATGATCTAAAAATTAATTTGGGGTAAATTTGTTACGGGTATATCTTTACAGGATTTTTCGTGATATTAAACCATAACTAAAAGGTCTTATCCTGTTGGTCTGATTCCATTTCCAGAAAATGAAATATTCTTGGGTCTTCTAAGCCTTTCATCTCAAGTCAATTTCACGATGCTACAGTGAAGTTTCTCTTGGCTTTCATGGAAGAAAAGGCAGACAAATGACCTTTCTCTTTTGCTGCAATTTTATAATAATTCTACTCTTGACCGACTTGAAGATTCTCCGCCCACCTTCACTGTGTTGAATTGTATCCATGCCATGGACCTTTCAACATTAGAGAAAACTTCTTCCCTCACCGTTTATGGAAATCATTCCCAGTTAGTGCCTCTTCACTGGTCTAGAATACAGTTTCGACCCTGAAAGATGGCACGAGATTCGAATCTTGTCACCTTTTTCGTATTCGTGGCATCAATTTTGTTTCTTGTCACACCCATTAATGGAAACAATCCTCTGCACGTGCTTTGCCCACCTGAAAAAGACAATTACACTTTTGGCAGGAATAACCTCGAACAGCTTCTGCGCATTTTGGCTTCTAGCACTGCTAAGACAGGCTTCAGCAGCCATTCTGCTGGGGATGGCACTGATCAAGTATTTGGTCAAGCACTTTGCAGGCATGATGTGGATAGGAGTGTTTGTGGGGATTGCATCAGGACTGCAAGCCAAGAGATAATGAGCCGGTGCAACAAGACAGATGCTGATATTTGGTATGATTATTGCCAAATATCTTATTCATATAATGATTTTTTCTCCGCGATGACTTACCAAGGAAAGTACCCAGAAAGTAATAGTCAGGAGAACGTATCGAATCCGGATGAGCAGAGCACCGCCCTGAAAAAATTGATGAATGATCTTAAAAGTGAGGCCGCATTCGCTTCATTGAGGTTTGCGGTGGGCAGTTCAAAATTCTCGAGCCAAAAACATGTTTATGGCCTCGTGCAGTGTACAAAAGGAATCACTTGGGATGATTGTGATACCTGTTTGAGGTCAGCCTTGGGGGATCTGACAACATGTTGCTCTCCTCATCAAGGTGGAATGGTTGTCAGCAGATATTGCAATGTGAGGTTCGAGCTTTACCGCTTCTATAATCTGCATTCTAAAGGTAATTAATTTGGATTCTTTGCTTAGACTGTGTTGTTGGTCACGGAGTATTGATGCCAGCAGAAATTAGAAATGAGACCTGGGAAATTGCCATAAAAAGTTTTTTGTGTAATCTTCCCGGTTTGAGAGTTCTATGGAAACAGCCAGAGGAAGAATTGCACAAATCATAGTATCCAAGTCTAGTTAAAAGTTTACAACTAACCATGAGTATACTGTTAGGGGAAAAACAGAACTGTTCGCAAGGACTGAGCGGTACTGAAGCTCGGTCATCTAAGTAAGGATAGTAAAATCAGCTATGCACGAGGAAATCCTTTTTTTCCAAGTGATTCAATCTAAGTAATAACTTTTCAGACGAAAGTTCTCGTATTGAGTTTTATCCATAGAAAGGATGTACCAGAATTCATCTACTTATAGTACATTAAGTACAAAATATGCAAGATATATATTTTTCCACGCAGAAAACTTTTACAAAAGAGTTTCTTATGAAAACAGAGGGATTGGATCGACCTGATGATCGACCAGCTGTCATAAAGCATTTCATTGACCTGACTGGATTCCAAAACATTTTGTTATTCTTTATTAGTCGGCTTGATGAGCAGCCTTGTTGGACATCGTGATTCTTGAGCCGATCCTAGCTGTTTTTATTATTTTCGCAGGCAGTAAAATTGCCTGGCTGACTTCTTGAGTTCTCTCTGCGGGAGTTGGAAATTGGATTTTGAATGTTTGTTCATTATTTGATGGTGACATTGTAGGTTTGGAGAAGGCAAGGATGATTTCGTTGGTCTTGGGTATTCTGGCAGGGGCATTGCTACTTTCCCTTGGGGTTTGTGTTGCCTTTCGAAGACAAAAAAGATAACGACCAGAGGTATATTAAACACGTTAGTTTCAGTCACCAACTGATATCTCGAACACTGTTAATCACAATAATTCGGATCTTTTTTTTCTTTTGGGTTTCCCAGATGAAGAGAAAGATGAGAATGCATTGCTACAGGAATTGGCGAAGCCCATTGAGCTATCGATTTCAAAACGGGATCTAGAATTTTCTGATGATATGCTTGTCATGAATTTGGCAACACTGAGGGCTGCCACGGTTAACTTTTGCCTTACAAACAAGCTCGGACAAGGCGGGTTCGGCATTGTTTACAAGGTTAAACATTTGATTGGATCATATTCAATTTGGTTGGAGAGTTTCCCTGAAAAACATAAACTGATGACTATTGTTTAAGTTGTTCCAGGGAATTCTACCAGATGGAAACGAAATAGCAGTAAAGAGGCTGTCGAGGAAGTCATGGCAGGGTGTAGAAGAGTTTAAAAACGAAATCAAGCTGATTGCAAAACTAAAACACAAAAATCTCGTGAGGCTTTTGGGGTGGGGCATAGATGGACATGAGAAGCTCCTCATATATGAATACATGGCCAACAAAAGCCTCGATGTCTTCCTCTCTGGTTAGTCCTCGTACAGTCTGTTTTCTCTCACAAGTGGACCACACTCCTATTATCTTTACACATTCAATGAAAATTGTGTCACCTACTGCTTTTCAGACCCGATGAAGAGATCACAACTTGATTGGAGAGCACGCTACAACATAATTGATGGGATTGCCAGAGGACTGCTTTATCTTCATGAGGATTCCGTGCCGAAGATCATCCATAGAGATCTAAAGCCAAGCAATGTGTTGCTGGACATCGACATGGTTGCCAAGATATCGGATTTCGGCATGGCAAGGATTTTCTCAGAAAAGCAGAATGTAGCAAACACCAGAAGAGTTGTCGGGACTTTGTAAGCTATGCCTCCCCTGCCTTGTGCAATTTCTGATCTTTCTCCATTCAGTTATTGTTGTTTGCATTACGGTCGAGTTTTCTTTTCCTTTTAGTTTTTGTTACTGAAAATATGATGAGAATAGTTTTCTGGATTCAATTATCAAAAAGAGTTATGCGGGATCTTCAGTCTGCCTAACTGGGGTCTATATGTCTCATTTTCATTTAGCTCGGAAATCAGTCTAGCACCAGAAGAACTTTGTAAAACATCACTTGCCTTCCCATTTTGATTAAAAGGACACTAGAAAAGCGCCTCTTGTTAATTTTTTTTAATCCAGAGTGTGGTTTGTATTCTAAAAAATTAAACTTGTCTGAAATTCACTTAAAATTTGCTCTTGCCTGTGCACAAAAGAAAATCACTTGTCTGAAATTCCATGAAACTTGTTTTTGCCTGTGCACAAAACAGCGGTTACATGGCCCCCCGAATATGCAATGGAGGGACAATTCTCTGCGAAGTCTGATGTGTTCAGCTTTGGAGTCATCCTGCTCGAAATCATCAGTGGGAAGAAAAATAGTGGTTTCCACCTCACCAAGCGCGCATCATCGCTGCTAAAATATGTAACGCTCTTTCTCCTAGCATGCTTGCATCTCAATTGGAGATCTGAATCTTGTGTTTATGGGCGTGTATGGACCAAGGGTTTTGAATTCACTTAGATGAAATATCTCGGTGACACACATAAACTATGCGCAGGCATGGATTTTGTGGAACGAAGGGAAAGAGCTTGAATTCGTGGACCCTTTCCTGCTGAAATCGTTCGCACCAGCCGATGTGCGCAGAACCGTTCAAATAGGGCTTTTATGCGTGCAAGAAGATCCAGCGGACCGACCTCTCATGACGGATGTGGTGGTTCTTCTTTGAAGTGGACCTTCCGTGCTCTCTCAGCCAAAACAACCTGCATTTTCAGTCGGGCGAGACATCCCCTTGGATATGCTTTCGATGCCAGAAAGTTCTTGTACCAACGATCTTACTGCTTCTACAATGTTGCCACGGTGAATAGTGGCTATCAACATCGAAACATTCGACAGCGACACGACTCTCGGGTTCAAGGTGTAACATGTACTGCTGGTTCAAGCAGAAATTAAAATTCATGATCTGTCTTAGCTGTCTGATAATAGGTAAACTGAGCATACGTAGGTTGTAAAGAAACCATGTAAATGACAGATGCGGTCTTTGTGAATTTCCTGTACATGTACATCTCTACCTCTTCTTTCATCGAATAGATTAGATCTCAGAAAGAATGATGATGATGGTCGTAACTAGATGAACAGCTACCTTCATTTGTATAGGCTTGGTCGTAAGGTGAGCTTTTGTATTTGAAGGCACTTTTACTTTTTAAATGTTTTATTGTTTTTCCAATATTACGACAAACACATATTTTTGAGGTTTTTTTTATTAATTTTAAGCATATGAAATTTTCATAATATATAGGTGTTAAGGACTACATTCGTATACAAATTTTTTTATGAAGTTTTATGAAATTTGCACAAATATTTAAAATATGAACCGAAAAGTATTTTCTTTTTTCGTTTTCTTTTTTCTTTTGAGAGGTCGAGAGAGATGGGTTGTGACACTCGAGATTTAATTTTTGCTCAACGTAATCTCTTGGTTAAACCAGTCACAAGCAACCTAAATGACTTGCATGATCAAATTCTTGTAAAGTCTCACGAAATCTTAATATACTATTGATTTTATCCGGCTTGTTAATTTTCCCCCTTCCTGTAATAATAATTGCATCATGTCTATATAGTTGATTTGCGCGTTGACTTGTGGTCCATGCATGGACAAAGTTCTTTATCTGATACTACCCTCTATAAAATATCTTCTGAACGTCTCTTCTTCGCCATCCAATCATAAAAACGTGAATTCTTGCTTCATCATTTGCCTCTCTCTCGTCTTCTTCTTCTTCTTCTTCTTCTTCAAATTTCTCGGCATTATACTCACACTACTGAAGCTGCACCTAGCTCCACCTACGATACAAATCTCAAAACCCTCCTCTCTTCCCTCTCCTCTGCTGCCGCCGCTGATGCCGACGGCTTCGTCAATGTCACCGCCGGCAAAAGCCCTCTTTACCTCACCTATGGGCTATTCCTCTGCTGTGGCGACGGCCATGCCGCCACTTGCGACGATTGCGTGGCTAACGTGAGCAAGGAAAAACTCGCGCATGCCCTAATGAGAAGGATACCATCACTTGGCACGACGAGTGCATGTTGCATTACTCGAACCAATCAATTTTCTATGACAAGCAAGGAAATTGAGTAGCTTCACCCAGTTGCTGAAGGATACGACCGATTAATTGGCCGAGATGGTGGCGAGGGATGGGTCTGGCAAGAGGAGATCGCGACGAGGCAAGAGGGAGAGTCTTGGCCCCAAGCTGCAATGTTAGGTTTGCGTTTTAGAAGTTATATAATGGACTGTCTTCTACAAAGCACGGGCACCAGCAGTGTGAGCACTGATGTTGAAACTTGGCAGCTCCTCTAAACTACCATATATCAAATCAAATACTAAGTTGGTTACACTTGGAGATGCATGTTCTAACAAACTCTCTAGTAATAACTCTGTCATCAATTTCGAAGTGAAATATAATTGCACGCAGCAAATTTGAAGCTAGCTTTCTCAAAAAAAGTGGGACTCCACCGAAATTTGAGATTCTCTCTAATGAAGTGCTAGAGAACAAAACGCACTGAATTCCTTATAAAATCTCTGCATTATCAAAGCCAATAATAGAGCAATCATTTCATACCACAATCGTGGCAAGAGAATGGACCATAAGGTGCACTTTAATTAATACATCGATTCGGACTCCTCAACCTCTAGGGTCAAAGTTCCCTTCCACGACTCTTTGACATACTCAACATCATCTTCCAACGCTAGTTTCCCTTGTTGAACTAATGAGTCCTGAAGCCTTCCATAACCAAGGCATATGAGAGCCAGCGATTACATATCCATAGGGAAAAAGTGAAAGTCAATGTGGCATAAAAACATTTTCAATTGGGAATGGCAGATAGCCATAACTAAGCTTAAGTATCAGCAGAATGTCCATTCACAAGGAGAGGAACTCCTTGTGATTTTTTGATAATGTCGTTTCCAATCTCAAGGAGATCTAGACGTTGTTGCTTTTCCTTTTTGCCGAATAACCATTTTTGAAACAAGGCCATAGAGTCTTCATGAGAAAGACCTTTTAGATTATGCATTGGATAAAAATTCGTTATAGAAATGTGTGAATTTGGAATTAACTCATAAGAGGCACAGTTTGATTGAATCATGATTTAGCGTCCGAACCGTGGTGTCGGAATATGATGGATTAAAGTGGGTAATACCTCGAGTGAATTAGGCTGAAGAGTTACACAACGACCTAGAAAAAAATCAATTTCATTTTCTTCCCCAAATAAAAAAGAGAAACTCGAGCGAAACGTTTCGGATGGGTCCAATCCTTGCTTAGGCCTTGTTGCATAAATTCGTATGTATCAAATTTAATCTATCAAAAGAATTACTCCGTTGCCGTAATCTGATGGAAAATTCAAGGCTCTAAGCGTCACCAAAATCACTTTCATCCCCATCTCCTCTCTCTCTCTCTCTCTCTCTCTCTCTCTCTCTCTCTCTTTACAACTACATCACTGGGATACATATCTTGACTTTTCTTCTTCTTCTTCATCTTCCAGTCTCCCCGTTGAAACCAAAGAAGAACGCAACTCACGCAATTGACTTTTCAATGAACTCAGACGAGGGCTAATGCTTCTTCCATCCTCACCGTCCATCTTATTCGCAAGTCCCTTGAATATCGATGGCGTTACTAATCCAACTCCTGTCGCTTTAATACGTTACGGAATGGACCTCAATGTTTTTTACTTTAAGGATAATCTCACACTGGTTTGTCTTGACTTGTAAACATCTCTTCTGACCTTCCCGTAAGAAATTTCATGATTTAAACTATCATTTTTCTCACGTTTTGTACCTTTTAAATATGTCGAATTTCATATTTTAAATGTTCATGTTAAAAACGTCTTGAGTTTGTAAAAGAAATCCGATTCAAGTAAATTTCCTAATTTGGGTAGGTTTTTTGGTTTGAGTAGATTTTCTGAAAGAAGTTTTATTATGTTGGATTCAATTATCATGTTCATATAGGTAATAGAATTCTACTCGATAGACACAAACTAGAACAAACAAGAAGCATGTTAGGATTTAATGTCTGTGAGTTTTCTGTGTGAGTTCTTCGTAAGAGATTGTGAGATAACACTTGTAGGTTTTCTTTGATTGTAGTCAGTGGCTGGGAACAAATGAACATCTGAGCGATTGTAAACTTTGTACTCTCCAAATTTATAGTGGATTTCTTGGCAGCAAGCTTTCCCCATGAAGTAGGTACTTACACTCGAACCAAACTATGGAAATCTCTAGTGTCCTTATTGTTTCTTATTGATTTCTCTAGTAATTTTGCTCTCTCACGTTTGACTTAAATTACAAGATCGGTTAGCTTCTACATTATTTTTACTGCAATTGGCATCAAAGCTAAGACAAGGATTTTTAGATTTAATTTGGGGCTTTTACTTGTCTAATCATTGTGAAATGTTGTTGTAATTATTTCTGAAGCGAAAATTGAAATTGAGAACTTTAACAGCAAGAACAACTTTGGGTTGTGGAGCATTAAGATGCGTGTGCAATTAACAGCCCAAAGTTTAGCAAAGGTGTTGGATGACTAAGATGAATTGTTAGAAATGATGAAAGAGGCTATAAGGTAGAGTTGATGGAGCAAATGAAGAGTATAACCTTGTTGAATCAATTGGGTGATGTGTTAGTACAAGCAATTGAGAAGAAGAATGTAGTAGCTTTGTGGGTAAAACTTTAGGCCCTTTATGTAACAAAGGGTTTAAATTATCCTCTATACATGTTGAAAAATGATGTTTTCAATTTTGATTTGCTAAAGGTACTTCCATCTGTGTCTACTTAGATAAGTTTAACAAACTCATATGGATTTGAAGAATATTGACGAAGCCCTAATTGATGAAAAACAGGGCATGATGTCGTTGGCATTTCTACTAAAGTCATGGGAGCACTTTATAATTCGCTATTATAAGGTCATATTGTGATAACCTCAGAAGAGGTAAAATCCACCTTGCTCTATAAGAGTGGCTGAAGAAGTTGCGAGATCATAAACAAGCATATGATGTAGAACATGGACTAGTGACTCAAGGTAGAGATGAACATCGGGGTCCAGTACCCGAGGTAAAACTAGGCTGAAGTCGCGGCATAGAAAGTACAAGGTCGCGTGAAGTGCTTTGAATCATGAGAAGAGGAGTACAAAGAGAGATTGTACAAAGCTGCTAAATGGAGGTGGTAGGCAAAATGACACAAGCAATGTGGTGAATGTTGCCGAGGGGAGCACTAGTGAGGCGAAAACTGTCTTGTGTGTGATTACTAGCTCGTTAGGAGACAAACAGGTGCTAGATTTTGGGTGTTCTTATCATATGACGCCTCATTAGAACTTATTCATTACTTATCAGACTCAAAATGACGGTAGTCTTCTGATGATGAAAAATGCAGCCTGCAAAGTTGTGGAGATAATAACAATTCAGGCTCAGATGCATGATGGGGTAGAGCACGGATGAGAGACATGAGGCATATACTTGAGCTTAAGAACCTTATTTTTCTAGGGACACTCAATGGCATCGAATATAAGGACTATAGAAAGTGCAGTGCTGAAGATTTGTTAGTGTGCCGTGACAATGATGAAGGGAAATAAGGTGAGTTTTCTCTATCATTTACTAGGAAAAACCATGACAGGATTTGCTTCAATTTATCAGGTGAGTCAAACTCAAACTTGACTTAGTTATGGTATATGCGGTTGGGGCACATGAGTGAGGCAAGTATGACGATGCTGAGTGAGAGGGATTGTTGAAGGGTTAAAAGACAACGAAGCTAGACCTGTGTAAGCAAGACATCTTTCGGAAGCAATTGGGTCACAGTTCAACTATGCATTCGACAAACCAACCAGTTTATTACATTCATTTTACAAGAATCAAAGCTTGCCTTTTAATCGTGTTTTGAGCTGAAAATACTCGGTGTCTGCCAATCATTTATTTTACACCAAAATGAATTTAATCTTGCAGGCGCGGACTCTATGGACTGAAGGAAGAGAGTTGGAACACGTGGTTCCTTCTCTAGCAGAATCAGGCTCAACAGCTGAAATAGTCAGGTGCATTCACATCGGCCTCTTGTGTGTCCAGGAAGATCCTGGAGATAGATCGACAATGTCGGAAGTAGTGACGCTTTTGGGAGGTCAAACAGGAACTCTTCCGGAACCGAAAAAGCCAGATTTTTCAGTCAGTAGAGTCGTTCAAGAACTCGATTAATCATCAGCAACTAATATTTCTGTCAATTAGATGATTGTTTCTAGTATCTTGCCTAGGTGAACCAGCACGTAGATTAGTTGAGTAAGGTTTCATTAGCCCACGGTTGTAAAATTCTACGCTGGTTAGAGGAACTCGTCATGTTTTGGAAGAATTACTCCGCTCATGAAAATCGCTGTATAAACAATCGATATTATTGCACATGGAGAACGCCGACTTGTTGAGTATAAAGAAATTGCACAAATTGTGGAGACCCATGTATCCATAGGTGGATCAATGCAAATTCTGTAAACCAGAAGCTCCATATATTTTCTTGAACTGAAGCAGTGTCAATGCAATTTGGCTTTTCTCGAATAGAACTCCAGTTCTTTCCAAGTTTTGGATATTAATAATGGCTAAAACAGCATCGGATTTATGGAGATAAGTGCAGGAGGGAAAAATCTGTTCCCTTACCAATGGTCAATTTGCAATTAAATCCTCTTTTTTTTGTTCTTTTTTTTATAGCCTTTTTCTGCCTGATTTGATTAATCATAAGATAAAGATAAACGAGCAAGATCACAAATTGCCATGTCATCGACAGTCCCAACTTACGGGATTCTCGACTTGGCATCAAGAGGTTATGCCAAACTGGATTCGAATTCGAGACATCTTGCTTCTCAAATCGCTAGGTCCGGATTGCCATGTCTGAATTACATCACTTTCGCCAATTAGCTCAAGTAGTTCCTTGGATTGAGTTGCCATTGAAAATTCCCTCAACTATTGTGACATTCCGAAATTTCCGCCAATTGAAAATTATGAAATAACTGAGTTTTATGAAATGTGCTTGTAGTAAGTTCTCGCACGGAACTGATCATTCCTGGGAATGCTAACCATTAGGGAAAGGCTAATAGGGGAATTAAATTCGCACAACTAAAAGGAAATTCGATCGTGAATGGATTTCGACCATTAAATCGCGTAAGTGATAGTTTGAGCCACTGTTGGCCGATCCAAGGATAGTTAGGGATCAATTCGCCACTGTCCTAGTAGTGGATCGTGGGTGATTCCGTTGGACCACGAAACGACTTGACGAATGATTCTGAAATTATACCGAACGATCGTACCCCTCGGATCAAGTGATTGATCTTCGCGATTTTAATGACAACCGAGGTCGTCACGTACCTAACGGACTTGCACGTGACTCGATTTAGTATCAGTCATGAGTCGATTCTGCGAATTTCCCCAGCAAGCTGCCCGTTAGCTCGAGAAACGCTCGAGTTGCCTTTAATAGATTTTAATTATGGAATTTTTGCCCAAATTGGACACCGGAAAATTAGGAAGTCACGCCGGAATGTTAGGACGACGTTGCACGTGACACGTATGACTTTTTGGTGCGCTCAATTCCTTCGGAAAAATTCGATTTGGACAAGAAACGGAGGAAGTGACCATTTTACCCTTGGGAATTAATAAAGGGTTAGTTGTGTGAGAGAAGGGCATTTTGGTAAATTACCAAAAAGTTGGTCAAAATTGATTTTAAGCCCTTGACCCGCCCCCCCCCTTTCTCTCTCTCCTCTCTCTTCTTTCTTCCCCTCTCTCCCCCGTGTAATCCCCCAAATTGCCGTGAGCTTTCCCCTCCTCCACCGTGGGCTTTCCTTGGCCGTTCTTCCTCCACCGCCGGCACCGCCGCTCGCCGCCGCACGCCGGACCGCCCTCAAGCCATCGTCCACGCCGCCCTCAAGCCACCACCATCCTCAAATCTCACCATCTCTTTCTCTCCCTCTCTCTATCACGTGAGGCAAGATCCACGGCCAAGTAAGCCGCGCCGTCGCCACCCAAGCCAATTGCCGTCACTCGGGAGCCGTACGTCGTCGCCGCCATTCCCAATTAAGTGCCGCCGCTTTCCGTTCTAGCCGCGATAGTCTACAACGCGGGTAAGTCGCGCTCTAAACTCAATTTAGGACTTCGGGTATCGACGGGCGATTTTGAACGAAATCTGTATAAAGTTAGGTGCGGAATTGTATGAATTGGTAGTGTAAATTTTATGGCGGGCCTTGGGATTTAGTTCAGGCATTAATTATTGGAAATTCAGAAAAATAGGGGCTGCGAATTACTGTTCACGAGCTGTGATTTACTGTTTACAGGGCTGTGATGGTCCGATCGGGACGCAAGTTGGATTTCTAGAACCGAGATTTAATGGTGAGAAAGTCCCGTGAAGGACCGGAATCAATTTGGCGTCGTTTGGCGGGAGAAAAATAGAAATTTATGTGTTTTACGTGTGTTTTAATTATAATTGAGTTGGAATGGTGAAATTTACAATATGCGGGTGCGAAAAATTAGGGTTTATGATTGGAATTGTTTGGCGGGCCTTGATGATTATTTTTGGAATTTTTGGAGAACAATTTGAGGTGAATTATAAGTTGCGAGTTACTGTCACAAGCTGCGAATTACTGTTCACGGGGCTGTGATGATTTGTTCGGGACGCAAGTTGGATTTTTAGAACCATTATTTAATGGCGAGAAAGTGTCGTAAAGGATCGGAATTAATCCGACGCCATTTGGTTGGAGAAAATTGGCAATTTACGTGTTTTGGGCATGTTTGAATTATTCTGGATGGGGTTGATTTAATTGAGTATTTGTTTGTGTGTTATATGAGGTAACTCGAGGATGAAATGAGGATGTTTCGAGGCTGGAGTGAGACTGAATAGAGTGTCGGATGTTGTGGGATGGAATTGGCAAACTTAGAGCTCGATTTAAGGCCAGGTAGTGTCGGTTTGGTGTGTGGTAGTATGGTTAGATTGTGATGTTTAATAGGCTTGGAAATGTCGAAATTATGCCTATGAACGTGGCTGTGATTGTGGGCCCGTGAGCGGCCTTGTGTGTTTATTGAACCGTGATTTGATGGATTGAAATGTGCTTGATTATGTGCACGCGTGGGCCAAATTGAATTAATTGTTGAAATTGACCATGTCGAATGTTGAGTGAGCATGTTTTACGTGTTAATTGATGCTTGCACGGGCCACATGTGATGGGCCACTTGGGTGTGGTATATGTGTGTCGAGCATGCGCATGAGTAAGAAAGAAATGTAGTGTGGCATGTGATTGTGGAATTTATGTGAAGGTGTGGAATTGCGAGTATTGGGATCGGGCCGAGTATCATAAACTCGGGCCGCGATCATGTAGGTCTGTTGCATTTGGCACAGGCTGAGGGGCTTGAAAAAGCAAGAATAAGAATCTGTCTGAGGCACGATCAGCTCGGCTGAGACCGGGATTGGACCGAGGCATTATAAGCTCGGGTTTCGATCATGTAGGCCTGTCGCATTTGGCGCGGGCTGAGGAAAGTGTGAATGTGGGATCGGACAGAGGCGTGTGATGCTCGGGGCGCGATCGAGTATGAATGTGGGATCGGATCGAGGCGTATGATGCTCGGGGCGCAATCGAGTGTGAGTTGGGATCGGGCCTGGGGTGTGTGATGCTCAGGTCGCAATCGGGGCCTGAGGCGTGAACGAGTACGTAGGCCGGAAGTGTGGTGATGATTGGTCGTAGTGTACCTGAGGCGTGTACTTCAACGCGGGTCACTGGCGAGTGTTGTGGAAAATGAATTGTCGCAGTGTGCCTGAGGCGTGTACTTCAACGCGGGTAACCGGTACGGAATATGAAAGAGGAATGAGGATGGAAGGAACAGTGGGATGAGAATGATACATGTGCGTGTGTACATCTGACATGATTGAGTTTGAATGCTGTTGTGCGCATGATTAAGCCTAGCAATATTATTTGATGTGCCTGCAGTGTGATGTTTCAGCGTGTGTGAATATGTGTGTGATTGCGTAATTGTTTGACGGTACGTGATAGCCTAGGTGGGGTTTAGGGGTGTACTTACTGAGAAGTGTCTCACGGTTGTTTCAACCAAACCATTTCAGAGCCCCCGCCTGAGCCATGATCATATTAAGGCCGACTCGGAGCCGTCGGGTGAACAGACAGCTGAGGAGGATTCATGTGGTGATGCCGAGGACAGTGAGTCAGAGTGGACGCCTCCGAGAGGGCGTAGGGACTAGTTCTGGGAGCGAGGCAATAAATTGAGAGGGCCCCATTTTTGGATAATTTTGATCTAGGATGCTGATCCTTTTTGTATTTTGGAAGTTAATAATTACTGGTTCGGTGTGCTTGTAATAATAATGGATATTGTAAATATTATGGTGTAAGTTTGGCAATGAGAACGAATATGTTCATTCTCCCTGATTGATTCCCCAGTTTTAATTGTCCGGGATTATTTGTTAGTATCCGCTATGGTTGTAAATCTCTGATGGTTATTTGAGGTCGGCGACATTCCTGGGACGTCGCACTTATCGATCAGGTAAGGGGTGTCGCGTGCCCGTTGGGGTTCGGGGCGTGACAACTATTGCAGTTTGTCCTTGACAGAACGTTCTATTAGTAGACTAAAGAGATGAAGACAGGTCTGATATTGACAGTATAGAAAGGAAATTTCCTTGGTGGGCTACTTCCTAATAATTTACATATGCGACTTGACTTTGAATTCCTAAAACTGTCCTTCATTTGTAGGGTTTAAAATTATGGAAAACCCTAAACTGATACATATATGACAGATTTACTCAAAACTAATGTTTTGACCATAAAAAACCCAAAACTAGTACACCTATAACAAATTTGCCTCGAAATAATGTTTAAACCACCAAGAACCCAAAATTGATATATTTATGATAAATTTACCCTTCGTCGGTTTTCGTCAAATTGAATTTATACCAGAAAAATCACAACTTGACACATTTGTGGCAAACGGAGGGGAAAACCCCAAATTGATATACTTGTTAGCTGTGACACGTCATTTAACTCAGCAATTTGACGGTAAAATTTAACAGGGATTAACGGAGGATAAATTTATCACGGATGTACTAGTTTGAGGTTTGTGATGGTCAAAAAATTAGTTTGGGGTGAATATGTCACAGGTGTACCAGTTTGGATTTTTTCGTGGTACTAATCCTTATTTGTACCCTCTACTTTTGTTTTCTCGAGTCTTTCCATGTGGCGATTTTCTAATCCCAATTAACCAGCAGATCATGCAATAAAGGGTCACCCATGAAAACCAAAGCCCAGCATCAATCCCATGCAAACTGTTTTGGAGCCCATCTCTCTAATTCCTGTGGTTGCTACTTTTAACATACATGGACACGGAAACCACGTCATTTAGGAAAGGGTTGGATTTGCTGATTTCAGTGGACCCATTTCATAGGTCAGAGTCAAAGTCACTCGACCAATAGGATGCTTAGATGCATTTCCGTTCCATTCCCGCTGAAGATTAGAATGGAAGTCTTGGTCTTCTATCAGGCTTCATTGTAAAATACTTGCGTTGACCCGATTTGCTGTACTTTGTGGGGAGGGTATCGAATCTGTACTTGTGCACCTAATCTCTACACAAATCCGTTTCGTAACCACTATTTTGTGGGGAGGGTTTGTTTCATTTCTTACAAATGCCAGTCTCAGATACCAAATAAATCATGAAGCGTGAAGGATGTGCTTTCTTCCGGAATCCTGCTGATGGCTTGCATCAGTGACTCTGTGGAGAGGTGATTACTCAGAATTGGAGTGCACTAAAGAAATGATCACCTTGTTTCGTTCTCAGGTGGTCTCAAGAACCATCCTACAGCTCTGTTTTCATTGTCTTCTTCGTGGATTTCACAACCCGGTTCTGGCTGATATCCCCGAAAAGCACTGCCCGGACAACAGTTCAAATGCCACAAACAGTGCATATCGGGGCAACCTCCAGGAGCTCACTTCTTGGATGATAAAGAACGCTTCTTCCTCCAAGTTCTTTGAGGACTTGTCGGGGAACTCCCCAAATAAAGTTTATGGTCAATACATGTGCCTCAACTATGTCCCGAATTCAACATGCCACAGTTGCATAGTCAAGGGATCAGAAGACATCCTGGAGCTTTGTCCAAACAAGATGGAAGCCGTCGTTTGGGAGGAATTTTTCCAGTTGCGCATATCCGACCAAAAATTTTTCGGCTGTCTGTTCGAAATATACAAACATCAGTTCAATCCGAAAAATATATCCGACCCTGGCAAGTTCGGGTCAGTGGTGGATGAAACTTTAAGTTTTCTCGTCTGGAAAGCAGTTCCCGAGTCTCCAGGGACTTACTATGCTACTAAGGAAAAGGAATTTGAATTGGGCACGAACCAGACTTTATATGCTCTTGTTCAGTGCACTCAGGACTTAACAGTAGATGATTGTCGCAAGTGCCTCCAAGAAGCAATAAGACATGTGAAAGATTGCTGCAATTTTTCGCTCGGAGCAAGAGTTCTAAGTCCGAGTTGCTACTTGCGATATGAGTTATATAATTTCTATGAACCAAAGGAGCCGGAGAAGAAGTCTGGTAAGGTTATGCCAAAATTTTTTACCTGTAATTGTTCTTCTCCTCACGAAGTCTGTAGTTGTTAAAATTAGAACTGATTGAATCTTTGAAGAGGCTGCAACTATTTCTTGTCAAAAGCAGGGAAAAAGTGGCTGATCAAAGTTCTCACAATTTCATTGCTCTGCTTGGCGGCAATCAGTTTGTGCTCCTGGATTTTCTTCATCGTCATCAAAAGTAACAATCTTTATCCTAATGGTGATTTATGTGTCCTCCCTATATTCCAATTTATTTGTGACTCATCATGTTTGATTCCAGGGAAGAAAGACCTCGCAGATAGACAGGATCAACCTCTGGTTACTGGTGATTCTGCTCGTGGTATTCTTCCATTGCGATACACCCCGGGAAATACTCTGACTGAAATTCAAGATCATCCATATTTTGATATGAGATGCATACTTGCGGCTACTGACAACTTCTCAGATACACTAAAACTAGGACAAGGTGGATTCGGTCCAGTTTACAAGGTGGCAATAGTTCAATAAAAAAAAAGTGTTGGTTGCCGAATTTTAAATAGATACTCTTGCTTTTCTGGATTTTGTTAAGTAGTTTCTTGTTTTTGATTGAAAGGGTATTTTATGGGATGGGAGAGAAGTTGCGGCGAAGAGGCTAGAGAGCTGGTCAGAGAAGGGTTCCGAAGAATTCAGAAACGAAGTCCTGCTCATAATGAAACTTCAACATAAAAATCTGGTCCGGCTTCTTGGATTTTGTGCAGAACGAGAGGAGAAGTTGCTTGTCTATGAGTATATGCCAAATAGAAGTCTTGATGTCTTTCTCTTCGGTATACACCAGTCCTCAAGGTCTCGTAAAAAAAAAACATGCCAAATATCATATTTATCTGACATTTGGTAACTTCTTTTTTTGGTATAGACGCACAGAGAAGGATCGAGCTGAGTTGGAGCAGACGTCTGAACATAATCATCGGCGTCGCTCGAGGTCTGCTATATCTTCATGAGGATTCTCGTCAAAGAATCATCTACAGAGACCTCAAAGCAAGCAATGTGTTATTGGATTGCGACATGAACCCAAAAATCTCGGACTTTGGACTGGCAAGGATCTTTGCAGGAACAGAAAATGAAGCAAATACTGCTACACTAGTTGGAACCTAGTAAGTACAGTTTCCTTCACAGGACAGGACTTAAATGATTTTCGAGAGTTCTTTGAAGTGATATAAATCTCGGCACTTTTAGCTTGGACTTTATGTTGCTTCATTTTGCCACAAGCTGACATTTTATTCTCTACCTAGTGGTTACATGGCGCCAGAGTATGCAATGGAGGGGTTATATTCCATAAAATCGGATGTCTACAGCTTTGGAGTTCTCTTGCTTGAGATAATAACAGGGGAGAGAAATGCTGGCTTTTGGCAGTCAAGACGTGCCTCGAGTCTGCTAGCCTATGTAAGTTATAACTCGATTACACCTCCGGCTTTCACAGCATTCACGTAATTAAGACTTAATAAATTCGAAAAGAATCCTATATGAGAAATGTTTTGAGGTCACAATGACACAAAATTTGGAAGATCAGACAGTAAAATACAACAAATGTGCTATGGGATTAGACTTGTAATCTCTAATTTTTGCTTATGCTTGTTCTCTCAGACCTCGGTCATGGCATCGGTTGCTGTTTTTGTTCATATTGATGAATATTACTAGTTGCATTGCGCAACATGTTGGTCCGTTGCATCCTTTTTCTTTCGTAATTCCTGGTTGTCTTTTAGCATTAGAAATAATGGGATGACATAACTTTATTGCAGGCATGGCAATTATGGAATGAAGGAAGAGCAATGGAGTTGATGGATCCATTGCTCCACAACGAGTGTTGTCCTGAAGAATTCATGAAATGTGTCCACGTCGGACTTTTGTGCGTTCAACAAGACGCGTTCGACCGGCCGACCATGTCGGCTGTCAATGTGATGCTCAAAATGGATGCTGTAATTCTCCATCAACCTTTTAAACCCGCCTTCTCGGTCAGCGGATTCACTCATTGGTCCAATGGAGGTGTTGAAGACAGTGATTATTCCGTTAATGGCTTGACGGTTTCCACTGTGGCACCTCGGTGAGAAAAGTCTACCCTAGGAGATAAACACGGTTCCTTGTACAAGTATACTGCTTGGACATGGTAACTTGTACAATAGTTATTCGCTAAACAACCGATTCTCAACCATAAGCTGTTTAATTATGTAAGATGTCCATCTCGGCTCAAGAGACATCGACACATCGAGGACCTTATCATTTTCCAACCTTCCTCATTGATTTTCATGGCTCTTGAGCCGGAAATAAAAGCTCCTAATATGAATCCATGTTTTTTTTTTTTTGGTGTGAATGTAAGTATTATAAACGAGATGAAGTACAGCAGCTTAGGGGCATCCCCCAGTATTATAATCCATGTTCTTCCTTATTGTTTGGTTGTGAATGGTGGATTTGATGCTGTTACTTTCTTTTTTTTAGTCTGTATGCTGTTACTTGATATGGTGCTATTTCCATTACTAAGATATTGATGAGGGCCAACCAGACTTGCGCATCAACCAGTTTAATAATGCGACCGCTCAAATTCCACATGTAGAGGAGATCGTTATATACTTTATAAGCAATAATATATATAACCAAACTCCATGGAAGACATCGTACGAAACAATCATAAATCACGTGAATCCCATGTAATTAAACCAGAGTCGACAAAAGAGTCGCGCACAACGCTTCACTTTGCTGTATTTTAATACCGACCGACACTTTTTCATTGTTATTGCACACAGCAACTTGGGTCGAACTTCGAGGGGCTAGCGTGCCCCGCAGCCCGTCCGGGCTCGTGTCCTGACCGTGGACGATACATATTTCCAAGTTGAACATTGAGGCACTCCTATCCTTGGATTTGACCCGTCTCGCTTGAACAAAAATATTATTGTTGTGCATGTTATAACTCATGCCGAAGAGACAAATTCAAATGGAATGACGTCTCCCAGTGGACAGAAGTAAAGAATATGACCAAAAACAGGGGTCGATGCACACGAAGTTTCTGAACATTTCATATGACTCTCCTTCGAGTGGAACGAAGTCAAGCGAGTTAAAAAGTCTTGAATTCCAGCCCATCATCTCTGAAAAAGCATCTACACTAAAATACCATTTCCAAGAAACATCGCCTTTTCATTGGCTTCAATTGCCGTCTTCGCCAAACCCAGATCTTGTGGACTCACGTAAAGCCAAAGAACAATGACGGGTCTCTGTATAATCCTAAGTTTTTCTAACTAATTTGATTTTAACATGTAATGCGATGAATTTGGATAATGTTCTTTGACGTTGGAGGGGAAAGCTGAAATAAAAATGAATGAAAGAAATAAAGGGTTCATACCACGAAAAACCCCAAATTGGTACACCTGTGATAAATTTACTACAAATTAATTTTGGGATCACAAAAAATCTCAAACAAGTACACATGTGACAAATTTATCCCAAATTAATTTTTTCACTACCAAAAATCCCAAACTGGTACATTTGTGACAAATTTATCATCCATTAAATTGAATTAATACTACGAAAAATCACAAACTCGTACACTTGCGACAAATGGAGAGTAAAATCCTAAACAGTACATCCGTTAACTGCCACGTGTAATCAAATTCATAAATTTGACCATAAAATTTAACGGAAACTAACGAAGTGTAAAATTATCACAGGCATACCGATTTGGGGTTTTTGGTAGTCAAAAAATTAGTTTGTGGTAAATTTATCACGGATATACCTGTACGGGGTTTTTCGTCATATTAAACCATAACTAAAAGGTTTTATCCTGTTGGTCTGATTCCATTTCTAGAAAATGAAATATTCTTGGGTCTTCTAAGCCTTTCATCTCATGTCAACTTCAAGATGCTACAGTGAAGTTTCTCTTGGCTTTCATGGAAGAAAAGGCAGACAAATGACATTTCTCTTTTGCTGCAATTTTATAATAATTCTACTCTTGACCGACTTGAAGATTCTCCGCCCACCTTCACTGTGTTGAATTGTATCCATGCCATGGACCTTTCAACTTTAGAGAAAACTTCTTCCCTCACCGTTTATGGAAATCATTCCCAGTTAGTGCCTCTTCACTGGTCTAGAATACAGTTTCGACCCTGAAAGATGGCACGAGATTCGAATCTTGTCACCTTTTTCGTATTCGTGGCATCAATTTTGTTTCTTGTCACACCCATTAATGGAAACAATCCTCTGCATGTGCTTTGCCCACCTGAAAAAGACAATTACACTTTTGGCAGGAATAACCTCGAACAGCTTCTGCGCATTTTGGCTTCTAGCACTGCTAAGACAGGCTTCAGCAGCCATTCTGCTGGGGATGGCACTGATCAAGTATTTGGTCAAGCACTTTGCAGGCATGATGTGGATAGGAGTGTTTGTGGGGATTGCATCAGGACTGCAAGCCAAGAGATAATGAGCCGGTGCAACAAGACAGATGCTGATATTTGGTATGATTATTGCCAAATATCTTATTCATATAATGATTTTTTCTCTGCGATGACTTACCTAGGAAAGTACCCAGAAAGTAATAGTCAGGAGAACGTATCGAATCCGGATGAGCAGAGCACCGCCCTGAAAAAATTGATGAATGATCTTAAAAGTGAGGCCACATTCGCTTCATCGAGGTTTGCGGTGGGCAGTTCGAAATTCTCGAGCCAAGAACATGTTTATGGCCTCGTGCAGTGTACAAAAGGAATCACTGGGGATGATTGTGATACCTGTTTGAGGTCAGCCTTGGGGGATCTGACAACATGTTGCTCTCCTCATCAAGGTGGAATGGTTGTCAGCAGATATTGCAATGTGAGGTTCGAGCTTTACCGCTTCTATAATCTGCATTCTAAAGGTAATTAATTTGGATTCTTTGCTTAGACTGTGTTGTTGGTCACGGAGTATTGATGTCTGTAGAAATTAGAAATGAGACCTGGGAAACTGCCATAAAAAGTTTTTGTAATCTTCCCGGTTTGAGAGTTCTATGGAAACAGCCAGAGGAAGAATTGCACAAATCATAGTATCCAAGTCTAGTTAAAAGTTTACAACTAACCATGAGTATACTGTTAGGGGAAAAACAGAACTGTTCGCAAGGACTGAGCGGTACTGAAGCTCGGTCATCTAAGTAAGGATAGTAAAATCAGCTATGCACGAGGAAATCCTTTTTTTCCAAGTGATTCAATCTAAGTAATAACTTTTCAGACGAAAGTTCTCGTATTGAGTTTTATCCATAGAAAGGATGTATCAGAATTCATCTACTTATAGTAGATTAAGTACAAAATATGCAAGATATATATTTTTCCACGCAGAAAACTTTTACAACAGAGTTTCTTATGAAAACAGAGGGATTGGATTGACCTGATGATTGACCAGCTGTCATAAAGCATTTCATTGACTTGATTGGATTCCAAAACATTTGGTTATTCTTTATTAGTCGGCTTGATGAGCAGTCTTGTTGGACATCTTGATTCTTGAGCCGATCCTAGCTGTTTTTATTATTTTTGCAGCCAGTAAAATTGCCTGGCTGACTACTTGAGTTCTCTCTGCGGGAGTTGGAAATTGGATTTTGAACATTTGTTCATTATTTGATGGTGACATTGTAGGTTTGGAGAAGGCAAGGATGATTTTGTTGATCTTAGGTATTCTGGCAGTGGCATTGCTACTTTCCCTTGGGGTTTGTGTTGCCTTTCGAAGACAGAAAAAGATAACGACCAGAGGTATATTAAACAAGTTAGTTTCAGTCACCAACTGATATCTCGGACACTGTTAATCACAACAAATCGGATCTTTTTTTTTTCTTTTTGGGTTTCCCAGATGAAGAGAAAGACGAGAATGTATTGCTGCAGGAATTGGCGAAGCCCATTGAACTATCTATTTCAAAAGGGGATCTAGAATTTTCTGATGATATGCTTGTCATGAATTTGGCAACTCTGAGGGCTGCCACGGTTAACTTTTGCCTTACAAACAAGCTCGGACAAGGCGGGTTCGGCATTGTTTACAAGGTTAAACATTTGATTGGATCATATTCAATTTGGTTGGAGAGTTTCCCTGAAAAACATAAACTGATGACTATTGTTTAAGTTGTTCCAGGGAATTCTACCAGATGGAAACGAAATAGCAGTAAAGAGGCTGTCGAGGAAGTCATGGCAGGGTGTAGAAGAGTTTAAAAACGAAATCAAGCTGACTGCAAAACTAAAACACAAAAATCTCGTGAGGCTTTTGGGGTGGGGCATAGATGGACATGAGAAGCTACTCATATATGAATACATGGCCAACAAAAGCCTCGATGTCTTCCTCTCTGGTTAGTCCTCGTACAGTCTGTTTTCTCTCACAAGTGGACCACACTCCTATTGTCTTTACACATTCAATGAAAATTGAGTCGGCTACTGTTTTTCAGACCCAATGAAGCGATCACAACTTGATTGGAGAGCACGCTACAACATAATTGATGGGATTGCCAGAGGACTGCTTTATCTTCATGAGGATTCCGTGCCGAAGATCATCCATAGAGATCTAAAGCCAAGCAACGTGTTGCTGGACATCGACATGGTTGCCAAGATATCGGATTTCGGCATGGCAAGGATTTTCTCAGAAAAGCAGAATGTAGCAAACACCAGAGGAGTTGTCGGGACTTTGTAAGTTATGCCTCCCCTGCCTTGTGCAATTTCTGATCTTTCTCCATTCAGTTATTGTCGTTTGCATTACGGTCGAGTTTTCTTTTCCTTTGTTTTTTAGAGTTAATACCACGAAAAACCCTATACTGGTACTTTTGTAACAGATTTACCTCAAACTATTTTTTTGATCACAAAAAACCCCAAACTGGTACATCTGTGACAATTTTACCCCGAATTATTTTTTTGACTACCAAAAACCCCAAACTAGTACACCTGTGACAATTTTACCCCGAACTAATTTTTTAATATTATTTTTTATTTTTTCGATTTTTTTTAGTTCTTCTTATCTTTTCTTTTTTTTTTCCTTCATTTTCAACCTCTGGCCGGTCGCCGGTTCGGCGACCGCCAAAGGCGGGGGCTGGTCGCCGGTCCGACGACGAGCCAGAGGCGGGAGCCGGCGAGGTCAGCCCCGCCGGCCGATGGCGAGGCCGACCTCGCCGGCAACTGGCGAGGTCGGCCTTGCCCACCCCTGGCGAGGTTCGACCTCGCCAGTTGCTGGCAAGAGTGGTCCTCGCCGTCGCTGGGGAGAATCGATCCCGCCGCAACTAGCGAGGTTAGCCAAGCCCAGAAGCGGTGAGGTCGAACCTCACCAGCGATGGTGAGGACGACCCCTCGCCGGCCCCGCCGTCGCCATGGGTGGGCAAGGCCGACCTCGCCACTTGCTGGCGAAGGGTCGTGCTCGCCGTCGCTAGCAAGGCTCGGCCTCACCGGCAACTGGCGTGGTGAGGTCAACCTCGCCCAGAAGTGGCGAGGTCGAACCTCACTAGCGACGATGAGGACGACCCCTCGCCGGCAGCGACGGCGAGGACGACCCCTCGCCAAGGGTGGGGCAAGGTCGACCTGGCCAATTGCCGGCGAGGTCGGCCTGGCCGGCCATAGTTTGAATATGAAGGAAAAAAAAAAGAAAAGAAAGGAAAAAGAAAAGATAAGAAAAACTAAAACAAAAATACAATTAAAAAATTAGTTCGGGGTAAAATTGTCACAGATGTACCAGTTTGGGGTTTTTTGTGGTCAAAAAAATAATTTGGGGTAAATCTGTCACAAATGTACCAGTTTAGGGTTTTTCATGGTATTAACCCTATTTTTTATCACTAAAAATATTTTGAGAATAGTTTTCTAGATTCAATTTTCAAAAAGAGGCATGTGGGATCTTCAGTCTGCCTAACTGGGGTCTATATGTCTCATTTTCATTTAGCTCGGAAATCAGTATAGCACCAGAAGAACTTTGTAAAATATCACTTGCCTTCCCATTTTTATTAAAAGGACACTAGAAAAGCGCCTCTTGTTAATTTTTTTTAATCCATACTGTGGTTTGTATTCTAAAAAATTAAACTCGTCTGAAATTCACTTAAAACTTGCTCTTGCCTGTGCACAAAAGAAAATCACTTGTCTGAAATTCCATGAAACTTGTTTTTGCCTGTGCACAAAACAGCGGTTACATGGCCCCCGAATATGCAATGGAGGGACAATTCTCTGCAAAGTCTGATGTGTTCAGCTTTGGAGTCATCCTGCTCGAAATCATCAGTGGGAAGAAAAATAGTGGTTTCCACCTCACCAAGCGCGCATCATCGCTGCTAAAATATGTAACGCTCTTTCTCCTAGCATGCTTGCATCTCAATTGGAGATCTGAATCTTGTGTTTATGGGCATATATGGAGCAAGAGTTTTGAATTCACTTAGATGAAATATCTCGGTGACACACATAAACTATGCGCAGGCATGGATTTTGTGGAACGAAGGGAAAGAGCTTGAATTTGTGGACCCTTTCCTGCTGAAATCGTTTGCACCAGCCGATGTGCGCAGAACCGTTCAAATAGGGCTTTTATGCGTGCAAGAAGATCCAGCGGACCGGCCTCTCATGACGGATGTGGTGGTTCTTCTCGAAAGTGGACCTTCCATGCTCTCTCAGCCTAAACAACCTGCATTTTCAGTCGGGCGAGACATCCCCTTGGATATGCTTTTGATGCCAGAAAGTTCTTGTACCAACGATCTTACTGCTTCTACAATGTCGCCACGGTGAATAGTGGCTATCAACACCCAAACATTCGACACTGACACGACTCTCGGGTTCAAGGTGTAACATGTACTGCTGGTTCAAGCAGAAATTAAAATTCATGATCTGTCTTAGCTGTCTGATAATAGGTAAACTGAGCATACGTAGGTTGTAAAAAAACCATGTAAATGACAGATGCGGTCTTTGTGAATTTCCTGTACATGTACATCTACCTCTTCTTTCATCGAATACATGAGATCTCAGAAAGAATGATGATGATGGTCGTAACTAGATGAACAGCTACCTTCATGTGTATAGGCTTGGTCGTAATGTGAGCTTTTGTATTTGAAGGCACTTTTACTTTTTAAATGTTTTATTGTTTTTCCAATATTACGACAAACACATATTTTTGAGGTTTTTTTTAATTAATTTTAAGCATATCAAATTTTCATAATATATAGGTGTTAAGGACTACATTCATATGCAATTTTTTTTATGCAGTTTTATAAAATTTGCGCAAATATTTAAAATATGAATCGAAAAGTATTTTCTTTTTTCTTTTGAGAGGTCGAGAGAGACGGGTTGTGACACTCGAGATTTAATTTTTGCTCAACATAATCTCCTGGTTAAACCAGTCACAAGCAACCTAAATGGCTTGCATGATAAAATTCTTGTAAAGTCACACGAAATCTCAATATACTATTGATTTTATCCGGCTTGTTAATTTTCCCCCTTCCTGCAATAATAATTGCATCATGTCTATATAGTTGATTTGCGCGTTGACTTGTGGTCCATGCATGGACAAAGTTCTTTATCTGATACTACCCTCTATAAAATATCTTCTGAACGTCTCTTCTTCGCCATGCAATCATCAAAACGTGAATTCTTTCTTCATCATTTGCCTCTCTCTCGTCTTCTTCTTCTTCTTCTTCAAATTTCTCAGCATTATACTCACACTACTGAAGCTGCACCTAGCTCCACCTACGACGCAAATCTCAAAACCCTCGTCTCTTCCCTCTCCTGTGCCGCCGCCGCCGATGCCGACAGCTTCGTCAATGTCACCACCGGCAAAAGCCCACTTGACCTCACCTATGGGATATTCCTCTGCTGTGGTGACGTCCATGCCGCCACTTCCGACGATTGCGTGGCTAACGTGAGCAAGGAAAAACTCGCGCATGCCCTAATGAGAAGGATACCATCACTTGACACGGACAAGTGCATGTTGCATTACTCGAACCAATCAATTTTCTATGTCAAGCAAGGAAATTGAGTAGCTTCACCCAGTTGCTGAAGGATACGACCGATTAATTGCCCGAGATGGTGGCGAGGGATGGGTCTGGCAAGAGGAGATCACGACGAGGCAAGAGAGAGAGTCTTGGCCCCGAGCTGCAAAGTTAGGTTTGCGTTTTAGAAGTTCTATAATGGACTGTCTTCTACAAAGCACGGGCACCAGCAGTGTGAGCACTGACGTTGAAACTTGGCAGCTCCTCTAAACTACCATATATCAAATCAAATACTAAGTTAGTTACACTTGGAGATGCATGTTCTAACAAACTCTCTAGTAATAACTCTGTCATCAATTTTGAAGTGAAATATAATTGCACGCAGCAAGTGTTTTTTTTTTTTTTTTGGTAACCGTGGTGTCCGGGCCAGCTTGTACGCAGCAAGTTTGAAGTTGGCTTTCTCAAAAAAAGTGGGACTCCACCGGAATTTGAGATTCTCTCTAATGAAGTGCTAGAGAACAAAACACACTGAATTCCTTATAAAATCTCTGCATTATCAAAGCCAATAATAGAGCAATCATTTCATACCACAATCGTGGCAAGAGAATGGACCATAACGTGCACTTTAATTAAAACATCGATTCAGACTCCTCAACCTCTAGGGTCAAAGTTCCCTTCCACAACTCTTTGACATACTCAACATCATCTTCCGACGCTAGTTTCCCTTGTTGAACTAATGAGTCCTGAAGCCTTCCATAACCGAGGCATATGAGAGCCAGCGATTACATATCCAATGGGAAAAAGTGAATGTGAATGTGGCATAAAAACATTTTCAATTGGGAATGGTAGATAGCCATAACTAAGCTTAAGTATCAGCAGAATGTCCTTTCACAAGGAGAGGAACTCCTTGTGATTTTTTGACAATGTCGTTTCCAATCTCAAGGAGATCCAGACGTTGTTGCTTTTCCTTTTTGTCGAATAACCATTTTTTAAACAAGGCCATAGAGTCTTCATGAGAAAGACCTTTTAGATTATGCATTGGATGAAAATTCGTCATAGAAATGTGTGAATTTGGAATTAACTCATATGAGGCACAGTTTGATTGAATCATGGTTTAGCATCCGAAATCCAATGTTAAATGTGTCTAATTGGGACCCTATCAACATGGGTGGCCTCCTAGAGACAAAACCGTGGTGTCGGAATATGATGGATTAAAGTGGGTAATACCTCGAGTGAATTAGGCTAAAATGTTACACAACGACCTAGAAAAAAAATCAATTTCATTTTCTTCCCCAAATAAAAAAGAGAAACTCGAGCAAAACGTTTCGGATGGGTACAATCCTTACTTAGGCCTTGTTGCATAAATTCGTATGGATCAAATTTAATCTATCAAAAGAATTACTCCGTTGCCGTAATTTGATGGAAAATTCAAGGCTCTAAGCGTCACCAAAATCACTTTCATCCCCATCTCCTCTCTCTCTCTCTCTCTCTCTCTCTCTCTCTCTCTCTACAACTACATCACTGGGATGTGATACATATCTTGACTTTTCTTCTTCTTCTTCCAGTCTCCCCGTTGAAACCAAAGAAGAACGCAACTCACGCAATTGACTTTTCAATGAACTCAGACGAGGGCTAATGCTTCTTCCATCCTCACCGTCCATCTTATTCGCAAGTCCCTTGAATATCGATGGCGTTACTAATCCAACTCCTGTCGCTTTAATACGTTACGGAATGGACCTCAATGTTTTTTACTTTAAGGATAATCTCACACTGGTTTGTCTTGACTTGTAAACATCTCTTCTGACCTTCCCGTAAGAAATTTCATGATTTAAACTATCATTTTTCTCACGTTTTGTACCTTTTAAATATGTCGAATTTCATATTTTAAATGTTCATGTTAAAAACGTCTTGAGTTTGTAAAAGAAACCCGATTCAAGTAAATTTCCTAATTTGGGTAGGTTTTTTGGTTTGAGTAGATTTTCTGAAAGAAGTTTTATTATGTTGGATTCAATTATCATGTTCATATAGGTAATAGAATTCTGCTCGATGGACACAAACTAGAACAAACAAGAAGCATGTTACGATTTAATGTCTATGAGTTTTCTGTGTGAGTTCTTCGTAAGAGATTGTGAGATAACACTTGGAGGTGTTCTTTGATTGTAGTCAGTGGCTGGGAACAAATGAACATTTGAGCGATTGTAAACTTTGTACTCTCCAAATTTATAGTGGATTTCTTGGCAGCAAGCTTTCCCCATGAAGTAGGTACTTACACTCGAACCAAACTATGGAAATCTCTAGTGTCCTTATTGTTTCTTATTGATTTCTCTAGTAATTTTGCTCTCTCACGTTTGACTTAAATTACAAGATCGGTTAGCTTCTACATTATTTTTACTGCAATTGGCATCAAAGCTAAGACAAGGATTTTTAGATTTAATTTGGGGCTTTTACTTGTCTAATCATAGTGAAATGTTGTTGTAATTATTTCTGAAGCGAAAATTGAAATTGAGAACTTTAACAGCAAGAACAACTTTGGGTTGTGGGGCATTAAGATGCGTGTGCAATTAACAGCCCAAAGTTTAGCAAAGGTGTTGGATGATTAAGATGAATTGTTAGAAATGATGAAAGAGGCTATAAGGTAGAGTTGATGGAGCAATGGAAGAGTATAGTCTTGTTGAATCAATTGGGTGATGTGTTAGTACAAGCAATTGAGAAGAAGAATGTAGTAGCTTTGTGGGTAAAACTTTAGGCCCTTTATGTAACAAAGGGTTTAAATTATCATCTATACATGTTGAAAATGATGTTTTCAATTTTGATTTGCTAAAGGTACTTCCATCTGTGTCTACTTAGATAAGTTTAACAAACTCATAAGGATTTGAAGAATATTGACGAAGCCCTAATTGATGAAAGACAGGGCATGATGTCGTTGGCATTTCTACTAAAGTCATGGGAGCACTTTATAATTCGCTATTATAAGGTCATATTGTGATAACCTCAGAAGAGGTAAAATCCACCTTGCTCTATAAGAGTGGCTGAAGAAGTTGCGAGATCATAAACAAGCATAGGATGTAGAACATGGACTAGTGATTCAAGGTAGAGATGAACATCGGGGTCCAGTACCCGAGGTAAAACTAGGCTGAAGTCGCGGCATAGAAAGTACAAGGTCGCGTGAAGTGCTTTGAATCATGAGAAGAGGAGTACAAGGAGAGATTGTACAAAGCTGCTAAATGGAGGTGGTAGGCAAAATGACACAAGCAATGTGGTGAATGTTGCCGAGGGGAGCACTAGTGAGGCGAAAACTGTCTTGTGTGTGATTACTAGCTCGTTAGGAGACAAACAGGTGCTAGATTTTGGGTGTTCTTATCATATGACGCCTCATTAGAACTTATTCATTACTTATCAGACTCAAAATGGCGGTAGTCTTCTGATGATGAAAAATGCAGCCTGCAAAGTTGTGGAGATAATAACAATTCAGGCTCGGATGCATGATGGGGTAGAGCGCACATGAGAGACATGAGGCATATACTTGAGCTTAAGAACCTTATTTTTCTAGGGACACTCAATGGCATCGAATATAAGTACTATAAAAAGTGTAGTGCTGAAGATTTGTTAGTGTGCCGTGACAATGATGAAGGGAAATAAGGTGAGTTTTCTCTATCATTTACTAGGAAAAACCATGACAGGATTTGCTTCAATTTATCAGGTGAGTCAAACTCAAACTTGACTTAGTTATGGTATATGCGGTTGGGGCACATGAGTGAGGCAAGTATGACGAGTGAGAGGGATTGTCGAAGGGTTAAAAGACAACGAAGCTAGACCTGTGTAAGCAAGACATCTTTCTGAAGCGATTGGGTCACAGTTCAACTATGCATTCGACAAACCAACCAGTTTATTACATTCATTTTACAAGAATCAAAGCTTGCCTTTTAATCGTGTTTTGAGCTGAAAATACTCGGTGTCTGCCAATCATTTATTTTACACCAAAATGAATTTAATCTTGCAGGCGCGGACTCTATGGACTGAAGGAAGAGAGTTGGAACACGCGGTTCCTTCTCTAGCAGAATCAGGCTCAACAGCTGAAATAGTCAGGTGCATTCACATCGGTCTCTTGTGTGTCCAGGAAGATCCTGGAGATAGATCGACAATGTCGGAAGTAGTGACGCTTTTGGGAGGTCAAACAGGAACTCTTCCGGAACCGAAAAAGCCAGATTTTTCAGTCGGTAGAGTCGTTCAAGAACTCGATTAATCATCAGCAACTAATATTTCTGTCAATTAGATGATTGTTTCTAGTATCTTGCCTAGGTGAACCAGCACGTAGATTAGTTGAGTAAGGTTTCATTAGCCCACGGTTGTAAAATTCTACGCTGGTTAGAGGAACTTGTCATGTTTTGGAAGAATTACTCCGCTCATGAAAATCGCTGTATAAACAATCGATATTATTGCACATGGAGAACGCCGACTTGTTGGGTATAAAGAAATTGCACAAATTGTGGAGACCCATGTATCCATAGGTGGATCAATGCAAATTCTGTAAACCAGAAGCTCCATATATTTTCTTGAACTGAAGCAGTGTCAATGCAATTTGGCTTTTCTCGAATAGAACTCCAGTTCTTTCCAAGTTTTGGATATTAGTAATGGCTAATACAGCATCGGACTTATGGAGATAAGTGCAGGAGGGAAAAATCTGTTCCCTTACCAATGGTCAATTTGCAATTAAATCCTCTTTTTTTTGTTCTTTTTTTTATAGCCTTTTTCTGCCTGATTTGATTAATCATAAGATAAAGATAAACGAGCAAGATCACAAATTGCCATGTCATCAACGGTCCCAACTTACGGGATTCTCGACTTGGCATCAAGAGGTTATGCCAAACTGGATTCAAATTCGAGACATCTTGCTTCTCAAATCGCTAGGTCCGGATTGCCATGTCTGAATTACATCACTTTCGCCAATTAGCTCAACTAGTTCCTTGGATTGAGTTGCCATTGAAAATTCCCCCAACTAATGCAGTTTGTCCTTGACAGAACGTTCTATTAGTAGACTAAAAGAGATGAAGACAGGTCTGATATTGACAGTATAGAAGGAAATTTCCTTGGCGGGCTACTTCCTAATAATTTACATATGCGACTTGACTTTGAATTCCTAAAACTATCCTTCATTGATAGGGTTTAAAACTATGGAAAACCCTAAACGGATACATATATGACAGATTTACTCAAAACTAATTTTTTGACCATAAAAAACCCAAAACTGGTATACCTATAACAAATTTACCTCGAACTAATGTTTTAACCACCAAGAACCCAAAATTGATACATTTGTGATAAATTTACCCTTCGTCGGTTTCCGTTAAATTGGATTTATATCACGAAAAATCACAACTTCATACATTTGTGGCAAACGGAGGGGAAAACCCCAAATTGATACACTTGCCAACTATGACACGTCATTTAACTCAGCAATTTGACGATAAAATTTAACAGGAATTAACGGAGGATAAATTTATCACGGATGTACTAGTTTGAGGTTTGTGATGGTCAAAAAATTAGTTTGGGGTGAATATGTCACAGGTGTACCAGTTTGAAATTTTTCGTGGTACTAATCCTTATTTATACCCCTACTTTTGTTTTCTCGAGTCTTTCCATGTGGCGATTTTCTAATCCCAATTAACCACCAGATCATGAAATAAAGGGTCACACATGAGAACCAAAGTCTAGCATCAATCCCATGCAAACTGTTTTGGAGCCCATCTCTCTAATTCCTGTGGTTGCTACTTTTAACATACATGGACACGGAAACCACGTCATTTAGGAAAGGGTTGGATATGCTGATTTCAGTAGACCCATTTCATTGGTCAGAGTCAAAGTCACTCGACCAATAGGATGCTTAGATGCATTTCCGTTCCAATCCCGCTCACGATTAGAATGGAAGTCTTGGTCTTCTATCAGGCTTCATTGTAAAATACTTGCGTTGACCCGATTTGCTGTACTTTGTGGGGAGGGTATCGAATCTGTACTTGTGCACCTAATCTCTACACAAATCCGTTTCGTAACCACTATTTTGTGGGGTGGGTTTGTTTCATTTCTTACAAATGTCAGTCTCAGATACCAAATAAATAATGAAGCGTGAAGGATGTGCTTTCTTCCGGAATCCTGCTGATGGCTTGCATCAGTGACTCCGTGGAGAGGTGATTACTCAGAATTGGAGTGCACTAAAGAAATGATCACCTTGTTTCGTTCTCAGGTGGTCTCAAGAACCATCCTACAGCTCTTTTTTCATTGTCTTCTTCATGGATTTCACAACCCGGTTCTGGCTGATATCCCCGAAAAGCACTGCCCCGACAACAGTTCAAATGCCACAAACAGTGCATATCGGGGCAACCTCCAGGAGCTCACTTCTTGGATGATAAAGAACGCTTCTTCCTCCAAGTTCTTCGAGGACTCGTCCGGGAACTCCCCAAATAAAGTTTATGGTCAATACATGTGCCTCAACTATGTCCCCAATTCAACATGCCGAAGTTGCATAGTCAAGGGATCAGAAGACATCCTGGAGCTTTGTCCAAACAAGATGGAAGCCGTCGTTTGGGAGGATTCTTGCCAGTTGCGTATATCCGACCAAAAATTTTTCGGCCGTCTGTTTGAAATATACAAACATCAGTTCAATCCGAAAAATATATCCGACCCTGGCAAGTTCGGGTCAGTGGTGGATGAAACTTTAAGTTTTCTTGCCCGGAAAGCAGTTCTTGAGTCTCCAGGGACTTACTATGCTACTAAGGAAAAGGAATTTGAATTGGGCACGAACCAGACTTTATATGCTCTTGTTCAGTGCACTCAGAACTTAACAGCAGATGATTGTCGCAAGTGCCTCCAAGAAGCAACAAGACATGTGAAAGATTGCTGCTATTTTTCGCTCGGAGCAAGAGTTCTAAGTCCGAGTTGCTACTTGCGATATGAGTTATATGATTTCTATGGAACAAACGAGCCGGTGAAGAAGTCTGGTAAGGTTATGCCAAAAAATTTTACCTGTAATTGTTCTTCTCCTCACGAAGTCTGTAGTTGTTAATATTAGAACTGATTGAATCTGTGAAGAGGCTGCAACTATTTCTTGTCAAAAGCAGGGAAAAAGTGGCTGATCAAAGTTCTCACAATTTCATTGCTCTGCTTGGCGGCAATCAGTTTGTGCTCCTGGATTTTCTTCATCGTCATCAAAAGTAACAATCTTTATCCTAATGGTGATTTATGTGCCCTCCCCAAATTCCAATATATTTGAGACTCATCATGTTTGATTCCAGGGAAGAAAGACCTCGCAGATAAACAGGATCAACCTCTGGTTACTGGTGATTCTGCTCATGGTATTCTTCCATTGCGATACATCCCAGGAAATACTCTGACTGAAATTCAAGATCATCCATATTTTGATATGAGATGCATACTTGCGGCTACTGACAACTTCTCAGATACACTAAAACTAGGACAAGGTGGATTCGGTCCAGTTTACAAGGTGGCAATAGTTCAATAAAAAAAAAGTGTTGGTTGCCGAATTTTAAATAGATACTCTTGCTTTTCTGGATTTTGTTAAGTAGTTTCTTGTTTTTTATTGAAAGGGTATTTTATGGGATGGGAGAGAAGTTGCGGTGAAGAGGCTAGAGAGCTGGTCAGAGAAGGGTTCCGAAGAATTCAGAAACGAAGTCCTGCTCATAATGAAACTTCAACATAAAAATCTGGTCCGGCTTCTTGGATTTTGTGCAGAACGAGAGGAGAAGTTGCTTGTCTATGAGTATATGCCAAATAGAAGTCTTGATGTCTTTCTCTTCGGTATACACCAGTCCTAAAGGTCTCGTAAAAAAAAAAAAAACATGCCAAATATCATATTTATCTGACATTTGGTAACTTCTTTTTTTGGTATAGACGCGCAGAGAAGGATCGAGCTGAGTTGGAGCAGACGTCTGAACATAATCATCGGCGTCGCTCGAGGTCTGCTATATCTTCATGAGGATTCTCGTCAAAGAATCATCTACAGAGACCTCAAAGCAAGCAATGTGTTATTGGATTGCGACATGAACCCAAAAATCTCGGACTTTGGACTGGCAAGGATCTTTGCAGGAACAGAAAATGAAGCAAATACTGCTACACTAGTTGGAACCTAGTAAGTACAGTTTCCTTCACAGGACTTAAATGATGTTCGAGAGTTCCTTGAAGTGATATAAATCTCGGCACTTTTAGCTTGGACTCTATGTTGCTTCATTTTGCCACAAGCTGACATTTTATTCTCTACCTAGTGGTTACATGGCGCCGGAGTATGCAATGGAGGGGTTATATTCCATAAAATCGGATGTCTACAGCTTTGGAGTTCTCCTGCTTGAGATAATAACAGGGGAGAGAAATGCCGGCTTTTGGCAGTCAAGACGTGCCTCGAGTCTGCTAGCCTATGTAAGTTATAACTCGATTACACCTCCGGCTTTCACACCATTCACGTAATTAAGACTTAATAAATTCGAAAAGAATCTTATATGAGAAATGTTTTGAGGTCACAATGACAGAAAATTTGGAAGATCAGACAGTAAAATACAACAAATGTGCTATGGCATTAGACTTGTAAATCTCTAATTTTGGCTTATGTTTGTTCTCTCAGACCTCGGTCATGGCATCGGTTGCTGTTTTTGTGCATATTGATGAATATTACTAGTTGCATTGCGCAACATGTTGGTCCGTTGCATCCTTTTTCTTTCGTAATTCCTGGTTGGCGTTTAGCATTAGAAATGATGGGATGACATAACTTTATTGCAGGCATGGCAGTTATGGAATGAAGGAAGAGCAATGGAGTTGATGGATCCATTGCTCCACAACGAGTGTTGTCCTGAAGAATTCATGAAATGTGTCCATGTCGGACTTTTGTGCGTTCAAGAAGACGCGTTCGACCGGCCGACCATGTCGGCTGTCAATGTGATGCTCAAAATGGATGCTGTAATTCTCCATCAACCTTTTAAACCCGCCTTCTCGGTCAGCGGATTCACTCATTGGTCCAATGGAGGTGTTGAAGACAGTGATTGTTCCGTTAATCGCTTGACGGTTTCCACTGTGGCACCTCGGTGAGAAAAGTCTACCCTAGGAGATAAACACGGTTCCTTGTACAAGTATACTGCTTGGACATGGTAACTTGTACACTAGTTATTCGCTAAACAACCGATTCTCAACCATAAGCTGTTTAATTATGTGAGATGACCATCTCGGCTCGAGAGACATCGACACGTCGAGGACGTTATCATTTTCCAACCTTCCTCGTTGATTTTCATGGCTCTTGAGCCGGAAATAAAAGCTCCTAATATGAATCCATGTTCTTCCTCATTGTTTGGTTGTGAATGGTGGATTTGATGCTGTTACTTTCTTTTTTTCGGTCTGTATGCTGTTACTTGATATTGTGCTATTTCCATTACTAATATATTGATGAGGGACAACCAGACTTGCGCATCAACCAGTTTAATAATGCGACCGCTCAAATTCCACATGAAGAGGAGGCCGTTATATACTGTTGAAAACAACCGCGGAAAAACAAATACAAAACACAAGAATTTACGTGGTTCGATCACAAGGTAATCTACGTCCACGGGTGAGGCAAAACAAGATTCCACTATAATGAAAGAGAGTACAGTTTTCAGAAGTCGAAAAAACTACTTAACAAAACCTCACGGCTCATAATCTCTCCCAAAACGAAAATCTTTCTTAATCAAGAAAAAAAAACCTAGCTGCAGTACAAATAGGGCTCCCCAAAAAATTTCTTCGGGGGCTACGAACTAAATCTCAATTTTTTCTCCACTTTTAAATCGCACAAAAAATATGTCGGGTCGGGTAATAAACTGGACCGAGTACATAAAATTCAAGACATATTTAACATATACTTTATAAAGCAATAATATATACAACCAAACTCCACGAAAGACATCGTGCGAAACAATCATAAATCACGTGAATCCCAAGTAATTAAACCAGAGTTGACAAAAGAGTCGCGCACAACGCTTCACTTTGCTGTATTTTAATACCGGCTGCCACTTTTTCGCTGTTATTGCACACAGCAACTTGGGTCGAACTTCGAGGGGCTAGCGTGCCCCGCAGCCCGTCCGGGCCCGTGTCCTGACCGTGGACGATACATATTTCCAAGTTGAACATTGAGGCACTCCTATCCATGGACTTGACCCGTCACGCTTGAACAAAAATATTATTGTCGTGCAGGTTATAACTCATGCCGAAGAGTCAAATTCAAATGGAATGACCCCTCCAAGTGGACAGAAGTAAAGAATATGACAAAAAACAAGGGTCGGATGCACACGAAGTTTCTGAACATTTCATATGACTCTCCTTCGAGTGGAACGAAGTCAAGCGAGTTAAAAAGTCTTAAATTCCAGTCCATCATCTCTGAAAAAGCATCTACACTAAAATACCATTTCAAAGAAAGATCGCCTTTTCGTTCGCTTCAATTGCCGGCTTCGCCAAACCCAGACCTTGTGGAATCACGTAAAGCCAAAGAACGATGACGGGTTTCTGTATAATCCGAAGTTTTTCTAACTAATTTGATTTTAACATGTAATAAGATGAGTTTGGATAATGTTCTTTGACGTTGGAGGGGAAGGCTGAAATAAAAATGAATAAAAGAAATAAAGGGTCAATACTACGAAAAACCTCAAATTGATACAAATGTGACAAACTTACCCCAAATTACTTTTTTGACTACAAAAAACCCAAAACTGGTACATATGTGATAAATTTATCCCAAATTAATTTTTTGACTACCAAAAACCCAAAACTGGTACATTTGTGATAAATTTACCCTCCGTTAAATTAAATTACTATCATGAAAAATCACAAACTCGTACACTTGCGACAAACGGAGGGTAAAACCCCAAACAGTACACCCGTCAACTGTTATGTGTAATCAAATTCATAAATTTGACGATAAAATTTAACGGAAACTAACGGAGGGTAAAACTATTATAGGCGTACCGGTTTGGAGTTTTTGATGATCTAAAAATTAGTTTGAGGTAAATTTGTTACGGATATATCTGTACAGGGTTTTTCGTGATATTAAACCATAACGACAAGGTCTTATGCTGTTGGTCTGATTCCATTTCTAGAAAATGAAATATTCTTGGGTCTTCTAAGCCTTTCATCTCATGTCAACTTCACGATGCTACAGTGAAGTTTCTCTTCGCTTTCATGGAAGAAAAGGTAGCCAAATGGCCTTTCTCTTTTGCTGCAATTTTATAATAATTCTACTCTTGACCGACTTGAAGATTCTCCGCCCACCTTCACTGTGTTGAATTGTATCCATGCCATGGACCTTTCAACTTTAGAGAAAGCCTCTTCCCTCACCGTTTATGGAAATCATTCCCAGTTAGTGCCTCTTCACTGGTCTAGAATACAGTTTCGACCCTGAAAGATGGCAAGAGATTCGAATCTTGTCACCTTTTTCGTATTCGTGGCATCGATTTTGTTTCTTGTCACACCCATTAATGGAAACGATCCTCTGTACGTGCTTTGCCAACCTGAAAAAAACAATTACACTTTTGGCAGCAATAACCTCGAACAGCTTATGGGCATTTTGGCTTCTAGCACTGCAAAGACAGGCTTCAGCAGCCATTCTGCTGGGAATGGCACTGATGAAGTATGTGGCCACCCACTTTGAGTAAAATTTAAATTTTTTTAGGTGCAAAAAAAAATCAACAAATCAAAACAAATTTCTGTTCCAGAAATCAATTTCTGGAGCAGAATTAGTCATGTTTTACCAAACATATTTCTCCTCCAGAAATCAATTTCTGGCAAGAATTCCAGAAATTAATTTCTGGCAAGAATTTGATTTCTGGAGCAGAATGGTTACCATTCGCACCCATAGTGTTCTTTGACTTTAACGAAAATCGCACATAGGTTTGTCTTGACTTGTAAAAATATCTTCTGACCTACCCTTAGAAACAAAAACTATTTAATAAATTTGCATGATTTAAACTTTCAATATGTTTTATGACTTTTAAATATGTCTTGTGGAATTTCAAATTTTAAAAGAATTCAAGTTTGTAAAGGAAACTGGATTCAAGTAAATTTCTTAATTTGATTAAGTTTTCTGGTTTGAGTAGATTCTTTTAAAGGAGTTTTTTATGTTGGATGCAAATACCATGTATATATAGGAGATAGAATTCAACTCATTGGACACAACCTAGAGTAAATAAGAAGAGTGTTAGGATTTTTATCTGTGAGTTCTCTATAAGAAATTGTGAGATAACACTTGTTTGTTTTAGGTGTAATTGGGCGTTGGGAACACTTGATTATTGAGCGATAGTAAACTTTGTACTCTTCAGATTCATAATAGATTTTTTGGCACTTAGTTCTCCCCACGAAGTACCTACACTCGGACCAAATCAAGGAAATCTCTTGTGTCCTTATTGTTTCTAGTTTATTTCTCTAGTAATTTCGCTCTCTCGCATTGGACTTAAATTACAAGATCTGTTAGCTTCTGTATTATTTTTATAACAATTTGTACCAGAGCTAAGACTACGATTTTATAGTTTGACTTGGGCTTTTACTTATCTAATCATTATCTAGAAATTTTGTTGATATAATTATATCTTGAGCGAAAGTAGAAATTGAGAAGTTTAATGGAAGGAATAGCTTTGGGTTGTGGAGCATTAAAATGGGTGCGCTATTAACAACCCAAGGTTTAGTGAAGCCATTGAATGGAAAAATTGAATTGTTAGAAACGATTAAAGAGGCTATAAGGTAGATATGATAGAGAAAGTGAAGAGTATAATCCGGTTAAATCAATGGGATGAGGTGTTAATAGAAGTGGCCGAGCAAAAGAATGGCATAGCTTTGTGGGAAAAAATTCATGCCCTTATGTAACAAAGCGATGCACCTAAGGGGGACCGGCGGACCCGTTATGTGACTAGACGAATCGGCGGGTTTGAAGTCAACGATGTCGGATTGAGCTCAAATTTGATCGGCTGAAGCGAAACGGCGTGCTGATCAATACTCACGCCTTTAGCCGTGACTAACGATGGATTTTCGCAATTCGAGATTGTTTAGATGGGTTTTTCTATTTTTTTAGTATTTTTTTATGGGTTAATTTAGTAAAGGGTAGTTTCGTAATTTTACGTAAAATAACTAGCAAAGCCGCAACACAGTATAGCCACTAGTAAATAGAAAAGGCACATCAAACCACAAACACATTATGATTATATTGGTATTGCTTATGCATTGACTATGGTGACAAGATAGAGATGGATGACCAATTGTCTTACTTTGAGGCGATCGCAAGCACTGAGTCATCGCAGTGGCTAGCGACTATGAGCTAAGAGATAATATTACTTCATCAGAATCAGACATAGGAGCTAGTTAAAGTATCCAATAGCCAGAAGATTGTTGGGTGCAAATAGGTCAATCATCGGAAGAAGAGCATTCCCATTGTCAAGGTAATGAGGTACAAGGCAAGACCTATTGCAAATGATATACTCAATGGTAGAGCATTTACTATAATGAGATGTTCTATCCTATGGTAAGGCATACTTTTGTTTGAGTGTTACTTGCTTTAGCTGCCGAACAATAACTCGATGTGAAAACAACGTTTCTTTACAGCAAGATGGAGAAACGGATTTACATGACGCAGTTAGAGGGATATGCTATTCAGGGAAAGAAGACCATGTTTGTTTATTAAATAAATCTTTGAATGGACTGAAAAAGTCTCCTATACAGTGGTTTAAGTGTTTTGATGCTTTCATATATTATTAGGACTATTTGAAAAGTCAATTGCATAGCTGTGTTTACTTTGGAAAATTGAAGGATTTGGTCTTTGTTTTATCCATTATTTTATGTTGATGATATGTTCATAGCAGCTCAACATATGTCTTTATATTGATGTGTCGAAGTGACAATTAAGTGCTAAATTTGAGATGAAAAATTTAGGTGCTGTAAAGAAGATATTGGGCATGAAGATTTCATGTGATAAGGCTACAAGGGTTTTGTGCCTATCTCAAAAGAAATATATTAAAAAGATTGTGGTGCATTTTAGCATGCAGTCAACGAAATCTATGAGTTCACCTTTAACCGTGCACTTTAAACTGTTTGGATAAGTTATAAATGTCTGGTAAATCTACCTCAAATAAGCCTCAGTTCATACTCACCTGCCATTGTAATGTATCTCACCCAGGGAAGAGCCTGGTAGCCGGTCTTCTCAATAATCTTTAGGTACCGCACCTAAAACAGCATCAAGGATCAGAAATAAAACGGAATGAATATTCTGCTTTGCTTGTTGAAATAAAGGCTTCACCGCAGAATATGTCCAGCAATCTAAGAAACTAATAGTATATAAAATAATTTTGAACAATGTAATGCTTGGATATTTTGGCATTCAAAGATCTGTACGTCTTCTCATGGCAAACCTTTTGATTCTTCCTAAAATAGTCGTGAAGAGACATCATCTAGGATTTGATATGTCCATGGCAACCATTTTTTGCTAATAAATCTTACCCTTCTCCTTACATCATTCTTTCTCCAACAGTTAAGTCAAACCAGACCAATACCATGAATATATTGGAAGATTTGACCAATAAAATATGCCTTATAGAGAGGCACCCATATGCCAGAGACTGAAATATGGTATCTAAAACTTCACTCGTATGGGGGCCTTCCTCTCAGGAGTTGCTTCTTCGGCTGTTATACTGGGTATACTGAATTCAACCCTTAACATATACTCCTGCCATACCTTGTCACCAGGACAGGATTTTATTTTCCAGACAAGTGCATCATTTTCTGGTGCATATGATGCAGAACCCATTGAAGTTCAAACATTCGAATTCGTAGATCAGCAGGAACTGGCAACTCAATTTCAACGTTTGTAGCAGTACAGCTTTTCAAATCAAACTTAGAATTCTGATAAATCATTAACAAGAAAAGCAATTATATAATCATTAAAAGAACAATCACCTGCGCTCCTTGAACTGGCTCCTAGCTTTTACCATGATCTCAATACGACTTCTTGGGCTTCCACCCAGATAAGTCGCTTTACCTGAAGTAGAAAAAATAAATGCATCTTTCAAAAGACTACAAATGCAATGATAGGAAAATAACTAAAATCAAAGTTCGAAGCAAACCTGAGTACTGAGTCTGTATGTCATAAGGTCAAAAGATCCATCAGGTGGTATAAAGGAGATTGTCCTATCATTTTTGAAGCGGGCCAAGCATACACACCTAATTCAACACAGAGTTCAATCCAAAATGACATATCAAACTGAGATTGACATAAGAAAAAGGAAAGGAGAATCATCTTAACAAGCAGTTCAGCCAACATAGGAGCTAATGGAGTTAGACAACTTACTGATGGAACTTTATGTCATCCAAATCAATTGCCTTTCCCTTTGTTGTTCGACCTTGGGCCTCCAATAATACTCTATCATTTAGGCCAAGCTTGCACTCTGGCATGCCACTGTAGAGAGAAAAATCAATCGAGTTAAGAATCTATAAGATCACACCGAAAAATATGTCAGAAACAAAAAGAACAGCCAAATAGAGCAGAAACAACAGATTCCTATTCCTGCTCCTGTCTTCGTAGAGTTAGAGTTTTTTTAGCTCCTCTTCCTTCTCTCATAAGTCACAGTTCTACATCCCAAAAGAGCAATAGGAAATCATGAATTTTTAGGATCCCCTATGTCAAAGAGGATGCAATATTCTACTCTGTTGTCATCATCCTTGAGCTTCATACTCTTTCTCTGGTTTGCCTATTGAAATGCTTGACATGGATGTCTAGGCCCTCCAAAAAGAGAGCTCGTAAACTTGTAATGACTAGTTTCTTAGAATCTTAATGCTATACCCTTGCAACGACCTAGAGGTTCCTATTTCACTTGCACCCACTGTCATCCTTAAATTACACTACGAGTTGCAATAAATTTGTGGAGCTACTGTCCACAAATCCTTCCGCTTTCCATTCTTCTAATGAAATGACCAAGCCAGATTATGAAACTTATTTTTCAAGTAAATGTAGAGTGTTTCACCAAACCAATAACTTGATACAGAGAGTTACAGTTGTGTTGGTTCCAAAATACAGAAACCAAATTCGGTCTGATTGGCAAAATACATTCAACCAAATCCTTTGCGACAAACTTAGACATGCCAGAGAGCATGATCAGATGATTAGCAAGCTGAAAGGGCACAATACATACTAATTCACATTAATGTTGATATGACAAGCTCAACTTTTGCCGTTACCAAACTTCATGATCTTACTTGAGTCCAAAATTAGAAAGACTTCTGGTAATGTAAATCTTGACATAATTATGGTAAAAATGAGCAACTTCTTGCTGCGAGAAGAGCTAAAATACTTAAATACGCAGAACCAAGCACCAGACATTTCAAGCATCGGCAGAACAGGCGTGGTGAATAGATGCTAGTTTTAAGATTACTACTGAAATAAGGGGGAAAAAGACAATAGCATTTTATGGCTTACAGACTGCACGGTGTAGGAACACTATCAATCTTCAGCAGATTCAGGATGGGAGAGCAATTGCTGTTTTTTGACTAATCAAAGTACAATACCTCAGAACAAAATTTATGTTTACTATTTCAAAACCAGAGTAAAAATATGAAAGTGGTTCCGTCTTCATTCTGTAAACTTCTGTGTAAATAGTGGCAAATATCACATTAGCAGGTCTCTGGTTTGCCTATTAGAATGCTTGACATGGACGTCCAGGCCCTCCAAAAAGAGAGCTCTTAAACTTGTAAAGACTAGTTTCTCAGAATCTTAATGCTATACCCTTGCAACAACCTAGAGGTTCCTATTTTCACTTGAGCCCACTGTCATCCTTTAATTACACTACGAGTTGCAATAAATTTGTGAAGCTACCGTCCAGAAATCCTTCCACTTTCCATTCTTCTTCTGAAATGACGAAGCCAGATTATTAAACTTATTTTTCAAGTAAATGTAGAGTGTTTCACCAAACCAACGACTTGATACAGAGAGTTATCAGTTACAGTTTGTTGTGTTGGTTCCAAAATACAGAAGCCAAATTCGGTCAGATAGGCGTCCATCGAACGAGCTTCTGAATTAACTTTTTGTAGCAATTCCTAGCCCCCAAGAACAAATACAATCTCTATAGTGCATCAAAATAATTACGAGAACACGCATTTCGGACGCATCAATAACGACAGTATAGAAGCAATGGACTTGGAATGCTTACATCATCCCAAACTGAGGCTATCTCCTCGGCCGAACGGACCTTCACTCTCCCTACGTCCATGATCGAATCCAACGGCTTGGGCTCCAGCGGCGCGAACCCGGCGGCGAATCTCGACTTTCTGCAGGAACCGAGCGCAGCCCATCTCAAGAAATCGCCCGGGATCGCTCGCTGCCGCGTCTTTTGGAGGTTCGATCGCGTTTGCAGAGTCGACACAGCGAAGCAGCATCCGGGCACGAAAAGAAAAAGGGGAAGCAGCAGGAGATGCTGGTGACGGCGGCGCACGGCGGAGGAGCTTCAGCGAAGAACTGATGCGCTGCGAGCCTCGCGACGACAAAAGCTGCATTGCTGGCGGGCGGAGGCGACGGCGGAGGCCGGGACCGGCGGGCGGGCGGCTTGCTCTCGGGCGGGAGCGACTTTTGAAAAAACAGAGAGAGAATGTGGGGCTTCGTGCGTGAGAAGAGAGGGGGAGCGCTAAGGAGATAGAGAAGGAGAGAGAAGGAGGAGGCCCCACGTTAATAAAGAGAGAGAGAGAGAGGGGAGAGACTGCTGATAAAGAGGTCCTTAACGTGCAGAGGAGGGGTGCAGGACTAAAGAGAAAGAAAATTAATTTTCTTGTGGAAAAAAGGGATCCCGGCCCGCCGGCCCCACCCGCGCCACGTGGCGCCTCGTGAGTGGTCGGGGAACACACTGACTTGGCGGTCCGGGACCACCCAATATTTTCTCGCCTAAGCAGGACCTTGCTTGCGGTTGCAGCCGTTGGATTGTCACCAATTGAACATCTGGCAAAGATAAATATTGGCAATCCAACGGGTATAATTATTAAGGATATAATAGCCTAACCCCATATTTTAGGTCGCTTCCACTATCAATAAATTTTTTCTTTTGCAATTATTTACCAGATTTGGCGGTCCGGGTTAGATTCCATTAAATACAAGTAATAAATTTTTCGAATAGTTTCCACGACAAAAATATATAGGAGAGGAGACCATGGCGCTTCTTCTTCTTCCTATGATTCCGTGCCCGTGCAGCAAGACCAAAGGGATTCATCAACAGAAAGATGAGTTCCTGCTTCACCATCTCCCTCTCTCTCCTCTTCTTCTTCATAAATTTTCTTGGTACTGAATCAGCACCCACGTTTCTGCGGCATTACTGCCCCAGCACCACTCTCTTCACTCCCAACTCCACCTACCAATCCAACCTCAACGCCCTCCTCTCTTCCCTCTCCTCCGCCGCCGCCACCGACAACGCTGATGGCTTCGCCAACGCCATTGCCGGCCAAAACCCTCCCGACCAGGTCTACGGGATCTTCCTCTGCCGTGGCGACGTCGACGCAGCCACGTGCAGCGACTGTGTGGCCACTGGAAAACAGGATATCCTCCAGAGATGCCCCGACCGGCGAGTCTCTGTGATCTGGTATGACGAGTGTATGTTGAGGTACTCTGATGAGTCCGTCTACTCGGTCATGGAACAAGTGCCTTCTCTCACGATGTACCACACCGGGAACATCACCTATCCAACCCGGTTCATGCAAGTCCTAGGAGAGACCATGGAAACCATCACCGTGAGGGCATCGGTCCAAAAGTCGGGGAAGAAAGTCGCGGTTGCAGAGGCAAACTTCACGACCTTGCAGAAGCTGTACACGCTCGCACAATGCACGCCGGACTTGACGGTGTCGGAGTGCAACACGTGCCTCCAGGCAGCAATCGCAGGCCTCCCTCAGGGGAAGCAAGGTGGGAGGTTGTTCACTCCGAGCTGCAGCATGAGGTTCGAGCTGTACCCATTTTATAATGCCTCGGCCATGGCGGCCCTGGTGCCTCCGCCGAACTACCTTCCATCTCCTCCTGCTCCCGTGACCAGACGTAAAGGTACGTGTTTGTTTTTGTTGTTTGTCTTCCGCTATAACAGAAAGATCTGTCCAATTTTTTTTTTCGGTGAACTACTTATCCTAATTTATAGTTTAAAAAAGTGGAGTGAACTTCTTTTAAAAAAAATATAGGAAGAAACATCATAAGTGCTATAATTCTTGTACAGGGTACCGTATATAGTATATATCTAACTGATCACTTAAGTATGATAACTTTGAAAAAACATTCACTTGAGTAATGTCAATGATTTCATTGGCCGAAAAATCTTATGACGTGCCAATAATTTAATATAACATTGTTTGATATGGCTCGCCAGGGAAATGATGTTATCAAAAGTGTGCAAAAACGAGTCATTTAGCCCTTTCTTACCCAAATTGACGAATTGGGGCTAAGACCAACTCAAACCCTAACCCTATCCCTAAATTAGGTCCAACAGCGGCCAGTCTTTGTCCTACAAGTGCCGCCAAAGGACATCCTTGGGGTGAAAGCGTCGTTGCTGGTCCTCAAGGCTCGCCACAATGGAAATCCTTTTGATTTGTGGTAACATAGCTTTCTCTTTGTGGGATATACTGGTATTATGTGTATTGACATTGGAGATTTTCCCTTTGAGGCTGCGATCTCAAGTAGCAGCACTCAGGGTCATGCGGAATACGGTGTGCGGTGGGCTTGTGGCAATGTCTTTCATCTCAATTTCTTGAGCAATCAGTTGCTTGTCAATTTGGTGCAATGAAAGGGTCAAACGGTGTCCTTTCTACACGCTTTTGATGATAGTACTTACCCAGCGAGTCCCGTCGGATGATTTTTTATTAAATTAATGTCACGTCAGATTTTCCGACAAGAGAAATTACCATAGTCACTTAAACGAACATCTTTTAAAATATTATGATAAGGAAAATGATCGATAGAAAAGTTATGACACTTATAATATCATTTTTCGTATTTCAGATGATACCTCTTGTTGAGATGAGCCTGCAACAATCAACAAGTCATTTTCAAGTTAAACGATAGAAAGAAAGAAAGAAGGGTAGTTGTCAAAGTAACTAAAATGAAAATATAATTCCGCAATAAGCTTACTTTGAGCCAAACACAATCAGCAAAATTTGTGAAGTATCAACCCCATCCCAAATCTAAGCATTTTGAATATGGAAGAACCAATTCAAGGAGAATAAAAAACTTGAATGATACAGATGATTGTTTTCGTTTCTGTAAGTCCTTAGCAACTTTATATAGCCAAATCTACAATATCACAAACTTGTCTATATATATTTACAGCATAATATCATGGGGTTTTAGCTTTGCCAGCTCAGGACGAATATTAAGGGCCATATAGCCAGTCATCACCCTATTCTTGTATACAACAATAAGAGTGGACACATTGAATTTCAGCAGATGACTTCAATTTCCTAACTCCTTAGTGTCTTGATATCCACATTTTCTATAAGGAAAAAAGGGAAAAAAAGCCGCAAATGCTTCTATTGGTTAGGAGGATCCAAATATTACCTGCGAAACCATTTTACTATTGCCAAACGAAACACTTCTGATCATTAAAAATCTATATCCCAATGGAATATCGGCATCCTGTGATGCCCAACTGGAAACTACTTTATTCTATAAAATGAATCTATTTGAAGCAAACTCAAAGAGAATCGACACACAATGAGGCTGGTTCACAGGCCCTGCTTTGTAGTAATCCTGTGGAGAAAAGTACATTACAAATGCCATTACTTTCGTACACCGATCACTTTGGTGTGATAATTTTTTAATTAATCACTTAATTATCATATGTGTATAGAAAATGTTCACTTGAATGACTCCAATGATTTCTTTTACCAAAAAATTTGACGTGGAATTAATTAATATAAATCGTTCATTGTGGGTCATCATAAAAATGATATCATTAAAAGCTTGTAGAAATGTGGTTTAGCCTTTCCTTGCCCCAAATTGATGTCCAATGTGGTTGCTCGGAAAACAAGACGAAGGACATCGCCACGAGCCTACTGCACACTCTATTACCCACGGCCCTGAGTGCTACTGTCCTCAAAGGGAAAATCTCCGATATCACATCCAAAATTCCAATCCAATGCCCATGGGAAGAAAAGCTACATTACCACAAATTGGAAGGATTGCCATTGTGGCGACCCTTGAGAGTCAGCAGCAGCGCCACATCCAGCGCCATCGCTGCAAGGCATCCTTTTGCGGGACCCACAGGATAAAGACTCGCCACCATTGGACCTAATTTGGGATTAGGGTTTGAGTTGGATTTAGCCTTAATTCGTCGATTTAAGTCAAGGAAATAAACGCTTAGATGACATCATTTCCCTAGTGCGCCACGTCATATGGTTTTATATTAAATTAAAGTCACGATCGGATGTTCTAGCAATACTCAAATAAACTTGATGTCTTTTAAAGTAATGGCACTCAAGTGATCGAATTAAAATTTACAACACTAGAGTGAGCGTGAAACAAAAGTTATGGCACTGTTCATGACATTTTCATAAAGCCGTGTTTATCTATTTTGATCTACTTATAAGAGGTGAAGTTTCGCAAAGCATTTTTTCACAAATACTTGTTGAACCTGTTCCACATTAGTCCAATGACTCTGCACTTGTGTTCTTTGCTCGTCTTCTCCCCACTTCAAGCAATTCAAAGCGGCACAATTTACAGCATAACTGCATCAAGTCCACTGGTTCAGAGCCAAACCCTTGTCTCTAGTAGTCAAATCTTTGAGCTCGGGTTCTTCACGCCTAATGGATCAGCAAATCAGTACGTAGGAATATGGTACAAGAGCATGGCGCCCTCCAAAGTTGTCTGGGTAGCCAACAGGGACAAGCCAATTGGACACACAGATCAATCTGTGAGTTTAATAATTGGCGAAGATGGAAATCTGAAGCTTCTTGATGGGCAACAAAACACTGTGTGGTCTACTAATGTCACAGCAAAGTCGAATTATTCTGCAGCAGTGCTTTCAGACTTTGGAAACCTTGTTCTTCAAGACAGGAATGCGATTATAATGTGGGAAAGCTTTGATGAGCCAACCGACACTCTCCTGCCATACATGAAGATTGGAGTAAACGCGAAAACAGGAAAGAAACGAAACTTGATTTCCTGGAAAGGCGAAGATGATCCCTCGTTTGGAAGCTTTGTTGTAGGATTGACACCGGAGACACCGCCTCAGCTTTTCACTTGGAATGGATCAAGTCCTTACTGGAGAAGCGGACAGTGGGATAAAACTAAGTTCATCGGAATACCGACCATGGGCAAGCGTGGCTCTGATCTCCGGCAAGATAATGACAAGGGAACATCATATTATTCCCTCGATAATTACAACAACTCCATCTTTGCATATAATTTCATCTCATTTGATGGATCTTTAAAGGCGGTTTATTGGGCCAATGGCTGGTCACCATATTGGGAGGCACCGGCACCAACTAACCCTTGTGAAATTTATGGAATATGTGGCCCCTTTGGAGTTTGCAACCCGTTTCGTTCACCTATTTGCAGATGTTTAAAAGGTTTTATACCAACATCAGATGAAGAATGGAACAGAGGAAACTGGACCAGAGGTTGTCTTAGGGAAATGGAATTGAATTGTCAAAAATCCGCAAGCAGAGTTACTTCAATGACTGTCGAAAAAGATATGTTCAGCAAAATGGAACAAATGAAATTGCCTGATTCTGCTGATGTTTTATTGATAGATGATGCAGAAGGATGTCAAAGTTGGTGCCTAGAAAACTGCTCGTGCTTGGCCTTTTCTTATGTGAATACTATAGGATGTATGGCTTGGAGTAAAGCCCTCCTAGATACTCAGCAATTCTCTATAGGTGGCGAAGACCTATTTATTCGATTTGCTGGTGTAGGTGCGGGTGCGGGTGCGGGTGCGGGTGCGGGTGCGGATACAGGTTGAAAAGGTTGAATTAATATGCGTTTGGTTTTGCACTTCCTGTGGTTCTTATAATATATTTTTCCACGTTCAGGTCTACCTAGGCAGACAAAACTTATCATCAGCCTAAGTATTATTTCTGGCATCATCTTATTTGGAGCTGGTATTTTAGTCTGTGTTCTTTCGAAGTGGAGAGGTAATAAAAGATGTATGGTTTGTTGCTGTCTTAGGGATTATTTTGCGCTAACCGCAATATAAGAATCTTGAATTAATGGTAAAACCAGGGCTTCAGAAGCTAAGCAGTTACTACTATAGAAACACTGCTTTGCTTATGATGTTCTCATGCTTATCTTGAGTTGATTTCGTTCTATCTGTAAAATGCAGGGAAGTTTAGGAAAATGACAATCCCAAGGCTCTTTAGGTCAGTGGCAGCAGACATCAGATCAAAAGAACTGCTAAGGGAAACTGCATGGAAAGAGCAAATGAAGGAAGATGATGCATCGAAATTGGTGGTTTATGATTTTGATAGCATACGCCTCGCGACAGACAACTTCGACACGAAAAACAAACTCGGGCAGGGAGGGTTTGGCCTAGTTTATAAGGTAAAAGAAAAGCCGTCTCTGGGGGAAATAAAGACATCATCCAAGATCTGATAGTGCTGTTCGTTTCAAAACAGGGAAAATTGAACGATGGTAAAGAGATAGCAGCAAAGAGACTTTTGAGCAGCTCAGGCCAAGGCATAGCGGAGTTCAAGAATGAGATCCTTCTAATATCCAAACTTCAACACCGAAATCTGGTGAGACTCCTCGGTTGCTGTACTGAAGGAGAAGAAAAGATTCTTGTGTATGAGTACTTGCCGAACAAGAGCTTGGACGCCTTCCTTTTTGGTTTGTCTCACTCTTCAAAGAACTTATTTCGGCTCTCAACAAAATCCAGTGCTGAAACAAGATATTTCTTCTGTTTGCAACATTTTTTAGATTCAAAAGAGAAGGGAAAGCTTAGCTGGAGCGTACGCTTCCGCATTATCCAGGGGGTCGCAAGAGGGCTGCTCTACCTCCACTGCGATTCTTGCCTCAAGGTCATACATCGAGATTTGAAAGTGAGCAACATTCTCTTGGATGAAAAGATGAATCCCAAGATTTCTGATTTTGGGCTGGCACGTTTGTTTGAAGACACTCAAGTTTTGGTAAATACTCACAAAGTTGTGGGGACACTGTAAGCTTTCTTACTCATGAGGCAATATATCACCTTGAAAGCATATTAGCAGTATAAAGCACCCACCTATCCCTTCATACATGTTCCTATTGTTGCTTTTCTATGACCGAGAAAACTCTACTATGTACATCCAATGGTTCCAATATGTCAGTTCGCTTTGAGGTAAATATAGACCAGCGCCGTAGTGCAAATGCTGAAAGATAAGAGAAATACAGTACATGCCGAGTTGGGAGTTTATCACCCTCCAATTTTCTCACCTCTCATGTAATAGTTCTTTAGTCTATGATTTTTTGTTTAAACTGTACTTCGGGAACCCTCCACTTATGATATTTTGCCTGCAGCGGTTACATGTCTCCCGAGTATGCCATGGGTGGGACATTTTCTGAGAAATCTGATGTTTATAGCTTTGGAGTACTACTATTGGAGATTATTAGCAGCAAGAAGAGCACAAGTTTAGATTACCCCGGGCAACATCTCAATCTCGTCGCTTACGTAAGTGCAAGATCTAACTTGGAAGTATTATACCTCCATTTCAGTTTCCACCGTGGGTAGTCCTTGAAATAATCTAACAATCGACTAGTTGTTACAGGCTTGGCACTTGTGGTGTGAAGGCAGAGGATTGGACCTGATGGATGAAGCCATTGCTGACGCATTTTCGAAGTCAGAAGTGATGAGATGCATTCAGGTAGGGCTTCTTTGTACGCAGGACCGCGCCACAGATAGACCGGACATGTTGGCCGTGGTTCTGATGCTGAATGGGGAGTCCAATCTTCCACAGCCGAAGCAACCGGCATTTACATTTCAAAGCTCGCCCACTCAAGAAGTCCAATCACAAGAAAGAAGCATCCAGTCCAAGAATACCATCACCATTACTACGGTCGAAGGAAGATAAAATTCTCAAATGCATTTTCACTATCAATTCATCTTTCCAGGGATTGAGTGTTCTTCAAATTAAATGGCTCGAATATGCAATCTTTTGTTGCACTTTTATGTGGATATATGATGTAAACATAGAGACTAAGGGAATCTGAGTTGCTAGCTCTATGGTAGGATAGTTTTAGGTGTGCACGGTTGCGTAAAAGTTTTATTTTTTGGTCAGCGGGTCGCACAAAAGTTTGGAACGTCTGTATGCAGGGGGATCTCTACCCTTTCTGCATATGAAAGTGTTTTCCCTCTCAACATTTCTATTTGCATCAATTGCACCGTCTTTTAATTGAATTTAAGTGTCACTTGTCTTTGAAGAGGGAGCCTTAAAGAGGGATAGCTGTTGATTGTCAAATTTTCTCCTAAAAGATCATTCATGCATTTGAAATATTTAGGGATCAAATTCTCCATCAAAATGACAGAATTTGACCCCTAAGCAAAGACAGTGATCCTGCACCATCTTGCATTGACATTTCTATCGGCACATCTCTACAATTAGAAACTAGGGACATTGTAGTCTTAGTATCTTGGACCCTATGTCGAGAGTTAGGTATCACAGATGCATTTCGCAAAGGTTAGGGATCGAATTCGCTGATAACGGCGATAATTGACCCCTATTCGAAAACGCCAACATTGCGTCATCATGCATTTACATTTCTCATTGCATTTCTTTTGCACGTAGTAAATAGAGACATTCTAATTTTAGGATATTAGACTCAGCAGTGAGAATTTTGATCAACAAAGGTTCTAGACTTTGCGGGCCGAATGAACACTCAACCTTTTTCTCGATAAATTTGGCCTGACTTCTCTTGCTTCGTTCAAGGCCCAAACGAACTTGGAAATTTGCAAGCTAAGTATCACAATGAGCATCTTTGAGTCTATCTTTGTAAGGGCTAATACCACCAAAAATCCTCAATTAGTATATCAGTGCCACATTTACCCAAAACTAATTTTTGTGTCACAAAAACTTTAAAACAGGTACACTCATGTCACACTCACCCCCAAACTTTCTTTAACCATGCTCATAAAAAAGAAAATTGTAAGGAGTAGAGTTATTTAACGCCACGACCTATGTATCATAACGGTCAAGGAGAGTATTAAGAAATAAACACACCTCCAACTTATCACCAAGACCAATTTACATATTTGTCAACTGATTTACAACATCTTGAAATTAACTAAAGTGCTCAGATGTGCTAGTCCCTTCCTTGTATCTCAATTTTACAAGTCTCTTAACTAAAAATGCTTTATTTTGTGAGGTCCTCCTCTCACAAAGATCTCGTAATTTCTTCCACATAATTTTAGCATTTGTTTCTTGAGCAACATGATATAAAACACTATCATCAATCCATTGTCGAATAAAGTCAACCATTTTCTTATTTATTCACTCCCATTCTTTGTCTTCCTTGTCTACTTTAGCCTTATCTTTATTGATGGGTCATTCAAACTTTTACTGTAACAGCCCGAATTTCAACATAATTCCGGGATCAATAAAATTGACAATATTTCGCATTTCATTTTAGTAAGTCTCTCCCAGAGCTGATCACTCTCGGGATACTAACCAATGGGGTATGGCTAACTAGGAAACGGTACGTGGACCAGGGACTCGACAGTAAACGGGACACCGATCTCGAGATACGATGAGTGAATATTTTGGGCCAACGTGGGCCGATCTTAGGAAAGGTGATGGATTTGGTTTGGCCAAGGCCAACGATGTACAATCGGATCACAGGTGATTCTGCAAGACCGAAAGTGCACGTGGCCAACCAGTCCTGAACCTGAACCGAACGATCGTGATATTTGGAACTAATGATAATTTCTCATTCTCTCAATGATCGGGACCGTCGTAATTCGAATAACCCTAGGTCAATACGCGTATGTCCTAAACAGCCGCCCGTTAGCCAGAGACCCTGAAATTGAAACTCGAGCGAGTTTTGATCACGAAATTGGGCCCGGATTTCGATGTCGATTTTCGAAGGCTTAAGAGACTATTTTTGGGAATCTGACGTCATATTACGCTGGCCACACACGTTTGGAGTTAGTACGAGTAAAAAGTGGAATTTCGGTCCGGGGGTGAAAAATTACGGTTTTGCCCCTGTGGGCACCGAGGCTGGATTCGGAGGCCGTTTGAGGTTATTTTTCGCGGCCAAGGTCATTTTGGGGTGGCCACGCACATTTAGAGTGGTTTTGGCCAAAAATTGGAATTTCGACAAAAATTGGAAAAATAAGATTATTTTATTCCCGAAACTTCGCAGTCGATTTTCGAGGGCTTAGAAAGTGAATTTCGCGAATCCGACGCCATATTATGTTGACCACGCACATATGGAACACATATGTGCGAAAATTAGAATTTCACCCCGGGACCGGAAAAATGACAGTTTTGCCCCTGGGCCGTTTTCGGGTCCGAATTTTTGGGAAATTTTTGGGATAAGTAACTGTGGTTATCAGCTGCATTATTGGCACCAAAGACCCAATTGCCCCTCAATTATTTAAGCCTATCTCTTTAGAACCGTTAGATTAGGGGCGTTTTGGTCATTTTTCACGGATCGGCGACACGTGGCACTTTGGGCTGCTTTATTTGACCAGCTGACCATCTTTTCTCTCTCTCCTCCCCTCATTCTCGGCAGAACCAGCCCCCAACAGCAACTTCTCTCCCATTTTTCCTCTCTTTTTCTCCATTTTCCCTCTTGGTTTTGTCTCGCCGGAGCTCGCCGCCGGCCACCGGAGCGCCGCCGCGCCTCGCCGTCAACCACCTCAGCCCCCAGCCTGAGCCTCGCCTCCGTTCGACCCCTTTCCCTCTCTCTTTTCCTCTCCTTTTCTCTCTTTTTCTCTCCCGGTTTAGCACCGCCGCCGGGTCCGAGCCTCGCCGGAGCTTCGCCGGAGCTCGGATCGCAGTTCCGTCGCCACCTAGCCGTCCAGCGTCACCATACGACGCCGACCGTCACCGTCCGTACGGTGTCCGTACGGTCGGTCCTGTAGCGTTCGTACGGCCCCGCCGTGCCGTCACCGCCACTTCGCCGGCCACCGTTTTCCGCCCGTCCGTACAAGTCCGTACCGCCGTGAACAGTATGCGCGAACAGTACCCCCGTGAACAGTGCCGCGTGAACAGTATGCGCCCAGGAATTCCGTCGCCGGTTTCACTGTTCACCAGTGATCGGCCGCCGTTCTTCGTCTTCGTGATCTTTGATTAAGTGAGTAAAATTCCTAAACCCGGATTAGGATTGTTAGTGCGTTTTTACGGGTGGTTTAGGTATTATCGGTACAATTTGGGTGGCTTAGATAGTATCGAGTGTATTTCAGACTGGGTTGAGGACGGATTGGTAGAAATTATCATTGGGAAATTTAGTGGATTAATGAGAATTATTTGGGGAGATTAATTGGATTAAATGACCAATTTAGGAGCCCGTTGGAAAATTACCAGGTATGTCCGGGTTGACTGATTGTACGTCAATTGTACGTAATTGTGGTTGATTTCGTACTACTATGTCATATGTGGTGTGGCTGAGTTTATGGAGTGCGATTGGCCATTGTTTGGTTTACAATGATTTACTGATTTGTGAATCGCACGTTAGGCCACACAGTATTAATTGGGCCAATTAAGCACGTATTGTGTCATTGGGTGTCTGAATTATATTGGTGCTCGTGGTGTATTGCATTGCATAACATGGGCACGCATTGCGTATGCCAAGAGTGAGGTATGTGATGAAATTGTACGAGAATGCGTGTCTGCCATGAGCATGTGATCACCTAAAATACCCTGAAGCGTTATACGCTGGGTTCAGATAATAATGAGTTGTGTGATCGCCTAAGGACCTTTGGGTCATGACCTTCGGGTCGATACCGTCCTCATGCACTCTTAAGCAGGACGATGCCCGGTACGTCCGGAAGGCGACCATCCTCATGCACTTTGAAGCAGGCTCTGGTTCGCAAGGAGAACAGTGTTGCGCCTCATACACTTTGAAGCAGGCTAGAGACACTAGGCCAGATCGGTTGCTGCGCCTTATGCACTTTGAAGCAGGCTAGACGCACCGGGCCGTGAAAAATTGATGACTCGAGTCGTAATAAATAATAAATTGGGCGATTGCCAGTGTGCCAGTATGGGCCAGTGGGCCGGGAAATACACGTGACATGTCGATGACATTTGCATGCATGAACATGCATGGACTGGCATGCGAGTGTGTGAGCCTCGGTGCATGAGCATGTGATTGGCGTACGTGTGATAATATGTGCCACGTACGTGCCGTGATTATTATATATTGAACTGCCTAACCTGCAGGGTCAGAGGATTATTTGATTGTTGTTGTATTATGGTTTCACTTATTTATTTTCTGGTCAGGAGATTGCATGCTAGCCTAGCCTAGGTTTAGGGGTTGAACTCACTGAGATTCGTCTCACGGTTGTGTAAATCGAAACATTTCAAACCCCCAGTCGTAGGATGCCGAGGAGAGCGCCTCTTTTTGGTATATCGCAATTCATCCAGCGGTCATCTAGTGTGCACCCTTGTGGGGATGGACCCGCAGCCATGGTCGAGGAAGCTGAGGAGCCCGAAGTGATATACGCTGACCCCTTTTTACTGAGTGGCTGCTGACTGTGTGTTTTCTCTGCCGTTGTATAAATGAATTTTGTAAAAAGTTTCCTATGGTAATACTAGTATACATATTTTCAGAGGTGCTGTTTACTTAATGTACTACCTTGGTCTCATGTGTTTTATTGTCAGGGTGTATATATATATTTATATACGTGCTTCTGCATGTGTTTGATCTCTGATTGGGCGTTGGGTCGGCGATGCTTCCTGGGAGCGTCGCACCAAAATCGACCGTGACGGGATGTTGCGTTCCAATGGGGTACGGGGCGTGACATTTACAGTACAATATGTCTTCAATCTAAGGCTTCTAAATAGTTTAAGTTGAGGCATATAACTTAAACCTGGTGACGTCGGTTTCCTCCATGAATGGTAGCTCTAATGCCACTTTGTTGGGGAAAAAAGACAACAATTCACTAATAACTTAAACTTGTTCGAGATCAATATCTTCCCCAAAACTCAACCAACTAAATATCAAATCAATACAATAGTGTGAGATTTTGGTGGGATCATTGCCAACTATTCTAAAAGCTTAAGCTATTAAATGAATGCATGATTTAATATTTAATTACTCTAACACTCCCCCTCACGCTTAGTCTGGTCTTTTTACCTTCTAACATTCCCCTTCACGCTTAGTCTGGTCTTTTTACCTTCTGACATTCCCATTTACGCTTAGTCTGGTCTTTTTACCTAGTACTAAGCATGGATATATTTAATTGGGCAAGTAAATGAAGCCTGAAAGATTTGAACTCAGGATCTCCTACTATGATACCATGTGACATTTTGGTAGGACCACTGCCAACTATTCTAAAAGCTTAAGTTGTTATATGAATGCGTAGTTTAATATTTAATTACTCTAACAAACAGCAACCGGTTACAATATTCCAGCAATATCAACCACAAAACTAGTAAATTTAATGCTCAAAATTAAAGATGAAGTAGAAAAACAGCACCATAAATTTTATGTTGAAAACCCAATGCGGGAAAAACCACGAGGCCACTCCAAAGCGTCTACTAATTATCAAATATAGCAGGATTCACAAAAGTTCATCTCTTGCCAACCGTAGGAACCTCAACACATTAACAATATAGCAATGTATCATCACAACAAACATGAATTAACAAGAGAGTAAGAAAACCCTAACTACGGTCAGAGAATTGAGAAACTATTTGAAGAATGATTTCAACGAACAAAACAGATCAACGTACTGAAATTACATCACCGTATCTGCTCCTCTCTGAAGCTGCGCGCGCTCTCTGCCTCTTTCTTCCTTTTTCAGCAAGAGAACGTCGCCTAATCTCGCCTCCCTACTGCTGTGAAAGTTCAGCCCTCTTCTTTCTTTTCCTTTTTGACTTTTCTTCTTTTTTATCTTTTTAAAGATGTACCGGGCCCCATGAGGCGGACCTATCCCATCACCATGCACCTATTAAATGAGATCCAACGTGTCCTTCGCTTGCGGAACAAAAGAAGGGAAAATTCCAACTCAGTTGGCTTGATCGACACTACAAAAAAATAAGGATTTTGCCCCGAATTTTACCACGAAAAATTTGGCAAAATTTTTCCAACGAAATTAGCGACAAACAAAAATTTGTCGGTAATTCGTCGTCGCAAATTTTTGCGACAAAAAATTTTAATTTTCGTTGGTAATTTGTGACGAAATTTTTTCGTCGCAAAGTTCGTTGCAAAGTTCGTTGCAAAATTCGTCGCTAATTATTCATTGCAAAAATTGTGGCAAAATTCGTCGGTAATTATTCGTGGTAAAATTCGTGGCAAAACGAATTTCTGACGAAATAAAATTCGTCGCTAATTTGGCGTCGGAAATTTTTGCGACAAAAAGTTTTAATTTTTCGTTGGTAAATTGCGACGAACACAAATTCGTGGCAAATTTCGTAGATAAATTCGTGGCTAAATTTGTTGTAAAATTCGTTGCCAAATTCGTCGCTAATTATTCGTTGCAAACATCGTGGCAACATTCGTCGCTAATTATTCGTGGCAAATGAATTTCCCACGAAATTAGCGACGAACAAAAAAATTCGTCGCAAATTTTTTTTCGCAAATTTTGGCGACAAAAAATTTGAATTTTCGTTGGTAATTTGCGACGAAAATCAATTCGTGGCAAATTTCATCGCAAAATTCGTGGCAAAATTCGTCACTAATCATTCGTTGGAAAAATCGTGGATAAATTCGTCGCTAATTATTCGTGGCAAAATTCGTGGCACAACGAATTTCCCACGAAATTAGGGACGAAAAAAAGTTCGTCGCAAATCGATTTTTTGCGACAAAAAATTTCAATTTTCGTTGGTAATTTGCGACGAAAACAAAATTCGTGACTAAATTCGTGGGTAAATTTGTTGCAAAATTTGTCGTTAATTAGTTGTTGCAAAAATCGTGGGAAATCGCGAATTTCATATATTTTGAATTTTTTAAATTTTTGAATATTTTAATATTTTTAATAATATAATAATTCCGGACCAGGTCCCCTGACCCGATCCGCCCAACACCTGACCCGGGATCCCCATTCCCCACTCCTTTTATATTTTTTATTCTTTTCTTTTGATTTTCCTTTTTTTTTTCTTTTTCTTTTGTTTCTTTTTCTTTTTTTTTATTATTCTTCCTCCCCTGCGTGCTTTCTGCCCATGCACGTGAACTTCTACATACTGTTCACCACCGAAACTTCTTCTTCTGCCGAAACCACGCCATGACCACTTCTCGGCCTCCGACCGACGGCTCGTGCCGCGAATGCCAACGACCGACATCGGGTTCTGACTCTCACCGCCGACCGCCACACCCACCGAACCGTCGGCTAACTCCGGCCACAAAACGATACCGGCGACTAAAACTCATTCTCCGACCACCAACCTCACGGCCACAAGAAAAACATTAAGCCTAAACAACCAGACACACACAATATAGAATAGAAGATAGTGAGCTGATGGTGGCGGCCTCAGACCGTAGGCATCATCAGCGACGAAGAACTTTCCGACGGAGGGGAGATGCAAACACGGCCAACTCGAACGATGTGCGAATCGCGACAAAACACAAGAAAAACACGAAGTCAGTATTGATTCGACAAATACGAGTACTAAACAAGCACAAAAACCGAGTTCTAGATGCCGATTCCACAAAAAATCATCCGGACTTCCATTCAGACATTTCATCGAACATGTGGTATGCAAGTTGGAATATACGCTCCTTAGTGAGATCCGATGCGATTTCTAGCTTTAGACATGATATATACAACTCTAAACGTCCATATATCACGAAAAATTCATCTCGGTTTACCCAGAAACGTTCGGAACTTTCAAACCCGAACTCAGCATCCTAAGCCTACACTGTCTCATTGAGGCATTTCATCAAACACGTGAGGCGCGTCCAAGAAAAGGGGTTGCAGAGCTAGTTCTAGCGAGATTTATGGCTTGTTTTCGACACATGATGTTTAGAAAAGGTTCTTTGAGCGTCAAAAAATGAGTCATCCTCCATTAATGGGGCCGGGCGATCACCGAATGGACTCGGTGTGCCCGGCACCCGAGAGGCAGGGGAGAAGGACGGCAAGAATAGGCGAAGGGGATGAAGACCCACCTGGTTCGCGGCTGACCGGGGAGAGGCACGACAGCTGGGGGTTCGACGGCGACTAGGGTGACCCTCCGGCGAGCAGGCTAGGCTCTCAACTCTCCGACTCCCCTTAAGTTCTCTCTCGGTCTCTCCTCTCACTTTTCGCTCTTCTTTTTTCTTGGTCCCTCCTCCTTGCTCAAAACCCTTCTCTCTGCTCCTTTTGAATCTTCACCCTATTCCCTCTCTCTCGTCCCCTTCCAGACAACTTTTGATGGTCAATAATACCAGCTATCTTACCTTTCCATTCCTAGCTCCAAAAATCCCGTTGATCAATGCGCTTTCCCTATTTCTGTCTATGTCAGCAGCCGTTCCTCTTCTTGGGGACTGAATCAGGTTCATTTCCTTGCTAAAGCGGCTGCAGCGCTGTGCCATCGCTTCCTCTCTTCTGGAAATCGCGACCAACGTCCTCCTCGTGCAGAGCATTTTGTCTCCGTCTGGCTGAACGTGAGGGGAAGAAATGGATGAGGGGCTGGGCAGAGTGGAAATTTCCCATGAATTTTGCCACGAAATTCAAATATTCGGTGTGGCGGGCTTTTTTTAAAATTTGTGGGAAAATTCGTGGGAAATTTCCCACGAATTTTGCCACGATTTTAAAAACCTCGGGGCAATATATAATTCTCCGATATACTTGAAATTCGTGGCAAAATTCGTGGGAAATTTCCCACGAAATTAAAAATGTCGGGGCAATATATAATTCTCCTTTATACTTAGAATTCGTGGCAAAATTCGTAGGAAATTTCCCACGAATTTCAAATTTTCGGGCAATTATTGCACTATAAACTATTTTCGTGGCAAAATTCGTGGGAAATTTCCCACGAATTTAAAAACCTCGGGGCAATATATAATTCTCCTTTATACTTGAAATTCGTGGCAAAATTCGTGGGAAATTTCCCACGAATTTTGCCACAAATTTCAAATTTCCGGGCAATTATTGCACTATAGACTATTTTCGTGGGAAAATTCGTGGGAAATTTCCCACGAATTTTGCCAAGAATTTAAAAACGTCGGGGCAATATATAATTCTCCTTTTCCCATGAATTTTGCCACGAATTCCAAGTATCCGGATAATTATTGCACTATATACTATTTTCGTGGGAAAATTCGTGGGAAATTTTTTCCCCCGAATTTTGCCACGAAATTCAAATATTCGGTGTGGGCAGGCTTTTTTTGAAATTCGTGGGAAAATTCGTGGGAAATTTCCCACGAATTTTGCCACGAATTTAAAAACCTCGGGGCAATATATAATTCTCCTATATACTTGGAATTCGTGGCAAAATTGGTGGGAAATTTCCTACGAATTTTGCCACGAATTTCAAATTTCCGGGCAATTATTGCACTATAGACTATTTTCGTGGGAAAATTCGTGGGAAATTTCCCACGAATTTTCCCACGAATTTAAAAACCTCGGGGCAATATATAATCCTCCTATATACTTGGAATTCGTGGGAAAATTCGTGGGAAATTTCCCACGAATTTTGTCACGAATTTCAAATTTCCGAGCAATTATTGCACTATAGACTATTTTCGTGGCAAAATTCGTGGGAAATTTAAAAACGTCGGGGCAATATATAATTCTCCTTTATACTTGGAATTCGTGGCAAAATTCGTGGGAAATTCTCCACGAATTTCAAATTTCCGGGCAATTATTGCACTATAAACTATTTTTGTGGCAAAAAAAATTTCAATAACACCAAAAAATACAAATCCAGCGATGAATAGTTTTACGACGAACCGTTTTCGTTACCAATTAGTAACGAAATTAGCCACGACACTTACCGGCGGAAAAGTTTTACCGAGATTGATTTGCGCGTGCGCAGATAGGTAAATCGAAAGAAACAAAAGAGAGAGAGGGAGAAAGAACAGTGAGGGGGATATGAGGAATCAGTTGAGAGAGAGAAATTGGGGGTGGGGATGGATATCATAAAAATTATTTTCCGTGTCGCAAATTAGCCACGAATAACTTTCCGTCGCAAAATTCGTCGGAAACTTGCGACGAAAAATTTTTTCTCGCAAATTTCGTCGGAAATTTGCCACGAATAACTTTCCGTCGCAAAATTCGTCGGAAATTTGGGACGAAAAATTTTTCCTCGCAAATTTCATCGGAAATTTGGGACGAAAAATTTTTCGTCGCTAATTTTCAACGAATTTAGTTTTCGTCGCAAAAGTTGTCACTAATTTTTGACGAAAAATTTTTCGTCGCAAATTTTCGTGGCAAAATCCTAGTTTTTTTGTAGTACGACTTATGGTACGAGCAACCTAAATGGCTTGTATAGTCAAAGTCTTGTGTAGTCTCACCATATCTTGATATACCATTGATTTTTATCTGGTTATTTTTTGCCCCGTTCCTTCAATAATAACTGCATCATGTATATTTAGTTGATTTGCGTGTACACTTGAGGTCTATACATTGCCAAAAGTTACAATTTGACACTAGCCTATATAAAATTATCTTCTGAATGTCTCTTCTTGGCCATCCAATCATCAAAACATGAATTTTTGTTTCACCATTTGCCTCTCTCTCCTCTTCTTCTTCTTCTTCTTCTTCTTCAATTTTCTCGGCATTTGCACCCACACCATTGAAGCTACAGCAACTTATTTATGGCATGACTGCCCAAACACCACCATCTTCACTCCCAACTCCACCTACTAAACAAATCTCAACACCCTCCTCACTTCCTTCTCCTCCGCCACGACCACTGATGTCGACAGCTTCACCAATGCCACCACCAGCAAAAACCCACTTGAGTGCTCCCATGGGCTATTCCTCTGCCATGGAGACATGCACGCCGCCACTTGTGGCGATTACGTAGCAAATGCGAGCAAGGAAATACTCCGTGCATGCCCTAATGAGCGAAATGTCAGAAGGTGTCTCATTTTGCCTATTTGAATTTTTTGGAGGTTTTGTTTCGGTTGAAACGTTTGGAATGATTCCATATTCAACGATGTCCCATATATCTTGATCTATTCCCAAGATGAATGTCTTCATCTTGTTTTCCTAGACACTGTACTCAGTTCCATTGAAATAAAGCGGGATGTTGTTGTGACCTGACTCAGCATTACTAGCCATCAAGAATCGTTAGCTCATAAGTAAAATAACACTTCAAAGAAAAACAAAATGTTACAGCTAGTGCTATCACCTAGAGAGGATGAATAGGTGATTTTACCAAATTGGATGACTTAAACTTGCGGAATGAATATAGTCGAGATCAACAACTCGTATGGTCAATATCTGATGAATGCATATGACAAACTTGTATATAAGTTGTCGTCAGATAATTGTGTCTGATGACTATGATGATGTTTTAACGAACTCATTTGACAGATACGTATGCAGTATAATGTCAACAATAATAAATGAAAGTTTAGGAATAGAGAATATGTCACGCCCCGAACCCTACAGCGCGCGAGCATCCCAACTGAGGTCGAAGATGTGCTTCGTCCCAGAACGCGTCGCCGACCCAACACCCAACACAGAGATCAAGGCACATGCGGAAGCAACATAAACACCCGTACAATTTAAAACACCGTGACCAAGGATAGCAAAAACAACAAACAACATTATGAATATACACTTGCATTAACATCATGGAAACATATACAATATCCATTTACAGCATAAGCACAAAAACCAAAAGCGGGTCAACGGCCACTACTGATAAAAAGGGGTAAGTGACCCGGGCGGTCAGTCTAAACACTAACCTAAGGAAGGGCTCCGGTCAAAAAGGTACTGGCCCGACCTAACTAGGGATACGGCTAAACCCTAAGGTACCCAGTCCGGGTCAGATCCCGAGGACTCGGAAGAGCCGTCAGACAACTCGATCTTGGAGTCCATGGAATCCAGCTCGGACTCGGCCTCTGCCGACTCGTCCTCAGAATCACCCTCGTCTGGCTCGCCCTCTGGCTCGGGGTCTTGCTCCATCAGCTCCGGCTCACCATCCGAATCCATAGGCTCCGGCTCAGAATCCCAGTCCACCAGCTCCTCATCCATCGGATATGGCTCGTCGACCTCCCAGATGACGAGTCCGTGTCCGTCGTCACAATCCTCTCCGAATGAGGCCTCAGGGCTCGCCAGGTCTCCATCGGTACACTGGGGATCTACATCACCTAGCCCGTTGAACGGGACATCAAAGGTCCTAAGAGGTCCAAAAGTCCCGGTGTAGTCCCTGAAACACCAACCTATGTATTCGTGGGCCTGAGAGTACTGCTCGCCCACGTCGACCCATACTATAGTAAAATGTCTAATATACGTATCCCCGTTTCCTACGGGGTACTCGATCACCTCCCGGTCTATCCGGGACGGGATCCCAAAACGGATTAAAACTTCTGACATCCTCAAGGCCGGGGGTTTGAAAATGTGGGTTTTAACAGCCGTGAGAATGAATCTCAGTGAGTAAACCCCCTAAACCTAAACTAGGCTAACATGCACCTCCTGACAGGCAAACAATCACACACAACCAATAATCAATTGACCTAGGCCGTCGGGCCCAGATCGAGCACACAAATGACCCTGCAGGTTAGACATACAATAATCACAATAATGGCACATAAGTGAACATACCAGCCACACGTACGGCTTGCACATGCTCATGCCCACCAATGCTGCATCACACACGGTTCACCGATACGCACATGCTTGCACACCTGCCAATGCACTCTTGCACACATATGCCTTCAATATGCCCATGTTCATGGTCCGGCTCAAATATCCACACTTGCACACTGCCGATTCTCATTTATTACTCGACCCACGTAAAACGCATCAGGTCTGACAATATCCCACACTTCCTTGCCCGCGTAAAACGCATCAGGCCCAGTGTCTCTAGCCCGCGTAAAACGCATCAAGCGCAACACCGATCTCCGTATACGGACCAAACCCGCATAAAACGCATCAGGTTGGCCGTCTTCCGGCAATCCATGCATCGTCCCACGTAAAACGCATCAGGACGGGTTCAATACCCCGCGTAAAATGCATTAGGGCGATTAGGTGATCACATGCTCATGTCAGGCACGCATACTCGCACAATTCTCATATCAGGCCAATGCTCAGCATACGAAATGCGTGTCCATGCAATTCCGGCACTCGGGCAACCAAATGATCCACAATGAGCATCCAAATTCCAAGCATAATCGCATAATCAAGTGATGCTACAACATACTCAATTTGTGCCTTAACATGCCCACTAGTCACGACGTGCCCAATTCATGCCATAACATGCTCACTTAGTCACGACATGCCCAAAGCGACAATTTAACATGCTCCATTGATCAATTTAATCCAATTCAAGCACGGCACATAATTCAAGTGACTAGGACAATATAATTATGCACACTCGAGGCCCGCCATACTACTCCATTCTCGGCCACTCTAGGGACGCAAACATTGCATCACAACATTTGAAAGAACCAATCATGATACAGCCAATACAAGGATACTCAAGACCCGTACGGCAATTTCAAGATTAATCTCACAACTTAGCCAATTCTCGTCCAATTGAATCCACATTTGCCGGCCACAACTCAGCCCACTCTAGTGCACTAATCCGCCTTCAAATCACCATATTGGGTCAACCAAATCACCACAACATCAGCCATTACCAACTTGTCACTAATTACCCCTAAAATCACCCTAATTAACCCCTACATTAACCTAAACCTATCTAGAAATGCTAATTAGTCTAATTAGGGTTTAGGGTAATTACTCACTTAGGCTCCTAAGCTCCAAAAGGTGGCCGATCAGAGGGGAAACGGGCAGCTGGTCACTGGCTCACAGCGGGGCTTCGGCGGTGCTTAGGCGGCGGCGGCGACGGGCGGTTCACGGCCAAGGGGGCTGGTTCAGTGATGGTTGAGGGAGGAGAGTGAGAGTGACGAGAGAGTGAGGGGCGGTTGGTTGGTGGTGGTGCAATGCGAGACGGCGGTGGCGTGCGGCGGCGGCTCCTCCGGTGGCGGCGGCTCACGGCCGAGCAAGGAGGGAGAGAGGAGAGAGTGGCGTGGGAGGAGAGGGAGTGGCCGGAGATGGTGAGGGTGAGGAATTGAGGGAGAGAGAGAGAGATGAGGATTTAAGCTTGGCTTAGAGGGATGGTTGAGCTACCACACCAAGAATGACTATCATGCCCTCCACTCAAGGGCTAGGATTGAATCTTGATAAAATATCTAGGGGTAGATTGGTCCACTAAATTTTAGCAATAGTAGGGGCTGATAATTCCAATCTAAACTCCTAAAATTCGGAATTAGCACTTAGGGGTCCAAGGGCAAAACGGTAATTTTCCGGTCCCGGGCCAAATTTCCAATTTTCGACCCTATCTATCCCAAATACAATTGGCCACACTAATACGACGTTGTCCTTGCAAAATAGTCACGTACGTCCACAAAATTCGACACCGAAGTCCGGACTCAATTCCACAATCGATTTCGCTCAAATGCGATTTTAACGTCTCTCACTAACGGGTGGCTATTTAGGGGTTACGCGTATCGACTTAGAATTACTCGAGTCGTGACGGTCTCGACTTCCAAGTCAACATGAGGATTTATCGCTATTTCCGGGGGTCGCGATCGTTCGGAATAAATTCGGGATCGTTCGCCACGCGTACTCTTGGTCGTGCGGAATTACCCGCTATCGCGACAGAACTCCCGAGTCCTTTTTTTTATCGAACATGCAAAAAAAGGGAGGCTCGCCTGGTATGTGCTAAGTCTAGATTCGGGACTTAACTCGGGCTCTCCCAAGCCCATACCATATCGCGACTTAGGGTTTAAGTTTTTTAACATGCAAGTGGTTTATATCAATGAGTCGCCACTAATCGATTTGGGGTGGGTTGATTAGAAACCCAAATAGGGTGATGGGAGAATCACCCTATTCCTACGAACCAGAGATTAAATGAGTTCGGGGACTTGGTTACACTAGTTGGATAACTAATGCCCTTTCGGTACCATTTTACCCTGTTCATTTCTGAAAACATTTGTCAGGCAATTTGGATTGATTTTAGGACCTTTCTCCTAACATGTGAGGTGATCAAGCGAGTGCATAATCAGAAACGATCAGCAGTCAGAAACACAACAATTCATGTAGCCTAAGGTTCTAACCTTAACTAAGTCAGATGACATTCAAAACACAACTCATGCGATTGTATTAAAAACATGCATAATAACACAACGGTAATAAAATTAACATGCAAAATACTACCACGCAATCCTAGGCTTGTCTAATTTTAACAAGACAAAAACTTACATAATAATACCATAATAAATTAAAACACTTAGATATAACATAATTAAAAAAAATCTTTTCTTTTTAAAAAAATTTTTTTTGAATTTTTTTTTAGAAAAAAAAATAAATATATATATTATAATAATAGTACAGAAGAAGAAAAAAAAATAAATTGTTTTTAATAAATTTTTTTTTAAAAAATAAATAAAATAAAATAAAAATATTAATATAATATTAACCCGGGTCGGAACCGACCCGGGTCAACGGATCCGACCCAGGGGGTTGACCCGGGTCGGGTCGGTTGATCCGGGTCGGGTCGCGGACCCGGTCCGGGTCCGAACCGACCCGGGTCAACGGATCCGACCCAGGGCGTTGACCCGGGTCGGATCGGTTGATCCGGGTCGGGTCAACCCCGCGTGTACAGACACGCGGGGGCGCCGGCGGGGCCAAAATTGGCCGTCCGCCGGCCGACCCAGACCTCCGCCGGCCCAAAACCGGCCTCTGGGAACGCCACCAAGCCTCGCCGGCCACCTGGGTCGCCGTCCGACCACCGCTCGCCGGCCGGCGACCGAATTAAAAACCGGCCTCACTGAGGCATTTCAACAAACACTCGGCGTGCGTGACCAAAACAGAGATATTCCGACCTGTTCCGGCGAGCTGGTGGACTCAGGCGACCCAACATACCTTCGGTGACGACACACGGACGGCGGGGGACGGCGGTATGGGCCGGGACTCGCGCGAAACGGCCGGCGCGGGTCCCGGCCAAACCGAGCATAAAAACAGGGGAGAACAGAGGCGGACGGGACCCCGGGAAAGCTCACCGGTCGACGGCGCGTACGGAGGGGCTTCCGGCTGGTCAGGGGGGCGACGGCGACACTGCTGGCTCTTCTTTTGCTCCGGCGGAACCTCGGTATGCCTTCTTTCTCTCTGATTTCTCTCTCTGTCTCTCCCTCTCCTCCGGTGCTCTGTTTTGGCCGAGAATGACCAACCGGCCGGCGATGTCGGTTCGGTGGATCGTCGGCGACTCTGGCTCGTTTGGGGGACCCCTGCGACTGTGTTCTTCCACCTGCAAACCAAAGATCAAAAAAAAATTTCTCCAATCCTCTCTTTCTCTCCCACGGTCTCTCTCTCTGTTTTTCTCCCAAAATTGGCCGACCCAGGCTCTCTGTGTCGCCACCGTCGGCTCGGCGGCGGGGATGGATGGCTGAAGCTGAGGCGCGGTGGCCGCCGGAAGCTCCCTTTCTCTCTCGGCTCACACTCTCACGCTCTCTGTGTGTTTTTGTCAAAAATGGCCGGGCCCCTCTCTCTTTCTCTTTCTGTCTTTCATAGCCGACGACGACGAGTCTGGGCCCGGCCGCGTCAGCGTGACGATGGCCTGCACCGGCCTACGCCACCCCACGACTTTCGTGGCTATGGCAGGCCGGTGCAGAGCAGGGGGGCCGTTCAATGTGCAGAGAGAGAGAGAGAGAGAGAGAGAGAGAGAGAGAGAGAGAGAGAGAGACCGGGAAACGGGGGGAGAAGGGACTGGCCTTAATGGCCAGTCCCTATGGCGTGCTGCCCCGGTCCTGCTCTAGCCGGATGGGGACGGGGCGGCCGCGCTCAGCCGCTCGTCGCCTCTGTGTCAGCGGCAGAGGAGAACAGGGGGAAGGAGAGCGACGGCTTGGCGAGGGGGAAGAAGGAAGAGGGCAGCTGGGCCGGGCGAGGCCCAGCTCGCGCGGGAAGAAAAAAAAAGAAAAAGAAAAGTGGGCCGAGCCCACGCCGGGGAAAGGAAGAAAAACGAAAAAAGAAAAGGGCCGGGTCGGCCCAGCCCCGACCCGGCCCGACTCGGATTTTTTTTTTTTAAGGATTAATTAAGGAAAGAAAAAAAGCTCAAATAGGCCCTATTAATGCAAATATCCCTAATGCCTATATGCAATGCATTTAGATAGAAATATTTTTTTGTTTTAGGAATTAATGAAAATTAACTCCTAAATTTTGTGTAATTAATTTTGGGCAAATTAAAAATAGGTGTCAACAGCTGCCCCTCTTTGAAGGTGAGCTCGCAGAGGTTGCGCTCGTAGAGGTTACATTCAAAGATAAAAATGACACCTAAATTTGGTCCACGCATGCTCAATGAATGCTATTTTTGGCGAGACTGGTGTCCCATTTTTATGATGCGATATAAGATGATGCATGCTAAAGCAAATAAAAACATACCTGGGGCTACTTACCTTGCCGAAGGGTAGAGTAATTCCAGATAATTGATATTGTGTGTCGAGGACCCAAACCTGTCTTCGGTCGCCTTGACGGGGGGAAATGGTTTGTCTAGGACCCGAACCTTTCTTCGGTCGCCTTGACGGGGATTGTTTTTGTTTAGGACCCGAACCTTTCTTCGGTCGCCTTGACAGGGTTTTGTTTGTCTAGGACCCGAACTTTTCTTCGGTCGCCTTGACTGACTGGATTTTGTTTTGACAAAGTACCTGGGGGTCCTCGCCCGAGGATTTGATGGTTTGCCTGGTGGGTCCTCGCCAGCAGGTCTTGAAAAGGCTCAAACGATGAGCACCTGGGGGTCCTCGACCGAGGATTTGTTGATTTGCATGGTGGGTCCTCGCCAGCAGGTCTTGAAAAGGCTCAAACGATGAGCACCTGGGGGTCCTCGCCCGAGGATTTGATGGTTTGCCTGGTGGGTCCTCGCCAGCAGGTCTTGAAAAGGCTCAAACGATGAGCACCTGGGGGTCCTCGCCCGAGGATTTGATGTGAACATGGGGGTCAGTCCCATGCTCAGGAGAGTGAACAACGGGGTCAATCCGATGTTCAGAGGGTGAACAACGGGGTCAATCCGATGTTCAGAGGGTGAACAAAGGGGTCAATCCAATGTTCAGAGGATGAACAACGGGGTCAATCCGATGTTCAATTGGTGAATAACGGGGTCAATCCGATGTTCAGTTGGTGAATAACGGGGTCAATCCGATGTTCAGAGGGTGAACAACGGGGTCAATCCGATGTTCAGTTGGTGAACAACGGGGTCAATCCGATGTTCAGAGGGTGAGCAACGGGGTCAATCCGATGTTCAGTTGGTGAACAACGGGGTCAATCCGATGTTCAGAGGGTGAGCAACGGGGTCAATCCGATGTTCAGTTAATGAACAACGGGGTCAATCCGATGTTCAGAGGGTGAACAACGGGGTCAATCCGATGTTTAGAGGGTACCATAACAATCGTAGGTACATGGATTTTTGGAATCAGGCATGGGTAAAGTATACTTACCTGGGCACGTTCCTGCCTCTTAAGGGCGTGTCTCCTGTCAGACAAATTTTTCTTTGTGCACACATACGCATTCATTGGAGAAATAGACAATTAAGGCTATTCTGGAATATCGTATGAAATATCTTGACCAGCAAGTCAAGATGCTTTTCTTTTTCAAAGGAACACCCTGTTTACCTTTTGGGTAGTTTGAAAAGAATTTATGATGAAATACCTGGGATTTCTTACCCGGAGGTTTGATGCATCATCTGCTGAATACTCGACCTTTTTCGGGGCATCTCTCTTGGAATGATAATGAGGGCTTCTCCAGCGCCCGAATTTTCGTGTTCTATCACTGGGGATTAGAACTCTGAGCTGCAAAAGCATGCTGTGTCAATTCCACTTGGGGAACGGAAGAAATTTTTTGTGACATCTTTGGAGACGCTCCAAAGGTCATATGTTCTTTGAGTCTTTGAGGATATTTTACCTGTCAAAGAGGGTTAGCGCAAACATGCATGCATTTATCAAGGATAGACAAGCTAAGCTATTCCAGAATGCGCATTTGAAAGTTCATGCATGATGATTTTGCCATGTTTGCATCACCAAACATCCACCGAGGGTAATTATCAATCAAGACAATATTCGCTCGCAAGGTGGACTTCTCGAGATGCTGAACGAGGGATCCTCAGTCAGAAAGGACTTTCCACTCACTCTCATTGAAAAGGGCTATTTGTCCCGCCCATTAATGCGGGAACATCGAAAACACTCAATCTGACCGTTATCACATCCGCAAGGGTCTGAGTTTTCTCGCAAGCGGTACGACGCTGCCAATCTGAGAGGTCTTCTTCAGGGTCGTAATGTAGGCTTGGTCAATGGCTTAACGAAGGAGACTGTCCGAGTCAAGGCCATGAAAGAAAATATTCTGCAATCATCTCCGGGTTTACAAGTCAAGAACCCTGCAAAACGAGATAGAAATAGTCTTGCTCGCACTTCCTCGAGCGTTGTTTATAAACATTTGAAATTCCACGTTAATTCAAGTGCCCTAATCAGAAGAGACTTCATGAGGGATGTAACGTGGGCTCCGTTCACAGGTTGAGAAATGAAAGGATCGTTAGGCTAAAAAATGTGTGTAAAGGTGAAATTGGTGATGATCTTGGCGTTGTCACCTGTTTTTTTCTTCACTGTCAGGATCTTCTTGGATAATTTCCTGGAGTAATTTGGCGCCTTGGCTTCTTGGACTTTTGTCCAATAATTGCAAATTTGTTTGGGCATACAAATTCCTTTACTGTCGGAATTTACTTTTTGATTGCTTTTTGTTTGTGGGCATTGGCCTTGCTTTTACCAGGCACACTGCTTTTTCATGTCCCTAGTTTTCAGCATTTTTTCGCTGTTCTTTTGGTGTTGTCAGGACTAACCTGAACAAGTTTGAACAGAAAAATGTTATTAGGCTCTTGGAGTTTTCATCTTGATTTGGTACTTTGGACCCTGATGCTCAAGCTGTGGTGACTTTTGCCTTGCCCCGGTGTAGGGGATGATCACCAACTGGGATAGTACGAAATGAAATCGCCGGCTCAATTGGGCTAGCAAGGGATATAAGTGTATGGGATAGAAGAAGAACCGCTCTTCGTCATCCTAGGGCACTTAAATTATTGTGAGAGTTCATCTGCAATAAAAACACTCAAAGATTAATGCAAATGAGAGCAAGAAAATTTCTATTCATCTTTTCACTTTGTGCAAGGTGCTGCAGCTGATGATCATAGAAAATTTTAGATATTACAAACTACTCATCCTTCTTGTATTGCTCAGTGATAACATCACTGTTATCAATAAGATGTTGGTATTTTGAACAGGCTTTAGTTTGCTGCTTCTCTCTTGACAAAGCCCTCTTAGCCTCGACTGTTCGGCCATCGATGGTGTGCTTGTCTTGGAGGACTCTGTCGAGGACCGCCGGATCTGTGAAGACGACGAGGCCGAAGCCAAGGGGGCGGTGATCGAAAGGGAAGGACGCTTTTCTTGCTCCCTCTGAATTTGAATCCTCCCTGTGATGCCGATTTACCTCAAGCTGCCCCAATGTGGGGTGGTTCTTGACAGGGGTGATTTAAAGGGAACCTCCAAGTGTATGGGCTCAAATGGTCAAGCAAAGGATTAATGGAAGTGTATGGGGCAGAGAAATGAACTGCCTCTCGTCATTTTGGCTACTGTAACTTATGCGAGAAACCCCTTTACCTTGTAGAAGTGGAACCTTTTTGCTCATCTTACATGGGTTTGGTACGTGAGAATGTGTATAGACTAAGGATTGCCTCTCATCATCCTGAGACACCTTGTTCAATACATCGGAGCAGTTCAACACTATTCGTCGAATTGTCAAGATTTTCACAGGGAATTGGTGAATTAAACAGGTAAAATTACCATGCAAAATTCCTTTCCAAAAGATATGCGATGCATTTGAGGGAAGGTTAAGCATTTATTTGCTTTAACATGTTTCCTCTTTCTTTTGATTCTTTCAACTCTTAAAGTTTTAAGGGAAAGAAATACTTACCTATCTTTGCAGAGATGAGAGGTAAACTGTAAGGCAATAAGAAAGACCGTGTTAATGAACGGCTCTTTGAGGGACGGGAATTGGGAACGATACAACATTACCCTTCGTGATTCCCCTCATTTGAGATTAAATTGACAACTCCTTGAGTTTTCTCGGATGTTGACAATTCCCTTCTGACACAAGCAATAGTTTATGTTAGAAATGAGAGGATTGAGGGTAAACTAAGAATGATACAAATTACCCTTCTTCCATTTTGCCTTCAAAGCTAGCAAAGTCTTTTCTCCTCTTTACTTTGTTCAGCCTTCTCTGTTTCAGTCTACTCCTCCATACTCTTGGTTTCGAAGCTCGAATGAAATCCTCTATAATTAGGGGTGCTTCCAAATAGAGGGTTCTATTGTCAGCGCATGCTGTGTCAATGCGGTTCCGGCATGTTGAGAAGTTTCTCGTGAATGCTCTGATTCTTGACTGCACAGGCATGTGCAATTGCTTGCATGGGCAGCAAAGCTAATCTCTGCTTTAAAGGTCTTTGACGGACGTAGGCGTGACCGCCATTGAGACTTCGATGGTTGTCAGGATCAGCTTTGACGTCATTTTGTCATGTAAAGTCCTTTCCAGCTGCTTGCACCATGAGTGTTCTTTACTCAATTTTGTCCTATATAAAAGGAAAAGATATGTCATTTTTATGCTAAAGTGGATGAACTTTAGGAACGAAATACACCCTTTTAGATGGACTGCGAGATTGCGTGCCCCTTGGTCTACTCTTCCAATTAAGCACTTCTTCATCATGTTTCATTCGAGAGGTCCCAACATTGGTGCTCTATCCGGCTTGCTAGCATGTCTGAGTCTAGCATGCTCCCCAGTTCATTATCTGCAAAAGAAAATGGGTGGAATGTCATTTCCAAAATTTGTTAGGGAATAGGACATACCTTTTTCTTTCAAAATGGGTAATCTTTTCTTGATCTGCCCCCGACTTTTGTACGAAATGATATTTCGCTCATTATGGGGTCAAGGAATGGTCAGCATTCTCTTTGACTTTCTGGTGTTGATATCACCCACTGGTAGTAGTGAGATTTCCCCCATGTTTCATTTGAAGGTTGGATGATCTTCGCTCGGACTACCCCTATCAGATGAATTGGTCCGCTAGCATCATCAGGGTCTGATGTGCTCTTCAATTTGTGTCATTTCCAAATGTCCCCTTTGTAATAACGAATCAAAAAGGAGTATGCTCTGAGACACGAAGTGAGCGAGTTAGAAAAACAAACAGGGCTATGAGCATACACGCTTTTCCACCACCGTTATTTTTGAAAAATGATAAAACGTTTGTTTTATTTTCAAAAGCTTAGAAACAAGGAAGCATGAGGAAGCCCGGGCCTCAGAACACTTTCCTTTTCGTGGCTGGATATCATCAACGGGCCGGTTTGGTATACTACCTCATGCCCTCAAAACATTATTTATTTACAATACATGGATTTACAACCTCAAAAGAGGGAGAGTTCAAAAAGACATTTCCTCCAGCAGAAATGACGACAAAAAGCAAAATACAAGGATAGCCCCTTTTCCAGGGATTCATGCAGAAGAGAGGAGAGAAATTCTACTCAAGCGGGCTTGCGCCCATTCCCTTCACCGGTCTCGAATGAGAAAGTCTTGGTATCCAGCAGGTTTTGAATTCGGTGCTTAAGAGTATAGCACCCATCAGTTGAATGCCCCACCTTGCCCATGTGATAATCACATTTTTTAGACGGATTGTAGTTTGAAAAGCTCTCAGGATTAGGTCGCTTTGGTTCAGTGGAGAGCAGCCCTTTCTTCTGGAGTATTGCCAGCATCTGAGACGGAGGTCCTGGGAGGGGAGTGAATTGTCTCCGGTTGTTTCGCTTTTGTGATGGAGGGATACTGGGTTTGTATTGTTCATGTTGCATAAACTTTGGGCATAGGGTGCTCAATTCCTTAGGATCAGGGGACTCGTGGACATTGTCAGCCATGACATCTTTACCCATTTGGTTGAGACCAGAGGGCTCCATTTGAATCATCACCCCTGGTCTTGGATGGCGAAGTGGAGTCATGGTGAGTTGATCTAAGCGGACTGACAGATGTTCCACTTGTTTTGAGAGTTGTTGAAGAAAGGCGAAGACTTGCTTCATTTCGGTCTCCATGTCCGTCACACGAGTTGTCATATCTTTTTCAGCCATTTTTACTTGGCAGGTTGGTATAATTCGTAATTACCTGTTAGAAAAATGGCAACGAATGAATATAAAATCTCATAAATGATCAGTCCATGACTGAGTCTAGTATTGCATCTGTCTATCATGTATTTTCTTTATTTACAAAAAATAGGGGAAGCAAAAAAAGGTTTTTATTTATATTAACATTACAAACGGCGTCCCCGGGGTTCGAACCCCGATCGCCTCGGACCGTTTCGCTCATCCCGGATACCACTGGGCCGAAGGCCACGGTGGTGTCATTAAAGCGCAAAACAAATATTTATAACAAATTTTCTCCCTTTTGAAAATGACAAGAAAACGTATGGGAGAATAGTGATTTGTAATGTACTTATAAAAATAAAGGTACGAATTGGAAGTAAGTATTCTAAAAAAGTTTTAGTAACTATTTCTTCCAAAACAATTACGGTATTAAATCCACAACTAACCTAGACTAATCATGGACCGACCGGGATATATAAAAATAAATAAATTGCAAAGTGCATGAATAGAAAACTTACTTTACCAGGAACCATGGCAATCACAGAGACATACGCATGAGGAGTGAGGTTCGATTTCTATTTAGACTGGTTCAGCAAAATGAAATTAAAAGGGTGCCTGACCATCGCAGCCTCGCGTTGGTGTCAAGTCCTTTTAACCTCGGCCAAATCGAAAGGAATATCTTATAGTCACGCGAATAGCGGCTAAAGATATTTCTTTACGATTTTTAGAAATAAATTTCGGGGAAAAGAAAGGCAACCTCTACATCGTGGGCTCGCATTCGAGGTCGTATCTTTCTTAACACCATCCTAAAATGCCCTATTGCGGCCCAGGTCCGGCAGCGTAGTTGTGTGTGCAACGGTGTAGTGCTAAATCATTAAAGCATGCACAACAATTTATAAACAATCAATTTGAACCCGCAAGAACAAATAACACCTTAATGTCAATGTCATACCTGGAATCCTCGCTGCCAAACAAAAATTATTTTTGAACAGGATTAAATTTTTTTGGCTTAAGTCCACTTTTTTAAAAAAAAAAACAAGTCCCCAGCGGAGTCGCCAGTCTGTCGCGACCGAACTCCCGAGCCCTTTTTTTTATCGAACATGCAAAAAAAGGGGGGCTCGCCTGGTATGTGCTAAGTCTAGGTTCGGGACTTAACTCGGGCTCTCTCAAGCCCATACCATATCGCGACTTAGGGTTTAAGTTTTTTAACATGCAAGTGGTTTATATCAAGGAGTCGCCACTAATCGATTTGGGGTGGGTCGATTAGAAACCCAAATAGGGTGATGGGAGAATCACCCTATTCCTACAAGCCAGAGATTAAATGAGTTCGGGGATTTGGTTACACTAGTTGGATAACTAATGCCCTTTCGGTACCATTTTACCCTGTTCATTTCTGAAAACATTTGTCAGGCAATTTGGATTGATTTTAGGACCTTTCTCCTAACATGTGAGGTGATCAAGCGAGTGCATAATCAAAAACGATCAGCAGTCAGAAACACAACAATTCATGTAGCCTAAGGTTCTAACCTTAACTAAGTCAGATGACATTCAAAACACAACTCATGCGATTGTATTAAAAACATGCATAATAACACAACGGTAATAAAATTAACATGCAAAATACTACCACGCAATCCTAGGCTTGTCTAATTTAAACAAGACAAAAACTTACATAATAATACCATAATAAATTAAAACACTTAGATATAACATAATTAAAAAAAATCTTTTCTTTTTAAAAAAAAAAATTTTGAATTTTTTTTAGAAAAAAAAAATATATATATATATTATAATAATAGTACAGAAGAAGAAAAAAAAATAAATTGTTTTTAATAATTTTTTTTAAAAAAATAAAATAAAAATATTAATATAATATTAACCCGGGTCGGGTCGGGTCGCGGATCCGGGTCGGAACCGACCTGGGTCAACGGATCCGACCCAAGGGGTTGACCCGGGTCGGGTCGCGGACCCGGTCCGGGTCGGAACCGACCCGGGTCAACGGATCCGACCCAGGGCGTTGACCCAGGTCGGATCGGTTGACCCGGGTCAGGTCAACCCTGCGTGTACAGACACGCGGGGGCGCCGGCGAGGCCAAAATTGGCCGTCCGCCGGCCGACCCAGACCTCCGCCGGCGCAAAACCGGCCTCTGGGAACGCCACCAAGCCTCGCCGGCCACCTGGGTCGCCGTCCGACCACCGCTCGCCGGCCGGCGACCGAATTAAAAACCGGCCTCACTGAGGCATTTCAACAAACACTCGGCGTGCGTGACCAAAACAAAGATATTCCGACCTGTTCCGGCGAACTGGTGGACTCAGGCGACCCAACATACCTTCGGTGACGACACATGGACGGCGGGGGACGACGGTATGGGCCGGGACTCGCGCGAAACAGCCGACGCGGGTCCCGGCCAAACCGAGCATAAAAACAGGGGAGAACAGAGGCGGATGGGACCCCAGGAAAGCTCACTAGTCGACGGCGCGTAAGGAGGGGCTTCCGGCTGGTCAGGGGGGCGACGGCGACACTGCTGGCTCTTCTTTTGCTCCGGCGGAACCTCGGTATGCCTTCTTTCTCTCTGATTTCTCTCTCTGTCTCTCCCTCTCCTCCGGTGCTCTGTTTTGGCCGAGAATGACCAATCGGCCGGCGACGTCGGTTCGGTGGATCGTCAGCGACTCTGGCTCGTTTGGGGGACCCCTGCGACTGTGTTCTTCCACCTGCAAACCAAAAATCAAAAAAAAATTTCTCCAATCCTCTCTTTCTCTCCCACGGTCTCTCTCTCTGTTTTTCTCCCAAAATTGGCCGACCCAGGCTCTCTGTGTCGCCGCCGTCGGCTCGGCGGTGGGGATGGATGGCTGAAGCTGAGGCGCGGTGGCCGCCGGAAGCTCCCTTTCTCTCTCGGCTCATACTCTCACGCTTCTCTGTGTTTTTGTCAAAAATGGCCGGCCCCCTCTCTCTTTCTCTTTCTGTCTTTCATAGCCGACGACGACAAGTCTGGGCCCGGCCGCGTCGGCGTGACGATGGCCTGCACCGGCCTACGCCACCCCACGACTTTCGTGGCTATGGCAGGCCGGTGCAGAGCAGGGGGGCCGTTCAATGTGCAGAGAGAGAGAGAGAGAGAAGGAGAGAGAGAGAGAGAGAGAGAGAGAGAGAGAGAGAGAGAGAGAGAGAGAGAGAGAGAGAGACCGGGAAACGGGGGGAGAAGGGACTGGCCTTAATGGCCAGTCCCTAGTGGCGTCTTGCCCGGTCCCGCTTCCGGCCGGATGGGGACGGGCGGCCGCGCTCGGCCGCTCGTCGCCTCTGTGTCAGCGGCAGAGGAGAACAGGGGGAAGGAGAGCGACGGCTTGGCGAGGGGGAAGAAGGAAGGGAGCTGGGCCGGGCCGGGCCCAGCTCGCGCGGGAAGAAAAAAAAAGAAAAAGAAAAGTGGGCCGAGCCCACGCCGGGGAAAGGGAAGAAAAACGAAAAAAGAAAAGGGCCGGGTCGGCCCAGCCCCGACCCGGCCCGACTCGGATTTTTTTTTTAAAGGATTAATTAAGGAAAGAAAAAAAAAGCTCAATTAGGCCCTATTAATGCAAATATCCCTAATGCCTATATGCAATGCATTTAGATAGAAATATTTTTTTGTTTTAGGAATTAATGAAAATTAACTCCTAAATTTTGTGTAATTAATTTTGGGCAAATTAAAAATAGGTGTCAACACCCGCGATCCGATCGTACGTCGCTGGCCAAACCAAATCCGTCACTCTCCTTGGACCGGCCCACATTGGCACAAAATATTCCCTCGTCGTTTCTCGGAATCGGACTCAATTCACTGTCGAGTTCTTGGGTCCACGTACCGTTTTCCTAGTTAGCAATTCCCTATTGGTCAGTATCCCGAGAATGATCAGTTCCGGGCGAGACTTACTAAAACGAAATGAGAAATACATATCCATTTTATTGATCATGAAAGTGGGTCGAATTCATGACATTACAGAACACTACACACAAATCTTTATAGTGATTCGGCTTTATTAAGCCTACGACCACTCTTAACGTTGGCAGCCTATTGGCTGTGTTTCACTATTGAATCATCAAGAGATTATAAGAACAGTGCTTCTCAGATGATAGATTGCACTATCACGTACACTCATCACTCAAGTAATTTTCTTTTTAAAGTAACAACGTGGAATACAGTAATCACAAGTGTGTAAGATCGAAGCTCTATTCAAACTTTGGAATTCTCGATTCTGATTTTCTCGTACGACGTTTGCACTCTTTTTATACTCCTCTATTTCCAATCTATCCGTTGGACAGTCTTCGAAGGATTGATCTCCAAATCAACCCGTTGGAAAATCTTCCCAAAAGAAGATGCATAACCATTAGAAGAAGAACCATTATCACCAGGTGATTTGATCTCCCATACAATCAAATAAAGGTTTCCATAAGTGTAGTTCTTTGTGTTTAAAGAACGATCTTGTGATTGCCAATTAAGATATCTTGAGATATCGATTATAAAATCAATTTGATTGTCCTGCATAAACTTGCCAAAAATAACACTTATTGAATTTGACGAGGAATTTTGAGTCTGATAACAAAGTTCTTTCATCGACTAAGTCTGATGACTCAGTATTTATCTGCATCAAATAACTTAAGTGTAATTGTGGTCAGAAAATGATTGTTTTGTCTTTCTTCAAAACTAATTAGGGATTTTCCTCAACATTCTCCCCCTTTTTTATGATGACAAAACTATCCATATGCTTTAAAAATATTTATGTGAACAAAATACTCTGTTAAGAGGATATGACATTCAAAACACATAAAGCGGTGTTAATTTCTGATACCAGCATAACAACTCATCTGTATAACATTCTCATTCATATTCTGTATAATATTTCTCCCTCTTTTTGACATCAGTAGAAAGGATTAGTATTAGATAATAGCAAAATCAATAAGAGTTCAACAACCAGTTTCGAATCACAGTTCAACATCCAAATGTCAAAGTGCACACCAATTCACAACACATCAAAAACAAGTATCAAACGCGGAAACTTTTCTCAAATTATCTTAGAGAGATTATTTCCCCCTTTTTAATGGTGACAAAACTTTCCATGTAGATATATAGGTTTTGAGATAATTTTGAGAAATATGATCAAACATATAATGTAGCAGATATTCAAGATATTCTATATGAGCAGATATGAGATTTTTAAACTCTAATCATGAATAAGATAAGGCACGTAATATGATTTGCATTTAAGCGAAGCGCAAAATCTGAACCATAAAAATCTAAATCACAGTCTATCTCTTTTCCTTTGCATCCAATAGTCTGCATATCAAAACATATTATATCGAGCATATCAATGCATATTATATCTGCATATTTCTCTCCCTTTTTGTCAACATCACAAAAAGATATAATCACAGCTCAATATTATGCATCAAGTAAATATAATTAACCAATAACCACGTATGCATATTTACATTCTCTCCCCCTTTTTGTCATAATCAAGAAGCGATAATAATGAAGGGTATCACGTAGAGAATATACAATAAGCTCATATTCACATACTATCTTCAAAATATATTTGGCATATATTCATCATCTTTCACATATATTCAATATAGCTCATGTTCTGTAGAATCAAATATCATATATATCAACAAACACTGGTGCACATAATAAATTTCACAATCTTTTTGTCATAATAAAACGATAATGTAAATAAGAGATTTGTATATAACAAAAAATAAGGGAAATATAAGAAATACTAACCTTGATTATGCAGAACTTAGCAAGTTCTAACATACATTACCTTTTCTTGCATAGTAATCAAGAGCGATATAAATTAAATCAACTTGATGAGGGTTTTCCCATATTTGATCTATGCTCCCCCTCAATTTGATGCCATTTTGAGATGATTCCCATTGCTTTTGCAGTTTTCACTTTTTGCTCTTCACACCTTTTTGTTTTTCTCCCCTTGTCATCAAGACAGCTTTTGCGAATAGCTTTCATTGTGGCTTGCACATGTTAAAGAGAATATTTCCTTTATTTTCTTTGTAGCAGCAACATCCGCAACATAGCTTTCATACAATGCATGAAGCGTTTGCTCAGAGTATTTTGACATGCCTCCTATAATTTGTCAGAATATTGCGTGAAGGAGAAATTTTCAATCCTTTGGAAATATAGTAGAATTTCCACAATTTTGGGATCAAGCTTTTCAAACTTCATATGGAAAGATTCCTTTACGACTTGTAGATTCTTTTGGACGAGAGAATAATCTTTGCAAAAATAAGGAGTATATTACGTACATACCTTCCTCCGATTTACGGATCAAACTTGCTAATTATAATAATACTTCCAAGAATGTAGCAAGTGTATTCAAGTATGTAATAATATCTTTCCATATTGTAGGAATTTTCCTTAAGCATGAATCTCATATGCATAAAGATAATATGACATTAATGAATTTCACAAAAGAATAGTATATATTTCTACCACGTGCCAAGTCATGTAATAAATATGCACCATGCCTTATGACAAGAGATGTTTGCAATATAAATCATATGTAAGTCATAAGCAATCATCATGATTCGTGTAGAAATTTGCAAGGCAAGATGATAAATATGAATTTTTTATTCTCTTACCCAAGGTATATGTTTGAAATATACCGTTGATTTAAAGATGATCCTTCTCAATTTTCGCTTGAGATAATCCTCTAATTGCACCATGATTTGTGTAGATTTGCAATCATTCTTCCTTTGTAGAATTTTCTGCAATAAACTCACTTCCTTTCTAGTATCCATGTATTTGGATCCTTTCCTTTTGTTAGGTGCAAAATAGGAAACTTTCGTAGAAGCTCAAGGATACTTTCCCAACAATCTCAGTAGAATATTTAAGGGAAATATATCATGCATAGTAAAATAATATCTCGTAAAAAAAATTCTTTCTCTGTAAGTCATGACAAGATCGGATCGGAGAGCACGCAACGAGTCCATAAATCTGAATTATTTCTTTCCCAAAACGAAATAAGATATTAATCAATCTCTTTTAAAAAATTTCATCTCAAGATCCTTCAAAATAAAATTGACTTTTATTTCAAAAAGACATTTCCAACGCAATTATAGAACATGCCAAAGAATATCGAATACAATGGGAATTTGTAGATATGTAAAGTATGTTCCCAAAACAAATTTAGAATTTGAAAAATATACCTTTACTTACCAAATTCTCTTTCCTTTATTCTCTGCAAGAAAAGTAATCTCATCTTTTTTTTTCGTACCCATATTTTCTTGGGTCCATTTTAGTTAGGATCAATCATTCTCAGAATGTCTCTCTGAACAGGTCTCCAATCCTTAGGACAATCATTCTTAAAGCAATTTGTATCACCGCAATTTGAGCACTTAAAGGAAGTTTGACCATTGAATTTCACAAACTGCTTCTGAAAGAGATTTTAATACACAAATCTAGGGGATCTTTTCTTTAGTCTTTCTTTGACATTGGGAAAAACATTTTTCAATTCAATATTTTTCTCAAAACCCAAACCTGATTTATTATAATAGGGAACTTGAATTGACAAAATATGTTGAAGATTTTTCGAACCCATTGAGAATTTCTTGGTTATATTTGAAATTTCATTTTTCATAAGTTTTTTTTCTTTAGAGATACGATCAAAACTTTCCTTATCTTGAGAAATATTTTTCAGATAAAAAATTTCCTTTTTCAATAAATCATTTTTCTTTTCAAGGAATTATTTATTCTCCTTGATAAGATTAAATTCTTTTTGCAAAAAATCAATCTTATCCTTTTGCGAAATATCTTGTTATTTTAAGAGATTGTTTTCCTTTTTTAAACATTCATTTTCATATGCAATTGACTCATCAATTTCCTTGTTTTAAGTCGCACTTTTTAAAGTCAAAATCCTTTTTCAATTTAGAAATCTTTTTGAAAGCAGTTTTATTAACAGAGACTAACTTATCAATATAATTTGCAACTGCTTCAGGAATTTTGGAATTACTTACTTCGTCTTCTTCATCAGAACTTGATTCTGAGTCTGAATTTGCCATCAAGCAGATACTGGCATACTCTTGTTCGCATTCATCATCATCTGAGTCACTCCACGTTTTAGTTTTGAAAGCCTTCTTATATCGTTCATACTTTCCTTTGTTCTTTTTTAGAATAGGACATTTGGGCTCTATGTGTTTGTTCTTTTTGCAGTGGAAACATATCATGTCCTTGTTTTCTTCATCTTCGGCACTCGATTTCTTCTGAAGGTTTAGCTTCTTGGCTTTTGATGGCTCAGAATTCTTGAATTGCTTCTTTGACTTATTCGTCTTCACCTTATTTGCCATCTTTCTCAGTTTCTTAACCATTAGAGCCAACTCTTCATCTTCATCTGAATCTGTATCATCAGAATCAATGTTAGTTTTTAAAGCTATGGATTTTTTACCTTTGGATTCTTCAATTTCTAAGAACTTTTCAGTTTCATAGGATTGAAGAGTTCCGATAAGTTCGTCCACTGTGAGTGGTCTAATCTCCTGAGTTTCTCGAATAGAAACTTTGATGTTGTTCCACTCTTTTAAGAGAGCTCTCAACAACTTGTTCACCTTCATAGGTTCTGAGATGGGATTGTTTTGGAATTCAAGCCCATTTACGATCTCAGTGAATTTGCTCGGCATCTCAGAAATTGTTTCATTTGGTTTCTGAGTGAAAGACTCGTACTGCCCAAGGAGAATGTTGAGATTTGTCTCCTTGACTCTCTCTGTTCCTTCATGAACAAGCTTGAGACGATCCCAAATTTCTTTTGCAGTTTTGAGATTTGCAATTCATTTATATTCAACATGTGCTAGAATATTGTATATGGCCGTTCTAATCTTTGTATCTAGATAGATCCTTTTGGAAATTTCCTTGGCTGAGAGAGGTTGAGCTTGAGGTTTGATTTGCTCTCTATTTCGTTCGTCAGAAGGTGTCTCATTTTGCCCATTTGAAGTTTTTGGAGGTTTTGTTTCGGTTGAAATGTTTGGAATGATTCCATGTTCAACGATGTCCTATATATCCTGATCTATTCCCAAGATGAATGCCTTCATCTTGTTTTCCTAGACACTGTACTCAGTTCCATTGAAAGAAGGCGGTTTGTTGTTGTGACCTGACTCAGTATTACTAGCCATCAAGAATCGTTAGCTCATAAGTAAAACAACACTTCAAAGAAAAATGAGCACTAAGCTCTGATACCAAATTGTTACGGCTAGTGCTATCATCTAGAGGAGGGTGAATATGTGATTTTGCCAAATTGGATGATTTAAACGTGCGAAATGAATATAGTCGAGATCAACAACTCGTATGGTTAATATCATATGAATACGTATGACAAACTTGTATATAAGTTGTCGTCAGATAATTGTGTCTGATGACTATGATGATGTTTTAACGAACTCGTTGGACAGATATGTATGCAGTATAATATCAACAATAATAAATGAAAGTTTAGGGATAGAGAACCTGCACACAAATCTTTATAGTGGTTCGGCTTTATCAAGCTTACATCCACTCTTCACGCTAGCAGCTTGTTGGCTGTGTTTCACTATTGAATCACTAAGAGATTACAAGAGCAGTGCTTCTCAAATGATAGATTGCACTATCACGTACACTCATCACTCAAGTAATTTTCTTTTTAAAGTAATAATGTGGAATATAGTAATCACAAGTGTGTAAGATCGAAGCTCTATTCAGACTTTGGAATTCTCAATTTTGGTTTTCTTGTACGACGTTTGCACTTCTTTTATACTTCTCTATTTCAAATCTATCAGTTGGACAGTCTTCAGAGGATTGATCTCCAAATCAACCCATTGGAGAATCTTCCCAAAAGAAGATGCATAACCATTAGAAGAGGGAACCATTATCTCTAGGTGATTTGATCTCCCATACAATCAAATCAAGGTTTCCATAAGTGTAGTTCTTCATGTTTAAATAACGATCTTGTGATTGCCAATTAGGATATCTTGAGATATCGATTATAAAATTAATTTGATTGTCCTGCATAAACTTGCCAAAAATAACACTTATTGAATCTGACGAGGAATTTTGAATCTGATAACAAAATCCTTTCATCGACTAAGTCTGATGATTTAGTATTTACCTGCATCAAATAACTTAAGTGTAATTGTGGTCAGAAAAGGATTGTTTTGTCTTTCTTCAAAACTAATTAGGGATTTTCCTCAACAGCTGGCAACCCTCCTGTGCCAAATTGAAAGAAAAATAAAATAAATTTAAAATTTAAAATTTTCATTTTTTTAATTGCAAAACTTATACATGTCAGCACTGGCCGTGTTATGTAGAATGGTTGACATCTACATCAGTGATTTTCGGACCAAAATTTGTCGAAAGAACTCATTTACCAAATTGCTTAAACGTTTAGGACTAAATTGGCCAAATTAGAAGGTTTAAGACTGAATTGACACAAGTATAATAGGTTTAAAACTTTTTAAGTAATCTACCCTATTCATGAACATGGTCAACATCCAAAACCAAAGGACATGACCAATGAATTGGCCAAGAGGATGGCAACCGACGGGTCCAGATAGAGGTTTGCTGTCCAAGACGTTGACACCATGAGGTTGAAGTGGTTATACACATTCACACTGTGCACACCGAACTTGACGGTGGTAGATTGCAAGGCATAATTGCAAGTGGGGGTAATCTCCCAAGCGGTAAGGTAGGACAGAGAATCTTGCGTTTTACAAGTTTTATAACAAGACTATCGTCTACAAAGCATTGGTACCAATGCCACAACTAATGCTGGCACTTGGCAGCCTCTCAAAACTAACATATATCAAAACCAAATACTAAGTGGTTACACTTGGAGATGCATGATATAACAAACTCTTTAGTAATAATTCCATCATCAATTTTAAAGTGAAATCTAATTGCACTAGAAATTTGAGATTTCCTCTTATGAAGTGCTAGAGAACAAAACACACCGAATCCCTTATGAAATCTCTACAGTATAGAGCCAACAATAGAATAATCATTTCGTACCACAATGGTAGCAAGAGAACGGACCAGACCGTGCACTTTACTTAATTACACTGATTCGGACTCCTCAACCTCTTGGATCAAAGATCTCTTACACAACTCTTTGCCATACTCAACACCATCTTCCCATGCTAGTTTTTCCCATGTTGAACTAATGAGGCCTAAAGCCATCCATAACCTAGCTATATTAGAGCAAGTGATTACATATCCTTTGGGAAAAAAGTGAGTGCAGCATAAAAACATTTTAAATGGGATAATAAATGGTCATAGCTAAGCTTAAGTACCAGTAGAATGTTCTTTTATGATTCCACTAACTTCCATGTTTTGTTGTCTCTTACATGTGCTCAATACCATTCTTTGTCCTTTGTGTAAAGTAGACTCCAAAGTTTACACAAGGAGAGGAACTCCTTGAGATTTTTTGACAATATCATTTCAAATCTCAAGGAGATCAGGACATGGTTGCTTTTCCTTTTCTTCAAATGCTCATTTATTAAACAAGGCTATAGAATTTTTAGGAGAATGACCTTTTAGATTATGTGCCAGATGAAAACTCGTTATAGAAACGACTTCCAAACTGCGTGTGAATCTGGAACTAACTCATAAGAGGCACATCTTGATAGAATGATACAATGTTACACGTGTCTAATGAAAGCCCTATCAAAATGGGTGGCCTCCTAGAGACAAACCCCTTTATAACTGTTTTATTTGGAATTATCTGAATGGAGTTGTCCCGAACTGATCTAGGAAGAATTAAGAATATTATTCATGAGAACCCGACCACAAAACTCAAGAACTCCCCAAGGCTGTAAGGCTTATTTCTACAGGCTGTTTGCCTTGGACACCATTCAGAAAGCTCTCCGCGACAACGATGGTGGATCCCAAAGCACCAGTTGTGAGCAATGCCAGTCAGAATTAAAAATTAAATTAAACTTAAAAAAAATCCATTTTTCCTTTCTAGGATTTGGATGTGGGTTCTCCAGAGAAATTATCTTTAATAAAGAATACCATAAATAATCTTTTCAATTATAACTATTCCAAACTTGGGTGCGCCTGTTTGTGTGATGAAAGACTTTCCTGGACTATTTTCGTTCATCTTTTTCATTTCTGGTGGCATTATAGTATGAATCAAATTGAATCTATCAGAAGTATTACTCTGTTGCCGTAATTTGATGGAAAATTCAAAGCAGTAAGCGTCACCAAAATCACTTTCCTCCCCATCTCTCTCTCTCTCTAAAACAACATCACTGGGCTACATATGTTGACTTTTCTTCTTCCGGACTCCGCGTTGGGGCCAAAGAAGATTGCAACTCACGCAATTGACTTTGGTCAATGAACATCGTACGAGGGTAAATGCTGTATTGAAAACTCACCGTCCATCTTACTCGTCTGTCCACCTTAATATTGATAGCCCAACTAACCCCAACTCCTGTCGCTTTAACGTTATGTAATGGACTTTTGTTTCTCTTATGTAATCGACTTATTTTCTTGGTCTGTTGTACTTATAGTGTTCTTTGACTTTAAGGAAAATCTCACATCTGTTTGTCTTGTCTTGGAAAAACCTCTTCTGACCTACCCGTAGAAACAAAAAACTATGTAATAACTTTGCATGATTTAAATTTTCAATATGTTTTATGACTTTAAATATGTCATGTGGAATCTCAAATTTTAAAAGGATTCGAGTTTGTAAAGGAAACCAAAAGTTTCTTAAGAGTAAGTTTTCTGGTTTGAGTAGATACTTTTAAAGGAGCGGTTTATGTTGGATGCAAATACCATGTATATATAGGAGTTGGAATTCAACTCAATGGACACAAAATAGAGCAAACAAGAAGAGTGTCAGGATTTTTTTCAGTTAGCTCTTTGTAAGAAATTGTGAGATAACACTTGTGTGTTTGTTTTGGGTGTAATTGGGCGTTGGGAACACTCGAAATCTCTTGTATCCTTATCGTTTTTTTTTTCCATCTGATCCCACTTAGATGAGTTTAACAAACTCATGATGAATTTGAAGAACATTGATGAAGCCCTGATTGATGAAAAAAAAGGCATGATGTTGTTAGCATCTCTACTAGAGTCATGTGAGCACTTTACAATTCACTGTTACAAGGGCATACTACAATTACCTTAGAAGAGATAAAATTAGCCTTGTTCTGTAAGCAGTGGCCGAAGAAGTTGCGAGATCATGATCTAGGGCAAGATGTAGCACGGGGACTCGAGATTTGGGGTAAAGATGAACATCATGAGTCTAGTAGCATAAGTAAAACTAGTTCGAAGTCGCACCAAAGAAAGAAATGTTAATACCACGAAAAACCCTAAATTGGTACACTTGTGACAATTTTACTCCAAACTAATTTTTTGACCACAAAAAACCCAAACTGGTATACCTGTGATAAATTTACCCTGAACTATTTTTTTGATCACAAAAAACCCTACACTGGTACATCTATGATAATTTTATGCCAAACTAATTTTTTGACCACAAAAAACCCTAAACTGGTACACTTGTGACAAATTTATCCTCCGCTAGTTTCCGTTAAATTTTATTATCGAATTACTAAGTTTGATGACACGTGGTAGTTGACGTGTGTATCAGTTTGGGGCTTTACCCCTCTGTTTGTCACAGGTTTACCAATTTGTGATTTTTCTCGATATTAATCCAATTTAACCGATACTGATGAAGGGTAAATTTGTCACAAATGTACCAATTTGGGATTTTTAGTGGTCAAAAAATTACTTTGGAGTAAAATTGTCACAGGTATACTAGTTCGGAGTATCTGGTGATCAAAAATTAGTTTGGGTTAAAATTGTCACAAGTGTACCAGTGTAGGGTTTTTGGTGGTAAAAAAAATAGTTCGGGGGTAAATTTATCACAGGTGTACCAGTTTAGGATTTTTGTGGTAAAAAAATTAGTTCGGGGTAAAATTATCACAAGTGCACCAGTTTGGAGTTTTTCGTGATATTAACCCTAAAAAGAACAAGGGTCATGTGAAGAGATCGTCCAAAGTCGAGAAACATAGGTGGTATGTAGAATGACACAAGCAGTGTGGCAAATATTGCTGAGGAGAGCACTAATGATGCGAAGATTGTCTTGTGTAAGACTACTAACAAGTCGGGAGACGAATGGATAATAGATTTAGGTGTTCTTATCATATGACACCTCACAAGAACTAGTTCACTACGTACCAGACTGAAGATGATGTTAGAGTTCTAATCGTGAATAACGTAGCATGTAAGGTTGTGGGTGTAACAATAATTTAGACTTGGATGCATGATGGGTAGATCCCATACTGACATATGTGAGGCATATACTAGAACTCAAGAAGAACATTATTTCTCTAGAGACAATTAATGATCTTAGGTATAAGTAATATTACTGAGGGTGAAGTGCTGAAAATCTATTGGTGTGCCATGACAATAACAAAGGGGAAAAAGGTGAGTCCTCTCCATCATCTACCGAGAGAAACCGAGACAAAATTTGCTATATTTTTATTAGGTGAGTCAAACTCAAACTTGACTTAGTTATGACATATGCGATTGGGGCACATAAGTGAGGCATATATGACAATATTGAGTGAGAGGGAGTTGTCGAAGGGTTAAAAGACAGGGAAATTGGACCTGTGTAAGCACGAAATTTTTCGGAAGAGTGCTATGTCACAATAGAGTTGTGCATTCGATGAATCAACTGGTTGATTACATTCATTCAATTGTTGGGACCACCTCTTGTTCTTTCGTAAAAAGGTGCCCAATATATGATGATATTCATCAACGATTATTCAGGGAACGTCTAGGTATACTTTCTAAAGCACAAATCCAAGGTGTCCGGTCGATTCAAGAAGTTTAAGTTGCAACGATTTTACTGATTTCTACAAAAAAGATGGAATTATGAGACAGTGCACAATGCCTAGGACACCACAGCAAAATGTCATCGTAGGATAAAGAAACAAATCTATACTTGAGCAAGCTCTGTGCATGCTTTCACATGCGGGACTGACCAAGGTATTATGAGCCGAATCAGTGAAAATGGCTATTGAGTGGAAACTCTAGAGGAAGTATGGTTAGAAAAACCTATTGATTACTATGGATTATGACAATTCAAATGTCATCCATATGCTCATGCTAGTAATGATAAGCTTGTGCTGAAGGTAAAGAAGTGTATACTTCTAGGTTATGCACATTTGTGAGGCTATTGACTTTAGTACATTAATTCCAGGCGACCCAATTTTCTAGTCAGCAGAAACATGGTCTTCTACAAGATTGCCATGCTTTGATAGATGAATCCTAAGACAGAGCAAATGGATCACAGTGTCAATAGTAAGGTGAAGCTTCAGGTAGAGGCTTTTGAGACCTTATAGGTAATAGTGACTGAGACTGTAAGTGAGGCCGCAATTCATGAAGTGGGTGTTGTAAAATAACTAGCAAAGCCGCAATACAATATAGCCACCAGCCAATGGAAAAGGCACAGCAAACCACAAGCACATTATGATTATAATGGTATTACTTATGCATTGACTGCGGTGACGAGATAGAGACAGATGAACAATTGTCTTACTTTGAGGCAATCGCAAGCACTAAGTCATCATAGTGGCTAGCGACTATGAGCTAAGAGATGGTATCTCATCATCAGAATTAGACATAGGAGCTAGTCAAAGTATCCAATAGCAGAAGATTGTTGGGTGCAAATAGGTCGATCATCAGAAGAAGAGCATTCCCAGTGTCGAGGTAATGAGGTACAGGGCAAGACCTATTGCAAACTATATACTCAGTGGTAGAGCATTTACTGTAATGAGATGTTATATCCTATGGTAAGGCATACTTTTGTTCAAGTGTTACTTGCTTTAGTTGCCAAACAATAACTCGATGTAAAAACAACATTTCTTTACCATAAGATGGAGAAGTGGATTTACATGAGGTAGTTAGAGAAATATGCTATTCAGGGGAAGGAAGACCATGTTTATTCATTTAATAAATCTTTCTATGGACTGAAACAGTCTCCAATGTAGTGGTTTAAGTGTCTTGATGCTTTCATATATAATTAGGACTATTTGAAAAGTCAATTGCATGGCTTTGTTTACTTTGGAAAATTGAAGTATTTGGTATTATTTTATGTTGATGATATGTTCATAGCTGCTAAACATATGTCTTATATTGATGTGTTGAAGTGACAGTTGAGTGCTGAATTTGATATGAAAGATTTAGGTGCTGCAAAGAAGATATTGGGCATGAAGATTTCTTGTGATAGGTCTACAAGGTTTTGTGCCTATCTCAAAAGAAACATATTAAAATGATTGTGGTGCATTTTAGCATGCAATCAACAAAATCTGTGAGTTCATTTTTAACCATGCACTTTAAATTGTTTGGATAAGTAAATATTGTAGACTAAGGGGCAGGAGGAGCATATGTCCTATGTCCATTATTCTAGTGCAATGGGTAGTATTTTGTACACCATGGTGTGCAGTATGCCCAACATTTACAAGTTGTGAGTGTGGTTCGTTAGACGAAGCATTGTGGTAAGACTCATTATGAAATCGCGAAGTGGATCCTCATTTGTTTAAAGGGGACAACAAACGTTGATATAGTGTATTGGAAGGATGGCGATGACAGTGTGGCCAGGGGTTATGTTGATTCGGATCACATTAGTGACTTGGATGAGTGAAAGTCTTCGATGAGGTACATGTATGCATTGGCAGGTGGTGCAGTGAGTTGAAAGGCATCCTTATAGGATAATGTAGGCATATCGTCTACGGGCGCAAAGTACATGGCACTAACTTTCATAGACAATGATTTAGGGATTTGCTCTTGAGCATTGGGTTGGGGCATAAAAGTGTTTGTATATACTATGACAAGCAATGTGGGAAATATCTAGCGTTGAATCCGATTTATCACAAGCGAACAAAGAATATCAACATCAAGTGCCGTTTTATCCAAGATTTCATGATAAAGGGTAAGGTTGTTGTGAAGAAGATCATGACAGTGGAGAACCGAACAAACATGATGACGAAACTTATTCCTTTGGCAAAGCTCAAGCTTTACTGGAGCTCAATTAGTGTTCGAAGAAAATGAGTGCTCATCAGGGCATTGGGAGAGCGGACATGGATGATGGACAGTATGACTTAGCTACAAACATCGAGCTAAGATGAAGATTTGTTAGAATATGTTTTGAGTTACTCAATGAACCCGATTCAAGTAAATTTCCTAATTTGGGTAGGTTTCTCAGTTTGAGTAAAGTCCTAGTTTGTGTAGGTTTCCTAAAAGGAGTTTCTTCTTTTGGATATAAATTATGTATATATAAAAGATGTAATTCTACTCGGTGGACAAACAATAGAGTATTAAGAAGTTAGTTTATATTTCATGTCTGAAAGTTTTCTGAGTGATTTCTCTGTAAGAAATTGTGAGATAACACTTATACGTTTGCTTTCGATGTAATTAGGGGTTGAGAAATACTTAAGTTAGCGAGCGATTGTAAGCTTTGTACTCTCCGGATTCATAGTGGAGTTTTTTGGGGCGAGCTTTGCCATAGAATAGACATTGACACTTGTTTCGAACCATGTGAATATTTGGTGTCATCACCATTCCTCGTTAATTTCTTCAATAATTTTGTTCTCTCACTTTATCTTAAATTACAAAATTAATTAGTTTCCGCATCATTTTTACAACAGCTCAAAACTCGACCCTCGAATTTCAATTTGCAATGATGTGCTTTGCATTAAATTTTCAAAAAGGTGATATTTTACCTCCCAAGCTTTCAATTGCGCAATTGAAGCTAATCTCGATTGCATTTTTCCAATGGAAAGTGACCATAAAATTGCTCAGATATCACTTTGGTGCCCCAAGTCTAGTCATTGTTATATATCATCCACCATTTACATATCATTGTGTAGACCACATGGTGCACAAGAAGTTATCGCGTAGGCATAATCTAATAGGCTATATCAATCCTACATTAAGAAACACGGTAAGAACCGCGGGACCCAAAACAAATACTTGCCACCTGCCTTTAATAGAGCAAGTATGTAGTTTATAAGCAGGACCTTGCTTGCAATTGTAGCCCTTGGATTACCACCAATTGAACATCTGACATAGACAAATATTGGCAATCCAACGGGTATAATTATTAAAAATATAAGAGCCAAACCCCATATTTTAGATAGCTTTCACTATCACAAAATTTTTTTCTTTTGCAATTATTTACCAGATTTGGCGGTCTGTGTTAGATTCCATTAAATACAAGTAATTAAATTTTCAAATAGTTTCCACGAAAAAAATATATAGGAGAGGAGACCATGGCTCTTCTTCTTCTTCCTATGATTCCATGCCCGTGCAGCGAGACCAAAGGGATTCATCAACAAAAAGATGAGTTCCTGCTTCACCATCTCCTTCTCTCTCCTCTTCTTCTTCATCAGTTTTGTAGGTACTGAATCAGCACCTACGTTTCTACGGCACTACTGCCCAAACACCACCCTCTTCACTCCCATCTCCACCTACGAATCCAACCTCAACACCCTCCTCTCTTCCCTCTCCTCTGTCGCCACCGACAGCACCGACGGCTTCGCTAATGCCACTGCTGGCCAAAACCCTCCCGACCTGTTCTACGGGCTCTTCCTCTGCCGCGGTGACGTTGACACCGCCACATGCAAAGACTGCGTGGCCACTGGAAAACAGGATATACTCAAAAGATGCCCCAACCGGCGAGTCTCTGTGATCTGGTACGATGAATGTATATTGAGGTACTCCGATGGATCCATCTACTCGGTCTTGGAACAAGTGCCTTCTCTCACGATGTACCACACCGGGAACATCACCAATCCAACCCGGTTCATGCAAATCCTGGGAGAGACCATGGACGACATCACCGCGAGGGCTTCGGTCCACAAGCCGGGGAAGAAAGTCGCAGTCGCAGCGGTGAATTTCACGAGCTTGCAGAAGCTGTACATGCTCGTGCAGTGCACGCCAGACTTGACGGTGTCGAAGTGCAACACGTGCCTCCAGGCGGCAATCGCAGGCCTCCCCCAGGGGAAGCAAGGTGGGAGGACGTTGACTCCGAGCTGCACAATGAGGTTCGAGCTGTACCCAATTTACAATGCCTCGGCCGTGGCGGCCCTGGTGCCTCTGCCGTCCGACCTTCCATCTCCTCCTGCTCCCGTGACCAGACGTAAAGGTACGTACTTGTTTTTGTTATTTGTCTTCCGCTATAACAGTAAGATCTATCCAATTTAATTTTATTTTGGTAAACTGCTTATCCTATATAGTTTAAATTCTTGCATTGAATATTTTAAGGAAAAAAGAACATCACAAGTGTCATAATTCTCGTACAAGATATCATAAAATTTTAATCGATCATTAAAGTGTCATGACTTTTAAAAACGTTCACTTGAGTGACGTCCGACGTGTTATTAATTTAATATAAAATCGTCCAATAAGATTTACCAGGGAAATGAAGTCGTCAAAAGTGTGCAAAAATGAGTCGTTTTGCCTTTTCTACCCTAAATTGACGAATTACGGCTGAGTCCAACTCAACCCTAACCTTGACCCTAAATTGGGTCCAACAGCGGCCAGTCTTTATGTTGCTGGTTTTGCCAAAGGACGCCTTTGGTACGAGGGCGCCACTGCTGGTCCTCGAGGCTTGCCACAGTGGAAATCCTTCTTATTTGTGATAACATAGCTTTCTCTTCGTGAAATTGACTGGTATTTCGAGTATTGAACGTTGGAGATTTTCCCTTTGAGGCTACATGCTCAAGTGGCAGCTCTTAGGGCCATGCATAATAGGGTGTGCCCATACCAATGGGCTCATGGCGATGTCCTTCCTCTCGGTTTCGCGAACAATCACTTGGCTGTCAATTTGGGGCAAGAAAAGGCTAAACGATGTCATTTCTGCATGCTTTAATGATATCATTTGCCCAGCAAGGCTCGTTGAATAATTTTATATTAAATTAATATCACATCAGATTTTTCGACAAGGGAAATCATTATAGTCACTCAACTAAACATGTTTTTTTAAAATTATGATACTCAAGTGATTGATCGAAAAGTTATTGCACTGAAGTGAACGCTGTATTAAAGTTATGGCTCTTGTAGTGTCATTTTCCTTATTTGAAGTAAGCCTACGACAATCAACAAGTCATTTTTAAGTTAAATGGCAATACGAAAGAAAGAAGGGCAGTTGTCAGAGTAACTTGAATGAAAATTTAACTCCGAAATAACCTTACTTAAATCAAACAAAATCGGCGCAAAATTTGTGAATGATCAACCTAAACCCAAAACTAAGCAGTTCAAATATGGAAGAACCAATTCAAGGAGAATGGAAATCTTGAATCAATACAGATGATTGTTTTCCTCTCTGTAAGTCCTTAGCAACTTTATTTAGCCAAATCCACAATATCACAAACTGGTATATACTAATTTACAGCATAATATCATGGGCTTCACCTTTGTCAACTTAGGACGAATAATAAGGACCATGTAGCAAGACATCACCCAATTCTTTAATACAACAGGAACAGTGGACACGTTCAAGTTAGGCAGATGACTTCAATATCCTAACTCCTCAATGTCTCGATATCCTCATCATCTATAAGGAAAAGGGAAAAAAAGCAGCAAATACTCTTATTGGTTAGGAGGATCCAAATATTATCTGCCAAGACTGCGTCAGCTTCGAACAGTGGAGTAAAAAAGCCCGGCCTTAGCGGGTCATGGAGGCTACAATACTTTCGAAAATGATTGATGTAGAGTCCACAGTTCAGACTGAAACCATTTTACTATTGCCAAACGAAGCACTTTGGTCATTAAAAATCTATATCGCAATGGAATGTTGGCATTATGTGATGCACTTGAACTGAGGAAGCCACTATGTATCTTGGCCCAACTGAAAACTAATTTATTCTATAAAATGAACCTATTTGAAGCAGATTCAAAGAGAATCTGCATGCTTTAAGCTTGATTCATAGGCCTTGCTTCGCAATAATTCTGTGGGGAAAAAGGACGTTACAGGTGCCATTATTTTCATACAGAGTACACTTTGGTGTCATAACGTTTTAATCCATCACTTCATTTTTATATTTTTATTTTAAAAAAATGTTCACTTGAGTGACTCCTATGATTTTCTTTACCGAAGAATCCGATGTGGTATTAATGAATATAAATTATCTAACGTGGGTTGTTGGGAAAGTGATACCATCAAAAGCATGTAGAAACGATGTCGTTTAGCCTTTCTTTACCCAAATTAACGGCCAATGTGGTTGCTCGGAAAACAAGAGAAGGACATCTCCACTAGCCCGCTACACACCCTATTACCCATGGCCCCAAGCGCCATTGGCCTCAAATGGAAAATCTCCGATATCAAATCCAAAATTCTGGTCCAATGCCCACGGGAAGAAAGCTACTATACCACAAATCGGAAGGATCACCATTGTGGCGAGCCTTGAGAATCAGCAGTGGCACTGCCTCTAGCGCCTTCGCTTCAAGGGCATCCTTTGGAGGCACCTGCAAGATAAAGATTCTCCACCATTGGACCTAATTTAGGGTAACGGTTTGGGTTGGATTTAGCCTTAATTCGTCAATTTGATTCAAGGAAATGGCTAAACGATGTTGTTTCTGAATGCTTTAGATGACATCATTTCTCCAGCAATACTTAAATAAACTTAACGTTTTTAAAAGTAATGACACTCAAGTAATCGACTTAAAATTTACGACATCAAAGTGAGTATCGTACAAAAGTTATGGTATTGGTCGTGTCATTTTGGCGATTCCGTGTTTATCCTTTGTGATCTACTTATAAGAGGTGAAGTTTTGCAAGCATTTTTTTCACAAATACTTCTTGAATCTGTTCCACATTATTCCAATGACTCTTGCACTTTTGTTCTTTGCTCGTCTTCTCCCTGCTTCAAGCACTTCAAAGCAGCACAATTTACAACATAACTGCATCAAGTCCACTGGTTCAGAACCAAACCCTTGTCTCTCGTAGTCATATCTTTGAGCTCGGGTTCTTCACGCCAAATGGATCAACAAAGCAGTACGTAGGAATATGGTACAAGAACATGACTCCCTCCAAAGTTGTCTGGGTGGCCAACAGGGGCAAGCCACTTGGACACAGATCAATCTGCGAGTTTAATAATTGGCGAAGATAGAAATCTGAAGCTTCTTGATAGGCAACAAAACACTGTGTGGTCTACTAATGTCATGGCGAAGTCGAATTACTCTGAAGCAGTGCTTTCAGACTTTGGAAACTTTGTTCTTCAAGACTGGATTGGGACCAAAATGTGGGAAAGCTTTGATGAGCCAACCGACACTCTCCTGCCAAACATGACGATTGGAGTAAACGTGAAAACAGGAACAAAACGAAACTTGATTTCCTGGAAAGGTGAAGATGATCCCTCGATCGGAAGCTTTGTCCTAGGATTGACACCGGAGACACCGCCTCAGCTTTTCACTTGGAATGGATCAAGTCCTTACTGGAGAAGCGGACAGTGGGCTAAAACCAAGTTCATCGGAATACCGAACATGGACAACACATACTTCGATGTCCAGCAAGATAAAGTCCAGGGAACATCATATTATTCCCTCAATAATCACAACAACGCCATCTTTGGATATACTTTCATCTCATCTGAAGGATGTCTAAAGGCAGTTCTTTGGAGCAATGGCCAGTGGTTTACATACTTTAATGCAACGAAACCTACTAACCCATGTGAAATTTATGGAATATGTGGTCCCTTTGGAGTTTGCAAGTCGTCTAGTTCACCTATTTGCAGATGCTTAAAAGGTTTTAAGCCAAGATCAGATGAAGAATGGAACAGAGGAAACTGGACCAGAGGGTGCCTTAGGGAAATGGAATTGAATTGTCAGAAATCCGCAAGCACAGCAGCTTCAATGACTGTCGAAAAAGATATGTTCTGGAAAATGGAACAAATGAAATTGCCTGATTCTGCTGATTATTTATTGATAAATGATGCGGAAGGATGTCAAAGTTGGTGCCTAGCAAACTGCTCGTGCTTGGCCTTTTCTTATGTGAATGCTATAGGATGTATGGCTTGGAGTAAAGACCTGCTAGATACTCAGCAATTCTCCACCACGGGTGGCGAAGATCTATTTATTTGACTTGTGGATGCGGGTGCGGGTGCGGGTGCCGGTGCTGGTGCGGATTCAGGTTGAAAAGGTTGAATTAATATGACTTTGGTTTTGCACTGCTTGTGGTTCTTATAATATATTTTCCCAGGTTCAGGTGTACCTACGCGGACAAAACTTATCATCAGCCTAAGTACTATTTCTGGCATCATCTTATTTGGAGCTGGTATTTCGATCTATTGTCTTTCAAAGTGGAGAGGTAATAAAAGATGTATAGTTTGTTGCTGTCTTAAGGTGATTTTGCACTAACTGCAATATAAGAATCTTGAATTAATGGTAAAACCATGGCTTAAGAAGCTAAGCAGTTACTACTATAGAAACACTGCTCTGCTTCTAATGTTCTCATGCTTATCTTGAGTTGATTTCGTTCTTTCTTTAAAATGCAGGGAAGTTTAGGACAATGACAATCTCAAGGCTCTTTAGGTCAGTTGCTAAAGCCATCAGATCAGAAGATCTGCTAAGTGAAACTGCATGGAAAGAGCAAATGAAGGAAGATGATGCATCGAAATTGGTGGTTTATGATTTTGATAGCATACGCCTCGCGACAGACAACTTCGATGTGAAAAACAAACTTGGGCAGGGAGGGTTTGGCCCGGTTTATAAGGTAAAAGAAAAGCCATCTCCTAGGGAAATAAAGAGATCATCCAAGATCTGATAGTGCTGTTCGTTTTGAAACAGGGAAAACTGAATGATGGTAAGGAGATAGCAGCGAAGAGACTTTAGAGCAGCTCAGGCCAAGGCATATCGGAGTTCAAGAATGAGATCCTTCTAATATCCAAACTTCAACACCGAAATCTGGTGAGACTCCTCGGTTGCTGCACTGAAGGAGAAGAAAAGATTCTTGTGTATGAGTACTTGCCGAACAAGAGCTTGGACGCCTTCCTTTTTGGTTTGTCTCACTCTTTGAAGAACTTATTTCTGCTTTCAACAAAATCCGGTACTCAAACTAGACATTTCTTCTGTTTGCAACCTTTTTTAGATTCAAAAGAGAAGAAAAAACTTAGCTGGAGCATATGCTTCCGCATTATCCAGGGGGTCGCAAGAGGGCTGCTCTACCTCCATCGTGATTCTTGCCTCAGGGTCATACATCGAGATTTGAAAGTGAGCAACATTCTCTTGGATGAAAATATGAATCCCAAGATTTCTGATTTTGGGCTGGCGCGGATGTTTGAAGGCACTCAAGTTTTGGTAAATACTCACAAAGTTGTGGGGACACTGTAAGCTTTCTTACTCATGAGGCGATACATCACCGTGAAAGCTTATTAGCAGTATAATGCGCTCACCTTTCCCTTCATACATGTTCCTACTATTGCTTTACCATTACCAAGAAACCTCTTCCATGTACATCCAATGGTTCCAATATGTCAGTTCGCTCTGAGGTAATTATAGACCAGCACTGCTTGCAAATGCTAAAAGATATGAGAAATACAGTACGCGCCGAGTTGGAAGTTTATCACCCTCCAATTTTCTCAACTCTCATGTCATCGTCCTTTAGTCTATCATTTTTTGTTTGAACTGTACTTCGGGAACCATCCACTTATGATATTTTGTCTGCAGCGGCTACATGTCTCCCGAGTATGCCATGGGTGGGACATTTTCTGAGAAATCTGATGTTTATAGCTTTGGAGTACTGCTATTGGAGATTGTCAGCAGCAAGAAAAACACAAGTTTAGATTATCCTAGGCAGCATCTCAATCTCCTCGCTTACGTAAGTGCAAGATATAACTTCAAACTATTATACCTCCATTTCAGTTTCCAGCCATGGGTAGTCCTTGAAATAATCTAACAATCGACCATTTGTTACAGGCTTGGCACTTGTGGTGTGAAGGTAGAGGATTGGACCTGATGGATGCAGCCATTGCTGACGCATTTTCGACGTCAGAAGTAATGAGATGCATTCAGGTAGGGCTTCTCTGTACGCAAGACCATGCTACAGATAGACCCAACATGTCGGCCGTGGTTCTGATGCTGAATGGGGAGTCCCATCTTCCACAGCCGAAGCAACCAGCATTTATATTTCCAAGCTCGCCGGTTCATGAAGTCCAATCACAAGAAGGAAGCATCCGGTCCATGAATACTGTCACATCCCGATTTTGGGCCTGGGAAGCCGCAGGTAAATTGTATTGTCCTCAATTTCAGTCCCTGGGAGTTGGCTATGGTTTGAGTATGATGGTTTTCTAATCAGAACTAAATTGTTTTCTCTTGTTTTGGAAAATCCAGTTTCGGATCCTTTGTACCCCTTTTTTTTTGTTATTTTTGGGGAGACTTTTGTGATCCGAATTTCAGAATACTTTCTTCTTGAAAGTTGTTCCAAACATCTTGAAGTTTTACATAATTTAATTTCAGAATTTTTGGAGTTGATATGAGTGGTACGATGGACTGATTTTCGGACCGTGTGAAACTGCCCAGAATGGGTATTTCGGTGATGTTCACACCGTATTTATTTTCTACAAGATTTTCTGGGCCGATTTTGGAAAAGTTTCCTTCATGAAATTTGTTGAGAACTTCCTTTTCTATAAATTGTATAAATTTGGGAATTTTCCGAGATGATTTGGATTCTGGGCAGAGCTTACTTTGAGAAACAAGAATGCTGTTCCAGCGAACTGTTTTTAGTCTGTATTTGAGCTACTAAAATGGTGTTTACAGAGAGATTCAGGTTTTGTGTTCTTGATGAAAAATGTTTGTTAAGGTCTTGTTTATGACATATCCGAATTTGAGAATTTTCGGAGTTGATTTACTATATTTTCAAGTCTGATTTCGTGAACAGTGCAAAGCTGTCCGGTTTTGGCAGAGAACATTGGAATTTCGAATTTAGGCCTTCTAGAGAACAAGTTGTGACTTAGAAGACTCTAGAGAGTCAAGAATTGGTGAGCAAGTTAGTCTAAGCTTGGTAAGCAAGTTGGTCAAAAACTTGAGGAACAAGTTGGACTTGGAAGAGTCTAGAAATGGTCAAAACTTGAGGAGCAAGCCTTGACTCCTAAGCTTGGTGAGCAAGTTTGGCATGCCTTAATGGCCATGTGAGGTAAGCAATGACCTCATGCCCCAAATGACCTAAGCCATGACCTCATCCTTGGATGACACGCGCGCTTACCTCACCTCCCCGATGACACGTGCGCTTACCTCATCCAAGCTTTGGCCCCAAGTTTGTCTCTCTATAAATAGGAAGAGGGCCATTCGGCCAAAGAGAAAGAGAAAGAGAGAGAGAGAATAACCGTGAGGGAGAAAGAGAGAGAGAGAGAGAGACAAAAAAGAGAGAGAAAGAAAGAAAAAGCTTACCGGCTAGCCCGTGTCTCTCTTGTGGTTTGATCGAGTGAGGAAGCCACATCCAAGGCCCGAGTGTTCGTGTTTAAGCCCGAGATCCGCCAAGACTCCCGTGTTCCTTTCTCTAGTTCTTGTTCTAGTTGTTGTGTAAGTGGATTCCCTAATATCGGGAAAGGATGTTGAGATGCGTTGTGACGTGGTTTGCTTGGACCGTTTCTCGGTCGTTTGGTTGGTTGTAGTTGGTTCATTTCTCGATTTGATCATGTTTCATGTTTGATGTTGTTTTGAGATAGAACCGAGCCTTGGTTTGTAAAGTGTACACGATGTGGCCATGCGTGATGTTTTCTTGTTTGAACTTTGCTATTGATTTGCCATTAATGCGGGTGCGGTAAGGGCCGACTTATGTTAACGGCGATCGATATATCCTCGTTTGATATTAGTGTTTTCACTTGCTGAGTCTCCCCGACTCATCCCCCATTTTTCCCTCTCAGGTCCATAGGATGGTCGAACGGACTACGGACGGCATCTCCCCCAGCCCGCGTTGGCAATCCCGTGGAGCAGCGAGCCGAAGTGCTCACCGCGATAGGTGTCAGAGAAGACCGTTCCTATCGCCGAATCACGATGCTTGTGACGATTCGATGAGGGCCTAACAGACTTGGTGCCTCATCCGTGCATAGGTTCAACGGTGCTTTGGCGGTGCGGGCGGGTCGGCTCCGGGATAAAGCCACGGGTGGGATGTGAGATGGCCAGACGGACGGGACCGGGGTGGAGGTGAAGAAGCGAGTAGCGAGAAGCCGTAGTGGGTATAGGATAACCCAAGTCAAGTTTGCCATTTGTAGTCGGCTATGAAATATGTGTTATTTGCCATGGCCCGAAGGGCTTGTTAAAACACGTTTGCATGCATTGGAAACATAAGATTTGCTCATGATGCTGCTTGTCTTATTTCCGCTGTGTATTGATTGTGATTGTCCCGAGTTATGCTTCCGCTTGTGTGTAACAAAAGATAATAATTAACGGGACGTCATGTTAATGACCCCGAGGTCAGGGCGTCACAAATACCATCACCATTACTACAGTCGAAGGAAGATAAAATTCTCATATGCATACGCAATCTTTTGTTGCACTTTTATGTGTAATAATGACATAAATATAGAGATTGTGAGGGAATCTGAGTTGCTAGCTCTCTAGTAGGATAGTTTTACATGTGCATGGACGCACAAAAGTTCTGAACGTCTATACGCATAAGGATTATATCTACCCTTTTCGCATATGAAAGTGTTTTCCATCTCAACATTCCCAGTTACATCCATAATAGTCTTTGTAATGTCCTTACCTCGGGGTTATTAGTGCGACGTCCCGTTCGTTATTATCTTTGACTAAGCACAAGCGGAAGCAATTAATTCTGGACAATCACAATCAGAACAAACAACGGAATTATAACAAGCATCATGAGCAAACCTTGTATTAATATGTAACATCCTTATCTTACTGTCGGGGTTATTCATTTGACATTATAGGCTTGTCGCCATCTTGTTTCTTTCATCTTATTAATAAGCACATGCGAAAACGTGTAAACAAATTCCCAAATAGCATAATAGCTGGAAAATCAGGAAAAGCATAACAGGCAAGACATATTATTGCCATTTTACTTAAACATATTTTACAAGCCTTTTTTTTCACCGGCCGTTCCACGTACAAATCATATCACAAGCGAAGGTCGAGATTAATACTAGCTCCTCTATGTCATCCTCCATCTTACGGACCTAAAAAGGAAAACAACGGGGGATGAGTCGGGGAGACTCAATGAGTAAATTCACTAATACTCGTGCAAGATGATGCCTCGTCATTGTACTAACGCATACAAATATTTTCCCCACCTTATGTTGATGGCAAATCAATAGCAAAGACTTTGACCTTGCCCTTGCTATGTTCACATGGAAGCTCATCTTTATTCGGTCACATAAATTCAAACACACATACCGGCACACATATAGAATTCATTTATCACATACCGGCACACATATAAGATTCATGTATTGTCATCCTGGCTCAACCAGGGCATCCCAACTCAACCGAGGCATCCAGCTTCACGCTAGGCATCTTGGCTCAACCAAGGCATCCCGGGGCTAGCTCACCTGAGGCATCCAGGCTCAACCAAGGCATTCTAGCTCAACTAGGGCATTCCGACACTAGTTTACCGAGGCATCCGGGCTCAACCTAGGCATCTGAGCTCAACTAGGGCATCCCGGCGCTAGTTTACCGAGGCATCGCCGCCAATGCTATGTGACGACGGTCTTCTTCTTTTATTTAGTGATCACACATCATGGGTCACACAAGCCGGTTTATTATCTTGATTTCATTAGTCCATGCAATCAAACCCAAAGGCATGCCGTGCTTGTGTAATCATGATCCCTAGAACATTTGCCTAACATGCGGGTCGCGGTCGAGGGCTCGTGGTTCGGTCTGCTATGTCGAGCGTCGGCTCGAAGCTGAACTTAGCCTGGATCTACACCTCCCAATATAAACCCGCACCAAGTCGAACTCGTCCCATGACGCCATAATATGAGTACGAGACCATACGACACCCCGTTTCGTGACTCGTACGTGCCTTGACTTACGATTATGAAGCAAAACAAGAATCATTCATGCAAACATCAAGCATCACAGACACGGTCACTACTCAGGCCAAACTTGTAACACCATGTCCTATCTTTCTATAAATCAACAAGCATGGATGAGAACATCAAGCATGGTAATAAGTGATGCGTACAACATCAAGACAAACAACAACATGCAAGTCTCAACAAAGGCTCGGGTGAGAACTCAAACCAACAATGCATCATATCTTCCTATCTCGAGATTAGGGAATCCACTTACATGCCGCGTTCCAACCACGTAACACACCGCCCTATCCGAGTGCTAGGTAATCCACTCACCTATAAGCTCAAGAAAACATCTACGGCTGTCGGCGGCGGCCAATGGCGAGAGAGAGAGAAGTGTTTGGTGTGAGGGTGAGAGATGAGAGAGAGGAGAGGAAGTGGTGTGATAGGGGGGGAACTAAGCCTATTTATAGGCAAGCCAACTTGTTCCCCAAGCTTAATCATGAAGAAAAGCCAAGTGACATTAATGAAATAGCCTCTAAAGTCAAGTGCCATCATGACTATGACCTAGAAAATCTTGATTATTAATAAAGAAGAGCCAAAAGATCATAATGAAATAGCCTTGAAAGTCTTAGCCATTAATTTGGCTTCTTGAACAAGATTTATTTCTAGCCACATAATCTTAGCTTGGGCTCTAAGTTTCAATCCAGAGTTCATGATGACCTATAAGAGTAGTTAAGATCCTAAAACTTGGTCCTCAAGTTGCAATTGGCCCTAAAGTCTAAGCTTCATAATTAAGCTTCTTGTGCAAGCCTTCAATTTGAGGCCATTCATTTCCAACTTGGCCTCCAAGTTTCTACCTTAAGATCATTATGCCCTATTGATTCAAGGCCTAAATAAATCATGATGATCTCTCTTTCTCTCTCTCTTTGGCCGTGAGCCATCTTGCAAGGTGTGAATGATGGTCTTGGTCCTCAAGACTCAATTATAGAAGCCTTCCAGAAGAACACATTTCAGCTTCTGCCACCACATGTAAAGCCTCATTTCCCCCTTTCATATGACCTCCAATAAAAGTGTAACATATCTCGTTTGAAAGATCAGAATGTGCACATTAAATCACCAAAAGACATCAAGTCAAGATTCCAACGTTCTCATATAGAAAATGATGAATCTTTGAAATCTGACAAAACCGGCAGTTTTTGCATTGTTCTAGAAATCGGGCCTAAAAACATAGTAAATGAACTTAGAAAATTCCCAAATTTTAATATGTCATAAAAAGGACCTTAAAAAACATTTTCCATGTAGAACATAAAATCTTAATCTTTCTGTAAACACAGATTTTAGTAGCTCAAAAACAGACTAAAATCGGTTTGCCGGAACATAATCTTTTCTTCTAAAAGTAAACTCTTTTGAGAATCCAAATCATCTCCAAAAATTCCCAAATTTATATATGTTATAGAGAAAGAAGTTCTCAACAAATATTGTGAAGGAATTTTGTTTAAAATCAGCCCAGAAAAGTTTGTAGAGAATAGAAAAATTGTGAACATCATAGAAATACCCATTCTGGGCAGTTTTACACGGTTCGAAATTAGGCTATCATACTACTCATATCAAGTTTAAAAATTATGAAATTAAAGTATGTAAAACTTCAAGATTTTTGGAGAAACTTTTAAGAAGGAAGTGTTTGGAAATTCGGATCACAAGTCTCCACAAAAATAACAAAATAAAAGGGGTACAGAGGATCCGAATCTGGGTTTTCCAGAACAAGAGTAGAATTGGCTCCGATTGGAAAACGACCAAACTTAAACCATAGCCATTCCCCAGGGACTGAAATTGAGGATGTTACAGTCTTTTTGTGGAATTTCGGTGCCACTTGTGGTTCCGTCAAAGAGGCTAACTATTGATAGTTAAATATTCGATTAAAAGATCATTTATGCATTTGAAATTTTTAAGGATCAAATCCTCTTTCAAATGATAGAATTTGACCCCTAAGAAAACAAAGGAAAATGACCCCATAAGTGCTATAATTTTCATACGCTGCTTACCAGAGTGTCATAACTTTTTTTTTTATCACTTAAGTGTCGTAACTTATGTAAGGCACTCACTGGAGTGCTATAACTTTTTTTTCGATCACTTAAGTTTTATGTAACTTTCGGGGTAAGTACATCGCAAGTACCATAACTTTTGTACGGAGGACACTTAAGTGCCATAACTTTTTTTTGGCTCACTTGAGTGCCATAACTTTTAAAAAAAAAAGATCACTTAAGTGCCATTTACGAGCTGGTCGTGAAGGCTCGAAACCGCGGCTTTTCTGGTCGAACGGTGACCTTCCCGGTAAGGCGAGCACCACCAGCTTGAAGAAGGAGTATCGGTGAATCATTCCATGGCCTCCGTTCATCTCGAAATTTTTGTTTTAGCCTCCGTTGACGAAGGTAAAAATGCTTCGTAGTCACACAATTTATCGAACCGATTTGTGTAACTACGAAACATTTTTACCTTTATCAACGGAGGCTAAAACGGAAATTTCGAGATGAACGGAGGCCATGGAATGATTCACCGACATCCCCTCTTCAAGCTGGTGGTGCTCGCCCCGCCAGGAAGGTCACCGTTCGACCGAAAAAGCCACGGTTTCAAGCCCTAACGACTAGCTTGTCAGAGGAGTTGGTCATGATGGCTCGAAACCGCGGCTTTTCCAGTCAAACGGTGACCTTCTTGGCGAGGCGAGCACCACCGGCTTGAAGAGAGGGTGTCGGTGAATCATTCCATGGCCTCCGTTCGTCTCGAAATTTTCGTTTTAGCCTCCGTTGATGAAGGTAAAAATGCTTCGTAGTCACACAAATCGGCACGATAATGTGTGACTACGAAGCATTTTTACCTTCGTCAACGGAGGCTAAAAAGGCAATTTTGAGACGAACGGAGGCCATGGAATGATTCACCGACACCCCCTCTTCAAGCTGATGGTGCTCGCCTCACCGGGAAGGTCATTGTTCGGCCTGAAAAGCCGCGGTTTCGGGCCCTCACGACCAGCTCGTAAGTGGCACTTAAGTTATCTTTTTTTTTAAAGTTATGGCACTCAAGTGAGCCAAAAAAAAGTTATGGCACTTAAGTGTCATCCGTACAAAAGTTATGGCACTTGCTTACTATCCCGTTGTTTATATGTTGTACGGAGAGTTCGAGGTTGCTTCCGCATGCGTTACTTGTTAGTGTTTCGAGTGGGTCGGCGACAAGTCCTGGGATGTCGCGTACATTACGACCACGAAGGGATGATCGCGCGCTCGTAGGGTTCGGGGCATGACAATATTCGCATGTTCGCCTCATATTTATTGAATTTTCATTATGGTTGTTGATTTGTAATTTATCGACACATTTTTCGTATAGTTTATATATCTAATCATTTTATCATAAATAGAGATGAGAATGACAAAAGAAATGATAAATGAGATGGTGAAAAAATAAATTGAACGTACATTTAGTTAGTAATTGTATTTTAGGGATAGGTTCAATTAATGTTTCATTGTATGTTATTTCGTCTGATACTTCATTATCATCATTTAGCTTTAGGAGACTTGCATTCATTAATTTAGGGCATTTGTGAATTTAATTATTGATACAACTTATGACGGTCCTATCCCAAGGCTCAATAGTAAGACGATGAATATTTCTTACCCAACTTGTCTCGGGATTTCTTATTGCACTTCAATTGCTTTTGATTTCATCGTACTTTACTTGGCATGATGTCATTTTCATGGTTAATGTACTTGTATTGTGTTACATGACTTTGATCATGTTTGGTCATCTAGATGTGCATGCTTAGGATTTTAAAAGTTGAAAAGATCACATGATTAAATGTTTTCAAGAAAGAGAAAAATGTACTAAATTAGCCGTTAGATAGACATCTACTCATATCAAGTCCCTAGGCCCGAGTCTCTGATTCGCAAAAGTAAAATGCTCTCTCATGTTTTACTTGTCCTCTAACTAACCTTCAATAGATTAGTTTCGGCTCTTAAATTAAAAATAACTTTACATAATTAACTAAGGAAACCAAATTGCAATTGGCTGGCTTTGGGAGAACTAGGGCCAGTAACTAAAGCCACCTCATTAGGTGTATCGTCAGGCATATGCTTTTCATTTAATTATAAAATCAACCAAACATCAAATTTGACAGATTTGATATCTCACTTATATAGTCATTTATCATAACTTTGAATGTCAAATTTTCACATTTTAGACCATTCCACAACAATACATACTTAGCCAATTTGATTACCTTGGTTATTGAGGTGATTAATCAAACTTTAAACCAAGAATTTCACTTACCAAACTTCCAAGCGCAAACTGTAAACACCAAGGACAGCATGCTAACCCCCAATTTGCACCGCCCAAGTAAAAAATTATCATTAAATTAGACCAACTAAGCTTGATTCAAGCTACCAACCCAACCTAAAACAATCTCAGAACCTTGAAAGGAGCTTACCACCAGGTTTCTAGCCTCCAAGATAATTCAGCCTTCAAAATTCATCCAGAAACGAACGCCCACATGCAACACCTTCAAAAGCCCTAATTCCACCATTTCCATTGGTCCAATTGAGTCTTTGGCTTAGGCAACACTTAGGACTTGTCTTAAATGTCCCACCCTCAACCAGGAAGTAATGGGCGCTCCAAAAGCAAGTTCCATTCCACTGGACTTCAAGTTTCGCCACAATTCTTCACAAACTAACTCATAGTTTTAAAGGACAACCTTTAGTACCTCTGAATTCCGAAAATGGCAAAAAAATTTACACTAAGAGCTTACGAAATTCGCCTCAAGTGCAAGAATATTCCATGAGCAACATTTTCATCTGGTTCACCGTCTTCATTACCTTTAACTAGAAAAAAATTGGTGAAGATTTGACAAAGTTCCAAACAAAAAGCATGGTTTCTCTCTTAAAAATAGGTCCTTGGCCACAGCTCCCCTTCTTTTCTTTATAATCCGTGAGCTTGCACGTGGATTGGTGATATTAACATTTGCATAGTATTGCCTTAATTTTGGGGTCAACATTTTCTTTTTCGACAATTCATTATTTAATAGACAATCCTTATGAAAGCAAGAAAAGGAGAAAATGACATTACAATCGCAATAATTTTTATACGGTGCTCACTTGAATGTCATAATTTTTTTTATCACATAAAAGGTATCACACTACAAAAAAACATCTTTTTTCCAACGAAATTTCCAACGAAAAATTGGGAAAAATTCGTTGGAAAACGAATTTCCAACGAATTTTCCAATGAAAAAAAATTCGTCGTTAATTCTTCGTCGCAAATTTTTCCAACGAAAAATTTCAATTTTCGTTGGAAATTTGCGACGAAATTTTTTTCGTTGGAAAATTCGTTGGAAAATTCGTGGCTAAATTCGTTGGAAACACTACAAAAAAACAACTTTTTTCCAACGAAAAATTTGGAAATCCAACGAAATTTTTTTTTGGTCGAAAAATCGTGGCAAAATTAGTTTCGTCGTGACAAAAATCGTGCGGGCGAGGGCCGGCCTCGTCGCCGGCGAGCTCGAGGTCGCCCAGATCTGGGCGAGCTCGGCCCTCGCCATGACCGGCGAGGGCCAGCCTCGTCGCCGGTGAGCTCGAGGTCGCCCAGATCTGGGCGACCTCGAGCTTGCCGGCCATGGCGAGCGTTCTGGGCGACCTCGAGCTCGCCCAGATCTGGCCGAGTTCTGGGCGAGCTCGAGCTCGCCGGCCATGGCGAGCTCGGCCCTCGCCATGGCCGGCGAGGCCCAGCCTCGTCGCCGGCGAGCTCGAGGTCGCCCAGAACTCGCCCAGATCTGGGCGAGCTTGAGCTCGCCCGCCATGGCGAGGGCCTGGCTCACGGCGGTCACGCTCGGCCTCGCCGCCGCGAACGCGACGGACACCGCCCCCTTCATTGGCCGGATGCTCGGCGGCGGCGGGGGGAGCTTGGGCCCAGCGGTGGAGCAGTGCCTCAGCGAGTGCGCCGACCAGTACGCGGACGCGGTGGAGCAGGTGGAGGCGTCGATCGCGGAGAGAGAGAGAGAGAGAGAGAGAGAGAGAGAGAGAGAGAGAGAGAATGTGGAAATTGAGAATCGTTGCGGGAATAATGAGCGCGAAAATGTTGAATAAGGAAGGAGTAGGGTTTTCGTTGCAAAATTCGTGGGAAATTTCCCACAAATTTTGCAACGAAAATTGTAAATACCGAAGCCCCTTGTAACTGATCAAACAAATCATCTATCCTTGGCAGGGGATATTTATTCTTGATCGTCACTTGATTCAACTGCCTATAATCGATATACAACCTCAACGACTCATCTTTCTTCCTTACAAACAACACTGGCGCTCCCCATGGGGACGCACTTGGACGAATAAAACCTTTGTCCAATAATTCTTGCATTTGTAGCTTTAACTCTTTTAACTCTGACAATGACATTCTATAAGGTGCCTTCAAGATTGGTTGAGTACCAGGGGCTAATTCATTTACAAATTCTACCTCCCTTTCTGGTGGCAATCTCGGTAATTCCTGAGGAAAGACATCGGGAAAGTTGCACACCACGGCTATATTCTCTAGCCTTGGTTCCTCAATTGTCGAATCAACTACTACCGCTAAAAATCCTTCGCACCCTTCGTCCAGCAACTTAGTCACTTCCAGTGATGAAATCCAGGGAATCGAGGTTCCTCCTCGATTTCCTACAAATTTGAATCTAGGATGTCCAACTAGATTAAATTGGATCACTCTGCTACTACAATCCATTACAGCCCTCTGCCTAGTCAACCAATCCATACCAACAATCACATCGAAATCAAACATAGGTAGAACAACCAAATCTATTCTTTCTTCTACACCACCAATCACAATTTTGCACTCCGAACATCCTAGCGAAACTAGCACTTTATCATTCAACGTAGTAGCAACATATAGCACAACATCAAGTGGTCTTGGTTCTATCCCAGTCAATCTAACGAATTGCTTAGACACAAACGAATGTGACGCCCCAGGGTCAAATAAAGCATATGCAGCATGATCATAGAGAGAGACCGTACCTGTGACCACGCCAGGCGCGTCCTCAGCTTCCTTTCTCGCCATGGCATATACTCGTCCTTGGGCTGCCGGCCTATTCTGATTAATCGAAGGGGCAGCTCCAATTCAATTTCCTTGCCGGGGCGGCTATAACTGTACAGGCGACTGAGTTTGCCTGAGGTTGAGGCAATTTCTTATGTGATGGCTCATTCCGCCACATCCAAAACAAACTCCACCTCTATTTGGGCAAGGTCCATTACCATGCCTTTGTCCACACAGACGACACGGGCCATTCAGAAAGCGATTCGGCTTACCGATGTTCCTCTTAACGGAAGGAATAAAACGCTAATTCCCCGACATCGATCTCTTCCCAAAATTACGATTGTCCCTAACTGGAGCTTATCTCGATCCAGAAGATCCGCTAAGTCACGCTCAATCGCCTGAGCCCGCTCATAAATCTCATTATAATCTTTTAAATTCAATGATATCATTTGGCTACGATGGTCTGGTTTCAACCCATCTCGAAACCTTCGGACCTTGTCCAAAGGATCCTATACCATCCTCGGGGCAAATGTAGACAATCGTGCAAACTCAGCTTCATACTGATCCACTGACATCTGTCCTTGACGCAATCTCATGAATTCAGCCAATTTTCTCTCCCGAGCACTTTCCGAAAAATGCTTGCCATTAAAGACTTCCATAAATACAACCCAAGTCTGAACGACACCTGCAGGAAACACTAGACCCCTGGTGGCTTTCCACCAATCACTTGCATTTCCTTACAATCGATACACTGCTAAAGTCACTTTGTCCTCATCCGTACACCCTACCTCAAAAGCCTTTTCTAATTCTTCCACCCAAAGCGATGCAACCTTGGGATCGCCTTTACCATCAAACTTAGGGGGCTTTAATTTTAAGAACTGCTCTACCAACTGATGCATCTGACGATTCGAATTCACCTGCCCTTGCCCTTGATCCCTATTGTTACCATTCATGGCAGCAGCTGCTGCGGCCTCAGCAGCCTGCGTGATATTGGCAGCTCGCTCCTGAGTCTGCCTACCCATTAAAGTCCCAACCTCCTCAAATGCTCTTAAAATTCCATCAACTCTAGGATCTTCCACAACTCTAGCTCGTGCACCACCTCGACCTCCTACTCTCCTTCCTGCACCTCTTCCCGCGCCTCTTCCTTGGCTGCTCATTCTCATAAAATTCTATCACTCACCTACCTGCTATAATTCCACTCAGGAATTAGAGACCTAGGCCAACTATACCAGTCTAGTCCTAGGCAGTGAATCACGACGATAGTTCACTTAGCAGGCAATCAACCACCACAACACGAGATCACAATTAATAAGTTTCGTGCACGTACCTCAGGTCCAGACGCACCTGCAACTCAACCGTTAAAGCACTCAATTCACCCATCAATCATAACAAACAATCCAGAGATACGCGTAGCGCTAGACACACCTATGACTTACTAAGGTCTCCCTAAATAGCTACCCCGGGGTCTCCGTTCCTTATCACTCCAGGCTTCGACCGACTCGGATCGAGCTGACCTTGCTCTGATACCAATTCAACTAGGATGTCACGCCCTGAACCCCATCGAGCTCGCGACATCCCTCTTCGGTCGAATTAGTGCAACGTCCCAGGAAATGCCGCCGACCCAAACCAACACATCAGAGTTCGAGCACGGCGGAAACAAGAACATAAACCCTGACAGTAAAATCATGGGGTAATAGGAAAGGATAAATCACCAAACCACCAAGCACTATATTACACCGCGATATATACAATATCCATTACAAACAGCAACCAGCCACTTCATTACACCCATCATATTCACAATATTCAATACAAACCATCGCAACCATCAAACCTCCGGACTAACAACCGCCGATATCAAAAGGGATTATCAGCATCGAGTAGACTAATACTACCACCAAAAAGGAGCGCCTCTCAAAACTGTCCAACCCCTAACTTCTAACTAACCCCTATTCGTCCTAGAGGGGATCCACTAAGAATCAGTCTCGTCGATGCCAGTCTGTTCCTCTGAAGACTTCGACTTAGCATTGATTTCAATCGGATTGTCCTTGTCTCCCGACTTCGCTGGAACTTCGATCGGCTAAATGGTTTTAAATAAAACCGTGAGAACACTTCTCAGTAAGCAATACCCTCAACCCTACCTAGGCTAACACGTATCTCTGGGCATGTTCAAGCACACAAATCACACAACTAGCAAGCCAGAACAATAGCAGGCACAAATGTCTCACCTTGATATGCACGAAAACTTACGCACGAATTCAAATATTATTACTAGAAACCGACACCATGTCGCACTAAATAACACCAATCAAACCATATTCATGCCCACACTCGCAAAACAAACACAACATCATGCGATTCCCATTTCACTCGAGCACACGCATCCAATTCATTTTTGACCCGCGTAAACACGCCTCAGGTCCAACAACACTTCGGTAGCCCGCATAAACCAACATGCCTCAGGCTCAGTGTCTCTAGCCCACGTAAACGAACACGCCTCATGCGCAACACCGATCTCCCTTTTTATAACACAACCCGCATAACACGCATCAGGTTGAACAACACTTCTATAGCCCGCGCAAAAACGCCTCAGGCTCAATGTCTCTAGCCCGCGTAACACGCCTCAAGCACAACACCGATCTCCTTTTACGGTACAACCCGCGTAAAACGCATTAGGTTGGCAGTCTTCCGGTAAAACCGGGCATCGCCCCGCGTAACACGCCTCAGGACGGGTTCAATTCCCCGCGTAAAACACATCAGGGATTATGCTATCACACATGCACACATTTTCCATTTATTTTCTAGACCCCGCGTAAAAACGCATCAGGATATTTAATGATCGTTCAACACGTCGGGCACCCAATCACATGCCAATTTCATACGACCAACTCGCACACATCATTCAACATATTCAGGCTAACAATAAGCCATGCTAACTCACAATTTTACCAATTCAATTCGCACGTGCACAATTTAACGCGAATTTTTGCATTTTAAGCCGAATTACACCATTCAAGGGTGTCGTACTCCTACCGACAACCCCAATCCAGCACGCGCCACATTTCGAACATAAATATACACCAATTCAGCCACCATATGCACAGCAACTCAGCCAACACAGAAAAATCACTATAACGGCACATTTAGGCCCGTTTTTCGCGCAATAATTCACGATAATCACCCGTAATCATTCCGATTACCTAATCAATCAATTCTAACCTTGAATCCACCTCAAACACTATCACAATTCCATCCAAACCACTCAGCCAAATCAGTCTACCAATTCCTCTCCGAATAACCCCTAAAACTCGCAAAAATGGGCTCGAACTAACCCGAAATCACCCGTTATCCTAGGCGAGGTTTAGGATATCACTTACTCGAGGTCCTATGCGAGCTCGAGCACTCAAAGGTGACTGAATAGAGGAGAAACAGCAGCAGCGACGGCTTCGAGCGGCGAGGACCACCAATGGCTCACGGTGGCCACGGGCGGACGACGGCGGATGGCGACGAGCTGCTGGTCTTCCTCGGCTGGGCTGAATTGAAATGAAGGCTGGTGATGGTGTTTCGGTGAAGGGAAATACAAGAGAGAGAGAGAGAGACGGTGGTGGCAGTGATGTGGCAAGGCGGAGGGGCGAACGGTGGCTTGACAGAATGGCAGCGGACGGATGCGCGACGGCGGCCAAAGGCGTGGCCGGCTGGCCACTTCACGTGAGGGAAAGAGGGGAGGGGATTCAGCCAAGAGGAAATGGGGGAGTTGGTCGTGGGAAAAATGAGGAGAGAGAGAGAAAAAAAGGATTAAATAGGCTAGTCAAAGTCTTCTAAGGTGAAATTACCATCCTACCCTCCTCTCTATTTTCCATCCGACGGCCACGATTCAACCTTATCCAAAAATCAACGGCCAAGATCAATCCTTACCAAAAATATCCAAGGGTAAAATTGGAATTTCACAAAAAGTGCAGGGGTAAAATCGTCCAAAATTTTATACTTCTAAAGTGGGGGTGAAATGACCAAAATGCCCTTCCACTTTTATACTTGGCCTTCACAAAATCCCAGGGGCAAAACGGTCATTTTCCACTTCCTGTCAAAATTTCAGTTTTCTGACGAATCCGGACAAATCCGAAGCTGACCATGATAATAACGACGTCGTCCAATTACTCTGTCATGACTTTCAAAATTTTCAACACCCAAACTCAGTTTCTATTTATTGGCCAAACTCAAATAAACGCGACTTGAGCTTATCTCAAACTAACGGGCGGCTTTCGGGAAAATTCGTATATTCGACCCATGGTCAATGCTAAATCGAGCCACGTTTAAGTTCGCTCGAGCCATGGTGACCTCGATTGTTATATAATTGCGAGGATCAATCACTAGTTCTAAAGAATGCGATTGTTTGGAATAGGTTTAAGATCGTTCGCAAATTTCGTATTCTGGCGAGGTGGAATCACTCGCGATCCAATTATACGACATTCACAAATCGATCCATGACTATCCTTAGATCGGTCTATATTAGCCCAAAATATCACCTCGATAATCCTTATGGTCGAAAGTCAGTCCTTGGTCAGGTTCTATGGTCGCACAAATCTAGATCCCTAATTAGCCTTTCCCTACAGGTTAGTATCCCAAGAGTGATCAAGTCTGGGTGAGATTTACTACAAGTGCGTTATTGAAATTATGCATTTCATAAATACTAAATGGGTCGAAATTTAGAATGTCACAGAAAGAGATTTTGATACACAAATCTGAGGTGTCTTTTCTTTAGTCTTTCTTTGACATTGGGAAAAACATTTTTCAATTCAATACTTTTCTCAAAACCCAAACCTGATTTATTATAATAGGGAACTTGAATTGACAAAATATGTTAAAGATTTTTCAAACCCATTAAGAATTTCTTGGTTATATTTGAAATTTCATTTTTCAGAAGTTTTTTTTCTTTAGAGATACGATCAAAACTTTCCTTATCTTGAGAAATATTTTTCGGATAAAAAATTTCCTTTTTCAATAAATCATTTTTCTTTTCAAGGAATTCTTTATTCTCCTTGATAAGATTAATTGTTTTTTGCAAAAAATCAATCTTATCCTTTTGCGAAATATCTTGTTATTTTAAGAGATTGTTTTCCCTTTTTAAACATTCATTTTCATATGCAATTGACTCATCAATTTCCTTGTTTTAAGTCACACTTTTTAAAGTCAAAATCTCCTTTTTCAATTTAGAAATCTTTTTGAAAGCAGTTTTATTAACAGAGACTAACTTATCAATATAATTTGCAACTGCTTCAGGAATTTTGGAATTACTTACTTCATCTTCTTCATCAGAACTTGATTCTGAGTCTGAATTTGCCATCAAGCAGATATTGGGATACTCTTGTTCGCATTCATCATCATCTGAGTCACTCCACATTTCAGTTTTGAAAGCCTTCTTATATCATTCATACTTTCCTTTGTTCTTTTTGAGAAGAGGACATTTAGGATTTATGTGTTCATTCTTTTTGCAGTGGAAACATATCATGTCCTTGTTTTCTTCATCTTCGGCACTCGATTTCTTCTTAAGGTTTAGCTTCTTGGCTTTTGATGGCTCAGAATTCTTGAATTGCTTCTTTAACTTATTCATCTTCACCTTATTTGCCATCTTTCTCAGTTTCTTAACCATTAGAGCCAACTCTTCATCCTCATCTTCATCTGAATTTGTATCATTAGAATCAATGTTAGTTTTTAAAGCTATGGATTTTTTACCTTTGGATTCTTCAGTTTCTAAGAACTTTTCAGTTTCATAGGATTAAAGAGTTTCGATAAGTTCGTCCACTGTGAGTGGTCTAATCCCCTGAGTCTCTCGAATAGAAACTTTGATGTTGTTCCACTCTTTTAAGAGAGCTCTCAGCAACTTGTTCACCTTCATAGGTTCTGAGATGGGATTTTTTTGGAATTCAAGCCCATTTACGATCTTAGTGAATCTGCTCTACATCTCGAAAATTGTTTCATTTGGTTTCTGAGTGAAGGACTCGTGCTGCCCAAGGAGAATGTTGAGATTTGTCTCCTTGACTCTCTCTGTTCTTTCATGAACAAGCTTGCGACGATCCCAAATTTCTTTTGCAGTTTTGAGATTTGCAATTCGTTTATATTCAACACATGCTAGACTATTGTATATGGCCGTTCTAATCTTTGCATCCAGATAGATCCTTTTGGAAATTTCCTTGGCCGAGAGAGGTGGAGCTTGAGGTTTGATTTGCTCTCTATTTCCTCCGTCAGAAGGTGTCTCATTTTGCCCATTTGAAGTTTTTGGAGGTTTTGTTTCGGTTGAAACATTTGGAATGATTCCATGTTCAATGATGTCCTATATATCCTTATCTATTCCAAAGATGAATGTCTTCATCTTGTTTTTCCAGACACTGTACTCAGTTCCATTGAAAGAAGGCGGTTTGTTGTTGTGACCTGACTCAGTATTACTAGCCATCAAGAATCGTTAGCTCATAAGTAAAATAACACTTCAAAGAAAAATGAGCACTAGGCTCTGATACCAAATTGTTACGGCTAGTGCTATCACCTAGAGGAGGATGAATAGGTGATTTTACCAAATTGGATGATTTAAACGTGCGGAATGAATATAGTTGAGATCAACAACTCGTATGGTCAATATCAGATGAATGCGTATGACAAACTTGTATATAAGTTGTTGTCAGATAATTGCGTCTGATGACTATGATGATGTTTTAACGAACTCGTTTGACAGATATGTATGCAGTATAATGTCAACAATAATAAATGAAAGTTTAGGGATGGAGAATACTGCACACAAATCTTTATAGTGGTTCGGCTTTATCAAGCCTACGTCTACTCTCCACGCTAGCAGCCTGTTGGCTATGTTTTACTATTGAATCACCAAGAGATTACAAGAGCAGTGATTCTCAGATGATAGATTGCACTATCACGTACACTCATTACTCAAGTAATTTTCTTTTTAAAGTAACAACGTGGAATGCAGTAATCACAAGTGTGTAAGATCGAAGTTCTATTCAGATTTTGGAATTCTCAATTCTGGTTTTCTCGTACGACGTTTGCACTCCTTTCATACTCCTTTATTTCCAATCTATCAGTTGGACAGTCTTCAGAGGATTGATCTCCAAATCAACCCGTTGGAGAATCTTCCCAAAAGAAGATGCATAACCATTAGAAGAAGAACCATTATCTCCAGGTGATTTGATCTCCCATATAATCAAATCAAGGTTTCCATAAGTGTAGTTCTTCGTGTTTAAGGAACGATCTTGTGATTGGCAATTAGGATATCTTGAGATATCGATTATAAAATTAATTTGATTGTCTTGCATAAACTTGCCAAAAATAACACTTATTGAATCTAACGAGGAATTTTGAGTCTGATAACAATGTCCTTTTATTAACTAAGTCTGATGACTCAGTATTTACCTGCATCAAACAACTTAAGTGTAATTGCGATCAGAAAATGATTGTTTTGTCTTTCTTCAAAACTAATTAGGGATTTTCCTCAACAGCCGGCAACCCTCCCGTGCCAAATTGAAAGGAAAAATAAAAATAAAAAAAAATTTCAATTTTTTTTTAAATTGCAAAACTTATACATGTCAGCACTGGCCGTATTATGTAGAACAATTGACATCACATCAGTGATTTTCGGACCAAAATTGGTCGAAAGAACTCATTTACCAAATTGCTTAAACGTTTAGGACTAAATTGGCCAAATTAGAAGGTTCAAGATTGAATTGACACAAGTATAATAGGTTTAAAACTTTTTAAGTAATTTACCCTATTCATGAACATGGTCAACATCCAAAACCAAAGGACATGACCAATGAATTGGCCAAGAGGATGGCAACCGACGGGTCCAGCTAGAGGTTTGCTGTCCTAGACGTTGACACCATGAGGTTGAAGTGGTTATACACATTCACACTGTGCACACCGAACTTGACGGCGGTAGATTGCAAGGCATAATTGCAAGTGGGGGTAATCTCCCAAGCGGTAAGGTAAGACAGAGAATCTTGCATTTTACAAGTTTTATAACAAGACTATCGTCTACAAAGCATTGGTACCAACACCGCAACTAATGCTGGCACTTGGCAACTCCTCAAAACTAACATTTATCAAAACCAAATACTAAGTGGTTACACTTGGAGATGCACGCTATAACAAACTCTTTAGTAATAATTCCATCATCAATTTTAAAGTGAAATCTAATTGCACTAGAAATTTGAGATTTCCTCTTATGAAGTGCTAGAGAACAAAACACACCGAATCCCTTATGAAATCTCTACAGTATCAGAGCCAACAATAGAATAATCATTTCATACCACAATGGTAGCAAGAGAACGGACCAGACCGTGCACTTTACTTAATTACACCGATTCGGACTCCTTAACCTCTTGGATCAAAGATCTCTTACACAACTCTTTGCCATACTCAACACCATCTTCCAATGCTAGTTTTTCCCATGTTGAACTAATGAGTCCTAAAGCCATCCATAACCTAGCTATATTAGAGCAAGTGATTACATATCCTTTGGGAAAAAAGTGAGTGTGGCATAAAAACATTTTAAATGAGATAATAAATGGTCATAGCTAAGCTTAAGTACCAGCAGAATGTTCTTTTATGATTCCACTAACTTCCATGTTTTGTTGTCTCTTAGATGTGCTCAATTTTATTCTTTATCCTTTGTGTAAAGTAGACTCCAAAGTTTACACAAGGAGAGGAACTCCTTGAGATTTTTTGACAATATCATTTCGAATCTCAAAGAGATCAGGACATGGTTGCTTTTCCTTTTCTTCAAATGCTCATTTATTAAACAAGGCTATAGAATTTTTAGGAGAATGACCTTTTAGATTATGTGCCAGATGAAAACTCGTTATAGAAACAACTTCCAAACTGCATGTGAATCTGGAACTAACTCATAAGAGGCACATCTTGATAGAATGATACGGTTTAGCAATGGAAATCCAATGTTACACGTGTCTAATGAAAGCCCTATCAAAATGGGTGGCCTCCTAGAGACAAACTAGAAAAAAAAATACATTTTCTTTTCCAATAAAATAGAGTAACTCAAGTGAAACATTTTCGGAACTTGTGGATGAAAATTTTTCTGTCACTTGGTATATTTTGTTTATTTTCCCCCTTTATAACTGTTTTATTTGGAATTATCTGAATGGAGTTGTCCCGAACTGATCTAGGAAGAATTAAGAATATTATTCGTGAGAACCCTACCACAAAATTCAAGAACTCCCCAAGGCTGTAAAGCTTATTTCTACAGGCTGTTTGCCTTGGACACCATTCAGAAAGCTCTCTGCAACAACCATGGTGGTCCTGCCATAGGATCCCACAGCACCAGCTGTGAGCAATGCCAGTCAGAATTAAAAATTAAATTAAAATTAAAAAAAATCCATTTTTCCTTTCTAGGATTTGGATGTGGGTTCTTCAGAGAAATTATCTTTAATAAAGAATACCATAAATAATCTTTTCAATTATAACTATTCCAAACTTGGGTGTGCCTGTTTGTGTGATGAAAGACTTTCCTGGACTATTTTCGTTCATCTTTTTCATTTCTGGTGGCATTATAGTATGAATCAAATTGAATCTATCAGAAGTATTACTCTGTTGCCGTAATTTGATGGAAAATTCAAAGCAGTAAGCGTCACCAAAATCACTTTCCTCCCCATCTCTCTCTCTCTCTCTCTCTAAAATAGCATCACTGGGATACATATGTTGACTTTTCTTCTTCCGGACTCCGCGTTGGGCCCAAAGAAGATTGCAACTCACGCAATTGACTTTGGTCAATGAACATCGTACGAGGGTAAATGCTGTATTGAAAACTCACCGTCCATCTTACTCGTCTGTCCACCTTAATATTGATAGCCCAACTAACCCCAACTCCTGTCGCTTTAACGTTATGTAGTGGACTTTTTTTTCTCTTATGTAATCGACTTATTTTCTTGGTCTGTTGTACTTATAGTGTTCTTTGACTTTAAGGAAAATCTCACATCTGTTTGTCTTGACTTGGAAAAACCTCTTCTGACCTATCCGTAGAAACAAAAACTATGTAATAACTTTGCATGATTTAAATTTTCAATATGTTTTATGACTTTAAATATGTCGTGTGGAATCTCAAATTTTAAAAGGATTCGAGTTTGTAAAGGAAACCAAAAGTTTCTTAAGAGTAAGTTTTCTGGTTTGAGTAGATACTTTTAAAGGAGTGGTTTATGTTGGATGCAAATATGGAATTCAACTCAATGGACACAAACTAGAGCAAACAAGAAGAGTGTCGGGATTTTTATCTATGAGCTCTCTGTAAGAAATTGTGAGATAACACTTGTGTGTTTGTTTTGGGTGTAATTGGGCGTTGGGAACACTTGAAATCTCATGTCCTTATCATTTCTTATTGATTTCTCTAGTAATTTCGCTATCTCACATTTGACTTAAATTACAATATCTGTTAGCTTCCGTATTATTTTTACAACAATTTGTACCAGAGCTAAGACTAGGATTTTATATTTTGATTTGGGCTTTTGCTTGTCTAATCATTATCTAGAAATTTTGTTGTTGCAATTACATCTTGAGCGAAAGTAAAAATTGAGAAGTTTAACAATAGGAATAGCTTTGGGTTGTGGAGCATTAAAATGTGTGCACTATTAACAACCCAAGATTTAGTGAAGGCACTGAATGGAAAAAATGAATTGTTAGAAATGATTAAAGAGGCTATAAGGTAGAGATGATAGAGAAAGTGAAGAGTATAATCCTGTTAAATCAATGAGATGAGGTGTTAATAGAAGTGGCCGAGAAGAAGAATGACATAGCTTTGTGGGCAAAAATTCATGCCCTTTATGTAACAAAGGGTTTAAATAATGGCCTATATATGTTAAAGAGGCTTGTTTCAGTTTCAATTTCCTAAAGGTACTTCCATTTGAGCCCACTTAGATGAGTTTAATAAACTCATGATGAATTTGAAGAACATTGATGAAGCCCTGATTGATGAAAAAAAAGGCATGATGTTGTTAGCGTCTCTACCAGAGTCCTGTGAGCACTTTACAATTCACTGTTACAAGGGCTTACTACGATTACCTTAGAAGAGATAAAATTAGCCTTGTTCTGTAAGCAGTGGCCGAAGAAGTTGCGAGATCATGATCTAGGGCAAGATGTAGCACGGGGACTCGAGATTTGGGGTAAAGATGAACATCAGGAGTCTAGTAGCATAGGTAAAACTAGATCGAAGTCGCACCAAAGAAAGAAAGGTTAATACTACGAAAAACTCCAAACTGGTGCATTTGTGACAATTTTACCCCAAACTAATTTTTTGACCACAAAAAACCGAAACTGGTACACCAGTGACAAATTTACCCCGAATTATTTTTTTGACCACCAAAAACCCTACACTGGTACATCTATGATAATTTTACGCCGAACTAATTTTTTGACCACAAAAAATCTCAAACTGGTACACTTGTGACAAATTTACCCTTCGCTAGTTTTCATTAAATTTTATTATCGAATTGCTAAGTTTGATGACACGTGGTAGTTGACGTGTGTATCAGTTTGGGGTTTTACCCCTCTGATTGTCACAAGTTTACCAATTTGTGATTTTTCTCGATATTAATCCAATTTAACCGATACTAACAGAGGGTAAATTTGTCACAAATGTACCGGTTTGGAATTTTTAGTGGTCAAAAAATTAGTTTGGAGTAAAATTATCATAGGTATACCAGTTTGGAGTATTTGGTGATCAAAAAATTAGTTCGGGGTTAAAATTGTCACAAGTGTACCAGTGTAGGGTTTTTGGTGGTCAAAAAAATAGTTCGGGGTAAATTTGTTACAGGTGTACCAGTTTAGGGTTTTTATGGTAAAAAAATTAGTTCGGAATACAATTATTATGAGTGCACTAGTTTGGGGTTTTTCGTGATATTAACCCTAGAAAGAACAAGGGTCACGTGAAGAGATCGTCCAAAGTTGAGAAACATAGGTGGTATGTACAATGACACAAGCAGTGTGGCAAATATTGCTGAGGAGAGCACTAATGATGCGAAGATTGTCTTGTGTAAGACTACTAACAAGTCGGGAGACGAATGGATGCTAGATTTAGGTGTTCTTATCATATAACACCTCACAAGAACTAGTTCACTACGTACCAGACTCAAGATGATGTTAGAGTTCTAATCGTGAATAACGTAGCATGTAAGGTTGTGGGTATAACAATAATTTAGACTTGGATGCATGATGGGTAGATCCCATACTGACATATGTGAGGCATATACTAGAACTCAAGAAGAACATTATTTCTCCAGAGACAATTAATGATCTTAGGTATAAGTAATATTCTAAGGGTGAAGTGCTGAAAATCTATTGGTGTGCCATGACAATAATGAAGGGGAAAAAGGTGAGTTCTCTCCATCAACTACCGAGAGAAACCGTGACAAAATTTTCTATATTTTTATTAGGTGAGTCAAACTCAAACTTGACTTAGTTATAACATATGCGATTGGGGCACATAAGTAAGGCATATATGACAATATTGAGTGAGAGGGAGTTGTCGAAGGGTTAAAAGACAGGGGAATTGGACCTGTGTAAGCACGAAATCTTTCGGAAGAGTGCTAAGTCATAATAGAGTTGTGTATTCGATGAATCAACCAGTTGATTACATTCATTCAATTGTTGGGACCACCTCTTGTTCTTTCGTAAAAAGGTGCCCAATATATGGTGATATTCATCAACGATTATTCAGGGAACGTCTAGGTATACTTTCTAAAGCACAAATTCGAGGTGTCCGGTCGATTCAAGAAGTTTAAGTGGCAACGATTTTACTGATTTCTACCAAAAAGATGGAATTATGAGACAGTTCACAACGCCTAGGACACCACAGCAAAATGGCATCGTAGGATAAAGAAACAAATCTATACTTGAGCAAGCTCGGTGCATGCTTTCACATGCAGGACTGACCAAGGTATTATGAGCCGAAGCAGTGAAAATGGCTATTGAGTGGAAACTCTAGAGGAAGTATGGTTAGAAAAACCTATTGATTACTCTGGATTATGACAATTCAAATGTCATTCATATGCTCATGCTAGTAATGATAAGCTTGTGCTGAAGGTAAAGAAGTGTATACTTCTAGGTTATGCACATTTGTAAGGCTATTGACTTTAGTACATTAATTCCAGGCGACCCAATTTTCTAGTCAGCAGAAACATGGTCTTCTGCAAGACTGCCATGCTTTAATAGATGAATCCTAAGATAGAGCAAACGGATCACAGTGTCAATAGTAAGGTGAAGCTTTAGGTAGAGGCTTTTGAGACCTTACAGGTAATAGTGATTGAGACTGTAAGTGAGGCCACAATTCATGAAGTGGGTGTTGTAAAATAACTAGCAAAGCCGCAATACAATATAGCCACTAGCAAATGGAAAAAGGCACAGCAAACCACAAGCACATTATGATTATATTGGTATTACTTATGCATTGACTGTGGTGACGAGATAGAGACAGATGAACAATTGTCTTACTTTAAGGCAATCGCAAGCACTAAGTCATCATAGTGGCTAGCGTGTGACATTCTGAAATTAGACCCACTTAGGATTTATGAAATGGATGATTTTATGGACGTGCTTGTAGTTAGATCTCGCCCAGAACTGATCACTCCTGGGATACTAATCGTTAGGGAATGGCTAATTAGGGATTTAAATTCGCGCGACCAAAGAAACTCGATCGTGAACCGACTTTCGACCATAAAAATTGTCGAGGTGACATTTTGAGCCAGTGTAGGCCAGTCCAAGGATTGTTAGGGATCAATTCGCCGCTGTCATACGATTGGATCGCGGGCGATTCCGCTTGATCACGAGATGAATTGACGAATGACCCTAAACCTATACCAAACGACCGCGCCCGTCGGAACTAGTGATCGATCCTCGCGATTACGTGACCACCGAGGTAGTCACGATCCGAGTGAACTTAAACATGGCTTGATTCAGTATCGGCCACAGGTCAAACGTGCGAATTTCCCCAAAAGCCACCCGTTAGTTCGAGATACGCTCAAGTTACGTTAATTAAATTTAGTCATTAATTAAAGACCAAGATTGGGCATTGGAAATTATGAAAGTCACGACAAGATAATTGGACGACTTTGTTATTGGCTTAGTCAGCCTCAGACTTGTCCGGATTCTTCAGAAAATTCGAATTCTAGCAGGAAATGGAAAATGACCGTTTTACCCCTGGGACTTTGTTAAGGCCAAGTATATTGTGAGAAGGGCATTTTGGTCATTTCACACTAACTTTAGAGATAAAAATTCTTGGACAATTTTACCTTTGGAAATTTTGTGAAATTCCAATTTTGCCCTTTGATATTTTTTGTGAAGATTAATCTTGGCTGTCGATCTTAGGATAAGGTTTAATAGTGGCCGTCGAATTGGAAATAGAGAGGAGGGTAGGATGGTCTTTTCCTAGGGGGTTAGTGTCACACCCCGAGCCTTACGGTGCACGATAACCCAACCGAGGTTGATTCAAGTGTGACGTCTCAGGACGCGTCGCCGACCCAACACCCAACACAGAGAATCATGCACACGCGGAAGCAACATAAACACCCGTATAATTTCAAACACATGACCAAGGATAGCACAATCAATAAATAACATTATAAATAAACACTTGCATTAACATCGGGAAACATATACAATATCCAATTACAGCATACGCACAAAAACCAAAAGCAGGTCAACGGCCACTATTGACAAAAAGGGGTAAGTGGTCAGGCAGTTAGACTACTACCTAAGGTGGGGCTCCGATCAAATAGGTACTGGCCTGACCTATCTGAGGCTAAGGCTAACCCTAAGAAACCCAGTCCGGGTCGGATCCCGAGGACTCAGAGGAACTGTCAGACAGCTCGACCTCGGAGTCTAGGGAATCCAGCTCGGACTCGGCCTCTGCCGGCTCCTCCTCAGAATCCATCTCCTCAAGCTCGCCCTCCTGCTCGGGGTCCAGCTCCATCGGCTCTGGCTCCTCGTCCGACTCCATTGGCTCCGGGTCAGAGTCCCAATCCACCGGCTCCTCGTCCATCGGGTCGAACTCGTCAACCTCCCAGATAACAGGCCGGCGGCCAAAACTAGAATTCCCCTCGGACGTGTACTCGGGGCTCACCAGGTCTCCATCCTGACATTGGGGATCTACCTCACCTAGCCCGTTGAACGGGACGTCAAAAGTCCTGAGGGGCCCAAAAGTCCCAGAGTAGTTTCTGAAACACCAGGCTATATACTCGTGAGCCTGAAAATGCTGCTCGCCCACATCAACCCATACGGTGGTAAGGTGTCTAATATACGTATCCCCGTGCCCTATGGGGTACTCGGTCACGTCCCGATCTATCCGTGACGGGATCCCAAAACGTATTAGTACCTCAGACATCTTCAGGGCCGGGGGTCTGAAAAGTTGCGTTTTTAACAACAATGAGAACGAATCTCAGCGAGTAAAACACCCTAAACCTAAACTAGGCTAACATGCACCTCCTGATAGGCAAACGAAACACATATAACCAGTAACAATTGACAATCAATTGACCTAGGCCCTCGGGCCCAGATCGAGCACACAATTGACCCTGCAGGTTAGGCATAATATAATCACCATAATGGCATATACGCGACAGGCTTATTCACACATACGCCATACACATGCTCATGCTCATTAATGCATGCATTACACAAGAGTCACCGACACTCACATGCTTGCACACTTGCCAATGTACTCTTGCACAAATATGCCATCAATATGCCATGCTCTTGATTCGGCTCAATAATGCACACTTGCACACTGCCAATTTCTCATTTAGAGCTCGACCCGCGTAAAACGCATCAGGTCTGACCCGCGTAAAACGCATCAGGTCTATTCATATCCAACACTTCCTGGCCGGCGTAAAACGCATCAGGCCCAGTGTCTCTAGCCCGCGTAAAACGCATTAGGCGCAACACCGATCTCCATATACTGACCGAACCCGCGTAAAAAGCATCAGGTTGGCCGTCTTCCGGCAATCCGGGCATCGTCCCGCGTAAAACGCATCAGGACGGGTTCAATACCCTGCGTAATACACATCGGGGCTTTATGCGATCACACGTGCACACAGTCAATTTTATCTGAACCCCACGTAAAACGCATTTAAGCAATTAAGCGATCACATGCTCATATCAGGCACGCATACTCGCACAAATCTCATCTCAAGCCAATGCTCAGCATGCGAAATGCGTGGCCATGCAGTCCAGCACTCGTGCAATAACATGATGCACAATGAGCATCCAATTTCACATGGGCACATAATTGTTTCAATGCCAAGACATGCCCAACAAATGCCACAACATGCTCAATAACAATCCGACATACTCAATTTAGTAGCAACATGCCCAATTAACGTACTAGCATACCCAATTTAGCAATTCAATGCAATTAGCATAATACAAACTCGCACACTCGAGGCCCGCCATGCTACTCCATACACGGTCACAATATTCACGCGACATGGCATCATGAAATTAATAACAACCGAGCACAATTCAGCCACCAATCGGTCAATCCAAGCACCCTCGACAATTACGCGATTAAATCCTAGTTTGTCCAAACTTAGTCCAATTTAATCCCAACGTGGACAGCCACAAACCAGCACCTCTAGGCCTCCAATCCACCTCCAAATCAACATAATAATCCACTAAAATCATCACAATACCAGCCGCTATGATCAGCCCACTAATTACCCCTAAAATTACACTAATTAACTACTAAAATACCCTAAACCTATCTAGAAATGCTTAATTATCCTAATTAGGGTTTAGGGGTAATTACTCACCTAGGCTCCTAAGCTCCAAACAAGGCTGAACAGGTGGGGACAAAGGGCGGCCCGAGTTGGTCTCACGGCGGCGGACGGTGGCTCCCACGGCGGCACACGACGGCGGCGGCGACGGGCGGTTCACGGCCAAGGGAGGTTGATCGGCGACGGTGGGGGGTGACGGGATGAGAGAGAGACGAGAGGTGAGGGTGGTGGCGCGGCAGCAGCGGCTTGCGCGGACGGTGGCCGGCGGCGCTTGCGCGCGGCGGCGACCGGCTTGGTGTTCTGGCGAGCGGCTCTCGCACGGCCGAAGGGGAAGAAAAATGGAGAGAGGGAGAGGGAATGGGACGGTCGGGTGGTGGTGCAAGGCGGCGTAGATGGTGGCACGGCGGCGGCGGCTCACGGCCGATTAAGAGGGAGAGAGAGAGAGCTGACGGGATGGAGACGGGGAGCTGGCCGGAGGAGTGATGGTGAGAATGAGGGAGAGAGAGAGAGACTAGAGTGTATTATTGGGGGGATTAGTGGAGTGGTTGAACTACTTTTCCAAAAATGACCATCTTGCCCTCACACCAAAGGCTAGGATCAAGTCTATCTAAAATATCTAGGGGCAAATTAGTCCATTAATTCTAATAATAATAGGGCTGAGCAAGACCATAATACCCTCCAATTAAATCTCTAAAATTCGGAATACAAGCATAGGGCATAGGGGCAAAACGGTAATTTTCCGATCCCGGGTCAAATTTCTAATTTTCGACTCTACTGATCCCAAATATAATTGGCCACACTTATACGACGTTGTCCTTGCAAAATAGTTGCGTACGCCCATGAAATTCGACACCGAAGTCCGGACTCAATTCCACTATCGATTTCACTCAAATGCGATTTTAGCGTCTCTCACTAACGGACGGCTGTTTAGGGGTTACGCGTATCGACTTAGGATTACTCGAATCGTGACGATCTCGATCTCCCAGAGAACATGAGGATTTATCATTAGTTCCGGGGGTCGCGATCGTTCGGAATAAGTTCGATATCGTTCGCCACGCGTACTCCCGATCGTGCGGAATCACCCGAGATCCGATCGTATAGCGTTGGCCAAACTAAATCCGTCACTCTCCTTGGATCGGTCCACATTGGCCCAAAATATTCCCTCGTCGTCCCTCGGAATCGGACCCGATTCACGGTCGAGTTATTGGGTCCACGTACCGTTTTTCCTAGTTAGCCATTCCCTATTGGTCAGTATCCCGAGAATGATCAGTTCCGGGCGAGACTTACTAAAACGAAGTGAGAAATACATGTCTATTTCATTGATCACGAAAGTGGATCGAATTCAGGACGTTACAACTCTTCCCCCCTTACAAAAATTTCGTCCTCGAAATTTACAATCCAAACCCGACTACTCAAATAAATGGGGATGCTGCCGTTGCATTACTTCTTCGCTTTCCCAGGTGGCGCCTTCTGTCCCGTGATGTTCCCAAACAACTTTGACCAACGGGATCGTCTTATTCCTCAAAACCTGCTCCTTCCTGTCCTCGATTCGCACCGGTCTCTCCACGTACGACACCCTGTCGTCCACGTCTATTACTTCATGATTCAGCACGTGGGTCGGATCCGGTTCGTACTTCCTTAACATTGACATGTGGAAGACGTTGTGTACCTGCGATAAATTCGGCGGCAAGGCGAGACGATAAGCCAATGTTCCAATCCTTTCCAAAATCTCGAACGGGCCTATATATCTTAGACTCAACTTTCCTTTCTTGCCAAACCGAGACAGTCCTCTCATCGGTGAGATCTTAAGAAATACATGGTCACCAACCTGAAACTCCAACGGTCTACGCCTTCGGTCCGCATAACTCTTCTGACGGCTCTGAGCTGTCCTTAGCCTTTCCCAGATAATCTTTACCTTTTCCATCGACTGCTGAATCAACTCTGGACCCGTTACACTTCTTTCTCCCACTTCATCCCAACACAACGGTGTTCTGCACGCTCTGCCATAAAGTGCTTCAAACGGTGCCATCCCAATACTCTGCTGAAAGCTGTTAATGTAGGTAAATTCAACCAAATGCAACTGCTCTTCCCACTTGCCCTGAAAATCTAATACACACGCTCTCAGCATATCCTCTAAGGTCTGAATAGTCCTCTCAAATTAGCCATCCGTCTGCGGATGGTAGGCCGTACTGAATTGTAACTTTGTTCCTAGGGCCGCTTGCAGACTTTTCCAAAAATTGACGGTAAACCGGGGATCACGATCCGAAGTGATTGATACCGGTACTCCATGAAGACGAACTATCTGCCGCACATATAAATCTGCGTACCTTTCTAGCTCGAAGTCCTTTCGCACTGCCAGGAAGTGCGCTGACTTGGTCAATCTGTCTACTATCACCCAAATAGAGTCGTGTCCCCTCTGGCTTCTTGGCAATCCCGTTACAAAATCCATTGTAATATGCTCCCATTTTCATTCTGGGATTTCCAACGGCTGCAACATTCCACCAGGTTTACAATGTTGTGCCTTCACTTGTTGGCACGTCAAACACTTGGCCACATGCTTGGCCACATCCACCTTCATTCCGTTTCACCAATAATGCTGTCGAAGGTTCTGGTACTTCTTCGTGCTGCCTGGGTGATTGCTATAGTTGCTCCTATGAGCTTCCAATAAAATCCCTTCCTTAAGCTCCAAATCATCGGGCACGCACAAACGTCCTCGAAACTTAAGAATTCCGTCCTCAGACACTTGGAAGTCCGATTTCCTCTTAGTGCCATCCATCTCCAGAATCTTTTGAATCTCAGGGTCCGTAGACTGCAACGCCTTCACCTTGGTTTGCACTTCCGGTTCAATCCTTAACTTTGCCACTAAACTGGAGAGGTGTCCTACCTCGAACTTAAACTCTGAGTCTCGCGCTCCTTCCAATAAAATCCACTCTTTGACCATTAACTGCGCGATGCTCGATTTCCTGCTTAAGGCATCCGCTACCCGGTTGGCTTTTCCGGGATGATACAAAATGTCACAATCATAGTCCTTCAGAAGTTCCATCCAATGCCTTTGCCTCATATTCAATTCCTTCTGCGAAAACAAATACTTGAGGCTCTGATGGTCCGTGTAAATCTGGAACCTTTCTCCACATAAATAGTGCCTCCAAATCTTAAGTGCGAAAATGATTGCTGCCAGTTTCAAGTTGTGAGTCTGGTAGTTCATCTCATGAGGCCTTAACTGACGCGATGCATAAGCAACCACCCTTCCATGTTGCATTAGCACGCATCCTAATCCCTTGAGCGAAGCATCGCTATAAATCTCATATCCTCCCGGTCCTGACGGAATTGTTATCACTGGCGCAGTCGTCAATCTCTGCTTCAACTCCTGAAAACTCTCTTCGCACTTTTCCATCCATTCAAACTTCGTTTCCTTCTTAAGCAACCTTGTCAATGGAGTGGCTATCGCTCAGAATCTTTCTACAAATCGTCGACAATAACCTACCAGTCCTAAGAAGCTCCGAACCTCAGTAACTATCGTCGGTCTTGGCCAATCCATCACTGCTTCAATCTTTGCCGGATCCATAGAGATTCCTTCTCCGGAAATTATATGTCCAAGAAATGCTACTCGGTTCAGCCAAAACTCGCACTTGCTAAACTTAGCATACAGTGCATGCTCTCTTAACGTCCGTAGAACTTTTTCCAAGTGTACCTCATGTTCCTCGGGACTCTTTGAATACACCAAAATATCATCTATGAAGACAATGACGAACTGATCCAAAAACTCCTTGAATACCCGATTCATTAAGTCCATGAAAGTAGCAGGGGCATTAGTTAGTCTAAACGGCATTACCGTGAATTCATAGTGCCCATACCTCGTCCTGAATGCTGTCTTTGGGATATCCTCTGTCACGCCCCGAACCCCCATCGAGCTCGCGACATCCCCTGCTGCAGTCGAATTTGTTGCGACATCCCAGGAACGTCGCCGACCCAACCCAGACATCAAAGCCACATGCGGAAGCGAATAACAAAACCCCGGACAAATAATGACGACAACGGGGTAGAACAACAGAACAATCCAGCAACCACATATTCATGCAACACCAAATATACAAACATCATATTACAGACATAAATACAGACTAACATCCTCCACCACCGTTTAAACAAAAGTTCAGGGGTTTGGTTATCTTAACTTCACTATCGGATAACCCAAGTTATACAACCCCTAAAACACCCTAGGGAAAAACCTAAGGGTCGCCCTCTTCCATTCTGCTTCTGAATTTCTGGCTTGAATCTCTGGAACTCACCTGCAGCTCCACTGGGCACCAACAGCAGCTCCCCGGACTTTCAAAAAAAGAAAAGGCGCACTTCCCGGGTTTAGGGCTGAGGGTCTGAAATTGGCGGTTATACAACCATGAGATGAATCTCAATAAGTGTACAACCCCAAACCCCACATAGGCACTCACGTACTGCCAGACAAAAACACGCATAACACACGACAATCAAGCAAACTAACAACCACACACGACCCTACCTGGAATCCATCATGCATGTTCCTGCACGTTAGACAATAACACAATCAATATACCACAGCAATGAATCACAGACGCGCGCGTGTCTCGATTATAAGATAAAACCCACTTGGGCACGTCCCATACCGTGCCTAGCAGTTTTTACCCCATAATTAAGCATCACATCACGCGATACAAACACACTCGCACACCAATTCACACCACACGCCACTTTCCCAAACCTCGCACCTCAAGCCAATTCTCACTCATTCTCAACTCTTCCACCACTACCGCGCCCGCGTAAAACGCATCAGGCCAACGGTCTTCTGACCTCGTCAGGCATCGTCACCCCGTCGGGCCGGGCATCGTCACCTCGTCAGGGACGGCATCGTCCCGCGTAAACGTACACGCCTCAGGATGAAATCCTACATACACTTTCCTTCTACCGCACCCGCGTAAAACGCATCAGGCCAACGGTCTTCTGACCACGTCAGGCATCGACACCTCGTCAAGCCGGGCATCGTCACCTCGTCAGGGACGGCATGTCCCAAGTAACGTACACGCCTCAAGACGGACCTTTCCAACCAAACCACATTTCCATATCCTCGTTTCACTCAAACCACACTTACGCACGACCAGTACTCGCACGGCCAAACACAATTCCACATTGCATGCACATTTCACAATTCACATACACTTTGCAAATATACATTCTCACCACGCAAGCACACCACACAATCATACACATATAACACGCGATCCCGAAGCACTATCACACATTCTTGGCACGCGAACATATTGCGCAATTGCACTACCACACCATCACACCTCACGGCCACACACGTGACATATACGACCACGCGTACACAACCCGAAACACAATCCCAAATCAGCCAACTACCACAAATCGCACAATCACGCACAAATTTCCATTCAAGGCACAATCCCAATAATTAATCGCACAAATTAATTCCGATCAAACCTCAACATCATAGCCCTAATCCAAGCTCCCTAAACCTCAAAATTCTTCACCTAACCAGTTCGCAACCACCAAATAATCAGTCACTCAAATCAGTCCCGAACAGCCCCCAAAACAGTCACAAAATCGCCTAAACCGGGTCCTAAATGAGTCTAGAAATACCCGAGCTCCTAAGTAGTTTTTGGGGGAGACACTTACCCAAAAAGGCGAGACAGAACGGGGCTGGAAAGGGCCGGGACAGCAGCAGCAGCGGGAGTGGCGTCGCCGGCGACGTACGGACGGCGTGAACAGTGATACCCCGTACGGACGCGGTGAACAGTACCACCACCCTCCATACGGACAGGCTGGGACGGGGTGCCGGCGAGGTGCCGGTGACGGCCTCGCGCCGTACGGACGTGACTGTACGGACTGCTACAGTACCGTATGGACACTATACGGACGGGTACGGTCGGCGTCGTACAGCGTGCCCGGACGTCTGGGTGGCGACGGAACAGTGATCGGAGCTCCGACGCGGCGGCAATCGACCTCCAAGCGGCGGTTCTCGGCTTTCCTTTCGCCGAACAGGGAAAAAGAGGGAGAGAAAGACAAGATGGGGCGATGCTGCTGGTGGGTGGTGGCTGGACAAGGCAGCAGCAGCGACGACGGCGGCCGGCGTGGCTCCGACGAGCTCCGGCGAGGACGGCCAAGGAAGAAGGAAAACGGAGGAGGAGGAAGAAACGTGGGGGAGGGGCTGCTGTGGGTGGTTTGGCCGAATGGGGCTGGGAGGAGAGAGAGAGAGGGAGAGTCAGCTGGTCAAATATGACAGCCCCAAGTGCCACGTGTCGCGATCCTACGCACTTTGACCATTTTACCCTTGATCCGACGGTCTAGGTTTAACCCAATCCAATAATTGAGGGGCAAAATTGTCCGAGGCCCAATAATGCAGCTGAAAAAAACCAATAATAATAATCCCAAAGAATTTCCCAAAATTCGGAACTGAAACGGGCCCAGGGGCAAAATCGTCATTTTTTCGGTCCCGGGGCGAAATTCCAATTTTTATCCCAATCAACCCCAAATATGCGTGGCCAACATAATATGGCGTCGGAATCGTGAAAATAGCTTCTTAAGCCCTTGAAAATCGACTGCAAAGTCCTGAGAATAAAATAATATTATTTTTCACTTCCGAGCCAAAATTTCAATTTTTGACCGAAACAACTCTAAATGCACGTGGCCACCCCAAAATGACACTAGCCTCGAAAAATAACCTCAAACGACTTCAGAATCACCATCGGTGACCAGAGGGGCAAAAGCGTCATTTTCCGGGTCCCGGACCGAAATTCATTTTTTTGCAGAAATGGGTGGCCCCAAGGTTGGCCAAGCCAAAAACGTCATCAGCCGCTCAAAATTGTCACTTTCAAAATTCTCGATTCCCGATCCCGAATTCCAAGAAATGACTAAAATTGAACAATCGCGACTTTAGCTTATCTCTTGCTAACGGGTGGCTCCTTGGAATTACGCGCTCTCGACCCGTGACCGACACTAAGTCAAATCACGTTTAAGTTTACTCTTCCCAGGACGACCTCGATTGTCATATAATTGCGAGGGTCTGTCACTAGTGCCCTTCGGACACGATCAATCGAATAGACCGATCTCGGTTGGCTCAAAACATTCCCTCGTCAATCCATATGGTCGAAGATCAAACCAAGGTCGAGTTCTTTGGTCGTGCGAACTCAATCCCGTAATAGCCTTACCCCTAAGGTTAGCATCCCGAGAATGCGCGGGTCCCGGGTGAGATCTCACTATAAGTGCATTGGCCAAAATATTCATTTCTTAAATCCCGAGAAAAGGATCGAAAATTCAGACTGTTACATCCTCCTTTTGGATCCTTAACTAATGATACCCTGTCCTTAGATCAATCTTAGAGAATATCGAGGCTCCTTGTAACTGATCGAACATGTCGTCAATCCTTGGGAGGGGATACTTATTCTTGATCGTCACCTGATTCAGCTGGCGGTAATCGATGCACAGCCTCAACGACCCATCCTTCTTTCTGACGAACAAGACTGGCGCTCCCCATGGAGATGCACTCGGTCAGATAAAACCTTTGTCCAGCAGTTCCTGCATCTGAACCTTTAATTCTTTCAACTCTGACAATGACATCCTATAAGGCGGCTTCGAGATTGGCTCAGTCCTAGGGGCCAACTCAATAACAAACTCCACTTCTCTTTCTGGTGGCAATCCCGGCAATTCCTAGGGAAAGACATCGAGAAAGTCGCACACCACTGCTATATCCTCCAGTCGCACTTCTTCTGCCATCGAATCAACCACACTGGCCAGGTAATCTTGACATCCCTCATCCAACAACTTGGTTGCTTCTACTGATGAAACCCAAGGGATCGAGGTTCCTCCTCGACTCCCTACAAACTCAAATCTAGGGTGTCCAGCCGGACTAAACTGAATCACCCTGCTACTACAATCCATCACAGCATTCTGTTTGACTAACCAATCCATGCCCACAATCACATCAAAATCATATATTGGCAAAACAGCTAAATCTATCTTGCTTTCTACGCCACCAATTATTATCTCACAGTCCGGGCATCCTAACGATATGCATATCTTATCCATTAATGGCATAGTCACACATAACCGCACTTCTAGTAAAATAGGTTTTAATCTAGCCAATTCAACAAACTGAGCAGATACAAAGGAGTGCGACGTTCCCGGATCAAACAAAGCATATGCGACATGATTGCACAGAGAAACCATACCTGTGACCACGCTTGGCGCATTCTCAACTTCCCTTCGCGCCATGGCGTACACCCGTCCTTGTGCCGGCGGCCTGTTCATATTAGCCAGCGGGGGATTCCCGGCCTGATTTCCAACTTAGGGTTGTTGGACTTGCATCGGTGGACCTGCTGGGCGTTGCTGGGAACAATTTCTTATCTGATGCTCCAGACTCCCACACTTGAAACAAGCCCCAAATCTGTTCTGCTGGTGGCTCGATTTTCCGATATTCTTTCTAATCGGTGGGACGAATCGCCGGTTTCCCGCCATCGGTTTCTTCCCGAGACGACGGTTGTCCCTATTTTGGGTGAACCGCGATCCAGAAGCGGCTAACCTTTCCAACTGATCTCGCTCTATGGCTTGAGCCCACTCATACATCTCCCCGTATTCCCGAATGTTGAGCGATATCATCTAACTCCTAAGGTCCGGCTTTAGCCCATCTCGAAATCTCCGAACCTTATCCTGCGGGTTCTCCACCATCCTAGGTACAAATCTCGACAATCTAGCGAACTCCGCTTCATATTGATCTACAGTCATCTGTCCTTGGCAGAGCCTCATAAATTTCACTAGTTTCCTTTTCTGGGCACTCTCTGAGAAATACTTTCCATAAAAATTCTCGGTAAACACAGCCCAAGTCTGGGCGACACCCTCTGGAAATACTTTGCCCTTGGTGGCCTTCCACCAGTCATTTGCATTGTCCTGCAACTGATATACCGCCAATGTCACCCTTTCAGTCTCGGTGCATCCCAGAACATCGAAGGCTTTCTCCAACTCTTCTACCGAACGCGGTGTAGCCTCAAGGTCACCCTTCCCGTTGAACTTCGGCGGTTTTAATTTTAAGAACTGATCAACCAACTTAGACATCGGCCTGATCACATTTGTCGGTCCCGGAATTGGATTCCCATTATTCCCCTGATTCTCATTATTTCCGTTATTCCCATTGGCCCCATTGGCAGCAGCAACGGCGGCTTCAACAGTAGCGGCAATAGTGGCATTCCTCTCCTGGTTCTGCCTACCCCCTAGAATTCCCGCTTCCTCGAGAGCCCTCAAAATTCCATCTACCCTTGGATCCTCTGCAACCCTCACTTGCGGTTCTACGCGGTCTTGCTCACGGCCTCGACCTCTACCATGGCCTCGACCTCTACCTCTTCCTTGGCTACTCATCTTCCCAACTCGCATGCTCACCTACCTACTATAATTCCATTCAGGAATTAGAGACCTAAACCAAGCTAAACCGGTCTAAGGTCCTAGGCAAGGAACTAACACAACAGCAATCAATCACTCAGCATGCGGCCAAACACAAGCAGCATAAGAACTCAACCAAAGAGATACACGTACTTACCTCGGGTCCTACCGCATTTGTACTTTACGGGTCAATTCAAACAACCAGTCAATCAAGATACAGACAGTCAGGAGGTACACATAGCACACAAGTCTCCCTATTGGCTACCCAAGGTCATCGCTCCTTATCAATCCAGGCTTCGACCTAATTGGACCGAGCTAACCTTGCTTTGATACCAAATCAACAGGGGATGTCACACCCCGAACCCTATGGTGCGCTTCAACCCAACCGAGGTCGATTCAGGTGCGACGTCCCAGGACGCGTCGCCAACCCAACACCCAACACAGAGAATCATGCACACGCGGAAACAACATAAACACCCATACAATTTCAAACACATGACCAAGGATAGCACAATCAATAAACAGCATTATAAATAAACACTTGCATTAACATCGGGAAACATATACAATATCCATTTACAGCATACGCACAAAAATCAAAAGCGAGTCAATGGCCACTACAGACAAAAAGGGGTAAGTGGCCAGGCGGTTAGACTACTACCTAAGGTGGGGCTCCGATCAAAAAGGTACTGGCCCAACCTATCTGAGGCTAAGGCTAACCCTAAGAAACCCAGTCCGGGTCAGATCCCGAGGACTTAGAGAAACTGTCAGACAGCTCGACCTCGGAGTCTAGGGAATCCAGCTCGTACTCGGCCTCTGTCGGCTCCTCTTCAGAATCCATCTCCTTAGGCTCGCCCTCCTGCTCGGGGTTCAGCTCCATCGGCTCTGGCTCCTCGTCCGACTCCATCGGCTCCGGGTTAGAGTCCCAATCCACCGGCTCCTTGTCCACCAGGTCGAACTCGTCAACCTCCCAGATAACAGGCTGGCGGCCAGAACAAGAACTCCCCTCGAACGTGTACTCGGGGCTCGCCAGGTCTCCATCCTAACACTGGGGATCTACCTCACCTAGCCCTTTGAACGGGACGTCAAAAGTCCTAAGGGGCCCAAAAGTCCCAGAGTAGTCTCTGAAACACTAGGCTATATACTCGTGGGCCTGAAAATGCTGCTCGCCCACATCAACCCATACGGTGGTAAGGTGTCTAATATACGTATCCCCGTGCCCTACGGGGTACTCGGTCACGTCCCGGTCTATCCGTGACGGGATCCCAAAACGTATTGGTACCTCAGACATCTTCAGGGCCGGGGGTCTGAAAAGTTGGGTTTTTAACAACAATGAGAACGAATCTTAGCGAGTAAAACCCCCTAAACCTAAACTAGGCTAACATGCACCTCCTGACAGGCAAACGAAACACATATAACCAGTAACAATTGACAATCAATTGACCTAGGCCCTTGGGCCCAGATCGAGCACACAATTGACCCTGCAGGTTAGGCATAATATAATCACCATAATGGCACATACGCGACAGGCTTATTCACACATACGCCATACACATGGTCATGCTCATTAATGTCTGCATTACACACGAGTCACCGACACTCACATGCTTGCACACTTGCCAATGTACTCTTGCACAAATATGCCATCAATATGCCATGCTCATGATCCGGCTCAATAATGCACACTTGCACACTGCCAATTTCTCATTTAGAGCTCGACCCGCGTAAAACGCATCAGGTCTGACCCGCGTAAAACGCATCAGGTCTATTCATATCCAACACTTCCTGGCCCGCGTAAAATGCATCAGTCCTAGTGTCTCTAGCCCGCGTAAAACGCATCAGGCGCAACATTGATCTCCATGTACCGACCGAACCCACGTAAAACGCATCAAGTTGGCCGTCTTCCTGCAATCCGGACATCGTCCCGCGTAAAACGCATCAGGACGGGTTCAATACCCTGCGTAATACGCATCGGGGCTTTATGCGATCACACGTACACACAGTCAATTTTATCTGAACCCCACGTAAAACGCATTTAAGCAATTAAGCGATCACATGCTCATGTCAGGCACGCATATTCGCACAAATCTCATCTCAAGCCAATGCTCAGCATGCGAAATGTGTGGCCATGCAGTCCGGCACTCGTACAATAACATGATGCACAATGAGCATCCAATTTCACATGGGCACATAATTGTTTCAATGCCAAGACATGCCCAACAAATGTCACAACATGCTCAATAACAATCCGACATACTCAATTTAGTAGCAACATGCCCAATTAACGTACTGGCATGCCCAATTTAGCAATTCAATGCAATTAGCAAACCACAAACTCGCACACTCGAGGCCAGCCATGCTACTCCATACACGGTCACAATATTCACGTGACATGGCATCATGAAATTGATAACAACCGAGCACAATTCAGTCACCAATCGGTCAATCCAAGCACCCTCGAAAATTACGCGATTAAATCCTAGTTTGTCCAAACTTAGTCCAATTTCATCCCAACGTGGACAGCCACAAACCAGCACCTCTAGGCCTCCAATCAACATAATAATCCACTAAAATCATCACAATACCAGCCGCTATGATCAGCCCACTAATTACCCCTAAAATTACACTAATTAACCACTAAAATACCCTAAACCTATCTAGAAATGCTTAATTATCCTAATTAGGGTTTAGGGGTAATTACTCACCTAGGCTCCTAAGCTCCAAACAAGGCTGAGCAGGTGGGGAAAAAGGGCGGCCTGAGCTGGTCTCACGGCGGCACACGGCGGTGGCGGCGATGGGCGGTTCACGGCCAAGGGAGGCTGATCGGCAATGGTGGGGGGTGACGGGATGAGAGAGAGACGAGAGGTGAGGGTGGTGGCGCGGCGGCGGCGGCTTGCGCGGACGGTGGCTGGCGGCGCTTGCGCGCGGCGGCAACCGGCTTGGTGTTCCGGCGAGCGGCTCTTGCACGGCCGAAGGGGAAGAAAAATGGAGAGATGGAGAGGGAATGGGACGGTCAAGTGGTGGTGCAAGGCGGCATGGACGGTGACATGGCGGCGGCGGCTCACGGTGCTTCCCCGGCGGCGGTGGCTCACGGTCGACCAATAGGGAAAGAGAGAGAGAGAGAGCTGGCGGGATGGAGAGGGGGAGCTGGCCGGAGTAGTGATGGTGAGAATGAGGGAGAGAGAGAGAGAGACTAGAGTGTATTATTGGGGGGGCTTAGTGGAGTGGTTGAACTACTCTTCCAAAAATGACCATCTTGTCCTCACACCAAAGGCTAGGATCAAGTCTATCTAAAATATCTACGGAAAATTAGTCCACTAATTCTAATAATAATAGGGCTGAGCAAGACCATAATATCCTCCAATTAAATCTCTAAAATTCGGAATACAAGCATAGGGCATAGGTGCAAAACGGTAATTTTCCGGTCCCGGGTCAAATTTTCAATTTTCGACTCTACTGATCCCAAATATAATTGGCCACACTTATACGACGTTGTCCTTGCAAAATAGTCGCGTACACCCATGAAATTCGACACTGAAGACCGAACTCAATTCCACGATCGATTTCGCTCAAATGCGATTTTAGCGTTTCTCACTAACAGGCGGCTGTTTAGGGGTTACGCGTATCGACTTAGGATTACTCGAATCGTGACGATCTCGATCTCCCAGAGAACACGAGGATTTATCACTAGTTTCGGGGGTCGCGATCGTTCGGAATAAGTTCGAGATCGTTCGCCACGCGTACTCCCGGTCGTGCGGAATCACCCGAGATCCGATCGTACAGCGTTGGCCAAACTAAATCCGTCACTCTCCTTGGATCGGCTCACATTGGCCCAAAATATTCCCTCGTCGTCCCTCGGAATCGGACCCGATTCACGGTCGAGTTCTTGGGTCCACGTACTGTTTTTCCTAGTTAGCCATTCTTTGTTGGTCAGTATCCCGAGAATGATCAGTTCCGGGCGAGACTTACTAAAACGAAGTGAGAAATACATGTCTATTTCATTGATCACGAAAGTGGATCGAATTCAGGACGTTATAGGTAGACATCAATTATTGGTGTAAATTAGACTATTTCTCTCATTTTCTCTCTCCCTCTCATTCTCTCACTCTCTCGGCAATCTCTCTCTCCCTCACCCCTCTCTCAGCCGACCTCCCCCTTTCCCTCTCTCCCACCGTGAAGTGGCCAGCCGACCACACCCATCGCCGCCGTGCAACCGCCGTGAAGGATCGCCGCCGTCCGGTCGTCCTTGAAGCCACGATCTCACCACCATCACCACCGCCGTCCCTCTCTCTCTCCCCTGTTTTTCCCCCTCACCGAAACACCATCACCAGCCACCATTTTTCAGCCAAGAGTAGCCAAGAAAGCCAGCAGCCAATCGCCGCCGTTCGCCACCGCTCGTGACCGCCGGTGAGTCGCCGGTAACCCTTACCGCTTGTCGCTGCCGCCGCTGCTGTTTGCTCTCTTTCCAGCCACCGTTGAGGCCTCGATTTCGCGTAGGAATCACAAGTAAGTGATACCCTAACCCTGCCTAGGATAACGGGTATTTTCGGGTTAGTTCGGAGCCGTTTTAGCAAGCTTTAGGGGTTATTTGTAGAGGAATGGTTGGACTGCTTTGGCTGAGTTGTTAGGATGAAATTGTGATGATTTTTTAGGTGGATTGGAGGTTAGAATTGATTGATTTTGTGATTGCAATGGTTACGAGTGATTATTGTGGCTTATTGCGTAAAAAACGGGCCTAAATGTGCAGTTATGGTGATTTTCTGTGGTGGCCGAATTACTGTTCATTCTGTGGCCGAATTGGTGTATATTGGTGATTAAGATATAGTACGTGTTGGTTAGGGGGTTGTCGGTAGGAGTACGATGCCCGTGAATGGTGAAATTTGGCTTAAAATGCAAAAACTCGAGTTAATTGTGCACGTACGAATTGAATTGGATTGGGTGGAAATTTGGCATGTTTGTGTGTCAATTGAGCATGTGAAATGCGTGAGGTTCGATGCGTGCATGGGCTGAATTGGATCGGTTGGTAATTTGACATATCGGTATGTCAATCGAGCATGTTCGTATGATGTTCGAGCGAGCGAACGGGTGAAAAATTTATGTGATATATCGTGCGTGTAGTCACAAAAATCCCTAAGGCGTGTACTGTAATGCGGGGAATTGAGCCGTCCTAAGGCGTGTACTTTAAAGCGGGACAATGCCCGGTATTGCCGGAAGACCGCCAATCTGAGACGTGTACGTTAATGCGGGTTGTACCGTAGGTGGAGAATGTTGAGCCTGAGGCGTGTACTGTAACGCGGGCAAGAGACATAGCCTGAGGCGTGTACTGTAACGCGGGATAAGAAGTGTTGTGAATTTGAGACGGTCATATGTGAACCGTCGATTGAAAGTGGACCTAATGCGTAATTACGCGGGTCTTTGACAAGTTTAATGAGAATAGTGTGGTGAGACGTGAACGAGTGTGTGAAATGCGGAATTGGAAATGCCATATGTTTAACTTTTGTCTCTGGGCATGAAAATTTATTTGAAATGTTTATGTGGTTGGAATTTGTGTAATTGTGACTAACATGCAGATTGTACGCATTAAAAGCCCAGGTAAGTGCAATTGTGTGCCTGTAATGTGCTTATTGAGTGTTATTGTGTTTGGACTTGTCTGGAGGTATGTGTTAGCCTAGGTGGGGTTTAGGGTCTTTACTTGTTGAGATGTGTCTCATGGTTGTTTAACCAAACCATTTCAGAACCCCAGCCTGAACCATGAATCTTCCACCGCCGTCGCCTCAGTATTTTGGTATACCGATGTACACCGATCATAACGTGGTAGAGTATCCGATAGATGAGAATATGGCTTGGATCAAGCACACTACCGTAGTCTGGGTAGATATAGGACAACCCCTCTGGCAAGCCCACACCTATACCGCCTGGTGTTTTCGGGATGGGATGGATGAGTTTGGCCCTATCCGTGGTTTTGATGTCCCTTTCGACGGAGTGGGAGATTGGGATTCGTCAGCCATACCTCCTTCTGATGGGGAGATGACTAGCCCCGAATACTAGTCTCGCACAGTTAGGGCATCAGTACATACCCGCAGCACCTGAACCTTCACTGGCTGAGCTTGATCCGGAGCCGGAAGAATCACAGGCAGGGTATGATCCGATAGATGTGGATCTAGGTGCAGTGCCAGAGGAGGAACCCGGAGAAGAAGAGCCCGAAGAAGAGTCTGAAGAGGCACCGGAAGAAGAACCCGAAGACGAGCCAGAAAGAGATCCAGAAGTAGAACCAGAGCATGAACCAGAGGATGAGCCAGAGGAAGAGTCAGAAGAGGAGTCTAAAGAGGAGGAGCGAATTGAGGTTCTGTTAGAGTCGGGTGATGAGGACAACCCGATTAAGATCGAGGCTGACTCTGAGCCCTCAAAGGAGCAGGTGGCTCATGGGGAATCAGATTCGAGTTCTGGGGAGTTTGACTCAGAGTGGACATCATCCAGGGGACGTAAGGGCTAGTTTAGGGGTAGAGTGAAGGTTTTGAAGTGTCCCATTTTTTGAGCTAGAGTATTCCCAGACTGCTGATCCTTTTTGTTATCGGTGGAGTAGACTTTAGAAGCCGGTGTGCATGTATATTATGTGTATTGTAAATGGAGTGTAATGAATTAGTTTGACTCGGAAGTGAATGTATATATATTCTCCCTATTACCCCTCTCAAAGTATTGTCTAGGTGTGTTGTTTCCGCTAGTGCTTTATCTCTATGACGTAAGGGGTCGGCGACATCCTGGGACGTCGCGATATTCGACTATAGAGGTATATTGCGAGCTCGATGGGGTTCGGGGCGTGACATCACGATTTGAATTGGTATCAGAGCAAGGACAGCTCGATCTAAGTTAGTCGAAGCCTGGAGTGATAAGGAGCGGATACCCTGGGGTAGTCATCTAGGGAGACCTTAGCGAGTCATAGGTGTGGAATGAGGTACGCGTGCCTCCAGACTGTTTGTTGTGATTGCTGAGTGAATTGAGTGTTATAACGATTGGAATGCAGGTGCGTCTGGACCTGAGGTAAGTGCGCAGATTTTATTGATTGTGGCCTTGTGCTGTTTTGATTAATTACCTGCTAAGTGAATTATTGTGTTAATTCGCTGCTTAGGAATAGACTGGTATAGTTGGCCTAGGTTTCTAATTCCTGAGTGAAATTATAGCAGGTAGGTGAGCGATAGAAAATCGTGAGGATGAGTTCGAGAGGTAGAGGAATAAGGGGTCCATCATGTTCATGAGCCCGACCTGCAAGAGATCCGAGAATGGATGCGGTGATGAGGACCCTAGAGGAGATTGGTAATCTGATAGAACGGCAGACTCAGGAACGAACTGCCACTATTGCCCAAGCTGCTGAGGCCGCTGTGGCCACCGCCACCAATAATAACAATGGGAATCAAGGGCAGGGGCAAGTGAATGTGAATAGGCAGATGCATCAACTAGTTGAGCAGTTTTTGAAATTAAAGCCCCCTAAGTTTGATGGTAAGGGCGACCTTGAGGTTGCATCACTTTGGGTAGAGGAGTTAGAAAAAGCCTTTGAGGTACTAGGGTGCACCGAAGAAGAGAAAGTGACCTAGGCAGTGTACCAACTCCAAGGAAATGCAAGTGGCTGGTGGAAAGCCACCAGAGGAAGGGTGTTCCTTGCTGGTGCCGCCCAGACTTAGGCGATGTTTGTGGAAGTTTTCAATGGTAAGTATTTTTCTGAGAGTGCCCGGGAATAAAATGAGCCGAGTTTATGAGGCTTCGTCAGGGATAGAAGACAGTAGATCAGTATGAGGCTGAATTCGCTCGATTATCTAAGTTTGCCCCAAGGATGGTGGAGGACCCGTTGGATAGGGCTCAGAGGTTCCGAGATGGTTTGAAGCCGGACCTTCGCAGCCAAATGATTTCGTTGAATTTGAAGGATTATAACGAGATTTATGATCGGGCCTAAGCGATCGAACGTGACTTAGCGGATAGGGCTGCCGCTTCTGGGTCAAGATTTGCACCGGGTAGGGACAATCGCCACTTTGGGAAAAGGCCAATGGCGAGTAATCGACGTTTTGTCCCTCCTGCTAGGAGGAATATCGGGAAACCAAACCGTTTACAGAATGGTCCATGTCGGGTGTGTGGGGAAAGACATGGAAATAGACCTTATCCGAACAGGGGCGGAGCATGTTTCGGATGTGGCGGGATTGGCCATCAGATAAGGACTTGCCCTAACATCAGGCAGAGTAGGTCGCCTGTGTTGCCGCCACCTCGGAACGGGAACCAAATTGGAGCTACCCCGTCGGCTAAACAGAATAGGCCACCGGCCCAAGGACGGGTGTACGCCATGGCAAGGAGAGAGATTGAGAACGCGCCAGGGGTATTCACAGGTATGATTTCTCTATGCGATCATGCTACATATACTTTGTTTGACCCTGGGGCGTCACACTCATTTATATCAGAACAGTTTGTTAAATTGACTGGTTTATAGCCGCAATTGCTTGATGTTGTGTTATGTGTTACCACTCCACTGAATGATAAGGTGCTAGTCTCGTTAGGATGCCCGAATTGTAAGATTGTGATTGGAGATAGGGAGGAAATGATGAATCTAGCAGTTTTAGCCATGTATGACTTCAATGTGATAGTGGGTATGGATTGGTTAGTTAATCAAAGGGCTGTTGTGGATTGTAGTAGCAAGGTGATACAATTTAATCCGATTGGACATCCGAAATTCGAATTTATGGGAAACCGAGGGGGAACCTCGATCCCTTGGATTTCGTCGCTAGAAGTGACTAAGTTGTTGAACGAAGGGTGTCAAGGATTTCTAGCAGCTGTGATTGATTCAACGGCTGAGGAGCCGAGGCTAGAGGACATAGCTGTGGTGTGCGATTATCCCGATGTCTTTCCTCAAGAATTGCCGGGATTGCCACCTGAAAGAGAAGTAGAGTTTGTAATCGAGTTGGCCCCTGAGACTGAGCCAATCTCGAAGGCACCTTATAGAATGTCGTTGTCAGAGTTAAAGGAGTTAAAGGTGCAAATGCAAGAGTTATTGGACAAAGGTTTCATTTGTCCAAGTGCGTCTCCATGGGAAGCGCCAGTCTTATTTGTGAGGAAGAAGGATGGGTCATTAAGGTTATGTATTGATTATCGGCAGTTAAATCAAGTGACGATCAAGAATAAATATCCCCTGCCAAGGACAGATGATTTGTTCGATCAGTTACAAGGAGCTTCGGTATTTTCTAAGATTGGTTTGAGAACAGGATATCATCAATTGAGGATTAGGAAAGAGGATATACCGAAGACGGCATTCAGGACGAGATATGGACACTATGAATTTACGGTGATGCCGTTCGGATTGACTACGCCCCTGCTGCCTTTATGGACTTAATGAATCGGGTGTTTAAGGAGTTTTTAGATCAATTCGTCATAGTCTTTATAGACGATATATTGGTGTACTTAAAGAGCTCGGAAGAGCACGAGTTTCATTTGAGTAAAGTTTTACAGACCCTAAGGGAACACGCACTGTACGCCAAGTTTAGTAAGTGCGAGTTCTGGCTCAATCGAGTAGCATTTCTTGGACACGTGATCTCTGGGGAAGGAATCTCAGTAGATCCAGCAAAGATTGAGGCTGTAATAAAGTGGCCTAGACCAACAACGGTGACAGAGGTTCGAAGCTTTTTAGATTTGGCAGGATATTACCGACGTTTCGTGGAAGGATTCTCGGCAATAGCAACACCTTTAACACATTTATTGAAAAAGGAAACAAGGTTTGAATGGACCGACAAATATGAAAGGAGTTTTCAAGAACTAAAGCATAGATTGACAACAGCACCGGTATTGACTATCCCATCAGGACCAGGAGGATATGAAATTTATAGTGATGCGTCATTGAAAGGATTGGGGTGTGTACTCATGCAAAATGGACGAGTAGTAGCCTACGCATCAAGACAGTTGAGACCACATGAGTTGAATTACCCGACGTATGATTTGGAATTAGCCCCAATAGTATTCGCCCTTAAGATTTGGTGACATTACTTGTGCGGAGAGAAATTCCAGATATATAAGGTCCATCAGAGTCTGAAATATTTGTTTTCTCAAAAGGAGCTTAATATGAGACAGCGTCGTTGGATTGAATTACTTAAGGACTACGATTGTGATATTTTATATCACCCCGGAAAGGCCAACCGGGTAGCCGATGCATTGAGTCGGAAGTCAAGCATCGCACACTTGATGGTCAAGGAATGGACTTTATTGGAAAGAGTGCGAGACTCGGAGTTTAAGTTTGAAGTAAGTCAAGTCTCGAGCTTAATTGCCACTTTAAGAATCGAATTAGAAATCTAGACTAAGATTAAGACTTTACAGTCTACTGATCAAGAAATTCAAAGTATTCTGGAAATGGATGCTACCAAGAGAAAGCCGGACTTCCAAGTATCCGAGGATGGGATCTTGAAATTCCGTGGATGGTTGTGCGTGGCTGACGATGCAGAACTTAAGGAAGAAATCTTGTCGGAAGCGCATCGTAGTAATTATAGTATCCATCCGGGGAGTACAAAAATGTATTAGAATTTGAGACAATATTATTGGTGGAATGGCATGAAGGTGGACATAGCTAAGCACGTGGCCAAGTGTCTGACGTGCCAATAAGTGAAAGCGCAACATTGTAAGCCCGGAGGATTGTTGCGACCTTTGGAAATCCCAGAGTGGAAATGGGAACATATTACTATGGATTTTGTAATGGGATTACCAAGGGGCCAAAGAGGCCATGATTCCATTTGGGTAATTGTCGATAGATTGACAAAGTCAGCGCACTTCTTGGCCGTGCGAAAAGACTTCGCACTGGATCGGTATGCTGAGTTGTACGTACAACAGATAGTTTGTTTGCATGGGGTGCCAGTAACGATAACTTCGGATCGTGATCCTAGGTTTACCGCCAACTTTTGGAAAAGTCTGCAGATGACATTAGGATCAAAGCTGCAGTTTAGTACAGCTTACCATCCACAAATAGATGGTCAGTCTGAGAGGACAATTCAGACTCTAGAGGATATGCTTCGGGCATGTGTGTTGGATTTTCAAGGCAAGTGGGAGGAACAATTGCCCTTAGTTGAATTCGCGTATAATAATAGTTTTTAGCAGAGTATCGGGATGGCGCCATTTGAAGCGCTATATGGCAGAGCATGTAAAACGCCCGTATGTTGGGACGAAGTTGGAGAAAGGAGTATAACCGGACCAGAATATTTCAACAGTCAGTTGAGGCAGTTAAGATTATTCGTGAAAGGCTGAAAACAGCTCAAAGCCGTCAAAAGAGTTATGCAGACAGTAGACGAAGACCTTTGGAATTTCAAGTAGGGGATCACGTATTCCTTAAGGTATCGCCCATGAGAGGATTATCCCGATTTGGCAAGGAAGGGAAGTTAAGTCTGAGATACGTGGGACCCTTTGAGGTTTTGGAAAGGGTTGGAGACTTAGCTTATCGCCTTGCATTACCGCCAAATTTGTCGCAAGTTCATAATGTATTCCACGTGTCGATGCTGAGAAAATATGAACCGGACCCAACTCATGTGTTGAACTATGAAGAAATAGAAGTTGACGACAAGGTGTCGTATGTCGAAAGGCCAATAAGGATCGAAGATCGGAAAGAACGAGTTTTAAGGAACAAGACGATCCCGATGGTCAAGGTTGTTTGGGAACATCACGGGATAGAACGCGCTATATGGGAAAGTGAAGAGTTAATACAATGTCAATACCCCCGCTTGTTTGAGTAGCTAGGTTGAATTGTAAATTTCGAGGACGAAATTTTTATAAGGGGGAAGAGTTGTGACATTCTGAAATTAGACCCACTTGGGATTTATGAAATGGATGATTTTATGGACGTGCTTGTAATTAGATCTCGCCCGGAACTGATCACTCCTGGGATACTAACCGTTAGGGAATGGCTAATTAGGGATTTAAATTCGCGCGACCAAAGAAACTCGATTGTGAACCGACTTTCGACCATAAAAATTATCAATGTGACATTTTGAGCCAGTGTAGGCCGATCCAAGGATAGTTAGGGATCAATTCGCCGCCGACATACAAGTGGATCACGGGTGATTCCGTTTGATCACGAGATGAATTGACAAATGACCTTAAACCTATACCAAACGATCGCGCCCGTCGGAACTAGCGATTGATCCTCGCGATTACGTGACACCGAGGTCGTCACGATCCGAGTGAACTTAAACGTGGCTTGATTCAGTATCGGCGACGGGTCGAATGTGCGAATTTCCCCAAAAGCCACCCGTTAGTTCGAGATACGCTCAAGTTACGTTAATTAAATTTAGTCATTAATTAAAGACCAAGATTGGGCAATGGAAATTATGAAAGTCACGACAGGATAATTGGACGACTTTGTTATTGGCTTAGTCGGCCTCAGATTTGTCCGGATTCTTCAGAAAATTCGAATTCTGGCAAGAAATGGAAAATGATAGTTTTACCCTTGGGACTTTGTTAAGGCCAAGTATATTGTGAGAAGGGCATTTTGGTCATTTCACACTAACTTTAGAGATAAAAAATTTTGGACAATTTTACCCTTGGAAATTTTGTGAAATTCCAATTTTGCCCTTGGATATTTTTTGTAAGGATTAATCTTGGCCGTTGATCTTAGGATAAGGTTTAATCGTGGCCGTCGATTTGGAAATAGAGAGGAGGGTAGGATGGTCTTTTCCTAGGGGGTTGGACACCAATTATTGGTGTAAATTAGACTATTTATCTCATTTTCTCTCTCTCCCTCTCATTCTCTCACTCTCTCGGTAATCTCTCTCTTCTTCACCCCTCTCTCGGCCGACCTCCCCCTTTCCCTCTCTCCCACCGTGAAGTGGCCAGCCGGCTACACCCATCACCGCCGTCCGGTCGTCCTTGAAGCCACGGTCTCACCACCATCACCACCGCCGTCCCTCTCTCTCTCCCCTGTTTTTCCCCCTCACCAAAATACCATCACTAGCCACCCTTTTTCAGCCAAGAAAGCCAGCAGACAATCGCCACCGTTCGCCGCTGCTCGTGACCGCCGGTGAGTCGCGATAACCCTTACCGCTTGTCGCCGCCGCCGCTGCTATTTTCTTTCTGTCCAGCCACCATTGAGGCCTCGATTTCGCCTAGGAATCACAAGTAAGTGATACCCTAACCCTCACCTAGGATAACAAGTATTTTCGGGTTAGTTCGGGGCCGTTTTAGCAAGCTTTAGGGGTTATTCGTAGAGGAATGGTTGGACTGCTTTGGCTAAGTTGTTGGGATGAAATTGTGATGATTTTTTAGGTGGATTGGAGGTTAGAATTGATTGATTTTGTGATTGGAATGGTTACGAGTGATTATTGTGGCTTATTGCGTGAAAAACGAGCCTAAATGTGCCGTTATGGTAATTTTCTGTGGTGGCCGAATTACTGTTCATTCTGTGGCCGAATTGGTGTATATTGGTGATTAAGATATAGTACGTGTTGGTTTGGAGGTTGTCGATAGGAGTACGACACCCGTGAATGGTGAATTTGGCTTAAAATGCAAAAAACTCGAGTTAATTGTGCACGTGCGAATTGAATTGGATTGGCTGGAAATTTGGCATGTTTGTGTGTCAATTGAGCATGTGAAATGCGTGAGGTTCGATGCGTGCATGGGCTGAATTAGATCGGTTGGTAATTTGACATATCGGTGTGTCAATCGAGCATGTTCGTATGATGTTCGAGCGAGTGAACGGCTGAAAAATTTATGTGATATATCGTGCGTGTAGTCACGAAAATCCCTGAGGCGTGTACTGTAACGCAGGGAATTGAGCCGTCCTAAGGCGTGTACTTTAACGCGGGACAATGCCCGGTATTGCCGGAAGACCGCCAACCTGAGGCGTATACGTTAACACGAGTTGTGCCGTAGGTGGAGGATGTTGAGCCTGAGGCGTGTACTATAACGCGGGCAAGAGACATAGCCTGAGGCGTGTACTGTAACGCGGGCTAAGAAGCGTTGTGAAATTGAGACGATCGTTTGTGAACCATCGATTGAAAGTGGACCTGGTGCGTAATTACACGGGTCTTTGACAAGTTTAAAGAGAATAGTGTGGTGAGACGTGAACGAGTGTGTGAAATGTGGAATTGGAAATGCCATATGTTTGACTTTTGTCTCTCGACATGAAAATTTATTTGGAATGTGCATGTGGTTGGAATTTGTGTAATTGTGACTAACGTTCAGATTGTACACATTAAAAGCCCAGGTAAGTGCAATTGTGTGCCTGTGATGTACTTATTGAGTGTTATTGTGTTTGGACTTGTTTGGAGGTACGTGTTAGCCTAGGTGGGGTTTAAGGTGTTTACTTGCTGAGTTGTGTCTCACGGTTGTTTAACCAAACCATTTTAGAACCCCAGCCTGAACCATGAATCTTCCACCGCCGCCGCCTCAGCGTTTTGGTAAACCGATGCACACCGAACATAACGTGGTAGAGTATCCGATAGATGAGAATATGGCTTGGATCAAGCATACTACCGTAGTCTGGATAGATATAGGACAACCCCTCTGGCAAGCCCACACCTATACCGCCTGGTGTTTTCGGGATGGGATGGATGAGTTTGGCCCTGTCCGTGGTTTTGATGTCCCTTTCGACGGAGTGGGAGATTGGGATCCGTCAGCCATACCTCCTCCTGATGGGGAGATGACTAGCCTGGATACTAGTCTCGCACAGTCAGGGCATCAACACATACCCGCAGCACCTAAACCTTCAGTGGCTGAGCCTGATCCGGAGCCGGAAGAATCACAGGCAAGGTATGATCCGATGGGTGTGGATCTAGGTGCAGTGCCAGAGGAGGAACTCGGAGAAGAAGAGCCTAAAGAGGCACCGGAAAAAGAACCCGAAGACGAGCCAGAAGGAGATCCAGAAGTAGAACCAGAGGATGAGCTACAGGAAGAGCCAGAAGAGGAGTCTGAAGAGGAGGAGCGAATTGAGGTTTCGTTAGAGTCGGGTGATGAGGATAACCCGATTGAGATCGATGCTGACTCTGAGCCCTCAGAGGAGCAGGTGGCTCAGGGGGAATCAGATTCGAGTTCTGGGGAGTCTGACTCGGAGTGGACACCATCCAGAGGGCGTAGGGGCTAGTTTAGGGGTAGAGTGAAGGTTTTGAAGTGTCCCATTTTTTGAGCTAGAGTATACCCAAACTGCTGATCCTTTTTATTATCGGTGGAGTAGACTTTAGAAGCCGATGTGCATGTATATTATGTGTATTGTAAATGGAGTGTAATGGATAAGTTTGACTCGGAAGTGAATGTATATATATTCTCCCTATTACCCCTCTCAAAGTATTGTCTGGGTGTGTTGTTTCCACTAGTGCTTTATCTCTCTGACGTGAGGGGTCGGCGACATCCTGGGACGTCGCGATAATCGACCACAGAGGTATGTCGCGAGCTCGATGGGGTTTGGGGCGTGACATTGTTCCTCTGGCAAAGCTCGAGTTTTGCTAGAGCTCAATTAGGGTTCGAAGAAAATGAGTGCTCATCGGGGCATTGGGAGAGTGGACATGGATGATGGATAGTCCGACTTAGCTACAAACGTCGAGCCAAGGTGAAGATTTGTTAATATATGTTTTAAGTTACTCAAGGAATCCAATTCAAGTAAATTTCCTAATCTGGGTAGGATTCTTAGTTTGAATAGGTTTCCTAAAAGGAGTTCCTTCTTTTGGATATAAATGATGAATATATAAAAGATGTAATTTTACTCGGTGGAGAGAAATATTAGAGTAAATAAGAAGATTGTTAAGATTTCATGTCTGAAAGTTTTCCAAGTGATTTCTTTGTAAGAAATTGTAAAATAACACTTGTACGTTTGCTTTGGATGTAATTGGAGATTGAGAAATACTTGAGTCAGCAAGCGATTGTAAGTTATGTACTCTCCGAATTCATAGTGGATTTTTTTTGGGGGAGCTTTCCCGTAGAATAGATATTGACACTTGGACAAAACCATGTGAATATCCTGTGACATTACCATTCCTTGTTAATTTCATCAATAATTTTGTTCTCTCACTTTTGACATAAATTACAAAATTAGTTAATTTCCGCATCATTTTTACAACAGTTCAAAACTCTACCCTCGAATTTCGATTTGCAATGATGTGCTGTGTATTAAATTTTAAAAAAGGTGATATTTCACCTCCCAAGCTTTCAGTTGTGCAGTTGAAGCTAATTTCGATTGCATTTTTCCAATAGAAAGTGACCATAAAATTGCTCAGATTTCACTTTGGTGCCCCTAGTCTAGTCATTATCATATGTCATCCATCATTTACATATCATTGCGTAGACTACATGGTGCACAACAAGTTATCGCGTAGGCTTAATCTAATAGGTTATATCAATCCTACATTAAGAAACAGTAAGAACAGCGGGTCCCAAAACAAATACTTGCCACCTGCCTTTAATAGAATAAGTTTATATTCCAATATTTCTCTACGATATTATTAGCAATGCACTCTGATGAACAGAATTTGTTATCTGTCAATTTCCAATTCATTAGATTACTACTTTGATTCTACTAAGCAGGATCTTGCTTGCAATTGTAGCCGTTGGATTACCACCAATTGAACATCTGACAAAGACAAATATTGGCAAAAATACATAGGAGAGGAGACCATGGCTCTTCTTCTTTCCATGATTCCGTGCCCGCGCAGCAAGACCAAGGGATTCATCAACGTAAAGATGAGTTCTTGCTTCACCATCTCCCTCTCTCTCCTCTTCTTCTTCATAAGTTTTGTAGGTACTGAATCAGCCCCTACGTTTCTACGGCATTACTGCCCAAACACTACCCTCTTCACTCCCAACTCCACCTACGAATCCAACCTCAACACCCTCCTCTTTTCCCTCTCCTCTGCTGCCACTGACAGCGCCGATGGCTTCGCCAAAGCCACTGCCGGCCAAAACCCTCCCGACCAGGTCTACGGGCTCTTCCTCTGCCGTGGCGACGTCGACACAGCCACGTGCAACGACTGCATGGCCACTGGAAAACAGGATATACTCGAAAGATGCCCTGACCAGCGAATCTCTGTGATCTGGTACGATGAATGTATGTTGAGGTACTCCGATGGACCCATCTACTCGGTCATGGAACAAGTGCCTTCTCTCACGATGTACCACACCGGGAACATCACCAATCCAACCCGGTTCATGCAAGTCCTGGGTGAGACCATGGATGACATCACCGCGAGGGCTTTGGTCTGCAAGTCGGGGAAGAAAGTCGCAGTCGCGGAGGTGAACTTCACTAGCTTGCAGAAGCTATACACGCTCGCGCAGTGCACGCCAGACTTGACGGTGATGAAGTGCAACACGTGCCTCCGGGCGGCAATCGCAGGCCTCCCCCAGGGGAAGCAAGGTGGGAGGACGTTCACTCCAAGCTGCAGCATGAGGTTCGAGCTGTACCCATTTTATAATGCCTCGGCCGTGGCGGCCCTGGTGCCTCCGCTGTCCGACCTTCCATCTCCTCCTTCTCCCGTGACCAGACGTAAAGGTACGTGTATTTTTTTGTTATTTGTCTTCCACTATAACAGAAAGATCTGTCCAATTTAATTTTATTTTGGTAAACTCCTTATTCTATATAGTTTAAATTCTTGAATTGATTTTTTTAAGGGAAAAGAACATCACAAGTGTCATAGTTCTCGTACAGGGTACCCTAAATTGAGTGGCATCTAACTTTCAAAGAACGTTCACTTGAGTGACGTCTGACGTGTTATTAATTTAATATAAAATCGTCCGATATGATTCACCAGGGAAATGATGTCATCAAAAGCGTGCAGAAAAAAGTCGTTTTGCCCTTTATTATCCCAAATTGACGAATTAGGGCTAAGTCCAACTCAAACCTAACCCTGACCCTAAATTAGGTTCGACGGCAGCCAGTCTTTATCTTGCGGGTGCTGCCAAAGGTCGCCTTTGGTACGAGGGCGCCGCTGCTGGTCCCCGAGGCTCGCCACAATGGAAATCCTTCTGATTTATGGTAACATAGCTTTCTCTTCGTGGGATTGACTGGTAATTCGGGTAGTGAATATTGTAGATTTTCCCATTGAGGCTACATGCTCAAGTAGCAGCGCCTAGGACCATGCGTAATAGGGTGTGCAATGGGCTCGTGGCGATTTCCTTCCTCTCAATTTCCTGAGCAATCACTTGGTTGTCAATTTGGGGCAATAAAGGGCTAAACAACATCGTCACTGCACACTTTTGATGATATCATTTTCCTAGTCAGCCACATTGAGTAATTTTATATCAAATTAATACCGCGTTAGATTTTTCGACAAGGAAAATAGTTAGAGTCACTCAATTGAAAGTATTTTTAGAAAATTATGATACTCAAGTGATCGCTTGAAAAGTTATTGCATCAAAGTAAACACTGTATTAGAGTTATGGCATTTGTAGTGTCATTTTCCCTATTTCAAATGCCTCTTGTTGAGGTAAGCCTACGACAATCAACAAGTCATTTTTAAGTTAAACGGCAATAAGAAAGAAATAAGGGTAGTTGTCAGAGTAACTGGAATGAAAATTTAACTCCGAAATAACCTTACTTAAATCAAACACAATCAGCGCAAAATTTGTGAATGATCAACCTAAACCCAAAACTACGCAGTTCAAATATGGAAGAACCAATTCAAGGAGAATGAAAAGCTTGAATCAATACAGATGATTGTTTTCCACTCTGTAAGTCCTTAGCAACTTTATTTAGCCAAATCTACAATATCACAAACTGGTATGTACTTACAACATAATATCATGGGTTTTAGCTTTGTCAACTTAGGACGAATAATAAGGGCCATGTAGCCAGACATCACCCAATTCTTTAATACAACAGGAACAGTGGACACATTCAAGTTCGGCAGATGACTTCAATATCTTAACTCCTGAATGTCTCGATATCCTCATAATCTATAAGGACAAAGGAAAAAAGCAGCAAATACTAGGAAGGATCCAAATATTATCTGCCAAAACTGCGTCAGCTTCTAACAGTGGAGTAAAAAAGCCCGGCCTTAGCAGGTCATGGAGGCTACAATACTTTCGAAAATGATTGATGTAGAGAGCCACAGTTCTGACTGAAACCATTTTACTATTGCCGAACGAAGCACTTTGGTCATTAAAAATCTATATCGCAATGGAATGTTGGCATTATGTGATGCACTTGAACTGAGGAAGCCACTATGTATCCTGGCCCAACTGAAAACTAATTTATTCTATAAAATGAACCTATTTGAAGCAGACTCAAAGAGAATCTACATACTTTAAGCTTGATTCATAGGCCTTGCTTCGCAATAATGCTGTAGGGAAAAAGGACGCTATAAGTGCCATTATTTTCATACAGAGTACACTTTGGTGTCATAACGTTTTAATCCATCACTTAATTTTTATATTTTTATTTTTTTAAAATGTTCATTTGAGTGACTCCTATGATTTCCTTTACCGAAGAATCCGATGTGGTCTTAATTAATATAAATTATCCAACGTGGGTCGCTAGGAAAACGATACCATCAAAAGCCCGTAGAAACGATGTCGGTTGGCCTTTCTTTGCCCAAATTAACGGCAATGTGGTTGCTTGGAAAACGAGAGAAGGACATCTCCACGAGCCTGCTACACACCCTATTACCCATGGCCCCAAGTGCTACTGGCCGCAAATGGAAAATCTCCGATATCAAATCCAAAATTCTGGTCCAATGCCCATGGGAAGAAAGCTACGATACCACAAATCGGAAGGATCACCATTGTGGCGGGCCTTGAGAATCAGCAGCGGCGCTGCCTTTGGCGCCTTCGCTCCAAGGGCATCCTTTGGCGGCACCCGCAAGATAAAGATTCTCCACCATTGGACCTAATTTGGGGTTACTGTTTGAGTTGGATCTAGCCTTAATTCATCAATTTGGGTCAAGGAAATGGCTAAACGATATTGTTTCTAAACGCTTTTGATGATATTATTTCCCCGGTGAGTCATGTCTAACGGTTTTATATTAAATTAATGTCACATCAGATGTTCCGGTAATACTTAAATAAACTTGACATTTTTAAAAGTAATGACACTCAAGTAATTGACTAAAAATTTTCGACACCAAAGTGAGCGTCTTACAAAAGTTATGGCACCGGACGTGTCATTTTGGCGATTCCGTGTTTATCCTTTTGATCTGCTTATAAGAGAAGTTTTGCAAGGCATATTTTCACAAATACTTCTTGAATCTATTCCACATTGTTCCAATGACTCTGCACTTGTGTTCTTTACTCGTCTTCTACCTGCTTCAAGCTCTTCAAAGCAGCACAATTTACAACATAACTGCATCAAGTCCACTGGTTCAGAACCAAACCCTTGTCTCTAGTAGTCAAATCTTTGAGCTCGGGTTCTTCACGCCTAATGGATCAGCAAAGCAGTACGTTGGAATATGGTACAAGAACATGACTCCATCCAAAGTTGTATGGGTGGCCAACAGGGGCAAGCCACTTGGACACACAGATCAATCTGCGAGTTTAATAATTGGTGAAGATGGAAATCTGAAGCTTCTTGATGGGCAACAAAACAGTGTGTGGTCTACTAATGTCTTGGCAAAGTCGAATTATTCTACAGCAGTGCTTTCAGACTTTGGAAACTTCGTTCTTCAAGACAGGAATGCGAACATAATGTGGGAAAGCTTTGATGAGCCAACCGACACTCTCCTGCCAAACATGAAGATCGGAGTAAACGTGAAAACAGGAAAGAAACGAAACTTGATTTCCTGGAAAGGCGAAGATGATCCCTCGTTCGGAAGCTTTGTCGTAGGATTTACACTGGAGACACCGCCTCAGCTTTTCAGTTGGAATGGATCAAGTCCTTACTGGAGAAGCGGACAGTGGGAAAAAACCAAGTTCATCGGAATACCGAAAATGGACAACACATACATAAATGTCCAGCAAGATAATGTCCAGGGAACACAATATTATTCCCTCAATAATTACAACAACTCCATCTTTGGATATGTTTTCATCTCATCTGAAGGATCTCTAAAGGCGGTTAGTTGGGCCAATCACTGGTTAGCATTCTGGAAGGCACCGGAGCCAACTAACCCTTGTGAAATTTATGGAATATGTGGCCCCTTTGGAGTTTGCAACTCGTCTAGTTCACCTATTTGCAGATGCTTAAAAGGTTTTAAACCAATATCAGACGAAGAATGGAACAAAGGAAACTGGACCAGAGGGTGCCTTAGGGAAATGGAATTGAATTGTCAGAAATCCGCAAGCACAGCAACTTCAACGACTGTCGAAAAAGATATGTTCAGGAAAATGGAACAAATGAAATTGCCTGATTCCGCTGATTATTTATTGATAGATGATGCAGAAAGATGTCAAAGTTGGTGCCTAGCAAACTGCTCGTGCTTGGCCTTTTCTTATGTGAATGCTATAGGATGTATGGCTTGGAGTAAAGACCTCCTAGATACTCAGCAATTCTCCACGGGTGGCGAAGACCTATTTATTCGACTTGTGGATGCGGGTGTGGGTGCGGGTGCGAGTGCGAATACAGGTTCAAAAGGTTGAATTAATATGCCTTTGGTTTTGCACTGCCTATGGTTCTTATAATATATTTTCCTAGGTTCAGGTGTACCTACGCGGACAAAACTTATCATCAGCCTAAGTACTGTTTCTGGCATCATCTTATTTGGAGCTGGTATTTCAGTCTGTTGTCTTTCAAAGTGGAGAGGTAATAAAAGATATACGGTTTGTTGCTGTCTTAAGGGTGATTTTGCACTAACTGCAATATAAGAATCTTGAATTAATGGTAAAACCATGGCTTCAGAAGCTAAGCAGTTACTACTATAGAAACACTGCTCTGCTTCTAATGTTCTCATGCTTATCTTGAGTTGATTTCGTTCTATCTTTAAAATGCAGGGAAGTTGAGGAAAATGACAATCTCGAGGCTCTTTAGGTCAGTGGCTGAAGCCAGCAAATCAGAAGAACTGCTAAGGCAAACTGCATGGAAAGAGCAAATGAAGGAAGATGATGCATCGAAATTGGTGGTTTATGATTTTGATAGCATACGCCTCGCGACAGACAACTTCGACGCGAAAAACAAACTCGGGCAGGGAGGGTTTGGCCCAGTTTATAAGGTAAAAGAAAAGCCATCTACGAGGGAAATGAAGAGATCATCCAAGATCTGATAGTGCTGTTCGTTTTTGAAACAGGGAAAACTGAACAATGGTAAGGAGATAGCAGCGAAGAGACTTTCGAGCGGCTCAGGCCAAGGCATAACGGAGTTCAAGAATGAGATCCTTCTAATATCCAAACTTCAACACCGAAATCTGGTGAGACTCCTCGGTTGCTGCACTGAAGGAGAAGAAAAGATTCTTGTGTATGAGTACTTGCCGAACAAGAGCTTGGACGCCTTCCTTTTTGGTTTGTCTCACTCTTTGAAGAACTTATCTCTGCTTTCAACAAAATCCATTACTGAAACTAGACATTTCTTCTGTTTGCAACCTTTTTTAGATTCAAAAGTGAAGAAAAATCTTGGCTGGAGCGTACGCTTCCGCATTATCCAGGGGGTAGCAAGAGGGCTGCTCTACCTCCACCGTGATTCTTGCCTTAGGGTCATACATCGAGACTTGAAAGTGAGCAACATTCTCTTGGATGAAAAGATGAATCCCAAGATTTCTGATTTTGGGCTGGCGCGGATGTTTGAAGGCACTCAAGTTTTGGTAAATACTCACAAAGTTGTGGGGACACTGTAAGCTTTCTTACTCATGAGGCGATACATCACCTTGAAAGCTTATTAGCAGTATAATGTGCTCACCTTCCCTTCATACATGTTCCTACTGTTGCTTTACTATTAATGAGAAAAATCTTCCATGTACATCTTGAAAGATTTTGATGGAACCACTACCAACTGTTCTAAAAGCTTAAACTGTTAAGTAAAGACGTGATTTATTATTTTAAATATTCCAACACTCCCCCTCACGCTTAGTCAAGTCTTTTTGCCAGTATTAAGCGTGGAAATATTTAGTTGAGGAGGCAAATAAGGGCTTCAAAGATTCGAACTCAGGACCTCCTGCTCTGATACCATGAAAGATTTTGATGGGACTACTACCAACTGCTTTAAAAGTTTAAGCTGTTAGATAAATACGTGATTTATTATTTTAAATATTCCAACACACCCAATGGTTCCAATATGTCCGTTTGCTCCGAGGTAATTATAGACCAGCGCTTCATGCAAATGCTAAAAGATATGAGAAATACAGTACGCTTCGAGTTGGAAGTTTATCACCCTCCAATTTTCTCACCTCTCATGTCATCGTTATTTAATCTATCAATTTTTTGTTTGAACTGTACTTCAGGAACCATCCACTTATGATATTTTGTCTGCAGTGGCTACATGTCTCCCGAGTATGCCATGGGTGGGACATTTTCTGAGAAATCTGATGTTTATAGCTTTGGGGTACTGCTATTGGAGATTATCAGCAGCAAGAAGAACACAAGTTTAGATTACCCCGGGCAGCATCTCAATCTCGTCGCTTATGTAAGTGCGAGATCTGACTTCGAATTATTGTACCTCCATTTCAGTTTCCAACCATGGGTAGTCCTTGAAATAATCTAACAATCGACCATTTGTTACAGGCATGGCACTTGTGGCGTGAAGGTAGAGAATTGGACCTGATGGATGCAGCCATTGCTGACGCATTTTCGACGTCAGAAGTAATGAGATGCATTCAGGTAGGGCTTCTCTGTACGCAAGACCATGCCACAGATAGACCCAACATGTCGGTTGTGGTTCTGATGCTGAATGGGGAGTCCAATCTTCCGCAGCCGAAGCAACCGGCATTTATATTTCAAAGCTCGCCGGTTCATGAAGTCCAATTACAAGAAGGAAGTATCCGGTCCATGAATACCATCACCATTACTACGGTCGAAGGAAGATAAAATTCTCATATGCATATGCAATCTTTTGTTGCATTTTTATGTGTAATAATGACGTAAATATAGAGATTGTGAGGGAATCTGAGTTGCTAGCTCTCTAGTAGGATAGTTTTACATGTGCATAGACGCACAAAAGTTATGAACGTCTATACGCATGGGGATTATATCAACCCTTTTTGCATGTAGAAGTGTTTTCCATCTCAACATTCCCAGTTGCATCCATAATAGTCTTTTTGTGGAATTTCGGTGCCACTTGGGGTTCCGTCAAAGAGGCTAACTGTTGATAGTTAAATATTCGTTTAAAAGATCATTTATGCATTTGAAATTTTTAAGGATCAAATCCTCTTTCAAAAGACAGAATTTGATCCCTAAGCAAAAACAAGGGAACATGACACCATAAGTGCTATAATTTTCATACACTGCTCACTTGAGTGTTATAACTTTTTTTTAATCACTCAAGTGTCATAACTTATGTACGGCGTTCAATTGAGTGCTATAATTTTTTTTCCGATCACTTGAGTATCATATAACTTTTCAATCGATCACTTGAGTACTATAATTCTCTAAACACTTTCACCACAAATGTTATGCCAAGTCAGATTTTTGGCACTTAGGTGAATGTTTTAAACAAAATTTGGCATTTAAGTGATCAATTAAAAGTTGTGGCACTTAAATGAATGTTTTTTTATAAGTTGTGGCAGTTAAGTGGTTGAAAAAAAAAATAATGACACTCAAGTGAGCGTCGTACGAAAGTTAAGACATTTGTGGTGTTTTTATGCCCAAAAACAACGATCCTGCACCATCTTGCATTGACATTTCTATTTGCACATCTTTGCAACTAGAAACAAGGGACATTGTGGTCTTAGTATCTTGGACCCTATGGCAAGATTTAGGGATCACAAATGCATTTCACAAAGGTTAGGAATTAAATTAGCCGATAACAACGAAATTCAACCCCTAACCGAAAACATCGATATTGCGTCATCATGCATTTACATTTCTCATTGTATTTCTTTTGCACGTAGAAACTACGGACAGTCTAATTTTAGGATATTAGACTCGGAGGCAAGAACTTTGATCAACAAAGTTGCCAAAGCTCACGAACCCTTCGAAACCACAGTTGGACTCAACCTTTTTATCGATAAATTTGGCTTAGCTTCTCTTGCTTGATTCAAGGCCCAAACGAACTTGGAAACTTGCAAATTATGTATCACAATGAGCGTCTTTGAGTCTATTTTTTCTAGTGGTATGTGGCTCGTGGCTAAGTCCAAGAAGGTGTAGTTTCCCAAATTCACATTAATCCAAGGTGTCGGCTAATCCCTACATCAAGCGAGCAATCCAAAAAATAGTGATTTAAGGCCATCGAAGTAGGACTTCCCGATATTCGTTTGGCCTGAAAATTTTACACAATCTATATCTACTCCACTCTGGATTTCAGTAAAGATGGACGAATGACGACCATGTAATGGCCGCTTCGGTGCCACTAGGCAATTTGCCCAAGCCCGACCCAGGACCCAAGTTGACTGATTTTAGTGGCTAACAGGATCCCCCAACTTAAGGGCCGGCTGTATGCTTTTTGATTGTCTTTGATGAGACTTGATGACGCTTGATTGACATTGTAACTTGATTGACAAGGGTCAAACAAAGACTCAATGGATGAAGGCTTGAAATGTTGGACAAAGACCAATGGACACTAGGGATTTGAACCGGTGGATATTGGCTAAAACCGTTGGGCAACAACCGGCTTGGTCGGTCACTATGTAAAGGGATTCAAGATTCTCTCTCATTTCCATCGTCATTTTCAAGCTCATTCTCTAGTCTTCATCTCCCTCAACTCTCTCTAGCCATGAAAAGCCATAAAACCGTGAGCTGAGGAGCCCAAAATCGTGAGTAACGAGTGAAGGTTGAGGAAACTCAAGCAAACTGGTGTCGGTTTGTCGCGACCTACCCTTGCGGTTGCACCACCTCGGGGTTTGACTAATGGATTATTAACCCTAGACTTAACTCGGGCTCTCTCAAGCCCATACCAATTTGCGACTTTTGGTTCAAGTTATTTGTGACATTCTGAAATCTGACCCACTTGGGATTTATGAAATGAATGATTTTATGAACGTGCTTGTAGTTAGATCTCGCCCGGAACTGATCATTCATGGGATACTAACCGTTAAGGAAAGGCTAATTGGGGATTTAAATTCGCAAGACCAAAGAAACTCGATCGTGAACTGACTTCGACCATAAAAATTGTCGAGGTGACATTTTGAGCCAATGTAGGCCGATCCAAGGATAGTTAGGGATCAATTCGCTGCTGTCATATTAGTGGATCGCTGGTGATTTCGCTTGACCACGAAATGAATTGACGAATGACCCCAAACCTATACCAAACGATCGTGCCCGTCGGAACTAGCGATCGATCCTCGCGATTAAGTATCAACTGAGGTCGTCACGACCCGAGTGAACTTGAACGTGGCATGATTCAGTATCGGCCATGGGTCAAATGTGCGAATTTCCCCAAAAGCCACCCGTTAGTCTGAGATACGCTCAAGTTACGTTATTTAAAATTTAGTCATTAATTAGAGACCAAGTTGAGCATTGAAAATTTAGAAAGTCACGACAAATCATTTGGACGACGTTGTTATTAGCATGATTAGCCTTAGAATTGTCCGAATCCTTTAGAAAAATCGAATTTCGGCGAGAAATGGAAAATGACCGTTTTACCCTTGAGACTTTGTTAAGGCCAAGTGTAAATGGGGAAGGGCATTTTGGTCATTTCACCCTCACTTTAGAAATAACAATTTTTGGACAATTTTGCCCTTGGAAATTTTGTGAAATTTCAATTTTGCCCTTGGATATTTTTTGTAAGGATTAATCTGGACCGTCGATCTTAGGATAAGATCGAATCTTGACCGTTGATTGGAAAGTAGAGAGAGGGGTAGGATGGTAATTTTAAAGAGAGAGACACCAATTATTAGTGTCAAGCCTATTTCTTCCTCTCTCTCTCTCTCTCTCTCTCTCTCTCTCTCTCTCTCTCTCTCTCTCTCTCTCTCATTTCTTCCTCACGGCAACCTCATTCTCTCTCTCACTCTCGGCAAACTCCCTCTCCCTCTCTCCCTTGGCCGAACCTCCCTTCCTCCTTGTGCCGCGTGACCAGATCAACCGCACGCCGGAGCCACCGCCGCCGCCGTGGCCGTTCGCCTCACACCACCCTCATCATCTCACTTCACCCTCTTTCCCTCTCTTTCTTGGCCTCTTAGATCAGCTCAGCTCCGCCGGAACAGCCGCCGTTCGCCCAAGGCCGCCGTGCGCTCGCCGGTCTCCTCGGCCGCTTGGTGTCGCCGCCGGTGAGTCGCCGGTAAACCTTACCGCGTCGCCGCTGCCGCTGCTGTTCACTCTCTATCCAGCCACCGTTGAGACCTCAATTTCGCGTAGGAATCACAAGTAAGTGATATCCTAACCCTCGCCTAGGATAACGGGTATTTTCGGGTTAGTTCGGGGCCGTTTTAGTGAGTTTTAGGGGTTAATCGTGGAACAATGGTTGGACTGATTTGGCTGAGTGCTTTGGGTGAAATTGTGATGAGTTTTTGAGGTGGAATTGAGGTTAGAATTGATTGGTTAGGTAATCGGAATGATTCCGAGTGATTATTGTGGCTTATTACGCGAAAAACGGGCCTAAATGTGCCGTTATGATGATTTTCTGTGGTGGCCGAATTACTGTTCATGCTGTGGCCGAATTAGTGCATATTGATGATTAAAATATAGTGTGTGTTGGTTCGGGGGTTGTCGGTAGGAGTACGACACCCATGAATGGCGGAATTTGGCCTAAAATGCAGAAATTCGGGTTAATTGTGCACGTGCGAATTGAATTGGGTTGGCTGGTTTGTGTGGCTATTGTGGCTTGAAATACACATGAAAATGTTGAATTTATGCCCATGTTAGTGGCTGTGATTGTGAGCCCAATGGAGGCCTTGTATGCTTGTTGAATTGTGAATTGATTGGTTGAAATGTGGACCGTTTTATGCACGCATGGACTGAATTAAATTGACTGGCAATTGACCATGATTGGGTGTTGATTGAGCATGTGAAATACGTGAGGTTCGATGTGTGCATGGGCCGAGTTTGATCGGCTGGTGATTTGGCATGTTGGTGCGTAAATCGAACGAGTGAATGAATGAGAAATTGTGTGAAATATCGTGCGTGTGGTCACGAAAATCCCTGAGGCGGTACTATTATGCGGGGAATTGAGCCGTCCTGAGACGGTACTATTACGCGGGATGATGCCCGGTATTACCGGAAGACGGCCAATGTCACGCCCCGTATCGTACGAAGCATGAACATCCGTTTATAGGTCGAAATGTGGTGCGACGCTCCCAGGTTACGTCACCGACCCGAAAACCCAAATAAGAGAAAACACGCCACATGCGGAAACGACGTATATATATTATATATATACACCCAGATAATTTAAAAGCAACCATGAATAGCAAGAACTAACCATTAACAACTGATTAAAAACAACATATGCATTCATTAAAAACACTTATATACAATATCCATTATAGACAAAATACAACAAAAGGGCCACTAAAACAAACAGGGATCGGTGGCCTAGGGGGATCGGACTAACCACTAGAGGCTACAGACAAAAAGGGGTTGGCCTCTACTCCTAACACTGAGATCTGCCCTAGGGCATCCAGTCGGGGTCAGATCCATACGTCTCGGAAGAACCCTCGGACTGCTCTGGCTCCTCCTCTGAACTCATAGCCTCACAATTCATGGCCGGAGATCTGAAATGTCGGTTTTACCACAACCGTGAGAAATCTCAGCAAGTACAAACCACTAATCCTAAACTAGGCGAACGTGCACCTCCAGAAGGGTAAATAAAACGCATCAAACAATGAACCAGTATAACATTAAAACATTCCCGGCTCACAGCCCAATTTACTATCTCAACCCTGCAGGTTAGGCATTTTATATTACCACGATAATCACAGCACAGGCGCAATCATACTCAATCACACGTGCGCCATACGCATGCTCATGCTCGTTAGTGTCAGCCTCACACACAAATCACCGGCACGCACCTCAGCCACATACACTGGCACACATTTGCCATGCTTATGAATCAGCTCAAACGACGCACGTTGGCACACTGCTCATTTTTATATATTATCAATCGACCCGAAGGTCACGACCCGAAGGCCAACAACACTTCACGGCCTGCGCCAAGGCGCTCATGGCCCGGTGTCTCTAGCCCGCGTAAAACGCATCAGGCGCAACACCGATCTCCTCACGAACCAGAGCCCGCGTAAAACGCATCAGGTTGGTCGTCTTCCGGACGAACCGGGCATCGTCCCGCGTAAGACACCTCAGGACGGCACGACCCGAAGGCCACGACCCGAAGGCCATAATTGAATAAAACGACCCGTAGGCCCGACCCGAAGGCCAACAGTTTGATAAAACGACCCGTAGGCCCGACCCGAAGGCCACAATTTAATAAACTCAAGTATGTACTTCAAAGCACTCAATTTCACTCGTAACACAACATACTTTGCGAGCTACATCCCGGGAATTCAAACCAATTGCCAATGCCAGAATGCCAAACACGATCATTCGACGATTAAACAAATTTAACGCATTCTCGGTACACCCAATTATCTCCAAATTGAATCCAATCAACTCAACGTTTACTCCGCACATTTAATCCAAAGCAATTCCACACGCCTAGGCCCGCCACGAGTAAATTCGATCTCGATAATTGTTTTTATCGACACGGGGCCACTTAATAGGATTAAACAAGTCCCAATCAACCCATAACATGACTAAATTTCCAGCCATTAATCCATAAACCATTTAATGCTCAACTTAGATAAATTTAGGCATTTTCGGTACTGAATGAACAGTACCAGGTCTAAGCACCAATTAGGCCTTAAGCCACGTTTAAATCATCTCATAAAGCCCCAATCACAATTACTAATTACCCAACCACCAAATACACTTAATTAGGCCTCAATTAAGCCTAATTAGCCCCTAAAAATGCCTAAATTCTTGCCATTAGTCAATGAATCAACTAAGTCCCAAATTAAGCAAAATAATGCCAATTTCGGTACTGATGAACAGTACCAGGGCAGCAGACTAATTAGGCCTTAATTCACCTCTAAACCACTTCATTAAGCACTAATTAGGTCCCCTAATCACTCCACACAACATTAGGCATATCTAGACCATGATTAGGCTTAATTAACCCCCTAATTACCCTCTAAAATGCACAAATAAACTAATTAAGGGTTTAGGGGTTTATACTCGCCTATTGATGACTCGGGACGACGAGAACGGGCGGTCGATCACCGACGCGCGGTAAGGATCGACGGCGGCGTTCCGGTTGCAAGCCGGCGGTCACGGCGCACGACGGGAACGACGATTCGCGGCTGTTCTTCACTGTTTGAGGCTGGAAATAGGGCCGTGTGGGTGGCTGAACAGAGGCGAGAGTGGCCGCCGGTGGTGCTTTGGATGGTGGCCAAGCGAGCTTCCGCCGGTACTGTTCGGCGTGAACACATCAGAACTTGTAAACGTGAACTGCAGAACGTAAACGGGAAAGAAGAAAGGAATTCTCGGGGGATTTGGCCGAATAAACTGAGAGGAGAGAGAGAGGGTCTGGTCAAAGTGAGTCAATAAGGTGTGGGTGGATTCCAAGTGTCAACATCTTGGCCATTTGGACAATTTTGCCCTTGATCCAAGGGCTAAGATTCAATCTAATCCAATTATTTAGGGGTAAAATGGTCATTGGTCCTTAACCCAAGCTGACCAGACCTGGTTTAGCCCTAACTCACCTTGGTTAGTCCCCTAATTAAATCCAAAATTCGGAATTGTCCAAAAATGGCCTAGGGGCATTTTCGTAATTTTTCGATCCCGAACCGAAATTCCAATTTTTGTCCATACCGGTCCTACATATTCATAGTAGACATAATCCGGTATCGGATCCTTAAAATTCATCCGTTAAGCCCTCGAAAACCAGTCCGAAAGTTTCGAGGGGTAAAACCGTAATTTTTCGTTCCGGGGTCGAAATTTCAATTTTTGGCCGTATGCACTCCAGACGTGCGTGGCCACCCCAAAATGGCATCGATTCCGAAAAATAATTTCGTTTGGGCCTCGGAAACGGGCATCGAGGTCCCCAGGGGCAAAATTGTAATTTTCCCCAATTTCTGTCGAAATTTCCGTTTTCAGCCGTACTAGTCCCAAACATGCGTGGCCACTCTAAAATGACGTCCGTCCTGCCAAATAGTCGTAATTACCCTTGAAATTTTGATATCAAAGTTCGGGCTCAATATCGCGATCGAAATAGCTCGTTTTGAAGTATTAGGGCCTCTCACTAACGGGCGGCTGTTTAGGTGTTACGCGTATTGACCTAGGATTGTCCGAGTCATGATGGCCTCGAATTTCGAGAGAACGAGAGGAATTATCACTAGCACCAGGGTCGCGATCGTTCGGATTAGAATCGGGATTCATTTGTCAGGCGTACTTTCGATCGTGCGGAATCACCCGCGATCCGATCGTACGTTACTGACGATATCAACCCGTCATTTTCCTAAGATCGGCCTATATTGGTTCAAAATATTTCCTCGGCGTTTCTCGAACTTGGCACTCAATCGCGATCGGGTCCTCGGTCCACGTACCTGTTCCTATTTAGCCGTTCCCAATTGGTTAGTATCCCGTGATTGATCAGGTCCGGGCGAGACTTACTAAAATCAAACAAGAATTAATGCACACTTTATTGGTCCCGGTAACGGGTCAAAATTCAGGATGTTACAACTCTTCCCCCCTTACAAAAATTTCGTCCTCGAAATTTGTAATCTACTCTTACTCCTCAAACAGGTGGGGATATTGACGTCGCATGGCCTCTTCACTTTTCTCAAACGGCACCTTCTGTCCATTGGTGTTCCCAGACAATTTGGCCACTAGGACTGTCTTATTATGTGGTCCCCGATCCTTTCTGTCCTTAAGCTACACTAGCCTCTCCACGTACGACGCTTCGTCGTCTACGTCTGTCTTCTCTTAACGTGGGTCATATTTGGTTCATAATTTCTCCACATCGACTCGTGGAATACGTCATATACTTAGGACAGATTAGGCGGCAAGGTAAATCGATAGGTCAGATTTCCAATCTTTTGCAGCATATCAAACAATCCGACATACCTCGGCTCAACCTTTCTTTCTTGCCATATCAGGGCAATCTTTTCATAGGGAATACTTTGACTCACATTTGGTCCCCAATCTCAATACTCTAAAAGTCGTCGTCTTCGATCGTGTAAATTTTTCTGACGACTCTACTTATCTGTCCGACTCAAAGTCCCTTTCGCACTGCCAAAAGGTGCGCAGACCTAATCGGTCTATCAGCTGTCGTCCCAATGGATCATGTCCTTTCTGACTTCTCAGCAATTCCTCTACAACATCCTTTGGGGCAGGTTCCCATTTCGACATCGGAAATTTCCGACGGTCACATTAGCCTTCCCGGCTTATAGTGCTGTGCCATCTCTCATAGGCATGTCAAACACTTGATCATGAGCTTGGCCACATTTATTCTTATACTATTCCACCAGTAATGTTGCTACAAGTTTTGACACACCCTGGGTACTACTCGGGTGGACACTATACTTACTGTGGAAATTTCCACTCAAGATTTCCTCCTCGAGTTTTGCCTCATCGGGTACACACAATCACCCTTAGAACCTCAAAAATTTCTATCCCCGAATACATGGAAATTCGACTTTCGCTTATCGGCATCCACCTCAATGACTCTTCGTATCTCGTGATCCACATAATGCCATTCCTTGTTCTGGGCCTAGATTTCCAAACTAATCCTCAAAGAGGCCAACGGATTCAACATTCGGCTTACCTCAAATTTAACTTCCGAGTCCCTGAGCCTTCCTAACAAGGTTCATTCCTTGATCACCCCATACGCCTCAATCGACTCACGACTTAACGCATCTATTACTCGTCTAGCCATTCCATGGCGACACCGGTCATTGCAATCAATTCCCCGTCGTGCATCAGATAAATCATCTCGTACGGCCTCAACTAGCACGACGCATAATTTGTTACTCTACCGTGTTGCCTCAATACACATCTACATCTTCTTAGTGAAGCGTCACTATAGACCTCGAATCCTCCCGGTCCAGGTTGAATATTCAATACCGGGGCAATCATCAGCCTACACTTCAACTCTTGGGAACTCCATTCACAGTGATCATTCCATTCAAACGGATTTCCTTCTCAATCAGTCGTGCCCATAACACGGCTATCAACGAGAATCTTCCACAAAATATCGATAATCGTCAGTCAAATCTATAACACTGTCAACCTCTATTATTGGCATCAATCTTGGCCACTTAGTCCTCTCCTCAACTTTAGTCGGGTTCACTGTAATTCCATTTCCCCTAGATTATATGTCCAGGGAACGTTATTCTATTGAGCCAAAATTCGCACTTGCCATACTTGGCATGGAGTGCGTATTCTCTTAAAATTCGCAACACCTCAGTCAGACTTGCTTCTTATTCCCAGGCTCCTCGAGTCTCCCAATACATTGTCAACGAAAATCGTTACGAACTAATCCCATAATTCTTCAAACACTCGATTCATTAGGCCTACAGAAGTAGCGAGGCATCCCTTAGACCAATGGGCATTACTATGAATACGTAGTGCCCATACCTCGTCTGTTAAGCAGTCGTAATTATATCCCCTTGTCATATCCTTAACGGAAAATTTCCAGTCCGTAACACGATCTTGGGAACATTCTCGTTCTAAATTCCTTGCCGGTGACATCCGTCCATAATTCAATCTCAGAGGACACTAAAGTTTATTGCAATTGATCGAACAGGCTATTGATCCTCGGTAATGGGTACTCATTCCTTTTTGTTACATGGTTCTGTTGCCGGTAATTTACGTACCATCTCAAAGTCCTGTCCTTTTTCCTCATACTAAATATAGGAACTTCCCATAGAGATACACTAGGGCGAATAAAATTTTTGTCCCCGAGTTCTTACATCTGAACTTTCAATTCCTTTGATTTCCGGCAAGGACACTCAATACAATGCCCTCGAAATCAGTTCAACTCTCGACCAAATCTGTCATGATTCCACTTCTCGTTTTAGTGGCAACCCTGAAATTTCTAAGGAAAGACCTCGGAACGTTACACGCCTCGTTAATTTTTTTGACTTTAGTTCCGTCACGATCGGGTCAACCACGCCCACTAACGTCCTTCACAACCTTCATCTGATATCTAATCACCTCAAGCAAGGGCATCCAAGGAATCGAGATTCCTCCTCGACTTTCCTGAAATCCAAACCTAGGACATCCATTCGGACTAAACTGGATTACCCTATTGTCATAATTCATTATGGCTTTCTGCCTTATGAATCATTCCGTATCAATCTCCACGATAAAATCGTACATGGCCAATACTGCCGAGTCAACACTCCTTTCTCTATTATCAATTACTGTCTCACAGTTAGGACACCTCAACGACACCATCACCTTATCATTCGAGGAATCGTCACACCAAACGTGACTCAAATACAACAGACTCAATCCTGTCCAGTTTAACTAGTTGTTCCGACTCCCACCTTCGATGCAAGCCTCAGGACGACTCATTCAATAGTTCGGCTTTCTGATATCCTTCCTAACCGATGGGATGAGCAATCTATTTCCATGCCATTTACTTCTTCCTGAAGCGACGATTATCCTTATTCTGAGCATACCATGATCCAGAAGTGGTTGCCCCTTCTCACTAATCTCGCTCTATCACGTGGGCTCATTCAAGCATTTTCACATCATTCCCGATGTTCAATGAAAGCATTAGGTTTCGGAGATCTGACTTCAGTCCGTCTTGGAATTTCCGAACCTTGTCCTGTGGATTCTCAACCAACCAAGCGGACTCCTTTCCATATCGTTCCACAGTCATCTGCTCTCAGTGAAGTCATATAAACTCCGTCAGTTCCCTTTTTGGGCAGTCTCCGGGAAATATTCTCCCATAGAAACTCTTAACAATCATGGCCCAAATCTAAGTTGTACTCATTGGGGACATCTTATCCCTGGTGGAAGGCCATCAACAGCTGGCATGATTCTGAAACGGATACACCGCCAACTTTACTTTCTTCATCTCGGTGCACTCCAATGTTTCAAAGGCTTTCTCAACTTTCGCTATCAATCCCGGTGCAACCTTGGGGTCACCCTTACTATTGAACTTAAGAAAGTTTCACTCGAGAGATTATTCCACCAGTTGATGCACTCGCCTATTAGCCACTATGTGAGCTTAACCCTACTGGCATTATTTCCAATCACAGCAGTAATCGCTGCAGCCCCAACAGCCTAGGCAATAATGGTGCTCCCTTCCTGAGCTTGCCTGCCCACACATTCCCCATTTCTGATAGGATCTGAGTCACAACCTCGAATCTTAGGTCTCAGGCTCATGGTCTACAGCACTCGACTGCTACCGAGTTTCCTTACTCATCACACTGCCATTCTTGACGCCTCACTATACAGCTACCTTCTATAACCCCCCCTAAGGGATTAGAAACTTAAACCAATCTACTCAGTCTAAGTCTTAGGCAGGTATCAAACAACAATCAACACTCAGCATATGGCCTAACATTTATCCAACACATCACCCAAGGGGTTTGCATACTCACCTCAGGTCCTGCCGCACTTGCACTGCAAGGGTCACACCGAACAATCCAAACACAATCAATGCACAATGGTCAGGAGATGCATGTAGCACACGAGGTCACCCTATTGGCTACCCATGGTCTCATCGCTCCTTATCACTCCAGACCTCGACCAAATTCGACCGAGCTGACCTTGCTCTGATACCAATTCGAACGTGGATGTCACGCCCCGTATCGTACGAAGCATGAACATCCGTTTATAGGTCGAAATGTGGTGCGACGCTCCCAGGTTACGTCACCGACCCGAAAACCCAAATAAGAGAAAACACGCCACATGCGGAAACGACGTATATATATTATATATATACACCCAGATAATTTAAAAGCAACCATGAATAGCAAGAACTAACCATTAACAACTGATTAAAAACAACATATGCATTCATTAAAAACACTTATATACAATATCCATTATAGACAAAATACAACAAAAGGGCCACTAAAACAAACAGGGATCGGTGGCCTAGGGGGATCGGACTAACCACTAGAGGCTACGGACAAAAGGGGTTGGCCTCTACTCCTAACACCGAGATCCGCCCTAGGGCATCCGGTCGGGGTCGAGATCCATACGTCTCGGAAGAACCCTCGGACTGCTCTGGCTCCTCCTCTGAACTCATAGCCTCACAATTCATGGCCGGAGATCTGAAATGTCGGTTTTACCACGGACTATTTTAAAACTCTTTTTACTGTGCTCCCAACAACTCAAATAAAACACCAACTCCTAGGAATAACCAAACAGCCACTTCTCCGATCTGCTCCGTCTCCACAGGGGTGCACGCTCAACGACCGCTGGATGAAATGCAGCATCCCAAAAAGTGGTGGTGTCCTCGGCATCCTACGGCTGGGGGTCTGAAAATGTTTCGGTTTACACAACCGTGAGACGAATCTAAGCGTGTACAAACCACTAATCCTAAACTAGGCGAACGTGCACCTCCAGAAGGGTAAATAAAACGCATCAAACAATGAACCAGTATAACATTAAAACATTCCCGGCTCACAGCCCAATTTACTATCTCAACCCTGCAGGTTAGGCATTTTATATTACCACGATAATCACAGCACAGGCGCAATCATACTCAATCACACGTGCGCCATACGCATGCTCATGCTCGTTAGTGTCAGCCTCACACACAAATCACCGGCACGCACCTCAGCCACATACACTGGCACACATTTGCCATGCTTATGAATCAGCTCAAACGACGCACGTTGGCACACTGCTCATTTTTATATATTATCAATCGACCCGAAGGTCACGACCCGAAGGCCAACAACACTTCACGGCCTGCGCCAAGGCGCTCATGGCCCGGTGTCTCTAGCCCGCGTAAAACGCATCAGGCGCAACACCGATCTCCTCACGAACCAGAGCCCGCGTAAAACGCATCAGGTTGGTCGTCTTCCGGACGAACCGGGCATCGTCCCGCGTAAGACGCCTCAGGACGGCACGACCCGAAGGCCACGACCCGAAGGCCATAATTGAATAAAACGACCCGTAGGCCCGACCCGAAGGCCAACAGTTTGATAAAACGACCCGTAGGCCCGACCCGAAGGCCACAATTTAATAAACTCAAGTATGTACTTCAAAGCACTCAATTTCACTCGTAACACAACATACTTTGCGAGCTACATCCCGGGAATTCAAACCAATTGCCAATGCCAGAATGCCAAACACGATCATTCGACGATTAAACAAATTTAACGCATTCTCGGTACACCCAATTATCTCCAAATTGAATCCAATCAACTCAACGTTTACTCCGCACATTTAATCCAAAGCAATTCCACACGCCTAGGCCCGCCACGAGTAAATTCGATCTCGATAATTGTTTTTATCGACACGGGGCCACTTAATAGGATTAAACAAGTCCCAATCAACCCATAACATGACTAAATTTCCAGCCATTAATCCATAAACCATTTAATGCTCAACTTAGATAAATTTAGGCATTTTCGGTACTGAATGAACAGTACCAGGTCTAAGCACCAATTAGGCCTTAAGCCACGTTTAAATCATCTCATAAAGCCCCAATCACAATTACTAATTACCCAACCACCAAATACACTTAATTAGGCCTCAATTAAGCCTAATTAGCCCCTAAAAATGCCTAAATTCTTGCCATTAGTCAATGAATCAACTAAGTCCCAAATTAAGCAAAATAATGCCAATTTCGGTACTGATGAACAGTACCAGGGCAGCAGACTAATTAGGCCTTAATTCACCTCTAAACCACTTCATTAAGCACTAATTAGGTCCCCTAATCACTCCACACAACATTAGGCATATCTAGACCATGATTAGGCTTAATTAACCCCCTAATTACCCTCTAAAATGCACAAATAAACTAATTAAGGGTTTAGGGGTTTATACTCGCCTATTGATGACTCGGGACGACGAGAACGGGCGGTCGATCACCGACGCGCGGTAAGGATCGACGGCGGCGTTCCGGTTGCAAGCCGGCGGTCACGGCGACGACGGGAACGACGATTCGCGGCTGTTCTTCACTGTTTGAGGCTGGAAATAGGGCTGTGGGTGGCTGAACAGAGGCGAGAGTGGCTGCCGGTGGTGCTTTGGATGGTGCCGGGCGGCTCGCCGGTATGCTGTTCCGGCGTGAAACAGTACTCGAGGAACTGCGTAAACGTGAAGCTGCAACGAGAAACGGGAAAGAAGAAAGGAATTCTCGGGGGATTTGGCCGAATAAACTGAGAGGAGAGAGAGAGGGTCTGGTCAAAGTGAGTCAATAAGGTGTGGGTGGATTCCAAGTGTCAACATCTTGGCCATTTGGACAATTTTGCCCTTGATCCAAGGGCTAAGATTCAATCTAATCCAATTATTTAGGGGTAAAATGGTCATTGGTCCTTAACCCAAGCTGACCAGACCTGGTTTAGCCCTAACTCACCTTGGTTAGTCCCCTAATTAAATCCAAAATTCGGAATTGTCCAAAAATGGCCTAGGGGCATTTTCGTAATTTTTCGATCCCGAACCGAAATTCCAATTTTTGTCCATACCGGTCCTACATATTCATAGTAGACATAATCCGGTATCGGATCCTTAAAATTCATCCGTTAAGCCCTCGAAAACCAGTCCGAAAGTTTCGAGGGGTAAAACCGTAATTTTTCGTTCCGGGGTCGAAATTTCAATTTTTGGCCGTATGCACTCCAGACGTGCGTGGCCACCCCAAAATGGCATCGATTCCGAAAAATAATTTCGTTTGGGCCTCGGAAACGGGCATCGAGGTCCCCAGGGGCAAAATTGTAATTTTCCCCAATTTCTGTCGAAATTTCCGTTTTCAGCCGTACTAGTCCCAAACATGCGTGGCCACTCTAAAATGACGTCCGTCCTGCCAAATAGTCGTAATTACCCTTGAAATTTTGATATCAAAGTTCGGGCTCAATATCGCGATCGAAATAGCTCGTTTTGAAGTATTAGGGCCTCTCACTAACGGGGTTTGTTTAGGTGTTACGCGTATTGACCTAGGATTGTCCGAGTCATGATGGCCTCGAATTTCGAGAGAACGAGAGGAATTATCACTAGCACCGGGTCGCGATCGTTCGGATTAGAATCGGGATTCATTTGTCAGGCGTACTTTCGATCGTGCGGAATCACCCGCGATCCGATCGTACGTTACTGACGATATCAACCCGTCATTTTCCTAAGATCGGCCTATATTGGTTCAAAATATTTCCTCGGCGTTTCTCGAACTTGGCACTCAATCGCGATCGGGTCCTCGGTCCACGTACCTGTTCCTATTTAGCCGTTCCCAATTGGTTAGTATCCCGTGATTGATCAGGTCCGGGCGAGACTTACTAAAATCAAACAAGAATTAATGCACACTTTATTGGTCCCGGTAACGGGTCAAAATTCAGGATGTTACAGCCAATTTGAGGCGTGTACTTCAACGTGGGTAGTGCTGTAGGTGGTGGATGTTGAGCCTGAGGTGGTACTATTACGCGGGCAAGATACATAGCCTGAGGCGGTACCATTACGCGGGCTAAGGAGTGTTGTGAAATTGAGGTGGTGGATGTTGAGCCTGGGGCGATACTATTACGCGGGCAAGAGACATAGCCTGAGGCGATACCATTACGCGGGCTAAGGAGTGTTGTGAATATGAGATGGTCGCAGTGAACCTGAGGCGGTACTATTACGCGGGTCACTGGCAAGTCGAGTGAAAACAGTGTGATGAGGCAGGAACGAGTGTGTGGAATGTGGAATTGGAAATGCCATGTGTTCAACTTGTGGCATGAAAGTAATTTGAAATGTGCATGTGGTTGGAATTTGTGTTATTGTAGCTAACGTGCAGGTTGCACATATTAAAAGCCCAGGTAAGTGCAATTGTGTGCCTGTGATGTGCTTATTGAGTGTTATGGTGTTTGAACTTGTCTAGAGGTACGTATTAGCCTAGGTGGGGTTTAGGGTGTTACTTGCTGAGAAGTGTTCTCACAGTTGTTTCAACCAAACAATTTCAGAACCTCGGCCTGAACCATGAATCTTCCTTCGCCGCCGCCTCAGCATTTTGGAATACCGATGCACACCGACCATAACGTGGTAGAGTACCCAACCATAACGTGGTAGAGTACCCAACAGACGAGCAAGAGGCTTAGAGGGATTCAGACTCGAGTTCTGAGGAGTCGGACTCGGAGTGGACGCTATCTAGAGGGCATAGGGGTTAGTTTTAGGGGTTGAGTAAAGGATTTTGAAGTGTCTCATTTTTGGAGTAAGGTATACCCAGGCTACTGATCTTTTTGATATCGGTGGTATATAGTTTAGGAGCTCGGTGTGCATGTAAATTATGTGGATTGTATATGGTGGATATTGTATGAGTTTGAATCAGTAATGGATGTCTATTCTCCCTTTTACCCCTAGTTAATATTGTCTGGGTGTTTGTGGCTTTCGCTGGTGTTTTATATCTCTGATGGTTTGATTTGGGTCGGCGGCGTTTTCCTGGGACGTCGCACTAATTCGACCAAGGAGGGGTGTCACGAGCTCGATAGGGTTCGGGGCGTGACATTATTAACATGCAAATCATTTCAGTTTGGAATCGCCACTAATATATTTCTTGATGGGTCGATTAGAAACTCAAGTAAAGTATTAGGAGATTTACTTTACTCCTACGAACCAGAAATTATGAGTTCGGGGACTTGATTACGCTAGATTACTCTAACGCCTTTTCGGTACCTTTTCTCTTTTATTCGAAAATATGTTTTGCAAGCAGTTTGAATTAATTTTAAATATGTCCACTAACATATGAGGTGTTCATGCAGATGTGCAACTATTAATGTAACACTCACGGAAAAGCAAAGTAATAAATAGCAAGAAAGAAATTAAAAATCAAACATCACTAAACAAACAATTTTTAGGGTTTTCTTTTATCTTAAAATAAAGTCTAATCTACATGACATACAACTTTTCTAGCTTTCAAACTATATGACATGCATATGATATTTTTTGGTATTTTTTATTAAAATTCGGAATTAAAAATGAACGAAAATGAACTATCTAGAACAAGATATTATCTAATTTAAGCTAGGAGATAATCTAAGTTAAATCCTACTTTTATTAGATAATTATCTTAACTAGATATTATCCTAGCATGCAATCTATTCTAGATAATGAAATCAACCTAATCTATCCAGCAATCTTTTTGGATTTTTTTTTTTATATTTTTGAAACAGGACAGTTATCCCAACCAAAGATAAAAACTTACCTAATCCACATGTGCAATCCACGAAGATTTCCAATTGAAGATTACGATAATATAAAAAATAACCCACCGTCTCACGGGTTAAATTAAAGATTGTTGCAATCTTTAGGCACAACAATTATCCAATATTAAGTTGAAATAATTAAAAAAATGATTTGATATCTTTACGAATCAAATTAGTAATTAAATCAACCCATATCAATAATGCCATAATTAGATAATGCCTAGGATCTCAATAAAATCAATCTGTAATTAAAAATTAGATATTCAAATGAAATTGAATAGAATTGTTACCTAATTTGAATGTGCGCAATCTCAATCAAAATCGGATTTAAATTGCGGATGGATTACGAGTGAGGCTCGCGGTGGTGGATGGCCAAGATGGTGGCTCGCGGACTTACTGGCCATCCGCGGTTCAGCTGATGCAGTGATGACGGGGTCGTCTTGGTGCTCGTCGCGAACTGACTTCTCCCAACACCTGTAAAATAATGAAAACACAAGGGACTCGACTGGGCTTGCGAGGTGCTAGTCGCGGTGAAGTTTGCTGGAACAGCACGAGAACCGCAGGACACGTCTGGATGTAGGCTTAGGAATCGTAAGAGGAATAGCACCAAATCACCAAGGAGTACTCGCTGGGATATTGAGATGCAATTGTATTTGAGCAGACCGCGCTGGCAACTTGGGGAGGGTGCACTAACGTGAGGTGTTGAGAGCACAGAGGCAAAGCTTTCACTTGAATCCAGACGCTACATGCATGAAGATGAGCTGTTGATGAAGAATTGGCCTTGACTTCCTACCTCTCTATTGCCCTCTCTTATTTAGAAAGCTGCGGCCCGCTCCCCTCTTTTTTCCTGTTTTCTTCTGAGCCTGTAAAGAGAGAACCCAAGGTAGTCGTTCTCTCCTTCTCCAGTGCAAATGCAATTATATGGGCCTAATCACTGATGCAAATGCTCATAATATCTATTTACAATTAAACTAATTTTTTTAAGGGCCGAGATCGATCCCTGATTTTTTATGCAAATAATGACTAACTGGGTCACCAAAATTTAGGTGTCAACACAGTTTTGCTAAGTGTCGTGAGTTGAGTGAGAACCTAGGCCACCATGCTTCACGTATTCAACGTAAAACACTTTCATCCATTTTAAGTTATTGGACCTGAGTATGTTCTTAAATTGTTTCGTCTGAACTCTAAGATGTAAAATTCGAGAGTATTTTATGAAGAGAGGAGAGAAAAACTTTCTCTCCAATTGAAGGGTTAGGTGTGCGAACTCGTTCATCGAGAATAACGAACTTGGGATTGCAGTCGAAAGCTGAGGTATGGCGGGTCGCATAACCCTCACGGGCATTGCAAATCCACTACCTTGGTCTACCGGTCAATCGATGCGGTTATGGCATCTAGTACATATGATTTAACCTTTTTGGGTTATGTTAAACGTAAGTCTGTTGGTAAACCGGTCCATTTCCTTCTCCCTTGACCGTGACCCCTAGTAGATTCGTCTAGCCGTTTCCCTTGATTTTTTGTCTTGAAACCTTGCATGTGTGTCTCGGTCCATGCTTTGGCCGAGGTCCCTAGAATGTTAGGCTCGTTTTCTTGTAATCTCACGTTTGAGTGCAATCACACATTCTCATTCACTTGTCATCAAGATTCCATGTTTGTTTGGGACTGTTTGGAGGGCAAATGAGCATATTTAGCTCACTGTCCAGCATACCTAGTGGGCTGGACAGTGGGTTTTGAGTTCGCATTCGGTTTCTTTAACAGTCCCTTGCGGTCCCGGGGTGGTCCCATTGCATTAATTGCATCATTCCCGAGTCATATTTGCATGTTCGCCTCATATTTATTGAATTTTCATCACGGTTGTTGATTTGTAATTTATCGACACGTTTTTGGTATAGTTTAGATATCTAATCATGTAATAATAAATATAAATGAGAATGACAAAAGAAATGATAAATGACATAGTGAAAAAATAAATCAAACTTGCATTTAGTTAGTAATTGCATTTTAGAGAGAGGTTTAATTAATGTTTCATTTTATGTTATTTCGTTTGATACTTCATTATCTCATTTAGCTTTAGGAGACATGCATTCCTTAATTTAGGGCATTTGCAAATTTAATTATCAGCACAACTTACGAAGGTCCTATCCCGAGGCTTGAGGCTCAACAATAAGACGATGTATATTCTTTACCCAACTTGTATCGGATTTTCTTATTGCACTTTAATTGATTTTGATATTGTCGTACTTTACTTGGTATGATGTCATTTTGATGGTTAAGGCACTTGTATTGTGTTATACGACTTTGATAATGTGTGGTCATCTAGATGTGTGTGCTTAGGATTTTAAAATTTGAAAAGATCGCATGATTAAATGCTTTCAAGAAAGAGAAAAAGGTACTAAATTAGGTGGTAGATAGACATTTAGCGTAAATAAGTCCCTGGGCGTGAGTCTCTAGTTTGCAAAAGTAAAACGATATTCCGCATTTTACTTGTCGTCTAACTAGCTTTTAATAGATTAGTGGCAGCTCTTAAATTAAAAATAACATTGCATAATTAATTAAGGAAACCAAGTTGCATTTGGCTGGCTTTGGGAGAACTCGGGCCAACAACTAGCACTACCTCATGAGAGGGATCGTTTGTGCTTACTTGGTAATCCGTTAACCATCTCAAGATCTCTTCTCAAGAGGGTGACAAGTCTCCCTCAATAGGGGCATCAATCAAGATGCGAAAAAGCTCATGGCTGGGTCTGGTAACGTTATGCATGGCATAACTCACAAGATCATAAACATTCAATCAGTTCATTTCACGATAATTTTGTTAGATCAATTTGACTCAACTCAGTTCCATAAACATTCAATCACATAAAAGCAACATTCACATTCCAATAAATCGAGATAATATGAACAATCATTCATTTATCACACAATGATGATCCATATGACAAAAGGAAGTGGATAATGCCACATGGCAATTTAAAGCACATTAATTTCCCGCCCGTCAGGCATAACTTTTCATATAATTATAAAATCAACCAAACATCAAATTTGACAGATTTGATATCTCACTTAAATAGTCATTTATCGTAACTTTGAACGTCAAATTTTCACATTTTAGACCATTCCACAACAATATAAACTTAGCCAATTTGAATACCTTGGTTATTGAGGTGATTAATCAAACTTTAAACCAAGAATTTCACTTACCAAACTTCCGAGCACAAGCTGTAAACACCAAGCACAGCAAGCTAACCCCCAAATTGCACCACCCAAGACAAATATTATCGTTAAATTAGACCAACTAAGCTTGATTCAAGCTACCAACCAACCTAGAACAATCTCAGAACCTTGAAAGGAGCTTACCACCAGGTTTCTAGCCTCCAAGGTAATTCAGCCTTCAAAATTCATCCAGAAACGAACGCCCACATGCAACACCTTCAAGAGCCCTAATTCCACCATTTTTATTAGTCCAATTGAGTCTTTGGCTTAGGCAACACTTAGGACTTGTCTTAAATGTCCCACCCTCCAACCAGGAAGTAATGGGCGCTCCAAAAGCAAGTTCCATTCCACTGGACTTCAAGTTTCACCGCAATTCTTCACAAGCTAAAACATAGTTTTAAAAGACAACCTTTAGTACTGCGGAATTCCGAAAATGGCAAATAAATTTCCACTAAGAGGTTGCGAAAATTGCCTCAAGTGCAAGAATATGCCATGAGCAACATTTTCATCTGGTGCGGCGTCTTCATTACCTTCAATTAGAAAAAAATTGGTGAAGATTTGACAAAGTTCCAAACAAAAAGCATGGTTTCTCTCTTAAAAATAGGTCGTCGGCCACAGCTCCCCTTCTTTTCTTTATAATCCGTGAGCTTGCACGTGGATTGGTGATATTAACATTTGCATAGTATTGCCTTAATTTTGGGGTCATCATTTTCTTTTTCGACAATCCCTTATTTGATGGACAATCCTTATGAAAGCAAGAAAAGGGGAAAATGACACTACAAGTACAATAATTTTCATACGGCGCTCACTTGAATGTCATAGCTTTTTTTTTTCGATCATTTGAGTGCCGTGATATCTAAACAACATTCACTTAAGTACCATAACTTTTTAAAAAATGTTCATCATAAGTGCCGAAAATCCGACTTTGCACGGTACTTGTGAATGTTTTATAAATGTTACGGCACTTAAGTGATCAATTGAAAGTTATATGAACGTTTTTAAAAGTAATCATACTCAAATGAACATTTTTCAAAAATTGTGACATTTAAGTGATCAAAAAAAGAGTTATGACCCTAAAGCAAGTATACCGTAAGGAGTAGAGTTGAGTGCCAAAACTTTGTCCTTGTTTCTTCGTTGAACAAACTTTCTTTAAGTATACCATAAGGAGCAAAGTTGTTTAATGCCACGACCAATGGATCCAAACTATTAGGGAAAGTATCAAGCAATAAACACGCCTCCAACTCTCATCACCAAGATCAATTTCCACATTTTTCAACTGATTTACAATATCTTAAAATTGACTCAAGTGCTCAGACATGCTACTCCTTTTCTTATATCTCAAATTTACAAGTCTCTTAACTAAAAATGCTTTATCTTGTGAGATCCTCCTCTCACAAAGATCTTGTAATTTCTTCCACAATATTTCAGCATTTGTTTCTTGAGCAACATGATATAAAACATTATCATCAATCCATTGTCGAACAAAACCAACCGTTTTCCTATTAATTCGCTCCCATTCTTTATCTTCCTTGTCTCATTTAGCTTCATCCCCATTGTTCATACGAATTTTTACAGTACAATATGTCTTCAATCCGAGGCTTCCAAATAGAATAGGTTGAGGCATTTAACTTAAACATGGTGCTGTTGGTTTCCTCCATCAACGCTAGCTTTGATACCACTTTGTTAGGGAAAGATGACAACAATTCACTGAGAACTTAAAATTATCCAGGATCAATATCTTTCCCAAAACTCAACCAACCAATATCAAATCAACCTCAACAGGAACTAGTTGCAATATTCCAACAATGTCAACCCCAAACCAGTAAATATAGTGCTGAAAATTAAAGACAAAGTAGAAAGCAACACCTAAAAATTTTAGGTAGAAAATCCAATGTGGAAAAAACCACAAGGCGACTTAAAAACTTCCACAAATCATGTGCTGGGCCTGTGAGGCGGACCTAGCCCATCACCCTGTGCACGTTAAATGAGATCCAACGTGTCCTTGAATTCAATTTTCTCTGCAAGTCTCCGCTTGCGGAACAAAAGAAGGGAAAACTCCAACTCAGTTGACTTGACTGACTTATGGTACGAGCAACGTAAATGACTTGTATAATCAAAGTCTTGCAATGGGGGCTCGCCCTGCACCATTCACATGTACATTTACTTGAATTGCGGGGGTAGACTTATGGTAGATACATAGCCAAAGTTCTAATTTGACACTACCCTATATCAGTGTCTTCTGTATATCTCTTCTTAGCCATCCAATCATCAAAACATGAATTCTTGCTTCACCATTCACCTCTCTCTCATCTTCTTCTTCTTCTTCAATTTTCTCAGCATTTGCACTCACACTACTGAAGCTGCACCAATTTATTTATGGCATTACTACCCAAACACCACCCTCTTCACTCCCAACTTCACCTACCAAACAAATCTCAACACCCTCCTCTCTTCCCCCTCCTCCGCCACGGCCACTAATGTCGACGGCTTCACCAATACCACCACCAACATAAACCAACTTGACTGCACCTATGGGCTATTCCTCTGCCGTGGTGACGTCCACGCCACCACATGTGGCAACTACATAGCGAATGCAAGCAAGGAAATACTCTGTGCATGCCCTAATGAGGAAGACTCCATCTCTTGGTAAGACGAGTGCATGTTGCATTACTCAAACTAATCAATTTTCTCCGTTGAACAAGAAAAGTCTCGCCTTCGTATCATGAAGGGAAAATTACACAAAAAAATCTTAAACCTATTGCACTTATGTCAATTCAATCATAAACCTTTCAATTTGATTAATTTAGTCCTAAATCTTTTGGTAATTTGCTAACTAAGTCCTTATGGCCAAAGTTGGCCAAAAATTACTGATGTTGACGCTAGTCGTTCTACATGACATGACCCGAGCTAACATAGATAATTTTTAATTTTTTAAATTTAAATTTTTTTTGTATTTTTAAATTTTTTTTCCTTTTCTTTTCTTTTTTTCTTTGTGGTTGGCAACATTGGGTGAGGGCCCTCGCTGGTCGAAAAGACCTTGCCCAAGCAAGGGCTGCCTCGCCTGCTGCTGGCGGGGCTGCGAAGGCCCCGGGTGAGGCCATCAAGGCCTCGCTGGCTACAAGGGTGGGAGTGAATGCCTTCGCCAGATTTGGTCGAGGGCCATGATCGTTGCCAATAGTCAGCAAGGGCTTGTTGGCCCTTGCCCAGTGGCCAGTGAGGGTCACTGGCAACCTTTATGTGCCAAAATGAAATAAAAAAAGAAATAAAGAATAAAGAATAAAAAAAAAATCAATTTTTTTGTCCATATCAGCGCTAGCTGTGCTACGAAGGACGGTTAACGTTCACATCAGTAATTTCCGACCAAAAATTGGCCGAAAGGACTCAATAATTGCTTAAACATTTAAGACTAAATTGCCCAAATTGAAAGGTTCAAGACTAAATTAACACAAGTACAATAGGTTTATAACTTTTTGATAATTTTCCCTATTCATGAATGTGGTCAACATCCCAAAACCAAAGGACACGACTAATGAATTGGCCAAGAGAATGGCAACCGATGGGTCTGGCAGACTTGATGGCGGCGGATTACAAGTCAAGGACGTCGACATCACGAGGTTGAAGCGGTTATACACGTCCATACAGTGGATGACAGACTTGATGGTGATGGATTGCAAGTGGCTACCGGTAATCTTCCAAGCGATAAGGCAAAATGGAGAGTCTTGCACTTTACAAGTTCTATAATGAGACTATCATCTACAAAGCATTGGCACCAGCACCACAACCGACACTGGAACTTGGCAGCTCCTCAAAACTACCATATATCAAACCTAAATACAAAGTGATAACACTTGGAGATGCATATTCTAGCAAACTCTTTAGTAATAATTCTATCATCAATTTTAAGGTGAAATCTAGTTGCACACGAAATTTGAGATATCCTTTGATGAAGTGCTAGAGAACAAAATGCACCGAATTCCTTATGAAATCTCTATAGCATCAAAGCCAACAATAGAACAATCATTTTGTACCATAATGGTAGCAAGAGAATGGACCAAACTGTGCACTTTAATTAATAACACCGATTCGGACTCCTCAACCGCTGGATCAAAGATATCTTCCACAACTTTTTGCCATACTCAACACCATCTTCGAATGCTAATTTGTCCCTTGTTGAACTAATGAGTCCTAAAGCTCCATAACCTAGCTATATTAGAGCCAACGATTACATATCCTTGGGAAAAAGTGAATGCAGCCTAAAAACATTTTATATGGGATGATAAGTGGTCATCGCTAAGCTTAAATAGCAGCATAATGTTCTTTTACGAATCAACTAACTTCCATGTTTCGCTGTCTCTTACACGTGCTCAATACCATTCTTTGTCCTTCGTGTAAAGTAGATTCCCAAAGTTTACACAAGGAGAGGAACTCCTTGAGATTTTTTGACAATGTCATTTCAAATCTCAAGGAGATCACGACATGATTGCTTTTCCTTTTCATCAAATGCCCACTATTTAAGCAAGGCTATAGAATTTTCATGAGAAGAACGTTTTAGATTATGCAAAAGATGAAAACTCAATATAGAAGCGACTTTTGTACTGCATGTGAATCTAGAACTAACTCATAAAAGGCGCTTCTTGATAGAATGATACAGTTCAGAATTGGAAATCCAATGTTAAACGTGTCTAATGAAAAAAAAAATAAAGATGGGTGGTCTCCTAGAGACAAAACCGTGGGGTCAATATAAGATGGATTAAAGTGAGTAATATCTCGAGTGAATTAGATTAGAGAGTGTCACAACAAACCTAGAAAAAAAATCATTTTCATTTTCTTTTCCAATAAAAAAGATGTTACTTGAGTGAAACGTTTTCGGAGGGTCTGGTCCTTCCTTAGGCCGTGTTGCATAAAATCGTATGATTCAAATTGAATCTATCAGAAGTATTCCTCTGATTGCCATAATTTGATGGAAAATTCAAAGCTATAAGCGTCACCAAAATTACTTCCATCCCCATCTCTCTCTGTCTCTCTCTACGACGACATCCCCGGGATATGTATGTTGACTTTTCTTCTTCCAGCCTCCCCGCGTTGGAGTCAAGGATGAGTGCAACTGCCGCAATTGACTTTGGTTAATCAACATCGTACGAGGGCAAATGCTACTTTCCATCCTCACCGTCCATCTTACTCGTCTTGACACCTGGATACTGATGGCCCAACTAACCCCAACTCTTGTCGATTTAACGTTATTTAATGGACTTTAGGGTTCCTTAACTCTAAGGAAAATCTCACGCCGGTTTTTCTTGACTTGTAAAGATCTCTTCTGACCTTCCCGAAGAAACAAAAACTATCCAATGGCTTTGCATGATTTAAACTATCTATTGTAATATTAACATGCAAAATATCGGATTTTGCAATTTAAGTCAATATAAAATCACCTGAGAAATAAATAATAAATAATAAAGAACACCAAAGATTCACGTGATTCGATTTGAATATCGGTACCTATAATTACGGGGAGAGCCAACAACGAATAATCTATCATAATCGGAGAATCAAAGCTTCAATCAGTCACACACTCGAGTGTTTCTCACACCTAAATTAAGCACAAATTCAATGTATTTACAAATATAAAACTCACGGTACAAATCACCGTGTGTTCAAGCCAAAGCAAAAGCTTTCCGTGCGGCAGCTTGCTCACTTTGCTTGAAGGAATCCCACGACGACAAGGCACTGTGCGGCACTTTTTTTCACTGCACGGCTTATCAGGAAAAAGAAACACACTGTACGTGATTGTTGAAGATGCCCAAATCTCAGTCAACCGATCAAACTTGGATGGAAGATCACACCACCTTATCTCTTCTGCTGGATCTTGAGATTATATATATATATATATCCATTATAATCCAAGATAATTATATGTAAAAGGCAACACCAAATTTTGAACAAGTCAAAATCTTCCAACGAGTATGAGAATCATATACGAATCAAACTCGACATATAATTTAACACTACTAATAAATTTTATGACTTTTAAAAATGTCCTGTGGAAAAAATATTTCATATTTTAAATGTTCATGGTAGAATAGGTCTTGAGTTTGTAAAGGAAACCGGATTCAATTAAGTTTCCTTATTCGAGTAAGTTTTCTAGTTTGAGTAGATTATTAAAAGGAGTTTTCTATGTTGGATGCAAATACCATGTATATATAGGAAATAGAATTCTACTCAATGTACACAAACTAGAGCAAACAAGAAGAATCTTAGAATTTTTATCTGTAAGTTTTCTATAAGAGATTGTGAGAAATACTTGTGGGTTTGTTTTGGGTGTAATTAGAGGTTGGGAACACTTGAGAGATATTGAGCAATAGTAAACTTTGTGCTCTTCATATTCATCATGGATTTCTTTGGCAACTAGTTCTCCTCATAAAGTAGGTACCTACACTTGGACCAAATCAAGGAAATCTCGTGTCATTAACATTTCCTGTTGATTTCTCTAGTAATTTCGCTCTCTCACATTTGACTTAAATTACAAGATCTGGTAGCTTTTGTGTTATTTTTACGACAATTGTCTCATAGCTAAGACTAGGATTTCTATATTTGATTTGGGGTTTTTGCTTGTCTAATCATTGTCTAGAAATTTTGTTGTTGCAATTATCTCTTGAGAGAAAGTAGAAGTTGAGAAGTTTAACGGCAAGATCAACTTTGGGTTGTGGAGCATTAAGATTCGTGCGCTATTAACAACCCAAGGTTTAGCGAAGACGTTGAATGGCAAAGATGAATTGTCATAAATGATTAAAGAGGTTATAAGGTAGAGATGACGGAGAAATCAAAGAGTATAACCCTATTGAATAAATCGAATGAGGTGTTAATCGAAGTAGCCAAGAAGAAGAATGACGTAGCTTTGTAGGCAAAAATTCATGCCCTTTGTGTAACGAAGGGTTGAAATAATCATCTATATATGCTGAAGAGGTTTGTTTAAAATTCGATTTGCTAAAGGTGCTTCCATCCAAACCAATATAGATGAGCTCAACAAACTCATGATGAATTTGAAGAACGTCGATGAAACCCTAATTAATGAAAAATAAGGCATAATGTTGTTAGCGTCTTTACTAGAATCGTGGGAGCACTTTACAATTCAATGTTACAAGGGCATACTATGATTACCTCAGAAGAGGTAAAATCAGCCTTGTTTTGCAAGCAGTAGTTGAAGAAGTTGCGAGATCATGATCTGGGACAAGATGTAGCACAGGGACTCGAGATTCGAGGTAGAGATGAACATTGGAGGTCTGGTAGTAGAGATAAAACTAGGTCGAAGTTGTGCCATAGAATGAACAAGGGTCACGTGAAGTGATTGTCCATAGTTGAGAAACATGGATGCTATGTAAAATGACACAAGCAGTGTGGCAAATATTGCTGAGGAGGGAACTGGTGGACTTTGCTCTATCCCTAGATTCCCAAATTCTTCTTTTGTTTGAGCACAAGATTAAAGAAGAGAATGCTGATTTTATAATTGACAGTAGTTTTAGAAGTTGGAGTTATACTCATAACTATATGTACAGCAACTTGGGTAGAATATGGATCCTATGAAAACTGTCCACGCTTAGTCTAACCATTTTGGAGGTATCTGCCCAAGTCATACATTGTCTCATTGAAAAACCTAGGGTGGAACCTTTTTTGCTATCTGCCATCTATGGGTACAATACCGAAGTTGAGCGGAGGCTTCTTTGGCGCAATATTTCAAATTTTTCTTCCGGACAAACAAGAGACCCGCCTTGGTTGTTAATGGGGGATTTCAATGAAACAAGGGACACAAGCGAAAGGATTGGCTCGACTGTTCGTTGGACTGCAGGTATGGAGGAACTAAATACCATGATTGAAGAACTTGCACTTATTGAACCTCCGTCTACGGGACCTTTCTTCACATGGACAAACAAAAGCATGGGAGATAATTTCAAAGCGAGCAAAATTGGCAGAGTCTTGATTAATGCATAATGGCAGAACAAATACAACCACTATTCAGTAGAATTCCTGCTTCCAGGAGTTTCAGACCACTCCCCATGCTTGGTGCGACTTCACACCACATATAGGAGAAGGAAACCTTCTTTCAAATTCTTTAATTTCTGGACCACTAGCCCAGGTTTCCTGCCTTTGGTGTCCACTTGCTGGCAATAGGTTATCAGAGGATCTAGAATGTTCATAGCGGTGGCAAAGCTCAAAGCACTGAAACAACAACTCAAGGGACTGAATAGATCTCAGTTTGGTGACTTACACTTAAAGGTCAAACAAGCTAAGGAGAACCTAAAACAACTTCAACAAGAGCTTGTGATTGACCCCTTTAATCCCATTACTCGGGCGGAAGAAAAGGCGCAGCTGGAGGAGTTACTTGTTCTTAGTAGACATGAAGAGGTTTTGCTTAAGCAGAAATCTAGAAATCTATGGCTGAAGGAGGGTGACAATAATAGTAAGGTTTTCTTTGCCTCCATGATGCAGAGGAGTGCCTAGAACAGGATCATTCATATCAAACTCGAGGATGGCTCTACTATTACCGAGGAGGGTGCTCTCAAGAATGCAATTATAACGTATTATCAGCATCTCCTTGGAAATCCCAGTCTTACTAGCATTCCATATGAGAGATATGCTTCTTTATTTCATGAAGATATCAATACTCTTGTTACCTTTCCTGTAGTTCAGAGATCAGAAATCCTCAGAGTCTTAAAAGGTTTCAATGACTTTAAAGCTCCGGGTCCAGATGGCTTTAATAGTCTATTCTACAAAAGCGCTTGGCACATCATAGGGAAAGACATTGAGGAAGCTATCATGGAATTCTTCTCGTCAAAAAGAATGCTGAAGTCTATAAATTCCACGTTGATTACACTCGTACCGAAGGTTCAGAATCCATCTTTCCTCAAGGAGTTCAGACCCATTTCTTGCTGCAATGTCATATACAAGATCATATCTAAGCTTGTTGCAGAACGGATTAGGTGCATGCTTCCGAAGATTGTCGGCTTCAACCAAACTGCTTTCATCAGCGGACGACAGATCTCGGAGAATATTCTGCTATGCCAAGACCTTCTACACAACTACCACAAGGGAGGAAATGGTAAACGGGTGGCAATAAAGATTGACCTCATGAAAGCCTTTGACATGGTAAAATGGGATGCAGTCCTCGGGGTTCTCAAAGCTATAAATACTCCTCACGACTGGATTGCTCTGATAGCTGAATGCATTACTACTCCGACATTTTCAGTGAACTTCAATGGTGAGCAAGTTGGCTATTTTAAGAGTACGAATGGGCTGCGACAAGGAGATCCACTTTCTCCATACCTTTTTGTAATGGTTATGGAAATCTTTAACAGAATTATTCATGCGAAAGTTGCTGCTTCTTCTTTCAAGTATCACTGGCATTGCAAAACGCAACGAATCACACACGTATGCTTCGCAGACGACTTGTTATTATTTTCCCATGGAGATGTAGATTCCGTCCTTTGCCTTGTAGATGCCTATTTGCAACTCTCACTGGACTGCGTTTCCACCCGGACAAATGTCAAATCTTTTTCTCTGGGTTGAATGAGGATGAGAAGCATCTTATACTGGACTACACGCCTTTTTCTACAGGTACCCTCCCCATCAGATACTTGGGTATCCCCCTTGTTACCAGAAGACTTACCCACATAGACTGTAAGAGTCTTACAGATAAGATCTTCAAGAAAATTGAAAATTGGGGCATGAAGCATATCAGTTATGCAGGGTGTCTACAGTTAGCCAAATCAGTCCTCATCTCCATATGCACCTATTGGATGCAAATGTTCCTACTTCCAAAGCACACTATATACGAGGTTAAGAAGAGGATTAGACAATTCTTATAGGCTGGTAATTCAGCAAACCATGGCTGGCACAAGGTTGCATGGCAAGTAGTATGCTCACCTAAAAGCGAAGGAGGATTAGGATTGCCTAATTTGAACTTATGGAACAAAGTATTGCTAGGTCGCATGCTGTGGAATCTTATCAATCTTCCATCACCTTCCCTTTGGAGTACTTGGGTTCACAACACCAAATGCAGAGGCACCCCAATTATGCAGCTCGACATCAAGGGCAATATGGCTTGGAGCTGGAGATGTCTCCTCAAACTGCGACCCATTCTAACATCGATTATATCGAGCCCAAAATACTGTTGCCAAGATATATATGATGAACTCAGACATGTGAGACCAGCTGTAGAGTGGTATAACCTAATTTGGACCAGCGGCATTAGCAAACACAATTTTATTGGTTGGCTAGTTTGCAGAGATAGACTACCTATAGCAAGAATCGTCGCACAATGGATACCTTCAGTTGATATTCAGTGTAATTTCTGTAGGGCTGGTATTGAAGATAGAACACATTTATTTTTCGAGTGTGAATGGACAAACAACATATGGCGTTGTATCCTAGCACAACATGGGATCAGGCGCCTTTTAGGAGGATGGAATGAAGAACTTCAATGGATGATTAGGGCAACAAAAGGCAAAGACTTGGCAGCAAGACTCCTCAAGTTGTCCTTTCTAGCAACCATATATTACATTTGGATGGAGCGCAACAGCAGACGGTTTCAAAACAAGTCAACTGACTTTCATATTCTTTTGGCTAAGGTTCGTAAAAAAGTCAGAGGTAGAGCTTCGCTCTACCAAAAAATTAGACCTTCCCAGACAAATGTTGTATTAGCTACTATATGGAGACTTCCTACCTCCATATTTTTCAATTATTAGCACTTTTTGTAATGCTGGGGGATGCCCCTAAGCTGCTGTACTTAATATGGTTTATAATACTTACATTCACACCAAAAAAAAAATATTGCCAAGGAGAGCACTAACGATGTGAAGACTATCTTGTGCGTGATACTAGCTCGTCAGGAGACCAATGGGTGCTAGATTTAGGGTGTTCTTATCATATGACACCTCATGAGAACTAGTTCACTACTAGCCGGACTGAGACTAATGGTAGAGTTCTGATGGTGAATAACACAGCCTATAAGGTTGTGGGTATAATAACAACTCAAAATCGGATGCATGATGGGTAGACTGTATACTACAAACATAAGGCATATACTTGAACTCAAGAAGAACCTTATTTCTCTATAGACTATTGATGATATCGGTTATAAGTAACATTACTAAAGATGAAGTGCTGATGATTTGTCGGTGCGCCATGACAATAATGAAGGGGAAAAAGGTGAGTTCTCTCTATCAAATACTAGGAGAAATCGTGACAAGATTTGTTTTAGTTTTATTAGGTGAGTCAGACTCAAAATTGACTTAGTTATGATATATGCGGTCGGGGCACATGATTGAGGCAACTATGATGGCACTGAGTGACAGGGGGTTGTCGAAAGGTCAAAAAACATGAAAGCTGGACCTATGTGAGCACGACACATTTGGGAAGTAGTGCTAAGTCACAGTATAGCTGTGCATTAGATGAACCAACCAATTGATTACATTAGTTCAATTGCTAGGGCCATCTTCGGTGTCTTCGAAAGAAGGAGCCCGATATATGCTGACATTCATCGACGATTATTCAAGAAACGTCTGAGTATATGTTCTGAAGCACAAATCCCAGTTGTTCGATCAATTCAAGAAGTTTAAGTGATAATGATTTTTACTGCATCCTACCAAAAGAAGGAATTATGAGACACCTCAACATACCTAAGACACCACAGCAGAATGCCATCGCAAGACGTAGAAATAAAACTATACTTGAGTGAGCTTGGTGCATGCTTTCATGTGCAAGACTAGGCAAGGTATTTTGGGCCGAAGTAATGAAAATGACTATTGAGTGGAAACTCCTGAGGAAGTATGGTTAGGGAAATCTATAGATTACTCCGGATTATGACTATACAAATGTCTTGCATATGCTCATGCTAGTAACGGTAAGCTTGTGCCGAGGACGAAGGAGTGTATATTTCTAGGTTATGCATATGGAGTGAAAGGCTACCAGCTATTGTATATTGATCCTTGATTACTACTTTTCTAGTCAGCAAAGATGTGATCTCTACAAGACTGCTATGCTTCGTTAGATGAATATTGAGACACTACCAGTAGAGCAAACGGATCACGGTGTCAATAATGAGATGGAGCTTCAGGTAGAGGCTTTTACAATGAATGAGACTGTAATTGAGGCCACAATTCATGAAGTCGGTGATATAAAATAATTAGCAAAGCCACAACATAGTATGGCCGCTAGCAGATTGGAAAGGCACATCTACCAGCACATTATGGTTATATCAATATTGCTGATATATTGCTTATGCAATGACTGTGGTGACAAGATAGAGATGGATGAACAATCGTCTTACTCTGAGGTGATGGCAAGTGCCGAGTCATCGCAGTGACTAGGAGATGGAATCACTCCATCAAAATCAGACACAAGAGTTGATCAAAGTATCCAATAGCCATAAGATTGTTGGGTGCAAATAAGTCTAACAACGAAAGTAGAGCATTCCCAATGTCGAGGTAGTGAGGTATAAGATAAGACTTGTTGCAAAGGGATATACTTAGTGGTAGAGCATTTATTACAACAAGATGTTCTATCCTATGGTAAGGCATATTTTTATTTGAGTGTTACTTGCTTTAGTTGTTAAACAATAACTCGATGTAAAAACAACATTTCTTTACAGTGAGATGGAGAAGCGGATTTACACGAGGCAATTAAAGGGGTATGCTATTCAAGATAAGGAAGACCATGTTTATTTATTAAAGAAATATATGTATGGACTGAAAGAGTCTCTAAGGCGGTGGTATAAGTATTTTGATGCTTTCATGTATAATTATGACTATTTGAAAAGTCAATTGGATAGTTGTGTTTACTTTAGGAAATTAAAGGATTTAGTCTTTGTCTTATCTATTATTTTATGTTGATCATCTGTTGATAGAAGCTAAACATACGTCAGATATTGATATGTCGAAGTGACAATTGAGTGCTAAGTTTGAGATGAAAGATTTAGGTGCTGCAAGATGATATTGGGCATGGAGATTCAGCGAGATAAGGCTATAGGGGTTTGTTCCTATCTCAAAAGAAATATATTAAAAAGATTGCGGTGCGTTTTAGCATGCAGTCAGCAAAATTTGTGAGTGCACCTTTAACCGTGCACTTTAAATTGTCTAATAAGTTATCACCACATAATATGGACCAAGAGGAGCATATGTTCCTATGTCCGTTACTCTAGTGCAGTGAATAGTATTATCTACACCATGTTATGCACTACGCATGATATTTTACAAGTTGTGAGCATTGTTAGTTGTTAGATGAAGCGTTGTATTAAGACTCATTATGAAATTGTGAAGTGGATCCTCGGTTGTTTAAAGGGGACAATAGATGTTGGTATAGTGTATTGGAAGGACGGCAATGACAGTGTGGCCAGGGGTTATGTGGATTTGGATTACGTTCATGACTTGGATGAGAAGGTCTTCAATGGGGTACATGTATGCGCTGATAGGTGGTGCAATGAGTTGGAAGGCATCCTTACCAGATAATGTTGGTCTGTCTTCGACTACCACAAAGTATATGCACCAACCTTTATAGCAAAAAGGGCGTCATGATTGGGGGGTTTGTTCTTGAACATTGGGTTGGAGCAGAAAAGTGTTGCTATACACTATGACAACCAAGGTGGGATATCTGGCTTTGAATCCGATTTATCTCGAGCAAATAAAGCATATCAACATCAAGTACCATTTCATCCAAGATTTCACGGCAAAGGACAAGGTTGTTGTGAAGAAGATCGCAACAGTGAAGGACCGAACAAACAAAATGACGATTCAACTAAATTTCAAAGAAGATCGCAACTGTGGAGAATCAAGCTTTGCTAGAGCTCAATTAGGGTTCAAAGAAAATGAGCACCCGTCAGAGCATTAGGAGAGCCAACATGGATGATAATCAGTACGACTTGGTTACAAATATTGAGCCAAGGTGGAGATTTGTCAGCATATGTTATGAGTTACTCAAGGAACCGATTCAAGTAAGTTTTCTAATTTGGGTAGGTTTCTTAGTGTCACGCCCCAACCCTTGAGCACGCGACAACCCCTATTTCACTTAGGTAAATAGAATGCGATGTCCCAAGACTCATCGCCAACCTTTCATTTTATCTTTCATATACGCATGTGGAAGCGACAAGAATCGCCCAATCATAACAATAAATAGCACGGATAGTAATAACAATCAACATCAATCATGCCTAAGCTCCATTTTATTTATTCACTTGATTAACCCCAAGGAAACACATTGACAAGCCCTTCAAGTAAGGCACCTTTCCTCACAAGCCTACCAAAACGATATTGGGCTGGGGTCAATCTACTCTATCCAAAAGTGAGTCATCCAAAAAGAACAGGTCCAAGGCATGTCCCTCAAGTACTATCAAAATCGCGAGACTGCTAGTCAAAATAGGGTGAGTCAGGATCATGCTCTAACGGGTTGTAATCCGATAGGTACTCAGGATCAAGGTTGGTCTCGGGACACTCCACTGACCCGTCAAGTGGGTCAATGTCCATAGGGTCCCAGACCTCCTGTCCAAAGCCCCCATCTGGAGGACCATCGAAGCCCCTCAGAGGGCCGAATAGATTCTCGCCCTCACAGATGAACCATGCCTGGAATTGATGAGGGACCCACATAGCTAGACCCTCATCCATTCACTCAGTGTATAGGTGGCGCTAAAAAATATGCGGCTTGCCAAGAAAACGATGAGTAGTAACAATACTATCCATATCCTGCGGCACCCCAAATCGCCTCAGGTGGTTCGCCACTCTAAGGCACTAGAAAACAGTTAACAACAACGAATGAGATATAAATCTCAGTAAGTTAACGACCTAAGCTTCATTTAGGAAGTAAACTCGCCTTAGGTGCACCTAAAATATGTAGCAATAAATTGATGGCAGATCAATAACAAAGTGACCCTTGCTTTGCCTTAACTATATACAGGAGTAGGCAATTCAATCCAACATAAACAAATAACCCATTGAATAACAACAAGCATATCTACCTTGCCTTGGCACACACCCTGCACGACATAAGCCATCACATGCCACAAACAATGCAATAAGCATATAACATAATCAGAACACTTAACAAGATTCCACATACACAATGCACTCATGCGTATTCTAATTATTACGACCACTTAGGGCCACGGTACAACCCAAGGGTTGGCGGTCTTCCAGCATAATCGAGCATCGTCCCACCCCATCGGGCAAGACAACGTCTAGGACCTCCACCACAGACGGCATTCCATAAAGGAGCATCGATCCGGCCTCAACCGCAACTTAGCATCCGAACCCCCATCGGGCATCAGATAAAAGGAAAAATCGGGCATCGTCCCCAAACTCCCGTTGGGTGATGGGTTCCTTTATGTGACCATATGAGCACACCTACCACTCAAGCCCATTTTATTTCTCAACGATTAGCCAATGCAGACGTGGTTGTGCTCACAGATCAAAATACTACAACTTTCATGTCAAAAAATGCAATAATAAATTCGCACGTGATCACATACACACAATTAAACCGTCAAATTTTGCATGTTTCCCTTTTTAAACATCCCTGCCCTATTTAACTTATAAAACTTGACATATGAACCCGACACCTCGGGATTTACTATTTACAGGTCCACAAAAACCCTTTTAAAAAAATAACTAACAAGGTTTCACATAGGACAATTATTTTTCAGGGTAAAGCAGGCATTAAACAGCATGAAATGGCATAATTCACACTTAATTCAAGCAGAAAACACCCATATAATATCCACTTATTGCCCTAATTGCGATAACTTATCATCCTATTAATGATAGCTTATCGCCCCTTGGTAATAGCTTATCATTAAATTAATCGATAGCTTATCACTCAAATACCGATAGCTTATTGTCCATTTGACGATATCTTATCACCCTTTTGTCGATAGCTTATCGTCATTTCCTCGACAGCTCATCAAGTCCACTTATCACCTATCGCTATATCTTATCACTTCCGCCTATCACTTATCGCGATAGCCTGTCAACTAATCCCTCATTAATTAGCACCAAGCATAATTAACTTAGTCTAATATAACCCTAATCAAGTTTAACGTACTAATTAAGGGATTAAAGCGTTAGCTCACTCGTTAACGATGCCGGTTGTGCGAGAACGACGGCGGTGGCACGAACAATGAGCGGCTCCGCTTGGAAATGGCAAGGGGCTGTGGCAGCTCACGGCGAGGAGTGAGGAGGTTGGCGGTGGTGGCTTGGACAAGCGGCACAGGCGATGGACAGCACACGGACGGTGGTGAGGATGGCTCAAAGTGGCGGCGGCAGCGGGAGGCGGTGGTGATGCACGGCGGTAAGGGAGCGGCAACGATGAAAAATCAAGAGGAAAATATGAAGAACAAGAGAGAAAATGAGAGACAGAATGAAGAGAGGAGGGGACAGTGCAAGAGAGGGCAAGGAGAGAGAGTGAGTGAGAGAAAATGAGAGATATTTCTCTCTAGAAGGGCTTCTTCTTCAAGCCAAGTTCAAGTCCCCAAAAATTCATCATTTCTCCTCATTAATATCCAAGACTTTTCACTCCTCTTTTGTCACTTCTCATCTAATGCAAGAAGGGAAAAATGGTCTTTTCACAAAGTACAGTATAAAATACTATACGCATATATGGGCTAGAATTTTGTACGGGCTCGTATAAATCAAGTTTGGGCTTAAAAGGATAGAGAATGGGCTAGAATGGCTCATGGGCTTGACTGGGCCCATTTGGGCTTGGTTGGGCCCAAGGTGGCCGAACCTCAATGGGCTTGAGGCCCATTGGGCCTTCATCCGGCCCACTCCTTCGTGGGCTCCAATTCTCGGCTCGTTGACCCCTTTTCCGAAAATTTCGTGCATACCACTAAACAGGTGGTTTAATGAGGTGACGTCTAATAGTTTAGTCTTGAAGTCCTTGAAAGTTTGATACTCAAATTCGGATTCTAATTCATGATCAAAATGGATCAATTGCGATTTTAGTATATCTCAGACTAACGGGCGGTTTTTAGGAGTTACGCATAGTCGACCCGCGGTTGATTTGATATCAATCCACGTTGAAGCTTTCTCGAGTCATGGGTGACCTCAGTTGTCATGTAATTGCGAGGAGTCAATCACTAGTTCCGAAGTACACGATTATTAGGAATTGGTGTAGGGTCGTTTGCAATCCATATAATGGTCAGGCGGAATTACCCGCAATTCGATTGTATACTATTAGCGAATTATTATATAACCGTTCCTTGATCGGACTATAATAGCTCAAAATTGTCCCCCGTCAATCCTTATGGTCGAATTGTCAATCCATGATCGAGTTTTCAGGTCGTATGTACTTAATTCCTTAATAGCCTTTCCCTATTGATTAGTCATCTTATGAGTGATCAATTCAGAGCGAGATTCAACTAACAGTGCATCGATGAATATAATCATTTCATTACATCCTGAATGGGTCGAAATTTGAGAATGTCACACTTAGTTTGAGTGATTTCCTAGTTTGACAATGTTTCCTAGAAGGAGTTTCTTCTTTTGGATATAAATCATGTATATATAAAAGATGTAATTCTACTCGGTGGACATAAACATTAGAGTAAATAAGAAGATTGTTAAGATTTTATGTCTCAAATTTTTCTGTGTGATTTCTTTGTAAGAGATTGTGCACTAACACTTGTACATTTGTTTTGGGTGTAATTGGGGGTTGAGAAATTTTAGCTATCGAGTGATTGTAAGCTCTGTACTCAAATTCATAGTGGATTTTTGTTGGCAAGCTCTCCTATAGAATAGATATTGACACTTGGATTGAATCATGTGTATATCCGGTGTCATTACCATTCCTCGCTAATTTCTTTGATAATTTTGTTCTCTCGCTTTTGACTTAAATTACATGATTCGTTGGTTTCCGCATCATTTTTACAACATTTCAAAACTCAACCCCCGAATTTCGATTTCACCTTCCAAGCTTTCAGTTGTGCAGTTGAAGCTAACTTCGATTGCATTTTTCCTATAATAAGTGACCATAAAATTGCTCCGATTTCACTTTGGTGCCCCTAGTCTAGTCATTATTTTATGTCATCCATCATTTACATATCATCGTGTAGACTACATGGTGCACAACAAGTTATCGCGTAGGCTTAATCTAATAGGTTGTATCAATCCTACGTTAAGAAACAGTAAGAACAGCGGGTCCCAAAACAAATACTTGCCACCTGCCTTTAATAGAAAAAGTCTATATTCCAATATTTCTCTTCGATATTATTAGCAATGCACTCTGATGAACAGAATTTGTTATCTGTCAATTTCCAATTCATTAGATTACTACTGTGATTCCACTAAGCAGGACCTTGCTTGCAATTGTAGCCGTTGGATTACCACCAATTGAACATCTGACAAAGAAAAATATTGGCAATCCAACGGGTATAATTATTAAGGATATAATAGGCTAACCCCATATTTTAGATCGCTTTCACTATCACAATTTTTTTTTCGCAATTTTTTACCAGATTTGGCGGTCAGTGTTAGATTCCATTAAATACAAGTAACAAATTTTTGGAATAGTTCCCACGACAAAAATGTATAGGAGAGGAGATCATGGCTCTTCTTCTTCCCATGATTCCGTGCCCGTGCAGCAAGACCAGGGGATTTATCAACATAAAGATGAGTTCTTGCTTTGCTATCTCCCTCTCTCTCCTGTTCTTCTTCATAAGTTTTGTAGGTACTGAATCAGCACCCACGTTTCTATGGCACGACTGCCCAAACACCACCCTCTTCACTCCCAACTCCACCTACGAATCCAACCTCAACACCCTCCTCTCTTCCCTCTCCTCCGCCGCCACTGACAGCGCCGATGGCTTCGCCAATGCCACTTGCGGCCAAAACCCTCCCAACCAGGTCTACGGGCTCTTCCTCTGCCATGGTGATGTCGATCCCGCCACGTGCAATGACTGTATGGCCACTGGAAAACAGGATATACTCGAAAGATGCCCCAACCGGCAAGTCTCTGTGATCTGGTACGATGAATGTATGTTGAGGTACTCTGACGGATCCATCTCCTCGGTCATGGAACAAGTACCTTCTCTCACGATGTACCACACTGGGAACATCACCAATCCAACCCGGTTCATGCAAGTCCTCGGTGAGACCATGGATGACATCACCGGGAGGGCTTCGGTCCGCAAGTCGGGGAAGAAAGTCGCAGTCGCGGAGGCGAACTTCACAAGCTTGCAGAAGCTCTACATGCTCGTGCAGTGCACTCCAGACTTGACGGTGTCGAAGTGCAACACGTGCCTACGGACGGCAATCGCAGGCCTCCCTCAGGGGAAGCAAGGTGGGAGGACGCTCACTCCGAGCTGCAGCATGAGGTTCGAGCTGTACCCATTTTATAATGCCTCGGCCGTGGCGGCCCTAGTGCCTCCGCTGTCTGACATTCCATCTCCTCCTGCTCCCGTGACCAGACATAAAGGTACGTGTTTGTTTTTGTTATTCGTCTTCCGCTGTAACAGAAAGATCTGTCCAATATTTTTTTCCGGTGAACTACTTATCCTAATTTATAGTTTAATAAAGTGGAGTGAATGTCGCGACCGAACTCCCAAGCCCTTTTTTAAACAACATGCAAAAAAGGGGGGCTCGCCTGGTACGTGCTAAGTCTAGGTTCGGGACTTAACTCGGGCTCTCCCAAGCCCATACCATATCGCGACTTAGGGTTTAAGTTTTTAACATGCAAGTGGTTTATATCAAGGAGTCGCCACTAATCGATTTGGGGTGGGTCGATTAGAAACCCAAATAGGGTGATGGGAGAATCACCCTATTCCTACGAACCAGAGATTAACCGAGTTCGGGGACTTGGTTACACTAGTTAGATAACTAATGCCCTTTCGGTACCTTTTTACCCTGTTCTTTTCTGAAAACATTTGTCAGACAATTTGGATTGATTTTAAGACCTTTCTCCTAACATGTGAGGTGATCAAGCGAGTGCATAATCAGAAACGATCAGCAGTCAAGAACACAACAATTCATGCAGCCTAAGGTTCTAACCTTAACTAAGTCAGATGACATTCAAAACACAACTCATGCGATTGTATTAAAAAAACATGCATAATAATACAGCGATAATAAAAATAACATGCAAAATATTACCGCGCAATATCAGGCTTGTTTAATTTAAACAAGACAAAGATATGCATAATAATACTACAATAAATTAAACATTTAGAATATATCACAAAAAAATAATTTTAAAAAATAATTTTTTTATTTTTTTTAAGGAAAAAAAAATAATACGGAAAAAAAAAATTTCTTAAAAAATTTTTTTTTTTACAAATTTTGTTTAATAAAAAAAAATTTTAAAAATAATAATTTTAAAAAAATTAATAATAAAATAATGAAAACGGGTCGGGTCGCGGATCCGGACCGGGTCGGAACCGACCCGGGTCAACGGATCCGACCCGGGCGTTGACTCGGGTCGGATCGGTCAATCCGGATCGGGTCGGAACCGACCCGGGTCAATTGATCCGACCTGGGCGTTGACCCGGGTCGGATCTGTTAATCCGGGTCGGTCGGAACCGACCTGAGTCAACGGATCCGACCAGTGCGTTGCCCCGGGTCGGATCTGTTGATTCGGGTCGAGTCCGACCCGAACATACAGACCCGCGGGGAGGGGGGCGCCGGAGAGGCCAAAATTGGCCGTCCGCCGGCTGACCCAGGCCAGCGCCGCCCCCAAATCGCCCGACTAGGACCGCCTGTGGGCTGTGCCACTCACCTGAGCCGCCATCGGACCACCGTTCGCCGGCCGGCGATGAAACAAAAACCAGCCTGGTTGAGGCATTTCGTCGAACGCCTGGCGGGTGCGTGGAACAACGAGGGAGTCCGACCTCCTCCGGCGATCCGGTCGACTCCGGCGGCTTGGGTTCACCTCCGACGGCGACTAGGGATCGGGACCGACGACGGTATGGGCAGAGATTCGTGCGAAACTGCCGGCGCGAGTCCCGGCCTAACCGCGCTAAAAAACAGGGGAAAACAGAGGGGCTTCTCGGCCGGGGGCTCACCGGTCGACGGCGCGTCTGGGTGGCCTTCCGGCTGCTCTGTGGGCGACGACGACACTGCTGGTTCTCCTTCTTGCTCCGACGAACACTCGGTTTGCTCTGTCTCTCTCTCTCTCTCTATTCTCACTCTCTCTCTGTTCTCTCTCTCACTGTTTCGCCGACCGGAGGCTCTCTCTCTCTCTCTGTATCGCCGCCGTCGGCTCGGCGGCGGGGATGGATGGCTGAGGCGCGGTGGCCGCCGGAAGAGCTCTCAGTTTCTTCTGTTTCGCTCCGTCTCCCCCTTTCTCTGTTTTTCTCTCTATATCTCAAAACGGCCGACCGGCCCTCTCTCTCTCTCTCTGGCTATTTATAGCCGGCGACGACGGTGCACTCTCTGCCTCTCTGCATCGGCGTGACGACGGCCTGCACCGGCCTACGCCACGCCACGACTTTCGTGGCCATTTGCAGCGGTGCGGGCAAGGGGGCAGAAGCAGTCTAAGACGGGGCAGAGAGGAATAGCGAGCTGAGAGGGAGGAGGAGATAAGGGGAAGCCAGGAAAACGGGGAGGACGGGACTGGCAATTAATGCCAGTCCCGTCGGCGTGCTCGTTCGGCCTTCCTCTGGCCGGATAGCGACGGTGAGGAGCGGCGCCGCCGTGCGTCACGCTGCCGTCGGTGAGCAGAGGCGAACAGGGCAGCGAGAGCGACAGGGGGAGAAGGAAGGAGAAGGGCTGGGCCGGGCCAGGCCCAGCTGCGGGGGGGGAAAAGAAGAAAAGAAAAGGAAAGCGGGCCGGGCCCGCGCGAAGGGGAAAAAAGAAAAGGAAAAGGGGCCGGGCCCGGGGGGAAAAAGGACAAAAGAAATGGGCCGGGTCGGCCCAGCTCCGACCCGGCCCGACTCGATTTTTTTTTTTTAAATTAAACTCTATAATAGACTCTATTAGTGCAAATGTACCTAATTTCTATATGCAATGCATTTAAATTGAAATATTTTTGTTTTAGGAATTAAAGAAAATTAACTCCTAAATTTTGTGCAATTAATTTTGGGCAAATTAAAAATAGGTGTCAACAGCTGCCCCTCTTTGAAGGTGAGCTCGCAGAGATTGAGCTCGCAGAGGTTACGTTCAAAGATAAAATGGCACCTAAATTTGGCCCATGCATGTTCAATGAATGTTATTTTTGGCGAGACCGGAGTCCCATTTTTATGATGCGATATAAGATGATGCGTGCTAAAGCAAATGAAAACATACCTGGGGCTACTTACCTTGCCGAAGGGTAGAGTAATTCCAGATAGTTGATATTGTGTGTCGAGGACCCGAACCTGTCTTCCGTCGCCTTGACGAAAAAAATGGTTTGTCTAGGACCCGAACCTATCTTCGGTCGCCTTGACGGGAATTGCTTTTGCCTAGGACCCGAACCTTTCTTCGGTCGCCTTGACTGGGGAAATCACTTGCTTAGGACCCGAACCTTTCTTCGGTCGCCTTGACTGGATTTCATTTGTCTCGGACCCGAATCTACCTTCGGTTGCCTCGACTGGGGAAATCGCTTGCCTAGGACCCGAACCTTTCTTCGGTCGCCTTGACTGGATTTCATTTGGTCTGTCTAGGACCCGAACCTTTCTTCGGTCGCCTTGACTGACTGGATTTTGTTTGTCTAGGACCCGAACCTTTCTTCGGTCGCCTTGACTGACTGGATTTTGTTTGTCAAAGTACTTGGGGATCCTCGCCCGAGGGTTTGACGGTTTGCCTGGTGGGTCCTCGCCAGCAGGTCTTGAAAAGGCTCAAACGATGAGCACCTGGGGGTCCTCGCCCGAGGATTTGATTGTTTGCCTGGTGGGTCCTCGCCAGCAGGTCTTGAAAAGGCTCAAACGATGAGCACCTGGGGGTCCTCGCCCGAGGATTTGTTGGTTTGCCTGGTGGGTCCTCGCCAGCAGGGCTTGAAAAGGCTCAAACGATGAGCACCTGGGGGTCTTCGCCCGAGGATTTGTTGGTTTGCCTGGTGGGTCCTTGCCAGCAGGTCTTGAAAAGACTCAAACAATGAGCACCTGGGGGTCCTCGCCCGAGGATTTGATGTGAACAGAGGGAGTCAGTTCCATGCTCAGGAAAGTGAACAACGGGGTCAATCCGATGTTCAGAGGGTGAACAACGGGGTCAATCCGATGTTCAGAGGGTGAACAACGGGGTCAATCCGATGTTCAGAGAGTGAACAAATGGGTCAATTCAATGTTCAGAGGGTACCATAACAATCGTAGGTACATGAATTTTTGGAATCAGGCATGGGTAAAATGTACTTACATGGGCACGTTCCTGCCTCTTAAGGGCGTGTTTCCTGTCAGACAAGTTTTTTTGTGCAAAGACATACGTATTCATCGGAGAAATAGACAACTGAGGCTATTCTTGAATATCGTATGAAATATCTTGACCAACTAGTCAAGATGCTTTTCTTTTTCAAAGAAACATCCCGTTTACCTTCTGGGTAGTTTGAAAAGAAATCTGATGAAATACCTGGGATTTCTTACCCGGAGGTTTGATGTATCATCTGCTGAATACCCGACCTTTTTCAGGGCATCTCTTTTGTGATGATAATGAGGGCTTCTCCAGCGCCCGAATTTTCGTGTTCTATCACTGGGGATTAGAACTCTGAGCAGCAAAAGCATGCTGTGTCAATTCCACTTGGGGAGCGGAAGAAATTTTTTGTGACATCTTTGGAGACGCTCCAAAGGTCATATGTTCTTTGAGTCTTTGAGGATATTTTACCTGTCAAAGAGGGTTAGCGCAAACATGCATGCATTCATCGAGGATAGACAAGCTAGGCTATCCCAGGATGTGTATTTGAAAGTTCATGCATGATGATTTTACCATGTTTGCATCACCAAACATCCACCGAGGGTCAATCAAGACAATTTTCGCTTGGGATGTGGACTTCTCGAGATGCCGAACGAGGGATCCTCAGTCAGAAAGGACTTTCCACTCGCTCTCATTGAAAAGGGCTATTTGTCCCGTCCATTAATGCGGGAATATCGAAAACACTCAATCTGACCATTATCACATCCGCAAGGGTATGAGTTTTCTCGCAAGCGGTACGACGCTGCCAATCTGAGAGGTCTTCTTCAGGGTCGTAATGTAGGCTTGGTCAATGGCTTAACGAAGGAGACTGTCCGAGTCAAGGCCATGAAAGAAAATATTCTGCAATCATCTCCGGGTTTACAAGTCAAGAACCCTGCAAAACGAGATAGAAATAGTCTTGCTCGCACTTCCTCGAGCGTTGTTTATAAACATTTGAAATTCCACGTTAAATCAAGTGCCCCAGTCAGAAGAGACTTCATGAGGGATGTAACGTGGGCTTGGTTCACAAGTTGAGAAACGAAAGGATCATTGGGCTCAAAAATGTGTGTAAGGGTGAGAATTGGTGATCATCTTAGCGTTGTCACCAGCCTTCTTCTCCACCGTCGGGACTCTTTTGGAAAACTCCCTGGGTAATCCCGTGTTTTAGCTTCTTTGACAACTTTTTCTTGAGGAGCTTCTGCGTCAAGCATTTTCCTGGATACCATTCTATCTCTGTTCCAATTGCTTTCTCAAGAAAAGGGTTGTCTTCATCTATCATGTGACAGATCTTTGTCAAGACAGAGTTCCTAAAGTAGGAATTTGTATCGAAGAAGAACTCAAGTTTAACCCTTTGGGGTCGTCTTTTTCATCGTTTTTCTTCTTCTCCTTTTTCTTTTCTTTGTTTTTTTATTCATGGGCATTAGCCTTGCTTTTACCAGGCACACTGGTTTTTCATGCCCCTAGTTTTCAGCATTTTTTTTTCTCCTCTTTTGGTGTTGTCAGGACTAGCCTAAACAAGTTTAAGCAGAACAATGTTATTAGGCTCTTGGAGTCTTCATCTTGATTCGGTACTTTGGACCCTGATGCTCAAGCTGTGGTGACTTTTGCCTTGCCCCGGTGTAGGGGATGATCACCAACTAGGTTGGTACGAAATGAAATCGCCGGCTCAATTGGGCTAGCAAGGGATATGAGTGTATGGGATAGAAGAAGAACCGCTCTTCGTCATCCTAGGGCACTTAAATTATTGTGAGAGTTCATCTGCAATAAAAACACTCAAAGATTAATGCAAATGAGAGCAAGAAAATTTCTATTCATCTTTTCACCTTGTGCGAGAGCTTGACTGATGATCATAGAAAATTTTAGATATTACAAACTCCTCATCCTTCTTGTCTTGCTCATCACTGTTATCAATAAGATGTTGGCATTTTGGACAAGCTTTAGTTTGCTGCTTCTCTCTTGACAAAGCCCTCTTAGCCTCGACTGTCCGGCCGTCGATGGTGTGCTTGTCTTGGAAGACTCTGTCGAGGACCGCCGGACCCGTGGAGACGACGAGGCCGAAGCCACGGGAGCGGTGATCGAAAGGGAGGGACGCTCCTCTTGCTCCCTCTGAATTTGAATTCTCCCTGTGATGCTGGTTTACCTCAAGCTGTCCCAATGTGGGGTGGTTCTTGACAGGGGTAATTTGAAAGGAACCTCCGAGTGTATGGGCTCAAAAATAGTCAAGCAAAGGATCAACAGTAGTGTATGGGGGAGAGAAATGAATTGCCTCTCGTCATTTTGGCTACCGTACCTTATGCGAGAAACCCCTTTACCTTGTAAAAGTGGAACCTTTTCGCTCATCTTACATGGGTTTGGTACTTGAGAATGTGTATAGGCTAAGGATTGCCTCTCATCATCCTGACATACCTCGTTCAATACATCGGAGCAGTTCGACACCATTCGTCGAATTGTCAAAATTTTCACAGGGAATTGGTGAATTAAACAGGTAAAATTACCATGCAAAATTCTTTCCAAAAGGCATGCGATGCACTTAGAGGAAGGTTAAGCGTTTGTTTGCTTTAACATGTTTCCTTTCTTTTGATTCATTCAACTCTTAAAAAAGAGTTTTAAGGGAAGGAGATACTTACCTATGCTGCAGTAGCGACGAGGCAAATCTGCAAGGCAATAAGAAAGGCCGTGTTAATGAACGGATCTTTGAAGAACAGGAATTGGGAACGATACAACATTACCCTTCGTGATTCCCTTCATTTGAAATTAAATTGACAACTCCTTGAGTTTCCTCGGATGTTGATAATTCCCTTCTGACAAAAACAAGAGCTTATGTTAGAAATGAGAGGATTGAGGGTAAATTGAGAACGATACAAATTACCCTTCTTCCATTTTGCCTTCAAAGCTAGCAGAGTCTTTTCTCTTCTTTACTTTGTTAAGCATTCTCTGTCTCAGTCTGCTCCTCCATATTCTCGGTCTCGAAGCTCGAATGAAATCCTCTATAATTAGGGGTGCTCCCGAATAGAGGGTTCTATTGTCGGCGGATCTTTGTGTCAATGCGGCTCCGTGACGTCGGGAGTTTCTCGGGAATCATATGATTCCCGACATGCACGAGGTATGTGCAATTGCTTGCATGGGGATCTTCGCAGCAAAGCTAATCTCTACTTTAAAGGTCTTTGACGAACATGGGCATGACTACCATCGAGACTTCTGTGGTTGTCAGGATCTGCCTTGACGCCATTTTGTCATATGCAAAGTCCTTTTCAGCTGCTTGTACCATGAGTGTTCTTTACTCAATTTTGTCCTATGTAAAAGGAAAAGATATGTCATTTCTATGCTAAAGTGGATGAACTTTAGGAACGAAATACACCATTTTTGATGGACTGGGAGATCGCATGCCCCCTAGTCTACTCTTCCAATTAAGCACTTCTTCGTCATGTTTCATTCGAGAGGTCCCGACATTGGTGCTCTATCCGGCTCGCTAGCACGTCAGAGTCATGTTCCCCAGTTCATTATCTGCAAAAGAAAAGGGATGGAATGTCATTTCCAAAATTTGTTAAGGAATAAGACATACCTTTTTCTTTCAAAAGGGGTAATCTTTTCTTGATCTGCCCCCGACTTTTGTACGAAATGATGTTTCGCTCATCATGGAGTCACGGAATGCTCAGCATTCTCTTTGACTCTCTGGGGCTGATATCACCCACTGGTAATAATGAGATTTGCCCCATGCTTCATTTGAAGATTGGATGATCTTCGCTCGGACTGCCCCTATCAGATGAGTTGGTCCGCTAGCATCACTAGGGTCTGATGTGCTCTTCAGTTTGTGTCATTTCCAAATGTCCCTTTCGTAATAATAAATCAAAAGGGAGTATGCTCTGAGACACGAAGTGAGCGAGTTAGAAAGACAAACAGGGTTATGAGCATGCATGCTTTTTCACCACCGTTCTTTTTCGTTCCTTTTGAAAAATGATAAAACGTTTGTTTTATTTTCAAAAGCTTAGAGACAAGGAAGCATGAGGAAGCCCGGGCCTCAGAACACTTTCCTTTTCGTGGCTGAATATCATCAACGGGCCGATTTGGAATACTTCCTCAGGCCCTCAAAACAAAACATTTGTAATTCTTTTGAATAGTTCAGGCGAATTACATTTGTTGGAATGGAAATTACAATACTAAAATTCCAAGCATAATTACAAATTCAGAAAACTGGGAATCTTAGAAAACAACTGGGACTTTAGAAAGCAAGAAAAGCTCCCGCATAGGAGGATTCAAACTATTAAATATGCCTCTATTCTAAAGGAGGAAAATTGAGTCTTCAGTTTACTCAATGACGACATCCGTGCCTCCTGCTTGATTGGGTGGTGCGTTGCGGAATGAAAACATCTTTGCATCCAGCAATTTCTGGACCTTATTTTTCAAGACAGCACAGTCATTGACGGAATGTCCCATTTCACCCAAATGATAGTCACATGCCTTGGAGGGATCGTAGTTGGGGAAACGCTCAGGATTTTCACGCTTTGGCTCTTTAGCAAGCAACCTCTTTTCCAGGAGAATAGGCAGGATCTGAAACATAGGCAAAGGGAGTGGCGTGAACTGCTTTTTGTTATTTCGCCTTTGGGGCGGCTTGCGGCCTGAGGCCGGTTGCTGTCCACTGCTCATCTGAATCATTAGGGAAGGACGAACGGTTTGGGTGTATGCAACATCCGCATTTGTCAGGGGTTCTTTCTCCTTCTTCATGCCGAGTTTCTTGCTTGTGGAAGTGGGGTCTGTAAACCACCCCTCACGCAATCCCATTTCGATTCGTTCACCCACAGGAACAAGACGATTAAGGGATTCAGCAGTGGCACCAACCAGGCGGTGTCTGTATTCATATGGAAGAGACTTTATGAACAATTTCACTTGTTCATGATCAGTGAGTTGTGGAGTAATCTGGGCGGCCAAGTTTCTCCATCTGGTGGCATACTCTTTGAAGGACTCACTCTTCTTCTTTTCAGTGCGTTCCAGATCGTCACGAGTAAAGGTGACGTCGAGGTTGAATTGATAATGCTTGAGGAATGCATCAGCGGCATCATCCCAAGACTTAAAAGTATCCACATCCTTCGACATATACCATGTCAGGGCTGGCCCCGTCAAACTCGCTTGAAAGGTCTGAATCATGAGGGGTTCATTATCAACGTACTGGGTCATCCGCACATGATACATGTGTAAATGGTGTCTAGGGCACGAGGTACCATCATACTTCTCGAAATCCGGCATCTTGAACTTTTCTGGTATTTTGACCCGTTTGTATATAGACAGGTCAAGTGGTACAGCATTCTGCGGGCCTTGTAGCTGTTTCAGCATCTCCTCGACCTTTGCAAGGCGTTTGTCCTGTTCTGTCATTGGTACAGCTTCGAATTCAGGCTTCCTGACAGCAAGGGGAAGCGGATCGTCCTCTAGCGGGGGCATTTTATTGTCGCTGGCGGAGGCTTTGTCTTTTCCGGTAGACGGTGGTGATAACACCACCTCAACTGCTGCAGGCGTAGGTGTGAGCTTGCCATGAATGGATTCCACCTGCTTTGTGAGATTTTGGATCGCATTGAGGACCATTTTCATCTCATCTTCCATGTTATTGAGGCGGACGTTTTCTTCGGCCATTTTTTGTAACTACCTGCGAAAACGCGTATATGAATGAGTATAATGCCCAATAAAGAATCATTCTATGACTTAGTCATATTATTATTGCATATTTTCTTTATTTGCAAAGAAAAAATAAGCAAAAAGGGTTTTTATTAATATTAACATTACAGGCGGCTCAAGCTGGTGAAGGATAAAGCTCTATCCTTAGGGAAAATTGCTGACACACCTACAAATAGGCGACTCCAAAGGAACTGGGAACTCTCACCTTCCATTTTTTCATAATTTGGTTGTGTAGTTTCTCTATCTTGTACCTAGCATTGTTGGTTGTTAGTTTTTCGTTTTTGCCTTGTTGAGTGCCCCCCCTCTTTCGGACTTCATGTAGATTCGGGATTCGGGGTTTTCTCTTGTCATTTCCTTGTATTTGGTGATTCAGAAAAGTAATACAAACTCTTACCTTTACCAAAAAAAAAAAAAAACATTACAGGCGGCGTCCCCGGGGTTCGAACCCCGGTCGCCTCGGACCGTGACGCTACATCCCCGGATACCACTGGGCCGAAGGCCGCGATGGTGTCATTAAGGGGCAAAAAATTTTATTTAAAGCATAAAAAACGGCCCGAGTTATATTGACATTTGTACAACCCATAAACATTTTTACAGGAGATAATCAAAACCCCTAAATATAAATACACGGAAATATAAAAGACAGGGCTTTTAACAAAAATGGCGCCATTCCCGGATGCTCATTCTATAAACGATGGTGAAGATATAGTCTCTCGGAGTCGCTTATTTTCACGGATAAGCTCCGCAATAAGCGTATCCCTCGTCTCGTTAGTCCCACCATGCCAGAAGCTCTTTTTTAGGAGTGGGGACAAATTGGACATCAGCTCTTCCCATCGTGTATAGAATGCAATCAACGGGTGGCCTAAAAAAAAACAAATCAAATAAATAAGTACGCTGGATAATAAAATGAAAAGGGACAGAATATATACCTTTCCTTGAACTATGGCAATCACAACGACATACACATGAGGAGTGAGGTTCGATTTCTATCTAGACTGGCTCAGCAAAATGAAATTAAAAGGGTGCCTGACCGTCGCAGACTCGCGTTGGTGTCAAGTCCTTTTAACCTCGGCCAAATCGAAAGGAATATCTTATAGTCACGCAGATAACGGCTAAAGATACTTCTTTACGATTTTTAGAAATAAATTTCGGGGAAAAGAAAGGCAACCTCTACATCGCGGGCTCGCGTTCGAGGTCGTATCTTTCTTAACACCATCCTAAAATGCCCTATCGCGGCCCAGGTCCGGCAGCGTGGTTGTGTGTGCAACGGTGTGGTGCTAAATCATTAAAGCATGCACAACAAATTATAAACAATCAATTCGAACCTGCAAGAACAAATAACACCTTAATGTCAGTATCGTACCTGGAGTCCTTGCTGCCAAACAATAATCATTTTGAACAGGATAAAATTTTCTTGGCCTAAGTCCACTTTAAAAAATGCAAGTCCCCAGTGGAGTCGCCAGTCTGTCGCGACCGAACTCCCGAGCCCTTTTTTAAACAACATGTAAAAAAGGGGGGCTCGCCTGGTACGTCCTAAGTCTAGGTTCGGGACTTAACTCGGGCTCTCCCAAGCCCATACCATATCGCGACTTAGGGTTTAAGTTTTTAACATGTAAGTGGTTTATATCAAGGAGTCGCCACTAATCGATTTGAGGTGGGTCGATTAGAAACCCAAATAGGGTGATGGGAGAATCACCCTATTCCTACGAACCAGAGATTAACCGAGTTCGGGGACTTGGTTACACTAGTTAGATAACTAATGCCCTTTCGGTACTTTTTTACCCTGTTCTTTTCTGAAAACATTTGTCAGACAATTTGGATTGATTTTAAGACCTTTCTCCTAACATGTGAGGTGATCAAGCGAGTGCATAATCAGAAACGATCAGCAGTCAAGAACACAACAATTCATGCAGCCTAAGGTTTTAACCTTAACTAAGTCAGATGACATTCAAAACACAACTCATGCGATTGTATTAAAAAAACATGCATAATAATACAGCGATAATAAAAATAACATGCAAAATATTACCGCGCAATCTCAGGCTTGTTTAATTTAAACAAGACAAAGATATGCATAATAATACTACAATAAATTAAACATTTAGAATATATCACACAAATTTTTTTAAAAAAAAAAAAGGAAAAAAAATTTTCTTAAAAATTTTTTTTTTAAAATTTTGTTTAATAAAAAAATTTTTAAAAAATAATAATTTAAAAAATAATAATAATAAAATAATGAAAAAACGGGTCGGGTTGCGGATCCGGATCGGGTCGGAACCGACCCGGGTCAACGGATCCGACCCGGGCGTTGACCCAGGTCAACGGATCCGACCCGAGCGTTGACCCGAGTCGGATCGGTCAATCCGGATCGGGTCGGAACCGACCCGGGTCAACGGATCTGACACGGGCGTTGACCCGGGTCGGATCTGTTAATCCGGGTCGATCGAAACCGACCCGAGTCAACGGATCCGACCCGTGCGTTGACCCGGGTCGGATCTGTTGATTCGGGTCGAGTCCGACCCGAACATACAGACCCGCGGGGAGGGGGGCGCCGGAGAGGCCAAAATTGGCTGTCCGCCGGCTGACCCAGGCCAGCGCCGCCCCCAAATCGCCCAACTAGGACCGCCTGTGGGCTGTGCCACTCACCTGAGCCGCCATCGGACCACCGTTCGCCGGCCGGTGATGAAACAAAAACCAGCCTGGTTGAGGCATTTCGTCGAACGCCTGGCGGGTGCGTGGAAAAACGAGGGATTCCGACCTCCTCCGGCGATCCGGTCGACTCCGGCGGCTTGGGTTCACCTCCGATGGCGACTAGGGATCGGGACTGACGACAGTATGGGCCGAGATTCACGCGAAACGGCCGGCACGAGTCCCGGCCTAACCGCGCTTAAAAACAGGGGAAAATAGAGGGGCTTCTCGGCCGGGGGCTCACCGGTCGATGGCGCGTCTGGGTGGCCTTCCGGCTGCTCTGTGGGCGACGATGACACTGCTGGTTCTCCTTCTTGCTCCGACGAACACTCGGTTTGCTCTGTCTCTCTCTCTCTCTCTATTCTCACTCTCTCTCACTGTTTCACCGACCGGGGGCTCTCTCTCTCTCTGTGTATCGCCGCCGTCGGCTCGGCGGTGGGGATGGATGGCTGAGGCGCGGTGGCCGCCGGAAGAGCTCTCAGTTTCTTCTGTTTCACTCCGTCTCCCCCTTTCTCTATTTTTCTCTCTATATCTCAAAACGGCCGACCGGCCCTCTCTCTCTCTCTCTGGCTATTTATAGCCGGCGACGACGGTGCACTCTCTGCCTCTCTGCATCGGCGTGACGACGGCCTGCACCGGCCTACGCCACGCCACGACTTTCGTGGCCATTTGCAGGCCGGTGCAGAGCAGGGGCGGAGCAGGTCTGAGACGGGGCAGAGAGGAATAGCGAGCTGAGAGGGAGGAGGAGATAAGGGGAAGCCGGGACAACGGGGAGGACGGGACTGGCAATTAATGCCAGTCCCGTCGGCGTGCTCATCCGGCCTTCCTCTGGCCGGATAGCGACGGCGAGGAGCAGCGCCGCCGTGCGTCACGCTGCCGTCGGTGAGCAGAGGCGAATAGGGTAGCGAGAGAGACGGGGGGAGAAGGAAGGAGAAGGGCCCCAGCTGCGGGGGGGGGGGAAAGAAGAAAAGAAAAGGAAAGCGGGCCAGGCCCGCACGAAGGGGAAAAAAGAAAAGGAAAAGGGGCGGGCCCGGGGGGAAAAAGGAAAAAAGAAATGGGCCGGGTCGGCCCAGCTCCGACCCGGCCCGACTCGATTTTTTTTTTTTTTAATTAAACTCTATAATAGACTCTATTAGTGCAAATGTACCTAATTTCTATATGCAATGCATTTAAATTGAAATATTTTTGTTTTAGGAATTAAAGAAAATTAACTCCTAAATTTTGTGCAATTAATTTTGGGCAAATTAAAAATAGGTGTCAACAGTGAACTTCTTAAAAAAAAAAAGAAGAAAACATCATAAGTGCCATAATTCTTGTACAGGGTGCCGTATATGTTTAACTTATGACTTAAGTATCATAACTTTCAAAGAACATTCACTTGAGTAATGTCAACGATTTCATTGGCTGAAAAATCTTATGACATGTCAATAATTTAATATAAAACTGTCCGATATGGCTGGTCAGGGAAATGATGTTATCAAAAGCCTGCAAAAACGAGTCATTTAGCCCTTTCTTACCCCAAATTGACGAATTGGGGCTAAGACCAACTCAAACCCTAACCCCATCCCTAAATTAGGTCCAACAGCGGATAGTCTTTGTCCTACAAGTGCCGCCAAAGGACATCCTTGGCGTGAAGGCGTGGCAGGTGGTCCTCAAGGCTCGCCACGATGGAAATCCTTTTGATTTGTGGTAACATAGCTTTCTCTGTGGGATATACTGGTATTATGTGTATTAACATTGGAGATTTTCCATTTGAGGCTGCGATCTTGAGTAGCAGCACTCAGGGTCGTGCGGAATACGGTGTTCGGTGGGCTTGTGGTGATGTCTTTCATCTTAATTTCTTGAGCATTCAGTTGCTTGTCAATTTGGTGCAATGAAAGGGTCAAACAGAGTCCTTTCTACACGATTATGATGAGGCAAAAGTACACCACAAGTGCCATAACTTGTGTACGGCGATCACTTTGGTGCCATAACTTTTTTTCGGATTACTTTGGTGCCAAGTCGGAGGAAAAGAGATCACTTTAGTGCCAATTTGGCCGGAAATCCGACGTGGGATTTTTTATTAATTTTTGACGCCGACGTGGCTCTCCGGAGACTGAGTCAGCGTGTACAGTCAACAATTTTTTTTTTAAATATTTTTTTTCCTTTTTTTTTTCTTCTTTTTCCTTTTTCTTTTCTTTTCTTTATTTTCTTTTCTCCCCTCGCCGGCCGGCCACCGGCGAAGCCCGGGAAGGGCTAGGCGAGGGCGGCCTTGCCCATGGCCGGCGAGGGTGGCCGACCTCGCCGGCGGCGGGCGAGGCCGCCCTCGCCGGCCAAGGCGAAGGCTGCCCACGCCGACACCGGCGAGGGCGACCCTCGCCGGCGTCGGGCGAGGGTCGCCCACGCCCGACCCGGGCGAGGGCGACCCTCACTCGCTCGGCGAGGGCTTCCTCACCCGACGCAGTGAGGTCGCCCTCGCGCATCCGGCGAGGGCAACCCTCCCCGCCTGTAGGCAAGGGTCACCCTCGCCCGACGCCGGCGAGGGTCGCCCGACGCCGGCGAGGGTCGCCCCGACGCCGGCGAGGGTCGACCTCGCCGGATCTCGGCGAGGGCGACCCTCGCCGGCGTCGGGCGAGGAAGCCCTCGCTTGGGCGGGCGAGGGTCGCCCTCGCCGAAGTCGGGCGTGGGCGACCCTCGCCGGCGTTAGCTAGCGAGCGCAGCCCTCGCCCGGGCCGGTGAGGGGCAAACTCGCCCGGGCCGGCGAGGGTCGGCCGCCCCTCGCCGGCCATGGGAAAGGCCGCCCTCACCCAGCCCTTCCCGGGCTTCGCCGGTGGCTTGCCGACCACCGGCAACCTGCCGGCGAGGGCAGAAAAGAAAAAAAAGAAAAGAAAAGAAAAAGGAAAGAAGAAAAAAAAAGGAAAAAAAATATTTAAAATAAAAAATGCTGACTGTACACGCTGAAAAAATTTATTTAAAATAAAAAATGCTGACTGTACACGCTGACTCAGCCTCCAGCGAGCCACGTCGGCGTCAAAAATTAATAAAAAATACCACGTCGGATTTCCGGCCAAATTGGCACTAAAGTGATCTATTTTCTTCCGACTTGGCACCAAAGTGATCCGAAAAAAAGTTATGGCACCAAAGTGATCGCCGTACACAAGTTATGGCACTTGTGGTGTACTTTTGCCCTTATGATGATATTACTTACCCAGCGAGTCCTGTCGGATGATTTTATATTAAATTAATGTCACGTCAGATTCTCCGATAATAGAAATTACCATAGTCACTTAAACGAACATCTTTATGACAAGAAAAATGATCGATTAAAAAGTTATGACACTTATAATATTATTTTTCCTATTTCAGATGATGCCTCTTGTTGAGATGAGCTGCGACAGTCAACAATTCGTTTTCAAGTTAAACAATAGAAAGAAAGAAAGAAGGGTAGCTGTCAAAGTAACTAAAATGAAAATATAATTCCGCAATAAGCTTACTTTGAGCCAAACACAATCAGCAAAATTTGTGAAGTATCAACCCCATCCTAAATCTAAGTATTTTGAATATGGAAGAAGCAATTCAAGGAGAATAAAAGACTTGAATAATACAGATGATTGTTTTCCTTTCTGTAAGTCCTTAGCAACTTTATATTGCCAAGAAGTCTACAATATCACAAACTTGTCTATATATACTTACGACATAATATCATGTGGTTTTAGCTTTGCCGGCTCAGGACGAATATTAAGAGCCGTATAGCCAGTCATCACCCTATTCTTGTATACAACAGTAAGAGTGGACACATAGAATTTCAGCAGATGACTTCAATTTCCTAACTCCTTAGTATCTTGATATCCACATTTTTCTATAAGGAAAAAAGGGAAAAAAAGCCGCAAATGCTTCTATTGGTTAGGAGGACCCAAATATTACGTGCGAAACCATTTTACTATTGCCAAACGAAACACTTCTGGTCATAAAAAATCTACATCCCAATGGAATGTCGGCATTCTGTGATGCCCAACTGGAAACTAATTTATTCTATAAAATGAACCTATTTGAAGCAAACTCAAAGAGAGTCGACACACTATAAGGTTGGTTCATAGGCCCTGCTTTGTAGTAATTCTGTGGAGAAAAATACATTACAAATGCCATTACTTTCGTACACCGCTCACTTTGGTACAATAACTTTTTAATCCATCACTTGATTATCATATGTCTATAGAAATCGTTCACTTGAATGACTCCAATGCTTTTACCAAAAAATTCGACATGGTATTAATTAATATAAATCGTTCATTGTGGGTCATCAGAAAAATGATATCATTAAAAGCTTGTAGAAACGTGGTTTAGCCTTTCCTTGCCCCAAATTGATGTCCAATGTGGTTGCTCAGAAAACAAGAGGAAGGATATCGCCACGAGCCTCCTTCACACCCCATTATCCACGGCCCTGAGCGCTACTGGCCTCAAAGCGAAAATCTCCGATATCACATCCAAAATTCCAGTCCAATGCCCATGGGAAGAAAGCTACATTACCACAAATTTGAAGGATTGCCACTGTGGTAGCCCTTGAGAATCTGCAGCAGTGCCACATCCAGCGCCTTCACTACATGGCATCCTTTTGCGGCACCCACAGGATAAAGACTCGCCAACATTGGACCTAATTTGGGATTAGGGTTTGAGCTGGATTTAGCCTTAATTCGTCGATTTAGGTCAAGGAAATAGCTAAATGCTTAGACGATATCATTTCCCCAGTGCGCCACGTCTGACGGTTTTATATTAAATTAATGTCACATCGGACGTTCCAGCAATACTCAAATAAACTTGACGTCTTTTAAAGTAATGGCACTTAAGTGATCGAATTAAAATTTGCAACACTAAAGTGAGCATGAAACAAAAGTTATGGCACTGGTTGTGTCATTTTGGCGAATCCGTGTTTATCCTTTTTGATTTGCTTATAAGAGGTGAAGTTTTGCAAGGCATTTTTCACAAATACTTGTTGAATCTGTTCCACATTAGTCCAATGACTCTGCACTTGTGTTCTTTGCTCGCCTTCTCCCTGCTTCAAGCACTTCAAAGCGGCACAATTTACAGCATAACTGCATCAAGTCCACTGGTTCAAAACCAGACCCTTGTCTCTAGTAGGCAAATCTTTGAGCTCGGGTTCTTCACGCCTAATGGATCAGCAAAGCAGCATGTAGGAATATGGTACAAGACCATGACTCCCTCCAAAGTTGTCTGGGTGGCCAACAGGGGCAAGCCACTTGGACACACAGATCAATCTGCGAGTTTAATAATTGGCGAAGATGGAAATCTGAAGCTTCTTGATGGGCAACAAAACACTGTGTGGTCTACTAATGTCACGGCAAAGTCGAATTATTCTGCAGCAGTGCTTTCAGACTTTGGAAACCTTGTTCTTCAAGACAGGAATGCGAATATAATGTGGGAAAGCTTTGATGAGCCAACCGACACTCTCCTGCCAAACATGAAGATCGGTGTAAACGTGAAAACAGGAACGAAACGAAACTTGATTTCCTGGAAAGGTGAAGATGATCCCTCATTCGGAAGCTTTGTCCTAGGATTGACACCGGAGACACCGCCTCAGCTTTTCACTTGGAATGGATCAAGTCCTTACTGGAGAAGCGGACAGTGGGATAAAACCAGGTTCATCGGAATATTGAACGTGGACAACCCATACTATAGTGTCCAGCAAGATAATGTCGAGGGAACATCATATTATACCTTCAATAATTACAACAACTCCATCTTTGGATATGGTTTCATCTCATCCGAAGGATCTCTAGAGGTGGTTTTTTGGGACGCTAGCTGGTTTACAACCTGGAAGGCACCGGCACCAACTAACCCATGTGAAATTTATGGAATATGTGGCCCCTTTGGAGTTTGCAACTCGTCTAGTTCACCTATTTGTAGATGCTTAAAAGGTTTTAAACCAAGATCAGATGAAGAATGGAACAGAGGAAACTGGACCAGAGGGTGCCTTAGGGAAATGGAATTGAATTGTCAAAAATCCGCAAGTACAGCAGCTTCAACGACTGTCGAAAAAGATATGTTCTGGAAAATGGAACAAATGAAATTGCCTGATTCCGCTTATTATTTATTGATAAATGATGCGGAAGGATGTCAAAGTTGGTGCCTAGCAAACTGCTCGTGCTTGGCCTTTTCTTATGTGAATGCTATAAGATGTATGGCTTGGAGTAAAGACCTGCTAGATACTCAGCAATTCTCCACGGGTGGCGAAGATCTATTTATTCGACTTGTGGATGCATGTGCGGGTGCGAATACAGGTTGAAAAGGTTGAATTAATATGCCTTTGGTTTTGCACTGCCTGTGGTTCTTATAATATATTTTCCCAGGTTCAGGTGTACCTACGCGGACAAAACTTATCATTAGCCTAAGTACTATTTCTGGCATCATCTTATTTGGAGCTGGTATTTCAGTCTGTTGTCTTTCAAAGTGGAGAGGTAATAAAAGATGTACGGTTTGTTACTGTCTTAAGGGTGATTTTGCACTAACTGCAATATAAGAATCTTGAATTAATGGTAAAACCATGGCTTCAGAAGCTGGGCGGTTACTACTATAGAAACACTGCTCTGCTTCTCATGTTCTCATGCTTATCTTAAGTTGATTTTGTTCTATCTTTAAAATGCAGCGAAATTTAGGAAAATGACAATCTCAAGGCTCTTTAGGTCAGTGGCTGAAGCCATCAGATCAGAAGAACTGCCAAGGAAAACTGCATGGAAAGAGCAAATGAAGGAAGATGATGCATCGGAATTGATGGTTTATGATTTTGACAGCATACGCCTCGTGACAGACAACTTCGATCCGAAAAACAGACTCGGGCGGAGAGGGTTTGGCCCGGTTTATAAGGTAAAAGAAAACATTCTCTGAGGGAAATAAAGAGATCATCCAAGATCTGATAGTTATGTTCGTTTTGAAATAGGGAAAACTGAACGATGGTAAGGAGATAGCAGTGAAGAGACTTTCGAGCAGCTCAGGCCAAGGCATAGCAGAGTTCAAGAATGAGATCCTTCTAATATCCAAACTTCAACACCGAAATCTGGTGAGACTCCTCGGTTGCTGCACTGAAGGAGAAGAAAAGATTCTTGTGTATGAGTACTTGACGAACAAGAGCTTGGACGCCTTCCTTTTTGGTTTGTCTCACTCTTTGAAGAACTTATCTCTGCTTTCAACAAAATCCGGCACTGAAACTAGACATTTCTTCTGTTTGCAACCTTTTTTAGATTCAAAAGAGAAGAAAAAACTTAGCTGGAGCATACGCTTCCGCATTATCCAAGGGGTCGCAAGAGGGCTGCTCTACCTCCACTGTGATTCTTGCCTTAGGGTCATATATCGAGATTTCAAAGTGAGCAACATTCTCTTGGATGAAAAGATGAATCCCAAGATTTCTGATTTTAGGCTGGCGTGGATGTTTGAAGGCACTCAAGTTTTGGTAAATACTCACAAAGTTGTGGGGACATTGTAAGCTTTCTTACTCATGAGGTGATACATCACCTTGAAAGCTTATTAGCAGTAAAATGCGCTCACCTTTCCCTTCATACATGTTCCTACTGTTGCTTTACTATTATCGAGAAAACTCTTCCCTCTAAATCCAATGGTTCCAATATGTCAGTTCGCTCCGAGGTAATTATAGAGCAGCGCTGCATGCAAATGCTAAAAGATATGAGAAATATAGTACGCGTCAAGTTGGAAGTTTATCACCCTCCAATTTTCTCACCTCTCATGTCATGATCCTTTAGTCTATCATTTTTTGTTTGAACTGTACTTCAGGAGCCATCCACTTATGATATTTTGTCTGCAGTGGCTAATTGTCTCCTGAGTATGCCATGGGTGGGACATTTTCAGAGAAATCTGATGTTTATAGCTTTGGAGTACTGCTATTGGAGATTATCAGTAGCAAGAAGAACACAAGTTTAGATTACCCGGGCAGCATCTCAATCTCCTCGCTTATGTAAGTGCGAGATCTAACTTCGAACTATATACCTCCATTTCAGTTTCCAGCCATGGGTAATCCTTGAAATAATCTGACAATCGACCATTTGTTACAGGCTTGGCACTTGTGGTGTGAAGGCAGAGGATTGGACCTGATGGATGCAGCCATTGCTGACGCATTTTCGATGTCAGAAGTAATGAGATGCATTCAGTTAGGGCTTCTCTGTACGCAAGACCATGCCATAGATAGACCCAACATGTCGGCCGTGGTTCTGATGCTGAATGGGGAGTCCAATCTTGCACAGCCGAAGCAACCGCTATTTATATTTCCAAGCTCACCGGTTCACAAAGTCCAATCACAAGAAGGAAGCATTCGGTCCATGAATACCATCACCATTACTATGGTTGAAAGAACATAAAATTCTCATATGCATACGCAATCTTTTGTTGCACTTGTATGTGTAATAATGACGTAAATATATAGATTGTGAGGGAATCTGAGTTGCTAGCTCTCTAGTAGGATAGTTTTACAGGTGCATGGACGCACAAAAGTTCTGAACGTCTATACGCGTGGGGATTAAATCTACCCTGTTTGCATATAAAAGTGTTTTCCATCTCAACATTCCCAGTTGCATCCATAGTTGTCTTTTTGTGGAATTTCGGTGCCACGTGTGGTTCCCGTCAAAGAGGCAACTGTTGATAGTTAAATATTCGTTTAAAAGATCATTTATGCATTTGAAATTTTTAAGGATCAAATCCTCTTTCAAATGGTAGAATTTGACCCCCAAGCAAAAATAAGGGAAAAAGACACCATAAGTGTTATAATTTTTATACGCTGCTCACTTGAGTGTCATAACAGTTTTTTTAATCACTTAAGTATCATAACTTATGTACGGCGTTCACTTGAATACTATAATATTTTTTCCGATCACTTGAGTGTCATATAACTTTTCAACCGATCACTTGAGTACCATAATTCTCTAAACACTTTCACCACAAATGCTACGCCAAGTTAGATTTTCGGCACTTAGGTGAATGTTTTAAACAAAATTTGGCATTTAAGCGATCAATTAAAAGATATGACACTCAAGTGAACGTACTTTTATAAGTTGTGGCACTTAAGCGGCCGAAAAAAAAAATAATGGTACTCAAGTGAATGCTGTACGAAAATTAAGACATTTGTGGTGTTTTTATGCCCAAAAACAACGATCCCGCACCATCTTGCATTGACATTTCTATTTGCACATCTTTGCAACTAGAAACAAGGGACATTGCGATCTTAGTATCTTGGACCCTATGGCAAGAGTCAGGGATCACAAATGCATTTCGCAAAGGTTAGGAATTGAATTAGCCGATAACAAAGAAATTCAACCCCTAACTGAAAACATCCATATTGCATCATCATGCATTTACATTTCTCATTGTATTTCTTTTGCACGTAGAAACTACAGACAGTCTAATTTAGGATATTAGACTTGGAGGCAAGAACTTTGATCAACAAAGGTGCCAAAGCTCACGAACCCTTCGAAACCACAGTTGGACTCAACCTTTTTATCGATAAATTTGGCTTAGCTTCTCTTGCTTGATTCAAGGCCCAAACGAACTTCAAAAATTGCAAATTATGTATCACAATGAGCGTCTTTGAGTTTACTTTTTCTAATGGTATATGGCTCGTAGCTAATTCCAAGGTGTAGTTTCCCAAATTCGCATTAATCCAAGGTGTCGGCTAATCCCTACATCAGGGGAGTAGTCCAAAAAATAGTGATTTAAGGCCATCGAAGTAGGACTTCCCGATATTCGTTTGGCCTGAATATTTTACACAATCTATATCTACTCCACTCCGGATTTCAGTCAAGATGGACGAACGACCGCTGTGTAGTGGCCGTTTCAGTGCCACTAGGCAATTTGCCCAAGCCTGACCCAGGACCCAAGTTGATTGATTTTAGTGGCTAACAGGATCCCCCAACTTAGGGGCTGGCCGTATGCTTTTTGAATGCCTTTGATGAGACATGATGAGGCTTGATTGACATTGTAACTTGATTGACAAGGGTCAAACAAAGACTCAATGGATGAAGGATTGAAATGTTGGACAAAGACCAATGGACACTAGGGATTTGAATCGGTGGATATTGGCTAAAACTATAACAACCGGCTTGGCCGGCCACTATGTAAAGGGATTCAAGATTCTCTCTCTAAACTCATCTCTCTCATTTCGTCATTTTCAAGCTCATTTTCTAGTCTTCATCTCCCTCAACTCTCTCTAGCCATGAAAAGCCATAAAAACCGTGAGCTGAGGAGCCCAAAATTGTGAGTAACGAGTGACAGTTGAGGAAACTCGAGCAAACTTGTGTCGATTTGTTGCAACCTACCCTTACGGTTGCACCACCTAGGGGTTTGGCTAATGGATTATTAAACATAGACTTAACTCGGGCTCTTCCAAGCCCCTATCAATTCACGACTTATGGTTCGAGTTATTAACATGCAAATCATTTTAGTTTAGAGTCGTCATTAATCCATTTATTAGTGGGTCGATTAGAAACTCAAGTAAAGTATTGGGAGATTTACTTTACTCTTACGAACCAGAAATTATGAATTCGGGGACTTGATTACGTTAGATTACTCTAATGCCCTTTGAGTACTTTTTTTCTTTTATTCAAAAATATATTTTGCAGGCAGCTTGAATTGATTTTGAATCTATCCACTAACATATGAAGTGTTCATGCGGATGCACAATCATTAATGTAACACTCAAGAAAAAGCAAAGCAATAAATAGCAAGAAAGAAATTGAAAATCAAACATCACTAACAAACAATTTTTGGGGTTTTCTTTTATCTTAAAATAAAGTCTAATCTACATGACATACAATTTTCCTAAGTTCAAACTATATGACACGCATATGATATTTTTTTGGTATCTTTTATTAGAATTCGGAATTAAAAATTAACGAAAATGAACTATCTAGAACAAGATATTATCTAATTTAAGCTAGGAGATAATCTAAGTTAAATCCTATTTTTAATAGATAATTATCTTAACTAGATATTATCCTAGCATGCAATCTATTCTAGATAATGAAATCAACCTAATCTATCCAGCAATTTTTTTGGATTTTTTTTTATATTTTTGAAACGTGACAGTTATCCCAACCAAAGATAAAAACTTACCTAATCCACACGTGCAATCCATGAAGATTACCAATTGAAGATTACGATAATATAAAAAATAACCCATTAAATTAAAGATTATTGCAATATTTAGGCACAACAATTATCCAATATTAAGTTGAAATAATTAAAAAAATGATCCGATATCTTTACTGTAACATCCTGAATTTCGACCTATTTCCGGAATCAATGAAATAGATGTTATTTCTCATTTCATTTTAGTAAGTCTCGCCCGGAACTGATCATTCTCGGGATACTAACCTTTAGGGAATGACTACCTAGGGAAATGTACGTGGACCTAAGAACTCGATCATGAGTCGACCTTCGGTGACGATCGAGGTCGCCATGACTCGAATAACCCTAGGTCGATACGCGTAATCCCTAAACAGCCGCCCGTTAGTGAGAGACCCTAAAATTGAGATTAGGCGATTTTGATCGTGAAATTGGATCCGGACTTGGATGTCGATTTTCGGGGTCGTGCGCGACTATTTTTACGAGGATGACGTCATTTTAGTGTGGCCAATGATATTTGGGGTTAGTATGGTCGAAAAATGAAAATTCGGCCAAGGACTGAAAAATTACGATTTTGCCCCTAGGCCTATTTTTGGGTATTCCGAATTTTGGGGATTAATTGTGGATAAATATCAGTCCCAAAATATTGGACCAAAATGCCCTTGGATATTTTGGCTTAGGAGATTATTGGCCAAGTAAGGAGGGGCAAAATTGGAATTTGGAAAGTTTGGTCAAATTTGATTATTTAAGTCAAGAAACCTTCTCTCTCTCCTCATTCCTCTCACTCTGCCTCCACGGCAGCCCCTCCCCCTCACTGAACCAGCTTCCTTCCCCATCCTCTCCCCCATACCGATTTCCCCTTCCCCCTCTCTCGGCCGCGTGGACGCCGATCACCGCCGGGAGACCGTTGCCGCTGCCGTGTGCTGCCGTGAGCCACCGGCCAGCCGTTCCACCTTCCCGCTCTAGCCGAGTTAGTCTAGAGTTCGGGTAAGTCGCGATCTAATCCCTATTTAGGACGTCGGGTATTTTCGGACTCGTTCGGGTATGGTTTAGAGGATTTAGAGGTTGATTAAGGTGTCGATAATGGTTTTTGGTGGTTGATTGTGGATATTGGTGGCTGATCATGACTATTAGCGGTTGTTGCGGGTTGGATTAGACGTCGCGAAATGAGTTTAGGCGGTTGGAATTCGGTAGAAATCGGTTCGGGTTTGAATCCGTTAGGTTCGGGGTGAATCGCGGATTCGCGGTTACTGTACCCACTCAGTTTAATATTTTTTTAGAGAATTTTATGTGCCGAATTTGAGGAAGTTTTCTTCATTAAAGTTGTTTCCAACATCTTGAAATATAACATATTTTAATTTGGGAATTTTTGGAAATCATTTGATACCATTCGGAAGTCCATCTTTGGACCGAAATAAAACTGCCCGATTTACTGTTCATTCGACCTTCGGATCTGTTCGAATTTTTATAAATTTTTCCAGGCCTATTTTCAAAATACTTCCTTCACAAAAGTTGTTGGGGACATTCGTGGATATAACATATAAAAATTTCAAAGCTTTTAAAGGTGATTTGGGTGTTGAAATAAATGTATTTTGAGGACAAAACGGTCTGTTTGAGCGAACTGATTTTGGTCTGACTTCGAGGGACAAAAAGGCATGGTTGCAGATTGAACCGGATTTCGTATTCTTCATGAGAAATGTTGATCAAGATGTTTTTTATGACATATCCAAAATTTAGAATTTTTAGAGTTGGTTTACTATTTATTTCAAATGGATTTCTGTCACTGCACAACTGCCCAGTTTGGACCCGATTTTTACATATTCTCGATTTTTCTCTCTCTCGAGAATTATTCAGTGTTATCGTGGCATTTTGATGGGTAGTTTGATGCTTGAATGAGCTCGTATGTGTGATTGTGTGGCTGTGAGGTGTGGTGGCATGATTGCGCATTGAGTTCGCGTGCTAAGCTTGGGTGTTTGTGTGGTGTTCGCGTGATGAGGATGGGTAATTGTGAAAAATGTGTGCGAGATGTGAATTTGTGTGTGACCGTGTGTATGTGTGGTCGTGTGGTACGTGTGGAGAGTGTGGAACGAAGGTACGGGAATGTAGGATTGATGGGAAAAGTGATACCCTGAGGCGTGTTCGTTTACGCGGGGTAAGGTCCGTCCTGAGGCGTGTTCGTTTACGCGGGACGATGCCGTCCCTGACGAGGTGACGATGCCTGACGTGGTCAGAAGACCGTTGGCCTGATGCGTTTTAGGTGGGCGTGGTAGAAGGAAAGTGTGTGTAGGATTCCGTCCTGAGGCGTGTTCGTTTACGCGGGACGATGCCGTCCCTGACGAGATGACGATGCCCGGCCCGACGGGGTGACGATGCCTGACGAGGTCAGAAGACCGTTGGCCTGATGCGTTTTACGCGGGCGCGGTAGTGGTGGAACGGTTGAGAATGAGCAGGATTTGGCTTGACATGTGAGGATTGTGAAAGTGATGCATGGTGTGAGTTAGTGTGCGAGTGTGTTTGTATCGCGTGATGCAGTGCGCGATTATGGGGTAAAATCTGCTAGGCATGGTATGGGACGTGCCCAAGTAGGTTTTGCTTTATAATCGAGACACGCACGCGGCTGTGATGTATTGCTGTGGTATGATTGGCGTGTGTATTGATATGTGGAAAGTGTGTGATGACATGTGTACAAGAATTGCATGTTGGGATTGTGGGCTAACGTGCATGGTGCGTATGCAGAGAGTCCAGGTATGTGTGAATGTTCGATTGCTGGTTGTGTGGTTGTTTGGTTGCGCGTTTGGATGTGTCTGGAATTACGTGATAGCCTAGGTGGGGCTTAGGTTGTGACTTATTGAGATGTGATCTCATGGTTGTTTTAACCAAACCATTTCAGAGCCCCCGCCTGAATATCGAGATTGAGGTCGACTCGGAGTCGTCGAGTGAGCAGACAGCTGCAGAGGATTCAGGTAGTGATGCCGAGGACAGTGAGTCAGAGTGGACGCCTTCGAAAGGGCGTAGGGGATAGTTCTGGGAGGAGGATGCGCCCCATTTTTGGATAGTGCTGACCTAGAGAGCTGATCTTGATATTTTGTTGGTTTGGAGTTTATAGTTCGGTGTGCTTATAAATTATTTTGTGGTTTGTATTGGCGGATGATGTAAATATTTGGAAGTGTAATATATGCTTGGTGGTTTGACGATTTGTTTCTTCCTGGTGTTCTCCAATTTTAATGTCTGGGATTTTTTATTGCTTCCGCTGCGATTTAACTCTGATGGATCGTTGGGTCGGCGACGTTATTCCTGGGACGTCGCACTCTTCCGACCGAGGAGAGGGATGTCGCGGGCTCGATGGGGTTCGAGGCGTGACATTTACAAATCAAATCAGTAATTAAATCAACCCCTATGAATAACGCCTTAATTGGATAATGCCTAGGATCTCAATAAAATCAATCCGTAATTAAAAAATAGATATTCAAATCAAATTTGATAGAATTATTACCTAATTTGGGTGTGCGCAATCTCAATCAAAATCGGACTCGAATTGCGGATGCATTACGAGTGAGGCTCGCGGTGGTGGATGGCCAAGATGGTGGCTCGCAGACGTACTGGCCAAGGTAGTCGTTCTCTCCTTTTCCAATTTTCTTTGCGTAGTCTCTCTCCTCTCAATGGGGCCGTGTATTCAATATGTGTGGCCTCTCCCTTTGTCTTGTGAAAGAGCCCCTCTATTTATACTCTCTTTTCTTGTATCTGCCAATATTCTAGAGATCGTGGGGCTACCTTCAAGAATATCACAGTTTCCTTCTTTCACCTTTTGCTTCTTTCCCTATTGGAGCGTGCATATATACACGCCCAAATACTCCCCTCATGGCCGAATCTCTTTCTTCCTTTCCTTCAATATTGACCGAATTTTCTCAAAATCCACAGAATTGATATAACCATGTACGCACAAATACCCCAAAGATTATCTCTGATTTTTTATCTGCCATGTGATAGCTAAATCTTGATAATATAATATCTTTATTGTCTCGAATTTTTATCAAATTTTCCTGACTTGATGCACGTGATTTTAGCCACCACGGGCTTAGTCCCTTTAAGCTCAAAACCATTCACTCGAGTCCATCCACCGCCAGTCCAGTGCAAAAGCAATTATATGGGCCTACTTACTGATGCAAATGCTCCTAATATCTATTTGCAATTTAACTAATTTTTTTAAGGGCCGAGATCGATCCCTAATTTTTTATGTAAATAATGACTAACTGGGTCACCAAAATTTAGGTGTCAACACGGTTTTGCTAAGTGTCGTGAGTTGAGTGAGAACCTAGGCCACCTTGCTTCACGTATTCAACGTAAAACACTTTTGTCCATTTTAAGTTAATTATTGGACCTGAGTATGTTCTTAAATTGTTTCGTCTGAACTCTATGACGTAAAATTCGAGAGTATTTTCTTGAGAGAGGGGAGAAAAACTCTCTCCAATTGAAGGGTTAGGCGTGCGAACTCGTTCATCGAGAATAACGACCTTGGGATTGCAGTCGAAAGCTGAGGTATGGCGGGTCGCATAGCCCTCACAGGCATTGCGAATCCACTACCTTGATCTACCGGTCAATCGGCATGGTTATGGCATCTAGTACATACGATTTAACCTTTTTGGGTTATGTTAAACGTAAGTCTGTTGGTGAACCGGTCCATTTCCTCCTCCCTTGGCCGGGACCCCTAGTAGCTTCGTCTAGCTGTTTCCCTTGATGTTTTGTCTTGAAAACTTGCATATGTGTCTCGGTCCATGCTTTGGCAAAGGTCCCCAGAATGTTAGGCTCATTTTCTTGCAATCTTTTTTTTTTTTGGTCGGAATTTTCCTGTAATCTCACGCTTGAGTGCAATCACACATTCTCATTCACTTGTCATCAAGATTCCACGTTTGTTTGGGACTGTTTGGACGGCAAATGAGCACATTTAGATCACTGTCCAGCATACCTAATGGGCTGGACAGTGGGTTTTGAGTTCGCATTCGGCTTCTTTAAGAGTCCCGTGCGGTGGTCCCATTGCATTAATTGCATCATTCCTGAGTCATATTCGCATGTTCGCCTCATATTTATTGAATTTTCATCATGGTTGTTGATTTGTAATTTATCGACACGTTTTTAGTATAGTTTAGATATCTAATCATTTTGTCATAAATAGAGATGAAAATGACAAAAGAAATGATAAATGAGATGGTGAAAAAATAAATTGAACGTGCATTTAGTTAGTAATTGTATTTTAGGGATAAGTTCAATTGATGTTTCATTGTATGTTATTTCGTTTGATACTTCATTATCATCATTTTGCTTTAGGAGACTTGCATTCATTAATTTAGGGCATTTGTGAATTTAATTATTAGTACAACTTATGACGGTCCTATCCCAAGGCTCAATAGTAAGACGATGAATATTTCTTACCCAACTTGTATTGGGATTTCTTATTGCACTTCAATTGCTTTTGATTTCATCGTACTTTACTTGGTATGATGTCATTTTCATGGTTAATGTACTTGTATTGTGTTACATGACTTTGATCATGTTTGGTCATCTAGATGTGCATGCTTAGGATTTTAAAAGTTGAAAAGATCACATGATTAAATGTTTTCAAGAAAGAGAAAAATGTACTAAATTAGCCGTTAGATAGACATCTAGTCATATCAAGTCCCTAGGCCCGAGTCTCTGATTCACAAAAGTAAAATGGTCTCCCATGTTTTACTTGTCTTCTAACTAACCTTCAATAGATTAGTTTCGGCTCTTAAATTGAAAATAACTTTACATAATTAACTAAGGAAACCAAATTGGAATTGGCTGGCTTTGGGAGAACTAGGGCCAATAACTAAAGCCACCTCATTAGATGTATCGTCAGGCATATGCTTTCATTTAATTATAAAATCAACCAAACATCAAATTTGACAGATTTGATGTCTCACTTATATAGTCATTTATCATAACTTTGAATGTCAAATTTTCACATTTTAGACCATTCCACAACAATATATACTTAGCCAATTTGATTACCTTGGTTATTGAGGTGATTAATCAAACTTTAAACCAAGAATTTCACTTCCCAAACTTCCAAGCAGAAGCTGTAAACACCAAGGACAGCAAGCCAACCCCCAATTTGCACCGCCCAAGTAAAAAATTATCATTAAATTAGACCAACGAAGCTTGATTCAAGCTACCAACCCAACCTAAAACAATCTCAGAACCTTGAAAGGAGCTTACCACCAGGTTTCTAGCCTCCAAGATAATTCAGCCTTCAAAATTCATCCAGAAACGAACGCCCACATGCAACACCTTCAAAAGCCCTAATTCCCCCGTTTCCATTAGTCCAATTGAGTCTTTGGCTTAGGGAACACTTAGGACTTGTCTTAAATGTCCCACCCTCAACCAGGAAGTAATGGGCGCTCCAAAAGCAAGTTCCATTCCACTGGACTTCAAGTTTCCCCACAATTCTTCACAAGCTAACTCATAGTTTTAAAGGACAACCTTTAGTACCTCTGAATTCCGAAAATGGCTAAAAAATTTACACTAACAGCTTACGAAATTCGCCTCAAGTGCAAGAATATTCCATGAGCAACATTTTCATCTGGTTCACCGTCTTCATTACCTTTAACTAGAAAAAAATTGGTGAAGATTTGACAAAGTTTCTGTGACATTCCGAATTTCGACCCATTTTTGAGATTTATAAAGCGTGTATTTCGTCAGTATGCATATAGTAAAATCTCGCTCGGAACTGATCACTCTTGGGTTATTTTTAAATTAGAGATTTCGCTAAAATCGCACTCGATCGAATTTGGCTGTTATTTAGAGCCCGAACTTTGGTGTCGAATTTCTCGGAGTTTCGTGACGAATTTAATTGGACGATGTCGATATTATTGTGGCCAGCGTCGATATTGCCCGGGATAAGTGAAAAGTGAAATTTGGATCGGGTGCGGATTTGGACTAGTAGACCTCCTTCGTAGTGTGTTTTAGTTAATATCTTTTGGCCTTTTTCCTAATTTATAATTAGGGTTTTTCGTGGACCGTTGGATCGATTTCGAGTTTGAATGTGGGCCGTCGGATCGCACTCAAGTGCGTTTGACTTTTGTCTCTCTCTCTCTCTCTCTCTCTCTCTCTCTGTGCCGCGTCCCCTCCCCCTCTCACACTCACGTCCCTTCCCCCTTCCACCATGCAGATGTCCCCTCCCTCTCTCTCTCCTCCCTCTTTTCTTCTCCCTTTTTCTCTCTTCTTTCTTCTTCTTTTCTTCTTGTCACGCCCCATACCCTACGAATACGTAACACCCACTGCGGTCATTGAGAATGCGACTCCCAGGATTCATCGCCGACCCGTTACCATCGAATAAGAGAATATACGCGGAAGCCAAACGAACATTCCATTCAACAAACATTCAAACGGGATAATAGAGAGAGACAATTTAAACAAACCAACAAACCATTTTATAAACTTAATGTCACATATAGCGATAACATATACAAGCCTTCCTAAAGGCCACAAACTCAGACCACGCATACTCAAAAAGGGATAGGGTGGTCGATCTGCTTCATTACTCTATTCAAAAGAGGAGCTCCAAAAAGATAGGGATTTCTAACCCTATCAAAAACCTCCACAGTATCCTGGCGGTGCTCCTAGCGAAGTCGAGTCAGATGCCTCGCTATAAGAACCGGGCGGCAAAGGCTCCGGTTCAAGGTCTGACTCCTCGGACCACGCCTGGGGTTCCGTAACCATCGATTCGGACTCAGGATTAACAACAGCTCCATCAGGGGGATCAATCTCCATAAGATCCCACTCTCTTAAGCCATCGTCAGGGGGAATATCAAATCCCCAGAGAGGACCAAAAGTCTGAGCTCCATTCCTCAGAAACCATGCCATATACTTGTGAGCTGTCAAGTACTGCTCACCATCATCGACCCAAACTGTACTCTCATACTTCTGATACTCCCTATCTTCATCAGCTGGGTACTCAGTCACCCAATGCTCCGTTTCCGTTGGTATCCCGAAACGTAGCGGAGGCTCAGTCATAATCAAGATCGAGGGACTGAAATGTTTAACAACGGGGAATGAGATAAAATCTCAATAAGCAAACTGCCTAAGTCTCGACTAGGGCAATACGTACCTCCGGCACCCTAATCATGCAATTCTAACCAATAGGGTAAGTTCCTATCAAACGAACAATGGTACTACATACTATGCAAAGTCTCGAATTGCATCACAACCATGGCATACTATCAATATTCATAACAGCAATAATAATAATCCAGATATACTCAATCATTCACACGAGTCTCGATTATAAGATAAAATCACTTCGGCCCGTCCCATACCGTGCCTCACCATTTTATCCCATAATCAAGCGCAAAGCATGCCATATGCACATAACACTCGAAGTTGTCCAGTTTATTAACGACCCACCATAGGTCACACCGAACTCCTACCGGTCTTCCGGCATAGCCAGGCATCACCCCACTACTTTGGGCGTGACAACGTCCGGGATTGAACCCCCCCCCCCTCCCGACAAGTCGGGTACCAGACAGCATCCGAACTTCCACCGGGCATCGTCTAGAACTCGTTTTAGACAAAACTCATCATGGCCATACACGTAAACAACCACGCATTGCCAATTTTAATCTTCCTTAATTAGCCAATGCAAGTGTTTATGACGTGCAATTTACTACGAATATATATGCCATGAATCGCACTCGTTTTCGTATCAAACATCAATATATGATCACGGTATGCCATGCTAAGCCAACAATAGCCATAATTAACCACACGATCCACTTTTAAAATCCTACGATTATTCATCAAGTGCAAGTTCAACCATGAAACATCAATTTCAACCATAAGATCTTCATTCTAGGCCACGAAATCATCATTCCAACCACACGATCAAGCAATAGTCAACTACTCAGCCATGATTAAATAAATTAACCATACGATTAAACAATTTAACCGTGCGATCAGCATTAAACAATTAATCCACCACACGATCATCATTAAATATTTAATCGGCATATAATCGACTAATTAGCCATGCAATGGTCAATCAAAGTCACACGATCAACTTCAAATCTCTAATAAGCCATATGACCAAATTTTATCACATCCTAATTTAATTTAAACCATATGATCAAAATTAGCACATAATCATATTAATGAAGCCCTAAAATTAACATTAACCAATCTAAAATCAATAGGGGCCATATGATCAATGTCCAAATCATCCAATTCAGCCACTACCACATGATTATTGTAGCCACAAGACTTACCCACGAATTTAATTAAAACAACCAATAAACAATCATAATTAGACAAATTAAGCACAATTAGCAACATTAAACATATGCTCAAGCTCAAGTCACATAATCTACCTATCTTAACATTCAAATCAGCTATATAATCATCAAATCCAGCCACAAACAAATCCTTAATTCAGCATCTACCATAACCCCTAAATTAACCCCTAAATTACCCTAACAACCCCTAAACACTATCCATTGGTAACCTACTCACCTAATCAAGGTTTAGAGAGTTACTTACCACTAATTTAAGCTAAGAACTAAGCCAAAACCTGCAGCACCAGTCCCGGCCAAGCCAAGAGCTCCGGCGAACGGCACGGCCCAAATGGCGATCCGGCGAACGGCGGCTGATCCGGGTGTGAACGGCAGCTTGGGGGCAGCTCACGGTGGTCCACGGTGGTCCAGGGTGGTGGTGTGAGGTGCTGGTAGGTGGTGGACGGTGGTGGTGGGTGTCTCGGCCAAGGGAGAGGGAGAGAGAGAGAGAGAGAAAAATGAAGAGAGAGAGAGAGAGAGAGAGCAAGGAAAAAGTGAGGAGAGAGAGAGTGTGAGCTGAACATATCTCTCAAATGGATGGCTTGGATGAGTCCTTGATGCCCAAGAAAAATCCAAAGGCTAGGAATGCATCATGACAAAAGGCTTTTAGAAGGGCATTTTTGTAATTAATCAAAAAAAGCAAGGGCAAAGCTGTCCAAGAGAGGGAATTTCGGCCACTAGGGTAAAAAGACCATTATGTCCTTCCACTCAACAAATAAACTCTAGAACACACAGGGGTAAAATCGTCTTTTTCAATTTCCGAGCCAATTTTCACTTTTTCGAGAACTTCTGAGCAAATAGATAATAAAGCGAGCTTAACGCGGCGTCGTCTAATATAATAATTTTGATATCCTTGAAAGTTCGATACTCAAGTTCGGAGTCCAATTCGTGATCAAAATCGATCAAACGCGACTTTCATGTATCTCAAACTAACGAGCGGCTTTTAGGGTTTACGCGTGTCGACCCGTGGTTGATTTGATATCAATCCACGTTTAAGTTTACTCGAGCCATGGTGACTTCGGTTGTCATGCAATTACGAGGGTCAATCACTAGTTTCGAATGACACGATCGTTAGAAATTGATTTTGGAACGTTCGAAATGCATACAACAATTAAACGAAATCACCCGTGACTCAATTGTATAACATTGTTAAATTGTTCCATAATCATTCTTGGATCGGCCTATAATGGCCCAAAATATTCTCTCGTCAATCCTTATGGTCGAAGTGTCGATCCAGGTTCGAGTTCTTGGGCCGTGCATACCGAAATCCTAACTAGCCATTCCCTAACGGTTAGTATTCTCAAGAATGGCCAATTCCGAGTGAGATATAACAGAAAGTGCATTGATGATAATATCATTTCATAAATCTCGAAAGTGGGTCGAAATTCAGAATGTCACACTTCTTCTTCATCAGTCTTCTTCTTCCTCCCCCACTGCTGCTCCTGCGTCCTGCCTGACCACCGCTCGTTCTCGCCCTAGCCCGCCGGCCATCCGCCTAGCACCGCCGTTTGCCCAGCCGCCCCGCCGTCCATCTAGCCGGTTCCTCCGACCCGACTGCCCTTCTCCTCCCTCCCTCCTTCCCCTTCGCGCGCGAGCAGCAGCTCGCCGCTGCGCCCGCCGCAGTCCGGCTTCGTCGAGCCGGCAGCTAGCCCGTCCGGCCTCACCCCACCGCCTGCGACGCCGTTGTGCCGCTCCAGACCGCCGCCGGCTCGCCACCACCGCCCCTGCTTGCCCCCCAAGCTGCCGTCGCCCCTGCTGCTCCGGCGATGACGCGGCTGCCTCTGCTTCGCCCTCCTTGTTTTGGCCGAGCTCTTCGTCGCCGCCGTCGCTGTCCGACCGTTGTCCCAGCTCGCCTGCCGAACTCTCCTGACCGCTACCCAGGCCACGGTCGAGCTCGCCGGGTCGCCGTCTCGGCCGTGGCCGAGCTGCCTAGCCGCTCGCCCGTGGCCCAGCCGCTCGCCCAGCTACGCCCCGTACCCCACGAAGCGCTAACATCCCTACCTTGGTCGATTATGGTGCAACGCTCCCAGGAAACGTTGCCGACCCAACGCCTAAACAGAGAGTAAAGCACAAGCGGAAGCAATTAAATAAACAACCCTGACAATTATAAAATACGAGCCAAGGATAGCCAAGCAATAAACACGATCACAGCAGAAAATATGTACATACTTACATTACTATAGAAAACCTTTTTACAATACCCATCGAACAACAAAAGCGAGTAGTACAAACAGTCAACAGCCACTGGGTCAAAAGGGTAAGTGGCTAGGGTGAGATCAACTACTCAAGGAGGGCTACAGTCAAAAAGTCACATGCCCTCCACTGCTAGCTATGACTCAGGGTGCTCTTAAGGATCCCAGTCAGGATATGAGGATTCCGAGGATTCATCCGACTGCTCCTCTGACTCCATATCTGCTGCTACTACTCTCTCATCCTCGGTTCCTATCTCCTCATCAGATCCTATCTCCGCCACTTCTCCGTCCTGCTCCGGGTCTAATTCCATCGGCTCCAGCTCGATCTCGTCTTGATGGTCTAAGGGTTCTGGATCAGCATACAGCACTTCGGGCTCTTCAACCTCCTCGATCATGGCAGCAGGTCCGTCCACGGTCTCGCCCTGGCTGCTCCAATCAGGTGGGGTCGGAGGATTTGAAATCTCACCACTTACCATCTGCGGGATCATGATATCATCCACGTCCACCGGGACATCGAAGGTTCTAAGCGGGGGTCCGATTACTCCGTCGGTTCCTCTATAGCACCAAGCCACATATTCTTGGGTATGGTAGTACGACTCTCCCACATTAGTAAACAGTACAAAGTAATATCTGACATAAGCTGTTCCGTCTCCACAGGGGTGCACGCTTGACGACCGCTGAATGTGATGCGGTATCCCAAAAAGAGGTGGTGACCTCGGCATTCTACGGTTGGGGGTCTGAAATGTTGGGTTATAGCAACCGTGAGACGAATCTCAGCGAGTATAACCCCTAAACCTAGGCTAGGCTAGCATGGATTCTCCTGACCGGAAACAAACATTCCAAATCGTAATGCTACAACAATCAAATAATTCTATGACCCTGCAGGTTAGACATTTCAATGTATAATAATCACAGCACATACGTGGCACACTTAGTCACACGTACGCCAAACACATGCTCATGCTCTTCAGTGTTCATATCGCATGCCATACACCAAGTCTCACATACTCGCACACTAGTCCATGCATTTTTATGCATGCAAATGTCGTCAACATGTCATATACATATCTCCGCCCCCTGGCCCACACTGGCACACTAGCAATTGCTCAATTTATTAATATCTATTACGACTCGAGTCAATATTCACGGCCCGGTGCGTCTAGCCTGCTTCAAAGTGCATGAGGCGCAGTACCGATCTGGCCTAGTGTCTCTAGCCTGCTTCAAAGTGCATGAGGCGCAACACTGTTCTCCTCACGAACCAGAGCCTGCTTCAAAGTGCATGAGGATGGTCGTCTTCCGGACGTACCGGGCATCGTCCTGCTTCAAAGTGCATGAGGACGGTATCGACCCGAAGGTCACGACTTGAAGGTCCTTAGGTGATCACACAACCAATTATTATCTGAACCCAGCGTAACACGCTTCAGGGTATTTTAGGTGATCGCATGCTCATGACAGGCACGTAGTCTCACACAATATCCTCACAAGCCTCATTCTCGGCATTCATAACGCGTGCCATGAAATGCAACATGAGCATCCACATAACATAGGCACAGGCACACAGTTCAATCAAAGTCACTCCACAGTGCCTAATTCACAAGCCACGTGCTTACTTGGCCTATTAATACCGTGCTGCCCAAATTCACAATGTGTAATTCCATAACCCACTCAAGCCATCAAATGGCCGATCACACTCCGCACGAGTCGGCCACACAAGCACACGACATGGCATTATTCAATTAAGCACAATTAATCACCAAATCAATCAACAGTCAATCACTCTGGGTAATCCCGGTCATTCAGCTAACAATTCTTACTGTCCGATAAAATCCGGTACATTCCTCAAAATGCGGACAGCCACTATTTCCTCGATCCGGGCCCAATAAATATCAACAATAATCCCACTAAATTCCTCGGATTTAATTTCCACCAATCAGTCCTCAATCCAGTCCCAAATGTACACCGATACTATCAAGCCAGTCCAGAAAAATGCACTATCAGTCCTAATCCGGGTTTAGGAATTATACTCACTTAATTTCTAGACCACGGCGACGGGGAACGGTGGCCGATCACTGATGAAGAGTGGAACCGGCGGCGACGATCCCGGCGACGGCGGTACGGACGACGGCCGGCGGGGTGGCGGTGGCTGGCGCAACGGCCGTACGACGGCGTACGGACACCGTACGGACGGCCGGAGACGGAGAGAGAAAAAGAGAGATGGAGGTCGGGATGAGGGTGGTGAGGCGAGGTCGGGCGGAGCAGCGGCACCAGCGGACGGCAACGACACGGCGGCGGTCCGGCGAGCTCCGGCGTACGAACAGCGAGGCAAACTGGCGGAGGAAGAGGAGAATCGGGAGAGGGGAAGCTGCTGGTGGGGGGTCTGGCTGAAAAAAATGAGGAGGAGGAGAGAGAAATGGGTCAGACCTGTCACATCCCGATTTTTGGGCCTGGAAAGCCACAGGTAAATTGTAATATCCTCAATTTCAGTCCCTGGAAAATGATTATGGGTTAAGTTTGGTGGTTTTCCAACCAGAACTAAATTGTTTTCTCTTGTTTTGGAAAATCCAGTTTCGGATCCTTTGTACCCCTTCATTTTGTTATTTTTATGGAGACTTTTGTGGTCCGAATTTCCAAACACTTTCTTCTTGAAAGTTGTTCCAAACATCTTGAAGTTTTACATACTTTAATTTCAGAATTTTTGGAGTAGATATGAGTGGTACGATGGCCTGATTTTTGGACCTTGTGAAACTGCCCAGAATGGGTATTTCGGTGATGTTCACACCGTCTTTATTTTCTACAAGCTTTTCTGGGACGATTTTAGAAAAGTTTCCTCCATGAAAGTTGTTGAGAACGTCTATAAATTTGGGAATTTTCCAAGATGATTTGGATTCTGGACAGAGCTTACTTTGCGAAATAAGAATACTGTTCCAGCGAACTGTTTTTAGTCTGTTTTTGAGCTACTAAAAATGGTGTTTATAGAGAGATTCAGATTTCGTGCTCTTCATGAAAAATGTTTGTTAAGATCTTGTTTACGACATATTCAAATTTGAGAATTTTTGAAGTCCATTTACTATATTTTCAGGTCCGATTTCTTGAACAGTGCAAAGCTGTCCGGTTTTGTCGGATTTCAAAGATTCAGCATTTTCTATACGAGAACGTTGGAATTTGGACTTGGTGTCTTCTGGTGATTTAAAATACACGTTCTAAGCTTTCAAATGAGATATTTTATGCTTTAATTGGAGGTCGACCCAGGGGGAAACCGAGAGAGAGAAGCAAGCTTGGAATTGGAGGATTCTAGAGAAATCAAAACTTGAAGCCCAAGTTGGAAATGAATGAGGCTTGTTCAAGAAGCCTAATTAAATGATCTTGACTTTGGAGTCCCTATCATGATGGCATGCCTTAATGGCCATGTGAGGTAAGCAATGACCTCATGCCCCAAATGACCTAAGCCATGACCTCATCTTTGGATGACACGTGCGCTTACCTCATGCTCCATGATGACACGTGCGCTTACCTCATCCAAGCTTTGGCCCCAAGTTTTGTCTCTCTATAAATAGAAAGAAGGCCATTCGGCCAAGAGAGAAAGAGAGAGAGAGAAAATCGAGAGAGAGAAAGTCAAGGGAAAGAAAAGAAAGGGGTCGACACCGTGAGTTGCCGAGATCCCGAGGCCGTCGTCTTTCCCATCCATTTTCTACTCTCTAGTTCTGGTTTCGTTAAGGGTAAGTAAACTTCCTAATATCGGGAAAGGAAGTTGTGATACGTTGTGACACGGTTTGCTTGGACCGTTTCTCGGTCATTTGGTTGGTTGTGGTTGGTTCATTTCTCGATATAATCATGTTTCATGTTTGACGTTTGTTTTGGAGATAGAACCGAGACTTGGATGGCAAGGTGCACTTGTTATAGCCACGCTTGATGTTCTCTTGTATGAACTTTGCTATTGATCTGCCATCGATGCGGGTGCGGTAACGGCTGACTTGTGCTAATGGCGATCCCCTCGTCCTCGCTTGATATTAGTAGGTTTACTTGCTGAGTCTCCCTGACTCATCACCCGTTGCTTCCCCTTTTTCAGGTCCGTAGGATGGCATCTCCCCTAACCCGCGTTGGCAATCCCATGGAGCAGAGAGCCGAGGTGCTCACCGTGATAGATGTTAGAGAAGACCGTGCCTATCGTCGAATCACGATGCTTGTGACGATTCGATGAAGGCCTAACAGACTTGGTGCCTCATCCGTGCGTAGGTTCAACGGTGCTTTGGCGGTGTGGGCGGGCCGGCTTCGGGATAAAGCCACGGGTGGGATGTGAGATGGCCAGGTGGACGGGACCGGGGTGGAGGTGAAGAAGCGAGTAGCGAGAAGCCGTAGTGGGTATAGGATAACCCAAGTCAAGATTTGCTATTCATAGTCCGCTATGAAAATATGCGTTGTTTGCTATGGCCCGAAGGGCCTGTATTTAATATGTTTGCATGCACTGTAAATATAAGGTTTGCTCATGATGCTTCTTGTCTTATTCCGCTGTGTATATTGATTGTGATTGTCCCGAGAAATGCTTCCACTCGTGTGTAACGAAAGATAATAATGAACGGGACGTCACATGAATAACCCCGAGGTGGGGGCGTTACAAGACCGGTCAAATATAGCAGCCCCTTCGCGCCACGTGTCGCCGATCCGAGAATTTTGACCAAAATACCCTTAATCCTACGGCCCTAATTCAATCCTATCCAATAATTGAGGGAAAAAGGGTCTTTAGCCCCAATAATGCAGCTGATAATCATCAATAATTATCCCAAATAATTTCCCAAAAATTCGGATCCGAAAATAGCCCAGGGGCAAAATGGTCATTTTTCCGGTCCTGGGGCGAAATTCTAATTTTCGCACGTATCAACCCCAGATGAGTGTGGCCAACATAATATGGCGTCGGAATCGCGAAAATAGCCTCTTAAGCCCTCGAAAATCGACTGCAAAGTTTCAGGAATAAAATAATATTATTTTTCACTTCCGAGACGAAATTCCAATTTTTGACCGAAACCACTCTAAATGTGCGTGGCCACCCCAAAATGACATCGGTTTCAAAAAATAACCACAAACGGCCTCAAAATCCAACATCGGTGTCCACAGGGGCAAAATCGTAATTTTTCACCCCCGGACCAAAATTCCAATTTTCAACCATACTAACTCAAAATATGCGTGGCCAGCATAATATGATGTCGGATTCCCAAAAATAGTCTCTTAAGCCGTCGAAAATCGACATCGAAATCCGGGCCCAATTTCGTGATCAAAAGTCGCTCAATTTTCAATTTCAGGGTCTCTCACTAACGGGCGGCTGTTTAGAAGTTACGCGTATCGACCTAGGGTTATTCGAGTCATAACAGTCCGATCATTGAGAGAATGAGAAATTATCACTAGTCCCAGAAGTCACGATCGTCCGATTTAAGTTCAGGACTGATTGGCCACGTGCACTCTCGGTCATGCAGAATCACCTGCGATCCGATTGTACATCGTTGGCCTTGGTCAAACCAAATCCGTCACCTTTCCTAAGATCGATCCACATTGGTTCATAATATTCTCTCATCATTTCTCGTGATCGGTGTCCGCTTCGCGATCGGGTCCTTAGTCCACGTACCGTTTCCTAATTAGCCATACCCTATTGGTTAGTATCCCAAGAGTGATCAGCTCTGGGCGAGACTTACTAAAATGAAACGCGAAATATTGTCAATTTTATTGATCCCGGAATTACATCGAAATTCAGGCTGTTACAACTCTTCCCCCCTTACAAAAATTTCGTCCTCGAAATTTTTTAGTTTACACTTACTCCTTAAACAAGTGGGGATGTTGACGTCGTATGGCCTCTTCGCTTTCCGAGGTGGCACCTTTCGTTTCGTGGTGCTCCCATACAACTTTGACCATTGGGATCGTCTTATTCCTTAGCACACGGTCTTTCCGATCTTCGATCCTGACTGGCCTTTCCACGTACGACACTTTGTCGTCCACGTCTATCTCCTCGTATCTTAGGACGTGAGTCGGATCTGGTTCATACTTTCTCAACATTGACATGTGAAAAACGTTGTGCACTTGGGACAGGTTGGGAGGCAGGGCAAGTCGGTAAGCCATATCGCCAATCTTTTCCAATATCTCGAATGGCCCGACGTACCTTGGACTGAGCTTTCCTTTCTTGCCGAATCGGGATAATCCTTTCATTGGCGACACCTTGAGAAATACATGATCTCCCACCTGAAACTCTAAGGGTCGTCGTCTCTGATCGGCGTAACTCTTTTGGCGACTCTGCGCTGTTCTCAGTCTATCTCGGATGATCTCGACAGCTTCCACCGTCTGCTGTACTAACTCTGGGCCTGTTATACTTCGCTCACCAACTACGTCCCAACATAATGGCGTTCTACAAGCTCTGCCGTATAAGGCTTCGAACGGCGCCATTTGAATACTCTGTTGGTAGCTGTTATTATAAGCAAATTCCACTAAATGCAACTGCTCTTCCCATTTGCCTTGGAAGTCCAATACACAGGCTCTCAGCATATCCTCAAGAGTCTGAATCGTCCTTTCCGATTGACCGTCTGTCTGCTGATGATAGGCCGTACTGAATTGCAACTTAGTTCCCATAGCCACTTGCAGACTTTTCCATAAATTTACAGTAAACCTCGGGTCACGATCCGATGTGATTGTCACTGGTACTCCATGAAGACGTACTATTTGCCGCACATATAATTCTGGATATCTTTCCAGCTCAAAATCCTTTCGCACTGCCAGAAAGTGTGCTGACTTAGTCAAACGATCCACTATGACCCATATAGAATCATGTCCTCTCTGGCTGCGCGGGAAACCCGTCACAAAATCCATCATGATGTGCTCCCATTTCCATTCGGGAATCTCTAACGGTCTCAGCAGTCCTCCAGGCTTATAGTGCTGTGCCTTCACTTGTTGGCACGTCAAACACTTAGCCACATTAGCCTTCATTCCATTTCACCAATAATGTTGCCGCAAATTCTGATACATTTTTGTGCTGCCTGGATGGATACTATAATTGCTCCTGTGAGCTTCCGATAAGATTTCTTCCTTGAGCTCTGCGTCATCAGGCACACACAATCTTCCCCGGAACTTCAAGATTCCATTTTCACTCACTTGGAAATCTGACTTCCTCTTAGCGGTATCCAATCCGACAATCTTTTGGATCTCCTGGTCCGTAGACTGCAGTTCCTTGATTCTAGTTTGAATCTCCGGCTCAATTCGTAATGCAGCTAACAGACTGGACATCTGGCTCACTTCAAACTTGAACTCTAAATCTCTAAGCCTTTCCAATAATGTCCACTCCTTGACCATTAGGTGCGCCATACTAGACTTGCGACTTAAGGCATCAGCGACTCGATTCGCCTTACCCGGGTGATACAAAATGTCGCAATCATAGTCCTTTAATAGCTCCATCCATCGGCGCTGCCTCATATTCAACTCTTTCTGTGAAAATAGGTACTTGAGGCTTTGATGGTCGGTATAAATCTAGAATTTCTCTCCGCACAAATAGTGTCTCCAGATTTTGAGGGCGAAAACGATTGCAGCTAATTCCAAATCATGCGTCGGATAATTCATCTCATGGGGCCTCAACTGACGCGACGCATACGCTACCACTTTTCCATGCTGCATCAGGACACAGCCAAGTCCTCTTAGTGATGCATCACTATAGACTTCAAATCCTCCTAGTCCAGACGGAATGGTCAACACGGGAGCTGTTGTCAGTCTATGCTTCAGCTCTTGGAAACTTCTCTCACATTTGTCATCCCATACAAACTTAGATTCCTTCTTCAACAATCGCGTCAATGGCATGGCTATCGACGAGAATCCTTCTACAAAACGTCGATAATAGCCAGCCAATCCCAAGAAGCTTCGAATTTCTGTTACTGAGGTCGGCCTAGGCCACTTCATTACTGCCTCGATCTTAGCTGGGTCTACAGAAATTCCATCTCCAGAAACTATATGTCCAAGAAACCCTACTCGGCTGAGCTAAAATTCACATTTACTGAACTTGGCATACAACGCGTGTTCCCTTAAGGTCTGTAGCATTACAGCCAAGTGCACCTTATGCTCCTCAGGGCTCTTAGAGTATACCAGAATATCATCGATAAAAACTGTCACGAACTGATCTAGGAATTCTTTGAACACCCGATTCATTAAATCCATGAAAGCAGCTGGGGCGTTCGTCAATCCAAAGGGCATAACCAAAACCTCATAATGCCCGTATCTGGTCCTAAAAGCAGTCTTAGGGATATCCTCGTTCCTGATCCTCAGCTGATGATACCCGGTCCTCAAATCTATCTTAGAAAATACTGAGGCTCCTTGTAACTGGTCAAACAAATCATCAATCATCGGCAGTGGATACTTATTCTTTACTATCACTTGGTTCAGCTGCCGGTAGTCTATGCACAACCTCAGAGTTCCATCCTTCTTTCTTACAAACAGGACTGGCGCTCCCCATGGAGAAGCACTAAGGCGAATGAAACCCTTGTCCAACAATTCCTGAATTTGCACTTTCAACTCCTTCAATTCCGATATGGCGCCTTCGAAATCGGCTCTGTCCCAGGGGCCAATTCAATCACGAACTCCACCTCTCGCTCCGGCGGTAAACCCGGCAATTCTTGAGGAAACACCTCGGGGAAATCGCATACTACTGGTATATCCTCCAACTTAGATTCCGCCACTGTCGGATCCACTATATTTGCCAAATATCCTTCACACCCATCATCCAACAACTTGCTCACCTCAAGCGAGGAAATCCAAGGGATCGAGGTTCCTCCTCGGTTTCCCTAAAATACAAAACTAGGGCATCCATCCGGATTAAATTGGATCGTCCTATCGCTGCAATCCAATACAGCTTTCCGTCGGACTAACCAGTCCATTCCAATGATCACATCAAAATCGAACATGGCCAATACTGTCAAGTCGATACTCTCTTCCTTACCCCCAATAATTATTTTACAGCTAGGGCATCCAAAAGAAACTAACACCCTATCATTCATAGGTGTCGACACGCAAAGCACATTCTCAAGCAACACTGGTTCTATACCAACCAACTTAACAAACTGCTCGGAAATAAAGGAATAGGTCGCCCCCGGATCAAACAATGCATAAGCGGCATGATCACATAAGGAAATCATACCTGTGACCACGCCCGGCGCATTCTCAGCTTCTCTGCGCGCCATGACATAGACCCTTCCTTGAGCTGGTGGTCGCCCCTGATTAGCCGGTGGGGGAAGTCTGGCTTGATTTCCAATGCGCGATGGCGGCGGTAATCTAGGCGGTCCTGAGGGTTGCATCTGTGGGCAACTGCGAATTTGATGCTCCATACTCCCGCACTTAAAACATGCCCCATATCTACTCAGTTGGGGGCTCGGTTTCCCAAGATTCCGCCTGGCCGGTGGGACAAACCGTCTATTCCCAGTCATAGGTCTCTTTCCCAAACGACGATTATCTCTGTTTTGAGCAAACCGCGATCCCGAAGCGGCTGCCCTTTCTTGCTGGTCCCGCTCCATAATCTGAGCCCGCCTATGCATCTCCCCATAATCTTTGATATCATGAGACAAAATCAAGCTCCGAAGATCCGGCTTCAGTCCATCCCGGAATCTCTGAGCTCTATCCCGCGGATTTTCTACCATGGTCGTGCAAACTTTGCCAGTCTTGCAAACTCTGCTTCATACTGGTCCACAGTCATCTGGCCCTGTCGCAATCGCATAAATTCCATCAATTTCTTTTCCTGGGCATTTTCTGAAAAATACTTCTCATAAAAATTCTCCACAAATACCGCCCAAGTCGGGGCCGTTCCTTTAGGAAACACTCTGCCCTCCGTGGCATTCCACCAATCATTTGCACCGTCCTGCAGCTGATAAACCGCCAATGTTACCTTCTCTTCATCGATGCACCCCAAAACCCTGAAGGTTTTCTCCAATTCTTCCACCCATCTTGGCGCAGTCTCGGGGTCACCGCGACCATGAAACTTAGGCAGTTTCAACATTATAAATTGTTCTACTAAATGGGGCATCTGCCTAACCCCTGCTGGTTGAGCCTGCCCTGGATTGGCCTGATTCCCTTCATTACCAGCATTCGGGGCGGCCTCAGCTGCCTGAGCATAAGTTGCGGCCCTTTCCTAAGCCTGCAATCCCATAATATGCCCAATTTCCCGCAAAGTGTTCATCACATCATCAAATCTTGGGTCTCTAGCCTCACGGGCTTCCTCATTAGCCTGGGCTTCAGGCTCCTTCCCCCTTCTCCTACTTGGAGTTCAAATAATGTCTTCTAGTCGGCGGTCTCGGGTCTCTTGGCCTTCTTAACTAGGCTGGCCCTGGGGTTCCTTACCCTTTCTTCTACTCATCCTCACAACTCAGCTATTCTACTACCTGCTATAATTCCATTAAGGAATTAAAGACTTAAACCAATCTATCCCAGTCTAAGTCCTAGGCAGGTATCAAAACAACAATCAGACAATCAGCATGCGGCCTAATAAGAGCCAATCAACACATCACCCAAGGAGTTCGCGTACTCACCTCAAGTCCTGCCGCACCTGCACTACAAGGGTCACACTGATAAACACACATTCAATACACAACTGTCAGGAGATGCATGTAGCACACATGGTCACCCTACTGGCTACCCATGGTCTCATCGCTCCTTATCACTCCAACTTCGACCTAATAGAATCGAGCTGACCTTGCTCTGATATCAATTCAAATGGGGATGTCACGCCCCGTACCCCACGAAGCGCTAACATCCCTACCTTGGTCGATTATGGTGCAACGCTCCGAGGAAGCGTTGCCGACTCAACGCCCAAACAGAGAGTAAAGCACAAGCGGAAGCAATTAAATAAACAACCCTAGCAATTATAAAATACGAGCCAAGGATAGCCAAGCAATAAACACGATCACAGCAGAAAATATGTACATACTTACATTACTATAGAAAACCTTTTTACAATACCCATCGAACAACAAAAGCGAGCAGTACAAACAGTCAACAGCCACTGGGTCAAAAAGGTAAGTGGCTAGGGTGAGATCAACTACTCAAGGAGGGCTACAGTCAAAAAGTCACATGCCCTCCACTGCTAGCTATGGCTCAGGGTGCTCTTAAGGATTCCAGTCAGGATCTGAGGATTCCGAGGATTCATCCGACTGCTCCTCTGACTCCATATCTGCTGCTACTACTCTCTCGTCCTCGGTTCCTATCTCCTCATCAGATCCTATCTCCGCCACTTCTCCGGGTCTAATTCCATCGGCTCCGGCTCGATCTCGTCTTGATGGTCTAAGGGTTCTGGATCAGCATATAGCACTTCGGGCTCTTCAACCTCCTCGATCATGGCAGCAGGTCCGTCCACGGTCTCGCCCTGGCTGCTCCAATCAGGCGGGGTTGGAGGATTTGAAATCTCACCACTTACCATCTGCGGGATCATGATATCATCCACGTCCACCGAGACATCGAAGGTTCTGAGCGGGGGTCCGATTACTCCGTCGGTTCCTCTGTAGCACCAAGCCACATACTCTTGGGTATGGTAGTACGACTCTCCCACATTAGTAAACAGTACAGAGTAATATCTCACATAAGCTATTCCGTCTCCACAGAGGTGCACGCTTGACGACCGCTGAATGTGATGCGGTATCCCAAAAAGAGGTGGTAACCTCGGCATTCTACGGTTGGGGGTCTGAAATGTTGGGTTATAGCAACCGTGAGACGAATCTCAGCGAGTATAACCTCTAAACCTAGGCTAGGCTAGCATGCATTCTCCTGATCGGAAACAAACATTCCAAATCGTAATGCGACAACAATCAAACAATTCTATGACCCTGCAGGTTAGACATTTCAATGTATAATAATCACGGCACATACGTGGCACACTTAGTCACACGTACGCCAAACACATGCTCATGCTCTTCAGTGTTCATATCGCATGCCATACACCGAGTCTCACATACTCGCACACTAGTCCATGCATTTTTATGCGTGCAAATGTCGTCAACATGTCATATGCATATCTCGGCCCCCTGGCCCACACTGGCACACTGGCAATTGCTCAATTTATTAATATCTATTACGACTCGAGTCAATATTCACGGCCCGGTGCGTCTAGCCTGCTTCAAAGTGCATGAGGCGCAACACTGTTCTCCTCACGAACCAGAGCCTGCTTCAAAGTGCATGAGGATGGTCGTCTTCCGGACGTACCGGGCATCGTCCTGCTTCAACGTGCATGAGGACGGTATCGACCCGAAGGTCATTAGGTGATCACACAACCAATTATTATCTAAACCCCGCGTAACACGCTTCAGGGTATTTTAGGTGATCACATGCTCATGACAGGCACGCAGTCTCACACAATATCCTCACAAGCCTCATTCTCGGCATTCATAACGCGTGCCATGAAATGCAACATGAGCATCCACATAACATAGGCACAGGCACACAGTTCAATCAAAGTCATTCCACAGTGCCTAATTCACAAGCCACGTGCTTACTTGGCCTATTAATACCGTGCGGCCCAAATTCACAATGTGTAATTCCATAACCCACTCAAGCCATCAAATGGCCGATCACACTCCGCACGAGTCGGCCACACGAGCACACGACATGGCATTATTCAATTAAGCACAATTAATCACCAAATCAATCAACAGTCAATCACTCTGGGTAATCCCGGTCATTCAGCTAACAATTCTTACTGTCCGATAAAATCTGGTACATTCCTCAAAATGCGGACAGCCACTATTTCCTCGACCGGGCCCAATAAATATCAACAATAATCCCACTAAATTCCTCGGATTTTATTTCCACCAATCAGTCCTCAATCCAGTCCCAAATGTACACCGATACTATCTAAGCCAGTCCAGAAAAATGCACTATCAATCCTAATCCGGATTTAGGAATTATACTCACTTAATTTCTAGACCACGACGACGGGGAACGGTGGTCGATCACTGATGAACAGTGGAACCGGCGGTGACGATCCCGGCAACGGCGGTACGGACGGCGGCCGGCGGGGTGGCGGTGGTTGGCGCGGCGGCCGTACGACGGCGTACGGACACCGTACGGACGGCCGTAGACGGAGAGAGAAAAAGAGAGATGGAGGTCGGGATGAGGGTGGTGAGGCGAGGTCGGGCGGAGCAGCGGCACCAGCGGACGGCAACGACACGACGACGGTCCGGCGAGCTCCGGCGTACGAACGGCGAGGCAAACCGGCGGAGGAGGAAGAGAATCGGGAAAGGGTAAGCTGCTGGTGGGGGGTCTGGCCGAAAAAAATGAGGAGGAGGAGAGAGAAATGGGTCAGACCGGTCAAATATAGCAGCCCCTTCGCGCCACGTGTCGCCGATCCGGGAATTTTGACCAAAATACCCTTAATCCTACGGCCCTAATTCAATCCTATCCAATAATTGAGGGCAAAAGGGTCTTTAGCCCCAATAATGCAGCTGATAATCATCAATAATTATCCCAAAAATTCGGATCCGAAAATAGCCCAGGGGCAAAATGGTCATTTTTTCGGTCCCGGGGCGAAATTCCAATTTTCGCACGTATCAACCCCAAATGAGTGTGGCCAACATAATATGGTGTCGGAATTGCGAAAATAGCCTCTTAAGCCCTCGAAAATCGACTGCAAAGTTTCGGGAATAAAATAATATTATTTTTCACTTTCGAGCCGAAATTCCAATTTTTGACCGAAACCACTCTAAATGTGCGTGGCCACCCCAAAATGACATCGGTTTCAAAAAATAACCTCAAACGGCCTCAAAATCCTACATCGGTGTCCATAGGGGCAAAATCGTAATTTTTCACCCCCGGACCGAAATTCCAATTTTCAACCATACTAACTCAAAATATGCGTGGCCAGCATACTATGACGTCGGATTCCCAAAAATAGTCTCTTAAGCCGTCGAAAATCGACATCGAAATTCGGGTCCAATTTCGTGATCAAAAGTCGCTCAATTTCCAATTTCAGGGTCTCTCACTAACGGGCGGCTGTTTAGAAGTTATGCGTATCTACCCAGGGTTATCTGAGTCATAACGGTCCGATCATTGAGAGAATGAGAAATTATCACTAGTCCCAAAAGTCACGATCGTCCGGTTTAAGTTCAGGACTGGTTGGCCACGTGCACTCTCGGTCATGCAGAATCACCTGCGATCCGATTGTACATCGTTGGCCTTGGCCAAACCAAATCCGTCACCTTTTCTAAGATCGATCCACATTGGTTCATAATATTCTCTCATCATTTCTCGTGATCGGTGTCCGCTTCGCGATCGGGTCCTTGGTCTACGTACCGTTTCCTAATTAGCCATACCCTATTGGTTAGTATCCCAAGAGTGATCAGCTCTGGGCGAGACTTACTAAAATGAAACGCGAAATATTGTCAATTTTATTGATCCTGGAATTACATCGAAATTCAGGTTGTTACAACCTGGCCACCCGCCCAAGCCGTGGCCGGACAGCCCTACCCCTACCCCTACCCGTGCCGAGCTTGCCTAGCCGTCGAGGCCATTGCCTCGCCCGTGGCCGAGCGCCATGCTGAGCGCCCTGACCATGGCCAAGCGCCTTGCCGGCCACTGTAACCGCCGCGCCCTCGCCCGTGCCGAACCGTTACTGTTCACTCGGGCCATTTCGACCCCTCACCGATGTTTCCAGAGCCAAATTTAGGTAAGTGACTCCCTAAACCTTATTTAGTACGTTGGGTATTGTTAGACTTTTTGGGGATTTTAGTGGACTTGTTTGGGGGTCAATTAGTATCGGTTTAGTGGCTAAGTTAGGGGCCGATTGGTGAATTGCATGTGTCAACACTTTAGACTATATGATGGTGATTTTTAGGGCTAATTGGTGGCTATTTGTGGTTGGTTCGTTGTGGTGTTTGTGAGTGAAATTGATGTTTGAATGTGACTAGCTTGAACGCCGGATTGGTGGGCTAGTGCGGTAAGCTTGTGGCTTGAATTTGGATGTTATGACGTGTGAATTTAGTGACTGTCTAAGTGTGGCGAATTGTGTTGTGGTGTATGTGCTTGTGAAATGTCTAGTGAGGGACGGAGCCCGGATTGATCGGAGGGCTGACCTGAGGCGTGTTTATGTGGGTCGGGAGAAAGTGTGAAATGTCCAGTGAGGGACGGAGCCCGGATTGATCGGAGGGCTGACCTGAGGCGTGTTTACGCGGGTCGCGAGAAAGTGTGAAATGTCCAGTGAGGGACGGAGCCCGGATTGATCGGAGGGTTGACCTGAGGCGTATTTACGCGGGTCGTGAGAAAATGTGAAATGTCCAGTGAGGGACGGAGCCCGGATTGATCAGAGGGCTGACCTGAGGCGTGTTTACGCGGGTCGCGAGAAAGTGTGAAATGTTCGGTGAGGGACGGAGCCCGGATTGATAGGAGGGTTAACCTGAGGCGTATTTACGCGGGTCGTGAGAAAATGTGAAATGTCGAGTGAGGGACGGAGCCCGGATTGATCCGAGGGCTGACCTGAGGTGTGTTTACGCGGGTCGTGAGAAAGTTTGTGTGGATTTGAATGTATTGGCTGCTAGATTACATGATAGACTCGTCTGGGTACGCATTGGCCTATGTGGTGTTTAGGTTGTCTACTTATTGAGACTTATCTCATCCCCCGTTGTTAAATATTTTTAGGTTTGGAGTGACGGATAGTCGTCAAGTGCGGTTCAGAGACCGGGACTGGCCTTGGGCATTTGATGCTTCATTTCATCTTTGGATGCCCTTCTTTTGTATAGTGAAGTAGGCTACCCAACCACTGTCCCCTTTTGATGCTGTGTATTTATGAATGATGCAGTGCTATCCCTTGTCATTAACTATCGTTAGGGTTGCTTAAATTTCTCTTCCGCTTGCGTACATCTTTGTGTGTTTCGTATGGGTCGGCGACGCGTCCTGGGACGTCGCGTTCAATATGTCCATCGAAGGGGTGTCGCGAGCCCGTTGGGGTTCGGGGTGTGACATCCCAGTTGATTTGGTATCAGAGCAAGGTTAGCTCGATCCAAGTTGATCGAAGCCTGGAGTGATAACGAACGATGACTTTGGGGTAGTCAGTTAAGGAGATTTGTGTGCCATGCGTACCCCAGACTGTGTGATTGTGATTGTTGAGTGGTTTTATACAATAATATGTGAAGTGCAGGTGCATCAAGTGCACGAACTCTGTTGATTGTGATTGGGTGTTGTTTGTGATTGGCTGCCTGCTTAGTGAATTATTGTTGCGATTCACTGCCTAGGGTTTTAGACTGGTATAGTTGGCCTAGGTCTTTAATTCCCGAGGGGAATTATAGTAGGTAAGTGAATGGTGTGAACCCTGTGAGTTTGAGTAGCCGAGGAAGAGGTCGAGGTCGAGGTCGAGGTCACGTGGCCCCGCAAGCTGGAGTTGTAGAGGATACTAAAGTGGATGGAATTCTGAGGGCAATCGAGGAAGTTGAAATTTTAATGAGAATGATGGAAATCAAGGTTAAGGATAAGTTAATGCAGTCAGACAGATGCATCAAATGGCTGAGCAATTTTTGAAATTGAAACCTCCGAAGTTCGATGGGAAGAGTGATCCTAAGACTACATCACTTTGGATAGAAGAGTTGGAAAAAGGCTTTGAGGTATTGGGGTACTTTGGTCGAGATTTTCAATGGGAAGTACTTTTCGGAGAGTGCGCGAGAATAGAAAATGGCAGAGTTTCTTTGGCTTCGCTAAAACCAGATGATAGTGGATCAATACGAGGTGGAATTCGCAAGATTATCTAAGTTCGCACCAAGGATGGTGGAAGACCCTGTGGACAGGGCGAAGAGGTTCTGAGACTGAAATTGAATCTCCGCAGTCAGTTGATACTACTGAACTTAAGGGATTACAATGAGCTGTATGAAAGGGCTCAAATGGTTGAAAGGGATATGAATGAAAGGGGATGCCACATCTAGATCGCGGTACACGCCGGCTAGGGACAATAGGAACTTTGGAAAGAAGTCTATGACAGAGAATAGGAGACTTGTCCCTCCAGTAAGAAAGAGCTTTGGAAGGCCGAACCACTACTCCAACACCTCATGTCGGTCTTGTGGAAAGAGGCACGGGAATGGCCCTTGCCTAGGTGGACATAGAGCATGTTTTGGATGTGACCAACATGGTCACCAAGAGAGAAATTTCCTGAACCAACAAGCTAGGCCGCCAATTCAACAAAAGCAACTGTAAGTGGGACATTAAGCGGGAGCTGCTCTGCAGAATAACCAGGACCGGCCGCAGGCACAAGGAAAGATGTACGCTGTGGTTGGGAAGGAAGCAGAGGATTTGTCTTGAAAGTCTGGATGCATTATGTAATGATATTGGGTGCAATAGGAGATGATTCTGTTATTACTTGAATGGTCAGGTATGATGTATAATTGCTTAAAGTGGATAGGCGCAATTAGATTATGGATCTCGGAATTACTGATGATATTCTTTGGCAAGATTTGGATGAATGAGTTATCGCTTGGAAGTTTCAGATTTTGTAAAGAACCGGGGCGATTGTTTTGGGAGACCGTTGGATTGAAATTGGATGGATTGAGCTTTGTCATGGAGGTGTTGAAAGATAACTATCTTGTGGTTAACTCGTTAGTTGAGGAGCCAAGGCTAGAGGACATAGCCGTGGTGTGCAATTTCCCCGATGTCTTTCTTCAGGAATTGCCGGGATTGCCACTTGATAGAGAAGTGGAGTTTGTGGTTGAGTTGGCCTCTGATATGAAACCAATCTCGAAAGCGCCCTATAGGATGTCGTTACCAGAGTTGAAGGAATTAAAAGTCCAAATGCAGGAGTTGTTGGATAAGGGCTTTATTCGCTTGAGTACGTCTCCATAAGGAGCGCCAGTATTATTCGTGAGAACGAAGGATGGGTCCTTGAGGTTGTGCATTAACTACAAACAATTAAATCAGGTGACCATTAAGAATAAGTACCCATTACCAAGGATGGACGACCTGTTTGATCAGTTGCAACGAGCATCGATATTTTCTAAGATCGACTCGAGGACGGGTTACCACCAACTGAGGATTAAGAAAGAAGATATATCAAAAACGGCATTTAGGACGAGATATGAGCACTATGAGTTTACAGTAATGCCGTTCGGATTGACTAATGCCCATGTTGCCTTTATAGATTTAATGAATAGAGTATTCAAAGAATTTCTGGATTAGTTTGTAATCGTGTTCATAGACGATATCTTGGTATATTCGAAGAGTTTCGCCAAGCACGAGTTACATTTGGAAAAGGTTTTACGGACTTTAAGGGAACACGCACTCTACGCTAAGTTCAGCAAGTGCAAATTCTGGCTTCATCGAGTGGCGTTCTTAAGACATGTGGTATCCGGAGAAGGAATTGCAGTGGATCCGATGAAGATTGAAGCCGTCACGAATTGGCCGAGGCCAACAACAGTAACCGAGGTTTGAAGCTTCTTGGGTCTAGCAGGTTATTACCGACGCTTCGTGGAAAGGTTTTTGGCATTAGCGACACCATTGACACAGCTACTAAAGAAAGAAACGAGGTTTGAATGGACGGATAAGTGCGAAAGGAGTTTCCAAGAGTTAATGCAGAGATTAACGACCGTGCCAGTGTTGACAATACCATCAGGACCGGGAGGATATGAAATCTACAGTGACACGTCGCTAAGGGGATTGGGATGCGTGCTAATGCAACAAGGAAGAGTAATGGCATACGCATCGCGACAATTGAGATCGCATGAATTAAATTATCCGACTCACGACTTGGAATTGGCCGCAATTATCTTCGCCCTTAAGATTTGGAGACACTACTTGTATGGGGAGAAATTTTAGATTTATACGGACCATCAAAGTTTAAAGTACTTATTCTCCCAAAAAGGAATTGAACATGAGACAGCGTCGTTAGATGGAACTCCTCAAGGACTATGACTGTGATATTCTGTATCATCCTGGAAAAGCTAATAAAGTAGCGGATGCACTGAGTCGGAAATCGAGCATCGCGCATATGATGGTCAAGGAATGGACTCTATTGGAAGGAGTTCGGGATTTAGAGTTCAAATTTGAAGTGAGTCATGTCCCAAGTTTGCTTGCTGCATTGAGGATTGAACCGGAAATCCAGATTAAGATTAAGGCTCGACAATCGACGGACCTGGAGATTCGGAAGATTCTGGATATGGATGTCGCCAAAAGGAAACGGGACTTTCAAATATCCGAGGATAGGATACTAAAGTTCCGTGGACGGTTATGTGTGCCCGATGATGCAGAACTGAAGGAGGAGATTTTGTCTGAAGCTCATCGTAGCAATTATAGTATTCACCCGGGCAGTACGAAGATGTATCAGAATTTACGACAACATTATTGGTGGAACGGCATGAAGGTGGATGTAGCCAAGCATGTGGCTAAGTGTTAACATGCCAATAAGCGAAGGCGCAACATTGCAAGCCGGGTGGTATGTTGCAGCCATTGGAAATCCCTGAGTGGAAATGGGAACATATCACGATGGACTTTGTAATGGGATTACCGAGAAGTCAGAAGGGTCATGATTCGATTTGGGTGGTGGTTGATCGATTGACAAAGTCAGCGCATTTCCTGCCAGTGCGAAAGGACTTCGCATTGGAAAGGTATGCCGATTTGTACGTGCGACAGATAGTTCGTCTACACGGGGTACCAGTAATGATTACTTCCGATCGTGATCCTAAGTTTACTGCCGCCTTTTGGAAAAGTTTTCAAATGGCATTAGGAACAAAGTTGCAATTTAGTACGGCCTATCATCCGCAGACGGATGGCCAGTCTGAGAGGACGATTCAGACTTTGGAAGATATGCTGCGAGCATGTGTTTTGGATTTTAAGGGCAATTGGGAGGAACAGTTACATTTGGTTGAGTTTGCCTACAACAACAGCTATGAGCAGAGTATCAGAATGACATCGTTTGAAGCGCTGTATGGCAGAGCTTGTAGAATGCCAGTGTGTTGGGATGAAATTGGTGCAAGAAGTATTACGGGCCCAGAGTTAGTTCATCAATCAGTCGAGGCAGTCAAAGTGATTAGGGATAAACTTAAGACCGCTCAGAGTCATCAAAAGAATTATGCATCAAGTGGGGGACCACGTTTTCCTCAAAGTGTCGCTGATGAGGGGATTATCATGGTTCGGCAAGAAAGGAAAGTTGAGCCCGAGGTACTCGGGTCCGTTCAAAGTCTTAGAGAGAATCGGTGCCTTGGCCTATCGTCACGCGCTACCGCCAAATTTGTCTCAAGTGCATAATGTATTCCACGTGCCTATGTTAAGGAAATATGAACCGGATCCGACCCACGTGCTGAATTATGAAGAAATAGACGTGGACGACAGAGTGTCGTACGTGAAAAGACCAGTAAGAATCGAGGACAAAATGGAACAAGTGTTGCGGAACAAGATGATTTCAATGGTCAAGGTGATTTAGGAGCATCATGGAACCGAAGGTGCGACATGAGAAAGTGAAGAATTGATGCGACATCAATACCCCCATTTGTTTGAGTAGTTGGGTTTGGATTGTAAATTTCGAGGACGAAATATTTGTAAGGGGGAAGAGTTGTGACATTCCGAATTTCGACCCATTTTTGGGATTTATAAAGCGTGTATTTCGTCAGTGTGCTTATAGTAAAATCTCGCCCGGAACTGATCACTCTTGGGTTTTTTTAAAATTAGAGATTTTGCTAAAATCGTACTCGATCGAATTTGACCGTTATTTAAAACCCAAACTTTGGTGTCGAATTTCTTGGAGTTTTGTGACGAATTTAATTGGACGGTGTCGATATTATTGTGGCCGGCGTCGATATTGCCCTGGATAAGTGAAAATTGAAATTTGGACCGAGTGCGGATTTGGACTAGTCGACCTCCCTCGTAGTGTGTTTTAGTTAATATCTTTTGGCCTTTTTCCTAATTTATAATTAGGGTTTTTCGTGGACCGTTGGATCAATTTCGGGTTTGAATGTGGGCCATCGGATCGCACTTAAGTGTGTTTGACTTCTCTCTCTCTCTCTCTCTCTCTCTCTCTCTCTCCTTTGCCGCGTCCCCTCCCCCTCTCACGCTCACGTCCCTTCCCCCTTCCCCCATGCAGACGTTCCCTCCCTCTCTCTCTCCTCCCTCTTTTCTTCTCCCTTTTTCTCTCTTCTTTCTTCTTCTTTTCTTCTTCTTCCTCGGTCTTCTTCTTCCTCCCCCGCCGCTGCTCCTGCATCCTGCCCGACCACCACTCGTCCTCGCCCCAGCCCGCCGCCGTACCGCTCCCAACCGCCGTCGGCTCACTAGCACCGCCCCAACTTCCCTCCCCAGCCGCCGTCGCCACTGCTGCTCCGGCGACGACGCGGCTGCCTCTGCTTTGCCCTCCCTGTTTTGGCCGAGCTCATCGCCGCCGCCGTCGCTGTCCGACCGTCGTCCCAGCTCGTCGGCCGAGCTCGCCTGGCCACTTCCTAAGCCGTGGCCAAGCTGCCCAGCCATTCGCCCGTGGCCCAGCCACTAGCCCAGCTGCCTGGCCACCCGCCCAAGCCGTGGCCGGACAGCCCAGGCCGCTGCCCCTGCCCGTGCCGAGCTCGCCCAGCCGTCGCCAACTGCCTAGGCCGTTGCCCCGCCCGTGGCCGGGAGCCATGCCGAGCGCCCTGTCCGTCGCCAAGCACCTTGCCGGCCACTGTGCCCGTCACGCCCTCGCCCGCGCCAAGCCGTTATTGTTCACCCGGGCCATTTCGGCCCCTCGCCGATTTTTCCCAGGCCAAATTTAGGTAAGTGACTCCCTAAACCTTATTTAGTACTTTGGGTATTATTAGACTTTTTAGGGATTTTAGTGGACTTGTTTAGGGGTTAATTAGTATCGGTTTAGTGGTTAAGTTAGGGGCCGATTGGTGAATTGCATGTGGCAAGACTTTGGACTATATTGTGGTGATTTTTAGGGCTGATAGGTGGCTATTTGTGGTTGGTTTGTCGTGGCGTTTGTGATTGAAATTGATGTTTGAATGTGATTTGCTTGAACGCCATATTGGTGGGCTAGTGCAGTAAGCTTTTGGCGTGAATTTGGATGTTATGACGTGTGAATTTAGTGACTGTCTAAGTGTGGTGAATTGCATTGTGGTGTATGTGCTTGTGATTTGTCCAGTGAGGGACGGAGCCCAGATTGATCGGAGGGTTGACCTGAGGCGTGTTTACGCGGGTAGTGAGAAAGTGTGAAATGTCTAGTGAAGGACGAAGCCCGGATTGATCGGAGGGCTGACCTGAGGCGTGTTTATGTGGGTCGTGAGAAAGTGTGAAATGTCTAGTGAGGGACGGAGCCCGGATTGATCGGAGGGCTGACCTGAGGCGTATTTACGCGGGCCGTGAGAAAGTGTGAAATGTCTAGTGAGGAACGGAGCCCGGATTGATCGGAGGGCTGACCTGAGGCGTGTTTACGCGGGTCGTGAGAAAGTGTGAAATGTCTAGTGAAGGATAGAACTCGGATTAATCGGAGGGCTGGCCTGTGGGGTGTTGACCCGGGTCGTGGATAGTTGCTCGGCTACGCATGCGAAATGTGTTTGGTTGAATTGGGTGATTGTACATGATTATGATGCTTGAGTGTTTATGTTACATTCGTGAGTTATTATCGCATTATGGTGATTTAACTAATATGCAGAGCTTGCACTTGGTTTAAGGCGAGGTAAGTTTGTTTGTGTGGATTTGAATGTATTGGCTGCTAGATTACATGATAAACTCGTATGGGTACGCATTGGCCTATGTGGGGTTTAGGTTGTCTACTTATTGCGACTTATCTTATCCCCCATTGTTAAACATTTTCAGGTTTGAAGTGACGGATAGTCATCACGTGCGGTTCAGAGACCGGGAGTGACCTTGGGCATTTGATGCTTCGTTTCATCTTTGGATGTCCTTCTTTTGTATAGTGAAGTAGGCTACCCAACCACTGTCCCCTTTTGATGTTGTGCATTTGTGAATGCTGCAATGCTATCCTTTGTCATTAACTATCGTCAGGGTTGCTTAAATTTTGCTTCCGTTTGCGTACGTCTTTGCGTGTTTCGTATGGGTCGGCGACGCGTCCTGGGCCGTCGCGTTCAATATAGCCATCGAAAGGGTGTCGCGAGCCCGTTGGGGTTCGGGGTGTGACAGTTCCAAACAAAAAGCATGGTTTTTCTCTTAAAAATAGGTCCTTGGCCACAGCTCCCCTTCTTTTCTTTATAATCCGTGAGCTTGCACGTGGATTGGTGATATTAACATTTGCATAGTATTGCCTTAATTTTGGGGTCATCATTTTCTTTTTCGACAATCCATTATTTAATAGACAATCCTTATGAAAGCAAGAAAAGGAGAAAACGGCATCACAATTGCAATAATTTTTATACGGTGCTCACTTGAGTGCCATAATTTTTTTTATCACTTAAAAAGTATCATGACTTCTTAAAAAACGTTAACTTGTATGTCCTAACTTTTTTTCAATCATTTGAGTGCCATGATATCTAAACAATCTTCACTTAAATACCATGACTTTTTAAAAAACGTTCACCATAAGTGTCGAAAATCCGACTTTGCACGGTACTTGCGGTGAATGTTTTATAAATGTTACGGCACTTAAGTGATCGATTGAAAGTTATATGAATGTTTTTAAAAAAGTAATAGTACTCAAGTGAATGTTTTTCAAAAGTTGTAACATTCAAATGATCGAAAAAAAAGTTATGGCCTTAAAACAAGCAAATTGTAAGGAGCAGAGTTGAGTGCCATGACTTTTTCCTTGTTTCTTTGTTGAACGAACTTTCTTTAAGCATGTCATAAAAAGCACAATGTAAGGAGCAAAGTTGTTTAATGCCACAACCAATGTATCCCAACTATTGGGGAAAGTACCAAGCAATAAGCATGCCTCCAACTCTCATCACCAAGATCAATTTCCAGATTTTTCAATTGATTTACAATATCTTAAATTTGACTCAAGTGCTCAGACATGCTACTCCTTTTCTTGTATCTCAAATTTGCAAGTTTCTTAATTAAAAATGCTTTATTTTGTGAGATCCTCCTCTCACAGAGATCTTGTAATTTCTTCCACAATATTTCAGCATTTGTTTCTTGAGCAACATGATATAAAACATTATCATCAATCCATTGTCGAATAAAGCCAACCGTTTTCCGATTAATTCACTCCAATTCTTTATCTTCCTTGTCTCATTTAGCTTTATCCCCATTGTTCAGACAAATTTTTACAGTACAATATTTTAACAGTCTGAATTTTCGATCCTTTTCCTGGGATTCATGAAATGAATATTTTGGCCAATGCACTTATAGTGAAATCTCACCCAGAACCGCGCATTCTCGGGATGCTAACCTTAGGGGTAAGGCCAACATGGGATTGAGTTCGCACGACCAAAGAACTCGACCTTGGTTCGATCTTCAACCATAACGATTGACGAGGGAATGTTTTGAGCCAACAGAGACCGATCTATTTGATTGATCGTGTCCGAAGGGAACTAGTGACAGACCCTCGCGATTATATGAAAATCGAGGTCGCCTTGGTTTGAGCAAACTTAAACGTGATTTGACTTAGTGTCGGTCACGTGTCGAGAGCGCGTAATTGCAACGAGCCACCCGTTAGCAAGAGATAAGCTAAAGTCGCGATTGTTCGATTTTAGTCATTTCTTGGAATTCGGGCCCGGGAATCGAGAATTTTGAAAGTGACAATTTTGAGCGGCCGATGACGTTTTTGGCTTGGCCAACCTTGGGGCCACCCATTTCTGCAAAAAAATGGATTTTGGTCCGGGACCGGAAAAATGACAGTTTTGCCCCTGGGACCGCGAACGAATTTTAAGGACTGAATTAAGTCGGGGGACTGAGAAATATCTTGTTTGGCCGAAAATAAGAGGACAGGAATGCCCTTCTCCCTTTTTGAGTAATTACCGTTTCGCCCCTTGAATTATTGGATAAGGACAATCGTGGGCCATCGGATTCGGATAAGATTAAATCTTGGCCATTCGATCGTAGGGTAGTTAGAGGGGTAGTTTAGAAATTTCCGGGGTGCAATTATTGGGATTAGATTTTAAATATTCATTTTCTCTCTCTCCTCTCTCATTTTCACTCACGCTCTCTCTCTCCTCACCCCCCCACCGATCGGTTCCCTCATTCTCTCCCATCCCTGTGCGTGAGGTCCCTTTGGCCGGCCACCAGCTCACCGCTGCCGGTCGCCGCCCAGCCCAGCCGCCCGCCGCCGGTGCTTCCTCTTTCCCGGCCGTGCACCCTCACCGTCCGCCTCTCCCCTCTCTCGCCGTCTCACCCTGTTCCGATCGGCTCAGCCACCACCGAGCCACCCCAGGCCGCCCTCCCCTGGTCCATACGACCAGATCGCCGCCCCCAGCCGCCCGTGAACCACCCTCCAGCCACCCGTCCACAGCCTCGCCGCCGTTCACCCGCCTGGCCGCCGGCAACCCTGCTCGGCTGCTGCTGCTGTTCCGGCCACCACCCAGCCCTTTTTGTCTCGCCTTTTAGAATAAGTGTCCTTCCCAAACTCTCCTTAGGACCTCGGGTATTGTAGGACGTGTTTAGGGCTCGGTTTGGTTAGTTTAGGGGCTGTTTGAGGCATGTGAAGGAGAGGCTGATTAATGGGTGTTATGGACTGATTTGGCGATGAAATTTCGGGGTTTAGGAGGTTTGGTTAGGGTTATGATGTTGTGAATCGATCGGGGTTAAATTATGTGATTGATTGGAATTGTTATGGCTTGATTGGGCTTATTATGACACTTGTATTGTTTGTGATTGTTGGCTGATTCTAGATGGTGTCTCGGGCTGATTGTGGTTTGGCCGTGTGCCTCGGGTGTGTAGCCGTGAGGCTTGGTGGTGCGATTGCGCATTGGGTTCGCGTGCCAAGTATGTGTGATCGGGTGGCGTGTTCGTGTGACTAGTACGTGCATTGGCGAAAGGTGTGTGAGATGTGGAATTGTGTGTGACCGTGTGTAGGTGTGACCGTGTGGTATATGTGGAGAGTGTGGAACGAAGGTACGGGAATGTAGGATTGGTTGGAAAAAGGTCCGTCCTGAGGCGTGTACGTTTACGCGGGACGATGCCGTCCCTGACGAGGTGACGATACCCGGCCCGACAGGGTGACGATGCCTGACGAGGTTAGAAGTCCGTTGGCCTGATGCGTTGTACGTGGGCGCGGTAGAAGGCAAGTTGAGTGTAGGATTCCGTCCTGAGGCGTGTTCGTTTACGCGGGACGATGCCGTCATTGACGAGGTGGCGATGCCCGGCCCGACGGGGTGACGATGCCCAACGAGGTCAGAAGACCGTGGGCTTGATGCGTTTTACGCGAGCGCGATAGTGGTGGAAAAGTGGAGAATGAGCTGGACTGGATTCGACGTGTGAGGATTGCTAAAGTTGATGCGTGGTGTGAGTTCGCGTGCGAGTGTGGTTTGTATCGCGTATTGTAGTGCTCGATTATGGGGTAAAAACTGCTAGACACGGTATGAGACGTGCCCAAGTAGGTTTTGCCTTATAATCGAGGCACGTGCGCGACTGTGATTCATTGTCATGGCATGTTGGCTGTATTATTGTTTAACGTGCAGGGACGTGCATAATGAGTTCCAGGTAGGTTCGTATGTGTTTGTTAGTATGGTTGGTGGTTGTGTGTTTTGCGTGTTTCGTCTGGCGGTACGTGAGTGCCTATGAGGGGTTTGGGGTTGTACACTTATTGAGATTCGTCTCATGGTTGTATAACCAACATTTACAGAACCCCAGCCGTAAACCCAGGAGGTCCGCCTCCTCTTTTGGAGTTTGAGGAGCCGTCCATGGTGCCCAGTGGACCTGCAGGTGATCCTCCGGAGCAGAGGCCAGACGACTCGGAAGCAGAGTGGAAGACGGCGACTAGTAGCTTCCCTAGGGTAGTTTTTAGGGGTTGTGTAAAATAAGTCGACCTGTAGCGAAGCTAGGTTAACCAGACCATCCGATCCTTTTGTTATGACGGTGGTTGTGGATGCTCGTGTATTAAGTATGTACGTAATATAATGTTTGAATGCTTGCTATACGGTATGGTATATATAGTTGAATGTGGTTGTTCTTTGACTGTCGTGTCGATCTGCCCGTTGTCGTCTTTATTAGTCAGGGGTTTTATATTCGCTTCCACATGTGTTTGTGATGTTCGGGTTGGGTCGGCGATGTTCCTGGGACATCGCAACTATTCGATTGGAGCAGGGGATGTCGCGAGCTCGTTGGGGTTCGGGGCGTGACATCCCCGTCTGAATTGGTATCAGAGCAAGGTTTGCTCGATATCGGTAAGGTCGAGACCTGTAGTGATAAGGAGCGATGACTTTAGGGTAGTCGGTTAGGAAGCCTTTGTAGATTGTGTGTTTATGTTGGTTATGCATGTCCTGTGAGTACGCGCCTATGATTGCTGAGTGATTTATTGTGGTCATGATGTTGTTTGAGACGAAGGTGCGGCAGGACTGGAGGTGAGTACGAGAACTTCGTCGATTGTTTGGTGATGTTTGCTTGAGGTTATGTAATGGGTTTAATGGTTGGGTGTTGGGTGTCGAGTGTTGTTCGTAGAGTTTTGTGCCTAGGGATTTGGACTCGTATAGTTGGCCTAGGTCCCTAATTCCCGTATGGAATTATAGCAGGTAGAAGAGTGGTAGGAAGCTGATACGATGAGGAAGGGGCGTAGGAAGAGGAACAGGAAGAGGTACAAGAAGGGGTGCAGGAAGGGGAGTACGGGGTCGAGGTGGTGCTCGAGTTAGAGCTGTAGAAGACCTCGGTATGGATGCTAGAGTGGTAGGAAACCCGGGAGTTGATGTTGGAGCTGCAGGGATCCCAGAGCTGATGTTAGGCCTACGGAAGATCCGCGTATGGAAGGAGTTCTTAGGATATTAGAGAGGATTGGGAATATGTTGGATAGGCAAGCTCAAGAGCGAGATAATGCGACCGTCCAGGCTACTGAGGCCGCACTGATTGCTGGTAATGAAGGAAATCAAGCCCAGCAAGGGCAGGCTCAACCAGCAGGGGTTAGACAGATGCCCCAATTAGTGGAACAATTCATAAAGTTGAAGCCGCCTCAGTTTCATGGTTGTGGTGACCCCGAGACTGCACCGAGATGGATGGAATCATTGGAGAAAACTTTTAAAGTTTTGGGGTGTACCGATGAAGAGAAGGTAACGTTGGCGGTATATCAGTTACAGGAAAATGCCCATGATTGGTGGAAGGCCACTGAAGGTAGAGTATTCCCAGAAGGAACGGCCCAGACTTAGGCTGCGTTTGTTGAGAGTTTCTATGAGAAGTATTTCTCGGAAAACGCCCAGGAAAAGAAGTTGATGGAATTTATGCGATTACGCCAAGGACAGATGACAGTTGATCAATATGAAGCAGAATTTGCGAGATTGGCAAAGTTTGCCCCGACAATGGTAGAAAATCCACGAGATAGAGCTCGAAGATTCCGGGACGGATTGAAGCTGGATCTTCGGAGTCAGATATTATCGCACGACATTAAAGATTATGGAGAAATGTATAGGCGGGCTCAGATTATTGAGCAGGATATGACGGAAAGAGCCGCCGCGTATGGATCACAACATACCTCATCCAGGGACGATCGTCAGCAAGAGAAAAGGCCGATGATGGAAAATCGACGTTTTGTCCCTCCGGCAAGAAGGAATATAGGGAAGTCAGCATGTAGACGATGTGGGAGATATCATGGGAATGGTCCCTACCCAAGTGTGACTGGGGCATGCTTTGGGTGTGGTGGAATGGGCCATCACATAAGGAATTGTCCGAATATTCAGGTTCGACCACCCCCGTCATCGCAGACACCTTGGATTGGGAATCCGACTAGTGCAGCCCCGCCGGCTAATTCGAACAGACCGCCGGCACAAGAACGTGTGTATGCCCTGACGCAAAAGGGAGTTGAGAATATGCCAGGTGTAACTCCAGGTATGGTTTTTCTGCATAATTATGTGACTTATGTTTTATGGATCCGGGGGCGTCGCACTCGTTTGTGTCTGCTTGATTGGTTATATTGGCTGGATTGAAACCGTTTTTAGAAGTGCAAGTATGTGTAACTGCACCATTGAGGAATGAGATATGCGTGTCGTTAGGACGCTTAGACTGCTAAATTGTGTTTGGTGGTATAGGAAGCAGGAAAGATTGGGCTGTTATGATTAGGTTGATTTTGATACGATTGTGGGCATGATTTGGTTAGTCAAACAGAATGTGGTAATGGTCTGTAGACCTGACGATTATTGAGACAGTCACTAAGTGATCGAGGATGGAATTTGGAAGTTTTGTGGATGACATGTGTGCCTGGTGATTTAGAGCTTAAGAAGAGATTTTAATCGGAAGTTCATAGGAGCAGTTTAGTATTTACCCGGGAGCACGGAAATATACCAGAAATTTCGGTAGTCTTAATTGTGGGATGAAGTGGGAGAAAGGAGGTATGAAACGTCATCACCCCCATTTGTTGGATGGTTGAGTATGGTTGCAAATTTCGAGGACGAAATTTGCAATTAGGGAGGAAGAATTGTAACAGTCTGAATTTTCGATCATTTTCCCGGGATTCATGAAATGAATATTTTGGCCAATGCACTTATAGTGAAATCTCACCCAGAACCGCGCATTCTCGGGATGCTAACCTTAGGGGTAAGGCCAACATGGGATTGAGTTCGCACGACCAAAGAACTCAACCTTGGTTCGATCTTCGACCATAACGATTGACGAGGGAATATTTTGAGCCAACAGAGACCGATCTATTTGATTGATCGTGTCCGAAGGGAACTAGTGACAGACCCTCGCGATTATATGAAAATCGAGGTCGCCTTGGTTTGAGCAAACTTAAACGTGATTTGACTTAGTGACGGTCACGGGTCGAGAGCGCGTAATTCCAACGAGCCACCCGTTAGCAAGAGATAAGCTAAAGTCGCGATTGTTCGATTTTAGTCATTTCTTGGAATTCGGGCCCGGGAATCGAGAATTTTGAAAGTGACAATTTTGAGCGGCCGATGACGTTTTTGGCTTGGCCAACCTTGGGGCCACCCATTTCTGCAAAAAAATGGATTTTGGTCCGGGACTGGAAAAATGACCGTTTTACCCCTGGGACCGCGAACGAATTTTAAGGACCGGATTAAGTCGGGGGATTGAGAAATATCTTGTTTGGCCGAAAATAAGAGGACAGGAATGCCCCTCTCCCTTTTGAGTAATTACCGTTTCGCCCCTTGAATTATTGGATAAGTACAATCGTGGGCCGTCGGATTCGGATAAGATTAAATCTTGGCCATTGGATCGTAGGGTAGTTAGAGGGGTAGTTTAGTAATTTTCGGGGTGCAATTATTGGGATTAGATTTTAAATATTCATTTTCTCTCTCTCCTCTCTCATTTTCACTCGCTCTCTCTCTCCTCACCCACCTACCGATCGGTTCCCTCTCTCTCTCCCTTCCCCGTGCGTGAGGTCCCCTTGGCCGGCCACCAGCTCACCACCGCCGGTTGCCGCCCAGCCTAGCCGCCCGCCGTCGGTGCTTCCTCTTTCCCGGCCGTGCACCCTCACTGTCCGCCTCTCCCCTCTCTCGCCGTCTCACCCTGTTCTGATCGGCTCAGCCACCACCGAGCCACCCCAGGCCGCCCTCCCCTGGTCCATACGACCAGATCGCCGCCCCCAGCCGCCCGTGAACCGCCCTCCAGCCGCCCGTCCACAGCCTCGCAGCCGTTCACCCGCCTGGCCGCCGGCAACCCTGCTCGGCTGCTGCTGCTGTTCCGGCTGTTCCGGCCACCACCCAGCCCTGTTTGTATCGCCTTTTAGAGTAAGTGTCCTTCCCAAACTCTCCTTAGGACCTCGGGTATTGTACGACGTGTTTAGGGCTCGGTTTGGTTAGTTTAGGGGCTGTTTGAGGCATGTGAAGGATAGGCTGATTAATGGGTGTTATGGACTGATTTGGCGATGAAATTTCAGGGTTTAGGAGGTTTGGTTAGGGTTATGATGTTGTGAATCGATCGGGGTTAAATTATGTGATTGATTGGAATTGTTATGGCTTGATTAGGCTTATTATGACACTTGTATTGTTTGTGATTGTTGGCTGATTCAAGATGGTGTCTCGGGCTGATTGTGGTTTGGCCATGTGCCTCGGGTGTGTGGCCGTGAGGTGTGGTGGTGCGATTGCGCATTGGGTTCGCGTGCCAAGTATGCGTGATCGGGTGGCGTGTTCGTGTGACTAGTACGTGCATTGGCGAAAGGTGTGTGAGATGTGGAATTGTGTGTGACCGTGTGTAGGTGTGACCGTGTGGTATATGTGGAGAGTGTGGAACGAAGGTACGGGAATGTAGGATTGGTTGGAAAAATGTCCGTCCTGAGGCGTGTACGTTTACGCGGGACGATGCCGTCCTTGACGAGGTGACGATGCCCGGCCCGACGGGGTGACGATGCTAGACGAGGTCAGAAGACCGTTGGCCTGATGCGTTTTACGCGGGCGCGGTAGAAGGCAAGTTGAGTGTAGGATTCCGTCCTGAGGCGTGTTCGTTTACGCGGGACGATGCCGTCCCTGACGAGGTGGCGATGCCCGGCCCGACGGGGTGACGATGCCCAACGAGGTCAGAAGACCGTGGGCCTGATGCGTTTTACGCGGGCGCGATAGTGGTGGAAAAGTGGAGAATGAGCTGGACTGGATTCGACGTGTGAGGATTGCTAAAGTTGATGCGTGGTGTGAGTTCGCGTGCAAGTGTGGTTTGTATCGCGTATTGTAGTGCTCGATTATGGGGTAAAAACTGCTAGACACGGTATGGGACGTGCCCAAGTAGGTTTTGCCTTATAATCGAGGCACGTGCGCGACTGTGATTCATTGTCGTGGCATGTTGGCTGTATTATTGTCTAACGTGCAGGGACGTGCATAATGAGTTCCAGGTAGGTTCGTATGTGTTTGTTAGTATGGTTGGTGGTTGTGTGTTTTGCGTGTTTCGTCTGGCGGTACGTGAGTGCCTATGAGGGGTTTGGGGTTGTACACTTATTGAGATTCGTCTAATGGTTGTATAACCACCATTTACATAACCCCAGCCGTAACCCAGGAGGTCTGCCTCCTCTTTTTGGAGTTTGAGGAGCTGTCCATGGTGCCCAGTGGAGTTGCAGGTGATCCTCCGGAGCAGAGGCCAGACGACTCGGAAGCAGAGTGGAAGACGGCGACTAGTAGCTTCCCTAGGGTAGTTTTTAGGGGTTGTGTAAAATAAGTCGACCTGTAGCGAAGCTAGGTTAACCAGACCATCCGATCCTTTTGTTATGACGGTGGTTGTGGATGCTCGTGTATTAAGTATGTCTGTAATATAATGTTTGAATGGTTGCTATACAGGTATGGTATATATAGTTGAATGTGGTTGTTCTTTGACTGTCGTGTCGATCTGCCCGTTGTCGTCTTTATTAGTCAGGGGTTGTATATTTGCTTCCGCATGTGTTTCTGATGTTCGGATTGGGTCGGCGATGTTCCTGGGACATCGCAACTATTCGACCGGAGCAAGGGATGTCGCGAGCTCGTTGGGGTTCGGGGTGTGACAAATATGTATTCAATCCAAGGCTTCCAAATAGAATAAGTTGAGGCATTTAACTTAAACATGGTGCTGTTGGTTTTCTCCATCAACACTAGCTTTGATACCACTTTGTTAGGGAAAGACGACAACAATTCACTAAGAACTTAAACTTGTCCAGGATCAATATCTTTCCCAAAACTCAACCAACCAATATCAAATCAACCTCAACAGCAACTAGTTACAATATTCCAACAATATCAACCCCAAACAAGTAAATATAGTGCTGAAAATTAAAGACGAAGTAGAAAGCAACACCGAAAAATTTTACGTGGAAAATCCAATGTGGAAAAAACCACAAGGCCACTTAAAAACTTCCACTAATCGTTAAGAATAGTAGGACACACAATAGTTCATCTCTAGCCAATAGCTAAAGGCTCCACACATTAATAATACAGCAATATATCATCACCACAAAAGTGGATCAACAAAGGAGCAAGAAAACTCTAACCACAATCGGAGAAATTGAGAGACAATTTGAAGAAGGATTTCAACTAACAAAATAGATCAACATACTAAAATTACAGCCAATTCCGACAGAGTTTTACCGTATCTACTCCTCTTTGAAGCTGCGCGCGCTCTCCCTCTTTCTTTCTTTTTCATCAGAAAAACACCACTACTCTCGCCTCTATACCGCTATGAATGTTCAGCCCTCTTTTTCTTTCCTTATTTAACTTTTATTTTTTTTTAAAGATGTGCTGGGCCTGTGAGGCAGACCTAGCTCATCACCCTGCGCACGTTAAATGAGATCCAACGTGTCCTTGACTTCAATTCTGCAAGTCTCCGCTTGCGGAACAAAAGAAGGGAAAACTCCAACTAAGTTGACTTGACTGACTTATGGTACGAGCAACCTAAATGGCTTGTATAATCAAAGTCTTGCAATGGGGGCTCGCCCTCCACCATTCACTCGTACATTTACTTGAATTGCGGGGGTAGACTTATGGTCCATACATAGCCAAAGTTCTCATTCGACACTACCCTATATCAGTGTCTTCTGTGTGTCTCTTCGTAGCCATCCAATCGTCAAAACATGAATTCTTGCTTCACCATTCACCTCTCTCTCATCTTCTTCTTCTTCTTCAATTTTCTCAGCATTTGCACTCACACTACTGAAGCTGCACCAATTTATTTATGGCATTATAGCCCAAACACCACCCTCTTCACTCCCAAATTCACCTACCAAACAAATCTCAACACCCTCCTCTCTTCCCCCTCCTCCGCCGCGGCCACTGATGTCGACGGCTTCACCAATACCACCACCAGTAAAAACCCACTTGACTGCACCTATGGGCTATTCCTCTACAATGGTGATGTCCACGCCACCACTTGTGGCGACTACATAGCGAATGCGAGCAATGAAATACTCCGTGCATGCCCTAATGAGGAAGACTCCATCTCTTGGTAAGACGGGTGCATGTTGCATTACTCGAACTAATCAATTTTCTCCGTTGAACAAGAAAAGCCTCGCCTTTGTATCGTTAATGGAAAATTACAAAAAAAAGTCTCAAACCTGTTGCACTTGTGTCAATTCAGTCATAAATCTTTCAATTTGACCAATTTAGTCCTAAACCTTTTGGCAATTTGCCAACTAAGTCCTTCCGGCCAAATTTGGCTAGAAATTACTGACGTTGACGCTAATCGTTCTACCTGACACGATCCGCGCTAACATGGACAATTTTTTAATTTTTAATTTATTTTGTATCTTTAAATTTTTTTTCCTTTTCTTTTCTTTTTTTCTTTGTGGTTGGCAACATTGGGCGAGGGCCCTCGCTAGCCACAAAGACCTTGTTCGGGCGAAGGCTACCTCGCCTGTTGCTAGCGGGGCCGCGAAGGCCCCGAGCGAGGCCATCAATGCCTCGCTGGCTATAAGGGTAGGCATGAAGGCCTTTGCCAAATTTGGTCGAGGGTCGCGACCCTTGCCAGCAGTCAGCAAGGGCTTGTTGGCCCTTGCCCAATGGCTAGTGAGGGTCACTATCAACCTTTGTGTGCCAAAATGAAATTAAAATAAAAAGAATAAAGAATAAAAAATTTCAATTTTTTTGTCCATATCAGCTCTAGCTGTGCTATGAAGGATGGCCGACGTCCAAATCAGTAATTTCCGATCAAAATTGGCCAAAAGGGCTCAATTGGCAAATTGCTTGAATTTTTAAGACTAAATTATCCAAATTGAAAGGTTCAAGACTAAATTGACACAAGTATAATAAGTTTATAACTTTTTTGATAATTTTTCCAATTCATAAATGTGGTCAACATTCCAAAACCAAAGGACACGACCAATGAATTGGCCAAGAGAATGGCGACCAATGGGTCCTGCAAACTTGATGGTGGCGGATTACAAGTCAAGGATGTCGACATCACAAGGTCGAAGCAGTTATACACGTCCATATAGTGGATGGTAGACTTGATGGTGAAGGATTGCAAGTGGCTATCGGTAATCTTCCAAGCGATAAGGCAAAATGGAGAGTCTTGTGCTTTACAAGTTCTATAATGAAACTGTCATCTACAAAGCATTGGCACGCCCACCAGCGCCACAACTGACGCTGGAACTTGGCAGCTCCTCAAAACTACCATATATCAAACCCAAATACTAAGTGATAATACTTGGAGATGCATTTTCTAGCAAACTCTTTAGTAATAATTCCATCATCAATTTTAAAGTGAAATCTAGTTGCACGCGAAATTTGAGATATCCTTTGATGAAGTGCTAGAGAACAAAATGTACCGAATTCCTTATGAAATCTCTACAGTATCAAAGCCAACAATAGAACAATCATTTCGTACCACAATGATAGCAAGAGAATAGACCAAATCGTGCACTTTAATTAATAACACCGATTCGGACTCCTCAACCTCTGGATCAAAGATCTCTTCCAAAACTTTTTGCCATACTCAACACCATCTTCCAATGCTAGTTTTTCCCTTGTTGAACTAATGAGTCCTAAAGCTCCATAACCTAGCTATATTAGAGCCAGCGATTACATATCCTTGATAAAAAGTGAATGCAACATAAAAACATTTCATATGGGATGATAAGTGGTCATCGCTAAGCTTAAATAGCAGCATAATATTCTTTTACGAATCAACTAACTTCCATGTTTCGCTGTCTCTTACACATGTTCAATACAATTCTTCGTCCTTTGTGTAAAGTAGATTCCCAAAGTTTACCCAAGGAGACGAAGTCCTTGAGATTTTTTGACAAGGTCATTTCAAATCTCAAGGAGATCAGGACATGGTTGCTTTTCCTATTCGTCGAATGCCCATTTTTTAAGCAAGGCCATAGAATTTTCATGAGAAGAACGTTTTAGATTATGCATAAGATGAAAACTCAATATAGAAGCGACTTTTGAACTGCGTGTAAATTTGGAACAAACTCATAAGAGGCGCTTCTTGATAGAATGATACAGTTTAGTATTGGAAATCCAATGTTAAACGTGTCTAATGAAAAAAAAATAAAGATGGGTGGTCTCCTAGAGACAAAACCGTGGGATCAGTATAAGATGGATTAAAGTGAGTAATATCTCGAGTGAATTAGATTAGAGAGTGTCACAGCGTCCTAGAAAAAAAATCAATTTGAGTTTCTTTTCTAATGAAAAAGAGTAGCTTGAGTGAAACATTTTCGGAGGGTCTGATCCTTCCTTAGGCCGTGTTGCATTAAATCGTATGATTCAGATTGAATCTATCAGAAGTATTCCTCTGTTTGCCATGATTTGACGGAAAATTCAAAGCTATAAGCGTCACCAAAATCACTTTCATCCCCTTCTCTATCTCTCTCTCTCTCTTTCTCTCTCTACAACGACATCCCTGGGATACATATGTTGACTTTTCTTCTTCCAGCCTCCACGTCGGAGTCATAGAAGAGTGCAACTCGCGCAATGGACTTTTGTCAATCAACATCGTCCATCTTACTCGTCTTTATACCTGGATATTGATGGCCCAACTAACCCCAACTCCTTTTGCTTTAACGTTATTTAATGGACTTTAGTGTTCTTTGACTTTAAGGAAAATCTCACACGGATTTGTCTTGACTTGTAAAAATCTCTTCTGACCTTCTGGCAGAAACAAAAGTGATCTAATGGCTTTGCATGATTTAAACTATCTATTGTAATATTAACGCGCAAAATATCAAATTTTGCAATTTAAGTTAATGTAAAATCACCTAATAAATAAATGAGGAATAATAAAGAACACCTAAGATTCACATGATTCGGACCAAGTATCAATGATTATAACTACGGGAAGAGCCAACAACAAATAATCTACCATAATCGAAGAATTAAAGCTACAATCAGTCACATGCTCAAGTGTTTCTCACACCTAAATCACGTGCAAATTCAAAGTATTTACAAATATAAAACTCACGGTACAAATAACCGTGTGTTCAAGTCAAAGCAAAACTTTTCCGTACGGCTGAACAATAAACGTCCGATCGTCCCTCATCTTTCTCCGTGCGGCAGCTTGCTCACTTTGCTCGAAGGAATCCCACGACGACAAGGCACTGTGCGGCACTTTTTTTCACTGTGCGGCTTATCAGGAAAAAGAAACACACTGTACGTGATTGTTGAAGATGCCCAAATCTCAGTCAACCGATCAAACTTGGACGGAAGATCACACCAACGTATCTCTTCTGCTGGATCTTGAATTTATATATATATCCATTATAATCCAAGATAATTATATGTAAAAGGCAACACCAAATTTTGAGCAAGTCAAAATCTTCCAACGAGTATGAGTTTCATATACAAATCAAACTCGACACATAATTTAACACTATTAATATTTTTTATGACTTTTAAATATGTCAAGTGGAAAAAAAATTTCATATTTTAAATGTTCATGGTAGAATAGGTCTTGAGTTTGTAAAGGAAACCGAATTCAATTAAGTTTCCATATTTGAGTAAGTTTTCTAGTTTGAGTAGATTATTTAAAAGGAGTTTTCTATGTTGGATGCAAATACCATGTATATATAGGAAATAGAATTCTACTCAATGTACACAAACTAGAGCAAACGAGAAGAATCTTAGAATTTTTATCTGTAAGTTTTCTATAAGAGATTGTGAGAAATACTTGTGGGTTTGTTTTGGGTGTAATTAGGGGTTGGGAACACTTGAAATATTGAGCAATAGTAAACTTTGTGCTCTTCATATTCATAATGGATTTTTTGGCAGCTAGTTCTCCTCATGAAATAGGTACCTACACTTGGACCAAATCAAGGAAATCTCTTGTGTCCTTATCATTTCCTGTTGATTTCTCTAGTAATTTCGCTCTCTCACATTTGACTTAAATTACAAGATCTGGTAGCTTTTGTGTTATTTTGACGACAATTTGTATCAGAGCTAAGACTAGGATTGCTATATTTGATTTGGGGTTTTTGCTTGTCTAATCATTGTCTAGAAATTTTGTTGTTGCAATTATCTCTTGAGAGAAAGTAGAAATTGAGAAGTTTAACAGCAAGAACAACTTTGGGTTGTGGAGCGTTAAGATTCGTGCGCTATTAACAACCCAAGGTTTAGCGAAGAAGTTGAATGGCAAAGATGAATTGTCATAAATGATTAAAGAGGTTATAAGGTAGAGATGATGGAGAAAGCAAAGAGTATAATCGTATTGAATCAATCGGATGAGGTGTTGATAGAACTAGCCGAGAAGAAGAATGACGTAGCTTTGTAGGCAAAAATTCATGCCCTTTGTATAACGAAGGGTCGAAGGGTTGAAATAATCATCTATATATGCTAAAGAGGTTTGTTTCAGATTTGATTTGCTAAAGGTGCTTCCATCCATACCAATATAGATGAGCTTAACAAACTCATGATGAATTTGAAGAACCTCGATGAAACCCTAATTAGTGAAATATAAGGCATAATGTTGTTAGCGTCTCTACTAGAATCATGGGAGCACTTTACAATTCAATGTTGCAAGGGCATACTGTGATTACCTTAGGAGAGGTAAAATCAGCCTCGTTTTGCAAGCAGTGGTTGAAGAAGTTGCAAGATCATGATCTGCGGCAAGATGTAGCACAGGGAGTCGAGATTCGAGGTAGAGATGAACATTGGAGGTCTAGTAGCAGAGGTAAAACTAGGTCGAAGTTGTGCCATAGAATGAACAAGGGTCACGTGAAGTGATTGTCCATAGTTGAGAAACATGGATGCTATGTAGAATGACACAAGCAGTGTGACAAATATTGCCGAGGAGAGCACTAATGATGCGAAGACTATCTTGTGCGTGATACAAGCTCATCAGGAGGCAAATGGGTGCTAGATTTAGGGTGTTCTTATCATATGACACCTCATGAGAACTAGTTCACTACTAACCGGATTGAGACTAACGTTAGAGTTCTGATGGTGAATAACACAGCCTATAAGGTTGTGGGTATAATAACAACTCAAAATCGGATGCATGATGGGTAGACCGCATACTACAAACACAAGGCATATACTATAACTCAAGAAGAACCTTATTTCTTTATAGACAATCGATGATATCCGGTATAAGTAAAATTACTAAAGGTGAAGTGCTGATGATTTGTCGGTGCGCCATGACATTAATGAAGGGGAAAAAGGTGAGTTCTCTCTATCAACTACTAGGAGAAATTGTGACAAGATTTGCTATAGTTTTATTAGGTGAGTCAGACTCAAAATTGACTTAGTTATGGTATGTGCGGTCGGGGCACATGATTGAGGCAACTATGATGACACTAAGTGACAGGGGGTTGTCGAAAGGTCCAAAAACAAGAAAGTTGGACCTATGGGAGCACGACACATTTGGGAAGTAGTGCTAAGTCACAGTATATATGTGCATTAGAAGAACCAACCAATTGATTACATTAGTTCAATTGCTAGGGCCATCTTCAGTGCCTTCGAAAGAAGGTGCCCGATATATGCTGACATTCGTCGACGATTATTCAAGAAACGTCTGAGTATATGCTCTAAAGCACAAATCCAAGTTGTTTGATCAATTCAAGAAGTTTAAGTGATAATGATTTTTACTGCATCCTACCAAAAAGAAGGAATTATGAGACACCTCAACATACCCAAGACGCCACAACAGAATGCCATCGCAAGACATAGAAATAAAATTATACTTGAGCGAGCTTGGTGCATGCTTTCATGTGCAAGACTAGGCAAGGTATTTTGGGCCGAAGTAATGAAAATGACTATTGAGTGGAATCTCCTGAGGAAGTATGATTAGGGAAATCTATTAATTACTCTGGATTATAATTGTACAGATGTCTTGCATATGCTCATGCTAGTAACGGTAAGCTTGTGCCGAGGATGAAGGAGTGTATATTTCTAGGTTATGCATATGGGGTGAAAGGCTACCGGCTATTGTATATTGATCCTAGGTTACTAGTTTTCTAGTCAGCAAGGATGTGATCTCTACAAGACTGCTATGCTTCGTTAGATGAACATTGAGACACTACCAGTAGAGCAAACAGATTACAGTGTCAATAATGAGATGGAGCTTTAGGTAGAGGCTTTTACAGTGATTGAGAATGTAATTGAGGCCGCAATTCATGGAGTCGGTGATATAAAATAATTAGCAAAGCCACAACATAGTATAGCCACTAGCAGATTGGAAAGGCACATCAAACTACCAGCACATTATGGTTATATCAATATTGCTAATATATTGCTTATGCATTGACTGTGGTGACAAGAAAGAGATGGATGAACAATCATCTTACTTTGAGGTGATCGCAAGTGCTAAGTCATCGTAGTGGCTAGTGACTAGGAGATGGAATCACTCTATCAAAAACAAACACAAGAGTTGATCAAAGCATCCAATAGCCATAAGATTGTTGGGTGCAAATAAGTCTATCAACGAAAGTAGAGCATTCCCAGTGTGGTGAGGTATAAGGTAAGACCTGTTGCAAAGGGATATACTCAGTGATAGAGCATTTATTATAACGAGATGTTCTATCCTATGTTAAGGCATATTTTTCTTTAAGTGTTACTTGCTTTAGTTGTTAAACAATAACTCGATGTCAAAACAATGTTTCTTTACAATGGGATGGAGAAGCGGATTTACACGAGGTAGTTAGAGGGATATGCTATTCATGGTAAGGAAGACAATGTTTATTTATTAAAGAAATATTTATATGGACTGAAAAAGTCCCTAAGGCAGTGGCATAAGTATTTTGATGCTTTCATAAATAATTAGGACTATTTGAAAAGTCAATTGGATAGTTGTGTTTACTTTAGGAAATAGAAGGATTTGGTTTTTGTTTTATCTATTATTTTATGTTGATCATCTGTTGATAGAAGCTAAACATATGTCTGATATTGATGGGTCGAAGTGACAATTGAGTGTTAAGTTTGAGATGAAAGATTTAGCTGTTGCAAAGAAGATAGTAGGCATGGAGATTTCGCGAGATAGGGCTGTAGGGTTTGTTCCTGTCTCAAAAGAAATATATTAAAAAGATCGTGGTGCGTTTTAGCATGCAGTCAGCAAAATTTGTGAGCGCACCTTTAACCGTGCACTTTAGACTGTCTAATAAGTTATCACCACATAATATGGAGCAAGAGGGGCATATGTTCCTATGTCCATTACACTAGTGCAGTGGATAGTATTATCTACAGCATGGTATGCACTACGCACGATATTTTACAAGTTGTGAGCATTGACAATTGTTAGACGAAGCATTGTGTTAAGACTCATTATGAAATTGTGAAGTGGATCCTTGGTTGCTTAAAGGGGACAATAGATGTTGGTGTAGTGTATTGGAAGGACGGCAACGACAGTGTGGCCAGGGGTTATGTGGATTCGGATCACATTCATGACTTGGATGAGAAGGTCTTCAGTGGAGTACATGTATGCGTTGATAGGTGGTGCAATGAGTTGGAAGGCATCCTTACAAGATAATGTTGGTCTATCTTCGACTAACACAAAGTACATGCACCGACCTTCATAGCGAAAGGGGCGACATGACTGGAGGATTTGTTCTTGAACATTGGGTTGGAGCATAAAAGTGTTGCTATACACTATGACAACCAATATGGGATATCTGGCTTTGAATCCGATTTATCTCAAGCAAATAAAGCATATCAACATCAAGTACTATTTCATCCAAGATTGCATGGCAAAGGACAAGGTTGTTGTGAAGAAGATCGCAAAAGTGGAGGACTGAACAACATTTCATCCAAGATTTCATGGCAAAGGACAAGGTTGTTGTGAAGAAGATCGCAACAGTGGAGGACTGAACAAACATAATGAGTATTCAAGTAAATTTCGAAGAAGATCGCAACTGTGGAGAATCGAGCTTTTCTAGAGCTCAATTAGGGTTCAAAGAAAATGAGCACCCGTCGGAGCATTAGGAGAGCCAACATGGATGATGATCACTACGACTTGGCTACAAACATTGAGCCAAGGTGGAGATTTGTTAGAATATGTTTTGAGTTACTCAAGGAACCGATTCAAGTAAATTTCCTAATTTGGTTAGGTTTCTTAATTTGAGTGATTTCCTAGTTTGAGAATATTTCCTAAAAGGAGTTTCTTCTTTTGGATATAAATCATGTATATATTAAAGATGTAATTCTACTCGGTGGACATAAACATTAGAGTAAATAAGAAGATTGTTAAGATTTTATATCTCAAATTTTTTTGTGTGATTTCTCTATAAGAGATTGTGCAATAACACTTGTACATTTGTTTTGAGTGTAATTGGGGGTTGAGAAATACTTTAGCTATCGAGTGATTGTAAGCTCTGTACTCAGATTCATAGTGGATTTTTTTTGGCAAGCTTTCATATAGAATAGATATTGACACTTGGTGTCACGCCTGAAACCCTGCGAGCTCACAACATCCCATCAGTGGTCATTCGAATGCAACGTCCCAAGACTCGTCGCCGACCCAAACAACATACTAACAATTGAATGCATGCGGAAGCAACTTGAAACACCCAATCAACAATCAATAAACGAGATAGTAAGGAAAACACCTAGATATACAACCAATTGAAGCCATTTTATAAATACGTTGTTAACTACGGAAGATACAATTTACAAGCCTACTACGAGGCCACTTCCTAACAGACCATGTTCAAACAAAAATGGATCAGGTGGTCGGATTAACTTAGCTCCGCTATCTAAAAAAGGGGGCAGCCAAAAAGATGGGGTATCCAAATCCATCATCAATCCCTGTGATACCCTGGAGGCATCTCCGGATCGGAAACCAAGTAATCCGGATCGGAATCTGAATCACTAGGACCGATGTCCAGATCCGTAACGACCCCATCTGGAGGGTCGATCTCCATGGGATCCCACACTTCATCCCCTACTCCACCATCTGGGGGTCCATCGAAACCCCTGATCGGGCCAAATACCGCGTCTCCATCCCTGAATAAACCAAGCTAGGAAAGTATGTGGCTTCCACTCCACGAAGCCCTCATCTACCCAAATCGTCGTCGTATGTCTCAGATTTACCCTATCATGTCCTACAGGGTACTCAACCACCATGTGGTCCATATCCATAAGTACTCCAAAATGTCGGGGAGGACTATTCATACCCGGGGTTCTGAAATGGTTAATAGACAACAATGAGATAAACTCAATAAGTAAACTCCCTAAGCCTCGCTTAGGGTAACACGTACCTTCGGATCACCCTAAACATGCAATTCTAACTATCATGGCAATTCAAAAGCAACATCCTTACTTTGGCTTATCCAACCTGCATTACATGGCAAACGCTCTAACGAGCACATAATGGTATCACAATACCACACGTGTTCATGAAACACATACGACTCATGGCATTGCATAAACATGCATATCAACAATTAATAACCCAGACATGTTCAAATATCAATTTCGGACACATAGCATTCCCCAATGCATATCACACTCTTTATTGTCCAGATTATTAAACGACCTTTCAGGTTCACAACCGAACCCCCACCGGTGTCTTCCAGCATAATTGGGCATCGTCCCACTTCGTCGGGCATAGCAACATTTGGGATCCCCCCCCCCCCCCCTCGGCAAGCCGAGTACCAGACGGCATTCCAAAAAGGAGCATCAGTCCGGTAACAACCGCGACACAGCATCGTCTAGAACCCCCGCCTAGACGACACTTCCATGACCATGCACTCATATCAATCACTCAATGCCAATTCTTATCTTTCTTAATTAGCCAATGCAATGTGTTTATGACGTGCATTTCTCTACGAATGAACATGTCATAAAACGCATTCATCTTGGTTCAAACACCAATAACTAATCACAATCAACCATTAATAAGCCAAGACCAACCATTGATTAACAAGATCAGCCATTAAGTTAACATGATCAACCATGATTATCCAAGATCAGCCACAAGTCAACAAGATCAACCATGATTATCCAAGATCAGCCACATGATCAACAATTAACCACATGATCTACCATCAAGCCACATGATTAACTACTAAGCACATGATCAGCCAAATTAAACCACATGATCAACACTAAGCACATGATTAGCCAATCAAGCCACATGATCAACATTTAATCAGTCAAGATCAGCCACTACCACACGATCAACCCTTGATTAACCTAATCAGCCACCATGATCAACCAATAATCCATAAGATTAGCCACTACACTAACATGATCAGCCACTAATCAACCCTTAAACCACATCCATTAGTAACCTATCAACCTAATCAAGGTTTAGGAAGCTACTTACCACTAAACCTAAGCAAGAAAGCCAAATAAGCAACAACAATAGTCACGGTCGGTGCAGCAGCTCCAGCGAACGGTAAACGGCGAACGGTGGACTGCGAAGCGGCATGCAACGACGAGCGGTGCTGGCGGCTTACGGTGTGGTGGTGCTGGTAGTGGCGTGATGGTGGTAGCTGGTCGGTTAGGGTGGCGTCGGTGAGGGTGGTGACAATTAGGTGGTGGCGGCGGACGATGGTGATTCAAGGTAGTGCAGGTGGCCGGTGGGGGTGGTGTTAGCTGGTGAGGGTCACGGCCAAGGGGAGTGAGAGAGAGTGAGAGTGATCAACTCAATAATGGAAGAGAGAGAGAGAGAGAGAGAGAGAGAGAATGGGCTGAACAATCTCATCCAAAATGAAGGGCTAGGATTGCCCATTGATCCCCAAGTCAAGATCTAATGGCCACAAATGAGTCTTCCAAAGCAAGCTAACCAAGGGCAAACAAGTAAATAACAAAAGACGAGGGACAAATCTGTCCAAGGAGGCCAGCCACTAGAGGACGGGTACAAAGACCAAAATTCCCTTCCACACAACAAAGGAATCCAAAAACACTTAGGGGTATAAGGGTCTTTTCTAATTTCCTGTCCGAATTTCACTTTTCCAAGAATTTCCAAGCGAACCGATAACTAGGTGGACTTAATGAGGCGACGTCCAATAGATTAGTCTTGATATCCTTGAAAGTTCGATACCCAAGTTCAAATTCTACTTCATAGTCAAATCAATCAATTGTGACTTTAGTGTATCTCAAACTAATGAGTGACTTTTAGGAGTTACGCGTATTCAACCCTTGGTTGATTCGATATCGAGCCACGTTTAAGTTTACTCAAGCCATGGGTGACTTCGGTTGTCATGTAATTGCAAGATCAATTGCTAGTTCCAAAGGACACGATCATTAGGAATTGTCCTAGGGTCGTTCGCAATTCATACAATGGCCAAGCGGAATCACCCGCGATCCAATTGTATACTATTGGTGAATCGTTCGATAACCATCCTTTGATCGGTCTATAATGGCCCAAAATTGTCCCTCATTAATCCTTATGGTCGAAGTGTCAACCCATGATCGAGTTCTTAGGTCGTGCGTACTTAATTCCTAGCTAGCCTTTCCCTAATGGTTAATCCTCTCGTGAGTGATCAATTCAGAACAAGATTTAACTAACAGTGCATCGATGAAATAATCATTTCATATATTATGAAAATGGTCAAATTTCAAAATGTCACACTTGGACTGAATCATGTGTATATCCGGTGTCATTACCGTTCCTCGTTAATTTCTTTGATAATTTTGCTCTCTCGCTTTTGACTTAAATTACATGATTCTTTGGTTTCCGCATTATTTTTACGGCATTTCAAAACTCGGCCCCCGAATTTCGATTTCACCTTCCAAGCTTTCAGTTGTGCAGTTGAAGCTAATTTCGATTGCATTTTTCCTATAAAAAGTGACCATAAAATTGCTCCGATTTCACTTTGGTGCCCCTAGTCTAGTCATTATTATTTGTCATCCGTCATTTACATATCATTGTGTAGACTACATGGTACTCAACAAGTTTTCGCGTAGACTTAATCCAATAGTTTATATCAATCCTATATTAGGAAACAGTAAGAACAGCGAGTCCCATGTAGAAAAACAAATTCTTGCCACCTGCCATTATAGAATAACTTTATATTCCAATATTTCTCTACGATATTATTAGCAATGCACTATGATAAACAGAGTTTGTTATCTGTCAATTTCCAATTAATTAGCTTACTACTGTGATTCCAGTAAACAGGACCTTGCTTGCATTTGTAGCAGTTGGATTACCACCATTTGAACATCAATAACGAAGATAAATATTGGCTATCCAGCGCCAGCGGGTATAAATATTAAGAGTATGATAGCCATGCCCGTGCAGCAAGACCAAGGGATTTATCAACATAAAAATGAGTTCTTGCTCCTCCATCTCCCTCTCTCTCCTCTTCTTCTTCATAAATTTTGTTGGTCCTGAATCAGCACCTACGTTTCTACGGCATTACTGCCCTAACACCACCCTCCTTAGTCCCAATTCCTCCTACCAATCCAGCCTCAACACCCTCCTCTCTTCCCTCTCCTCCGCCGCCACCAGCAGCACCACTGGCTTCGCCAGCACCACTGCTGGCCAAAACCCTCCTGACCTGGTCTACGGAGTCTTCCTCTGCCGCGGCGATGTCAGCGCCGCCACGTGCAGCGACTGCGTGGCCACTGGAAAACAGGATATCCTCCAAAGATGCCCCAACCGGCGAGTCTCTGTGATCTGGTACGATGAGTGTATGTTGAGGTACTCCAATGGGTCCATCTACTCGGTCATGGAACAAGTGCCTTCTCTCACCATGTACCACACCGGGAGCATCACCGATCCAACCCGGTTCATGCAAGTCCTGGATGAGACCATGAATGACATCACCGGGAGGGCTTCGGTCCGCAAGTCGGGGAAGAAAGTCGCGGTCGCGGAGGCGAACTTCACGAGCTTGCAGAAGCTGTACATGCTCGCGCAGTGCACGCCAGACTTGACGGTGTCGAAGTGCAACACGTGCCTCCGGGCGGCAATCGCAGGCCTCCCCCAGGGCAAGCAAAGTGGTAGGACGTTCACTCCAAGCTGCAGCATGAGGTTCGAGCTGTACCCATTTTATAATGCCTCGGCCGTGGCAGCCCTGGTGCCTCCGCTGTCCGACCTTCCATCTCCTCCTGCTCCCGTGACCAGACGTAAAGGTACGTGTTTTTTTTGTTATCTGTCTTCCACTGTAACAGAAAGATCTGTCCAATTTAATTTTATTTTGGTAAACTCCTCATCCTATTTAGTTTAAATTCTTGAATTGATTTTTTTAAGAGAAAAGAACATCACAAGTGTCATAATTCTCGTACAGGGTACCATAAATTGAGTGATGTCTGACTTTCAAAGAACGTTCACTTAAGTGACATTTGACGTGTTACTAATTTAATATAAAATCGTCCAATATGATTCACCAGGGAAATGATGTCATCAAAAGCGTGTAGAAATAAGTCGTTTTGCCCTTTCTTACCCCAAATTAACGAATTAGGGCTAAGTCCAACTCAAACCCTAACCCTGACCATAAATTAGGCTCGACAGCAGCCAGTCTTTATCTTGCGAGTGCTGCCAAAGGACACCTTTGGTGCGAGGGCGCCGCTTCTGGTCCTCGAGGCTCGCCACAATGGAAATCCTTTTGATTTATGGTAACATAGCTTTCTCTTTTCGTGGGATTGACTGGTAATTCAAGTATTGAATATTGGAGATTTTCCCTTTGAGGCTAGATGCTCAAGTAGCAGTGCTTAGGGCCGTGCGTAATAGGGTGTGCAATGGGCTCGTGGCGATGTCCTTCCTCTCAGTTTCCCGAGCAATTACTTGGCTGTCAATTTGGGGCAATAAAGGGCTAAACAACGTCGTTTCTGTACGCTTTTTGATGATATCATTTGCATAGCGAGCCCCATTGAATAATTTTATATTAAATTAATACCGCATCAGATTTTTCAATAAGGAAAATCACTAGAGTCACTCAACTGAAAGTATTTTTAGAAAATTATGATACTCAAGTGATTGCTTGAAAAGTTATTGCACCAAAGTAAACACTGTATTAAAGTTATGACTTTTGTAGTGTCATTTTCCCTATTTCAAATGCCTCTTGTTGAGGTAAGCCTGCGACAATCAACAAGTCATTTTCAAGTTAAACGGCAATAAGAAAGAAAGAAGGGTAGTTATTAGAGTAACTTGAATGAAAATTTAACTCCGAAATAACCTTACTTAAATCAACACAATCAGCGCAAAATTTGTGAATGATCAACCTAAACCCAAAACTAAGCAGTTCAAATATGGAAGAACCAATTCAAGGAGAATGAAAAACTTGAATCAATACAGATTCATGTTTTCCACTCTGTAAGTCCTTAGCAACTCTATTTAGCCAAATCTACAATATCACAAACTGGTATGTACTTACAACATAATATCATGGGTTTTAGCTTTGTCAACTTAGGACGAATAATAAGGACCATGTAGCCAGACATCACCCAATTCTTTAATACAACAGGAACAGTGGACACATTCAAGTTCGGCAGATGACTTCAATATCTTAACTCCTGAATGTTTCGATATCCTCATAATCTATAAGGACAAAGGAAAAAAGCAGCAAATACTTTTATTGGTTAGGAGGATCCAAATATTATCTGCCAAAACTGCGTCAGCTTCGAACAGTGGAGTAAAAAAGCCCGGCCTTAGCGGGTCATGGAAGCTACAATACTTTCGAAAATGATTGATGTAGAGAGCCACAGTTCAGACTGAAACCATTTTACTATTGCCAAATGAAGCACTTTGGTCATTAAAAATCTATATCGCAATGGAATGTTGGCATTACATGATGAACTTGAACTGATGAAGCCACTATGTATCTGAGCACAACTGAAAACTAATTTATTCTATAAAATGAACCTATTTGAAGCAGACTCAAAGAGAATCTGCATACTTTAAGCTTGATTCATAGGCCTTGCTTCGCAATAATGCTGTGGGGGAAAAAGGATGTTACAGGTGCCATTATTTTCATACAGAGTACACTTTGGTGTCATAACTTTTTAATCCATCACTTAATTTTCATATTTTTATTTTAAAAAAATGTTCACTTGAGTGACTCCTAAGATTTCCTTTACCGAAGAATCCGATGTGGTATTAATTAATATAAATTATCCGATGTGGGTCGCTAGGAAAATGATACCATCAAAAGTCTGTAGAAACGATGTCATTTAGCCTTTCTTTGCCCAAATTAACGGCCAATGTGGTTGCTCAGAAAATGAGAGTAGGACATCTCCACCAGCCCGCTGCACACCCTATTACCCATGGCCCCAAGTGCTACTGGCCTCAAATGGAAAATCTCCGATGTCAAATCCAAAATTCTGGTCCAATGCCCACGGGAAGAAAGCTACGATACCACAAATCGGAAGGATCACCATTGTGGCGAGCCTTGAGAATCAGCAGCGGCACTGCCTCTAGCGCCTTCGCTTCAAGGGCATCCTTTGGAGGCACCTGCAAGATAAAGATTCTCCACCATTGGACCTAATTTAGGGTAACGGTTTGGGTTGGATTTAGCCTTAATTCGTCAATTTGATTCAAGGAAATGGCTAAACGATGTTGTTTCTGAACGCTTTAGATGACATCATTTCCATAGTAAGTCACGTCTGACGGTTTTATATTAAATTAATGTCACAACGGACGTTCCGGCAAAACTTAAACAAACTTAACGTTTTTAAAAGTAATGACACTCAAGTAATCGACTTAAAATTTACCACACCAAAGTAAGCATCGTACAAAAGTTTTAGCATTGGTTGTATCATTTTTTTGATCTACTTATAAGAGGTGAAGTTTCGCAAAGCATTTTTTCACAAATACTTCTTGAATCTGTTCCACATTAGTCCAATGACTCTGGCACTTTCGTTCTTTGCTCGTCTTCTCCCTGCTTCAAGCACTTCAAAGTGGCACAATTTACAGCATAACTGCATCAAGGCCACTGGTTCAGAACCAAACCCTTGTCTCTAGTAATCAAATCTTTGAGCTCGGGTTCTTCATGCCAAAGGGATCAGCAAAGCAGTACGTAGGAATACGGTACAAGAGCATGACTCCCTCCAAAGTTGTCTGGGTGGCCAACAGGGGCAAGCCACTTGGACACACAGATCAATCTGCGAGTTTAATAATTGGCGAAGATAGAAATCTGAAGCTTCTTGATGGGCTACAAAACACTTTGTGGTCTACTAATGTCATGGCAAAGTCGAATTACTCTGAAGCAGTGCTTTCAGACTTTGGAAACTTTGTTCTTCAAGACAGGAATGCGACCATAATGTGGGAAAGCTTTGATGAGCCAACGGACACTCTCCTGCCAAACATGATGATCGGAGTAAACGTGAAAACAGGAACGAAGCGAAACTTGATTTCCTGGAAAGGTGAAGATGATCCCTCGTTGGGAAGCTTTGTCCTAGGATTGACACCGGAGACACCGCCTCAGCTTTTCACTTGGAATGGATCAAGTCCTTACTGGAGAAGTGGACAGTGGGATAAAACCAGGTTCATCGGAATACCGCAAATGGACAACACATACTACAGTGTCCAGCAAGATAATGTCCAGGGAACATCATATTATTCCCTCAATAATTACAACAACACCATCTTTGGATATGGTTTCATCTCATCTGAAGGATCTCTACAGGCGGTTCTTTGGACCAATGGCCGGTGGCTTACATACTGGAAGGCACCGGCACCAACTAACCCATGTGAAATTTATGGAATATGTGGCTCCTTTGGAGTTTGCAACTCGTCTAGTTCACCTATTTGTAGATGCTTAAAAGGTTTTAAACCAAGATCAGACGAAGAATGGAACAAAGGAAACTGGACCAGAGGGTGCCTTAGGGAAATGGAATTGAATTGTCAGAAATCCGCAAGCACAGCAACTTCAACGACTGTCGAAAAAGATATGTTCGGGAAAATGGAACAAATGAAATTGCCTGATTCCGCTGATTATTTATTGATAAATGATGCGGAAGGATGTCAAAGTTGGTGCCTAGCAAACTGCTCGTGCTTGGCCTTTTCTTATGTGAATGCTATAGGTTGTATGGCTTGGAGTAAAGACCTGCTAGATACTCAGCAATTCTCCACCACGGGTGGCGAAGATCTATTTATTCGACTTGTGGATGCGGGTGCGGGTGCGGGTGCGGGTGCTGGTGCGGATACAGGTTGAAAAGGTTGAATTAATATGCCTTTGGTTTTGCACTGCCTGTGGTTCTTATAATATATTTTCCTGGTTCAGGTGTACCTACGCTGACAAAACTTATCATCAGCCTAAGTGTTATTTCTGGCATCATCTTATTTGGAGCTGGTATTTCGGTCTATTGTCTTTCAAAATGGAGAGGTAATAAAAGATGTATATTTTGTTGCTGTCTTAAGGGTGATTTTGCACTAACTGCAATATAAGAATCTTGAATTAATGGTAAAACCATGGCTTAAGAAGCTAAGCAGTTACTACTATAGAAACACTGCTCTGCTTCTGATGTTCTCATGCTTATCTTAAGTTGATTTCGTTCTATCTTTAAAATGCAGGGAAGTTTAGGACAATGACAATCTCAAGGCTCTTTAGGTCAGTGGCTGAAGCCATCAGATCAGAAGATCTGCTAAGTGAAACTGCATGGAAAGAGCAAATGAAGGAAGATGATGCATCGAAATTGGTGGTTTATGATTTTGATAGCATACGCCTCGCGACAGACAACTTCGATGTGAAAAACAAACTCGGGCAGGGAGGGTTTGGCCCGGTTTATAAGGTAAAAAAAAAGCCATCTCCGAGGGAAATAAAGAGATCATCCAAGATCTGATAGTGCTGTTCGTTTTGAAACAGGGAAAACTGAACGATGGTAAGGAGATAGCAGCGAAGAGACTTTCGAGCAGCTCAGGCCAAGGCATATCGGAGTTCAAGAATGAGATCCTTCTAATATCCAAACTTCAACACCGAAATCTGGTGAGACTCCTCGGTTGCTGCACTGAAGGAGAAGAAAAGATTCTTGTGTATGAGTACTTGCCGAACAAGAGCTTGGACGCCTTCCTTTTTGGTTTGTCTCACTCTTTGAAGAACTTATTTCTGCTTTCAACAAAATCCGGTACTGAAACTAGACATTTCTTGCGTTTGCAACCTTTTTTAGATTCAAAAGAGAAGAAAAAACTTAGCTGGAGCATACGCTTCCGCATTATCCAGGGGGTCGCAAGAGGGCTACTCTACCTCCACCGTGATTCTTGCCTCAGGATCATACATCGAGATTTGAAAGTGAGCAACATTCTGTTGGATGAAAAGATGAATCCCAAGATTTCTGATTTTGGGTTGGCGCGGATGTTTGAAGGCACTCAAGTTTTGGTAAATACTCACAAAGTTGTGGGGACACTGTAAGCTTTCTTACTCGTGAGGCGATACATCACCTTGAAAGCTTATTAGCAGTATAATGCGCTCACCTTTCCCTTCATACATGTTCCTACTGTTGCTTTACTATTACCAAGAAACCTCTTCCATGTACATCCAATGGTTCCAATATGTCAGTTCGCTCCGAGGTAATTATAGACCAGTATTGCATGCAAATGCTAAAAGATATGAGAAATACAGTACGCGTCAAGTTGGAAGTTTATCACCCTCCAATTTTCTCAACTCTCATGTCATCGTCCTTTAGTCTATCATTTTTTGTTTGAACTGTACTTCGGGAACCATCCACTTATGATATTTTGTCTGTAGCGGCTACATGTCTCCCGAGTATGCCATGGGTGGGACATTTTCTGAGAAATCTGATGTTTATAGCTTTGGGGTACTGCTATTGGAGATTATCAGCAGCAAGAAGAACACAAGTTTAGATTACCCCGGGCAACATCTCAATCTCCTCGCTTATGTAAGTGCGAGATCTAACTTCGAACTATTATACCTCCATTTCAGTTTCCAACCATGGGTAGTCCTTGAAATAATCTAACAATCGACCATTTGTTATAGGCTTGGCACTTGTGGCGTGAAGGTAGAGGATTGGACCTGATGGATGTAGCCATTGCTGACGCATTTTCGACGTCAGAAGTAATGAGATGCATTCAGGTAGGGCTTCTCTGTACGCAAGACCATGCCACAGATAGACCCAACATGTCGGCCGTGGTTCTGATGCTGAATGGGGAGTCCAATCTTGCACAGCCGAAGCAACCGCTATTTATATTTCAAAGCTCGCCCACTCAAGAAGTCCAATCCCAAGAAAGAAGCATCTGGTCCATGAATACCATCACCATTACTACGGTTGAAGGAAGATAAAATTCTCATATGCTTACGCAATCTTTTGTTGCACTTTTATGTGTGATAATGACATAAATATAGAGATTGTGAGGGAACCTGAGTTGCTAGCTCTCTAGTAGGATAGTTTTACATGTGCATGGACGCACAAAAGTTATGAACGTCTATACGCATGGGGATTATTTTTACCCTTTTTGCATATAAAAGTGTTTTCCATCTCAACATTCCCAGTTGCATCCATAACAGTCTTATTGTGGAATTTCGGTTCCACGTGTGCTTCCCATCAAAGAGGCTAACTATTGATAGTTAAATATTCGTTAAAAAGATCATTTATGTATTTGAAATTTTTAAGGATCAAATCCTCTTTCAAATGATAGAATTTGACCACTAAGCAAAAACAAGGGAAAAAGACACCATAAGTGCTATAATTTTTATACGCCGCTTATTTGAGTGTCATAACATTTTTTTTCAATCACTTAAGTATAATAACTTATGTACGGCGCTCACTTGAGTGCTATAACTTTTTTTCCGATCACTTGAGTGTCATATAACTTTTCAATCGATTACTTGAGTACCATAATTCTCTAAACACTTTCACCACAAATGCTATGCCAAGTTAGATTTTCGGCACTTAGATGAATGTTTTAAACAAAATTTGGCATTTAAGTGATCAATTAAAAGTTGCGGCACTGAAGTGAAGATTTTTTATAAGTTGTGGCACTTAAGTGGTCGAAAAAAAAAGTAATAGCACTCAAGTGAGCGCCGTATGAAAGTTAAGACATTTGTGGTGTTTTTATCCCCAAAAACAATGATCCCGCACCATCTTGCATTGACATTTCTATTTGCACATATTTGCAACTCGAAACAAGGGACATTGCAGCCTTAGTATCTTGGACCCTATAGCAAGATTTAGGGATCACAAATGCATTTCGCAAAGGTTAGGAATTAAATTAGCCGATAACAACGAAATTCAACCCCTAACCGAACATATCGATATTGCGTCATCATGCATTTACATTTCTCATTGTATTTCTTTTGCACGTAGAAACTACAGACAGTCTAATTTTAGAATATTAGACTCGGTGGCAAGAACTTTGATCAACAAAGGTGCCAGAGTTCACGAACCCTTCGAAACCATAGTTGGACTCAACCTTTTTATCGATAAATTTGGCTTAGCTTCTCTTGCTTGATTCAAGGCCCAAACGAACTTGGAAAATTGCAAATTATGTATCACAATGAGCGTCTTTGAGTCTATTTTTTCTAATGGTATATGGCTTGTGGCTAATTCCAAGAAGGTGTAGTTTCCCAAATTCGCATTAATCCAAGATGTCGGCTAATCCCTACATTAGGCGAGCAGTCCAAAACATAGTGATTTAAGGCCATCAAAATAGGACTTCCCGACATTCATTTGGCCAGAAAATTTTACACAATCTGTATCTACTCCACTCCGGATTTCAGTCAAGATGGACGAATGATGGCCATGTACTGGCCATGTCGGTGCCACTAGGCAATTTGCCCAAGCCTGACCCAGGACCCAAGTTGACTAATTTTAGTGGCTAATAGGATCCCCCAACTTAAGGGCCGGTGTCGCGCCGCGCTATTTTTTGGGACTTTCGGGATTTGCGCACTAAGGAGGTATTTCCGTGTAAGGGTCTCTCCCAGATCATATCTCACGTGACAGCGGATGGTAATTTCCTGTTTAGTCTAAGTTTTTGATTTTTTGAGTCGTCACTAGTCATTATTGGTAGGTAGACTAGAAACCTAATCGAGGTACGGGAGAAATACCACGATTCTACGAACCAGAGATTCTGAGTACGGGGACTTTATTACGTTATTGATCTCGAATTGAGATCCCTAACGCCCTTTTGGTACCTAAGAACGATACGATATCTAACGTGTCATGCAAATTTCCAAGGCTTACCCACTAGTTCTATCCATTCTAATCGCAGTAAAAACTAATCAAGTATTAAATGCACAATCGATGGCAATCAGTTCAATCAATCCTAAATGATCTCTAAAAATGAAAATCAATCAAAATATCCAAACCCTAATGAAGGTCTAGAAGCTTATTCATTTCATGATTTACATTTTTTAGGGTATTTTAGGGATTATAACCCCTGAATTTGGGATTTTCTAAAAATACCACTTGGGCACTTCCAAAATTCAAATCTCACTTTTTATGGTTGGCCACGGTGTTTTGAACCATTCTGTGAATTTTTTTAAAATTTTTGAATTTTTTGATTTTTTTTTCGAAAATTTTATTAACCGAGAATTGATTGATGATTTTTTTTATGATTTTCTGAAAATTTTTATGAATTTTCCAATTTTTCAATTTTTATTGATTTTCTAAAATTTTCACATTTTTTATTTGTATTTTTTGAATTTTTTGAATTTTTATGAATTTTCTAATTTTTTATGGATTTTCTATTTTTTTGGAATTTTTCGAATTTCTAAAATTTTTTATATTCTCTGATTGTTTTTTGTAAATTTTTTATTTTTTTAGATTTTTTTTATTCTCGCCGAAAAGCGAACCGGACCGGCTCGGTTCAACCCGGTTCGACTTGGCCGAACTGGACGTCACCGGCGCCAGTCGCCGATCGTCTTCTACGGCGGGCCTCGAGCTGAAACGGCGCCGTTTTTGACCATTTTCATTGAGGCATTTTGTCGAACATGTGATGTGCAACATTTTGTATCGAACATTTTCAAGGTCGTCACTTCAAGCCAAATTCCGACGACCTTCCGGTGTGATTTTGACCGTCTTAGTTGATCCATTCTCCAGCCTATATCATCTAGTGTCAATCTAAACTAATCGGAACGTCGTCGGAAATTCATCGGCCGTCGAAATTCAAGTCCGAAAAAAGCCTAATCCATTTCTAACTAAACTTACATTTTCAGAATTCAAGTCATTATTCTACATCGCCCTAACCGTCTAAATCGGTTCAAATCAACACCAAATCATCAAACAAGGTCAAAGAAAACCTACTTGAATGACTTAGAGTTGTGACAACTCTCTAGCAAGGATTTCCAGATTCCGACGAGGTTTGGAATTTCCGGCGAAGCTTAACAATCATGGCCGACTCAGTTTGAATGCGTTTCCGATGCCTAGCAATCAAGTAACAATATGATCAGAACATGCTTCAAGCAACTAGTATGACAAAATCGCAACAAAAATGCACAAACAAATCAAGAACATGTTCTGGAAATTAGTAAAAATCGAAGCAACGAACAATTTTTACCTTCTCTGTTCGATGATCAAATGACTTCTCCGAACTGATTTGATGCTATAGAATCTTTCTCCGACACCCAGGCTTCAAGTAGACGGTCTCAGAACTTCTGAAGATGCTCTAGATACGCCAACTGAGGATCATTTTCAGGCTATGACGATCAAACCTTCACTAGTCACTCAGGTGTGGAAGATCACACTCCGAACCGATTTGCCGGCATTTCCTCGCCGGAGGAAACGTATAACGCTCGGTTCCAGGATCCTCTTCACACCTCTCACGCCTTTCTTCTCTCTCTCGTATTCTCTGGTTTGCTCTCTCTCTCTCAGTAATTTCGTCGAACACTTCCCTCTCGCAATGTTCAATTTTTTCCTTTTTGTTCATTGATTTTTCCCGCCCAAATTCTGTTGGAACCGATTTCCAATCGATTGGATTGGTTACCTAGTACCAGCCGGAGATTTTCCAACTGGCCCAGTCGATTAAAACGTACTGATTTGATCGGGAGAAGTCGGTAAAGTCCTGGGCACAGGCTGTTTTTCCTGGGTTTTATTGTGTTTTGATGAGTCGGGTAAGGAAGATAACCAACCCGGGTCGAGTCGGGTCGACCCAGCCGACCCGGAAGACCCGGGTTGGTCTAAATTCACCAATTAAGTTCAATTTTTACCCAATTTTCAAAATTAAACCCCAAAATTGAATTTCCCATCACATTCCGAACCCAAATATATGATTTTCCCCAATTTTTGTTATAATTGTGTCCAAGATTTTCACATTTTTGTATTCGAGTTAATAGGGTTTTGTTCAATTTGATGTCCTAATTGACCTAATTAGGAAAAATTGATGCCAAAATTGAATTACCCACATCTAATTAACCCTAGAAATGATGGTCTCATGGTTCGACAATTTCATATTGGGCACGATTCCCTATTTGGGTTCAAAATTCTTAATTTTCAATTAAATTTTGGGGATTTTTTATTTTTATGTCAGATTGTGCAATTGGACTGACCATTATGAAATTCAAGGTCCAGAATCATTTGTTGTGATGACACTATGACTTAAAAATGACTAGAAAAAATTTAATTGTATTTTTTGTTCAATTCGGGTTTAATTTTGCCCAATTTTGGGAAAAACATGCACCCGATTGAGATTTTTCAAAATTGATGTTGTATTCATGAAATTGGATTTAAAATAAGACTAATAACTATTTTTATGGAATTTTCTGATTCCATTTGCTATTTTTCCTAATTTTCTCGCTTATTTTGACTAAAAGAAATTAAGGAAAAAAGCAGGAAAATGCTAAAAAAATATTTTTGGTTTAGAAATAGGTTTCTAGACTTGGACAAGATTCCTAGTCCTAATTTTGAGATTTTTGAAAATATAGAAAAAAATGAGCTAAAATTCAAGTGTCAACAGCCGACCATATGCTTTTTGATTGTCTTTGATGAGACTTGATGAGGCTTGATTGACATTGTAACTTGATCGACAAGGGTCAAACAAAGACTCAATGGATGAAGGCTTGAAATGTTGGACAAAGACCAATGGACACTAGGGGTTTGAATCGGTGGATATTGGCTATAACCATTGGGCAACAACCGGCTTGGCCGGCCACTATGTAAAGGGATTCAAGATTCTCTCTGTAAACTCATCTCTCTCATTTCCATCGTAATTTTCAAGCTCATTCTCTAGTCTTCATCTCCCTCAACTCTCTCTAGCCATGAAAAGCCATAAAAACCGTGAGCTGAGGAGCCCAAAATCGTAAGTAACGAGTGAAGGTTGAGGAAACTCGAGCAAACTAGTGTCGGTTTGTCACGACCTCCCCTTGCAGTTGCACCATTTAGGGGTTTGGCTAATGTATTTTTAAGCCTAGACTTAATTCGGGCTCTCCCAAACCCTTATCAATTCGCGACTTATGATTCAAATTATTAACATGCAAATCATTTCAGTTTGGAGTCGCCTTTAATCTATTTCTTGGTAGGTCGATTAGAAACCCAAGTAAAGTATTTGGAGATTTATTTTACTCCTATGAACCAGAGATTATGAGTTGGGAGACTTAATTATGCTAGATTACTCTAACGCCCTTTCGGTACCTTTTCTCTTTTATTCAAAAATATATTTTGCAGGTAGCTTGAATTGATTTTAAGCCTATCCACTAACATATGAGGTGATCATGTGGATACGCAACCATTAATGTAACACTCAAGGAAAAGCAAAGCAATAAATAGCAAGAAAGAAATTGAAAATCAAAACATCACTAAACAAACAATTTTTGGGGTTTTCTTTTATCTTAAAATAAAGTCTAATCTACATGACATACAATTTTCCCAACGTTCAAACTATATGACACGCATATGATATTTTTTTGTATTTTTTATTAAAATTCGGAATTAAAAATTAACGAAAATGAACTATATCTAGAACAAGATATTATCTAATTTAAGCTAGGAGATAATCTAAGTTAAATCCTATTTTTATTAGATAATTATCTTAAGTAGATATTATCCTAGCATGCAATCTATTCTAGATAATGAAATCAACCAAATCTATCTAGCAATCTTTTTGGATTTTTTTTTTGATATTTTTGAAACGTGACAATTATCCCAACCAAAGATAAAAACTTACCTAATCCACACATGCAATCCACGAAGATTTCCAATTGAAGATTACGATAATAGAAAAAATAACCCATTAAATTAAAGATTATTGCGATCTTTAGGCACAACAATTATCCAATATTAAGTTGAAATAATTAAAAAAATGATCCAATATCTTTACGAATCAAATTAGTAATTAAATCAATCCATATTAATAACGCCATAATTCGATAATGCCTAGGATCTCAATAAAATCAATCCGTAATTAAAAATTAGATATTCAAATCAAATTGGATAGAATTGTTACCTAATTTGGATGTGCGCAATCTCAATCAGAATCGGACTCGAATTGCAGATGGGTTACGAGTGAGGCTCGCAGTGGTGGATGGCCAAGATGGTGGCTCGCGGACTTACTGGCCATCGGCGGTTCAGCTGATGCAGTGACGACGGGGTCGTATTGGTGCTCGTCGCGAACTGACTTCTCGCAACACCTATCAAATAACGAAAACACAAGGGACTCGACTGGGCTTGCGAGGCGCTAATCGTGGTGAAGTTTGCTGGACCGACACGAGAACCGCAGGACACGTCTGGATGTAGGCTTAGGAATCGTTAGAGGAATAGCACCAAATCACCGAGGTTGGGCTATGTCAAGATCAACTACTTGGCCCCAGGAGTACTCGCTGGGATATTGAGATGCAATGGTATTTGAGCAAACCGTGCGTGGTAGCTTGGGGAGGGTGCACTAACGTGAGGTGTTGAGAGCACAGAGGCAAAGCTTTCACTTGAATCCAGACTCCACACGCATGAAGATGAGCTGCGGATGAAGAATTGGCCTTGACTTCCTCCCTCTCTATTGCCCTCTCTTATTTAGAAAGCTACGGCCCCACTCCCTTCTTTTTACCTGTTTTCTTCTGAGCCTGTAAGGGTTAATTCCAAAAAAAAGCACCAATTTTAGGTCGAAGGACAATTCTGGCCCGAACCTTTTTTTGTTCCGTAAAAAAGCACCAACTTTAGGTCGAGGGACAAATCTAGCCCGAACTTTTTTTTGTCTCGTAAAAAAGCACCAACTTTCATTTAAATCCCAAATTTGGCCCCCCATTGATTTTCCATCTGAAGTTACCCTTGTTTGAGAAAAAAATTTATGGTGGTGAGCCTGGTGAATCTCTTCCATGGCGTCTGTCGACAGGCGGTGGTTTACAACTTCAGATTACAACAAAACGACGAAGTTTGGCCAGAAAGATTCAATCTGGAGATATTTTTGACTTGTCGATGAAGTGAAGGAGACGAACAGTTTCACCGTTATTCTTCAAGCTGTGGTTTAGAGAATAAGACAATGAATAATACTTTAAATCCAGTCAACAAGTCACGTGGATTTATTACTAAGGTGGAATAGTCAAGTTGGAAAATCAATGGTTTTAAGTCAATAAGGGTCAGATTTGGGATTTAAGTGAAAGTTTTTGCTTTTTTACGAGACAAAAAAAAGTTCGGGCCAGAATTGTCCCTCGATCTAAAGTTGATGTTTTTTTACGGGACAAAAAAAAGTTCGGGCCATAATTGTCCATCGACCTAAAGTTGATGCTTTTTTATGGAACAAAAAAAGGTTCGGGCCAGAATTGTCCCTCGACCTAAAGTTGATGATTTTTTTTGGAATTAACCCGAGCCTGTAAAGAGACCCCAAGGTAGTCGTTCTCTCCTTTTCCAATTTTCTTTGCGTAGTCGCTTTCTTCTCAATGGGGCCGTGTATTCAATATGTGTGGCCTCTCCCTTTGTCTTGTGAAAGAGCCCCTCTATTTATACTCTATTTTCTTGTATCTGCCAATATTCTAGAGATCGTGGGGCTACCTTTAAGAATATCACAGTTTCCTTCTTTCGCCTTTTGCTTCTTTCCCTATTGGACCATGCATATATACACGCCCAAATACTCTCCTCATGGCCAAATCTCTTTCTTCCTTTCCTTCAAAATTGACCGAATTTTCCCAAAATCCATAGAATTGATATAACCATGTACGCACATATACCCCAAAAATTATCTCTGATTTTTTATCTGCCATGTGATAGCTAAATCTTGATAATACAATATCTTTATTGTCTCGAATTTTCATCCAATTTTCCTGACTTGACGCACATGATTTTAGCCACCACGGGCTTAGTCCCTTTAAGCTCAAAACCATTCATCGCCAGTCCAGTGCAAATACAATTATATAGGCCTAATTACTGATGCAAATGCTCCTAATACCTATTTGCAATTTAACTAATATTTTTAAGGGCCGAGATCGATCCTTAATTTTTTATGCAAATAATGACTAACTGGGTCACCAAAATTTAAGTGTCAACACGGTTTTGTTAAGTGTCGTGAGTTGAGTGAGAACCTAGGCCACCTTGCTTCCCGTATTCAACGTAAAACACTTTCGTCCATTTTAAGTTATTGGACCTGAGTATGTTCTTAAATTATTTCGTCTGAACTCTAGGACGTAAAATTCGAAATTATTTTTTGGAGAGAGGGGAGAAAATCTTTCTCTCCAATTGAAGGGTTGTCGCGATCTAAATTTCTCAGGCTAATGGATTATTAAGACTAAGCCTAACTCGGGCCCTCCCAAGCCCTACCAATTCGTAACTTTGGGTTTAAGTTTATAATATGTAAAAGTTTTCATGCTTGGAGTCGCCACTAATCTATTTGTGGTAGTTCGATTAGAAACCTAAATAAAACATAGGGAGATATGTTTTATTCCTACGAACCAGAGATTCTAAGCTCGGGGACTTGATTACGCTAGATCTAGTCTAACGCCATTTCGGTACCTTTTCTTTTCATAAAATGTTTATGCGGGCAATCTGAATCCATTTTATTATCTAATCACTAACATGTGAGGTGTTCATGCGGGTGCGCAAACCACCAATTTAGCACCCAAGAAAATAATAAATTAATTACAAGATTAGGATAATGACGTACCTTAGAGCAATGCAAGCATCTGCATTGTTAATAGAAAATCACACAGACAATCCTAATATGACTTTTAATTAACAAAGCAAGGCACTCAAGATGTTCTTTAGGGTTTGCGCTTTATTAAAATGCAAACTAACCTATATGCAATGACGTGCAAAAAATGACATGCAATTAATGCAACTTAGCATGCGAACTATATGACATGCGACAATATGACCTATTTCTAATGACGGGCAAATGATTTATTTTTGGTATTTTTCCAATGAAATTCGGAATTAAAAAAATGCCTAAATTAACATGCAATCAATTCTAGAAAACGTAATTTAACCTATGCTAAAGTGACTTCTTTTGGGTATTTTTTATGATAATTCGAAATTAAAATCACCCCAAAACGAACAATCGAGATCAGGATAATATCTAAATTAAACTAGGAAATAAATTACTCTAATTCATAATTTAAATAAAAAGGTTATCCTGTCGACTTATTCAAAGAAAGTTATCCTAAACCTATCCTAAACATGCATCATTCTTTTTGGGATTTTCATGGAAATTTGGAATCTAAAAATAACCTAAACAATCTATTAAGATTAGAATAATACCTAATTTAAACTAGAAAATAAATTATCTTAAGTCCTAATTTAAATTAAATAATTATCCCACCTTCTAGATTCATTTAGGATTCCCTAAACATGCAAAACCTATAATTTAAATCCTAACTAACATATTTTTTATTTTCTTTAAAAAAAACAATCAAACAAAGATAACAACCGCACTCAAACAATCCACGCAATCCGCAAGATTCTTCTTATCAAATTTGGATTAGGAAAAGAAATCAAACTAACAGTCATACCTATAGAGTTATAGATATTGACGGAAAGTTGATTGTTCGAATTTGGAAAGCGAATAAAATCTAATATCGTATCCAAGTGATTATGGATAAGATAACGATTTTCCGTATTGCCGCGTATCATACCTTAGGGATAAGGTCGGATAGTCATCCAGATACGTTGCCAAATTAGGAAAAATTCCTAATTTTGGACATTCTAGAACATTGGGGATAAAGAAAACATTATCCTAAAAATTTCTAGCAATCCACAAAATACTCACTAAAATATTTGAAATATCGAAAATCTAGGAAACCAAATATTTTGAAAGTATCGGATAACGTTCTTACCTAATTTCGGGATATTTCCAAATTTGAACTCGCGAATCGAGATTGCGGATTGGGATGACCGACGGCGGGTGGACCGGCGGCGATGGTGGTGCTCCGGTCAATCTGCAAACCAGAAATGTGGGCTGCGACGGTGTAGGGACTCCCCGGCCACAAAAGCGACAGGGAACACCAGGATTGATCGGGGATGGCGTCAGGTGGTAAAGCGAAGACTGTTCGCGGGAGTTGCTAGTCTCAGCGTTGTCACGGTGGCTTGGACTTGCGAATGGAACTTGATGATGGAGAGCGACGGATGCGTTCTTGATTTGCAGTTGTCACGTTGCTCACTCAAACTGAAATCCCCAATTGCCACCTTTTTTGTTGCCTTTTCTTCTTTGGAATTCCTTGCTTCAGATCACGTGGCCATGAATTTCTTTGACTTCATGCTCCTGACCTTGGCCGACAGGTGGTGATAATGGAACAAAATCCACCCCTTGGACTCACGGCCTTCAACCTTCAGCTTGGATAAATCAGTTTCCCGACGATGCTTGCTAGTTGGAGACACGAGCGATTGGACCGGACGTAGCGGCGAGAGGTGGGCGTCGGACTCAGAGACGGCAGCAGATCGGAGAGGCCACAAGCAGCAGCGTTGGGCGCAGAGATGGTGTGGTCGCGAGGCAGTGCGATGGTGGGGCGGGCGCGGGCGAGCAACTCTCTATCTTACTCTTGCTCTTGCTCACGTGTCTCTCGTGCTCTTAGGAATTGTGTTCTGGAAATTATGAGAGCCCCCTTGATTGAGGGGTATAATCACATATTTATATTGCAACCCTAAGTTAATTGGCCTGGCTTCCTAGTCCTAATAGGCTTAGGCTTAGGCTTTTATCCTTTAATTTTTATTTAATTCCAAATGGGCCGAATTAATTTGAGCTTTTCTCTAATTAAGCTTGATGGGCTGATTTAAGCTCAAATTAAGACAACCAATGCTTTTTAGACTTGTGATTTTCGGGCCCCATCTTCCGAGCGAGACGAGCTTTGTTCGGTACTCGAGCTTGATTTATGCAATGGATTTTCAACTTACTCACTGCCGCTGATCCGATGTTGAAAGCAATTAAACTATATGATCCTAAACTATATGCTATGCGATTTTGATATTTTTGTTTAGGGGTTAAAATTTAATTCCTAATTTTTTATGCAATTAATCACTAAATGATGTGCCAAAATTTAGGTGTCAACAAGGGTTATGCGTGCGAACTCGTTCATCGAGAATAACAACCATGGGATTGTAGATCGAAAGCTGAGGTATGGCGGGTTGCATAGCCCTCACGGGCATTGCGAATCCACTACCTTGGTCTACCGGTCAATCGACGCGGTTATGGCATCTGGTACATATGATTTAACCTTTTTGGGTTATGTTAAACGTAAGTCTGTTGGTAAACCGGTCCATTTCCTCCTCCCTTGGCCGTGACCCCTAGTAGATTCGTCTAGCCGTTTCCCTTGATTTTTTGTCTTGAAACCTTGCATGTGTGTCTCGGTCCATGCTTTGGCCGAGGTCCCTAGAATGCTAGGCTCATTTTCTTGTAATCTCACGTTTGAGTGCAATCACATTCTCATTCACTTGTCATCAAGGTTCCATTTTTGTTTGGGACTGTTTGGAGGGGAAATGAGCATATTCAGCTCACTGTCCAGCATGGGCTGGACAGTGGGTTTTGAGTTCGCATTCGGCTTCTTTAAGAGTCCCTTGCGGTCCCCGGGTGGTCCCATTGCATTAATTGCATCATTCCCGAGTCATATTTGCATGTTCGCCTCATATTTATTGAATTTTCATCATGGTTGTTGATTTGTAATTTATCGACACGTTTTTAGTATAGTTTAGATATCTAATCATGTAATCATAAATATAAATGAGAATGACAAAAGAAATGATAAATGACATAGTGAAAAAATAAATCAAACTTGCATTTAGTTAGTAATTGCATTTTAGAGATAGGTTTAATTAATGTTTCATTATATGGTATTTCGTTTGATACTTCATTATCTCATTTAGCTTTAGGAGACATGCATTCCTTAATTTAGGGCATTTGCAAATTTAATTATCAGCACAACTTACGAAGGTCCTATCCCGAGGCTCAAGGCTCAACAATAAGACGATGAATATTCTTTACCCAACTTGTATCGGATTTTCTTATTGCACTTTAATTGATTTTGATATTGTTGTACTTTACTTGGTATGATGTCATTTTGATGGTTAATGCACTTGTATTGTGTTATACGACTTTGATAATATGTGGTCATCTAGATGTGCGTGCTTACGATTTTAAAATTTGAAAAGATAGCATGATTAAATGCTTTCAAGAAAGAGAAAAAGGTACTAAATTAGGTGTTAGATAGACATTTAGCGTAAATAAGTCCCTGGGCGTGAGTCTCTGGTTTGCAAAAGTAAAACGATATTCTGCGTTTTACTTGTCCTCTAACAAGCTTTTAATAGATTAGTGGCAGCTCTTAAATTAAAAATAACATTGCATAATTAATTAAGGAAACCAAGTTGCATTTGGCTGGCTTTGGGAGAACTCGGGCGAACAACTAGCACCACCACATGAGAGGGATCGTTTGTGCTTACTTGGTAATCCGTTAACCATCTCAGGATCTCTCCTCAAGAGGGTGACAAGTCTCCCTCAATAGGGGCATCAATCAAGATGCGAAAAAGCTCATGGCTGGGTCTGGTAACGTTATGCATGGCATAACTCACAAGATCATAAACATTCAATCAGTTCATTTCACGATAATTTTGTTAGATCAATTTGACTCAACTCAGTTCCATAAACATTCAATCACATAAAAGCAACATTCACATTCCAATAAATCGAGATAATATGAACAATCATTCATTTATCACACAATGATGATCCATATGACAAAAGGAAGTGGATAATGCCACATGGCAATTTAAAGCACATTAATTTCCCGCCCGTCAGGCATAACTTTTCATATAATTATAAAATCAACCAAACATCAAATTTGACAGATTTGATATCTCACTTAAATAGTCATTTATCGTAACTTTGAACGTCAAATTTTCACATTTTAGACCATTCCACAACAATATAAACTTAGCCAATTTGAATACCTTGGTTATTGAGGTGATTAATCAAACTTTAAACCAAGAATTTCACTTACCAAACTTCCGAGCACAAGCTGTAAACACCAAGCACAGCAAGCTAACCCCCAAATTGCACCACCCAAGACAAATATTATCGTTAAATTAGACCAACTAAGCTTGATTCAAGCTACCAACCAACCTAGAACAATCTCAGAACCTTGAAAGGAGCTTACCACCAGGTTTCTAGCCTCCAAGGTAATTCAGCCTTCAAAATTCATCCAGAAACGAACGCCCACATGCAACACCTTCAAGAGCCCTAATTCCACCATTTTTATTAGTCCAATTGAGTCTTTGGCTTAGGCAACACTTAGGACTTGTCTTAAATGTCCCACCCTCCAACCAGGAAGTAATGGGCGCTCCAAAAGCAAGTTCCATTCCACTGGACTTCAAGTTTCACCGCAATTCTTCACAAGCTAAAACATAGTTTTAAAAGACAACCTTTAGTACTGCGGAATTCCGAAAATGGCAAATAAATTTCCACTAAGAGGTTGCGAAAATTGCCTCAAGTGCAAGAATATGCCATGAGCAACATTTTCATCTGGTGCGGCGTCTTCATTACCTTCAATTAGAAAAAAATTGGTGAAGATTTGACAAAGTTCCAAACAAAAAGCATGGTTTCTCTCTTAAAAATAGGTCGTCGGCCACAGCTCCCCTTCTTTTCTTTATAATCCGTGAGCTTGCACGTGGATTGGTGATATTAACATTTGCATAGTATTGCCTTAATTTTGGGGTCATCATTTTCTTTTTCGACAATCCCTTATTTGATGGACAATCCTTATGAAAGCAAGAAAAGGGGAAAATGACACTACAAGTACAATAATTTTCATACGGCGCTCACTTGAATGTCATAGCTTTTTTTTTTCGATCATTTGAGTGCCGTGATATCTAAACAACATTCACTTAAGTACCATAACTTTTTAAAAAATGTTCATCATAAGTGCCGAAAATCCGACTTTGCACGGTACTTGTGAATGTTTTATAAATGTTACGGCACTTAAGTGATCAATTGAAAGTTATATGAACGTTTTTAAAAGTAATCATACTCAAATGAACATTTTTCAAAAATTGTGACATTTAAGTGATCAAAAAAAGAGTTATGACCCTAAAGCAAGTATACCGTAAGGAGTAGAGTTGAGTGCCAAAACTTTGTCCTTGTTTCTTCGTTGAACAAACTTTCTTTAAGTATACCATAAGGAGCAAAGTTGTTTAATGCCACGACCAATGGATCCAAACTATTAGGGAAAGTATCAAGCAATAAACACGCCTCCAACTCTCATCACCAAGATCAATTTCCACATTTTTCAACTGATTTACAATATCTTAAAATTGACTCAAGTGCTCAGACATGCTACTCCTTTTCTTATATCTCAAATTTACAAGTCTCTTAACTAAAAATGCTTTATCTTGTGAGATCCTCCTCTCACAAAGATCTTGTAATTTCTTCCACAATATTTCAGCATTTGTTTCTTGAGCAACATGATATAAAACATTATCATCAATCCATTGTCGAACAAAACCAACCGTTTTCCTATTAATTCGCTCCCATTCTTTATCTTCCTTGTCTCATTTAGCTTCATCCCCATTGTTCATACGAATTTTTACAGTACAATATGTCTTCAATCCGAGGCTTCCAAATAGAATAGGTTGAGGCATTTAACTTAAACATGGTGCTGTTGGTTTCCTCCATCAACGCTAGCTTTGATACCACTTTGTTAGGGAAAGATGACAACAATTCACTGAGAACTTAAAATTATCCAGGATCAATATCTTTCCCAAAACTCAACCAACCAATATCAAATCAACCTCAACAGGAACTAGTTGCAATATTCCAACAATGTCAACCCCAAACCAGTAAATATAGTGCTGAAAATTAAAGACAAAGTAGAAAGCAACACCTAAAAATTTTAGGTAGAAAATCCAATGTGGAAAAAACCACAAGGCGACTTAAAAACTTCCACAAATCATGTGCTGGGCCTGTGAGGCGGACCTAGCCCATCACCCTGTGCACGTTAAATGAGATCCAACGTGTCCTTGAATTCAATTTTCTCTGCAAGTCTCCGCTTGCGGAACAAAAGAAGGGAAAACTCCAACTCAGTTGACTTGACTGACTTATGGTACGAGCAACGTAAATGACTTGTATAATCAAAGTCTTGCAATGGGGGCTCGCCCTGCACCATTCACATGTACATTTACTTGAATTGCGGGGGTAGACTTATGGTAGATACATAGCCAAAGTTCTAATTTGACACTACCCTATATCAGTGTCTTCTGTATATCTCTTCTTAGCCATCCAATCATCAAAACATGAATTCTTGCTTCACCATTCACCTCTCTCTCATCTTCTTCTTCTTCTTCAATTTTCTCAGCATTTGCACTCACACTACTGAAGCTGCACCAATTTATTTATGGCATTACTACCCAAACACCACCCTCTTCACTCCCAACTTCACCTACCAAACAAATCTCAACACCCTCCTCTCTTCCCCCTCCTCCGCCACGGCCACTAATGTCGACGGCTTCACCAATACCACCACCAACATAAACCAACTTGACTGCACCTATGGGCTATTCCTCTGCCGTGGTGACGTCCACGCCACCACATGTGGCAACTACATAGCGAATGCAAGCAAGGAAATACTCTGTGCATGCCCTAATGAGGAAGACTCCATCTCTTGGTAAGACGAGTGCATGTTGCATTACTCAAACTAATCAATTTTCTCCGTTGAACAAGAAAAGTCTCGCCTTCGTATCATGAAGGGAAAATTACACAAAAAAATCTTAAACCTATTGCACTTATGTCAATTCAATCATAAACCTTTCAATTTGATTAATTTAGTCCTAAATCTTTTGGTAATTTGGTGACAAGTCTCCCTCAATAGGGGCATCAATCAAGATGCGAAAAAGGTCATGCCTGGGGTCTGGTAACGTTATGCATGGCATAACTCACAAGATCATAAACATTCAATCAGTTCATTCCACGATAATTTTGTTAGATCAATTTGACTCAACTCAGTTCCATAAATTCCATTTCCGATGACTATTTAATTTAATTCACATAAAGCGACATTCGCATTCCAATAAATCGAGATAATATGAACAATCATTCATTTATCACACAATGATGATCAATATGACAAAAGGAAATGGATAATGCCACATGGCAATTTAAAGCACATTAACTTCACGCTCGTCAGGCATTAACTTTTCAATTAATTATAAAATCAACCAAACATCAAATTTGACAGATTTGATATCTCACTTATATAGTCATTTATCATAACTTTGAATGTCAAATTTTCGCATTTTAGACCATTCTACAACAATATATACTTAGCCAATTTGAATACCTTGGTTATTGAGGTGATTAATCAAACTTTAAACCAAGAATTTTCACTTACCAAACTTCCAAGCACAAACTGTAAACACCAAGGACAGCAAGCTAACCCCCAATTTGCCCCGCCCAAGCTAAAACATAGTTTTAAAAGACAACCTTTAGTACCTCTGAATTCCAAAAATGGCAAATAAATTTACACTAAGAGCTTGCAAAATTCGCCTCGAGTGCAAGAATATGCCATGAGCAACATTTTCATCTGGTTCACCGTCTTCATTACCTTTAACTAGAAAAAAAATTGGTGAAGATTTTGACAAAGTTCCAAACAAAAAGCATGGTTTCTCTCTTAAAAATAGGTCCTTGGCCACAGCTCCCCTTCTTTTCTTTATAATCCGTGAGCATGCACGTGGATTGGTGATATTAACATTTGCATAGTATTGCCTTAATTTTGGGGTCATCATTTTCTTTTTCGACAATCCATTATTTAATAGACAATCCTTATGAAAGCAAGAAAAGTAGAAAATGACATTACAATTGCAATAACTTTCATACAATGCTCACTTGAGTGTCATAATTTTTTTTTTCGATCATTTGAGTGTCATGATATCTGAACAGCATTCACTTAAGTATCATAACTTTTTACAAAACGTTCACCATAAGTGCCAAAAATCCGACTTTGCATGATACTTGTGGTGAATGTTTTATAAATGTTACGATACTTAAATAATCGATTGAAAGTTATATCAATGTTTTTAAAAAGTAATAGTACTCAAGTGAACGTTTTTCAAAAGTTATAACATTCAAGTAATCGAAAAAAAAGTTATGGCCCTAAAACAAGCATAGCATAAGGAGCAGAGTTGAGTGCTATAACTTTTTTCCTTTTTCTTTGTTGAACAAACTTTCTTTGAGCATGTTCATAGAAAGCACAATGTAAGGAACAAAGTTGTTTAATGCCACAACCAATGTATCCCAACTGTTGGAGAAAGTACCATGCAATAAGCATGCTTCCAACCCTCATCACCAAGATCAATTTCCAGATTTTTCAATTGATTTACAATATCTTAAAATTGACTCAAGTGCTTAGACATGCTACTTCTTTTCTTGTATCACAAATTTACAAGTCTCTTGACTAAAAATGCTTTATTTTGTGAGATCCTCCTCTCCCAAAGATCTTGTAATTTCTTCCACGATATTTCAGCATTTGTTTCTTGAGCAACATGATATAAAACATTATCATCAATCCATTATCAAATAAAGCCAACCGTTTTCCGATTAATTCGCTCCCATTCTTTATCTTCCTTGTCTCATTTAGCTTTATCCCCATTGTTCATACAAATTTTTACAGTACAATATGTCTTCAATCCAAGGCTTCTAAATAGAACAAGTTGAGGCATTTAACTTAAACATGATGTTGTTAACTTAAACATGGTGTTGTTGGTTTCCTCCATCAATGCTAGCTTTGATACCACTTTTGTGGAGAAAGACAACAACAATTCACTAAGAACTTAAACTTGTTTAGGATCAATATCTTCCCCAAAACTCAACCAACCAATATCAAATCAACCTCAACAACAACTAGTTACAATATTCCAACAATATCAACCCCAAACCAGTAAATATAGCGCTGAAAATTAAAGACGAAATAGAAAAGCAAAACCCACAAATTTTATGTTGAAAACCCAATGCGGGAAAAACTACGAGGCCACTCCAAAATGTCCACTAAATATAAAAACTAGCAGGATATACAATAGTTCATCACTAGCCAATAGTTAAAGGCTCGACACATCAACAATACAATAATATATCATCACTACAAAGGTGGATCAACAAAGGAAAAAGAAAACTCTAACCACAGTCGAAGAAATTGAGAAACAATTTGGAGAAGGATTTCAACGAACAAAACAGATGAACATACTAAAATTACAACCAATTCCAACAAAGTTTCACCATATCTGCTCCTCTTTGAAGCTGCGCGCGCTCCCTCCCTCTTTCTTTCTTTTTTCGTAGAAAAACACCACTGCTCTCGCCTCTATACTACTGTGAACTAGGGGTGATCGGTTACAGGATGGATAGGTTCCATACCTGGAACATACCATGTTATAATCAGTTCCTAGTTTTGGAACCTAGAACTGACCCTATTTGCCCTAGAAACTATTTTGGAACCTGCCCTCTTTTTCTGGTTCGGTTTTAAGGACTGCCGAAGAACCTGTTTTTCTTTTGTTCCTTTTTCTGGTTTCATTTTTTCCAACAAAATAATATGAGTAACGATAAAACGATTCAAAGTAAAAGATGAATAATAAAAATCACTATTCGTCAAAAGCAACAATCCCTACGATGAATAATAAAAATTACTATCCACCAAAAGCATCAATCCAAAATATAGTAATAGTATGATCTACGTTTTTTTTTTATAACACAAGCTAAAAACCGGCTCCAAAACTGGTCTGGGTGGGTCTTCACTTGGAACCGGGAATCGGACAAGTTCCAACCGATTCCCAAAAAATGGAATCGGTTCTCGGACCAATCCAAATAGAAATTAGTTCCCGGACCTATTTTTCTGGTGGTCCAGTCTAGTTCTTGGGTAAACCTGGTCCGGTTGCACACCCCTACTGTGAACATTCAGCACTCTTTTTCTTTCCTTTTTGACTTTAGTTTTTCTTTTTTAAGATGGTGTTAGGCCTATGAGGCGGACCGAGCTCATCACCCTACACACGTTAAATGAGACCCAACGTGTCCTTGACTTCAATTTTCTCTATGAGTCTTCGCTTGCGGAACAAAAGAAGGGAAAACTCCAACTCCGTTGACTTGACTGACTTATGGTACAAGCAACCTAAATGGCTTGTATAATCAAATTCTTGCAATAGGGGCTCACCCTCCACCATCCACACGTACATTTACTTGATTTGCGGGTAGACTTGCGGTCCATACATAACCAAAGTTCTAATTTGACACTACCCTATATAAATGTCTTCTGTATGTCTCTTCTTAGCCATCCAATCATCAAAACATGAAATCTTGCTTCACCATTCACCTCTCTCTCATCTTCTTCTTCTTCAATTTTCTCAGCATTTGCACTCACATTACCGAAGCTGCAGCAACTTATTTATGGCATTCCTGCCCAAACACCACCCTCTTCACTCCCAAGTCTACCTACCAAACAAATCTCAACACCCTCCTCTCTTCCCTCTCCTCCGTTGCCGCCACAGATGCTGACGGCTTCGCCAATACCACCACCGGAAAAAACCCACTTGACAGCAGCTACGGGCTATTCCTCTGCCGTGGCGACATTACCACCGCCACTTGTGGCGATTGTGTGGCCAACGCGAGCAAGGAAATACTCCGCAAATGCCCTAAAGAGAAAGACTCCATCATTTGGTATGATGAGTGCATGCTGCGTTACTCGAACCAATCCATTTTCTCCGTCAAGCAAGAATCACCATCCTTCATATTGATGAACACGGTCAACATTTCAAACCCTAGCAGTTTCACCCAGTTGCTGAAGGACACGACTGATGAATTAGCAGAGAGGGCGGCGAGCGATGGGTCCGGGAAGAGGTTTGCTGTCAAGGATGCTGACATCACGAGCTCGAATCGGCTGTACACGCTCGCACAGTGTACGCCGGACTTGACGGCGGCGGATTGCAAGTCGTGCTTGCAAGCGGCCATCGATAATCTGCCAAGCGATAAGGAAGGAGGGAGAGTCTTGGCCCCAAGCTGCAATGTTAGGTTTGAACTTTACAAGTTCTATAATGAGACTGTCTTCCACGAAGCACCGGCACCGGCACCGGCACTGGCACTTGCTCCGCCACCTGCAGCGGTTGTAACTGCTCCTCCTCCTTCTTCAACTGTGAGATCTAAAGGAGCCATAGAGTTATGTTTTCTCGTGAACTTTGCGTTCTTTGTATTGCTCGGGTAGTGTTTTTCTTCCCTTTTTGACGTTGATGAGAAGCTGGGGTTGTTGAAGTAGAGTTACTTTCCATTCAGTGTAATAGTTGACGACGGCATAATGAGAAAAAGTTTGTGAGCACCTAAAAGTTCATGAATGTGACTCATTTTAAGGACAAGGTGAGTAGATGCGATCCTCCATGGTAGGAGAGTGTGCTAGAAATATACTAAGACTCATCTATTAAATTCAATAATGTGCAAATCTATGGTTGCTTAAACGAGCAAATTAATTTAGATAACCATTTACAAAATGTACCACATCACTTAACAAGCCAATTTAGCAAGCAACTTTCAGTATTCCTAACATTTCTAATAGCACGTGTCGAAGAGTATGTTTAATTCTGTCGGACTCGTCGTAAGTCCCATTAAGCTTTGATTGGATACATTTTCGGGATTTCTATTGGGCCTTTTTCGACAATTTGTTCTCCTGTTTTTGTTATTTCTTTACCGATGAAATGTCATCATTGATCCCTCTACTGATATTTTGAAATCAAAACCGCCCCTCTTCTTCTTCTTCTTTTTTGTGGTTCAAAACCGTCCCGGTACTTGAATCCCCTTCTTTTTAGGGTTCAAAACATGTGTACTTTTGGCCGCTCAAGATTCTTAATTTGTTTTGTTCAATGTGAGATGCAATCCTCTTTTCGCAGAAAAAGAGCTAACAGACTTTGGAGAGATCTTCTCCGTTGCACTTTTTTGTGATGTGCACCTTAGACATGTTTCCGAGTTTATGCTTGTGTTAATCTGTTTACACTATGTCAAAACTAGTACACTCAGTTTGGACATTATTTTTGCATTGGGTTCGCTTGTTTTTTTAGTACCTATCACCTCCTGATGGTTGCCGCCTTTGCAGCCTACCACCGACGTCCAGCGAGGTCCATTCCGCCAGCTTTCGATCTTTCTCATCTCTGGAACTAACCCTAGTATCTTGGTGGCATAAGCTTATGTGTCGCATCTCGTCGCTCGTCGAAATCGCCAAAGCTCGAGCCGCCATGGTCGCCACCGGGGGAGTGGCAAGCCAAAGTCTTGTGCTTGGATTCCTCGATGACATGGTCATGGGCCTTATGGCTTTTTGGGCCATCCTATCTCTGTACCTAAGTTAAATAATGAATTCAGCAAATAATTCATCATGTGTATGATAAACTGTCCAGTTTTACCAACCGGCCTACAATATATAACCAGAAAATTTCTCACGACCTTTTTCTAGAAAACCTTAATTTGACCAGACGGCTTTATAAACACCATTCACATTGAAAGATCAACTTTGATTATTGTTGCTTGTCCGGTCGGTCCATCTTTTGACCTTATCTTCCCCAGAAATACATAGACGCACATGCAAAAGTCTAGTGTGGACCATCATCCTCCTGGAAAATTAGGTTCTCAATTTAAGTTTTTAGTAATTATTTGTCATTATCTTATAAAACTTTAGGTAGATTTCATTTAATAATTAGTGTATTAGAGATGTCTTTTATATAGCTATCTATATAAGTTTCTACATTTAACAAATATTTTCCTTTCATTCTAACTACAGAGATTAAATCCAATAATGTTAAGATTTTTCAATACAAAACTCACTGATCTCCTCATAAATAACTAATCATTTATGGATTTATCGACAAATAACCGAGGTCACTAGATAATAATGGAGCTTATGTATCTATTTATCTATCATGTCATGGAAAAGAAGGGTTCCGAATTTTGATTAGACCCAAAACAACTATCTACATATTGCACTTTGATTATGCCAAATGTTGATTAGATATATTATCAAATGAAAAACTTGTGTATGAAGGAGAGGGACGAAAATACCAAATTACTAACAAAATTGGTAGTTAAATAGTCAAATACCCAACAACTCAACAAAATATTTAAGTGGATTGAAGTCGTCGTTTGCAAATCAATCCTAAATGATTTAATGTAGAAATTTCTGATGACATGGAACTGAGAATTCATTTTCGTCGAGCATCCTTGTTTAGGTTGATGGAAAACTTAATGTAAATTGACTATGCTGTTTGAAAGTAGCATGAAATGTCTCCATGTCTCTCTCTCTAACATCCAGTTACGTCTACATCCTTATCATTGACTTATCTTTCCAGGTCTCCGCCTGAGGTTTAGGACGAAACAGTCCAAACTCACTCGACATCATTCAGCTTCCCGAGAACCCACGGCAACGTTGCTAGAATCGCGTCGAATTCAATCCACGATGCGAGTCGCATGACCATTGCTGTCGACGCTCAAGCGAACAAGATTATTAAGTCAATTTAGTATTGTACATTAAAATGAATCCGGACCGTCGGATCCGATGGTGCTCTCGTGAGCTCACCTCACCCCTTGCAGATTCAACCTAGTATATAGATTATGTTTATGCGATAATTTCTTTGCTAGACTTCTAGAATGGCACCAAAGGTGGGAATAAATGGACTCGCCCACCAAAGAGGTGATGGCGTCTCTGGATAATATGTGTGGATTTGAATCTAGCTTGTAAGAGGCACCTTTTGAAGAAAGGATCAATATCATGAAAAACCTCAAACTGGTATACCTGTGACAAATTTATTTCAAACTAATTTTTTGACAATAAAAAACCCAAAACTTGTACATTTTTTTTATAAATTTACTCTATGTTAAATTGGATTAATACTACAAAAATTCACAAACCGGTATACCTGTGACAAACAGAGGGTAAAACCCCAAACTGGTGTACCCGTCAACTATCACACGTTATCCAACTCAAAAATTTGACTAAAAAATTTAACGAAAACTAACGAAGGGTAAAATTGTCACAGATATACTAGTTTGAGATTTTTGGTAGTCGAAGAATTAGTTTGAAATAAATTTGTCACAGATGTATCAGTTTGGAGTTTTTCGTGATAACAACCCTTGAAGAAATTATGCCATTTAGTGTTGGAAACTGCAACATCAAATGTGTCTAATTGAGCACGCTATCAATTTTAGGTCAATATATGATGGATAAAAGAAGGTAATATCTCGAGCGAATTAGGTTATTGTGTTACGCAGTGATCTAGAAAAAGAAATCGATTGCATTGTATCTCCCAAATAAATAGGCGTGACTTGAGCGGAGCGTTTCGAAGGGGTTCGATCCTTCCTTACGCCAATCGATGGTCCGATCGAATTGTGGTGATCAATATTAATATTTCGAAAGTATTACTATTATTACCGGAGCTTTCACGGCAAAACTCAAAGCTATCAGCGCCACCAAGATCACTTTCATCCTTATCTCTTACTCTACAACGACATCACTGGCATACATACTTTGACTTTTCCTCTTCCAGTCGCCACATTGGAGCCAAACAAGAACGCAACTCACGCAATTGACTTCGGTCGACGACCTCGCACGAGGGCAAGTACTTTCTTCCATCCTCACCGTCCATCTCATTCCTCTGTTCCCCCTGCAAATTGATGGCCCAACTAACCCCCAACTCCTGTCGCTTTAAACATCGTTGAATGGACTTTAATGTTCTTTGGAAAATCTCACACCGGTTTTGTCTTGACTTGCCAAAAATCCCTTTTGACCTTTCAAAACTCTATAATACCTTTCCATGATTTAAGATACCGATTTTCATTTGTTCCAGAACTCTTGAATATGTCATTAGTAATGATATTTCAAACTTTAAATGTTCAAAACGTGATCCTCGAATTTCAATTTGCAACGGTGTGCTTCGGATTGAATTTTTTGAAAACAAAATGATGTTTTCACCTTCCAAGCTTTCAGTTCTGCCATCGAACCTAATCTCAATTACATTTTCTCTTTAAGAATACATTATCATAAAATTGCTCAGATTACAGATCACTCAAGTTGTTGTGTAGATTACATGATACTTTTTATAATTAATTATATCAGTCACATATTAAGAAATAGTGAGAATAGCAAATCCTACGTAAAAAACCGCAATTTCTTATCACAAGCCATTAAGAGAACGAGTCTGTTTCTTGCGATACTTTTCTACGGTGTTATTAGCAATGCACTATGGTACAGGACAGTGTCCAAGTGATTAGCTTAAATGCTATAATTCCGCTTGACCAGGACCTTGCTTGCATTTGTAGCCATTGAATCCCCACCATCATTTGAAGATCAATAATTAAGATAAAATATTGGCAACCCAACAGTTCATAATTTAAGAGCATAACAGCCTAACCCCATATTTTTACCATTAAAGTTTCTTGTGCACGTGGCACTGTTCATGCTGCAATTATTTGTCAAACCTGACGGTCCAGATTTATCCTAAGAATATATGTTCTTCAAAATTGGTGCTCTGTGGAGTTCTCGCAACAAGAGTATCTTGGAGAGCAGACCATGCCCTTCTTCTTCCTATAATTCCGTGCCCCTTCTCGTGCCGCAAGTCCGATCAATTCATCAAACTAGCTAACAATGAATTCTTGGTTCACCATCTCCCTCTCTCTCTCTTTCTTCTTCTTCTTCTTTATCAAAATTTTCCGAACTGAAGCTGCACCCAATTATCTAGTTCATGTTTGCCCAAACACCACCCTCTTCACTCCCAATTCCACCTACCAGTCCAACCTCGACACCCTCCTCTCTTCCCTCTCCTCTGCCGCCACCAACAGCACCACCGGCTTCGCCAACGCCACCGCCGGCCAAAACCCTCCCGACCGGGCCTACGGGCTCTTCCTATGCCGCGGCGACGTCAACACTGCAACGTGCAGCGACTGCGTGGCCACCGGAAAACAGGAAATTCTCCAAAGATGCCCCAACCAGCGAGTCTCCGTGATCTGGTATGACGAGTGCATGTTGCGGTACTCGAACCAGTCCATCTCCTCGGCCATGGAGCAATCGCCGGCTCGCATTTTGTACAACACCGGCAACGTCACCGACACAACCCGGTTCATGGATCTCCTGGGACAAACCCTGAACGACGCCGCCACAAGGGCTTCAGCTGGCGGGTCAGAGAGGAAGGTCGCGGTGGCGGAGGCGAACTTCACGAGCTTGCAGAGGCTGTACGCATTCGCGCAGTGCACGCCGGACTTGACGGCGTCAGACTGTGGCACATGCCTCCAATTTGGGATCGCTAATCTGCCTCAGGGGAAGCAAGGCGGGAGGTTGCTCACTCCGAGCTGCAACGTCAGGTATGAGTTCTACCCCTTTTATAACGCCACCGTTCTGCAGGCACCAGCTTCTCCGCCTCCCGCTCCGTCACCTCCGCCTCCCTCTCCGTCACCTCCGCCTAAAGGTAAACATGTGTTTGTATTGCTCGTCTTCCTCCGTCCTAGCTCTCCTTTTATAGAAGCCGCGGATGTAGTCCGGTAGGCCAAAAATGTTTACTGAGATTTAGCTAACCTCTATACAAGAAATGTCTCTACTACTAGGCTTTTGGATTAAATGTTGATTAATTATAATATATTTACACAAGCGGCTTTCTGAATCATCGATTTCAGAGAGTGGGTGGTTACAATCCTCAAGGTAAGGCGGCTGCTCGCGTAAAAATGCTCCAAAAAATGGTCTTACTTCTTTTCGTGTTGTCTTTAACTTCTTCTCTTTATTTCTAGCATAATGACTTTTCGAGTTAACGTAATTGGTTGATTGAAGACATGAGATGATATTCGAGGATCACATGAAAACTTTCTGGTCTTAGTGCGTTTGTTGTTCCTGGGCTTTTACTTGGAGTGGTGACTCCGGTGTTTATGCTGCAACATTTTGTCAAAAAAACTGGAGGCTGGGTCGAAGAATAATAGAAGTATTATAACCATTACGAAATTAATGCTTCTTTTAAGTCTTTCATGCTACAAAGTCAAGATCAGGTACATTTTAGGTGAAAAGTTTTTCCTAGGTGGAGCGATTATCTCAATCACTCATACCAGTTGAACATGGTGGGTTCTACATCCACTTATGAGATTAGATTATTTACATAACAACTGGTTAGAGGTGGCTTTTAATCAATTGGTTAACCCCCTATAAACAATTGGTGCACTGACATTGGAATTAGGAAAATAATGGATTTTGTGAGACGGGCAGATTATGGATTACTGCTTAATTTCTTCTGGACATTTGCTCTTTAAGCGCACTCTGTCTTTCTCCGTTGTTTCCGTTTCCTCTGGCCTATGGTAGCAGTTCCAGTTACCAAAATCTCATAGACATAAACACATACTGATGCTATTAAGATTTGGTTGCACATATGTAGGCAAAAGCAATAAAACTACTGTGATAATCATTGCCGTCGCCGTTCCTGTTGGCGTGGGCGTGGTGCTTCTCTTCCTCGCTTGTTGTTTCAAGCAGAGGAAAGCAACCAGGACGTACGAAGCCGTCCAAGAAGGTCAAAGCGGTATGAAATATGTACCTATGCCATATAGTTCGATAGGATGATGAAACCGTATATGCATGATGTATTGTTCAACGCTTTTGGTGAAATGACCATCTCTTGATGTTTTGTCGTGTAGGTGTAGATGACATTACAAATGCCGAGTCCTTGCAGTATCATTTAGCCACCATACAGGCCGCCACTGACAATTTCTCTCACCAAAACAAGTTGGGTGAGGGCGGATTTGGGGAAGTTTTCCAGGTATGGTTTGTCAGAAACTAGATTGGGAATGGCTTAAATATACTTGAAAGATCTTTAGTGTGAAAAGATTTGAAAATCTTTGATTTGGTAATTTTGAAATGTTGTCATCAAGAGCTATTCATGTGTATTAGACATCAAAATGCTGACCTTCCAGGGTAGCCTTCCTAATGGACAACAAATAGCCGTGAAGAGACTATCTCAAGGCTCGGGACAGGGTGCTGAAGAATTTAAGAACGAAGTCATACTAGTAGCGAAGCTTCAACATCGAAACCTTGTGCGACTGCTTGGGTTCTGCTTGGAGGGTGAAGAAAAACTGCTTGTCTATGAGTTTGTGCCGAACAAAAGTCTCGACTACTTTTTATTTGGTACGTCGTGTTTCAAAATATTACAAAGCTATTGTTTCCATGTTGAGGTGAATATGTGAGTAGCCTCAAGGTATGTTGAATGTTTCACTAGCTTCTAGAACCTCAAGTTAGTTCCTTGCATAAAATCTATTCAAGAGGATTTATCCACTGAATATACCTGCATTTCGATTGTGCATACATGCAGATCCTGAAAAGAGCAAGCAATTGGATTGGTCAAGACGTTATAAAATAGTATGTGGGATTGCTCGGGGAATGCTCTATTTACATGAGGACTCTCGACTTCGGATCATTCATCGTGATCTAAAAGCAAGCAATATCTTGTTGGACAGTGAACTGAACCCGAAGATTTCAGATTTCGGCATGGCAAGGATTTTTGGAGTCGATCAAACACAGGCAAACACCAATAAAATTGTGGGGACTTTGTAAGTATTGTTATGCTTTGTTCTGTACTTTTTATGCTTATGTATGCTTATTGCTGATATATTACGGTTTACAGTGGTTACATGTCACCTGAGTATGCAATGCATGGGCAGTTCTCTGTGAAGTCCGATGTCTATAGTTTCGGTGTTTTACTGCTAGAGCTCATTAGTGGTAAGAAGAATAGTTTCTTCTACCAAGGAGACGGGGGAGAAGATCTTGCTAGCTATGTAAGTTGCACAAATTGACTATAACTAACAAGAAAATTGTTAAACAAAGCAAATTCGACGTACTGAAAATTTTTCTTCGAATGAACTGTTTTTTAGGCCTGGAAAAATTGGAGAGATGGTACGCCGTTGGAAGTGTTGGATCCAGTCATTGGAGACTCGTATTCAAGGAATGAAGTTCTTAGATGCCTCCACATTGGTTTACTATGTGTTCAGGAAGATCCAATGGATAGACCCACGATGGCAAACATAGTCCTTATGTTGAGCAGCTACTCTGTTTCTCTTGCACTGCCCCAACAACCGGCCTTCTTCCTCCGGAGTAGGACAGAGGGACCAATGAAAGAGCATGAATCGGATCAATCCACTAGCAGGTCTATGCCATTGTCGACCAATGAGATGTCGGTCACCGAACTTTACCCCCGGTGAACAGTGATGTGAGTGGAAATCATTCTACACGATAGTCTCACAGAGACCTTGATCATAAAAGCCTTGGCATTCCACTGAGATCGTTACTGAACAATGAGCAAACACCTTTGTCGCTTACATCTAAAGGTACAAAGTGTCTTCTCTTTGAGGCCAATGTTGTTTTGATCCACTAGGCATGGTAGGCTGTTTACATTAACATATATATGTGTGTGGCCTTATTGGATCAAGGAATATAAGTTCTTCCTTGTCTGAAGAAATAATTAATTGAAACGACTGGAGTTTCATCAATTATCTTTTTTTACGGTACTTTTCATGATATATGAGGAGATATATCCGTTTATACATAATCCGCACCGCTTTATTTCTGTCACATTTATTAGAAATTGAAGTCATAAACCTCACCTCCGGATACATTCCTTTGCATGACTGCCTAGTTACTCGATTATAATGGTAGGTGGTTGCTTATGATGGAAAGGCTAGCAACTTTGCGCGGATGCTTACATACATATATTTCCTCATGTGTCCACCATAATAAGCATCTCTCTCTATATATATACACGACCACAAGTCCACCGATGCCGGACCCACTTCAGCCAAATTCCATGACTGATTAGCTCTTTCACCGTCATCCTCTCGTATGTCTCTCTCAATCCGAGATGTTAGCCATGGCCTACGAGGAGTGGAGCTAGTCAGACGAGCTCCTCTATGGACAGCAAGTGCTCAAATGATTGTAGTGTTGAGTAGCAAGACGGTATGGACAGCAAGTGCTCAAATGATTGTAGTGTTGAGTAGCAAGACGGAATGATGGGAGAGGGAGGGAGAGTGCAAGATATTAGGTGGATGATCATGATCGGACAAGTCTAAATTAGAAGAACACGTATTAATGTTTTAATATCCTATGAAGGGTTGACACATAATGTAATATATAATTCCACGAACTCAGTTCACGGGAACCTATTTCAAGTAATACAATTGGATTATATGAGTCTCACGTAGAACCTCTTTAGCATCATCACTTGTCACTGAGATACATGAGTCACGTATATCTCGACTTTTGTTGGTCAAGTCTCCATTCAACAAGAGAATGCAACTCACGCAATTGACCTTGTCAATGGTTCCCGTTCATCTTTTTCTCTTTCCCCACTCGAGCTTTGATGGCCTAACCAATAGGGCGTGAGCATAGCTCATTCGAAACATCCAAAGTGTATGTGTTGGGCTTGTGTGTTTATGACACATTTTAAGTCCCTGTCGACACCTGATTTTGCCGGCCAGGTAAATCGTCCAAATAGAAATAGCAAAAATAGATAGCTGGGTAGACTAGCAACTGGTAATAGAATTATTAGAAAAATACCAAAAAAGAAAAAGAAAACGGAACGGGATTCCTTTCTTTCTGCTCTATTTCCTTGGCTAAGCGTCGCTCGGCCGTCCCCTACGCAAATCGGCATCCCCTAATCGGCACCACCGAGCCTGCGGCTCCCCTCTTCCTCAGCGCTCGATTTTCGGTGAATTGATTTTTTTTGGGTTTGATCCACCATTGTCCCGAGGATCCTGGCTTGGCGATACCGAGACGGCTGACTATAGCTCGACCACTTCGAGCTCGCCTCCCGAGCGTCATCGCCTAAGTCGGGTAGGGTCCCCGCGTTTGGCTTATGCGATTTTCGACCCCGTCTATCCGGTGTGTGGCCGTGTCTGCTCCGTTGGTTGTATATCGAGAATCCCGGTGCGGGTTTGAGTCTCGACTGAGCCGGAAATTCCCCAGCCAGCGATGCACACCACTTGTTTGTCCAAATGTCCGTGTTAGATTCGCTGTCGTTTTACTCTGTTTGCAGCCAAGTCTTGGCCCCCGTGTGGCGTTTACCTCGTTTTTTTTGGGCCGTGAGTCGGCGCGTGGCCGGGCCGAGATGAGCGGCTCCGCTCGTTTCGAGTGTCTCCGTCCCGTCAGAGGAGCAGGGGCGTGCAGGAGGAGCGTCGGATCAGAGTTGGGTCAGGCATATAGGGGTTTGGTTGGACCTTTTAGGATTTGGTTCTTGGGCTGGGCCCGAATAGGATAGTCTTAGTTCCTAGGGTTGGTTTAGTATAGGCTAGGGCTTGTATTTTCATCGGGCAGGACTCAGTTGTTTGTCTTTTCCTTCATTTGTTTTGGTTTTGGGTATTGCCAAACTGGGCTCAATCGCTGAGCCCAATCCAGCTGTGAACCAGGGCTGGCGAGCCCGGGTCGGATGAGGAGATCTGACATGGATCCGCATATTATAATATTATAATTATTGAAAATTTAAAAAATTCTAAAATTTTTAATTTTAATAAAATATATGAAGAAAATCATATTTTTAAAAAAATTAGGAAAAATCTTAGAAACTAGATTTTGAGTAGTTTTCTTTTAAAATATGCAAAAATCTTTGATCAAAAAAATTTCTTTACTCAAAATTGAACGAGCCTTTAGGGCTTTACGATAGGTTTTGATTGTTGTTAGAGACAAATGATAGGTCATTGTTTGCGCATTTCCATTTCGATTATTATTTGATTGCATACTTTCGATACATTGATCGTTATTTCTCTTTAGCCTGGTTAGGAATAGAACCTTAGGATTCATAATTAGCAAAAAGGCTGCCTAGACATGTTGGTTGATAATTGAATAAGATTAGGTACCGAAGGGACATTAGTACATTTATTGTGTGTCTTTTATTTGACTTTGTTTGTGTTAAAATTATGTCTCGATTTTGAACCCAAAAAGAAAAGTTTCCTAATACAAGTAGGTTTCGTAGTTGAATGGTTTCCTAGTTAGAGAAGGTTTCCTAGGATTTAATTCTTGCTTATATATAAGAAGGGGACGTTCTTTGTGAAGTCAAATATACCTTGAGAGCTTTTAGTATTGAAGCTAATTAAATCTTGTGGTAAGATTTGTATAATTCCTTCATGAGATTGAGAGATTATTTCATGAGGAATTGTGGGTTAAACACTGCGTGAGTTATTGGGTGTAATTGGAGGCTAGGAAACACTAAGAGTGTTTGAGTGACTCGAGTGTGGTTGTAATCTCCATTGTATTGCTTGATTTATAGTGAAATTCGTTACTGCTCTCCCCATGGACGTAAGTCACTATGATCAAACAACGTAAATCTAGTGTCTGATTTATTTTCTTGTTCTGTTTATTTTATTGTTCGATCGCCTGTTTATGCAACAATTGGTATAAGAGTTAGGTTTGGCTAAGTTGAAGCGAATTGATGGTGACAAACTAAAGGAAAAGTGAAAATCAACAGATTTGATGGGAAGGACTTTGGTTTCTGGAAAATGCAAATTGAGGATTATCTGAATAAAATAAAACTGTACTTGCCCCTATATGGGGAGAAGCTAGAGATGATGAAGCAAGTTGACTTAGAATTGCAGGATAGATGACCTTTGGGTATTATTCGACTGATGTTGGCTCGTAACGTCGCGTTTAATATTGTGAAAGAGATAACCAATGCGGGATTGATGAAAGCCCTATCGGATATATACGAGAAGCCATCTACGATCAATAAAGTTTATTTGATATGACATCTGTTTAACTTAAAGATATGCGAAGGTGCGTCGATTGTTGATCATATTAATGAATTCAATGTGATCATTAGTCAATTGAGTTAAATTGAGATTGACTTTGAAGATGAGATACGTACTTTAATTCTATTATCCACATTACTTGATAGTTGGAATACTACTGTTACTGTGGTTAGTAATTCCTTTGGATCAATAAGTTTGACGTTTGATGGGGTTCAAGATTTGATTTTCAGTGAGGACATTCGTAGAAAAGAATTTGATGAACCTGTATATGCTACTTTAGTAGGTGAAAATAAAGAAAAAGTTAGTACAAGTGTTAAAAGGACTAGTATAAACTTGAATGGATGAAATCAGTTTATGACTAGTGGTATTGTCTGTTTGAGCTGTGGTGAAAGGAAGCATATTAGAAGGAATTGCTTTAAGCTGAAAAATGACAATGGTAAAGGAATTAGAGTTAAGTCTGCGGATGATGTTGCAGCTATAGCTAATGGTAATTTGGATAATGCATATCACATCTTGTCTATCACTTATTATTCATTGTTTGATGAATGGATTATGGATTCTGGTTATTCTTTTCATTCTACACCAATCAGGAACTGATTTACTACTTATCAGTGCACGGATAATAGTAAAGTATAGTTGGGGAACAACGCTTAGTGTGATGTTGTGGGTGTTGGTAATGTTAGAATCAGAATGCATGATGGTATCATAAGGACATTGACTGGAGTGAGGTATGTTCCAAAATTGAAGAAGAGCTTAATTTCCTTGAGTGCCTTGGATTTAGTTAGGTATCCGTATTTTTCAGAATGTGGAGTTCTGGAAATTATTCAAGGTGCCTTGGTGATAATAACAGAAATCAAGCACAATGACCTATATGAGCTTCAAGTTGAGACAGTGACGAATTCGCTGCGGACATGTCGGAGGCATATGCTTGAGAGCTTGAATTGTGGCATATGCGTTTAAGGCATATTAGTGAGAGAAGCCTGAAGGTTTTAAGTGAAAGAAATCTGTTGTGTGGTTATGATGCTGTCGAATTGAATGTCTGCAGGTGCGGTGACTTAGATTAGTGACGGAAAGTGCAGTTTAGTGCAATTATCAGAGAAAAGACGGATGTTGCAGAGTTAATTCACTTAGATGTTCACAGGTTGTTGCGGTTTTCTTTAAAAAAGAGTGTCAGATTTATGCTAACAATTGTATATGACTACTCGAGAAAGACCTAGGTGTTTGTGCTAAGGCACAAGTTTGATACTGTTGTTAGGATCAGGTAATTAAAAGCTTTGATCGAAAATGAGACTTGTAAAATAATCAAGCATGTGCGGACTGATAGTAGTATGGCGTTTTGCTCGAAGCTATTAAACGAATTCCATATGAAGGAATGCATAGTGAGACATTGCACTAGTGCTAATAAACTACAATATGTTGCAGAGTTGATGAGCAAAACATTACTAGAGACGGCCCATAAAATGCTCTCTAATGCTAGTATGGTTAGGACATTCCTGACGGATGTGCTTAGTACGGCGAGCTACTTGGTAAATAGATCCCCATCACTGTGATTGGATGTCAAACTCCCGAAGAAGTGTGAACAGGTAATGTTGCTGATTATTATGTTCTTAGAATATTTGATTGCCCATGTTGTATTCAAGCGAGTGATGGTGAGCTTAATTGAAAGACAAGAAAGTACATGTTCCTAGATTATGCAAAAGGTGAGTGGGTCTATCGATTGTGGTGCTCGGAATTAATTCACCTATTGTCAGCAGAGAAGTGACATTTGATGAGTTTTTAGTACTTCTGGGTATGAGTGTTATTGGCAGTGTTCATACGGATTTGGATGGTGTTCAGCATGAGGTGGAGTTGCAACCATAAACTTCTGAGGTAGCAGATACTAGCGGATTAATTGACACAGATGGTGCTTATAGCGAGATGGATCCTATAGAGCCAACAGTTGCTATAACTACAAAATTTGACAAGGTACGTGTTCTATCTCCAATCAGACATGGATGTAATTATGTTTTTGTATTATCTGTGGTAGAGTAGGTTGTGTCGGAAAATCTTTTTGGAGTGGTTAAAGGTGCAAGTCCAATTGGTGTTTTGCTGAGGTCCACGGTTAAGGCGAAATTCAAGTAAGGCTTGGATTTGAAAGATGTCTGTAGCTATTGAGCCTATTGGGGGTTGTGGGAGAGTAGTAGTGAAGTTTCGATAAAGCGATTGTTATTTGGCTTAAACGTCGAGTTAAGGTGGAGATTGTTAAAATTATGTCTCAATTTTGAGCCCAAAAAAGAAAGTTTCCAAATTCAAGTATGTTTCCTATCTTGAATAGGTTTCATAGTTGAATGGTTTCTTAGTTGGAGAAGGTTTCCTAAAAAAAGGTTTTCTATTTTGGATCTAATTCTTGCTTATATATAAGAAGCGAATGTTCTTTATGAAGAGTATTAAAGAGCTTTTTTGTGAATTATACCCCGAGAGCTTTTGGTATTGAAGCCAATTGAAATCTTGAGGTAAGATTTGTGTAATTCCTTCATGAGATTGAGAGATTATTTCATGAGAAATTGTGGGCTGAACAGTACGTGAGTTGTTGGGTGTAACTGGGGGCTAGGAAACACTAAGAGTGTTTGAGTGATTTGAGTGTAATTGTAATCTACGTTGTATCGCTTAATCTATAGTGGAATTCATTTTTGCTCTCTTCGTAGACGTATATCACTATAACCTTACCACATAGATTTGGTATTTGATTTATTTTCTTGTTCTATCTATTTTATTATTCGATTGCTTGTTTCCGCAGCAGTTTGTGTGCATTTACGGTTTTCTTTTTCATTTAATGTTTGCCAAGTTATGTGCACGTCCAACCACTACAAAAGGTTGTGAACTTTAGATTTGTAGTTACATTGAACAAAACAGCATTCGCACTTCAATAGGTTCTCCCTCCAGTCTTTATTTTTGCCTTGTTCCAGATTTCCAAAATTGTCATTATTCTTTTTGTTTACAACATTTGGTATAAAAGCTAGAAATAGCATTCACCAATTCCGTTTAATTGCAACTTCCAAAGTTGAACGGAAGGAATTTCATCAACTGATCCATCTAGATGAAGGTTCTCTTCAAGTCGCAAGATTTATGGAATCTGGTGGAAAAGCCTACACTGAAGTGGCCAATGCTGAAGCATTTGAGGCCTTAAGAAAGGAGGAGAAAGATTCTTGGTTGGAGTCCCTTAAGAAAGACCAGAAAGCATTGTATGCGATCTTTCAAGCCGTGGAGGAAACGATATTTGAAAAAATATCGAGTGTGGAGACTGCGAATCTAGCGTGGGATATTTTGCAAAAATCCTATAAAGGGGTAAGTGTATTGGAAGTCCTAAAACTTGTCACGGAAATGCAGTTTAGTCCTAAAACTTTTAAAAAGTGCAATTAAGTCGTAAAACTTGTCACAAAAATATAATTGAGTCCTAAAACTTTCAAAAATTACAATCAAGTCATAAAATTTGTCAAATTGGTCCAATGAAGTCCTTCCTTTGGTTGTACTTTTTGAAAGTTTTAAAATTCAATTGCATTTTGGTGATAAGTTTAAGGACTTGATTGTACTTTTTGAAAGTTTTATCACTCGATTGCACTTTCGTGACAAGTTTTAGGACTTCGTTGCATTTTTTGAAATTTTAGGACTTGATTGCATTTTCGTGATAAGTTTTAAGATTTTCAATGTACTTATCCCATAATTTAAAGTAATAATTTCTGATGACATGGAACTCAATGTAGAGAATTCATTTTCTTTGAGCATCCTTATTTACGCTGATGAAAACTGATGTAAATTGACTATTATGTTTGAAAGTAGCATGAATGTCTTCCATCTCTCTCTCTCACTTTCAGTTACGTCTACATCCTCCTCCTTGACTTAACTTTCCAAGTCTCCGCTTGAGTTGAGGACAAAACAGTCCAAACTCACTCACCATCATTCAGCTTTCGGGAACCCACGGCAACGTTACTAGAATTGCGTCCAATTCAATCCATGACGCGAGTCAAGTGAGCATCAATGTCAACGCTTATGTGAGCAAAATTATTCATAAGACTATATATATATATATATGGATCGTCAGATCTGTTAGCTTTTTTGTGAGCTCAATCCTTGCGAATTAAACAGTATGTATATTATGTTTACGTAATAATTTTTTCGCTAAATTTCTAGAATGGCAATGGAAGCACAAATAAATGGACCCGCCCAATGAAGAGGTGATAGTGTCTCTGGATAATGTATGTGAATTCAAATCTAATGTGTTTTGAAGAAATAATACAATTTAGTGTTGGAAACTACAATTTTTTTTTTGTCAGAAGGAAGCTATAATATTAAACATGCCTAATTGAGAACAAAATTAAGTCTAGTGGCCTTCTAGATAAATAGGCGTAACTCACACGAAACGTTTCGGGAGGGGTTGGATTCTTCCTTTCGCGGTCGCATCAAATTATGCGAATCAATTGTCAAATTAGAGCGCTACTCACGGAATTGACTTTGGTCAACGGCTTCGTACGAGGGCAAATGCTGTCTTCCATCCTCACCGTCCATTCATTCCACTGTCCACCTTACTAACCCCAGCTCCTGTCGCTTTGACATCATGGAATGGACTTTAATGCCTTTTTTGGGGGGTCATACTTTAATGTTCTTGTACTTTGTGGAAAATCTCACACCGGTTTGTCTTGGCTTGTCATAAACGGCCCTTTGACCTAGCGAAAAACTATCTAATATAATGGATTAATACTTAAAAAAAACGCCGAATTAATATATTTATAATAAATTTATTTAAAATTAATTTTTTGATTACCAAAAATCTCAAATTTATACACCTGTAACAAATTTACTCTTCATTATTTTTTGTTAAATTTTACCGTCAATTTCTGAGTTGGATATATCAGTTTGGGGTTTTACCATTTCGTTTGTTACGGGTTTACCAATATATATGATTTTTCGTGGTATTAATCCAATTTTACGGAGGGTAAGATTGTCACAAGTGTACCCGTTTGGAATTTTTGGTAGTTAAAAAATTAGTTTATGGTAAATTTATCACATGTGTACCAGTTTGGGGTTTTTGGTGGTCGAAAAATTAGTTCGGGGGTAAATTCATCACATGTATACCAGTTTGAGGTTTTTCATATAATAGCCTTTCATGATTTTAGATATCAATTTATATGTTCTAGAACTCCTAAATATGTCGTGAGGAATAATATTTTAAATTTATAATGTTCAAAACTCGGATCCTCGAATTTCGATTTGCAATGGCGCCCTTGTATTAATTTAAGAGGTTGATGTTGGGGTTTGTTTATACTCCCCATTGATAGGAAAGCACGGGGTGAGCGGGCGAGAGTCCAGGGGGTCACCTCAGGGCTACCTTGCGACGCCAGAGAGTTTTTATAATTTGGGTCCGTATTTTATTGATAATTTGGGCTTGAACCCTTGAATAACTATTTAATAGATAATATTTCTTTCACTTGTAATTGAAAGTTATAACAGAAATGTGTGAGGTATTAATTATGATGAAATCCTTTTGCTAGATGTAATCCTAGTTTAAGGGTGAATCAGGATAAATCTCGTGTCTTGATTTATCTTTCTTGTCTTTACTCTCTATTTCGTTGCGCCTAATCCAAACACATGAAAATGACAGTTTTCTGGACCTGGTACTGTTCATGTTGCAATTACGTATCCTAAGAATTGATGTTCATCAAAATTGATTCTCCGCATGCTCTTCTACTTCCCACAATCTTCTGCCCGTTCTCGTGCCGCAAGCCCAATCAATTCTTCAACCTAGCAAATCATGAATTCTGGCTTCACCATCCCCCTCTCCCTCTCCTTCTGCTCGTTCTTCTTCTTCGTCTTCGTCCAGAATTTCAGTACTGAAGCTGCCCCCACTTATCTTAATCATTCTTGCCCACACGTCTTTCTCTTCACTCCCAACTCCACCTACGAGTCCAACCTCAACACCCTCCTCTCTTCCCTCTCCTCCGCCGCCACCATCAGCACCAACGGCTTTGCCAACGCCACCGCTGGCCAGAACCCTCCCGACCGGGCCTATGGGCTATTTCTCTGCCGCGGCGATGTCGACACCTCCACGTGCAGCAACTGCGTGGCCACTGGAAAACAGGATATCCTCCGAATATGCCGGAACCAGGGAGCCTCTGTGATCTGGTACGACGAGTGCATGTTGAGGTACGCCAACAAGTCCTTCTTCTCGGCCATGGAACAGGTGCCTAATCTCTTGATGCAAAACGTTGCAAACATCACTGATCCGACCCGGTTCAAGCAACTCCTGGGACGGACCGTGGATGACGTTGCCACAAGGGCTTCCAACGGCGGGTCGGGGAAGAAATTCGCGGTCAAGGAGGCAAATTTCACGAACTTGCAGAAGCTGTACACCCTCGCGCAGTGCACTCCGGACTTGACGGCGTCGGACTGCAACCGGTGCCTTCGGACGATGATCTCCACCCTCCCTCAGGAGAGGCAAGGTGGGAGGCGGTACACCATGAGCTGCAGCGTCAGGTTCGAGGTGTACCCGTTTTATAGTGCCTCAGCCATGGTGGCTCCGGCGCCGGCTCCGGCGCCTCCGCCATCTCAACCTCCGCCTCTTCCTCCTCCCTTGACCAGAGGTAAGTGTTTGATTTTATTATTTGTCTTCCTCTATACAAGAAATATCCGATCCATTTAATTTTTAGTAAACTAGTTATCCTACTTTATAGTTTTAATTCTCAGATTCAACTTTTTTTAACAAAAATAAAATGTGAAATGCTATCAGTGGTTCATACATATCTGTGATAAATCAAGTTTTGGGATGTATTCTTGGGGATTTTCTGAGTCTCATTCTCCTTTGCTGTCCTCTTAATTTGATTTGTGATGTAAATTTTTCGTATTAATGTCGATACCAGATTTTGCGAGTCTGGTAAATCAATATTTAAAATGCAAAATGGGCCAAGATAGTGTACAAATGGACAATGGGGTGAAATAGAAAAAAAATTTAGAAAATGTCTACAAAAATTCGAAAATTGGAAAAAGAAAAAGAAGAAGAAAAAGAAGAGAACTGGGCCATCACCATCACAACCCTCCAACCTCCGACCAGTGATTTCAGGACACCAACTCCTCACACCGACTCCCGCCTCCTGGTAAGTTCCGCTTGTTCATTTAACTTAGGTCTTTCCCGAGGATACTGGCTCGGAGATGTTGCAAGGTGACCAGACCTAGTCCGATTCATCTTGAGTTCGCTCTTTATTCGCCGTCGTCGAGCCGGGTAGGGACCTCTGTTGAGCGTCAGAGGCGCGGCAACAATATTGATTTGATGGAAGAAATTTTTGAAGGTGAAACAATCGCAATTCGCGTCTTTCTATTGCATGTCTCAATTACAAGAGAAATAGACTATATATAGGCCATAGTTTGATTCGAAATAGGAAACCTCTTTCTAGGAAATCTATTCTAATTAGGAAACCTACTCCGATTAGGAAACCATTCAATTAGGAAACCTATTCAAAATAGGAAATCTAATTGACTTAGGAAACTTTCCTCTTTCGGGCTCAAACTATAATTAGCACCTAAAAACACGAAAAATCAAAATATGAAAATACGAATAGACTCACAAAAAAACAAGTATCAACAAATTTGGTTTAATTTCTAACACTCCCCCCTAAACCAAATTCTCTTCCATCGATCATTCCAAGCAGGCTCTTGAACTTTCGAAAAGCATCGATCTTGAGAGGTTTAGTAAAAATATCTGCTACTTGATCTCCGATTTTCACATGCAATACTTCAACTTCATTCTCTTTAACCTGTTCTCGGATGAAGTGGTATCGAACATCGATATGTTTACTTCGTTAATGAAAAACTGGATTTTTCGCCAAAGCAATAGCAGAAACATTATCAACAAAAATCTCCGTTGCTTTCTTCTGCTCCATAAGAATATCTTTGAGTAGTCTTCTCAACCATATTGCATGACAAACACATGAAGATACAGCTACATATTCAGCTTCACATGTCGACAGAGTAACACTTGATTGCTTCTTTGATGACCACGTGAAAGCAGTGTCGCACAAGAAAAATATAAATCCGGTGGTGCTTTTTCGATCGTCGATATCTCCACCATAATCACTATCCGAATAAGCTCTAAGTTTGAAAGATTCAGAATAATAATAGTATAAGCCATAAGAAATAGTACCTTTGATATACCGAAGTATTCTCTTTGCAGCTTTAAGATGAGATGATTTCGGCTTCTCCATATATCGACTCACAATTCCAACACTATACATAATATTCGGTCTCGTGCATATCAAGTATCTCAAACTCCCAATCAAGCTTCCATAATATGTCGAATCAACATCGGCACCATCATCAAACTTCGAAAGCTTGGTTCCGCACTCCATTGGTGTATTGACCGGCATACAGTTCTTCATGTTGAATTTTTCAAGGATATTTTCTGCATATCCTTTTTGAGAAATAAAAATCCCATCGGCACTTTGCTTCACTTCGATACCAAGGAAATAATTCATGAGACCATTATCGGTCATCTCAAATTCTTTCACCATCGATGCCTTAAAAGTATCAATCATCGCCGAATTATTTCCTGTAAAAACAAGATCATCAACATATAAACAGGCGAGTAGAATATCACATTTTTCTTGCTTCAAATAGAGTGCATGCTCGTATGGACATTGAGAGAATCCATTCGCCTTGAAATATGCATCAATTCTGGAATTCCATGCTCTCGGTGCTTGTTTAAGCCCATATAGAGCTTTCTTTAACCTCAGCACTTTGTCTTCATAACCTTTCACAACAAACCCCTTGGGTTGTTCGACATAAATTTCTTCTTCAAGGATGCCATTCAAGAATGCTGATTTGACATCCATTTGATAAATTCGCCAATTATTTTGAGCAGTAATGGAAATAATCAATCTAATTGTTTCCATGCGGATGACAAGGGCAAAAACTTCATCATAGTCGATTCCGGCTTTTTGCTTGTACCCCTTCGCGACTAATCTAGCTTTGTATCTTGTCACTTCACCTTTCTCATTCTTTTTGGCCTTGTACACCCATTTAACACCAATCGATTTCTTGTCCTTCGGAAGATTAGCAAGCTCCCATGTTTAATTTTTCTCGATGGCTTCAATTTCTTCGTTCATGGCTTTCCTCCACTTTTTCTTCTTTGGCCGCATCATCATAAGCAAGTGGTTCACAATCTGCAAGAAGACATATAAGATGAAGCTCTTCGGTAGCTTTGTAAATTTCAGACAATCTTTTCGATCTTGGCACTAGCGGTTCATCGACACTATTTAAAGAGGATGGTGTTGATGAACTTGAATAAGATGTTGGAGAAAAGGTGAAGGTTGATCTTTCAACTCCGTTTGATTGGAATCACCACGAACATTCGCTTCTTCTTTTGGATTTTCTTCCCACATTCCATTTTCATCGAACTTGACATCTCTACTTACATACACTTTCAAAGTGTTAGGGTCAAATAATCGATAGGCTTTGGATGATGAGTCATACCCGATAAAGATGAGCTTTTTGCTCTTGTCTTCAAGTTTCGATCTTTTTTTATCCGGGACATGAGCATAGGCAATGCTCCAAAAAATTCTCAAGTGCGAAACACTTGGTGTTCTCCTGGTCCATGCCTCTTGTAGAGTTACGCCTTCAAGTCCATATGTGGGACATCTATTTTGAAGATAGACGGCACACAAAACAGCTTCAGCCCAAAGTTCCTTGGACAAATTTTTGCTCTTCAACATGCTTCGAACCATATCAAGAATGGTTCTATTTTTCCGTTCAGCCACACCGTTTTGTTGAGGAGAATACGGGGCCGTCAAGAAACGCCGAATACCATGATTTTCACAAAATTTGTTGAATATGGCTGAGGTGAATTCTCCACCACGATCAGTCCTCAAAGCCTTGATAAAATAGCTGTTTTCCTTTTCAGCCAAGTTCTTGAATTGTTTGAAAGTATCAAACACTTCTGTCTTTTCTTTAAAAAAATACACCCAAGTTTTCCGAGTAAAATCATCAATAAAAGTAACAAAATATCGATGATTACCATATGAGTGAGGATTGATCGGGCCACACAAATCAGAATGAATTAACTCAAGCGGCTTCTTCGCTCAATAAGTCGCCTCTTTCGGAAAGCTAGTTCTGGAATGCTTGCCGATAACACACCCTTCACATAATTGATCGGGATGATCAATATATGGTAAGCCATAAACCATCTTCTTGCGAGAAAGCAAATTGAGTCCGCCAAAATTGAGATAGCCGAACCTCAAATGCCACAACCATGAAGGATCATCTACGCACGACTTTAGACATCGAGACATCTCACTCTTTATATTAAGAATAAACATCCTGTTCTTCGATATCTTCACATTTGCAATCAGTTTATTATTCCGATCTCTCAACATAAGATTAAGATCTCTCATATGAACAGTATAACCTTTCTCCAGAAGTTGTCCCAAACTCAATATATTGCTTGACATTTTTGGAACATAATAAACATTAGTAATAAACTGACGTGCACCATTCTTTAAGCGAATCAAAATTGTACCTTTCCCTTCAACAAGAATTTTAGAGTTATCACCGAATGAGACAGTCCCTTTAATTGTCTCATCTAACACGGCAAACATCTCCTTTCTCCCGCACATGTGATTGCTTGCGCCGGTATCCAAATACCACGTATCGCTTTGACCTTCTTCACATTCTTTGAATGCCAATAAGAGAACTTGATTAGCATCATTCACCAAGTTCGCCTTTTCGTCTGGTCTGCTACTTTCTTTGTTCTAGCAGTTAGAAGCATAATGGCCAAGTTTATTGCAATGATAACATCGGATTTTAGATTTATCATACCATTGGCTTGTCGAGTTCTTTCCTCTTCCACGAACACCTCTTTGGTACTGGTATCCTCCATCACTTCAAACAGGATCTCCTCTACTTCGTCCGCGACCTCTTCCTCGAAAGTGACCTCGGCCACGACCTCGATTACGATCTTGATTTGTCCCGCGATTTTGTACGGGATCTCTTCTTTGCTCCTTCTCATCTCGAATGGTCAATTGCGTTTGGAGAACTTCCTCCACCGGTTCAATCTTTTTCTTTCTAAACCTTTCTTCATGGGCTTGTAATGAACCCATAAGTTCATCGACCGTCATGGCATCCAAGTCTTTGGATTCTTCGATTGCAACCGCAATATGATCATACTTCTTGTCCAAGGACCGAAGTATTTTCTCAACAACACGAACATCGGAAACGTCTTCTCCATTTCTTTTCATCTGATTAACAATTGCCAAAATTCTCGTGAAATAATCAGCAATCGATTCAGATTCTTTCATATGAATTACCTCGAATTCGCCTCTCAAGGTTTGAAGGCGAATCTTCCGAACTTTTTGAACTCCTTGATGTGTGTTTTGAAGAATCTCCCATGCCTCTTTAGCGGTAGTGGTGTTCGAAACTTTTTCGAACATGGAATCATCTAACGCTTGATAGATGATCGACAGGGCATATTGATCTTTCGTTCAAGCCTTCTCCAAGGCATTCCTCTGGTTCTGATTCAACGTGGTTTCATCCTCTGGCTCATCATAGCCAGTGTTAATAAGTTTCCACACACCGTAGGCGCCGAGTAGAGCTTTCATTCTAACAGCCCAGTTACCATAATTTTCTTTGGTAAGACGAGGGTATTGAAGAGGAAGCTGATTGTTCGTTGAGGCCATGATCACGAATCGTAAGCTTTGATACCAATTTGTTGAGCGTCAGAGGTGTGGCAACAATATTGATTTGATGGAAGAAATTTTTGAAGGTGAAACAATCGCAATTCGCGTCTTTCTATTGCATGTCTCAATTACAAGGAAATAGACTATATATAGGCCATAGTTTGATTCGAAATAGGAAATCTCTTTCTAGGAAACCTATTCTAATTAGGAAACCTACTCCGATTAGGAAACCATTCAATTAGGAAACCTATTCAAAATAGGAAATCTAATTGACTTAGGAAACTTTCCTCTTTCGGGCTCAAACTATAATTAGCACCTAAAAACACGAAAAATCAAAATATGAAAATACGAAGAGACTCACAAAAAAAATAAGTATCAACAAATTTGGTTTAATTTCTAACAACCTCCACAGTTGAGCACTCACCGCACTCTTTTCTCCCATGTCTTGGTCTCGCCAGATCAGAGCTTACAATTCTCTGGTTCACGTGAGTTCCAACCCTGGTGATGTTGTGTCTTGTTGCCTCTGAATCTTTTTGCACTTGATTGTAGTTGGCCCTGGTGCTTGTTTCACGACCCGGTCGAGCCTTTATCTGCTCATCGGTCCGCATACCCTACACGTTCGACGAATGCCTGAACCAGTTTGCGTTTGTGTATAGGATGTTGGGTGTGTTGTTGTGGATCTTTATGTCGTCCATGCGCTGTATGCATTTGTTTTGTTTGAAATGTTTTGGGATATATACACTAGAAGTCCTAAAACTTGTCCTGAAAATGAAATTTGAGTCTTAAAACTTGCAAAAAGTACAATCGAGTTCTAAAACTTGTCAAGTAGGTTTAATCGAGTCCTAAAGTTAACACTGCCTAATTTACTAACGGAAAATGCTGACGTTTCTTATTTTATTATTTTTTGCAAGACATGTGGCGTCCACCAAGCGCCATGTTAGAAAAATATTTAAAAAACAAAAAAAATACACACTAAATTAGTTTTAAAAAAGCTAAAATTTAAATAAAAACAAAACAAACTCACTGTGAAGGATTGCTGCCATAGCCACCGGGAAGGGTTGGCGGAGGTCGCCTGGGTCTTCCCAATTGCCGGCCCCAAGCAAGGCCTTGGCAACCCTTGGCGAGGGCTTGGTGGCCTAGATTTGGGTGAGGGCGCTCGGCCGATCTCTGGCGAGGCCTAGCCAGCCCTAGCTGGCCCTCGCCTTGCTCAGATTTGGGTCAAGGGCCAAGCCCTCCCCCAGATCCGGGCCAGTATGCCCTCGTCGGGGGCCGCTAAGGTCACGCTTGGGGCCAACAAGGGTCGTTGGTGTTTAGAAAGGACCAAGCGACCTTCGTTGGCCCTTCTAGGCAGCTGTGGCGGCGGCCACCGGCGAGGGCTTGGCTAAGCCGTGGGTGAGTTTGTTTTGTTTTTATTTTTTAAAATTTTTTTAGCTTTTTTATTTTTTAATCTAATGTAGTTTGTATTTTTTTTAAATACTTTTTCTGACGTGGCGTTTGGTGGGCGCCACATCATTGCCATGTGTCTTAAAAAAACAATAAATGAGACACGTCAGTGTTTTCCATTTGTAAATTAGACAGTATTAATTTTAAGACTTGATTGAACCTATTTGACAATTTTTAGGAATTGATTGTATTTTTTGCAAGTTTTAAGACCAATTGCACTTTCATGAAAATTTTTAGAACTTTAAGTAAACTTTTCAGCCGTAGAGGGGAGGAAGTTTACCTCTCGAGGCTATAGTGACATTGCCTAGACAAATGGCTTGAAGGTTCGGCCGGATCAAAAGGTTCAATGGTTTGGACAAAGGTGTCATTGGCTCAATTAACTGGAGCGGGTATGCAAATTGAATTGAATTTCACTTGAGCCAAATCCAAATTAATTCGGACCGGGCTTTAAGGCTGGCCCGAATTTAGACCCAACTTAGACTGATAAGGTCCAAGTTAGACTGCCGAGTCAGACGGGATCCCTTGACCCGATCCGAAGTCCATTTTCCAAAATTTAAAAATGATAAAAAATTTAAATTTTCCAAAATTAAAAAATCAAAAATTAGGTTGGAAATGCCTTTTTCTTGTCTTTTAGTGCAATTACTACCCTTGCTTATTTGCACGTTGGTTGTTTTATGTGCCTATTGCATATCTTACTCGACTTTGCATGTGAACGCCTAGATGAATGTTAGGACTTCGATTCATGCCGTTCTACGGGCATATTAGGAGGGTAATTAGAGTTTAAATAGGGGTTGATGACGTTAGTCCACTGCCTTGTGAATGCAAGTGGGGGCTAATAATCATTAACTTTAATCAATAAATCCCTAGTTAATGAAGAGGGTGCTTGGGAAAATTGAAATGCATGTTTACATTCAAAGCCGATCTCGAGGCAATTAGTGATTGAATGAACTTTGTTGATCGTTTGCTTTGACTGATGGCATGTTTTGATTGATGATGAAAGCAAGGACGAGAACTAACATCCATGGTGGTCCAAGGTAGCTGTAGCTTAGGATAGTTAAGACTAGCTTGCCATAATTTTAGGTCTTAATTAGATTATACTCTAAACAATAAAAACCATATAGACTTAGAATCACTCTTTTAGGATAATGTTTAATTCGGCGTAGGTTAGTCTAATCATAGAATAAAATGAGTAGAATTAAGCTCACCATACTCTAAAACTTTTGGGATTTATCTTTAATGTCAAGCTTATGGAGGTTGTTGTCCTGGGACTTATAACAAAGTCATGCATATTTTTTGCCCGACTTGTATCAAGTTTTCTTTTCCGCATTTACTTTGAAGTCATTTCAATACTTGGGTTTTTACTTACTACATTGTCTTTCAATAAATTGGTTGTTTATTGCTTTCCTAGAATAGGGTAGGACTCTTTTAGACTTTCATGAAAATAACCCTACAAAATCATGTTGCATGATCACTTAGCGGTTTGATCTTTTAGGCTCATAACTGATAATCAAGATTTTATGACCACCTTAGATATACTCTTTCAAGTTAGTGGTACCGAAAGGGTGCTAATAGAAATGTTAGCGTAAACAAGTCCCCAAACTTAGAATCTCTAGTTGCGTAGGAATCATAATGAAATTTTCGCATTCCGATTGGGTGTGCTAGCTTAGCTTAACAATGGATAGTGGTGACTCCAAGAAAAATATATAGGTTGTTTAAGATTTTAAAAATGATCCTGTGTCATGTGAGGTATGGGCTTAGGAAGAGTCCTCGTTTGTGATCAATGGCCCGCTTGTGGTGTTATAAAGTGATAGTCTATCCGAGATCATTACTTGTACATACCATTCGAATCATCTCATAAACAATTATCTCTGAACCCATCCGAGAGGGCATGACCCTTGAAGAACAGGCCGCGACAATTGATTTCTTTGTTTTTTGAATTTTAGTCATGTTCATTTTTCCTTTTGGCATAAATTCTACTTTTGACTTATTTATCTATTGTAAATTTTGTGGCTCGCACATTTTCTGGTCTTAGTGGGGTTATGTCCTTTTTTTTCACTTTGAGTGATGAGTTAGGTGTTTTCGTTGTAAATTTTTGTTAAAGAAGCTATTGAGTGGTTGTGGTAAAGATATTATCAGTAAGTGCTCAAAGTTAGACAAATTAATACTTCATCCATGTCTTTCGTTCCATAAAGTCAAGATGTGGTACATTTTAGGTGAGAAATATTTCCTAGGTGGATCACGGGCAATTATATATCTCAATCTCATATCAGTTGAACGTGGTGGGTTCTATCCTAAAAACAAATGGTAGGTTGTACATCCACTCATGAGATTAGACTTTACATAACAATTGGTTCAATATCGGTTCTAATCAATTAATGGTTAATCCCCTACAAACAATTGGTACACTCGCATGGGAAGGATAATTACCGAATTAGTATCAAATCTATTATATGGATACCAATTCAAATTTAGATATTCCAATTTTACCAATGTAGTCTTTCCGGCAACTTGCTAACATGACGACCACTTATTGTTGGGCATCTTACATGGCACGCTAACATGGACAACTTTACTCTAAAAACGATGTATTATGTGAACTACCGTGTCAGTTATTTCCCACGGTAATTGGTTGGAAAAATTATATTGGAATTTTGTCCAAAAGTTTGAGACTACATTGTCAAAATTGGAAAGTTTATGACTAAGTTGACATTTGCACAATAGATTTAGTAGTGATAATCCCACATGGGAATAAGGAAAAGAATGGAATTTTGAGAGATGGACAGTTATGGATTACAGCTTAATATCTTCTGGACATTTGCTCTTTAAGCGTACTCATTTTGTTTGTCTCTTGGTTAATGGTAGCAATTCCAGATTCTAATCTCATACAGTCACAAACACATACTGATGCTATTGACAAATGGTTGCACATATGTAGGCAAAAGAAATAATACTACTGTGATAATCGTCGCCGTTGCCGTTGCTGTTGGCGTAGGCGTGGTGCTTCTCTTCCTTGCTCGTTTTATCAAGTGGAGGAAAGCAACCAAGACGTACGAAGTCGTCCAAGGATATCAAAGCGGTATGAAATATGTACCTGTGCCATATACTTGGATAGGATGATGAAACCGTATACGCAGAGCGCACTGTTGTACGCTTTTGGTGAAATGACCATCTCATGTTGTTTCGCTATGTAGGCCTAAGTGACATTACAAACGCCGAGTCCTTGCAGTATGATTTAGCCACCATAAAAGCCGCCACAGACAATTTCTCTCATCAAAATAAGTTGGGTGAGGGCGGATTCGGTGAAGTTTTCCTGGTATGGTTAGTCAGAAACTAGATTGGGAATCGCTTAAATATACTTGAAAGATATTTAGTGTGAAAAGATTAGGTAATTTTGAAAAGTTGTCATCAAGAGCTATTCATTTGTATTAGACATCAAAATGCTGACCTTCCAGGGTAGGCTTCCAAATGGACTACAAATAGCCATGAAGAGACTATCTCAAGGCTCAGGACAGGGTGCTGAAGAATTTAAGAACGAAGTCATACTGGTAGCGAAGCTTCAACATCGAAACCTTGTGCGGCTGCTTGGGTTCTGCTTGGAGGGTGAAGAAAAACTGCTTGTCTATGAGTTTGTGCCGAACAAAAGTCTCGACTACATTCTATTTGGTACGTTGTGTTTCAATATATTCCAAAGCTGTTGCTTTCCCTGTTGAGGGAGTATGTGATTAGCCCCATAATTATGTAGAAAGTTGGTTTGCATAAAATCTATTCAAGAGGATATATTAAGCGAAGATACCCGCATCTGAATGGTTTATACATGCAGATCCTAAAAAGAGCCGACAATTGGATTGGTCGAGACGTTACAAAATAGTACATGGAATTGCTCGAGGATTGCTTTATTTACATGGGGAATCTCAACTTCGGATCATTCATCGCGATCTAAAAGTGAGCAATATCTTGTTGGATGGCGAAATGAACCCAAAGATTGCAGATTTCGGCATGGCAAGGATTTTCGGAGTCGATCAAACACAGGCAAACACCAATAAAATTGTGGGGACTTAGTAAGTATTGTTATGCTTTGTTCTCTACATTTTATGCTTATATATACATATATCGCCGATGTATAACGGTTTGCAGTGGTTACATGGCACCCGAGTATGGAATGCATGGGCAGTTCTCCGTGAAGTCCGATGTCTATAGTTTCGGTGTCCTACTTCTTGAGCTCATTAGTGGTAAAAGGAATAGTTTCTTCTACCAAGCAGACGAAGGCGAAGTTCTCGCTAGCTATGTAAGTTGCACAAATTGATTATAACTAATAAGAATATTGCTAAACAAAGCAGACTCGACATACTGAAATATTTTCTTCAAATGAACTGTTTTTTAGGCTTGGAAAAATTGGAGAGACAATATGCCATTGGAAGTGTTAGATCCAGCTATTGGAGACTCTTATTCAAGGAATGAAGTTCTTAGATGCCTTCACATTGGTTTACTATGTGTTCAGGAAGATCCAGTGGATAGACCCACAATGGCAAACATAGTCCTTATGCTGAACAGCTACTCTGTTACTCTTGTACTGCCCCAACAACCGGCCTTTTTCCTCCAGAGCAGGACGGAGAGACAGATGAAACAGCTTGAATCAGACCAATCCACCAATAGGTCTATGCCATTGTCGACCAATGAAATGTCGGTCACCGAAATTTACCCCCGCTAAATGGTGATGTGAGTGGAAATCTTTCTTCATGATAGTCTCACAGAGACCTCGATCATAAGAACCTTGGCACTCCACTGAGATCATTAGTAAACAATGAGCAAACACCTTTGTCCCGTACATCTAAAGGTACAAAGTGTACTTTCTTTGAGGCGAATCGTGGTTTGACCCACTAGGCACGGTAGGCTGTTTACATTAAGATATATATGTGTGTGTGTGGTCTTATTGGATCATGGAATATAAGTTCTTCCTCGTCTGAAGAAATAATTAATTGAAACGACTAGAGTTTTATTAACTATCTTCTTTTACGATTCTTTTCATGATATATGAGGAGATATATCAGTTTGTACGTAATTCACACCGCTTTATTTTCTGTCACGTTTATTAGAAATCGAAGTCATAAACCTCACCTCCAGATACATTCCTTTGCATGATCTGCCTAGTTACTCGATTATAATGGTTGGTGGTTGCTTATGATGGAACGGCTCGCAACTTTACGTGGATCCTTCCGTCCATATATTTCCTCATGTGTACACAAGAATAAACATCTCTCTCTCTTCCCGATCTATACACGGCCACAAGTCCACCGATGCCGGAGCCACTTCAGCCAAACTCCATGACTGATTAGCTCTTTCACTGCCATCATTCGTATGTCTCTCTCAATCCGAGAACTTAGCCATGGCCTACAAGGAGCGGAGCTAGTAAACGAGGTTCCCTATGGATGGCAAGGGCTCAAATGATTCTAGCGCTGAGTAGCAAGACGGAATGATGGGGAGGGAGGGAGGGAGAGTGCAAGATATTAGGCCGATGATCGGACAAGTCTAAATTAGATGAACATGCATTAATGTTTTAACATCCTATGAAGGGTTGACAGACAAAATAATGTATGATTCCATGAACTCAGTTCACGGGAACCTATTTCAATTAATACAATTGGATTATATGAGTCTCACATAAAATCTCCTTAACGTCATCATTTGTCATTGAGATACATGAGTTACATATTTCTTGACTTTTGTTGGTCAAGTCGTCATTCAACAGGAGAATGCAACTCACACAATTGACCTCGTCAATGGTTCCCGTTCATCTTTTTCTCTTTCCCCACTTGAGTTTTGATGGCGTAACCAATAGAGAGTGAGCATAGATCATTTGAACGTCCAAAGTGCATGTGTTTGGCTTTCGTATTTATGACACATTCTAAGTCCCAAAGTTTTAACATGTGACAATTATCCTCCAAAGTTTTTCGATCGATCAATACAGCAACAACACAAAATCTTAAAAGCCCATGCCTCTTAAAAGCCCATGCCTCTCTCTCTCTCTCTCTCTCTCTCTCTCTCTCTCCACCTCCATCGTGACTCACACAGCCCTTGTTAGAATAGTATAAAATTGATGGTTGAAGATTTGAGCACGTTGGCTGTTGAGCTCAGATTTGGTTGTTAGTATTCTTCAAAGAATGCCTTGATTTATGGTGGGTGTCAGAAGAAAAAAGAAAATGAATTGGTGAAGCATGATTTATGGTAGACGCTTGAAGAAGATTAAAGACAAAAAAACCTACAAAATATTTAATGATGAAAAGCTTTTGCAGCATGAAGACAAAGAAAGCTAACAAAGCCCACTGAAGAGTTCTCCACGCGAATGCATTTATTGTGTCTTTTATCTGACTTTGTTTGTGTGCATTTATGGTTTTTTTTTTCATTTAATGTTTGTCAAGTTATGTACATCTCCAACCACTATAAAAGGTTGTGAACTTCAGATTTGTAGTTACACTGAAACGAAAAGCATTTGCATTTCAATAAGTTCTTCCTCCGGTCTTTATTTGTGACTTGTTCAAATTTCCAAAAATTGTCATTGTTCTTTTTGTATCCAACATTTGGTATTAGAGCTACAAATGACATCCACCAGTTCCATTTAATTGCAACTTCTAAAGTTGAACGGAAGAAATTTCAAAAACTGATTTGTCCAGATGAAGATTCTCTTCAAGTTGCAAAATTTGTGGAATCTAGTGGAAAAATAGCTACACCGAAGTGGCCGATGCCGAAGCATTTGAGGCCTTAAGAAAGGAGGAGAAAGTTCTTTGGTGGAGTACCTTAGAAAGATCAGAAAGCATTGTATGTGATCTTTCAAGCTGTAAAGGAAACGATATTTGAAAAATATCGAGTGTTGAGACCGAGAATGGAGTTTGGGATATTTTGCAAAAATCCTATAAAAGGGTAAGTGTATTGGAAGTCCAAAATTGGCCAAAAAGTTTTACTTTATAACTCTTTTCTTAAACTTTAGGGAAGTTACAGTCTTGATGGTTTGGTCCTTTCACAGTCACACATGTATTCCCATACGGAACAGTTGAAGTTGCACATGACACCAAATGCACATTTAAGCTAAATGGTCAACGTCTCAAGCCCTACTTTGAAGGTGGTTACAACAAGCAGAAAACCAGCATTGAACTTCGTCCTCCAGAATAGTAATATCTGAGATAGTTTAGCTGAAAACTATAAAGCATGAGCTTCTTGAGAGCAACCCAAGCATTTTCCAATATGTTTCTTCATTAATTTTTAAGTTCGTTTTAAAAAAATAGGATTAATTTTTCTTTGCTTTATCCAAGTTAAGTTTCATATTGAGGGATTACTTTTTGGGAGTTTAGTCATCAAGGCCATCTATGGACACATCCTACAACAAGGGGAATTTTATTATTTCTGTTTTTTTTTCTGCATTGAGGACAATGCTTCATTCAAGTTTGGAGGGGGAGACAAAATTTTCGCTAAATCTGAAAAAAAAAATTGTCATGATTGCATTCCTTCTTGTGAAATTTTGCGATTCTTAGGAAACTTTAAATTGTTTTTAAACTTGCAACATATGTGTGAGTTAATTTTGATTCTGATTATGTTGATCCACTTACTAAGCACTAAAAGTCGTTAATTTTTTAGTTGTGTGTACATCTAGAGAACAATAATGTGAAGTATGTGTTTTTCTTAGATCTCACACAAATCTTAGAATTTGTTTGATTGTCTCTTGAGGCGAAATCCTAAGCTACATTTAACTGAGTAAATGATTTAGGCCAGTTTTTGATCGATTGATCATTTCAAGCTAACCCTGTTTATTTATCCCTAGTCACCCCGTCGAGCCTTAATTCTTTTCTAATATTTCATTGACACCCACATATTTTTATCTTACCTTTTACCAAATTATATCATTGTCCCAAGGTTCATGAATATGTTGATTTTTAAGGATAAACGTTTATTTGAGTATAATAGCAATTTGGGAGGAAGGATAGAGCATGGAAATAATTTGATTGCTATGGTTGTTTGGGGTGTATCATTTCAAAAAAATAAAAAAAAAGAAAAAAAGAAATTGCTTTTAGGGTTCCTTATCCAGCTTTCAATTGAGTGAGCCTTTTGGATACTTAGTGGGCTGGAAATGTTTATGTTATGTTAGAAGGGACCTAGGGAGGAACTCCAACATAAAGCAATGAACAAAAAAAAAAGAACAAAGAAAGAATGATGATAAGTGGTGGTAGAAAGATTATCTTGACTGAGTGAAATTGGGGATAGTGGCATGGGCTCTAATTAGATCCTAGAAATCAAGGTGTTCATGGGTGATTTAAGCTTAAAGTTACCGTTAGCCCAACCTTACATTGCAGACTAAGGAAAGTCCTATTGATTTTTAGTTGGATGATTAGCTTACATTGGTGGAGAGAGAAATGAAAAGCAAATCTATGAGATTTGATCATAATTATAGAGAGTTTTTGAGAGGTTGCATACCAGTGTAAACTTATCTAGATTGCATATAATTCGAAAAGATGAAGACACACAAATTTGGATCACATAGTTAGAATTGATCTTAACTAACTGATCAATTTCGTTGTTTGGATAAAATTTGTGTTTTTCTTTGTCTTGTGATTTCGAGCAATTATGGAAGGATGTCATGTAGGGGGTTGTTAACTTAAGTATGTATTTATCTTGCTTTTGCTCAAGGACTAGCAAAATGTTAAGTTTAGGGGTTTGATAACTCTATTAAAATAGAGTTATTTGACCTCTTTTAGGCAACAATTAATCCAATATTTGCGAGAAAATATTTGGATTTCCTTCTATTTACTCAAATTTTCCTTGTTTATAAAGTACGATGAGATATGAAGAAAATAAGGAAAATATGGCAAAAAGAAGGACAGGAAATGAGAATTCTGTGATTTATTTCCTAATTTTATGCGAAAAATAAGCAATTGCCTTGTGTTAGGAGTCTTGGATGTTGTCCTATAAATATTATAACATTGAGAGCATAGGGGGACGACCAGTTTTTTTTTTTATCATTCTTTTTTTCATTGGTTTGAGAGTTTTTCAAGTATTTTCAAGAGAAAATAAAAAGTGGTGACATAATTCTTGTTCTTTGATTCAAGATATAGGGTTTAATTTATATTTTTGTTTCTTCTTCTATTATGTTCTAGTTTCTTTTTGTTAAGGCTACAATGTAACCTAACCATAATGATATGAATTTCATGCTTTTAATGTTCTGCAAGTAATTTCATTTACGTGAGTTATATATTATTGTGCTTGATGCCTTCAAGCGATTGTTCACCATTTGAATGATCTGATATGCATATTTAAGACTGAAAAGTGATAATATACAATTGCTCCTTATAATATATAACCATGAATTAAATGTGGATAGAAGTATACTATGTTATTTTTGTGGCTTTCGGTGAGAAGGTGGTCCAAAAGATTTATTATAAATCTGGGATATTCACAGATTTTAATGCTCTTATGTTAATTTAAATTCACATAGAGATATAGTGAATTAATAAACTGAGTATGTTTGTATAAGATAGTAAATAGACTAAAAAATTTCGGTGACACATGTTTGATATTGTTCCTGTATGCATAATAATATGAAATTCACATTTAGTGGTTACGGTGAAATTGGATGCTCTAACGTATTTATTTGATTGATTAACTGCATTTAGTTCCGAAATTTTGTTTCCAAGATTGTCAATTTTCATTTATCTCAATTTTATTTTGATATGTTAAATAAATTTTAGAATTATTTAATTTTTAATATTTAATTGGTTTATTAATCATCAATCTCTGTGAGACGATATTTTCTCATCACTATATTACTTGTTCGACACATTCATTTGTATTTAGAATTTTACGAACATGTATGCCCAATAACTTTCACATTGATTGATTTGATTGAATAATTGCACTTAAAATTATTTTCTAGAAACCGTCTCTTACAGTTATTCCTTAATTTTAGGAGTTGATTTTCAAAAATTCAAAACTGCCATTTTCTGGTTTTCTCCTTTATTTTTTTCGCGACTCTTGACATTTCTTCAACAAAAAATACAAACCATTCTCTCTTTCGATTCAAGATCAAAAGTTTTTCATCTTCAATCGTTCTAAAACCATATGGCACCCAAAATTGCTTCAAACTCTTTGAAAGCTCGTTGTTCTTCTCGAATTGCAAGCATGGGACCGCGTAATACAGAAGAAATCATTCACTTTGAGATTGGCGGCTCATCTAAAGGAGAATTTGAGAAGCAATCAACTCAGGCATCTGATAATCCTCAATCATCTGGAAAACCTGAATCTGTGCCTTCAAGAAGTCTCAGATTTAATGATTCAAAAGTTTGTGTGGAAAACCTATGGACTTCTTAAAAGGGGTAATGCTTCCGAAACCCTTATGAATCAATTTTTTAAGGAAAATGGGTTTAGATGTGAGGAAGATTTTCTCTTGGCTTTTACAACTGAGCCTCTTCAAGTTTTAGCTCTAGAAACTGTTGTTGAGAAAAGTAAGTTTAGTGCTTCTAGTAAAGAGAAGGAGAAGATGGGTCAATCAACTGTTTCTAGGTCTGCTCTAAAGGCAAAAATCCCTGTTTCTAGAGACGCTTCTAATGGGTTGGAAAGAGAGAAGATGATTATGAGAAATTGTGCAGCAGTTTCACAAGATCGGGTTTGGTATTGATGGAAAACCACAGGGAACGCTTTTCAGAAGCAAACAGGACAAAGAGCAGTGATCACAGAGCTGGTGATTTCTTGTTCCTTAATAATTCTGGCATTCCTGTTCAGCATCACTTTGCTGGACTTAAAATGAAAAACTTTTGTTCAACATCTTCTCCCAATTATCCTGATCTTACTACATATTTCTACTCAAATTTGTTTTTCTTATCTCCAAACTTATTGAAATCCAATATATTTGACAATGATTACGATCTAAATGTCTCCATACGTGCTGAAATTATTGGTGTTGAAAACTTTTGATTGTTACTCCCATCAATATTCGTCTGAAAAAGCTTATAAAGTACTGACTGGGAATCCTCATTTTTCTCGTGCTTCAAAATCTCACATTTCTTATTCCAGTTTGCCTTTGAAAAACATATTTACACACAAAATTATCATAAACTATCTTAGACCCTAGGCTTCTTCAAAGACTGATGTTTCTAGGTACGAAACTAAGCTCAGTTGGGCTATTATGAATGATGTTCTCTTCTTTCTTCAACACCCTAGCATTCTCCACATGTACAGGACTATTCTTAAGAGCAAAGGTCAACTACCTTATGGCTCCTTGGTTCCTAAAATCTTTGAACATTTAAAAATGGCAAAATGACACTATAAGTGCCATAAGTTGTGTACGGCGCTCACTTTAGTACCAAAAGTTTTCGCCGGCTCACTCAAGTGCCAAATTGGAGGAAAAACGATCACTTAAGTGTCAAAAGTTTTTTTGGATCACTTCAGTGCTAAATTTTTGAAAAACGATCACTTAAGTGCTAAAATTTTTGAAAAATGATCACTTAAGTGCCAACTCTGGCGAGTCACGTCAACTTCAAAAATTAATAAAAAAAATGCCACGTTGGATTTCCGGCGAAAAGTTGTGTACGGCACCGGAGTTGGCACTTAAGTGATCATTTTTCAAAAATTTTAGTACTTAAGTGATCGTTTTTCAAAAATTTTAGCACTGAAATGATCCAAAAAAAATTTGGCACAAAAGTGAGCTCTGTACATAACTTATGGCACTTGTAGTGTTCTTTTGCCATTTAAAAATCAACATTCCTTCGAAGATCAATACCAAATCTCTTCTTGTCATAATTGTTGGTGAAAGAATGATTACAAAAATGAGGTTCGGATATACTGAGGAAGGTTGGACAAACAACAAAGGACAGCTTGTAAAAGTTCAACTTACTCAGACTGAATTCATGGATGGTCTGGATAAGTCATCCAAGAAGAGAAAAGGTAAATCAGCTATCTCTGAAGCTCAATCTTCCAAAAGGCAATCAACTGTCAGGGCACTTATCTTAAGGTTGGAAGAAGAAGAAAAAACTGAAGAAAAAGAACCTGAAGAAGAAGAAGAAGCAGAAGAAGAAGAAAGTGACTCATAAAAGTTTTTTTGATATAGAGGTTGAGAAGGATGAAGAGGCTAAGGAGAAGGAAGGAGATGATGTTGACATCTAAATTTTACCTAGTCATTTAGGATTTAATTGCATAAAGAATTAAGGATTAATTTTTAACCCCTAAATAAAAATATTTTCATTAAATTGCATATCACATAGACACTAGGAGCATTGGCATTAATAGTAATGGAATTTATTAAATCATTAAAACAAAAAAAAGGGAAAAGAAAAAACTTTATTTAAAATATGCAGGGCGGGGGTCCCTTTTCTTTAGTTTTTTTTTCTTTTTCTTCTTTCGGCTTGAGGCCGACCCTTTTCCTTCTTTCCCTCATCTCTTTGTGCCAAGGCTCGGCCCTACCTCTTCCTTCTTGTCCCTCGAGCCGAGCTCTTTTCTTTTCTCCCCCTTCTTCCTTATCCTTCACGATTGCTGCAGAGAGCAAGGACAGGACGGAGGACGAACAGACAAGCAGGGGAGCAAAGACCGGCGTGATCTGCTGGTTGGGATCTGGCCAGCCACGGTAGTTGGCGGTGGCAGGGAGTTATGCGCACCTGCCGTGGCCATCAAAGAAATCGAGAGAGATAGAGACGAGGGAGGGAGAGTGAGATCGAGAGGGGGGGATTTGGGAAGTGGAGAGCAGAGAGAGAGGGCGAGAAAGCCTAGACTGAGAGTGTTCGCCAGTAAACACCGCGTCGATGCCTTCGTTGACGAGATGATCGTCTGACGTTTCCCCTTCCTTGAGCCAAAGTTACAGTAGGTTCCTCCTCCTTCCCCTGTTTCTGTTCCCCTATTTTGAGCATGCTGGTTGGAGCTCATGGTCATCCGGCCTGCGCGAGTTCCGGCTTGTGATGTCTTCAGGCTTTCCCTATATGTTGAGTGTCGAAAACCACGGCCGAGTTGAGCCTCAATCGAGTCAGAAATCCTTAGTTTCGTAGCGCACTCCCATTGTTTGACAATATACCTGAGCTAGATTTGAAAATTTTCCTCCAAGCTTGGGCCGTTTTTTTATGTTCGTCGGTCGCTGAGGAGATGGTGTTCGCGGGAGGTCACGGCTGATGTTTGAGGCCTTGGCGAGTGGCGAACGTGGCCAAAGGTGGAGGGTCCAACCACCGTTTGTTTTCTGACCGGGCGGAAGGACGTGACCGAACTAGACGTGGCCACTTGGTGGGTTGGACATGGCTGGAGAGTTGGTCGGCTAGACGAGGTGAAGGGTTGTTTGGTTCAGCGGCACTCGCCGTGGGTGAAGGGTGGGCTGCAGTGAGGGGTTGTGGCTTGAGCAAGTCGGGTCAACAGTCGGTCGAGGCGTCACGGCATTAGGGGCGACAGCGGATGGCCACGGCAGGTGGCTTAGGCTTGGGCAAGAGGTGTAGTGGCATCAGAGGAGCCGACATTAGCGTCGGCCGTTGTTGGCGCGACGAAAGCGAGGCGGCAGGCGTGGCGCCGAGCGGTGGCAGGAAGCTTGGGTAGTCGAAGCGTCGGGCGTAGAGGCTGGTGTAAGTCGGGTCGACGGCCGGTAACCGGGTCGGGCGTACGGGTCACGGGCACTAGGGTCGGCGGCCGCGAACTGGGTCTAGTGCGCGGGTCACAACCGGGTCGATGGTCTTGGCTCTAGGGTTTTGAAATTGATGCCCCGTTGCGCGTATAAAACTTTTGAAATTGAACGGACACTCGATTGATAATCATGGATTGGTCTTTAAATGATGTCTCCTCTTACAATGAAATCTTGACGAAATACCAACTTCCTGTGAGTAGGGTCCATGGGGCAAGTATCGTCACCTCGCTTTCATTATGAGAGTTGGCGTCACTGAAAGATCATTTTTTCATTCATGCACCAACATTCTTGTCCTTTCACAGGTTATGCGTGATGGCCACTTCTTGACATTCACTTGCTTGATCAGGCATAAAAAAAATGAATTTAAAATTAGGACGAGAATTGTGTTCATTACACTCTTCTATACAATAACTTCTTGTACTTTGTCCTTGTTATTATTCCTATTAGGAATCGTGTTTTGCGTTTGGGGTTTTGATTACGGACCCAATCGAATGCTTTTGTAAATCGGGCAACTCACATTTTTTAGTAATGAGGTTTGATTCCATAAGAATCATCTTTCTTTAAAAGTACTTACCTTCAATTTTTTTTTTTGAAAATGAGTTTCAAGAAAGACTTGCATAAAATTGTATCTCTTCACCTGGCCAATTTCTTTCACAGGTTGATTTGCAAAAGGACACTGTGAGATGGTAAATCTGTAATCGTTCCAATAAGAACTTCTTATACAACAACTGACTTGTTGATTCATTTTTGTCAAAATAGGTAAATGGGCTAAGAGTGAAGGTCGCCTGCAAACGAGTTGGAAACATGCCACCAAGTCCCTCAAAATAGGAAGTCTCCACTTGTGTACTCATTTGTACAAAAGATGATTTACGAGGCATGCGCAAATCAGAACAAAATGACGATATCAGATTATCAGCCACCTTGACAAAAAGGAAGATTCAAATAGAATAGCTGACTCTCAAACCGAGTAAGAGGGGCACCATTGTATACGAGTATAATGAAGATGGAATGAAGGATCACACGACGGACCCATTGGAGCACCAAGTGCCGAGACCTTTCAAGCAAAACACGAAGGAACACAAAAAGGATGTATTTTGTTCCTAATTTTAGTCAAAATCTTTCCAAACAAACGATACATTTCTTCCCTGATACATAGGAGATGCTTTATCGAGGGATATACTGAGGGCATGGAATGTCAGAGACGTCCAATTCAATGAAAATGGGTGTATTTCGTTCCCAAAGTTCATTCACTTTAGTATAGAAATGATACATCCTTTCCATTTTATCTAGGATGGATTTGAATGAAAGTCCTGACACAAGCATGGCAAAGCAACGTACATTAAAATTATCTGACTAAAACACGAAGTGCATGTGATCAAGAAGCCAACATCCCCACTAATGACGCACAGGAAAACATTTGATTCGGTGTGGAGCGTGATAAACTCCCCCCCATCCCCGCCAATGAAGCATTTGGGACAAAATTATCAGCTTCGTCATGAAAGGGTGTATACCATTCCTAAATTCAGTCCAATCGAGAATGAGAATAACATGTTTTATTTCCTTTTCGCAGATGATCAATGAGGCAAGTCACCCAAGGGGTAACCATTGTGCATGAAGTATAATAAAATGGAGTCCATCGGTTCAACACAAAATAAAGAAATGTGTTTGACCATAGCGACAACGCTTCTAGCTAAGAAAACATGACGAGGCTAAACCGTCCATTCCATTGTGACAAATGAAAGGTCGCGTCATGATGGGACAAAATAGTGCAGTCGAACCCACCCATCGGTGGCCGCGTTGGTTTGCGCTCAGTTCCTTTCACGAGAGGTCCTGGGTTCAAACTCGCCCATCGGTGATTTAAGTGGGGGGTCGTGGCGGTGGGATGCTGCGCTAGCCCCCCTCGAGGACTAGTCGGGCATCACCGCTGGTTTGAGCCCTAGCTCGCCGGCCGCGCAGACACCTCGGTTATCAAAAAAAAAAAATAGTGCAGTCGAAGAACCCCTCTCCATCAAACTAGGGATAGGCAAAAAACAATCGGGGGCACAGGTAGTCACGATGATCGAACTTGGAAAAGGAGAAAGACCCAAGCAAGGGACAATGAAAATCAAACAAGTGACTGCGAGAAGGCATGAAGGAGTATTGAACATATTGAAGTCTCTGGAAGAGAAAGCATTTGACTGGGGCGAGTGTCATCTAGCTAGGGCAGATTGCTTTAGCATAATCAAGCCTGTGGACAAATTCCTTCTCCTCCGACAAGTGGATGGATGCAAAAGAGACATATGCCTGATAAACAAATGCGGGGCAGATCGTGTTGTGGACGGTGCCTCCAAACACTTAAGAGGGAATATCAAGCAACCTTGAGGAAGGAGTTGCAAAGGAAAAGCTCAAGCGACAAGATGGAAGAAGGTTAACTTTGTATCGTTCCCAATTTATCCTTGATCATCTCATTTCTAACATGAGCCTATTTTACTTTCAGTATGGATTATCAACATCCAAGGAAGCTCAAAGGAGTTGTCAACTTAAACTCAAATAAAAGGAGACGTCAAGGGTAACGTTGTATCGTTCCCAATTCTCGTTCCTCAAAAAGTCAATCATTAATATGGTTTCTTTTTGTTGCTTTGCAGAGTTGCCTCATCGCCACGGTACAGGTAAGTATATCTTTCCTAAAAGCTCTTTTCGTAGAAGTAAAAACAAAACAAAAAATTCAAAAAGAAAAAACCTTTTAAAGTGAGAAGGTTCTTTATACTTTTGCAAGTTTGATTTCAAAAACAAAACAAGAAGAAGAAGAAGAAAAGATGATAAACTGAGGGGCATGTTAGACTCTGGTGTGGGGCAAAGGCAGAAATGCAGTGTTTATCAAGCTGAAAATCGGACTTCCAATCTCCTCGATCAATTGATATGTCATTTCCCTCCAAATAAGGGTAATCCATGGACAACTGCTTTTGAGATAATCCTCATATATCTAACACTTCTTGTAGGAACAATCAAATGAATAAATGCTCGAAGTCATGTTTAATGATTGACCGTTATGAGGTGACGAACTTCTTCGTGCATGAGAATGACAAGTATAAAAAACCCATGTCTTTTAAAAAGGGATTTGCAGGATGATTTTATATGTTTCAGTCACTGATTCCATTGAAGATCATCATAATAGACAATTTAATGAATGGTACGGAAATACTTGAATATGCTAAATGAGACGTGTCAGAATGATGAAGGGCAAGTCATGTTCCATAGACTGTCCCATACACGAATCCTCAATGAGGCAAGTGGAAAATTCCATGTTCACAAAGTAAAGGGTTATCTCTTAAAAGGTACAGCAGCTGAAATGATGAGGGGCATTTTATTCCTCTATCCCAAACATTACAGGTTATCCTTTGCTTAACCATTTTGAGCTCAAACACTTGTGAAGTTTTCTTTTCATATTATCCCTATCAAGAACCACCTCACACTGGAGCAAACTGAAGGTAAGTCGGCATCACGAGATGAGGAAACAAGTAGAAATTTTCTTACTCCCAGTTGCATCAATTTTTGGGTGTCTTTATTATAGACGAACTCGTACGGGAATTCAAGTGCCCTAGGATGACGAAAAGCATTTTGTTCTCTATCTTACACACTTATATCCATTACATAGCCCAATTAAGCCTGTAATTTCGCTTCGTACGAACCTAGTTGGTGATTATCTCCCACACTCAGGCAAGGCGAAGGTTACCGCTATTCAAACATTATGGTCCGAAGTGCCGACCGAAGATGAAGACCTCGAGATTCCAATAGCATTGTATTGTTTAAACTTGTCTAGGTCAATCCATAAGTCGAGTAAAATAATAAACAAATGAAAATTGGGGACATGAAAAAACAGTGTGCCTGGTAAAAGCAAGACCAATATCCATAGATATAAATGTTGCAAAAAAGAAAAACAAAAGACAGAAAGAAAAAATGATGAACTAGGAGACATGACAAGTAGTGTGCCTAGTAAAAGTAAGGCTGATGCCCATTTATTAAAGAGGAAATAAAAGCGTTGAGATGATATGTGTCGAAATCACAAAATCATCCCTGGTAAAGGAGTAGTCGTCCTTTAAAGTCTCAAGGAGTCAGGTATCAAACTCTTAAGATTAATGGAGCATACATGAAGACGATCCTCGATGATGAGGAAGAAAACCGGTGACAATGCCAAAATGATCACCAACTCTCACCCTTATACACATAATTGAGCCTATGATCCTTTCGTTTCTGATCCCATGAACCTAGCCTACGTTACATCTCTCGTAAAGTCTTTTCGAATTAGGGTACTTGAGTCAACGTAGGAACTCATATGTTTATAAGCATCACTCAAAGAAGTGCGAGCAAGATTATTTCTATCTCATTTCACAGGGTTATTGACTTGTAAACCCAAAAATGATCGCGGAGTATTTATTTTATAGCTTCAACTTGGACAGTCTCATTTATTAAGTCATTGACCAAGCCTACATTACGGTCCTGACGAAGATCTCTCAGATTGGTAAGGTTGTACCGTTTGCGAGAACACTCGGACCTTTGTCGACATGATGGTAGTTAGACGAAGTGCTCCTTACAAAATAGCCATTCTAGATGAGAGTGAGAGAAAGCCCCTTCTAACTGAAGGTCTCTCATTTAGCATTTTTTTAGAAATCCACTTTACAAATAAAAATTGTCTTGATTGATGATCCTCACCGGTGAATATTTGGTGATGAAAACGTGACCAAATTATCATGCATAAGCTTCAATTGAGATGTTTAAAACTTCAATGAACTTTAAAATGCATGTTCTGGAATAACACAGGTTGTCTATCTCCTCGATACCTGCTCTAATTGTCCCTGACAAATAATATGTCCTTGAAGACCAAAGGGTGTTCGTTGACCTGGTGAGCTTTTGCAGCGTGGAGTTTCTTTTATTTTTCTTGCGAACATCAGGTAAGTATTTTTACCCTCTTTAGTAAAAGAGAAGGGAGGCCTTCACAGGAATGTCCCTGAGCCATGCTCCATATGTTAAGTGCTTTGTGAGAAACTTAGGCATTTTAAGTTATAGATAAGAAATCTTAGGCATTTTTAAAGTCCTTTGTGAGAAACTTAAGCACCTCAAGTCCTTCATGAGAAACTTAGGCACATTCATCAAATCCTCTAGTGAGAAACCCCAGGTACCCATTAATAGAGTCTTTTCAAGCCCTGCTAGCGAGGACTCACAAGGCAATCCATTAAATCCTCTAGTGTGGAACCCTAGGAGCTCGTTCATTAAGTCTTTTCAAGTCTTGCTGGCGAGGACCCACTAGACGATCCATCAAATACTTGGGCAAGGAACCCCATGTGCTCATTCATCAAGTCTTTTCAAGCTCTACTGGCAAGGACCCACCAGGTGATCCATCAAATCCTCGGGTGAGGACCCCTAGGTGCTCATTATTTGAGTTTTTTCAAGGCTAGCTAGCAAAAAGGCTTTAGGCAATCCAATCCGACTTGCGGGTATGTAAACCCAAGCACACTTTCACACATTTCCAAAGAATTGTGGTCCAACCTTAAACCATACTTTCCAAAGGTTTGTGGTCCAACCTTAAACCATACTTTCCAACACACTTCAAAAGATTTATGGTCTAACCTTAAACCACACTTTCCAAAGGTTTGTGGTCTGGTCCAATCTTAAATTGCACTTTCCAAAGGTTTGTGGTCCAACCTTAAACCACACTTCAAAAGATTTGTGGTCCAACCTTAAATCGCACTTTTGGTCTAACCTTAAACCTTCAAAAGGTTTGTGGACCAATCTTAAACCACACTTTTGGTCTCACCTTAAACCAGTCCAATCTTAAATCACACTTTTCAAAGGTTTGTGGTAACCACACTTTCTAAAGGTTTGTGGTCCAACATTAAACCACACTTCAAAGGGTTCGTGGTCCATCCTTAAACTACACTTTCAAAAGGTTCGTGGATTTGTCCTTAAACCATATTTTTAAAAAGTTCATGGTCCATACTTAAACCACACTTGCAAAGGGCTCGTGGGTTTGTTCTTAAACCATGTTTTCAAAAGGTTCGTGGCCCATCCTTAAATCATACTTTCAAAGGGTTCGTGGGTTTGTCCTTAAACCATGTTTTCAAAAGGTTCTCGGGTTTATCCGTAAGTCACACTTTCAAGTAGCTATTCCAAAGCAAATTGCAGGTTCATAGCCATTGAGATCGCGGCTTATAGCTTTGAATACAATGATTTTAATAGTCTTTCCAAATGTACGCAAGTTAGCAGCTCTGGAGCTACCCTTCGCAATGATCGCAGCTTGTAGCCTCGGATGACTTTTTTCAAGTGGACCCATCAAGTGTAGTGGTCTCTTCATAGTCTTTTTGCGAGTATACGCGGGTTAGTAGTTTCGGGACCTCCGCAAGTGATCGCAGCCTGTAGCCTTAGAAAACTATCCCTTTAGTCAAGACCATTCTTACATGATAAGGCCGTCTCTTAGGTCACGACCATTTCTACACGGCAAGACCCCTTCTTCGGTTGAGCACCATTATCATTTGGTAAGACTTTTACTCGAATCGTTTTGTTTTTTTTACTTACATCTGTCGCAATTGCACCATCCCACGCCTTTTGCCAACAAAATTTAGGAGTCTCCTATCTTTGAAAGGAACCTCTTCGAGCTCTCATTCAAAGAGGGGCAGTTATTGACACCTAAATTTTGTCTAGTCATTTAGGATTTAATTGCATAGAAAATTAGGGATTAATTTTTAACTCCTAAACAAAAATATTTTCATTAAATTGTATAGCATATAGACACTAAGAGCATTTGCATTAATAGTAATAGAATTTATTAAATCATTAAAAGAAAAAAAAAGGTAAAAGAAAAAGCTTTATTTAAAATATGCAGGGCCAAGGTCCCTTTTCTTTAGTTCTTTTTTCTTTTTCTTCTTTCGGCTTGAGCCCGACCCTTTTCCTTCTTTCCCTCCTCTCTTTGCACTTGGGCTCGGCCCAGCCTCTTCCTTCTTGTCTATCGGGCCTAGCCCTTTTCTTTTCTCCCCTTTCTTCCTAGTCCTTCACGATCGCTGCAGAGAGCAAGGACAGGACAGAGGACGAACAGACAAGCGAGGGAGTAGAGACCGACATGATCCGTAGGTTGGAATTCGGCCGGCCACGATAGTTGGCAATGGTAGGGAGCCATATGCACCTATCGTGGCCATCAAAGAGGTCGAGAGAGACAGAGATGGGGGAGGGAGAGTGAGACCAAGAGGGGGGAATTTGGGAAGTGAAGAGCACAGAGAGAGGGTGAGGGAGCTGAGACCAAGAGTGTTCCGCCAGAAAACACCGTGCCGGAGCCTTCGTCGATGAGACGATCGTCTGACGTTTCCCCTTCCTTGAGCCAAAGTTACGACAGGTTCCTCCTCCTTCCCCTGTTTCGAGCACACTGGCCGGAGCTCGTGGTCGTCCTGCCTGTGCGAGTTCTGGCCCATGACATCCTCAGGCTTTCCCTATATGTTGAGTGTCGAAATCCACGGTCGAGTTGAGCCTCGATCGAGTTAGAAATCCTTAGTTTTCGTAGCGCACTCCCACTGTTTGACAATATACCTGAGCTAGATCTAAAAATTTTCCTCCAAGCTTGGGCCGTTTTTTTATGTTCATCGGTTGCTAAGGAGATGGTGTTCGCGGGAGGTCACGGTCGATGTTTGAGGCCTTGGCGAGTGGCGGACGTTGTGACATCCCAAAAATTTGTCCGTTTGGGATTTATAAAATACTGAGTTTTATAAATGTACTCGCAGTTAATTCTCGTCCGGAACTGATCATTTCTAGGAATACTAACCATTGGGGGAAGGCTAAATTAGGGAACTAAATTCGTAAGACTAATAGAAAATTCGATCGTGATTTATTTTCGACCATGAAATCGCCAAGGTGATATTTTGAGCCACTGTTGGCCGATCCAAGGATAGTCAGGGGTCAGTTCGTCACTGTCATAGTAGTGGGTAGCGAGTGATTCCGCCGGGCCACGAAACGAATTGACGAATGATCCTGAACCTATACCGAACGATCGTACCCCTCGGATCTAGCGATTGATCCTCGCGATTTTAATGACAACCGAAATCGTCACGAGCCGAACGGACTTGCACGTGACTCGATATATTATCAGTCACGAGTCGAATATGCGAATTTCCCCGACAAGCCGCCCGATAGTTTGAGAAACGCTCGAGTTGCGTTTAATAAAATTTGATTATTTAATTTAGCCCAAATCGGATATCGGAAAATTTGGAAGTCACAACGGGACGTTAGGACGACGTTGCAGATGTAACTTGTAATTTTGGATGCACCCGAATCCTTCAGAAAAATTCGATTTCGATGAGAAACGAAGAAACTGACCATTTTACACCTAAGGATTAACAAAGGGCATGTTTTATGGGCAAAGGGCATTTTGGTAATTTTGCCCTAACTTTTTGATTGGACAATTTTGCCCTTGAACTTTTTGAGAAATTACAAGTATACCCTTGGATATTTTTGGTAAGATTCGATCTGGGCCGTTGATTTCAAGATTGGATCGAATCTGGACCGTTGGATTAAAAAGATTAGACAAGGGCATTTTGGTAAATTGCCAATTTGGTAAAAAAGGGCACTATTTAGGTCCAAGACCCTTCTCTCTCTTCCATTTCTCTCCCTCTCTCCCCCGTGAAACCCCCCACCGTGAGCCCGCTTCGGCCGCCTCTCCCTCCTGCCGTCGCCACCGCGCCATCACCGCCGCCGGTCACGCCCACCGGATCGCCGCCGCACCACCGCCGAGCCTCATGCTCCCCATCCCGCCGTTCGCTCTCTCCCTCTCGGTCTTTCTCTCTTGGCCGTGAGCCCCCGGCCACCGCCCAAGTCGCGCCGTCGCCGCCCAAGCCGATCGTCGCCCGCCGGGAGCCGTACACTATCGCCGCCGTTCCCGATTAAGTGCCGCCGCTTTCCGTTCTAGCCGCGATAGTCTAGAATGCGGGTAAGTCACGCTCTAAACCTAACTTAGGACTTCGGGTATCGACGGATGATTTTTGGGTGAAATCGGGTTTAGATTATGTGCGAAATGTTATGATTCGGGAGTGAAATCAATTGGCGGGCCTAAGATTGAATTTCGGAAAAATTTTATTGGAAATTTGAGGACAACGGTGGGCTGTGGATGACTGTTCATGGGGCTGTGATGAGCCGATCGAGACACAAATTGAATTTTTAGAACCGGTATTTAATGGCGAGAAAGTCTCGTGAAGGATTGGATTCGATTTGACGTTGTTTGGTGGGAGAAAAATAGCAATTTCCGTGTTTTTCGTGCGTTGGAATTATGACTGGGTGTGGTGTTGAAATTGAGTGTGTGATTGTGTAATTGGTTGACTTAATTATGTTTGTTGGGTGCACGCTTGGGCCAGATTATTTTAATTATTAAAATTGGCCGTGTCGACTGCTGGGTGAGCATGGTTTGTGAATAATTGTTGCGTGCACGGGTCACGTGTGATTGGCCAGTTAAGTGGCAAATGATTGTTGCGTGTGTGAAAGAACGAGAAATAGTGTGTGGTATGGTATGTGAGATCGTGGGAATTATGCCGTCCTGAGGCGTATACTTTAACGCGGGACGATGCCCGGTATTACCGGAAGACTGCCAGCCTGAGGCGTGTACTTCAACGCGGGTTGCGCAATAGGTGGTAGATGTTGAGCCTGAGGCGTGTACGTTTACGCGGGCAAGAAACATGGCCTGAGGCGTGTACTGTAACGCGGGCCTGGAGTGTTGTGATGAGATAGTCGCAGTGGACCTGAGGCGTGTACTGTAACGCGGGTCACTGGCGAGTGGTACGAAAAGGAATGTGATGTGGCAAACGGAAACGCGCGAGAATGAGAATTAATCATGCATGTGATTGCTTATAATGTGATTACGACTAACGTGCAGGGTGCAAGCAGGATAAGCCCAGGTAAACTAATTGATGTGCCTGTTATGTGATGGTTTGGCGTTTGTGTGTGATTGGTGCTTGTATAGTTGTCTGGAGGTACGTGATAGCTTAGGTGGGGTTTATGGGTGAACTTACTGAGAAATGTTCTCACGGTTGTTTCAACCAACAATTTCAGAACCCCGACAGGACTCATGAATCCTCCGCCACCGCCACCAATACGTTTTGGGGTACCGGTGCACACCGAGAACGATGTTGCAGAATTCCCTATGCCAGATAACGTAACCTGGATTAGGTATACTACGACCGTATTTGTAGAGGTAGGACTACCTTTGTGGGAAACCCATGTATATACGGCCTGGTTCTTCCGGGATGCTGACAGGGATGAGTTCGGGCCCGTTAGGGGTTTTGATGTCCCGTTTGATTTAGTAGGGGACTGGGACCCGTCCATCATACCCCCGATAGACGGTGAGTTGACTAGTGCGGAAACTAGTCTAGCCCAGTCGGGTATGCATCCGGCGCCGGCAGCACAAGTATCATCAGGGGCTGAACATGAACCCGAACCCGAAGTATCTCAGGCTGAGGACGACCCGATGGACATAAACTTGGAACCGATCCCCGAGGAAGAACCAGAGGAAGCGGAGCCCGAAGTAAAACCCGAGGTAGAGCCTAATGATGAGTCTGAGGAGTCGGAAGAGCCTGTAGGAGACCCGGAATATATACTCCCGTTCGAACAGTATATGGATCCCAATTTTGTGCCCGAGTACAACTTCTTTGATTTTCTGGCTGAGGAGTATCAGAATGCAGTTCCAGCTGTGTCGCGACCTAAAATTTCTCTCAGGCTAATGGATTGTTAAGACTAAGCCTAACTCGAGCCCTCCCAAGCCCTACCAATTCGCAACTTAGGGTTTAAATTTTTAACATGCAAAAATTTTCATGCTTGGAGTCGCCACTAATCTATTTGTGGTAGGTCGATTAGAAACCTAAATAAAACATAGGGAGATATGTTTTATTCCTACGAATAAGAGATTCTAAGCTCGGGGACTTGGTTACGCTAGATCTAGTCTACCGCCCTTTCGGTACCTTTTCTTTTCAAAAAAAAAAAATGTTTTGGCAGGCAGTTTGGATTCATTTTAACTTAGTCACTAGCATGTGAGGTGATCATGCGGGTGCGTAAACCACCAATTTAACACCCAGAAAGCATCAAATAAATTGCAAGTTTGGAAGAATTACTTACCTGGAAGCAACGTAAGCATCTGCATTGTTAGCTAGAAAATCACATTGACACCCTAATATGATTTCTAATTAACAAGCAATTCACTCAATTTCTTTTTTGGATTTTCACTTATTTAAATGAAATCTAGCCTATATGCAATGACATGCGAAAATGACATGCGATTAATGCAACCTAGCATGCAAACTATATGTCGTGCGATGACGTGACCTATTTCTAATGACAAGACGAATGATTATTTTTGGTATTTTCTCAATTTAAATTCGGAATAATAAAAATGCATAAATTAACATGCAAACTATGATGACTTAATCTACCCTAGCATGATTTCTTTTTAGGATTTTTGTTAAAATTCGAAATAATAAAATAACCTGAATAATCTATTAAGATTAGAATATTACTTAATTTAAACTAGGAAATAGATCATCTCAAGTCCTAATTTAAATTAAATAACTACTCTATCTTCTAGATATATTTAGGATTCCTAGACATGCAAAAACTCTAATTCAAATCTAATTAATATTTTTTTGAATTTTCTGTTTATTTGAAAAAGGAAAGCAATTAAATAAACAAGGATAGCAACCACATTCAAAACATCCACGCGATCCGCCATATTTGTTTCAAACTCGGATTAGGCACAAAAATCAAACTATCGGTCATATCTATAGGGTTATAGATATCGACAGAAAGCCGATTATTCAAATTTGGAAAGCGGATAAAAATCATTATCGTACCCAAATGGTTATGGATAGGATAATAATTTTCCGTATCGCCGCGTATCGAACCTTAGGGATAAGGTCGGATAGTCGTCCAGATACGTTGCTAAATTAGGAAGTTTTCCTAATTTTGAATATTTAAAAATATTGTGGATATATCGAACATTATCCTAAGATATCTAAATATCCACATGATATTCACGAAATATTCAAACACCCATATTAGGAAATTAAATATTCTGAAAATATCGGATAATGTTGAATTACCTAATTTGCAGATAACTTCCAAATTCGAATTGTGGATCGGGATCGGACTCGGACGACGGGCGACGCGGCGTCGGCGCGGCGGCTCACGGTGGCGTCCGGCGATGGGCGCGGTGGAGCGCGCGGTGGTGGCGACGATGGCGCTCGCGGTGGTGCTCGGCACGGTAGGGCGGCTCACGGTGGTGGGCCGGCTGTGTGTGGCTCGTCTAGGCTCCGAGCTCACGAATGAAGCGGCAACGGTGGCTGTGCTTGATGATGGGACTACTCACGATGTGGGGTGTTTGACTGTGGATCACAAGCAACTCGTCAACGTCGCGGCTAGAGATGCCCCCCGGTGGATGACTTACGGCCGATGGAGGCGTGATGGTTCACAAACGGTAGCGCGATATTCTATTGTCTGTTCTTCACCCCAATGTCTATAGTTGCCACACGTCCAAACTCTTCACGATCTCCTTGCCCACTGTCCTTATGCTTGCATGAAATACAATCACAAAGCCCACAATGTTATTATCAAATCTGGACAACACTCGAGAAGAAGACAAATCCAACCTCTCGATGTGCTTGTTCGCAGACAGAGAAGCAGCAGATCGCGGATCGTTGGTGATGCAGGAGCTGCTCACATGATTGATGCAAGAGGAAACCACGGTCTGTCGGGGCAGCAGCCCGTCAGCGTCTCGGTTGAGTGGGGGGCTCGTCTGGGCTTGGTCACACGGCAGTAAGCCTCAATTGGGACGAACAGCGTGTGTCGTGGGGGTCAGCACAGCAAAGCAGCGTCGGCGTCAAGGCTAGGCGAGCCGAAGCTAAGAGGAGCTCGGCTGCGGGCACTCCTCCTCTCTTTTCTCTCTTCTCTCTTTTTCTCTTAAAATTCTCTCGTGTCTCTCTAAAAATCCGATCTGAAAAATTATGAGAGCCCCCCTTTGATTATGATGCATAACGATATATTTATATCGCAACCCTAGGTTAATTAACCAGGCTTCCTAGTCCTAATGGGCTTAGAATTAGGCTTAGATTTTAATTTAATTTAAATGGGCTGAATTAAATAAGGATAATGGGCTGAATTAAGCTCAAATTAAAACAACCGAGCCCGTTTGACTTGTAATTCCCGGTCCTTGCATTCCAAGCGAGCCGAGTCCCATTCGATGAAATTTAAGCTCGTTCGTCACCGCCGGTCCGATGCAAAATGCAATTAATCTAAAATGAATTTAAACTACATGTTATGCAACCTAAATATTTTTGTTTAGGGGTTAAAAATTTAATCCCTAATTTTCTATACAAATTACGACTAAATGGTCGCTAAAATTTAGGTGTCAACAAGCTGAATCGGGCGACATCAATCACTCGATTGAGATCGGGGCAGAGTCAGAGCCCTCAGAGGAGCAGACTGCTCAGGAGAGTTCGGAGTCAGAAAATGAGGAGTCGGACTCAGAATGGACGCCAAGTAAGGGGGCGTAAGGGCTAGTACAGGGGTAGAGAATAGTGTTTTGGATGAGTACCATTTTTGGAGTTAAAATACCAGGTCATCGAACTCTTTCTGTATATCGATGGTTTTTAAGGAAGTGCGCAAGTGCTTATGGTGGTTGTAATCTGTAAATATTTTCTAAGTGGGTAATCAAAAGAAATATGTATATTCTCCCTGAATATTCTCCTCAGTTTAATTGTCTGGGTTAATTATGGATTCCGCCGTGCGTTAAATCTCTGATGATCGTATTTGAGGTCGGCGATAATTCCTGGGATGTCGCAAAATCAGCCAGTGGCGGATGTCGCGAGCTCGATAAGGTTCGGGGCGTGACAGACGTGGCCGGATGTGGAGGGTCCAACCACCATTTGTTTTCCCAGCCGGGCGGAAGGACGTAACCAAACTAGACGCGGTCTCTTGGTGGGCAGGACGCGGTTGGAGAGGTGGCCGGCTAGACGAGGCGCCGAGTTGTCCGGTTCAACGGTGCTTGCCGTGAGCGAATGGGGGGCTGCGACGAGGGGTTGTGGCATGAGCAAGTCAGGAAACAGTGGGCAGCCGAGGCATCGTAACATTGGGGGCAATGGCGGATGGCCGCGACAGGCGGCTCAGGCTTGGGTAAGAGGCGTAACGGCATTAGAGGAGTCGGCATTAGAGTTGGCCGCAGTAGGCCCAGCGAAGTTGAGGCGGTAGGCGCGGCATCGAGCGGTGGAAGGAGGCTCGGGCAACCGAAGCGTTGGGCATGGAGGCTGGTGCAAGTTAGTCGACGGCCGATAACTGGGTAGGGTTTTGGCTCTAGGGTTTTGTTTGGTATTTGAGTTGGGTTTAGGGTTATTAGGTTTTATTTGGCTTTGGGCTTTTAGCTTAGGATTAGAATAGGCCTTTTAGATTTTGGGCCATTTCGTGGGTGGGCCGATTGGGTAAATTGGGTTGAAGTGTTATTTAAGTTTTTATTCCTAGTGAGCTAGGCAAAGTGTTTTTATTTAATTGTTTTAGGGTGTTCCGAATTGGGCTTTCGTGGAGCTCACCTCGCGGTGGACTCGGGCCAACGCGCCAGGGTCGGCTTTGACCTGGGTCGGATGTGGAGATCCGACCCGGGTCTGTTTTATATTATTATAATATTAAAAAAATTTAATTAAAAATTCTAAAAAACATCGAAAATAAAAAATGGTATTTGAGCTTTGGAATTGATTTTTCTTGCCCTTTTTTTCTGTGATTAGTGCCACATTTGATTGCACGTTGTTTGATTCACACGTTTTAAATTGCGTGTTTATTTAACCTTGTGTGTGGTTAATTAGGCATGTTAGGTTTCCATATTGATTGTTACTTCCCTTAGCCTGATTAGGGATGGAATTTTGAGACTCCCAATTAGTGTGAACACGTTAGGTGGTGATTGAACAAGGTTAGGTACCGAAAGGGTACGAGTTGGTCAATTAGTGTAATCAAGTCTCCGTACCCATTAAATATCTAGTTCGTAGAAGTAAAGCATTTCTCCCATGCTTTACTTGGGTGTCTAATCGACCCACCAAAAAATGGATTAGTGGCGACTCCTAGTCGAATTTAATTTGTATGTTAACAACTTAAACCCAAGTCGCGAATTGATATGGGCTTGGGAGAGCCCGAGCTAGGTTTAACTTAGGAATCCATTAGCCAAACCCCCTAGGTGGCGAGTTTGGTTTAGAGAGGTCGCGACAGATGAGAATTTGGAAGTTGATTATTAAGAATAACTTGACCAAGAAGAAGAACGGAGAAGGTATGAGAATGAAATGCTTGATGAACTATGAACAGGGCTTTTGGATAAAAGGGAAGAGGCAACACCAGTGGAATGGGAATTGCTCCAACAAACTCTCAGGCTGCTACCCAGGAAAGCAAATCTTCAGTTGCTAAATGTGATGATTTTAAAAAGACGATGGAAAATTTTCCTCAGGGTGCTTATATTGTGAGGGAGGTTCAAACAAAATAGAGTTTCAGACCTGCTGACATTCAGACTCTACAGGCTCAAAAGACTCAAGCCCCTGTCGGTGACACTCCAAATGATCAAACCCTTGCCATCATATTTCAGCTACTCAATAATATTAAGGGAAAACAGAATGCAATGGAGAAAGACATAGAGTAAGCAACGGCGAAAAATCAGATGCAGCATGTCAATCATCAAGCAGAACAACATTTGACAGCAATTGACAAGGCTTTTGATCGATGCATGACCAAAATGGAGGACAACCTGAAGAAACTGGAATATTTTCAGCTTGTGTGCATACCATTTAACATCGTGTCATCTGTTGACACCACTGTTCAAACCCCTGATCCAAACCGACCTTCACCCTCCAAATGATTTTCTTTTAAGTTCTAATGTGTTATTAAGTTTTTGAATTTTTTTTTAATTATTCAAACTTTGACTTTCTTTGGATAATTTATTTGGTTATGTTTGTCATATAATATGGTTTATTACTTTTTTTTTGCTAACAAAAAGGGTGAGAATATTATACTTACCAAAAAAAAAAGGGTGAGAATATTATACAGGGAATATATTGAAGAAATACAGTATTATACTGCAGGTTATACCTATACTGCAAATGCATGGACATCATATCCAAAAATCTGAAGTAATTATCTTCCTTATCAGAGCTTTAATGTTATCATATTTATCTATTTTGATCACATTTTAAATTTATCACCATAAAAAGGGAGAAATTGTTGAGAAAACCTCCTAATGATTTTTGAAGTTGACAAAACTATCAATGTGTTGGTTTTAAGTTAGATAAGTGTCTTGAAGTTTTTGGGGATACAGCAAATGATTTTCTATGAGACTTGGTTCAGACTCAAATCTAAGTTTGTCTGGATATTAAATGGACTATTACTTTGCGGATGTTATTGAAGATATTGTTTGAACATCATCAAGCAACAAATGGATATCGAAATAATTATGCATGGATATCTCCAAATGTATTCAGACTACAAACTGAGTTTCTTCAACATGAGAAAGCTGCTAAGACTTTACATTGAATAAATACTTCATATTCTGGATGCTACTTATGATCCTATTCAGACACAAATTCAAGACCCACAACAGTTAGTAATCTGATTTGGATTTCCTTCTTAAGAAAATTTGATTGACTCTTATCCTTAAAGGTTGTTTCGGAATGGTTTAATATGCAGGACATCTTGATTAATTGGCATCAATCACAAGACAAGAAACCTTCCGTATTTAAAGATCTCTACTTATGGAAGATGGTGATTTTGGTTGTATGGGCGACCAGAATCAACAGAGATTTAGATTTAAGTTCCTCAATGACTACGTAATCTTTTTGATACAGTACTATCTAACGGGTAGATTGGGAGACGATCCTCTGAAGATTGTCCTACCGGTAGTTTGGATAATGGAGAAATATAAAAGAAGATCAATGTACAGAGGAGAATATAGACGACATCAAAATTTGAAACTCCAAAGCAAGAGAACTTCGTACCTATCTTTTGTGAGCTAAAATTGTTATCTTTGAGAGGAATTGTAAAGAGCGATAGTGTGAGATACTAAGATCAATCACATACCCTTGAGAAGTGAACACTAATATTTTATAGCCTCTTATTGATTTACTAGTGAAATCTAACCATTATGTTGTCACCGTGAGAGAGTGAACATAGGCTTGCTATAAGCCAAACCACTATAAATTTTGTGTGCAAATTCTATTATCCCCTAACTCTTCTTGATTACTTTGCACATTGATATATTGTATCTGATCTCTATTCAGACTCTGACTTTTGAGCTATAATGAATTTCATCATATCACTATTATTGTTCATATTCTTATTTCAGTCAGATTTGGCAATACTTATCTTGACCTCTTTACTTCCGCTTTAAGTTTGTCAAGAATTGTTAAATTACATATTCACCCCCTTTAGGTGATATCGTTAGCCTACATCATCAAATCTTTCCGCTGATTACACTTTTTGAAATTTTTAGAATTTAATTGCATTTTTGTGACAAATTTTACAACTTAATTACCCTTTTTGAAAGTTTTATGACTCGATTGCACTTTTTTATTGCATTTTTGTGATAAGTTTTAGGACTTAGTTGCATTTTCGTGATAAATTTTAAGATTTTCAGTGCACTTATCCCATAATTTAATGTAGTAATTTCTAATGACATGGAACTCAATGTAGAGAATTCATTTTCTTTGAGCATCCGTATTTACATTGATGAAAACTTATGTAAATTGACCATTATGTTCGAAAGTAGCATGAATGTCTTCCATCCCTCTCTCTCTCTCTCTCTCTCTCTCTCTCTCTCTCTCTCTCTCTCTCTCTCTCTCTCTCTCTCTCTCTCTCTCTCTCTCTCTCTCTCTCTCTAACCTTCAGTTACGTCCACATGCTCCTCCTTGACTTATCTTTCCAAGTCTCCGCTTGAGTAGAGGACGAAACAGTCCAAACTCACTCAACATCATTCAGCTTTCGGGAACCCACGGCAACGTTACTAGAATTGCGTCCAATTCAATCCATGGCGCAAGTCAAGTGAGCATCAATGTCAACACTCATGTAAACAAAACCATTCATAAAATTTAGTGTATATATACATGAACCGTCAGATCCGATAGCTCTCTTGTGGGCTCACCCCTTGCGAATTGAATTGTATGTATAATAACTTCTTCGCTAGACTTTTAGAATGGCAATGGAGGTAGGAATAAATGAACTTGCCCACCGAGGAAGTGATAGTATCTCTGGATAATGTATGAGGATTCAAATCTAATCTGAAAGATGTACCTTTTGAGGAAATGATACAATTTAGTGTTGGAAACTACAATATTTTTCTTTTGTGAGAAAACTAAAAATTAAACGTGCTTAATTGAAAGCACAATTAAGTCTAGTAGCCTTGTAGAGAGAGTTAGCATACGATAGATTAATTAGGGCAACATCTCGAATAAACTGGGATAGAGTGTTGCACGGTCAATTGCATATTCTCTCCCAAATAAATAAGCGTAACTCAAATGAAACGTTTGGGAGGGGTTGGATTCTTCCTTTCGCGGTCGCATCAAATTGTGCGGATCAATTTTCTAATTAGAACGCAAGTCACGGAATTGACCTTGGTCAACGGCCTCGTACGAGGGCAAATGCTGTCTTCCACCCTCAGCTCCTCACCGTCCATTCGTTCCGCTGCCCAAGTACCTAACATCACTGAATGGAATTTAATGTTTGGTTTTTTTTTGGGAGTGGTTGGGGGGGGGGTCATAATTTAATGTTAAGGAAAATCTCACGCCGGTTTGACTAGTCAAAAATCCCCCTTTACCTAGCAAAAAACTATATTATATAACAGCACTTCATGATTTTAGATATCAATTTAAATGTTCTAGAATTCCTAAATATGTCGTGAGGAATAATATTTCAAATTTATAATGTTCAAAACTCATATCCTCAAATTTTGATTTGCAATTATGCCCCTTGTTTTAATTTAAGAGAACGATGTTGGGTGTGGTTCATACTCCCTATCAATAGGTAGGCATGGGAGTCCCGTTCCACGGTGAGCTAGCAGGGATCCGGGGCATCACCTCGGAAGGGGTAGCAGGGAGCAACGCCCCCATGATGCCAGAGGGCTTTTATAGTTTAGGCCTATATTTTATTGGTAGTTTGGGCTTTAGTCCATGAATTACTACTGAGTATATATAATCTCTTTCTCATGTAATTGAGAGTTGTAATAAAAAGGTGAGAGGTATTAATTATAATAGAATCTTTTGTTGGATGTTGCTCTAGTTTAAGTGCTGTACCAGGATAAATCTCGTGTATTGATTTTTTTCTCTCATTTCCTCTATTTCATTGCGCCTGATCCTAACGCATGAGAATGAAAGTTTTCTGGACCTGGTACTGTTCACGCTGCAATTACGTATCCTAAGAATTGATGTTCATCAAAATTGATTCTCCGCATGCTCTTCTTCTTCCTACAATCTTCTGCCCGTTCTAGTGGCGCAAGCCCAATCAATTCATCAACCCAGCAAATCATGAATCCTTGCTTCACCATCTCCCTCTCCCTCTCCTTCTCCTCTTTCTTCTTCTTCGTCTTCGTCCAGAATTTCAGTACTCAAGCTGCCCCCACTTATCTATATCATTTTTGCCCACGCATCTATAACTTCACTGGCAACTCCACCTACGAGTCCAACCTCAACACCCTCCTCTCTTCCCTCTCATCCAACGCCACCAACAGCACCAACGGCTTTGCCACTGCCACCGTCGGCCAGAACCAACCCGACTGGGCCTATGGGCTCTTTCTCTGCCGCGGCGACGTCAGCACCTCCACGTGCAGCAACTGCGTGGCCACTGGAAAACATGATATCCTCCGAAGATGCGGGAACCAGCGAGTCTCCACGATCTGGTACGACGAGTGCATGTTAAGGTACGCCAACCGGTCCTTCTTCTCGGCCTTGGAACAGGTGCCTACTCGCACAATGGAAAACACTACGAACATCACTGATCCGACCCGGTTCTCGCAAGTCCTGGGACAGACCGTGGATGACATCGCCACAAGGGCTTCCAACAGCGGGTCAGGGAAGAAATTCGCGGTTAAGGAGGTGAATTTCACGAGCTTGCAGACGCTGTACACCCTCGCGCAGTGCACGCCGGACTTGGGGGTATTGGGCTGCGACACGTGCCTTCGGACGCTGATCTCGGGCCTTCCCCAGAAGAAGCAAGGTGGGAGTAGGTTCACTATGAACTGCGGCGTCAGGTTCGAGCTGTACCCGTTTTATAATGCCTCGGCCGTGGTGTCCCCGGCGCCTCCACTGTCCCAGCTTCCGCCTCCTCCGGTTCCCGGGACCAAACGTGAAGGTAAGTGTTTAATTTTATTATTTGTCTTCCTCCTATACAAGAAGTATGTGATCTATTTAATTTTTTGGTAAACTGGTTATTCTACTTAATAGTTTAAAGTCTCACATTCAAGTTTTTTAACAAAAATAAAATGTGAAGTGCTGTCAAGTATTCATACATATCTGCGATAAATCAAGTTTTGGGATGTATCATAGGGGCTTTTCTGAGTCTCATTCTCCTTCGCTGTCCTCTTAATTTGATTGGTGATGTAAATTTCTCATATTGGTTTCCCTGTTTTCTGCATTTTACTTAGAATTCATTCTTCCTTTTGGAATAAATTCTACTTTTGACTTATTTGTCTGTTGTAAATTTTTTGTGGCTCGCACATTTTCTGGTCTTAGTGGGGTCCCGTCCTTTTTTTCACTTTGAGTGATGAGTTAGGTGTTTTTGTTGTAAATATTTGTTAAAGAAGCTATTGAGTGGTTGTGGTAAAGATGTAGTACATTTTAGGTGAGAAATATTTCCTAGGTGGATCACGGGCAATTATCTATCTCAATCTCATACCAGTTGAACATGGTGGGTTCTATCCCAAAAAAAAAAAAACATGGTGGTCTACATCCGCTCATGAGATTAGACTTTACATAACAATTGGTTAAATGTTGCTTTTAATCAATTAATGGTTGATCCCCTGCACTCACATGGGAAGGATAATTGCCGAATTAGTACCAAATTTATTATATGAATGCCAATTCAGATCTAGATATTCCAATTTTGCTAATGTAGTCCTTCTTGCCAATTGCTAACATGACGACCAATCCTTGTTGGGCATCCTACATGGCACGCTAACTTGGACAACTGTACTCTAAAACGATGTATTACGTGAATCGTCATGTCAGTGATTTCCGGCAGTAATTGGTTGGAAAAACTATATTAGAATTTTGTGAAAAGGTTTGAGACTACGTTGTCAAAATTGGGAAGTTAATGACTAATTTGACATATGCACAATATATTTAGGATTGAATTAGTGATAATTCCCACTTGAGAATAAAGAAAAGAATGGACAGTTATGGATTACAGCTTAATTTCTTTTGGACATTTACTCTTTAAGCGTTCTCATTTTGTTTGTCTCTTGGCTAATAGTAGCAATTCCAGATTCTAATCTGATACAGTCACAAGCACCTACTGATGTTATTGACATATGGTTGCACATATGTAGGCAAAGGCAATAAAACTACTGTGATAATCGTCACCGTTGCTGTTCCTGTTGGCGTAGGCGTGGTGCTTCTCTTCCTCGCTTGTTTTATCAGGCGGAGGAAAGCGACCAAGACATACGAAGACGTCCAAGGATATCAAAGCGGTATGAAATATGTACCTGTGCCATATACTTGGATAGGATGATGAAACCGTACACACAGGGTGTACTGTTCTATGCTTTTTAGTGAAATGGCCATCTCGTGTTGTTTAATTGTGTAGGCATAATTGACATTACAAACGCCGAGTCCTTGCAATATGATTTTGCCACCATACAAGCCGCCACAGACAATTTCTCACATCAAAACAAGTTGGGCGAGGGTGGATTCGGTGAAGTTTTCCAGGTATGGTTAGTCAGAAACTAGATTAAGAATGCCTTAAATATACTTGAAAGATCTTTAGTGTGAAAAGATTTGAAGATCTTTGATTTGTTAATTTTGAAAAGTTGTCATTAGGAGCTATTCATGTGTGCATCAAAATGCTGACCTTCCAGGGTAGGTTTCCTAATGGAGAACAAATAGCCGTGAAGAGACTATCTCAAGGCTCGAGACAGGGTGTTGAAGAATTTAAGAACGAAGTCATACTAGTAGCAAAGCTTCAACATCGCAACCTTGTGCGGCTGCTCGGGTTCTGCTTGGAGGCTAAAGAAAAACTGCTTGTCTATGAGTTTGTGCCGAACAAAAGTCTCGACTACATTTTATTTGGTACGTGATGTTTCAATATATTCCAAAGCTGTTGCTTTCACTGTTGAGGGAGTACATGATTAGCCCATAATTGTATAGAATGTTTCCCTAGCTTTTGGAACCTAAAGTTGGTTTGCATAAAATCTATTCAAGAGGATTTATTAAGCGAAGATACCCACATCTGAATTGTGCATACATGCAGATCCTGGAAAGAGCCGACAATTGGATTGGTCAAGACGTTACAAAATAATATATGGAATCGCTCGAGGAATGCTATATTTACATGAGGAATCTCGATTTCGGATCATTCATCGTGATCTAAAAGCGAGCAATATCTTGTTGGACAATGAAATGAACCCTAAGATTTCAGATTTCGGCATGGCAAGGATTTTCGGAGTCGATCAAACAAAGGCAAACACCAAAAAAATTGCGGGGACTTTGTAAGTATTGTGATGCCTTGTTCTTCACTTTTTATGCTTATGTGTACTTGTATATATGATGTATTACGGTTTGCAGTGGTTACATGTCACCCGAGTATGGAATGCATGGTCAGTTCTCCGTGAAGTCTGATGTCTATAGTTTCGGTGTCCTACTTCTTGAGCTCATTAGTGGTAAAAAGAATAGTTTCTTCTACCAAGCAGAGGGGGGCGAAGTGCTCGCTAGCTATGTAAGTTGCACAAATTGACTATAACTAATAAGAATATTGTTAAACAAAGCATGCACCACATTCTGAAATTTTTTCTTCAAATGAACCGTTTTTTAGGCATGGAAAAATTGGAGAGATAGTACGCCACTGGAAGTGTTAGATACAGCCGTTGGAGATTCATATTCAAAGAATGAAGTTCTAAGATGCCTCCACATTGGTTTGCTATGTGTTCAAGAAGATCCAAGGGATAGACCCACAATGGCGAACATAGTCCTTATGTTGAATAGCTACTCTGTTACTCTTGCACTGCCCCAACAACCGGCCTTCTTCCTCCGGAGTAGGACGGAGAGACGGATGAAAGAGCTTGAATCAGACCAATCCACCAGCAGGTCTATACCATTGTCGAACAATGAGATGTCGGTCACCGAAATTTACCCTCGGTGAACGGTGATGTGAGTTGAAATCCTTCTTCATGATATGTCTCACAGAGACCTTGATCATAAGAGTCTTGGTATTCCCCTGAGATCATTAGTGAAAAATGCCCAAACACCTTTGTCTTGTACATCTAAAGGTACAAAGACGAGAGAGGAAAACGTGTGGTGCTGGGTTGGGAAGAACGAAGGAAAGGGCAAAAATGGTCGGGTCATAGAGAAAAAGGAAAGAAAAAGAAAGGGTTGGCCCAGGCAGAGAGGAAAGAACCCAGCCCCACTCACTTTTTTAAAAAGAAAATTTCAATAGTTCTTTTTTTAAATTATAATATATTTTAATAAATTTTATCATTATTAATGCAAATGTTTCTAATGTCTATATGCTATGCAATTTAACTATACTATTTTTGGTTAGGGATCTAAAATTTAACCCCTAATTTTCTATGTAATTTATCACTAAATAGGTAGTCAAAATATAGGTTTCAACAAGTGTGAGAAGAAGAATGAAAACGAATTGGTGAAGCACGATTCATGGTAGACGCTTGAAGAAGACTGAAGACAAAAAAGCTACAAGCATTTAATGAAGAAAAGCTTCTGCAGCACGAAGACAAAGAAGGCTAACAAAGCTCATTGAAGAGTTCTCCACGTCTGTCTTCAAATGCATTCATTGTATGTCTTTTATTTTTCTTTGTTTGTGTGCATTTATGATGTGCATTTGTTGTTTTTTTTTTCATTCAATGTTTGTCAAGTTATGTACAAGTCCAACCACTATAAAAGGTAGTGAACTTCATGCTTGTAGTTACAGCTAAGCAGAAAGCATTTGAATTTCATTAAGTTCCCCCTCCAATCTTTATTTGTCAGTGTTCCAAATTTTGAAAGTTGTCATTATTCTTTTTGGTTCAAACATTTGTCATCATAGCTAGAAATGACATCCACCAGTTCCATTCAATTGTAACTTCCAAAGTTGAACGGAAATAATTTCAACAACTATACCGTCCAGATGAAGGTTCTCTTCAAATCACTAGCTTTGTGGATCTGGTGGGAAACGGCTACATCGAAGTGATAATGCCGAAGCATTTAAGGCCTTAAGAAAGGAGGAGAAAGATTCTTTGCTGAGTGGTCCGAAAGAATGTTCAGAAAGCTTTGTATGCAATATTTCAAGCCGTGGAGGAAACGATATTTGAAACAATGAGTACGGAGACTATGAATGCAGCATGGGATATTTTGCAAAAATCTTACAAAGGCAATGATCGTGTCCAATGGGTGTAGCTTCAAGCATTTGAGGTGATTATGAGTCTTTACGCATGAATAACTCTAAATCAGTCTCGGCATATTTTGATCATATGCAAACCATTGTTAACCAATTGAGGATTAATAGTGAAGAACTCTAAGATGTACAAGTCTTAGAAAAAATCTTGAGGTCTTTGACAAAATGATTTGACTATATTGTCCCAGTGATTGAGGAAGGGCGATATGTGTCAACCCTAATGTTGGAGCGGTTGATTAGTTCATTGCACTCACATGAGCAAAGAAGGAATTGAAAGTACTTTGGTTCAAATCCTGAGCAAGCATCGCAATGTCGGGTCGCTCCATAAGTTGAGGAAGCTATCAAGGCGGTCGAGATCGCAGAGTAGGCCAAGGTACAGGTGGAAAGTGAAATTTCACTTGAAAAATATAAAACACACGACAAATCAAAAGTCAAGTTGTTTTAAATGCAATAAATTCGGACATTACAAATTAGAATGCTAGACAAAGGCAACATATGAGCTGGTGGAATACACACATGCCACCGATGCTAAAGAATACATGGTCCTAGCATGTAAGAAGGATGACTCGAGTACTGTAGGCACTAACATATGGTACTTGGATAATGATTACAGAAATAATATGTTCGGCCAGAAGAAGTTGTGACATCCACGATTTTGGATATTCGAAATGGCTAAAGAAATGGCGTGCAGATTGTGGGAGAAATCGGCCATGGACCAAGTCAAGGATAGGTCATGGACCGATCAACCTGATCGGAAGGGTAACTAAGGGATCAATCATGGCTTGATCGAAAGATCGGCTAGGAATGATCAAGGGATCGGCAGTGAATCAATTCAATGACCATACAAGTAACCCGAGTTAATTCGGCCATAGATCGACTTCTTGACCATAAGAGTTGGTCGCAGGACAGTCTTGTACCACCACGGATCAGTGGACGATCATGGATCAATTCTACACGGTCTTATTCCGATCGCGGGTGATTTCGCACGATCATGTACCGATCACGGACAATCATGGATCGATCCGTGCGACCATGTATTGTCACGAAACAATCGGTCCCACACAACTACATGACAACCGAGGGTTGTCCACGAACCAAGTATGCTTGGCCATGGGACACTTGCACGGGTCACGAATCGGTCATGGATCGATCGCGGATTGGTTCAACGTCCTTGCCGAATGGGTCATGTCCTTAAGTCGTGTGCAGGCCATGTGCTGGGTCATGAGCCGGTCATGTGCCTAACTTGGTCCCTCCCATAAGGCCAAAGGCCAGCCCAAGCGTCGGTCATGTGCTCGTCCGATGGATGCTGCGGATGGGCCGCACGCCAGGTTGCGCATGGGCCATGTGCCTAGTCCGCATGGGTCATGTGCCTAGTCTGCATGAGCTGTGCACCTGGTTTGCCAGGCCACGCGCTCGGTCAGTGCCGGCCATTATGCCGACGACATGGACCACCGACCTAGTCATCCAACATAAGTTTAGCCAAGACCTGCCACTTCCAATGGTGACTCGGCTACGAATCTCGATTTAGTAGGCATGGTCGATCGTGGATGGACACGAGGAACTCATACCCGACCAAGTTAGCACTTCCTTTGGCCCAATTCTCATGATAGCCTTATTCCTTGAAAAATAGACAAAATAGAAGATTTTAGAGAGATGAGCTTGTCTTGGTGAGCAAGTATTGGATAAGATCAAATCAAAAGTCCATGATTACACCAAATCTGAACATTAAATGAATGATGGTAAGTCACCTAGCTTAGTTGTCCAATGCATCATTACACTTCATTAATGTTAGGATGATTCACATCTTAGATGGCCCAATGAGAAGAAAGCAAGTGTGCACCTAATGCGTAGGTTTGCCACACTATCTATTTAGGCTTGCCACCTCTTCTTGCTAGGCTAGCCAACTCACCAAAATAGGCTTGTCACTTCAAGGAATTTTATTAGTCCAAATGGAAAAGTAATGATGAGATTAAGGCCTATAAATAGATGAGCCCCCTCTTGCATTTCAACCCATTAGCTCACCATTCCACCATCACTACTCTCTCTCTCTCTCTCTCTCTCTCTCTCTCTCTCTCTCTCTCTCTCTCTCTCTCTCTCTCTCTCCCTCACGTCCACACTCTCTCTTGGCCGCCCTCTCTATCTCGGCCATGCCCTTGCCGCGTCCATGCCCGTGCCTCGCCGTGTCCTTGCTGCGCCTCTTGCTGCTCGGCTCACCCTTAGGCTACACTCGGCCACGATCTTGGAGGGTAGTACGTAGACTTACTAAACCTTGGCTAGGGTGTTGTGTTACATTGTTGGGCAAGTCATGTTCTTGTTGTGCTTATGTGGATTCCGTTGATTGTGAACGCTTGAGATAGCTTGCCACGCATGGTTATACATTTTGTAAGGTTTGCTCATGTATTTAGTATGATGCGTGAAAGCACGTTCGGGCCGTAAACGAGTCTCGCTTGGTTCGGATCGGCGTCGAGGCGTATCGGAAAGAGCCTTGCTTGGAAGATGGGTATCGAAGTGTACCGATCCAAGCCTTTCTTGGTGTAGGTTGGCGCCATGACCGATCGGTTCGATCCACGAACTTGGTTCCATGCCTAGCATGACGTAAGATTTTAGAGGCTACATGGTATGACACATACCTCGCGTGAAGTACTCATGGTGGCATGATGCTTGTTGGCATAGTCATACGAGGAAGGAAATAACCGTCGCATTTGATTAGAGGACGTTGCTTGAGAATTTCCGAAAGAACCGTACCAACAATTGAGATAATGAATCTCTCGTGTGCATGCTTTTGGTTGAGATGTTGTTGCTTGAATGGAAAGGCATGTTGAGATCATCTTATGCACAATAACAAGTGTGTTTGAAGCATCTTTATTATTGATCTGCTATCAATTGATGTGGTTATGACATATGCTTGTTCGATGGGGAGGCGTCTTCCTATCTGGAGTTTAGTGAGTTTTACTTACTGAATCCTCGACTCACTCCATTGTTTTTTTAGATTTGTAGGCATGGATGTCCCACATTAGTTTTGGGAGCTGTAGTCACGCTAGAGGAGATAGGAATTTCTCCCGGCCTACATGGATACGTGTAGTGCGTTGAAAAGGGAAAAAGCCCGTAAAATAAAAAGGGGCATGTAAAAGTTTGGCTTGTAAAACATGTATGCTATCATGTAAATACAAGATTTGCTTATGATGCTTGTCATAACCTTGTTGTTTGTTCTGATTGTGATTGTCCCGAGTTTATGCATCCGCTTGCTCATAACGAGAAGATAATAACGAATAGGACGTCACATTAATAACCCCGAGGTGAGGACGTTACAAGAGTTATTCTTACAGTTGGACAAAACAAGTTGCTAAAGTCAAATTTGGGAATAAATAAAAAATTCTCGTGATGGGCAAAGGTAAAATCAATGTCAAGATGATACTAATGTTACTATTGCAGATACTCACTTTGTGCCAGCACTTTTTTGGAATTTGCCAAGTGTTTGGCAACTTTTCGAAAGAGGCCACAAGGTTCATATTGAAAATGGAGTTTGCAACATTAGAGGTGTCGACAATAAATAGATCATGACGGTGAAAATGATGAAGAAATGAATGTTGCTAGAATAGGGAAAGAATTTATTGGATATTTGTGCAATTAAATTACTCTGACAAACCTTACCAAAAAAAAAAATTACTCTGACAAGCTGTCAAGGGATGAGATAAAATATCTCAAATAATAATCTTGAAGTTCGTGATAGTTGTTGCAAGTAGTATATGTGTTTTGCTTATATCATCAAATCACGCAACCTGGTGATATCAAATATCAGTTTACTGCAGGTTTCCACCGATATCAAACTAACACAGGCTTTTACTAATATCAAGCTATCACAGGCTTTAGTTGATATCAAACTCGGTTATATCGGACATCACTATTCTATCTTCTGGGCCTTCCAAGCAACCCTTGATGTTCACCTATATATGGTACCTCAAAGCTCTACTGAACTACCCATTCTAAATTTGTTCACCTTTTATTTGGCTACCTCCAGCTTGTAGATACTTATATGTCCAATGCCTTGTTCACCGTTGATAGAATACTCAGAACCTTTAGATGTCTTGTTAGGACACCATCTGCATAATGGCTTGTGCATCTTTCACTTGGTTACTCAATCATTAAACACATTAGTAGCCTTTGATTATTTTGTCATCTTCAAAACATCACAATGGATTTTCCCAACAATTGCATCACATGCATTAGTCATGTTGCATATAGTTTAATTTTCATAGAAAGAAAATATAAAAAAAAGCTAACATTGCATCATTAGATCATTATCTTTTAATAAAAGTCACTTAGTTTATATTTAGTGTCCTAGAGTTTCGTTTTGATTCCAATAAATGAAACACAAAAATCTCTCACATAGTTAGATGATAGAGTCAATCCATGATTACTATTATCGCATGTTATTATAGGTTGCAGTTAATTATAACATAGCATAGGGTTACTTAGATTTCATTCTGGTTCATGAATGCATGTTAGAATTCAAATAGTCATAACATTTAAATAAATCATGTTCAATTTTTTAAACAAGAAAAACCCAAAAGAATTATTTGGCATTGCATAATTGCATTTGAAATCATGTTTAGGCCATGCATACATCACATCATTGCTGGCTTTTACTTAATATTTTGTAGAATCCTTGTTGCATTTGACGATAATGGAGCTTTGCTTTTAATTTGCTCAATGCATAAAGGTTCTTTCATCGCCACTAGTAATTTATTTATCGTTTTAATTATTGAGTGCTACATATTTGTTTAAAAACCCATATGAGTGTAATGTGTGATTTAGGATTAAAATTGACCAAGATTGCTCACAAAACATTTTTAAAATAAAAAGTAATTTACCAAAATGGTGTTAGATTAATCTAGCGCAATCAAATTCTAGTATCCTTGAATCTCTGGTTTGCAAAATTAAAATGTACTCACGCATTCCTAACCAAATTAGAGACATCTCCATTAAGGTAAGATATATTATTTCAAGTTGCAATTGGTATAGGCTTGGGAGTGTCCGTGCTAGGCGACAATATTGTCTCTTTAATGAGTTCGTGTTTGTGCCCGCCTAGTAATCCATTAATTTTTCTTTGATGTTTCACCTCCGGGAAGGTTACGACAGATATCCTGTCCCACCACAATATCAATAAACAACACTACCAGTAGGCTTAACGTATAGATTCAGTAGGTCATTCATTAGTCCGATAGTGGTCTTCTCTTTCGCAATGTTAAATGCAAAATTATGAACCAATGTTAGCAAAATAACACCCAATGCCTATCTATCCTGCAAATCGCAATCAACTTGCTTTATCAACTATGGCTTCTTCTCAAATAAGGGTAAGTGCATATTCCTCTTGTACAGACAATCTTCGATATGCATATTCTGGAAAGCAAAATCATTCACATCAAATATGTCGATTTTCACTTTTCCTTCTTTATCGTCATTTATTCACTTCAAGTGAACATAACATGGATATGATGTTACGAATAACAAGCAATTGAACAATAAAATAAACATAACAAGGAAATAAATCGAACATTTGATTACGTTGTTAGTCAATGTGACCTATTTTACGGGAAGAATAACACAATCCGCTATCGATCAAGCAAAACAATGGAAGTTCCAACCATACTCAAGAACTCATACACTCACGGTATTTTTCATATGCCAATTACATCTAATGACTCAAGCAATGTTTAACCCTTAAAATTCCCTGTGAAATAATCTCGCAAAGAATTACATAAAATCTTACCCATAAAATTTAATCGACTTCAAGACTCTTGCATTGCTTCAAGGTGTTGTTTACGAAGAAGCCGCCACTGACATCTGCACACAAGGCACAAAGGCCGACTCCGCAACCTTCATTATGTGACGAAAAAAGGAATTATTTATATATGAAACATGCAAATACCCTTGCTTAAGGTCAAACCCAAATTTCCTAGTTTAAGTCCTCTTCTCACGCTCAAAGACGTGGAGTAGTTTGGCCGACTTCAAGGTGGAAAACGAAATTCCGTTTACAGCACGTTCAGCTTAACAAGTCATCCACAAGTCCAAGTCCAATATGGACTTTTCAAATTAAGGACTCCACACTTTATTTATTGGACTTTTCAAATTAGGGACTCCACACTTTATTTTCATTGCAATATGGGCAAGACCTGTAGACATATTCAATACGGATTGTAATTCGCTCAACGGGCTTAAACTTGATACATATTTTCAATACTAAGTTTCTTTGCTGTGAGGTAAATCATGTACACGGAAGATTGTGTATAATAAAGATACATATGTGTGTGTGGTTTTATGGGATAGAGGAATACAAGTTCTTCCTTGTCTAAAGAAATAGTTAATTGAAACGACTGGAGTTTCACTTAATTCTCATGGTTTTCTCACAGTACTTTCCATGATATACGATGAGATATATTGGTTTGTACGTAATTGGCACCACTTGTTTTTCTTGTCACATTTATGAGAGATCGAAGTGGTAAACCTCAACTCCAGATATATTCCTTTCTTCGCCTGCCTAATCCACTAGAATGTCATGGTTGGTGGTTGATTATGATGGAAAGGCAAGCAACTTCACAAGGATCCTTCCATTCATATTTCCTCATTTGTCTACCCAAGAGTCAAAGACCCCTCTCTTTTCTCTCTAAAACCTTTGACTGGAGACGAATAAAGACCTCTCTCTCTGTCTAAAACCTTTGAATGGAGACGAATGAAGACCTCTCTCTCTCTCTCTCTCTCTCTCTCTCTCCTGGTCTACATCAATGACTTTTCTTTCCCAGGTCTCCGCTTGAGATTGACGGAAAAATAGTCCCAAGTCGCTCGACACTATTCAGCTTTGGAGGAACGCAGGACAGCGTAATTGACTTGCTTCGATGACCTGACCATTAATAAGAGATGGCCTATCTCTTATTTGGTAAAATCTCGAATGGGACGAGGCAAATTACAAAGTCGAGATTCAATTAAGAGAAAAAGAAAATTTATGAATAGACAAAGGTGCTCACCATATCAATCAAAGCCATTGAACAGCAGTCCGCTAGAGATCGGACCATTATGTCATGACCGCATGAGTTCGATGATCACCGTGTGGTGATCGCCCGATGCTCGATGCCCGATAAGGAGAACAAGGTGAGGAAGGAAACACGTGACCACCACCTGAGCTCACACAAAAGAGACTTGACCGTTGTGATGATCTTAGGCAGTGATCGCCCAAGCATGCAATGCAGGTCGGTAACCACTCTCGTGGTGGTCAATTGAGGCCAACCTTCACATATCTAAAGTAAAAGAACCCTAGATCGTGCATATGAGAGATCGTGGTTACCATTGAATGTTGGTTGCCGGAGGACACAACTACCATCATGGCAATTGCCTGTGAGAAAAATCTATAAGTACATTTGGTGCATGAAGTTTGCATCCATCACGAGTAAATGGAACTTCATGCTTCAAGAGCATTTAAAAATTCTTATTCTACTTGAAGATAAGAAAGTTAAATTGAATCTTATAGAGCATTTTCTTATTGAGATGACCTGAAATTAAATGCGCAATCTTTGCTCTAATAACTTTTATTATTTGTTTGACTACTTTTATTATTTGAGTTCGGGGCCGAATATATTTTTTCATGATAACAGTTCTCGTTTCTCTTTTTTGAGCTTGTTTAGAATATTTCCACCTTTCTTTCAATAAAATGTTTGCATTAATTGAAGACTTGATATTACGAAAAATCACAAACTAGTACACTTGTGACAAATTTACTCTAAACTAATTTTTTGATTACTAAAAACCTCAAACTAGTACGTATGTGATAAATTTACTTCAAACTATTTTTTTGATCACCAAAAACCCCAAATGAGTATACTTGTGACAAATTTGCCCTCCATTAAATTATATTAATACCAAGAAAAATCACAGACTGGCAAACCCGTGACAAACGGAGGGGTAAAACCTCAAGCTGGTACATCTATAAGCTGTCACGTTTCATCCAACTTAGCAATTTGATGGTAAAATTTAACGGAAACTAACGGATGGTAAATTTGTCACATGTTTACCAATTTAGGATTTTTCGTAGTATTAACCCTCTAGCAGATGTGAGGGCAAATTTTCCGTTTCAGTTAGTCAAAACCTCAGTGTATCTGTAAACTTTTACATGTCATCCAACTCAGCAATTTGACGATAAAATTTAATGAAAATTAACGGAGGGTAAAATTGTCACATGTGTACTAGTTTAGGATTTTTCGTAGTATTAACCCTCTAACAGATGTGGGGGCAAATTTTCCGTTTCGGTTAGTCAAAACCTCTGTGTACAAATTCATTTTCATTTACAAAATTGATTTAGAATTTTCAAAATAGTGATTTACATAGTTTAGTTTCTAAGGGTGTTTCGTTTGATTAACAAACAAAGTATATTTAATGCCATATAAAAGTATGGCACCTTACTTTATAAACCAATGTTGTGAATCATTTCATTACCCTATGCAGTTATTTGATGGAAACTTTAAAGCTATAAGCATCACCAATATCACTTTTCTCCTCATCCCCTTATTTTCTTCGCTCATTTTAGCATTGAGGTAATATTTGTGCTAGCTTTCGCACACATTCCTATATTGGCTTGATGCATTTTGGATTTTATCCTTAGAGAGCTTCCAACAAGACTTGAACTTAAAACCACAATCTTGACATCCAAGCCAATACTTTATTGGTTCCCCTTTCTCTCTCTCTCTCTCTCTCTACAACGAGCAAGTAATGAACGCATTTAGAGTATGTGAGCCCACTCCATCTTGATCATTAAATCATGGAGGTTCCACATGGAACTCATAACATCTAATTGTTTTTTTTTATCTAATTGTTGGTTGCTTATAAAACAAACAAAATAGTGCTTTTCCTTATCCCACATAGGAAAGTTAGGATTGTGTTGGCCACTATATAAGTGTGGATGTCTTCTAACTTATTCAAATTAAGATGATGGGCTAAATGGGCTTGATCCTACAACACCAGCGTACGAATACTCATCGTTTACGTGACTGTGCGCAATAGAGTGTCAGTTAACTTTTTTTTATTAATTAATCATCTTTGAAAGGTTGTATTTATTCAATCGTTATTTTTCAGAATTTATTAAAATTCGAAATAAAAAAAATAAAAAATTATTTTTATTTTATTATTATAAGACTAAAATATATATTCATATTTTTTAGTCTTTTTTCACTTACTTTTTGGTACTTTTTCTTAAAAATCAAGCAACAATCTTTTCCAATTATTTCCCTTTGAGAGATTCTGGAGATATACCAGAATTGTTATATGATATTCGTATTTAAGACTTTGTTGTATCTTGAAGGATTTTGCCAGTAACCATTAGCAACGTTGTGGGGCAAATAATTCTTTAAAGAAAGTGTTATCACGCTTCAAAGTCTGATTTATTTTCCTCTTCTTCTGATTCACATGGATTTTTTTCCAATAGTTATGGCTGAGATGAAGTTGGCGTACATGCTCCTCCAAGTATATACTTAGGAATTTTCCTCTACAACGACAACACTGGCTTACATCTATTACTTTTTTTCTTCCAGTCTCCACATTACTCAATGACCTCGTACGAAGGCCAATGCTGTCTTCCATCCACACCGTCCATCTTTAACATTATGGAAAATCTCAAACCGGTTGGTCTTGACCTGTCAAAAATCTCTTTTGACCTTCCCGAAGAAACAAAAAGTAAAAGACTATATAGTAATTTTTTTTTATGATTTAAGATATCAATTTTTATATGTTTTAAAACTTTTAAATATGTGCCCGTGCTGCAAGCTCAATCTAATCATCAAGCTAGCTAAGCATGAATTCTTGCTTCACCATCTCCCTCTGTCTCTGCTTCTTCTGCTTCATCAAAATTTCGAGTACTGAAGCTGCACCCGAATATCTGTATCATGATTGCCCAAACACCACCCTCTTCACTCCCAACTCCACCTACCAATCCAATCTCCACACCCTCCTCTCTTCTCTCTCGTCCGCCGCCACCAACAGTACCAATGGCTTCGCTAATGCCACCACTGGCCAAAACCCTCCCGACTGGGCCTATGGGCTCTTCCTCTGCCGCGGTGACCTCGACGCCACCACGTGCAGCGAATGCGTGGCCACTGGGAAACAGGATATCCTCCGAAGATGCCCCAACCAGCAAGTCTCCGTAATCTGGTACACTGAGTGCATGTTGCGGTACTCGAGCAAGTCCATCTTCTCGGTCATGGAGCTAGAGCCGTCTGCCATTTTGTACAACACTGGGAAAGTCACCGACTCAACCCGGTTCATGCATCTCCTAGGAGAATCCCTGACCAACGCCACCGCTAGGGCTTCAGTTGGTGGGCCGGGGAAGAAGGTCGCGGTGGTGGAAGTGAACTTCACGAGCTTTCAGAAGCTGTATGCCCTCGTGCAGTGCACGCCAGACTTGTCGGCGTCAGACTGTAGCACGTGCCTCCAGTTCGGAATCGGTAACGTGGCTCCCGGGAAGCAAGGCGGGAGGGTCCTCACTCCGAGCTGCAATGTGAGGTACGAGATCTACCCCTTTTATAACACCTCGGCCCTGCCGGCGCCGGCACCTCCACCTCCCGCTCCGGTGACGGGACCTAAAGGTACGTGTGTCTCTTTATTTCTAGCAGGATTACTTTTCGAGTTAACGTATGTTTTTTTGTCCCAATTCTTTTCACTTTATTTTGAATTAAGATCTTGATTAAGGATGTATCAATGTTATATCTCCACTAAGTTAGCCATCACAGAAGTTAAATAATTTATCTTCAAAGAAAAAGACTTGATTGGTTGATTGAAGTCATAAGTTCATATTCGCATAAGATATTTCTGGTCGTAGTGCGTGTTTGTTGGTCTGGGCTTTTAGTCTTTAATGCTAGAAAGTCATGATGAGGTACATTTTAGGTGAAAACTTTTTCTTAAGTGGATAAGTTATCTCAATTTCTCGTCCCAATTGAACATGGTGGGTTCTACATCCACTTATGACATTAGATTATTTACATAACGATTGATTAAATCGCTTTTAATCAATTAATGGTTAATCCCCTATAAACAATCGTTGCACTCAAATGGGAATCAGGAAAAGAATGTATTTTGTGAGAAGGACAGATTATGGATTACAGCTTAATTTCTTCTGGACATTTTCTCTTTAAGCGCACTCTTTTTGCTTTTGGTTGCGTTCGGTTGAACTTTTGAGGAAGGCCTTTGAGAAAATGCAAGGATTTTAAGTTAAATGAGTTTTCCGAAATGCAAATTGTGTTTGTTAAATTGTAATTTAAAATTTCATTGTAAAGCAACTTTGGGTAAAATAGTGTTTGGAAAAATTATTTTTGCAGAGGACTTTTCTTATTTTTTTATTAAAAAAATCTCAAACTCTTCGCCAGAGCCAGCGAATGGCTAAGGTCGCCGGGCGACCTAGATTTGGCACCGGCGGCCGTTGTCTTAGGTTGCACGACCTCAGGCGGCCCTTGATCGCGCGACCCCAAGCGACTGTTGCTTGGGTCATGCGACCTCATTGGTATGTCGCCAACTGCCCTCACGTAAAAAAGATGAATAGCTATAACGAGGGCAAAATCGGAAAATTGAAAAACCAAAAAATTGGTTAGGATAGTTTTGGAAAGAAAAAAAATTTACCAACGTAGGTACAAGCATGTCCAGAAAGCTAAAAGCCCAAGGCACCCAAGACGTGGGTTGGGCTTTTAGCCTTCCCAAGGCTCACTTTCCCTCTACGACCATTTGAAATTTTTTTCCCAACACCCAAAATTTGGCTCAAGGGGCTTGGACGCCCAAAGCCTCTTGAGAAAGCCTTTCCCAAATGGAGCCTTTCTCTATTTTTCACATTTGCTATGGCCTATGGTAGCAATTCCAGTTTCTAAAATCTAAAACAGTCATAAACACTTAAAACTGATGCTATTAAGATATGGTTGCACATATGCAGGCAAAAGCAATAAATCTACTGTGATAATCGTCGCTGTCACCATTGCTGTTGGCGTTGGCGTGGTGCTTCTCTTCCTCGCTTGGTGTTTCAGGCGAAGGAAAGCGACCAAGACATATGAAGGCGCCCAAGGAGATCAAAGCGGTATGAAATATGTACCTGTGCCATATACTTAGATAGAATGATGAAACCGTGTACGTGGGACGTACAGTTCTATGCTTTTAGTGAAATGACCATCTCGTGTGTGTTTCGTTGTGTAGGCGTAAATGCCAAGTCCTTGCAGTATGATTTAGCCACCATACAAGCTGCCACAAACAATTTCTCTCATCAAAACAAGTTGGGTGGGGGTGGATTCGGTGAAGTTTTCCAGGTATGGTTCGTTAGAAACTAGATAGAGAATGGTTTAGATAATTATCTTCGATCGGTAAATTTTGAGAAGTTGTGATGAGAAGCTGTTCATGTGTACGTAAACATAAAAAATACTAACCTTTCAGGGTAGGCTTCCTAATGGACAACGAATAGCTGTGAAGAGACTATCTCAAAGCTCAAGACAACATGCCGAAGAATTCAAGAGGGAAGTCATACTGGTAGCAGAACTTCAACATCGAAACCTCGTTCGGCTGCTTGGGTTCTGCTTGGAGGGTGAAGAAAAACTACTTGTCTATGAGTTTGTGCCAAACAAAAATCTCAACTACTTTTTATTTGGTATGTCGTGTTTCAATATATTCGCCTCAAATTATGTCAAATGTTGCACTAGCTTTTCAAACCTAAAATTAGTTCCTTGCATGAAATCTATTCAAGAGGATTTCTTTAACAGAAAATACCTATATTTGATTGTGCATACGTGCAGATCCTCAAAAGAGCAGACAATTGGATTGGTCAAGACGCTACAAAATAATATGTGGGATTACTCGAGGAATGCTCTATTTACATGAGGGCTCTCAACTTAGGATCATTCATCGGGATCTAAAATCAAGCAATATCTTGTTGGATAGTGAAATGAACCCAAAGATTTCAGATTTCAGCATGGCAAGGATTTTTGGAGTTGATCAAACACATGCAAACACCAATAAAATTGTTGGGACTTGGTAAGCGTTTTTATGCTTTGTTCTCTGCTTTTATGCTTAGGTATACTTGTATTGCTTATGTATTACAATTTGCAGTGGTTACATGTCACCTGAGTATGCAATGCATGGGCAGTTCTCTGTGAAGTCTGATGTCTATAGTTTCGGTGTCCTACTTCTAGAGCTCATTAGCGGTAAGAAGAATAGCTTCTTCTACCAATTAAACGGGGCTGAAGACCTTGCTAGCTATGTAAGTTGCACAAATTGACCCTTTAACAAATATGAAAATTATTAAACTAAGCAAATTTGATGTACAAAGAGTTTTTTCTATCAACTGGTTTTAGGTTTGGAAGAATTGGAGAGATGGTACGCCATTGGAAGTGTTAGATCCGGCCATTGGAGACTCATATCCAAGGAATGAAGTTCTTAGATGCCTCCATATTGGTTTACTTTGTGTTCAAGAAGGTCCATTTGATAGACCGTCAATGGCAAACATAGTCGTGATGTTGAGCAACCACTCTTTTACTCTTGCACTGCCCCAACAACCAGCCTTCTTCCTCCGGAGCAGGACCAAGAGACCAATAAATGAGCTCGAATCGGACCAATCCACCAGTAGGTCTATGGCCTTGTCGACCGAAGCGATATCAATCACCGAAGTTTACCCCTTGTCGACAGTGATGTGAGTGGAAGTCTTTCTTCATATAGTCTCACAGAGACCTTGATCAAATGATCCTTGGCATTCCACTGAGATCAATAATGAACAATGATCATACACCTATGTCCATTACATCTAAAAGTACAAAGTGTCTTGTCTTTGAGGCTAATCATGATCATGTTTTGATCCACTAGACATGGAGGGTTGTTGATATTTAATATAAGTACATGTGGTTTTATCGGAGAGAGGAGTACAAGTTCTTCCTTGTCTAAAGAAATAACTATTTCACGACCAAAAACAAAAGAAATAACTATTTTAAAAGGACTACAGTTGCACTTAATTGTCCTGATTTTCTTACAGTACTTTACATGATATCTGATAACATATATCCATTCGTACATTACCCATACTTACTAGAAATTGGGGTCATAATGCCTACTTACTAGAAATTGGGGTCATAATCCTCACCTCTAGATATTTTCTTTGCATCACCTGCCTCTTAACTCGATAATAGTGGTGGGTGGTTGACTACAATGAAAAGGATATAACAACATCAAGAGTACCTTAACTTTCGTACGATAATAACTTCAGTGTCATAATTTTTTTCTGCTAACTTAAGTGCCACATCGGTATAAAATCGATTATTTGAGTGACATTTCAAACAAAACGTCCTACCAAGATTTTTTGTTTTTCTTTAAATTGATTTTTTTTTTATTTTTTATTTTTTATTTTCTTTATTTTTTTATTTCTGTGCGTCGGCCGCAAAAGCCTCGCCCTCAACTGGTGGGGTCGCAAAGGCCCTGGGTGAGGCCATTGCCAACTGCGGGCAAGGGCCTTCATGGCGAGGCCGTAATGGCCTCTCCTAGGGCCATGGCGGCTCCACTGGCAGCAGGCGAGGGTGCGAAGGTCCTTGCTGGGCGAGGCCACCTCACCTGTGGCTGATGGGGCCACGAAAGCCATTGCTAGCCAAGTTTGAGGGCACGAAGGACTTCGCCAGATCTTGGCAAGGTCGGGGGCAAATTTTTCAACGAGACAAATTATCAATGGCACTTAAGTCATTGATTTTTTAAATTTGTGTCACTTAAGTAATCAATTTTTCAAATTTGTGGCACTTAAATGAGAAAAAAAAAATTATAAAAAATTGTCTACGTTGACGCCGGCAATGCCACATAAGACAACCAGCGTCCACATTGGATTTTCCGGTGAGACAAATCGTCGATGGCACTTAAGTGATCCATTTTTCAATTTGAGGCACTTAAATGAATGAAAAAAAAAAAGGTTACGGCCCTTAAGTGAGCGTCGTACGAAAGATATAACATTCATGCGGTTCTTCTCCTTGATGGAAAGGCAAGCAACTTCACACGGATATTTCCTCATATGTCTACACAAGAATAACCTCTCTCTCTCTCTTCCTGATCTATACACGGCCACAAGTTCACCGATACCAGCCCCACTTCAGCCAACTCCACAACTAATTAGCTCTTTCCACCGCCATCATCTCATATGTCTCTCTCTATCCGAGATCTTAGATATGGCCTCCAAGGAGTGGAGCTAGTCGATGAGCTCGTCTATGGACATCTCAAGAAGCTTGAGACGTACTTCTGGTGTCGGAGGTAATGACTTGCTTGCCTTTACTATTTTTACAAAGCAAGGCAAGTATCTCTGAGTCATAACGCATTATAACCTAGATCTAAAGCGAAACATAACCTTAGTACCTAAAAGATTAATGCACTAAAACAATCACTTAATCTCACAACATCCCATAAAATCTACACCCAAAAAGATCACAACCTAAGCTATAATACCAACAGATGTCACACCCCAAAACCAACAAGAATGGGGGATGACACAGCCGCCCTTCCACCCGAAGGACGCAATCTCAAAAAACAACAAACAACCTGTTATCAAAATATATACATTCCATCCATATATATCAAATAAACCAACATGTTAGTTACAACATCAAAGTTTTTATAATCCACCAAAAAGAAAATGTACAACTTAAAATTCAGCCAACCTAGCAAACTAGCAACAACCATATACGCAACTCTCTTAAACCATACCCAAAATCCAGCTCCAAAAAGTCCTCACAATAGCGCTCTCGTACTATCGGCCACTAGCCAAGGAACCTAAAAAACACGAAAGATGAATGAAATGAGCAACCACAGCCTAGTGAATAGTGCGTATCTCTTCTAAGCAGATCGATCATTCACTATGCACTTTACAAAACAATATTGAAACTCACTTATCTCAATTCTAGTATATAATACATGTACAAGATAATAATGAGTTATATTGCTTTAACATAACCATATACATATAAGACAACATTCGTTAAATCAATAATATCATAACAAACATCAATTGTCTAGTCCATTAAGTATCAATGGTCTATTCAATTGATCAATCTCATACCACACATTAATGGTCTATTCCATTAATCCATCTATTATTAAATCACATGTCAATGGTCCATTCTATTAACCCATCTATTGCTCAATATCAAACCATGATCACAACACTACACCTGGTGACAAAGCGACCAAAATTCCCCATTTGGCAAGTTCTCCACTTATTATCAATCAGTGGCTCGGCCCCAGAAAAATATCCTAAAACCAATAAGCATACCCAGAACTTCCTATCCGGGTTCGCAGTCATATTGAGTATCAAACAATCATCCTCCAGTACTAGAAATCCAATCCAAAATCAATCTCGTAAACCATAACACATTTTATAATCTGAAACAAATAACATTTTTGCAACACATCTCATCCATTAGAAATACCTTTCTCAAAGCAATTCTCATTACATTCTAATACATATACATAAATTTCTACACTACCTTGCATAATACGTTTTCTAAAACATTCGTAAATAACCAAGGATTAGTAAATGCTCAATCCGACTTTTTATGCAACAAAAATGTAATTTCTTAATTCATGCTATATATAATCCATATTGCTTCCAAAATATGAATTTACAAACTTGAAGAACAGATAGCATCACTTACTTAGTAATGCCGAAAAATTAAATAACGATGCTCGCTCAAACCGATGATCTCACAATCCTATTAATTAAACAAGAATTAACATCAAAATCAATTAAAACATTACCTCAACTACAAAATGGCTATAATAAGCTTAATTGCTAGCAAAACGACTCCCATATGCTAATAAAACTCTCAACCAAAGTGGAATTCAAAGCTGTCCACAACACTGAGCTTAATTGCGAAACCCTAAAATTCTCATTCCGACTAAACCCTTGCCTTAAATCAACTCCCATCAAACCCCGTAGCTCCAAAACGCCATAAGCCACAATTTCCATGAAATCTCATCAACATCTCAAAAATTAGACTTCGGGGCTTGAATTTCACAAAACTTTGAAGCTAAGCGTTAATTTTGAAAAATTCTCCGATTGGATATACGAAGGGTTCAAACACTTACCAGGCGTTGCCAATCGAAGTGAATCCAGCTTGGTGCTGACCCCTTGATGTGAACACGAAGCCCCTTTTTCCCTTTGTCTCTTTCTTCTTCTTCTTCTTCTTTCTTTTTGTTTCTTTTCCTTCTCTTTCTCCCTTTCTCACGCGAGCTCTCAGTCCCTTTATTTGAGCTGAGGCATCCAATTTTGTGCTCTGTTGACCAGGACAACATTTTCTTCTTTTTTTCGTGCCTGCCACTTTTTGACTTGTTAAAAAAAATCCAAATATTACAGCTACGACCAATACAATTCATTTTACTTATTATTCTCGTCTTGCATGTAGGACTATATTAGAAATTATCAAAAAAGTTTAGGACTAAATTGGATAAATTATGAAGCTTAGAATTGAATTGATAGCTGTGCGATGAGTTTAGAACTGATTGGTAATTTTGTCTAAGCATAGCAATCAATTTTTTCATATCTCACAGTGGATAGCAGTCTAATAACATTAATGAATTTCCATTGTTTTTGCGCCTAGAATGAAGACCCCCCCTCTCTCTCTCTCTCTCTCTCTCATATCCAGTTACGTCTACATCCTTACTTTTCCTTCCCAAGTCTCCGCCTGAGGTTGGGGACAAAATAGTCCAAGTTACTCGAACATATTTTATAATTAGCAATTTTGATTTCTCTTTTTAAAGTGTTGTTTGGAACATTTCCACTTTTTTTCAATGAGATATTTGCACCATTTTAAAGGTACGATGGCAGATGTGATGACATATTTTCCATTTCTTCTAATCAAAACCTCAACTATATATTGATGTTCGATGTACGATCGCATTGATTTACAAAATTGATTAAGAATTTTCGATATAATGATTTTATACTTTAGTTTCTAAGGGTATTTCATTTGATTGATAAACAAAGTATATTCCCTATAAAAGTATGCCACCTTACATTATAAACTAATGTTATGGATAATTTCATTATCATGTGCAGTTATTCGGTGCAAAATTCAAAACTGTCAGCATCACCAGTAGCACTTTCCACCTCTTCCCCTCTTTTTTCCCCCTATTTTAGCATTAAGATATTGTATGCGAAAACTTCCGCACATCTTAATTGGTCCACCTTCCCAAGTGACTTAAGGGCACACTCTCCTTTATCATCTTGGTGCATTGCAGATCTTACCCTTGGAAAGCTTCTAACAAGACTTGAACTCGAAATCACAAAAAAAGATAAGCAGATTCTCTTGACTTTTGAACCAATGTTTAATCTTTCTCCTTTCTTTCTCTCTCTACAACGAGCAAGTCTTTGACGCATTTGGAGCATGTGAGTCCCCATTCTATCTCCATCATTAGGTCATGTACATCTCATGGGGAACTCACAACATTAATAGCCAAGATAAAGGGGGCCGACATAATTCTAGTTATGTACAAGAAACTTTCTCGACAACAATGTCACTGGCATACATATGTTGACCCTTTCTAATTGCAGTCTCCACATTGGAGCCAAAAAAAAAAAATGCAACTCACGTAATTGACTTCAGTCGATGACCTCGTACGAGGCCAGATCTGTCTTCCATCCTCGCCGTTCATTTTATTCCTCTGTCCACCTGAATATTGATGACCTAACGAACACCAACTCCTGTCGCTTTAACATTGTGGACTGGATTTATAATGTTTTTTGACTTTAGCGAGGATCTCACACCGGTTCATCTTCACTTGTCAAAAATCTCTTTTGACCTTGTCGAAGAAGCGAAACTATATCGTAATTTTTATATGTTTTGAAACTTTTATATATTGTCACGTGGAATTAAATTTCTAATTTTAAATGTTCAAAACTTGATCCTCGAATTTTTATTTGCAATGATGCGCCCTTTATTTCACTCTCTGATTTGGAGAGCAGACCATGCTCTTCTTCTTCCTATCCGTGCCCGTGCTGCAAGCTCAATCTATTCATCAAGCTAGCTAATCATGAATTCTTGCTCCACCCTCTCCCTCTCTCTCTCTCTCTCTCCTTCTTCTTCTTCTTCATCACAATTTTGAGTAATGAAGCTGCACCCGAATGTCTGTATCATGATTGCCCAAACACCACCCTCTTCACTCCAAATTCCACCTACCAATCCAACCTTGACGCACTCCACTCTTCCCTCTCCTCCACCGCCACCAACAGTACTGATGGCTTTGCCAATGCCACCGCCGGCCAAAACCCTCCCAACCAGGCCTACGGGCTCTTCCTCTGCCGTGGCGACCTTGACACCGCCACGTGCAGCGACTGCATGGCCACTGGAAAACAGGAAATCCTCCAAAGATGCCCGAACCAGCGAGTATCCATAATCTGGTATGACCAGTGCATGTTGCGGTACTCGAGCGAGTCCATCTTCTCTGCCATGGAGCAATCACCGAATCAGATTTTGTGCAACAGTGGGAACGTCACAGATAAAACCCGGTTCATGCAGCTCTTGGGAGAAACCCTGACCAACCTCACTACGAGGGCTTCAGCTGGCGGGTCAATGATGAAGGTCGCTGCAGCGGAGGTGAACTTTACGAGCTTGCAGAAGCTGTATGCACTCGTGCAGTGCACGCCGGACTTGACCGTGTCAGACTGCAGCACGTGCCTCCAGTTCGGGATCGGTAATGTGGTTCAGGGGAAGCAAGGCGGGAGGGTGCTCACTCCGAGCTGCAACGTGAGGTACGAGGTCTACCCCTTTTATAACACCTCGGCCTTGCCAGTGCCGGCGGAAGAAATTACCCAAAAAGTCCTAAACCTTTTGCAGTTGTGCCAATTCAGTCCTAAACTTTTTTTTTGTCAATTCAGTACTAAATATTTTGTAATTGTGCAATTCAGTCCATCCGTCCACTTTTGGACGGCCGGCGCTGACGTGGACGCCGGCCGGCGCCGGCTCTCCGGCCGACACTGACGTGACAATTTTTTAATATTTTTTTGGATTTTTTTTACTTTTTTCTCTCTTTTTTTTCCTATCTTCTAGCCGGTCGCCGGACCGGCGACCGGCCAGAGTCTGAGGCCGGCGAGGGCGAACCTCGCTCGCCGTCGCCGGGCGAGGTCGAGCGACCTCGCCATGGTCGCCGCTCAACCTCGCTGTCGCCCAGATCTGTGGCGACGGCGAGGTCGAGCAGCCCTGGCGAGGCCACTCGCCCTCGCCAGTGCCGACGAGGGCCAGCCTCAAAAATAAAAATATTTATTAAAAAATTACCATGTCATCGTCGGCTGGAGGGCCGGCGCCGGCCGGCCAAAAGTGGCCGGATGGACTGAATTGACACAATTACGAAAGGTTTAGGACTGAATTGACAAAAAAAAAGTTTATGACTGAATTTGCACAATTGCAAAAGGTTTAGAACTTTTTGGGTAATTTCCCTGTGCCGGCGCTTCCACCTCCACATCCTGCTCCCGCTCTGGTGGACCTAAAAGTACGTATGTGTTTGTATTGCTTGTCTTCCTCCTTCCCAACTCTTTCTTTCTAGCAGGATTACTTTTCGAGTTAACCTATGTTTTTTTCCTAACTCTTTTCGCTTTATTTTGAATCAAGATTTAGGTACCTGTCCACCAAATTAGTCATAGATCATCAACCATCATAAGCTATACAATTTTTCTTCAAAGAAAAAAAGAGGTAATTGTTTATTGAAGTCAGTAAGGTGATATTTGAGGAGCGCATAAAAAATTTCTGGACTTAGTGCGTTTGATGGTCCCGGGCTTTTAGGCTGCGAAAGATAATCATTCTATTTCTCTATTTTTGTTCCAAAAATAGGTTTGGAATAGAAATCCGTTTGGTAAGGCAATTTCATTTTCTATTTCTGGAACAAATTTTTTAAACAAAAATAGGATTGGAATAGAAATCAGAAGTAAATTTTTTTTGCTTTTCTATTTCTGAAACAGAAATGAAGTTAAAATTCTTCTCATCGCTCGCTCTCGCTATTAATCGGTTGCCCACCCGCCGCCCATTGCCACTCCCTTGCCGCCGCCGCCCGTCACCACCCGCCGCCGCTGCCAGCCTCCGGCCGCCGCCCACCTCCCACCACCGCCTTCTGTTGGCCGCTATCCGCCGTCCACCGGCCACCATCTCCTGCCACCAACCGCCCTCCTCCCCCCACCAGCCACCGTCTCCCACCGCCGCCCGCCCTCTTCCCGCCGCCCACATCCCACCGCCAGTCGCCGTTGGCCGCTGCCCGCTATCCACCGGCCACCGTCTCCCGCCGTCGTTGGCCGCCGCCCGCCGTCTACTAGCCACCGATCCCGCCTCCGGCCACCCTCCTCTTGCCGCCGCCTCCCCCCACCGTCCGTTGCTCGCCATTCGCCGCTACTGTCTGCCGCCCGCCGTCCACTCATCGGCCACCCAAGAGGAGGAAATTTTGTGCTATTATCAAACAAATTTCTGTTTCTGGAACAGAAATTTTGTATCATTATCAAACGTATTTTTTTGCTCAAAAACTCTTCTAGGAACAGAAATAGAAAAATCAATTTCTGGCAAGAAATTGATTTTTCAAACAGAATGGTTGTCATTCGCAACCTTAGCCTTTAGTGCTTCATAAGTCTTGATAAGGTACATTTTAGGTGAAAAGTTGTTCTTAGGTGGAGCAATTATCTCAATCACTCATACCAGTTGAATATGGTAGGTTCTACTTCAACTTATGAGATTAGATTATTTACATAACAATTGGTTAAAGGTGGCTTTTAAGCAATTAATGGTTAATCCCCTATAAACAATCGGTGCACTCACGTGGGAATTAGGAAAATAATGGATTTTGTTGGATGGACAGATTATGGATTACAGCTTTCTTCTGGACATTTGCTCTTTAAGCGGACTCATTTTATTTTTCTTGATTTTTCCAATTTGCTCTGGCCTTTGGTAGCAATTCCATTTTCTAAAATCTCATGCTGTCATAAACACATAAAATGATGCTATTATGATATGGTTGCACGTATGGCAAAAGCAATAAATCTACTGTGATAATCGTCGCTGTCGCCGGTCCTATTGGCGTAGGCATGGTGCTTCTCTTCCTCACTTCTTGTTTCAGGCGTAGGAAAGCGACAAAGACTTGTGAAGTTGTCCTACGAGATCAAAGCGGTACGAAGTATGTACCGTGCCGTATAGTTGGATAGAATGATGAAACCATATTTGCAGGATGTATTGTTATACGCTTTGGGTGAAATGACCATCTCGTGTTGTTTCGTTGTGTAGGCATACATGAAATTACAAATGCCGAGTCTTTGCAGTACGATTTGGCCACCATACAAGCCGCCACAGACAATTTCTCGCATCAAAACAAGTTGGGTGAGGGCAGATTTGGTAAAGCTTTTCAGGTATGAAAAGTCAGAAATTAGATAGGGAATGGTTTAAAAAATGATCATCGATTTGATAACTTTGAAAAGTAGTGATCAGAAGTCATTCGTGTGTACTTAACCTTTCAGGGTACGCTTCCTAATGGACAACTAATAGCCGTGAAGAGACTATCTCGAAGCTCAAGACAAGGTGCTGAAGAATTTAAGAACGAAATGATACTGGTAGCGAAACTTCAGCATCGAAACCTCGTTCGGCTGCTCGGGTTTTGCTTGGAGGGTGAAGAAAAACTGTTTGTTTATGAGTTTGTGCCAAACAAAAGTCTCGACTACTTTTTATTTGGTATATCGTGTTATATATATTCCAAAGCTATTGCTTTCCATGTTGAGGCAAATACGTGATTAGCCTCAAATTATGGTGAATGTTTCGCTAGCTTTTGGAACCTAACGTTAGTTCCTTGCATAAAATCTACTCAAGAGGATTTATTAACTGAAATTACCTGCATATCGATTGTCCATACATGTAGATCCTAAAAAGAGTAGGCAATTAGATTGGCCAATACGTTACAAAATTGTATTTGGGATTGCTCGAGGAATGCTCTATTTACACGAGGATTCTCGACTTAGGATCATTCATCGGGATCTAAAATCAAGCAATATCTTATTGGACAGTGAAATGAACACGAAGATTTCAGATTTTGGCATGGCAAGGATTTTCAGAGTTGATCAAACACAAGCAAACACCAGTAAAATTGTTGGGACTTTGTAAGTAGTGTTATGCTTTGTTCTCTACTTTTTTATGCTTTTGTATGCTTAGATCGCTGATGTATTACGGTTTGCAGTGATTACATGTCACCAGAGTATGCAATGCATGGGCAATTCTCTGTGAAGTCTGATGTCTATAGTTTTGGCATCCTACTTCTAGAGCTCATTAGTAGCAAGAAGAATAGTTTCTCCTACCAAGCAAACGGCGGCGAAGATCTTGGTTTACTATGTGTTCAGGAAGATCCATTTGATAGACCGTCAATGGCAAACATAGTCCTGATGTTGAGCAGCAACTCTGTTACACTTACACTGCCCCAACAACCAGCCTTCTTCCTCCGGAGCAGGACTAAGAGGTCAATGAAAGAGCTCGAATTGAACCAATCCACCAATAGGTCTTTGGCATTGTCGACCAATGAGATATCGATCACCGAAGTTCACCCTCGGTGAACGGTGATGTGAGTGGAAGTCTTTCTTCATATAGTCTCGCAGAGAACTGGATCAAATGATCCTTGGCATTCCACTGAGATCAATGATGAACAATGAGCAAACACCTACGTCCAGGACAACTAAAAGTACAAAGTGTCTTGTTTTTTAGGCTAATCATGTTTTGATCCACTAGACATGGAAGGTTGTTGATATTAATATACATACATGGGATTTTATTGGATAGAGGAATACAAGTTCTTCCTTGTCTAAAGAAATAACTAATTGAAACTAGAGTTTCACTTAATTGACATGATTTTCTTATGGTACTTTCCATTATATCTGATAACATGTATCCATTCATACATAATTCGCACTGTTTTATTTAGTCATACTTACTAGAAATCGAGGTCATAAACCTTACCTCCAGATATATTCTTTGCATCACCTGCCTCATTGCTCGATTATAATGGTGGGGGTTGATTAAGATGGAAAGGCGAGCAACTTCACATGCATATTTCCTCAAATATCTACATAAGAATAATCTAACACCCCCACACCCCCCCCCCCCCCCCCTGTCCCTCTCTGTCGATCTCGATCTACTCACGGCCTCGTGTCCACAGATGTCTCTGTCCATCCGAGATATTAACCATGGCCTCCAAGGAGTGGAGCTAGTTGACAAGCTCCTCTATGGACAGGAAGTGCTCAAACATTCTAGTGTTGAGTAGCAAGGTGTGATGACGAGGGAGGGAGGGAGAGCGCAAGATATTGGGCCGATGACCGAACAAGTCTCAAATGAATGAACATGCGCTAATGTTTTCATAGCCCATGAAGGGTTGACGTACAAAGTAATGTATTAGTCCATGAACTCAGCTTATGAAAATGACGCCGGAGAAAGTGTAGAGAAGTAGGAGGCAACACGAGTGAGCACTAAAATGAATAAGTTGCTCGCCACTCATAGGTAATTAACCAAAGAGATAAGAGCAATACTTGCCACCCGTAGGAATCCACCTAAGGGATAAGAGTAAACAAGAAATCCTTTTTGTTCTCAAGTCAAAAGCTCAATTAAGTTTTGAATCAAACAAGTCTTGTTATGTTATTCATTATAGCACGCTTATATAGAGCATGGAACAACCCTCCAAGCTTGAGTAATTACTAAGACTCTTTGGAAAAACAAAAGTCTCCTAGGAAAGAAAAAATAACATTTACTAGAAAACAACCATAAATAAATAAGGACTCTAGAAACTCGAATGACATTAACTAGACCTAGAAAATATACGAGAATTAAATGTAACCGATTGAAGGTCTCTATGAATTTACCATTTCCAAGGTGGATAAATTAATGGCCTTTATGTTTTTGAAGGAACCTAACAGCCTTCGGTTCGTTGTGATCGATGAGTCGTCTTGGAAACGACAATATCGGCAAGAGTCAACTTGGAACCGATAATATCGGCAAGAGTCAAATTGGAATCGACAACTCACTGACAACTCGACATCGTCAAAGAATGCTCCGGCATCATATACTTCTGCTGCGCATAAACTTGCCCTTGAGTTGTCTTAGTCTTCATCACCATGGTAGGGAGAAAGATCCACAACATTGAATGTTGCAGAAACAACATACTCACTAGGAAGTTCAATCTTGTAGGCGTTGTCACCAATCCTTTGCAGCACCTTGAAAGGTCCATCAACCCTAGGCTTTAGTTTCCCATGATGAACCCGAGGAAATCTTTCCTTTCTAAGATGTAGCCAGACCAAATCCGCTTCCTTAAAAACTGCAGGCTTTCAATGCTTGTTTGCTCTCGCTTGATACTTCGCATTGTGCTTTATTATCGTTTCTCAAATTTGCTCATGATGTTTCTTTAGATAGTTGGCATGTTCCTCAGCATCTCCACTAAAATCATGAGAGATGGGAAGTGGAGCTAAGTCCATAGGACAAATAGGATTTTTTCCATACACAATCTCGAAAGGATTCTTCCCGATTGTTTGGCTTGAAAACCGGTTGCAAGCAAATTTAGCTTGACCCAAAGTAAGATCCCATTGACGTAGGTTACTCCCAATTAAGCTCCTTAAAAGATTTACCAAACTCCGATTAACAACTTGAGTTTGCCTATCGATTTGGGGATGATGAGAAGAGCTAAATTGAAATGTGGTGCCTAGCTTCTTCCAAAATGTTCGCCAAAAATGAATAATAAATTTTGAGTCCCGATCATATGTCATTGTCTTCGGAATACAATGTAGTTTCACGATCTCTTGAAAGTAAAGATTTGCCACATGAGTAGCATCCAAGGTCTTGTTACATGGTACAAAATGCGCCATTTTTTAGAATCGATCAATGACCACCATGATTGAGTCTTTACCCCTTTGTGTCCGAGGTAAACCAACCATAAAATCTAGGCTCACATCTTCCCAAGGGGCTATCGGTACCGGTAATGGAGTATACAAGCCAGTGTTTTGAGAATGGCTTGGCAATGTGACAAGTTCGACACCGTTCCACATGTCTCATAACATCTTTCTCCATTCGAGGCCAATAAAATTTTTCTTTGACAAGAGAGAGTGTCTTGTCTCTTCCAAAATGACCAGCTAAGCCTCCACCATTGCTTGTGCATACCGAGAAGTTCATTGATAATGGCTTCCCTTAGAGAACTTCTCGGTATGCACAAGCAATTATTTCTAAAAAGAAATTCATCTTGCAATAAAAATTGCTGAATTGGACCTTTCGAGCAATCTTTCCAAATCTTCCCAAAGTCAGGGTCTTCTTCATAAATCTCCTTGATCATGTCAAGGCCCAAGACCTTCAATTGCATTGTGGATAGCAAGGAGTGCCTACAGCTTAATGCATCCGCCACTCGATTGAGAGTTCCAACTTTACGTTTAATAAGAAAAGTGAAAGCTTGAAGAAACTCTACCCACTTTGCATGCCGATTGTTAAGCTTATGTTGAGTATTTACATACTTCAGGGTTTCATGATCTGAATAAAGAACAAATTCTTTAAACAATAGATAATGTTGCCAATGATCCAAAGCTCAAACAATAGCATAAAACTCCTTATCATAAGTAGAGTAATCCTTGCGGGAATTATTCAACTTTTCGCTAAAGAATGCAATAGGTTTTCTTTCTTGGCTAAGAACTGCACTGTCGCGACCGACTTCCAAATGTTTTTTTAACATAAAAGAAGGGCCTCGCCTGGTACGTGCTAAGTCTAAGTTCCGGACTTAACTCGGGTTTTCCCAAGCCCATACCATATCGCAGCTTAGGGTTTAGGTTTTTAACCTGCATGTGATTTTTATCTGGGAGTCGCCACTAATCAATTTGGGATAGGTTGATTAGAAACCTAAGTAAAGTGACGGCAGAACCACCCTACTCCTATGAATCAAAGATTAAATAAGTTCAGGGACATGGTTACACTAGTTGGATAACTAATGCCCTTTCGGTACCTTTTTACCTTGTTCATTTTGAAAATATTTGTCATGCAATTTGAATTGATTTTAGGACATTTCTCCTAACATGTGAGGTGATCAAGCAATTGCACAATCATTAACGATTAGCAGTCAAGAAAAATATGCAGCCTAAGGTTCTAGCCCTAACTAAGGCGGAGCATTCAAAACACGACAATTTATGCAATTAATTGTAATTAAAAAACATGCATAATAATAATACAACAATAATTTAAAACATTCAAATATATCACATAATTTTAAAAAATATCATATAATACTATGTCTAAATTATATCCTAATTTTAAAAGAAAATAAAAAAAAATTCGAAATTTTTTTTAAAAGAAATATATATTTTTTATAAAATAATAATATAATATTAAACCCGGGTCGGGTCGGCGAATCTGAGTCGATCGGATCCGACCCGAGTCAACGGATCCGACCCAGGGCGTTGACCCGAGTCGAGTCGACTCCCGCGTGCATAGGCACGCGGGGACACTGGCTAAGCCAAAATTTGGCCTTTCGCCGGCCGACCCAGACCGGCACCAACCGAAATCTTCCCCCTGATGACCATAACCGAGCTTCCTCACCCACCTAGCTCGTCATCCGGCCACTCACTCGCCGGCTGGCGACCTAAATAAACTCGGCCTCATTGAGGCATTCCATCGAACACCTGGAGTGCGTGACTAAAACAGAGGCGTTTCGATCTATTCCGAGGCCCCGCCGTCCTCTGGTGGCCTGTCCTTACCTTCGGCGACAACGTGTGAACGGTGGGGGACGACGGTATGGTATGAGATTCGCGCAAAATGGCCGGCGCGAGTCCCGACCAAACCATACACCAAAAACCGGGCAAAACAGAGGCGGTCGGGACCCGGGGAGGCTTACCGGTCGACGGCACATCTGGGTGGCTTTTTGGCTGCTCCGCGGGCGACGGCGAAGCTTCTAGCGGCCCTTGGTGACCTGTAAACACTCTGGACTCACTCTTTCTCTCTCTTTTCTCTCTTTTCTCTCTCTGTTTCTCCTTTGCTCTCTCTCTCTGTTTTTTTTTTCAAAGAGGCTGACCCACGCTCTCTCTCTCTCTCCAGCTTATATAGCCGACGACTGGCGTGCCCCCTGCTCACGTATGCCTGCTGACGATGGCCTGCACCGGCCTACTCTGTCCTGCGACTTTCGTGGCCGTTTAGGCCGGTGCAGGGGGAGTCATTCTGACGCCATGAAGAAGAGAGGAAGAAGGGAGAGAGGAGGCCGGGAATTCGGGGTGGACAGGATTGACAATTAATGCCAATCCCGTTGGCGTGCTCCTTTAGCCTTCCTCTGGCCTGATAGGGACGGCGAGGGCTGCTCCGTCGTCGGTTGGTCCCGATGGTTGGATGCAGGGGAGAACAGGACAAGTGGGAGGAGAGGGCCGGCGGGAGAAGAAGAAGAATGAAGGAAGGAAGCCGGGCTGGGCCCGGCCCAGCCTACGCGAGGGAGAAAAGAAAGAAAAAAAAGGAAGTGGGCTGGGCTGCGCAGGGGAAAAGGAAAAAGAAAAGGGCCGGGTCGACCTGGCCCCGACCCGGCCCAACTCGGATTTTTTGATTGATTTTTTTTAAATGTTCTATTAGACCCTATTAATGCAAATGTGCCTAATATATATATGCAATGTAATTAAATGAATTTTTTTTTTGTTTTAGGAACTAAAAGACTTAATTCTTAATTTTTTTGCATAATTAATTTTGGGCAATTTAAAAATAGGTGTCAACAACTGCTTCTCTTTGAGGGTGATCTCGTAGAGGTTGAGCTCGTAGAGGTTGCGTTCAAAGATAAAATGACACCTAAATTTGGCCCTTGCATGTTCGATGAATGTTATTTTTGGTGGGACCACGGGTCCTATTTTTTATGATGCGATAAGATGATACGTGCTAAAGCGAATAAAAACATACGTGGGGCTACTTACCTTGCCGAAGGTAGAGTAATTCCAGATAGTTGGTATCATGTGTCGAGGACTCGAACCTATCTTCGGTCGCCTCGACTGGATTTCATTCGTCTAGGAATCGAACCTATCTTCGGTCGCCTCAACTGGATTTCATTCGTCTAGGACTCGAACCTATCTTCGATCGCCTTGACGAGGGAAATTGTTTGTCTAGGACCTGAACCTCTCTTTGGTCGCCTTGACTGGATTTCGTTTGTTCAGGACCCGAATTTTTCTTCGGTCGCCTTGACTGGGGAAATTACTTGCCTAGGACCCGAACTTATCTTCGGTCGCATTGACTGGATTTCGTTTGTCTAGGACCCGAACCTATCTTTGGTTGCCCCGACGGGGTTTTGCTTTGTCAAAGTACCTGCATCTTATCAGAAGTACCTGGCGAAGGCTTGATGTGAACAAGGGGGTCAATCCCAGGCTCAGGAGGGGTACCATAATAATCGTAGGTACATGGTGAACAGAGAGGTTAGTCCAATGTTCGAGGGGTACCATAACAATCGTAGGTACATGGATTTTTTGAAACCAGGCAGGGGTAGAAGATACTTACCTGGCACGTTCCTGCCTCTTAAGGGCATGTCTCCTGTCAGACAAGTTTTTGTGCAAAAACATATGCATTCATCGGAGAAATAGACAATTAAAGCTATTCTAGAATGCATATCGTATGAAATATCTTGACTACAAGTCACACAATGAGAAATGCTTTTCCTTTTCAAAGAAACACCTGGTTTATCTTCTGGGTGGTTTGAAAAGAATTCTGATGAAATACTTAAGGTTTCTTACCTAGAGATTTGGATATATCATTTGCTGAATATCCAACCTTTTTCGGGACACCTCTCTTGGGATGATGAAGAGGGCTTCTCCAGTGTCCAAATTTTCGTGTCATATCACTAGGGATTAAAAATCCAAGCTGCAAAAGCATGCGATGTCAATTCCACTCGGGGAACATGAGAGTTTTTTTTTTTTGGGGACATCTTTGGAGACGCTCCAAAGGTCATGTGTTTCCTGAGTCTTTGAGAACATTTTACCTGTCAAAGATGATTAGCGCAAACATGCATGCATTCATCAAGGATAGACAAGCTAGGCTATTCCAGAATGTGTATTTGAAAGGTCATGCAAGATGATTTTGCCATATTTGCATCACCAAACATCCACCAAGGGCAATTATCAATTAAGACAATTTTCGCTCGCAAGGTAGACTTCTCAAGATGATGAACGAGAAACCTTCAGTCAAAAAGGACTTTCCACTTGCTCTCAATGAAAAGGATTATTTTGTCCCGACCATTAATGCAGGAATATTGAAAGCACTCAATCTGACTGTCATCACATCAACAAGGGTCTGAGTTTTCTCGCAAAAGGTACGGCGCTGCCAATCTGAGAGGTCTTTATCAGGATTGTAATGTAGGCTTGGTCAATGGTTTAACAAAGGATGTTGTCCGAGTCAAGGCCATGAAAGAAAAATATTCTGCAATCATCTCCAGGTTTACAAGTCAAGAACCCTATAAAACAAGATAGAAGTAATCTTGCTTGCACTTCCTCGAGCGTTGTTTATAAACATTTGAAAATCCACGTTAATTCAAGTGCTCTAGTCAAGAGAGACTTCATAAGGAATGTAGCGTAGGCTTGGTTCACAGGTTGAGGGACGAAATGATCGTTGGGCTCAAAAATGTGTGTAAGGGTGAGAATTGGTGATCATCTTGGCAGTGTCACCAATCTTCTTTTCTATCGTCAGGATCCTCTTGGAAAACTCCCTGGGTAATCCCGTGCTTTGGCTTCTTGGACTTTTGTCCAACAATTGCAAATTCGCTTGGGGATACAAATTCCTTCGCCTCTTTTTTTCATTGTTTTTCTTCTTCTCCCCTTTTTTTTTTCATGGACATTGGCCTTGCTTTTACTAGGCACACTACTTTTTATGCCCCTAATTTTCAGCATTTTTTGTTGTTCTTTCGATGTTTTTAGGACTAACCTAGACAAGTTTGAACAGAACTATATTATTAGGCTCTTGGAGTCTTCATCTTCATTTGGCACTTTTGGACCATGATGCTCAAACTGTGGTGGCTTTTGCCTCGCTCCGGTGTGGGGGATGATCACCAACTGGGTTCGTACGAAATGAAATTGCCGGCTCAATTGGGCTAGCAAGGGTTATAAGTGTATGGGATAGAAGAAGAACTGCTCTTCGTCATCTTAGGGCACTTAGATTATCGTGAGAGTTCATCTATAATAATAACACTCAAAGATTAATGCAAGTGAGAGCAAGAAAATTTCTATTCACCTTGTGCAAGCTATTACGACTGATGGTCATAGAAAATTTTAGATATTACAAACTCCTCATCCTTCTTATCTTGCTTAGTTCATAGGTAAAAACATCATTGTTGCCATTTTGGATAGGCTTTAATTAGTTTGCTGCTCTTCTCTTGACAAAGTCCTCTTAGCTTCAACCGTTCGGCCATCGATGATGTGCTTGTCCTGGAGAACCCTGTCAAGGACCACCGAATCCGTGAAGATGACGAGGCCGAAGCCGCGGGGACGGTGATCGAAAGGGAGGGACGCTCCTCTTGCTCCCTCTGAATTTGAATCCTCCTTGTGATGCCTATTTATCTCAACCTGCCCCAGTGTGGGGTGATTCTTGACAGGGGTAATTTAAAAGGAGCCTCCAAGTGTATGGGCTTAAAATGGTTAAGCAAATGATTAGCGGTAGTGTATGGGGTAGAGAAATGAACAGCCTTTCGTCATTTTGGCTACCGTACCTTATGCGAGAAATCCTTTTACCTTGCAGACATGGAACCTTTTCGCTCGTCTTGCCAGGGATTAGTATGTGAGAATGTGTATAGACTAAGGATTGTCTTTCATCATCCTGACACATCTCGTTCAGTATATCGGAGCAGTTCGACACCATTTGTCGAATTGTCAAAATTTTCACGTGGAATTCGTGAATTAAATACGTAAAATTATCATGCAAAAATTCCTTTCGATGTGATGCACTTGAGGAAGAAATAAGCATCCATTTGCTTTAAATGTTTCCTCTTTCTTTGTTTCTCTCTACTCTTATGAGAAGAGTTTTTTTAAGGAAAGAGATACTTACCTGTGCTGCAATGGCGAGGCAAACCTACAAGGTAATGAGAAAGATCGTGTTAATGAATGGCTTTTTGAGGGACAAGAATTGGGAACGATACAACATTACCCTCCGTGAGTTCCTTCATTTGAGATTAAGCTAATGACTCCTTGAGCTTTTCTCGGATGTTGATAATTCCCTTATGACAATAACATGAGCTTATGTTAGAAATGAAATGATAAAGGGTAAATTGAGAACGATATAAATTATCATTCTTCCATTTTGCCTTCAAAACTAGCAGATTCTTTTCTTTCAAGGCTCATTTCTGGTTGGTTTTGAAGCTCGAATGAAATCCTCTGTAGCTAAGGGTGCTCCCAATTAGAAGGTCCTGTTCTTGACACATGTTATGTCAATACGGGTCCGGTACGTCGGGGAGTTTCTTGGGAATCATATGATTTCTGACTGCACAAGGCATGCGTAATTGCTTGCATGGGAATCTTCGCAGCAAAGCTAATTTCTACTTTAAATGTCTTTGACTGATATGGGCATTACTACCGTCGAGACTTCCATGATTGTTAGGATTGGCCTTGACGCCATTTTGCTACCAAGGGTGTCCTTATAAATAACTTTTCTGCCAATTTCCTTATTAACAACGAAAATATAGAAGTTATTTCAAGGGTAGTATTTCTTCACAGCATCAGAGTTGACCGGGTTGGAGAATTGACGTCCATCCATCTCGGTCAGAATCAAAGCCTCTCCAGGGAGTGTCTTTTTCACGACATAGGGACCCTTGTAGTTTGGAGCAAACTTACCTCCAAATTCGGGGGGTAGTGGTAGCACCTTTCTCAGGACAAGATCACCTGCTTCGAAGTGTCTTAGGCACACCTTTCGGTTGAATGATCTGGCAACCCTCTGTTGATAGCATTGACCATGACAAAGAGCCTTCAGCTGCTTTTTGTCGATCATATTCAACTGCTCCAGTCTTTGCTGCTTCCACTCTACATCAGACATTTTTACTTGAGACAATACTCGCAGCGAAGGGATTTCTACCTCAACGGGCAGGACTGCTTCCATACCGTATACCAAGGAAAAAGGGGTTGCCCCGGTAGATGTTCGAATTGATGTTCGATATGCCATTAATGCAAAAGGCAATCTTTCATGCCAATTTCGGTAGTTCTCAGCAGTTTTGGCTAAGATTTTCTTGATGTTTTTGTTGGCAGTCTCGACAGTTCCGTTCATTTGGGGACGGTAAGGAGACGAATTCAGATGACGGATTTTGAATTCACTGAATAAATCATCAACAAATTTGTTATTCAGATTTGTCCGATTATATGTAACGATGGCTTCAGAGACGCCATAACGGGCGATTATATCTCGTCTGATGAATTTCATCACATTCTGAGCAGTGACATTGGAATATGACATGGCCTCGATCCACTTGGAAAAATAATCAATTGCGACCAAAATAAATCCGTGCCCATTTGATGCCTTCGGATTGATTAGGCCAATCACATCGATGCCCCACATTGAAAATGGCCATGATTCTGACAATTCGTGTAATTCAGTTGGAGGGGCATTTATCTTGTTTCCATGGATCTGACAACGGTGACAATTTCGAACGTGTCGAATGCAATCGCTTTCTAAGGAAAGCCAATAATAACCTAATCTTGTTATTTTCCTAGCTAACATGTGTCCATTCATGTGTGGACCACATACCCCTTCATGCAATTCTTGCATAATTCGTGTTGCTTCAGTCACGTTCACGCATTTTAGCAGAACAGAATCATAGGACCTCTTGTACAAGTTCTCACCACTGACGAAGAACTCCGTCGCCATCTTCATTATATACCTCCTGTCTGCAGAGCTAATCCCTTCAGGGAACTGCTGCTCCTTGATGTAGTTCATGATATCGTAATACCGTGGTTTGCCATCGGGTTCCTCGGCCACGGTCATACAATGAGCTGGTCTAGTCAAGACTTTGATCTTCAGAGGTTCTATTTCCAATCAGTTGGTGACCTGTAACATAGATGACATCGTCGCCAGTGCATCGGTGAATTGGTTATGAGATCTAGATAGGTAGTCAAATGAGATCTCGTTGAATCCTGTCATCAATTCTTCCAAATAGTCATGATAGGGTACTAGCTTAGTATCCCTAGTCTTCCATTCACCTACAGTCTGGAGGATGATTAAGGCAGAATCACCAAACACTTTTAGTTTGGTTATTTTCATATCAATTGTTGCTTGTAGATCGAGAATACACGCTTCATACTCGGCGATATTGTTGGTGCAAGGAAACACCAATTTCGCGGCAACAGGATAATGATGCCCATCTGGGAATATCAAGACTACCCCGGTGCCAGAGCCAGACAGGTTTACTCCTCCATCGAAGAACATAGTCCATGTGTGTTCTTCTATTGATAAAATACGATCATCTGGGAGATCATCTTCATGTGTTTCCCCAAGGCATTCAGCTAGCATATCAGCGATCACTCGACCTTTCACTGATTTCTGCGATGATGTTTGGATGTCAAATTCTTAAATTAGAATATGCCATTTGGCTAATTTTCCCACCAACGCCGACCGGTTAAGCAAATACCGGATGGGGTCGTTTTTAGTTACGAGAAACGTCTGGTGGTGCAAAGTATATTGCCGGAGCCTATGCAACACCCACACCAATGCGACATATGTCTTTTCTGATTCGGAATAATTCTGTTTCGAAATGGTGAATTTCTTACTCAAATAATAGATGGCCCGTTCTTTTCCATCATAGGGGTTGCTCTAGGCTAACAGTGCTCCCAATGATTCACTATGGATCGTGAGATAGAGAGTCAGAGGATGTCCTGGGACTGGTGGAACTAGTATCGGGGGACTCATCAAATACTGCTTCAGCTTTTCAAATGCTTCCCGACAATCTTCATCCCAGTTGATCTGAGCGTCTTTCCTGAGAAGTTTGAAGAAAGGCCGTGCAGTCTCAGAGAGTTGGGAGATGAACCGTACGATGTAATTCAACATTCCTAAAAGGCTTCTGACCTCCTTTACTGTGGATGGGGGTTGCAGTTCACATATTGTTTTGACTTTCGAGGGGTCGACCTCGATCCCTTTGCTACTCACGATGAATCCGAGTAATTTACCAGAGGTCGCCCCGAACACACATTTTGCAGGGTTCAGGCATAATTTGAACTCATATAATCGGTTGAATAGCTTCTTCAAGGCTTAAATATGGTCCTCTCCATATTTGGTTTTTGCGATCATGTCATCGACATAGACTTTAATTTCTTTGTGCATCATGTCATGGAAAAGAGTGACCATAGCACGTTGGTATGTTGCTCCGGCATTTTTCAAACCAAAAGGGATAACCTTGTAGTGAAAGGTCCCTCATGGAGTAATAAACGATGTCTTCTCTTTGTCTTCGTCGTTCATCCTTATCTAGTTGTACCCGGAGAATCCATCCATGAAAGAAAATAATTCGAATCTAGCAGTGCTATCTATAAGGACATCTATGTGGGGGAGCGGAAAGTTGTCTTTTAGACTAGCCTTGTTCAAGTCGCAGTAATCAACACAAACTCGAATTCGACCATCTTTCTTCTTCACTAGCACGATGTTTGCTACCCAATCAGGGTATTGCAAAACCTCAATGAACCCTACTTTCAAGAGCTTCATCACTTCTTCTTCAATTTTTTTCGACAGCTCGGGTTTGGTCCTTCATAACCTTTGCTTCTTAGGAGGCATGTCAGGATTGATAGGCAAATTGTGCTCGACAATCCGAGGGTCTAGTCCTAACATATCAGAATAAGACCATACGAAGACGTTTTGATAATCTTTGAGGAGAGCGATCAGACGTGTGGCCTTCTCTTCAGGAAGATTGGCCTCGATCTTTACTTCTTTTAGATCTTGAGTACCACCCAAATTGATGGTAACAGTGTCCTCAGTTGTAAGGGGTTTGATTTGTTCATATTGCTCCCAATTTCTTCGGATTTCAGTGGGGTCATCACTTGAATCGTCAGAATCGTTGCTGTCAGTATCTACAGCATCTGGCTGGATCGTACTAACTCCCTCGTAAGTCGCGAGATTATGCCTGGAACACAAGGTAGATGGATTAGAAAAACAAATGGGGTTATTAACATATATATCCTTTTATTGTTTGTTTTCTCTTAAAACATTTTTTGAAGAAATAGTGAAATGTCTTTGATTTTCGAAAATTTTAGAAACGAGGAAGCATGAGATAACCCGGGCCTCAGAATACTTTCCTTTTCGTGGCTGGATATCATCAACGGGCTAGTTTGAGATACTACCTCATGCCCTCAAAACATTATTTATTTACAACACATGGATTTACAACCTCAGGAGAGGGAGAGTTCAAAAAGACATTTCTTCCGGCAGCAATGACGACAAAAAACAAAATACAAGGATAGCCCCTTTTCCAGGGATGCATGCAAAAAGGAGGAAAGTAATTCTATTCAAGCGGGCTTGCGCCCATTCCCTCCACCGGTCCTTCGTCTATCATGTCGACGAAGAAATCTTCGAAAGTATCATTCCAAGAATCCAGCTTATCGGCTCCTCTCTTCGCTGGTGTCAGCCTTTCCATGCCTTCCCATCCACTAGGAATGTAATTCTGCTTGTCTTCATATAAACTTGATGGCATCTGGTAGTCAACGTAATAGTCAAACTTACCACTAGGCTCACCCAGGGTATCCATAATTGCCTTCCCCTTGCGTACATTATCAGAAAGTTCAGGGATAGCGGTACGAATGCCGAGCACCACTAGGAGATCATTCCTGCCATAACATAGCCAAGGGGCACGGAAAGTAAATGCCCCAACATCCAACAGGTCATGTACTCTGTTTTTCAGGGCACTGTAATCTTCTAGCGAGTGACCAACTTCCCCCGAGTGATAGTCACAGGACAAGGTGAGATCGCAATTGACGAAGTACTCGGCAGTAGCATGTCTTGGCCTCCTTGTGATCAGCCTCTTTTGCAAAAGGATAGGAAATATTACATCCATGGATTCAGGGATTAGTGAGTAGTGTCGCAAGTCACTTTGCCACCGTAAAAGTCGAATATCCTGCCATATCATTTCGGGAAGGACTCCCGATGGTGGGTTCTCTTCGGGACAATTCACTTGGGTTACCTCTTTTTGATCAGGAAGCAGTAACGATCTGGCAGGGAGTTGGGTAATGATATCCCTTAAAGATATGAGCAAATCTCGCAATTTGTCTAACTGATTCTGCAAACGTGCAAGACAATCAACTGGGTTTGGACTCGTTTCTGGGGTCGATTCTTCATGAATGGCACCCACAAATACATCATCAAATAGGGTGATCACGCCATCTAGGGCGTCCTCCTGCCCACCTTCTTTCACAATTACTAGCTCGTCTAGGTCTTCAAGTCAATCAACAGTAACATTCACAGGAAGCGTCGAGGAGCTCAGGTGATCTGAGCATTCAGCAGGATGCTTGAACTTATCACCGGATTGTCCTGAGAAGTTAAGGAAAATTTCTTCATCCTGCAATAATTTAGCAGGTGGCGGGAAAGTCTCCCGGATATGGGGAAGTGGCAAACCAACTTGACCCCTCTCGTGCCTCTTATTGGCATGTGGGTTTCCTCTACGATACCCTAGACCAGCGGTACGGTGATTCCTGGCGGCCTGGATAGGCTCTCGTATGCCCCGGCCTCCTCTGCCGAGTCCTCAACCTGGGGTGAAGCCATTCCCAACCATAACCTTCCCTACCATGATTGCGGCTTTTGACATATCGGGGGCAGGAAGAGGTGTTCCTCGATATCCGTGCACGTTGACACGAGCTCAATAGACTTATAACTGGATTCCACCTTGCTACTTGGTTCGACATACAGGATGGCAGTTTCCTGGTAGATTCGATGGTCTTCTTCTCCACGGACCGTGATTAGCTTTCCTTGGGCTACAAACTTCACGCTTTGGTGAAGGCTTGAAGGTATAGCTCCGGTAGAGTGAATTCAGGGACAGCCCAGCAGAAAGCTAAATGTAGTAGGGATATCCATTACCTGAAACAGAATACTGAACACGGTTGGGCCAATCTAGACATCAAGGTCGATCTCACCAATAGTGTCTTTCTTCATCCCGTCAAATGCTCGGACGGATGTTTTGGAAATGCGAAGCTTTGACGTGTCTACATTGAGACGACGCAAGGTTGCTAACGGGAAAATATTCAAAGCAGACCTATTGTCTATCAGAACTCGAGCTACATGGGAGTTTCTACATTTGACAGAGATGTAGAGTCCCTTGGTATGCCTCCTACCTTCGGCGGGAAATTCATCCTCCGAGAATGTTATCTGGTCCTTAAATAGGATGGACCCCACGAATGCCTCTAACTTGTCATGCTCAATTGTCTCAGGGACATTTACTTCGCTGAGCACTTTCATCAGAGCTTTCTGATGCTTCGCGGATGTTTGAAGTAGCTCTAGGAAAGAAATCTAGGCGGGCAACTTGCGTAGTTGATCAACCACGTTGTATTCACTGGCTTTGATGATGGCCAGGAATTCCTTGGCTTCTTCATCGGTGATAGGCTTCGAAGGTTGCACGTCAGCTTGGGCATACGTTCGTAGGACCATAGGACTGCTTTGTCATTCTCGTACTGATAAGGCTGAGGTATTTCGATCACTACATGCTCCTCGGTTAGGGTTACTTCAATCGTCAGTTCCTCCTCCTTGTCTGGATTGTCAGTCAAAGGCTCGTTCACAAGTGTAGGGATGGATTCACTTGTTCTAGTATTCAATACTGAGAGTTCTTCATCCCAATCAATGATAACTTGGGAAATGGTGGCCACTATGCCGGCGTAGTCAGCATACACAATCAGACCTGCTTGCGCCATCTTGGCAACTCTTTCCTTCATCAAGGCCATGGGCAGTACCTCATCCATGGGATAGTATCCTGCTTTCACTAGACCGTTATAAACATCAGTGGTGTATACCCTTATGTTCTTGATTCGACCAGTGTCGATACTGAATATGGCATTAATTTTGTTCTCTTGCTTTGGTAGCGGGTTATTCTGAATATTTGGCTTGGACGTCTGAAATGAGAAAGCCTTAGTGTCCAGCAAGTTTTGTACTCAGTGCTTTAGGGTATAGCAGTCATCTGTCGAATGTCCTACTTCGCCCATGTGATAGTCACTTTTTTTAGACGGATCGTAGCTCGAGAAACTCTCTGAGTTAGGCTTCTTTGGCTCGGTGGAGAGCAAATTTTTCTTGCGAAGTATGGCCAGGACCTGAGAAAGGGATCCAGGTAGTGGAGTGAACTGCCTTTTCTTATATCGTTTTAAGGACTGACGGCTTAAGGTCGGCTGCTGCTCACCGCTTACTTGAACCATCGGGGGAGGATGAACGGTCTGGGTATATGCAATGTTCCCATCTGTCAAGGGTTCTTTCTCCTTCCTCATGCTGAGTCTTTTGCTTGTGGAGGTGGGGTCTGTGAACCACCCGTCACGCAATCCCATCTCAATTGGTTCGCCTACTAGAACAAGCCGATTAAGGGACTCAGCAGTGGCACCAACCAGGCAATGTCGATATTCATTCGGGAGAGACTTAATGAACAGCTTAATTTGTTCATGGTCAGTAAGTTCTAGGGTGACCTGAGCAGCTAAGTTCCTCTATCTCATGGCATATTCTTTGAACGATTCACTTTTCTTCTTCTCAGTACGTTCGAGGTCATCACGAGAAAATGTGACGTCGAGGTTGAACTGATACTGTTTGAGGAATGCCTCCGTGACATCATCCCAGGATTTAAAGGCATCTACATCTTTCAATATATACCATGTCAAAGCTGACCCTCTCAAGCTTGCTTGAAAAGTCTAGAGCATGAGAAACTCATTTTCGATATATTGGGTCATCCGCATATGATACATGTGCAAGTGGTGCTTGGGGCATGAGGTGCCATTATATTTTTCGAATTCTGGCATTTTGAATTTTTCCGGCATTTTGACGTTTTTATACACGGACAGGTCAAGTGGGACAGCATGTTGCGGGCCCTGCAATTGTTTCAACATCTCATCGACCTTTGCAAGGCGTTTGTCATGCTCTGTCATAGGCGCGCTTACAAGTTCGGTCTTCTTGACAACATGTGGAAGCAGATCCTCTTCTAGTAGGGGCATTTTACTGTCGCTGGCGGAGGCTTTCTCTTTTCCAGTAGACGATGGCTGCAACATCACCTCAATTGATGCAGGGGCAGGCGTGAGCTTGCCATTGATGGATTCTACCTACTTGGTGAGATTTTCAAGTGCATTGAAAACCATTTTTATTTCGTTTCCCATGTTATTGAGACGGATCGGCACATTTTCCTCGGCCATTTAGTTCGTAACTACCTGTGAAGATGTTGAAATAAATGAGCATAAGACTTTATAAAGAATTAATTCATGACTTAATTTAGTATTACATCTATTTATCATGTATTTTCAATATTTGCAAAAAAAATAAGAAGCAAAAAAGGTTTTTATTTATATACATTACAACGACGACCCTGAGGTTCGAACCCCAGATACCTTAGACCGCCTTCACTCCCCCAGATACCACCAGACTAAAGCCACGACGGTGTCATTAGAGTGCAAAATTTTTATTTATACATCAAAAAGTGGTCTGACTTATATTAACATCAGTACAAACCCTAAACATTTAAGACTAGAAAGCATAAAAAACCTAAACATAAATACTAGGAAATTATAAAAGGCATGGGCTTTTTAACAAAAAAGGGGCCCTTCCCGGACACTTATTCTATATACGATGGGGAAGCCACAGTCTCTCGGAGTCGCTTATTTTTACGGACAAGCTCCGCAATAAGCGTATCCTTCGTTCCCGCAGTCTTTTCAAGATGATTGATCTGTGCTTGGCGATTGGGCTTGTCAACCACCTCTGGGACTTTTGGCTGTAGAGCTGCTAGGATTTGATGATGTAGAATGTAGATCAGGGAGGCACGGTGGGCCATTTCTTGCCCTTTCAGTAGTCTGGGCACAAGGATGTTCTCAGGCTGACATTCAGTCCACACCCCCTGGATGGCACGAATCTCGCCGACGTAGTTGTAGTTCGAGCGGGTGAATCAAACTCGAAACAGGTCTGTCTTGAGAGGCGGCGTGATCTCGTGAAGGGCCCTGTACTGGCGGGCTACCCGGTAGGGGTAGTATGAAGTGGCGCTAGATAAACTGAGCAGTGGGATAGGGTTGTGAAACCTATGAGCAAAACGAGCCTGACCATCATGGAACCATTTAGCATGCCATAAGAATGCTTTGGAATCGGGGTTTTTCAAAAATTTTATCCAAGAAGAGTAATCCTTATCAGGGGAATTACTTTTTAAGACCTCAAATCTTTGTATCGGGTGCGTAAGGTCATCGATTTCAAAAGGCTACATGAGGTGCCCAAACCCTCTCAAGTGGGATAAAAATCAAATTTGCAAAATTTCTGGGGCGGTCCGCATGATTTTCTTGTCATTTTGTTTAAAACGGTTAAGATACAAAAATGTTTCTGCCAGAACCAAATTAACATAACCCAAGCTAGTGCAAATTTGTTTGGCCACATACGCAATCGAGGGGTTTATTGAATTTTTGCGATGAGGAAAAATGATATACCCGATAAAAGCAAGTATAAAAATTTTAGATTTTTGGCTTATGGGTTGATTTTCAAAGCATTCATTTAAGAAAAACCAAGGGCATGCATTACAGTGAACTTTAATGACTCTTTTCACAGCATTGCTCTCGACTCGCAAAAACTAGGATAATTCGAGTAGAGAGGACACACTTAAAAGTGGTTTGATGAGCTCAAATCCCAAAGGCTTTCCAATGGCAACACTATATTATTCCAGAGTCGGGGTCATTTCAAACTTACCAAATATGAAAGTGGATGTTTGAAGGAATCAAAAATGTGCTAATGCCTGCATTATGCCAAAATGGACATTGATCTTGAGCAGTGGAAGTCGGCGAACGATTCTTGTTTTGACATATTGTTGGCTATTCCGATCGAGTCGGTCCCACCAAGCCAGAAGCTCTTTTTTAGGAGTAGGGACGAATTGGACATCAGCTCTTCCCATCGTATATAGAATGAAATCAACGGGTGACCTAACAGTAACAAATCAAATGAATAAGTAGGCTGCATAATAAAATAAGAAGGGATAGAATATATACCTTTCCATGAACCATGGCAATCACAACAACATGCACATGAGGAGTGAGGTTCGATTTCTATTTAGACTAGTTCAGCAAAATGAAGTTAAAATGGTGTCTGACCGTCGCAGTCTCGCATTGGTGTCAAGTCCTTTTAACCTCGGCCAAATCGAAAGGAATATCTTATAGTCACGCGAATAGCGGCTAAAGATATTTCTTTACGATATTTTAGAAATAAATTTTGGGGAAAAGAAAGGCAACCTCTACATCGTGGGCTCACGCTCGAGGTCGTATCTTTCTAAACACCATCTTAAAATGCCCTATCGCGGCCCAGGTCCGGCAGCGTGGTTGTGTGTGCAACGGTGTAGTGCTAAATCAATAAAGCATGCACAACAATTCATCGACAATCAAATCGAACATGCAAGAACAAATAACACCTTAATATCAGGGTCATACCTGGAATTCTCACTGCCAAAAAAAAATATTTTTGAACATGACAAAAATTTTTGGCCTAAGTCCACTTTTGAAAAATGTCCCCAGCAAAGTCGCTAGTCTGTCGCGATCGACTTCCGATTTTTTTTAAACATAAAAGAAGGGCTTCGCCTGATACGTGCTAAGTCTAAGTTTCGGACTTAACTCGAGCTCTCCCAAGCTCATACCATATCGCGACTTAGGGTTTAGGTTTTTAACCTGCATGTAATTTTTATCTTGGAGTCGCCACTAATCAATTTGGGGTAGGTTGATTAGAAACCTAAGTAAAGTGACGGGAGAACCACCTACTCCTACGAACCAGAGATTAAATGAGTTCGGGGACTTGGTTACACTAGTTGGATAACTAATGCCCTTTCGGTACCTTTTTACCTTATTCATTCTGAAAATATTTGTCAGACAATTTGGATTGATTTTAGGACATTTCTCCTAACATGTGAGGTGATCAAGCGAGTACACAATCATTAACGATTAGTAGTTAAGATAAATATGCAGCCTAAGGTTCTAGCCCTAACTAAGGCGGAGCATTCAAAACACGACAATTTATGCAATTAATTCTAATTTAAAAACTTACATAATAATACAACAATAATTTAAAACATTCAGATATATCACATAATTTAGAAAAATATTATACAATACTATGTCTAAATTATATCCTAGTTTTAAAATAAAATAAAATAATTCGAAATTTTTTTAAATTTTTTTTTTATAAAATAATAATATAATATTAAAACCGGATCGGGTCAGCAGATCCGGGTCGATCGGATCCGACCCGGGTCAATGAATCTGACCCAGGGCATTGACTCGGATCAGATCAGTTGATCTGGGTCGGTCGGAACCGAACCGGGTCAACGGATCCGACCTAGGGCGTTGACTCAGGTCGGATCAGTTGATCCGAGTCGGAACTGACCCGGGTCAACGGATCCGACCCAGGGTGTTGACCCGGGTCGAGTCGACTCCCGCGTGCATAGGCACGCAAGGACGCCGGCGGAGCCAAAATTTGGCCTCTCACGGCCGACCCAGACCGGCACCGACCAAAATCTTCCCCCTGATGACCATAACCGAGCTTCCTCACCCGCCTAGCTCGTCATCCAACCACTCACTCGTCGGCCGGCGACCTAAATAAACTCGGCCTCATTGAGGCATTCCATCGAAAACCTGGAGTGCGTGACCAAAACAGAGGCGTTTCGATTTATTCCGAGGCCCCGCCGTCCTTCGACGACCTATCTTTACCTTTGGCGATGACGTGTGAATGGTGGGGGTCAACGGTATGGGCCAGGATTCGCGCGAAATGGCCAGCGCGAGTCCCGGCCAAACCATACACAAAAAGCAAGGCAAAACAGAGGTGGTCGGGACCCGGGAAGGCTCACCGGTCGACGGCATGTCTGGGTGGCTTTCCGGCTGCTCCGCGGGCGAGGGCGAAGCTTCTAGCGGCCTTTGGTGACCTGTAAATACTCTGGACTCACTCTTTCTCTCTCTTTTCTCTCTCTGTTTCTCCTTTACTTTCTCTCTCTGTTTTTTTTTTCAAAGAGGCCGACCCGCGCTCTCTCTCTCTCTCCAGCTTATATAGCCGACAACCGGCGTGCCCCCCCGCTCACTATGCCTGCTGACGATGGCCTGCACCGGCCTACTCTGTCCCGCGACTTTTGTGGCCGTTTAGACCGGTGCAGGGGGCCATTCTGACGCGGCGAAGAAGAGAGGAAGAAGGGGGAAAGGAGGCTGGGAATTCGGGGCGGATGGGACTTGCAATTAATGCCAGTCCCATCGGCGTGCTCCTTTGGCCTTCCTCTAGCCTGATAGGGACGGCGAGGGCCGCTCCGCCGTCAGTTGGTCTCGACGATCTGATGCAGGGGAGAACAGGGCAAGTGGGAGGAGAGGGCCAACGCGGGGGGAGAAGAAGAAGAAGAAGGAAGGAAGCTGGGCTGGGCCGGGCCCAGCCCGCGTGGGGGACAAAAGAAAGAAAAAAAGGAAGTGGGCTGGGCTACGCGGGGGAAAAGGAAAAAGAAAAGGGCCGGGTCAACCCGGCCCAACTCGGATTTTTTAATTGATTTTTTTTTAATGTTCTATTAGTCCCTATTAATGCAAATGTGCCTAATATCTATATGCAATGTAATTAAATGAAATTTTTTTTTGTTTTAGGAACTAAAAGATTTAATTCCTAATTTTTTTGCATAATTAATTTGGGCAATTTAAAAATAGGTGTCAACACGCACCAATTCCCACATTGGAAGCATCACAATCAACTTCAAAGAGTTTATTAAAATCTGGAAAGGCAAGAATAGGAGCCTCGGTTACCTTCTTTTTAATGAGTTCAAAACTTTGTTGCGCCTCTTTAGTCCACTTGAAATTTCCCCCTTGTAAGCATTCTGTGATAGGAGAAATAGCAGTGCCGAAATGCTTGATAAAGCGACGATAAAATGAGGCCAAACCATGAAAACTCTAAATGTCATGTATAGATATTGGAACAAGTCAGCTTATGATTGCCTCCACCTTGCTAGGATCCATCTTAATGCCATCTTTAGAGACAATATAGCCTAGAAAGACAAGGTTATCGGTAAAGAAGTGACACTTCTTTAAGTTGACATATGACTTTTGCTCTTGAAGAACCTTGAAAACTTGGCGAAGATGTGACATTCTAAATTTCGACCCACTTGGTATTTATGAAATGCATAATTTCAATAACGCACTTGTACTAAATCTTGCCCAGACTTGATCACTCTTGGGACACTAACCACTAGGAAAAGGCTAATTAGAGATCTAGATTCGCGCAACCATAGAACTTGACCATGACTGACTTTCGACCATAATGATTATTGTTGACACCTAAATTTCGGCGCATCATTTAGCGATTAATTGCATAGAAAATTAGGGAATAAATTTTAATCCCTAAACAAAAATATTACAAATCGCATAGCATAAAGTTGAGGTTCATATAGATTAACTGCATTTCGCATTGGATCGGCGGTGGTAAGCGAGCTTAAAATTCATCACGTAAATCGAGCTCGGGCACCGAACGAGATTCGGCTCACTCGGAAAGTATGGGCCGAAAATCACACACAAAAGGGCTTGGTTGTCTTAATTTGAGCTTAAATTAGCCCATAATGCTTAATTAAAGAAAAGCCCAAATTAATTCAGCCCACTTAGAATTAAATTAAAGCCTAAACCTAAGCCCATTAGGACTAGAAAGCCCGGCTAATTGACCTAGGTTTACATTATAAATATATGTTTATGTCTCATAATCAAGGAGGGGGGCTCTCAGAAGTTTTTCAGATCGGATTTTTAGAGAGACATACGAGAGAATTTTGAGAAGAGTGAGAGAGAGAGAGAGAAGGAGACCGCCCGCCGCGCCGCACTGCACGCCTGCCGCGCCACCGCCCGCTTGCGCTGCCTCCTGCCGCTCGCTGCCGTCTCCCGCCGTGTGCCACCGCCGCTGCACGCCTGCCTGCCGCTGCCTCGTTGCACACCACTGCCGCACCGGTGCACAGCCGCCTGGACGTCCCTGCTCCGCCCGTCTGTGTCGCCGCTGCTCGCTGCACAGCCGCCGGAGAGCTGCCCTGCACCGCCGCTCGCCAGCCGGAGGCGCCTGCACCGCCATTAGCCCACCGCCCGTGCTGCCGATGTTCGCTGCACAGCCACCGGAGAGTCGCCCATCCCCGCCTGTTGGCCGCTGCCCGGAGACGCCCGCCGCGCCGCCGTTCCCGTCGTGTCACCGTCGCTAGCCGCCACTATTCCTGACGTCACGCCGCCGCTCCCGACGCACCGCCGATCCGCAATCCCGATCCGCTACAGATTCAAATTAGGAAAGAAATCTGCAAATCAGGTAATTATCATATCCCGATTTGATTCGAATATTTGGTTGCCTAATTTGTGCTTATTGATATCTAATTTTGCATATTTGGATAATAAGCATTATTTCAATTAGGATTTTATTTCCTTTTTTGAAATCTTGGATATCTATTACTTTTCAAATTTGGATAGAATTTAGAATTTTCAAAATCTTTTGAATATATCCAAGATATTTAAGATATCTAATTTTTTTCAAGTTGTGATCGATTAGGAAAATTTCCTAATCCGCAACCGCACACGTGGAAATAAATCTATCTATCAGGCTTTAGATAGAGTTATTTACATAGCGGGTATTTCGAATTTTAGGATTGATCTGTCAGGCTTTAGATCGAAACTTAATTCGAAAGATTTAGCGGTTATATTTTTTACTTGATTTTAATTTCGAATTTTGATAAAAAAAATGCCAAAAAGATTACTCTAGAATAGGTTAATTTCTTTAGTTTAAAATTGCATGTTTAGATAATTGGCATTTTTAATTCCGAATTTCATTAAAGAAAAAATACAAAAAAAAAAAAATATGCCCGTCATTAGAAATAGATCACGTTGTCGCATGACATATAGTTTGCATGTTAGGTTGCATTAATCACATGTCAATTTTTGCACGTCATTACATATAGGTTAGCTTTCATTTAAATAGATAAAAAATCAAAAAAGAAAATTTCTGCACCTTTGAACTCTAAGTCAGGATTTATCAAAATTGTCCAATTGAGTATTTCTCTTGAAATTGGTACCGAAAGGGCGTTAGGGAATCTAGCGTAACCAAGTCCCCGAATTTATAATTTCTGGTTCGCAGAAATAAAATAGTACTCCCGCTATTTTATTTAGGTTTCTAATCAACCTACCTTAAATGATTAGTGGCGACTCCCATTGAAAATATTTGCATGCTCACAATTGGACCTAAGTTGCGATTTGGTAGAGTTTGGGAGAACTCGAGCTAGGTTAGTTAATTTAATTGATCTAGTAATCCATTAGCCTAAAATCGAAAACCTGATTTTTTTTAGGTCGCGACAATTGTCGAGGTGATATTTTGGACTAATATAGACCGATCTAAGGATGGTCATGGATCGAATTACGAATGTCGTATAATTGGATCGCGGGTGATTTCGCCTCGCCAGAATACGAAATTTGCAAACGATCTCAAACCTATTCCAAACGATCGCGTTCTTTAGAACTAGTGATTGACCCTCGCAATTACACGAGAATCGAGGTCACCATGGCTCAAGTGAACTTAAACGTGGCTCGATTTAGTATCGATCACGGGTCGAATGTACGAATTTTCCCAAAAGCCGCCTGTTAGTTAGAGATAAGCTCAAGTCGCATTTATTTGAGTTTGGCCATTAAATAGAGACTGAGTTTGGGTGTTGAAAATTTTGAAAGTCATGACAGAGTAATTGGATGACGTCGTTATTAACATGGTCAGTCTCGGATTTGTCCGGATTCGTCAGAAAACTGAAATTTTGACAGGAAGTGGAAAATGACCGTTTTGCCCCTAGGACTTTCTTAAGGCTAAGTATAAAAGTGGAAGAGCATTTTGGTCATTTCACCCCCACTTTAGAGATATAAATTTTTGGACGATTTTGCCCCTGCACTTTTTGTGAAATTCCAATTTTACCCTTAGATATTTTTTGTGAGAGTTGATCTTGGCTGTCGATTTTTGGATAAGATTGAATTTTGGCCGTTGGATGAAAAGTTGAGAGGGGGGTAGGATGGTAATTTTGGCTAGGGGTAGGTGCACCAATTATTGGTGCCACTTATTTAAACCCTTTTCTCTTTCTTTCTCTCTCTCCCTCTCATTCTCACGCCTTCCTCTCTCTCCCTCTCTTCTTGGCCGAATTCCCCCTCCCTCTCTCCCTCACGTGAAAGTGGCCAGCCAGCCACGCCCTTGGCCGTCGCCACACGTCCATCTGCCGTCGTTCATCCGTGGTTGCCGTGAGGCTGTCGGCGCCCCTCGCCGTTCGTTGACGCCGCCGTTGCTGTTTTTTCCCTTATTCCACCACTCTTGGTTGCTAAATCTAGCTTAGGACTCTGGGTAAGTGATATCCTAAACCTTGCCTGGTAATTTCGAGTTAGTTCGGGGCCGTTTTAGCAAGTTTTAGGGGTTATTCGTGGAGAAATTTGTGGACTGAGTTGGCTGAGTTGTTTGGATGGATTTATGATAATTTTAGAGGTGGAATTGAGGTTAGAATTGATTAAGTTGGTGATCGGGATGATTACGAGTTATTATCGAGAATTATTTCATAAAAAACAGGCCTAAATGTGATGTTTTAGTGATTTTTCTGTGGTGGCTGAGTTGACGTGCTTATCGTGGCTGAATTGTGGCATGATTATGTTTGAATTACTATATGTGGTGACTCGGGATTTGTGGCAAGAGTGCGATGCCCTTGATTGGTGAAAATTGGCCTAGAATATGAAAGTTGTGTTAAATTGAGCTTTTGCAAGTGGAATTGATGAATTTGTGGGTTAATGTGGCTTGTTGGTGATTTGAATACTTTGGGTGTCGTGTGCATGTTGATCGTGTGAGATTGGCATGTGATTGGGTGATTTATGTGTTGCATGATCATTAAAAACCTTGAGGCGTGTACTGTAACGCGGGGTCCAGATAAAATATGGTTTGTTGACGTGCTCGCTTGATCACATAATCCCTGAGGCGTGTACTGTAACGCGGGACGATGCCCGATTATACCGGAAGACCGCTAACCTGATGCGTTTTACGCGGGTTGTGCTGTAGGTAGAAGATGTTGAGCCTGAGGCGTGTACTGTAATGCGGGCAAGAGACATAGCCTAAGGCGTGTACTGTAACGCGGGCTAAGGAGTGTTGTGAATATGAGACGGTTGTACATGGACCGTGGATCGAAAGTGGACCTGAGGCGTATTTACGCGGGTTAGAAATTAATTGGATGCGTGTGCTCGAGTGAAATGGGAATCGTATGATGTTGTGTTTGTTAAGCGAATGTGAGAATGGAAAGTGTTCGGTCTATCGATGATACATGTGCATACATTGGCCATGTTATGAGGATGAGTGTATTTTGTGGTGACTATTTTGTTATAATGATTGGACTAATGTGTAGGGTGGTGCGTGTGCCGAGGTAAGGCCAGTGTGCTTGTGAATGTTATAGCATGTCAATTGCTGATTGATTGTGTGCTTGAACATGCCCAGAGATACGTGTTAGCCTAGGTGGGGTTTAGGGTTTCACTTATTGAGACTTGTCTCATAGTTGTATAATTAACATTTTTAGAACCCCAGCCTGGATCATGAATTCTCCACCGCCACCGCCTCAGTGTTTTGGCATACCTATGCATACTGATCATGCAGTAGTAGAATACCCTATAGATGACAATATGCCTTGAATTAAACACACCACAGTAGTCTGGATAGATATAGGACAACTCCTTTGGCAAGCCCATAGTTATACAGCTTAGTGCTTCCAGGAGGGTATGGACAAGTTCAGTCCGGTTCGTGGTTTCGATACCCCTTTCGATGGAGTAGGAGATTGGGATCCATCGGCTATACCTCCTCCTGATGGTGAGATGACCAGCCTCGACACTAGTTTAGCATAGTCAGGTTTTCAGCCTATACCTGCCGAATCTGAACCCACGGTGGCTGAGCTTGAACCGAAGCCGGAAAAGTCACAAGCAGGGTTCGATCCGATGGACGTGGATTTAGAAGAAGAGATGGAGCCAGAAGAGGAGCCCGGGGAGGAACCCAAAATGGAGCCCGAAGAAGACCCCGAGGAAGAACCAAAGGAGGAGCCTGAAGAAGAGTAGCTGATTGAGGTCCCATTGGAGTCGAGAGATGAAGATAATCCGATTGAGATTGAGGCGAATTCTGAGTCTTCAGAGGAGCAGGTGGATCAGGGAGAGTCAAATTTAGGTTCTGGGGAGACCAACTCAGAGTGGACACCGTCTAGAGGTCGTAGGGGATAGTTAGGGGTAGGGTAACCCTTTTTGAAGTGCCCCTTTTTGGAGTTAGTATATACCCAGACTACTGGTCCCTTTTGATGTTGGTGATGCGAACTTTAGAAGTCTGTTTGCGTGTATAATATGTTTATTGTGAATATGGTGGGTGTAATGAAGTGGTTGGTTGCTAGTTGTGATGGATTGTAATGGATATTGTATATATCACGGTGTAATATAGTGCTTGGTGGTTTGGTGATTTGTCTCTCCCTATTACCCCATGATTATATTGTCAGGGTTTATGTTCTCGTTTCTGCCGTGTTCGAACTTTGATGTGTTGGTTTGGGTCGGCGACGTTTCTTGGGACGTCGTACTAATTCAACCGAGCTTGAGGTGTCGCGCGCTTGTCGGGGTTCGGGGCGTGACAGAAGATGTTCCAAGTGTTGTTTTTTAGTAGAGCTATAAACAAGAATGTCATCAAAATAAACAACAACAAAGCTGTCAATAAATGGCTTGAAGACATGATTCATGAAGTGCATAAATGTACTAAGAGCGTTAGAGAGACTGTCACGCCTTGAACCCCATCGAGCTCGTGGCATCTCTCTTTGGTCAAACTAGTGCGACGTCCCAGGAAACGACGCCGACCCAAACTTTCACATCAGAGATAAAGCACTAGCGAAAGCCACAAATGCCCAGACAATATATAACTAGGGGTAAAAGGGAGAATATACATCCATTACCGATTCAAATTTATACAATATCTACCATTTACAATCCACATAATATGCATGCACACCGAGCTTCTAAACTTTACACCACCGACATAAAAAACGATCACTAGCCTGGGTATACCCTAACTCCAAAAATGGGACACTTCAAATGGTTTACTCAACCCCTAAACTAGCCCCTACGCGCTCTAGACGGCGTCCACTCCGAGCTCGACTCCCCAGAACTTGAGTCTGAATCCTCCTGAGCCACCTGCTCTTCTGAGGGCTCAGAGTCTGCCTCGATCTCAATCGAGTTGTCCTCGTCACCCGACTCTAACGGAACCTCAATCTGCTCCTCCTCTTCAGACTCCTCTTCTAGCTCTTCCTCGGTCTCATCCTCTGGTTTTTCCTCTAGATCTTCTGCTGGTTCTTCCTCTGGTGCCTCATCAGGCTCTCCTTCGGGCTCTTCTTCTTCTTCTTCAGGTTCCTCCTCTAGCACTGCCTCTAGATCCACATCCATCGGATCATACCCTGCTTGTGATTCCTCCGGCTCCGGATCAGGCTCGGCTACTAAAGGTTCGGGTGCTGCAGGTGCGGCTGATGTCCAGACTGTGCTAGGCTAGTCTCCAGACTAGTCATCTCACCATCAGGAGGGGGTATGGCCGACGGATCCCATTCTCCCACTCCGTCAAATGAGACATCAAAGCCTCTAACAGGACCAAACTCGTCCAGCCCATCCCGAAAACACCAAGCCGTATAAGTGTGGGCCTGCCAAAGGGGTTGCCCTATGTCTACCCAGACTATGGTATGCTTGATCTGGGTCATATTCTCATCTATCGGATATTCTACCACCTTATGGTCGGTGTGCATCAGAATACCAAAACGCTGAGGCGGCGGCGGTGGAAGATTCATGATTCAGGCCAGGGTTCTGAAATTGCTTGGTTAAATAACCATGAGACACGTCTCAGCAAGTAGATACCCTAAACCCCACCTAGGCTAACACGTACCTCCAGACAAGTCAAACACACTAACACTCAGCAACCACATAACAAGCACACAATTGCACTTACCTGGGCTTTCAATGCGTACAATCTGCACGTTAGCCACAATAACACAAATTCCAACTACATGCACATTCCAAATAAATTTCCATGCCCACAGATAAAGTCGAATGTATGTCATTTCCAAGCTCGGCATTTCACACACACTCGTTCATGCATCATCATATCACTTTCATTCGACTTGCCAGCGACCCGCGTTACAGTACACGCCTCAGGTCCACTGTCAATCTACGGTCCACATGCAACCGTCTCAATTTCACAATACTTCTTAGCCCGCGTTACAGTAAACGCCTCAGGCTATGTCTCTTGCCCGCATTACAGTACACACCTCAGGCTCAACATCCACCACCTAAGGCACAACCCGCGTTGAAGTACACGCCTCATGTTGGCAGTCTTCCGGTAATACCGGGCATCGTCCCGCGTTAAAGTACACATATCAGGACGGCACAATTCCCCGCGTTACAGTAGACGCCTCAGGGACTTTCGTAACCACACGCACGACATATCACATAACTTTCTCACCCATCCACACGCTCAAACCTCATGTGAACATGCTCAATTATCACACAAACATGGCCAATTTCCAGCCAATTCAATCCAGCCCATACACGCATATAACGGGGCCACATTTCAAACAATTATTCCACAATTCAACAGCACACAAGGTCGCCAATGGACCCGCAATCACAGCCACAATTATGAGCATAAATTCAATATTTCCATGTCTATTTCCAGCCATAACAATCACCACAAACCAGCCAATCCAATTCAATTCACACGTGCACAATTAACTCGAGTTTTTGGATTTTACACTGAATTTCACTATTCACGGGCATCGTACTCCTACCGACAACCCCCAAACCAACACGTACTATATCTTAATCACCAATATGCACTAATTCGGTCACAAAAAGAACAGTAATTCGGCCACCATAGAAAATCACCATAACGGCACATTTAGGCCCGTTTTTCACGCAATAAACCACAATAATCACCTGGAATCATTCCGATTACCTAACCAATCAATTCTAACCTCAATTTCACCTCAAAAACTATCACAATTCCATCCAAACCACTCAGCCAAATCAGTCCAACCATTAATCCACAATTAACCCCTAAAACTCGCTAAAACAGCCACGAACTAACTCGAAAATACCCGTTATCCTAGGTGAGGGTTAGGATATCACTTACTTGTGATTCCTACGTGAAATTGAGGCCTCAACGGTGGCTGGACAGAGAGCGAATAGCAGCGGCAGCGGCGACAAACAGGAAGGTTTACCGGCGACTTGCCGGCGGTCACGAGCGGCGGCGAACGGCGGTGATTGGCTGCTGGCTTTCTTGGCTGAGCTCGGCTGAGATGGGGCTGGTGAGGGTGTTTCGGTGAGGGGGAAAAACAGGGGAGAGAGAGAGGAACGATGAGGCGGTGGTGGCGGCAAAGGTGAGGCCGCGGCTTTACGGGCGGACGGCGGTGATCCGGCTCAGCGGGGGAAGCGGCGGCGATGGCTGGCTGAGCCAGCTGGCCACGGTCACGGCGGGGTGGGGAAGGCTCGGTCGAGAGGGGGAGTGAGGGAGAGAGATGGCCGAGAGAGAGGAAATGAGGGGGAGAGAGAGAAAAATGGAAAGAAATAGGCTAAAGAGGCAATAATTGGTGTCTAATACCCCTAGGAAATGACCATCCTACCCTCCTCTCTAATTCCAAATCAACAGCCACGATTTGATCTTATCCTAAGATCGACGGCCAAGATTAATCCTTACCAAAAATATCCAGGGGCAAAATGGGAATTTCACAAAATTTCCAAGGGCAAAATTGTCCAAATTTTTTTTATCTCTAATGTAGGTGTGAAATGACCAAAATGCCCCTCTCACATTATACTTGGCCTTAACAAAATCCTAGGGGTAAAACGGTCATTTTCTATTTCTCACCGAAATTCGAATTTTCTGAAGAATTCGAATAAATCTGAGGCTAACCGAGCTAATGACAACATCGTCCAATTATCCTGTCGTGACCTTCATAATTTCCGATGCCCAAACTTGGTCTCTAATTAACAATTAAATTTAATTAACGTAACTTGACGTATCTCGAACTAATGGGTGGCTTTTGGGGAAATTCGCACATTCGACCCTTGGCCGATACTGAATCAAGCCACGTTTAAGTTCACTCGGATCGTGACGACCTCGGTTGTCACTTAATCGCGAGGATCGATCGCTAGTTCCGACGGGCACGATCGTTTGGTATAGGTTTGGGGTCATTCGTCAATTCATTTCGTGGTCAAGCGGAATCACCCGCGATCCACTCGTATGACATCGGCGAACTGATCCCTAACTATCCTTGGATTGGCATACATTGGCTCAAAATGTCACCTCGACAATTTTTATGGTCGAAAGTCGGTTCACGATCGAGTTCTTCGGTCGTGCGAATTTAAATCCCTAATTAGCCATTCCCTATTGGTTAGTATCTCGGGAGTAATCAGTTCCGGGCTAGATCTAACTACAAGCACGTTCATAAAATCATCCATTTCATAAATCCCAAGTGAGTCGGATTTCAAAATGTCATAGAGACCGAATGGCATGACCATCCATTCATAAAGGCCATCTCTTGTTTTGAAGGCAATTTTCCGCTCATCTCCGGTATGCATTCGAATTTGATGATATCCACTTCGAAGATCAACCTTGGAAAAGATAGTAGCGCCATGGAGTTGATCGAGAAGATCATCGAGTCAAGGAATGGAAAAGCGGTATTTGATGGTAATCTTATTAACCGCTCTACTATCGATACACATGCGCCAAGACCCATCCTTCTTTGACACGAGAAGAGCAGGGACAGCACATGGACTCATGCTTTCTCTCACCATTTCTTTAGCCAAGAGTTCATTTACTTGTCATTGAAGCTCTTCATGCTCTTTAGGACTTATTCGATAGGCAACTTTATTTGGAATGACGACTCCCGAAACAAAATCAATGCAATGTTGAATGTCACTTATAGCCGGAAGACCAGGTGGAATTTCTTCCGGAACAACATTCTTAAATTCTTGAAGAAGAGGTGCTACTTGAGAAGGAACAACAAATGTTCTTCATTTTCTTCTAACACCATAAGAGCATATGTCTCCAAGGACTCTCCCAAAACCTTATCAACTTCATATTTAGAGAGTAAATTATTTCACTCTCCATTCGATGGTTTAGGAGTGCTCTCTATTTTGGAAGGACCCAAAGTGATTTTGATTCCATCCTTTTTGAAAGTGTAAGTATTCTTGAACCCATCGTGCTTAGTCTTTCTATCAAATTGCCAAGGCCTCCCAAGAAGCAAATAGCAAGCATCCATGGGAACAACGTCACACCATACTTCATCATTATATTTTTTCCCAATGGAGAATTGAATAAGGCATTGTTTATCAACCCTTACCTCACTCCCTTTGCGAAGCCAAGAGAGCTTGTAAGGTTGTGGGTGTTTCTCCGTCTTGAGGTGCAATTTATCCACCATTGTTGTAGCCACGACATTCTCGCAGCTTCTGTCACGCCCCGAATCCCAACGAGCTTGCGTCATCCCCTGCTCCGGTCGAAATGATGCGACGTCCCAGGAACGTCGCCGACCCAACCCAAACATCAGAACCACATGCGGAAGCGAATAACAAAACCCTGGACAAATAATGACGACAACGGGGTAGAACAATGGAACAATCCAAAGAACCACATATTCATACAACACCAAATATACAAACATCATATTACAGACATAAATACAGACTAACATCCTCAGTCACCGTTTAAACAAAAGTTCAGGGGTTTGGTTATCTTAACTTCACTATCGGATAACCCAAGTTATACAACCGTTAAAACACCCTAGGGAAAAACCTAAGGGTCGCCCTCTTCCATTCTGCTTCTGAATTTCTGGCTTGAATCTCTGGAACTCACCTGCAGCTCCACTGGGCACCAACAGCAGCTCCCCGGACTTCCAAAAAGAAAAGGCGCACTTCCCGGATTTAGGGCCGGGGGTCTGAAAGTGACAGTTATACAACCGTGAGACGAATCTCAATAAGTGTACAACCCCAAACCCCACGTAGGCACTCACGTACCGCCAGACGAAAACACACATAGCACACAACGATAGGCCAAACTAACAATCACATGCGACCCTACCTGGAATCCATCACGCACGTTCCTGCACGTTAGACAATAACACAGCCAACACATCACAGCAAGGAATCACAAACGCGCGCGTGCCTTAATTATAAGACAGAAACCACTTGGGCACGTCCCATACCGTGCCTAGCAGTTTCTACCCCATAATTAAGCATCACATCACGCGATACAAACACACTCGCACGCTACTCACATCATGCGTCACTTTCCACAATCCTCTCGCTCGTCTTGCCAAATCCCACTCATTCTCAACCTTTCCACCACTAGCGCGCCCGCGTAAAACGCATCAGGCCAACGGTCTTCTGACCTCGTCAGGCATCGTCACCCCGTCGAGCAGGGCATCGTCACCTCGTCAGGGACGGCATCGTCCCGCGTAAACGTACACGCCTCAGGACGGAATCCTACACACACTTTCCTTCTACCGCGCCCGCGTAAAACGTATCAGGCCAACGGTCTTCTGACCACGTCAGGCATTGACACCTCGTCAGGTCGGGCATCGTCACCTCGTCAGGGACGGCATCGTCCCGCGTAAACGTACACGCCTCAGGATGGATCTTTCCAACCAAACCACATTTCCATATCCTCGTTCCACTCAAACCACACTTACACACGGCCAACAACCACACGACCCAACACAATTCCACATTGCACGTACAATTCACAAGTCACATACACTTTGCAAATATACATTCTCACCACGTAAGTACACCACACAATCATGCACATATAACACGCGATCCAAAAGCATAATCACACATTCTTGGCACGCGAACATATTGCACAATCGCACTGCCACACCATCACACCTCACGGCCACACACGTGACATATACGACCACACGTACACAACCCGAAACACAATCCCAAGTTAGCCAACTACTACAAATCGCACAATCACGCACAAATTTCCATTCAAGGTACAATTCCAATAATTAACCGCACAAATTAATTCCGATCAAACCTCAACATCACAGCCCTAATCCAAGCTCCCTAAACCTCAAAATTCTTCGCCTAATCAGTTCGCAACCACCAAATAATCAGTCACTCAAATCAGTCCCGAACAGCCCCTAAAACAGTCACAAAATCGCCTAAACCGAGTCCTAAACGAGCCTAGAAATACCCGAGCTTCTAGGTAGTTTTTGGGGAAGACACTTACCCAAAAAGGCGAGACAGAACGGGGCTGGAACGGGCAGGGACAGCAGCAGCAGCGGCAGCGGCGTCGCCGGCGATGTGCGGACGGCGTGAACAGTGATCCCCGTACGGACGCGGTGAACAGTACCACCCCCGTACGGACACTATACGGACAGGCTGGGAACGGTGGCCGGCGAGGTGCCGGTGACGGCGCAGCGGCCGTACGGTCCGACGTGAACAGTGATCCGTACGGCGCGTGAACAGTACCGTACGGGGACACTGTACGGACGGGCTGGGCGGCAACGTATGGACGTGCCGGACGGCCGGGTGTCGACGGAACGGCGATCGAGCTCCGGCGAAGCTCCGTCGGTACTGTTTGCAGAACGGGAAGAGAGAAAAAGAGAGAGAGAAGGCTATTCTGGACTGAAACCGGGGCTGTGGTGGCTATACAGAGGTGGAAATGGTTGCTGGTGATGTTGGCTCGGCGGGGGCAGCTCCGATTGGTATTGTTCCAGCGTGAACAGTACCAGAAACTACAGAAACGGGACTGCAGAACAGAAAACGAGAAAGAAGAAGGGAAATTCTGGGAAAAATTTGGCCGAATGGTTCTGTACATGAGAGAGAGAGAGATATATGTCTGGTCAAAGGGGTCAAAGGTAGATTAGTGGAGTCCAAGTGTCCAAATCTTGGGCCAATTGACACTTTTGCCCTTGATCCAAGGGTTATCCTTCATTCTCATCCAATAATTTAGGGGTAAAATGGTCATTGATCCTTAACCTAAGCTGACCAGACCTGGTTTAGCTCTAACTCACCTTGGTTAGTCCCCTAATTAAATCCAAAATTCGGAATTACCAAAAATGGGTCCAAGGGCATACCGGGTCAAAATTCCAATTTTCGCACATACACGTTCCATATGTGCGTGGCCAACAAAATATGGTGTCGGAATCGCGAAATTCACTTTTTAAGTCCTCGAAAACTGACTGCAAAGTCCTGGGAATAAAATAATATTATTTTTCGCTTCCGAGCCAAAATTTCAATTTTTGGCCGAAACCACTCTAAATGCGTGTGGCCACCCCAAAATGACGCTAGCCTCGAAAAATAACCTCAAACGACCTCAAAATCCAACATTGGTGTCCCTAGGGGCAAAACCGTAATTTTTCCGGCCCCGGACTGAAATCCATTTTTTTCCAGAAATGGGTGGCCCCAAGGTTGGCCAAGCCAAAAATGTCATCGACCGTCCAAAATTGTCACTTTCAAAATTCTCGATTCCCGAGCCCGAATTCCAAGAAATGACTAAAATCGAACAATCGCGACTTTAGCTTATCTCTGGCTAACGGGTGGCTCATTGGGATTACGTGCTCTCGACCCGTGACTGACACTAAGTCAAATCACGTTTAAGTTTACTCTACCTGGGACGACCTCGGTTGTCATATAATTGCGAGGGTCTGTCGCTAATTTCCTTCGGACACGATCAATCAAGTAGACCGGTCTCGGTTGGCTCAAAACATTCCCTCGTCAATCCATATGGTCGAAGATCGAACCCAGGTCGAGTTCTTTGATCGTGCGAACTCAATCCCGTAATAGCCTTACCCCTAAGGTTAGCATCCCGAGAATGCGCTGTTCCGGGCGAGATCTCACTATAGTGCATTGATCAATATTCATTTCCTAAATCCCGGGAAAATGATCGAAAATTCAGACTGTTACAGCTTCCCTCATCGATAATAACATCACAAACCTTCCCATAAGAAGTACATCGAGTGTGAAAAATGTTGTTACGAAGTCACATACCATTTTCACTAGGAATAGCATTCACGACGCCACGAAGGATTAGCGACTCTCTTTGATCTCCATAAATAACTTCATTTCCCTCTTTCGATCCTTCATTGAAACTAGGGAAGCCTTCAAGATTGTCTTCTTCATGCTCTTCTTCTACTAGAGAGACCATCTTACGATTTGGGCAATTAGAGGCAATATGTCCAAACCCTTGGCACTTGAAACACCGGACATAGTTAGGGCGCTTTGAACTAGATGCTCCTTCATTCTTAGGAGTGGACTTTGAAGCAGCTATTTTATTTTTAGTGGAAATACTCTCACCTTTGGAATAGCCCTCCTTGTCCCGATACTGAGAGCTATTACCACGAGCTTCCTTAAGTTGCCGTTCCACCTTTAGAGCTAGTTGACAAACATAATTATAAATCTAGTAAGGTTGAAGTTTGACAACATTACTAATTTCTGAACGAAGTCCACCAAGGTAGCAGGCAACGGTTTGCTCCTCGGGCTCAAAAATATCACAACGCATCATGAGATGATCAAACTCGGCTATATATTCTTCCACGGACAGCTCCTTTTGTCTAAGGTTGTGAAACTGGAGGAATATTTCTTGCCGATATTTCATTGGTAAGAATTTGTTCTTCAATTCTTTCTTCATCTTTTCTCAAGTTACAACACGGCTTCTTCCTTCACGAGCTCTTTGCTTCTTCAAGTGCTCCCACCAAATAGATGCATGCTTTTTGAGCTTGATGGCGATTAGCTTCACCTTCCGATCAGTTGGTATGTCTTTGTAGTCAAAGATTCTTTCTACCACGTGTAGCCAATCCATGAATTCTTCCGGTTGCATTTTCCCTTCGAATTCAGGAATTTCAACCTTCACATAGGAATCTTGCTGACTTTCATGGAACCTTCACTACTAATGTCGAGGAAGTCCCTCCTCACTCGAAGCATGACTTCAAGCACCAGCGAAAGGATTAACATCATCTTCGTCAAAGAGAACATTTTCTAAATCATGACACAAATCATCACGTTCCAGAAGTTCGAAGCGTTGCAAACGCTTCTGCAGTTTCTGCACTTGTCTCCTTAAATCATTCACCTCCACGTCTCGTAGGTCTCTTTCTCGAGCTGTAGAAGACTCAACATTTGGTCCACGTCAATGACGACCAGCCATTGACCCGTGCTCTGATACTAATTTGACGCCGGAGAAAGTGTAGAGAAGTAGGAGGCAACACAAGTGAGGACTGAAATGGATAGGTCGCTCGCCACTCGTAGGTAATTAATCAAAGATATAAAGGTAATACTCGCCACCTGTAAGAATCTACCTAAGGGATAAGAGTAAAACAAGAAATCCTTCTTGTTCTCAAGCCAAAGGCTCAATTAAGTTTTGAATCAAACAAGTCTCGTTCTGTTATTCATTATAGCACGCTTATATAGAGCATGGAACAACTCTTCAAGCTTGAGTAGTTACTAAGACTCTTTGGAAAAACAAAAGACTCCTAGGAAAGAAAAAACAACATTTACTAGAAAACAACCATAAATAAATAAGGACTCTAGAAACTCGAATGACATTAACTAGACCTAGAAAATATATGAGAATTAAATGTAACCGATTGAAGGTCTCCATGATTTTACCATTTTCAAGGTGGACAAATTAATGGCCTTATGTTTTTTAAGGAACCGAATAGCCTTCGGTTTGTTGTGATCGATGAGTCGTCTTGGAAACGACAATATCGGCAAGAGTCGACTTGGAACCGATAATATCGGCAAGAGTCGAATTGGAATCGATAGCTTGTCGACAACTCGACATCGTCAAAGAATACTCCGGCATCAAAAAACCTATTTCATATGAAAATATTTAGATTATATGAGTCACGTAGAACCTCACGTAGTACCCACTTACCTTGTGCACTTGAACCTGATAAGTTTTCTCGCGTGAAGTTTGAAAAATGTCTTGGTGCAGCGAGGATATATGATCCCAGTCCATCAATCTTTGATATTGGCAGGTCCGCCTCAGAAAGTTTCAGAGCTCAAAGGGTCACAAAGCACTCTCTGTCGCCGTCGCCATCGCTCGAAACTGATATATCAAAGTTACATGCATCTCGACTTCTGTTGGTCAAGTCCTCTCACTCAACAAGAGAATGCAGCTCACGCAATTGACCTTGACAATTGACCCTTCTACGAGGACAAAAAGGCGACCATCCTCACCGTTCATCTTCTTCTCTTTCCCCACCCGAATCATAATGGCCTAACCAACAGCCATTTTATTCAAAGTTTTTGGGTCAATCCAATAAGTGACCTTCTACCCTCCAAAGTTTTTCGATCAATCAAGGAAGCAAAATCAACACAAAAACTTAAAATCTCAACACATATCTCTCTCTCTCTCTCCTTTGCGGCTCACATGGAACTCACCTCATTGCCGTGCCTCATCACTTTTGGCTATGGCACGAGGTCGCCCCTCTATCACACCAGGGAGGAGGGTGGTGACATTACCTGGAGAATTGAGGAAATAGTGTAGATTGAGAAAATGGGGATAAGGTTATTACAAGTACCATAATTTTTGTACGACGCTCACTTGAATGTTATAACTTTTTTTTGTTGACCACTTCAGTATTATAACTTCTAAATAACGTTCACTGAACTGCCGTGATTTTCAATTGATCATTCGAGTGACATAACTTTTAAAAAAAGCGTTCACTCAAGTGTTGAAAATCTGACATGGCATGGCACTTACATTTTAAAATATTTATGACACTCAAGTGATCGATTAAAAAGTTACATGGTACTCAAGTGATTGAAAAAAAAATTACGACACTCAAATGAGCTCTAGAAATAAGTGAGCACCGTACGAAAGTTTTGATACCTATGCTGTTCTTTTCCCAAGAAAGGAAAAGAAAAATATGTGAAAGAAAATGAAAAGAAAAAAAAAGTGATATATAAATAGGAACAATATATTTAGTCCATTCTATTCTTTATGTTGATAAGTCATCTTCTCAATGCAGCAAATTGAGATTGTCAGTTTACACTCACCAGGAAAAGAATGTCAATTAGCTCAAGTTCAGAGGATCTCAATACGTAACAAAATAAACTAGGAAGATGCATATATAAAAATTAGCAAAATGCTCATGCACGTACCGATCTAACACTACATTTGTTATATTATTTTAAATGTAGGTTTCGACGTGAATTTTTACAAATATATATATGCAGAAAATGATGGACAGATAAACATCTACATCAAGCAAATTCTTCTCTAGAGCTTATGTGGAGTTTTATTTGAAATGGATCCGAATCCCAGTCATATAAGCTCTGATTAAAAGAAAAGATGAAACATACAATTGCAGTATTTTTTGGAATCACAATATAAATACATGCAATAAAATAATAAGAACAAAGAAGAAGCATGAAAGTATAAAGTGAGAACATAAATTGTGCTGTTTTGTTTTCTCAATTTGTCGAAATCTTCACCTTTGTGTCATCGACTTGGTGTGGGAAATGTGAACGAGATAATTGTGTAGAGTTTTCTTGAGAGTAAAATTTTCTCTTCTCTTCACCTTTGCTCATCTCTATTTGTAAAGAGTAAGTGATGATTTCTTTAAGATTATCTTCCAATTCCATTTTCGTCCTTTTTTGTGAAATTGATCCCTTTTCTTTATGTTAGTCATTTGATGTATAGCCTTTCGTTTTGGCAAAGAGCTGACGACAATATATCACAAAGAGAATTGTTGAATATCTTATGAAAATATTCATTATTCATTGAAAATAATCCGTAAAATTCCTTTCCCGAGAATGCAGATTTAGAATTTCCTTGGTTTATTTTCAGAATAAGAAGATTGGGAAACACATTGAGTTCGAACACATATTCATTTATTCAAAATTGTTTGGTGAAGTAAAATCTGTTATACAAATTAAAGACATGAAGTTTTAGTTAGTATTACCAGATGTAGCTAAGTTGATTAAATGTCAATCTAATATTTATTTATCTCATCTTTCTCTGGGCACATATTTTTAATTTTATAACTTTTTTAGATCAATTATTAAAATGGATAATGACAAAAACAGTCCCTGAACTTTGACCCAATATACAATGTGGTCCCTGAAATTTTAATTTGTTCAATGTTGTTCCTAAACTTTTGGTACATGTTCCATGTAGTCCATGAACTTGAATTGAACTTTTAATTTGTTCAATGTGGTCCTTGAACTTTAGCCTAATGTTCAATGTGGTTCCTAAATTTTTAATTTGTTCAATGTCATCCCTGGACTTTTGGTACATGTTCAATGTAGTCCATGAACTTGAATTAATTGAAGGACTACATTAAACATTTTCATATAGTTCAGAACTACATTGAACATGTACCAAAAGTTCAGGTACATATTGAATAAATTAAAAGTTCAAAGACCACATTACAGATTGGGTTAAAGTTCATTAGCCATATTAAACAAATTAAAAGTTCATAGACCATATTGCACATTGGACCACAGCTCAGAGATTGTTTGTGTCATTTTCCCCTATTAAAACTTATACTTATTAAATGACGTGCTAATTATCTTTTAAGTAATTAAAAAAGTCAATTAGTCAATTCACAGGGGCCACTTCTTTCACTCCGCAATTGAAAACCTCATCTCACTATATTTTTGGGCCGCAAAATCGTCATCTCAGTGAGCTAGTAAGTTTTAGCACGATTTCGAGTGCATTTAGGGTGAAGTTATGCTCAATCCCGGAAGCAAAATAAGATCATCACACCATGAACTTTGGCTTCTTCATCTCCTTCGCCCTTCTTCTTTCTCAATTTTCTCAGCAATCACCGTCACATTTCCGTAGCTGCACCTGCTTTTCTACAGCATGACTGCCCGAACACCACGCTCTTCGCTTCCAACTCCACCAACCAATCCAACCTCAACGCCCTCCTCTCTTCCCTCTCCTCCGCCGCCACCAACAGCACCAATGGCTTTGCCAACGCCACCACCAGCCAAAACCCTCCCGACCGGGCCTACGGGCTCTTCCTCTGCTGCAGTGACCTTGACACCGCCACGTGCAGCGACTGCGTGGCTACTGGAATAAAAGACATCCTTCGGCGATGCCCCGGCAGGAGAATCTCCGTGATCTGGTACGACGAGTGCATGCTGAAGTACTCGGACCGGTCCATTTATTCGGTGGTGGAGATTGTACCTGGATACTCGATGCCAGACACCGGGAAATTCGCCGAACCAGATGGATTCATGCAGCTGCTAGGAGAGACCATGAACAAAGTGGCGGAGAGGGCTTCGGGGAGCGAATCAGGGAAGAAGTTTGCGGTCTCAGAGGTGAACTTCACGAGCTCAGAGAAGCTGGACACACTTGGGCAGTACACGCCAGACTTGATGGGGTCAGGCTGTAACACATGCCTCCGGGCAGCGATCGCAGATCTACCTCAGGCGGAGCGAGGTGGAAGGTCGTTCACTCAAGGCTGCACGGTGAGGTTCGAGATGTACCCCTTTTATAATGCCTCGGCGGTGCCCCCACTGCCCCAGCTTCCTTCTCCTCCTCCTGCTCCGTTGAACAGACCCAAAGGTACGTATTTGATTGACCTAAGGAGATGGATTTAGTCATGAAAGCTCTACCTGGATATGTTTCCCACTTAACAGTTTAGGATTGTGGGTTACTAGTTTTGTTTTTACAACTTCTGTGATTGATATGTTGATCTTTTATCATAGATTCTGGTGACGAATATGTCCATCTTGACTTGTATTTTTAGTGTCCCAGCCTATAAATTTCTGTCCAGGTATGCTTTTTGTAATATTTTTTAGGACGAATGAGGGTGTATATGGTGGTTAGGAATGTCGCGACCTAAAAAAAATCGGGTTTTCGATCTTAGGCTAATGGATTACTAGATCAATTAAATTAACTAACCTAGCTCGAGTTCTCCCAAACTCTACCAAATCGCAACTTAGGTCCAATTGTGAGCATGCAAATATTTTCAATGGGAGTCGCCACTAATCATTTAAGGTAGGTTGATTAGAAACCTAAATAAAATAGCGGGAGTACTATTTTATTTCTGCGAACCAGAAATTATAAATTCGGGGACTTGGTTACGCTAGATTCCCTAACGCCCTTTCGGTACCAATTTTAAGAGAAATATTCAATTAGACAATTTTGATAAATCCTGACTTAGAGTTCAAAGGTGCAGAAATTTTCTTTTTTGATTTTTTATTTTTTTAAATGAAAGCTAACCTATATGTAATGACGTGCAAAAATTGACATGTGATTAATGCAACCTAACATGCAAACTATATGTCATGCGACGACGTGATCTATTTCTAATGACGGGCATATTATTTTTTTTGTATTTTTTCTTTAATGAAATTCGGAATTAAAAATGCCAATTATCTAAACATGCAATTTTAAACTAAAGAAATTAAACTATTCTAGAGTAATCTTTTTGGCATTTTTTTATCAAAATTCGAAATTAAAATCAAGTAAAAAATATAACCGCTAAATCTTTCGAATTAAGTTTCGATCTGAAGCCTGACAAATCGATCCTAAAATTCGAAATACCCGCTATGGAAATAACTCTATCTAAAGCCTGATAGATAGATTTATTTCCACGTGTGCGGTTGCGGATTAGGAAATTTTCCAAATCGATCACATCTTGAAAAAAATTAGATATCTTAAATATCTTGGATATATTCAAAAGATTTTGAAAATTCTAAATTCTATCCAAATTTGAAAAGTAATAGATATCCAAGATTTCAAAAAAAAAGAAATAAAATCCTAATTGAAATAATGCTTATTATCCAAATATGCAAAATTAGATATCAATAAGCACAAATTAGGCAACCAAATATTCGAATCAAATCGGGATATGATAATTACCTGATTTGCAGATTTCTTTCCTAATTTGAATCTGTAGCGGATCGGGATTGCGGATCGGCGGTGCGTCGGGAGCGGCGGCGTGACGTCGGGAACAGTGGCGGCTAGCGACGGTGACACGACGGGAACGGCGGCGCGGCGGGCGTCTCCGGGCAGCGGCCAACAGGCGGGGACGGGCGACTCTCCGGCGGCTGTGCAGCGAACAGCGGCAGCACAGGCGGTGGGCTAACGGCGGTGCAGGCGGCTCCCACTGGCGAGCGGCGGTGCAGGACAGCTCTCCGGCTGGCGAGCGGCGGTGCGAGGCGGCTCTCCGGCGCGTGGCAGCCGGTGCGGCCGGCACGTAGGCAGGCGGGCTTGTGGGACGTCCAGGCGGCCGTGGCACCGGCGCGGCGGTGGTGTGCGACGAGGCGGTGGTGTGCGGCAGGCAGGCGTGCAGCGGCGGTGGCACACAGCGGGAGATGGCAGCGCGCGGCAGGAGGCAGCGCAGGCGGGCGGTGGCGCGGCAGGCGTGCAGTGGCTGAGGGGCGGAACAGCTCCGACATAGTGCCGCAGGCGGTGGCGCGACAGGCGTGCAGTGCGGCGCGGCGGGCTGTCACCTTCTCTCTCTCTCTCACTTTTCTCAAAATTCTCTCGTATGTCTCTCTAAAAATCCGATCTCAAAAATTATGAGAGCCCCCCCTCCTTGATTATGAGACATAAACATATATTTATAATGTAAACCTAGGTCAATTAGCCGGACTTTCTAGTCCTAATGGGCTTAGGTTTAGGCTTTAATTTAATTCTAAGTGGGCTGAATTAATTTGGGCTTTTCTTTAATTAAGCATAATGGGCTAATTTAAGCTCAAATTAAGACAACCAAGCCCTTTTGTGTGTGATTTTCGGCCCATGCTTTCCGAGTGAGCCGAGTCTCGTTCGGTGCCCGAGTGAGATTTACGTGATGAATTTTAAGCTTGCTTACCACCGCCGATTCGATGCGAAATGCAGTTAATCTATATGAACCTAAACTTTATGCTATGCGATTTGTAATATTTTTGTTCAGGGATTAAAATTTAATCCCTAATTTTCTATGCAATTAATCACTAAATGATGCGCCGAAATTTAGGTGTCAACAGCTGCCCCTCTTTGAGTGGAGGCTCGCAGAGGTTTCACTCAAAGACTGAGACCTAAATTTAAACTATGCAAAATGATGAATGATTTTTTTTTTTAATGCAATGATGCATGATATGCAAACAATAAAGAACGTATGCTAAGGCTTCTCACTTCGTGTAGAGCGGTGAAAGAGCCTTACATACGGATCGCATAAAAAGCGTCCAAGTGAGGGAAAGCTTTATAAAGCTTTGACTTCTCTCGATCTCCAAACTTTTGGTCCACTGGAAGTAAGGTTCTTGAGGTACTGGATTGCCTATCTGCTACCTGTAGTTTCCTACAGATGCGAAATAGCGCATGATATAAAGAAAGAATGGGATGTGTTGCCCATACCACTGGGCAATCATAAAAAGGATCATGTCACCTCTTCCATTGGATGAATATGAAATGGGGTGTGCCGCGTACTCCACTTAGCAACACCAAATGAGAAATTATGCTGCCTGTACTACTGGGCAAACATGAAATGGGGTGTGCCGCGTACTCCACTTAGCAACACCAAATGAGAAATTATGCTGCCTGTACTACTGGGCAAACATGAAATGGGGTGTGTCGCGTACTCCACTTAGCAACACCAAATGAGTTATTATGCTGCCTGTCCTACTGGGCGAACATAAAATGGGGTGTGCCGCGTACTCCACTTGGCAACACCAAATGATATGTCACCTGTTCCACTTGGCGATCATATGAAAGAGATCATGTCTCACATTACGGGAAAAGAGAAACAATGAAGAATAATTAGTAGACGTACCTCGATTTCTTCTTGTGTTATAAAAATGGCAAAGCCAATTGCATTGCACCTGTTTTTACCTGAGAAAAGGCTAAAACAACACATGCGCAGGGGCAGAGAAAACATAATTCATGAATCTGCTTGCATTACCAAGCTTTACTGGGGAATTTATCAATAAGAACAACCATTTCGCCCTTTTGACAATTTGATCACATTAAACGAGAGACCTTTAATCAGAAAGGACTTTCTACTCACTCTCAATGAAAGACTTTTGACCCGACCTTTGATGCGGGTATAAGAATCACTCAAACTCTCTTCATCGTGCTTGACAAGGGTTCGGATATTCTCAAAATCAGTATGACTTGACCAATCTGAGAGGTCTTTATAAGGACTAAAACGTGGGTTTGGCCAAAAGGCTTAGCAAAAGGGACTCTTCGAGTCGAGATTATTAAAAGAATTGATATCACCAGCTGCTCCGGGTTTACAAGTCAGGAATGCTGCAAAAATGAGATAGAAAAATCTTGCTCGCACTTCTTCGAGCAGCATTTATAAGCATTTGAAACTCTACGTTAACTCAAGTGCCCTATTCTGAAGAGACTTCGGTAAGGGTTGTAACATAGGTTCGGGTAGGCTTGAAATGAATGGCTTATTTCATCAAAGGGGGGTATTATGAACATGGAGATTGGTGATCATCCAATTATGCTACTGGTACCATTGACCTATCTCTAGCAATTGCTCCATAAATGAACCTTCAAACGGTCTTTTCCTTGAAGACTGATCTTGTATGTCGACTCAGTTCTTGCTAAAGCTTTTCTTTCCCTCCTTTCTCTCTCTCTCTCTCTCTCTCTCTTTTTTAGAGAGATTTTCTTTTCGAGAGATTTTTCCGAGAGAGAGAACTTCAATTTAATGGAGTCCTTTTGCGTCCTTTTTGATGAATTTTCTTTCTAACTCCCATTTACCTCAAGTCACCTTGAACTTGCTTTGAGATGATTTCATTTGTTTATCACCAGAATGATCACCAATCGGGTTGAAATGAATTCACCGCTCAAATTGGGTATGCAAAGGGTATAATGTGTAGGGATATAGAAAGAAATGCTCTTCGTCATATCTAAGGCACTCGAGCTAACATAGAACTTGCATGCAATAAATATACTTGAAGATTGATGCAAGTGAAAGCAAGAAAATTCTAACCATTTTGAACTTTCTAAGAAATTGCCCTGGTATGGGGTTGTTCCTGACAGGGGTAAGAAATGAAACTTCGTTCAAAGGGGTTAAGCAAATGATAACATGTAGTGTTTAGATAAAGGAAATGAATGCCTCTCATCATTTTGGTCGTCATACTTTTCGTGAGATAATCCTTTACCTTGTCAGCACGGAATTTTCACTCAACTCGCACTAGGGATTATTATTCAGAACATGTATGGAAATGTCTTGCCTTTCGTCATCTTGAAGTCTCTCATGCAATAAGATCGCTTCATTAGGACAGAAACAGATTGCCAAATCAAAAGCCTTCCTCAAACAAAACTTGGTAACATAAATTGATTCATGAAATTCAATTTGATACTTGATAGAAACAAAGTCAGAATGAGTACAAATCAAGTGTAATACTTCTTCACAGAATCGGAATTAATTGGACTGGAAAAAACGCGACCATCCATCTCGGCCAAAATCAAAGCACCTCCTAGAAGAACTTTCTTCACAATGTACGGGCCGCCATAATTTGGAGCGAATTTTCCTTCTGCAAGAGGAACTATTGGCAATAATTTCCGCAGGACAAGGTCGCCTACCTAAAAATGTCGAGGCTTGACTTTCTTGTTGAAAGATTTAGCAACTCGTTGTTCGTAGCACTGGCCATGACATAGAGCTCTAAGCCTTATCTCATCAATCATGTTCAACTGGTCCAATCTCTGCTGGATCCAATCTGCTTCTGACAATTGTACCTGTGAAAGAATACGCAACGAAGGAATTTCAACCTCAACAGGTAGAACTGCTTCCATACCGTACACAAGAGAATATGGAGTTGCCCCTATAGATGTCCGGATAGAAGTCCGATATGCCATAAGTGCAAAAGGTAATCTCTCATGCCAATCACGGTAGTTCTCAGCTATTTTAGCCAAAATTTTCTTGATATTCTTGTTGGCTGCTTCGACCGCTCCGTTCATCTACGGACGATATGGAGAGGAATTCAAATGCTTGATCTTGAACTCCTTGAACAGATCATCCACCAATTTATTATTTAGATTCGACCCATTGTCAGTAATTATAGTCTCAGGTGTACCATATCGAGCAATGATGTCTCGACGAATGAACTTCACCACAATCCGGGCCGTCACTATCGTATAGGACATAGCTTCGATCCACTTCGAAAAGTAATCGATAGCGACTACGATAAACCGATGCCCATTTGACACTTTAGGATTAATTGGGCCAATCATATCAATGCCCCACATAGAAAATGGCCATGGTTCAGACATTTGATGCAATTCATTCGGAGGAGTTTTAATCTTGTCACCATGGATCTGACATTTGTGACAACTACGGACATGCTGAATGCAATCACTTTCTAAAGTGAGCCAGTAATAACCCATCCTCATTATCTTCCTTGCTAGCATATGACCATTCATGTGCGGACCACATACTCCCTCGTGTACTTCTAGCATCAAATGAATAGCCTCGGTTGAATCAACACACCTTAATAAAACCGAATCATAGGACCGCTTGTATAGGCATTCCCCGCTCAAGAAGAACTTCGACGCCATTTTCCTGATATACTTTTGGTCAGATGCGGTACTTTTCTCAGGAAATTCCTGTGTTTGAAGATATGCCTTGATATCATGATACCACAGTTTGCCGTCAGGCTCTTCGTCGTGGCCATGCAATAAGCCGGTTTCTGTAAGACCTCTATCTTCAAAGGTTCAACTTCTAAACCACTTGTCACTCGTAGCATTGCCGATAACGTAGCCAGAGCATCGGCAAAACTGTTTTGAGTCCTTGATAAGTATTCAAACGAAATGTCTTCAAACTCTTCCACCAACTCCTCCAGATAGACGTGATAGGGCTGCAACTTAGCATCTCTAGTTTGCCATTTACCAACGGTCTGAAAAATAATGAGGGTTGAATCCCCGAACACCTTAAGTCGAGCTACTCCCATTTCAATTGCAGCTTGTAACCCGAGGATGCATGCTTCATATTCGGCGATATTATTCGTACAAGGAAATATCAGTTTCGCTGCGACCGGATAATGTTGTCCGCCTGGAGATATTAAAATTGCCCCGATACCTGATCCTGACAAGTTTACGGCTCCATCAAAATACATGATCCATACATACTCATCAATTGGCATGACTCTATCCTCTAACGGATCCAGATCCTCATTTTTCCCAGGATTTTCAGCCAAGACATCAGCAATTACTCGTCCTTTGACTGATTTTCTGGGACATGAATCGAACATTAAATTCTGAGATGAGAATCTGCCAGTTTCCAACCAAAGCGGGTTGATTGAGCAAGTATTTGATGGGATCACACTCTGTCACAAGCAATATCTGATAGTGCAAAGTGTATTGCTTCAATCTGTGTAGTACCCAAACCAATGCTGCGCACGTTCTTTCTGCTTCGAAATAATTCATCTCAGAGGCGGTGAATTTCTTACTCAAATAATAAATCGCACGCTCCTTTCCATCCTCTTCACTTTTCTGAGCAAGCATGGCACCTAAGGATTCACTGTGGATTGTAAGGTACGGGACGGAGGTTGCCCGGCGTTGGTGGAACAAGCACGGCGGATTCATCAAGTAGTGTTTAATCTTGTCGAATGCCAGTTCACACTCTTCATCCCATCTAACCAGCGCATTCTTCTTGAGGAGTTTAAAGAAAGGCTTATTTGTCTCGGATAGGCGAGAAATAAATACGGCAATATAGTTTAGTCTCGCCCATTAAGCTACGAACTTCCTTCACCGAAGAGGGAGATTTTATTTCACAAATGGCTTTCACTTTTGACGGGTCAATCTCAATCCCTTTGTTACTAACAATGAAGCCAAGTAGTTTGCCAGAGGCTACCCCGAACACGCATTTTGCCGGATTGAGGCGCAATTTGAACTTACGAAGCCTGTCGAATAATTTCGTCAAGGTTTCTATGTGATCTTCTCTACGTCGAGTTTGTGCAATCATATCGTCAACATAGACCTCGATCTCATTATGCATCATGTCATGGAACAACGTGACCATTGCCCGCTGGTAAGTTGCCCCAGCATTTTTGAGACCGAAGGGCATCACCTTGTAATGAAATGTCCCCCAAGGAGTAGTAAATGCTGTTTTCAACTTATCATCCTCATTCATCAAGATCTGATTATAACCTGAGAAACCATCCATGAAGGAGAATAGTTCGAATCCAGCTGTACTGTCCACAAGCACATCAATGTGCGAGAGTACAAAATCATCTTTAGGACTAGCTTTGTTCAGATCTCTGTAGTCAACACATACTCGAACCCGACCGTCTTTCTTCATCACTGGGACTATATTAGCAACCCATTCTGAGTATTGGGTAGTCTCAATAAATCCCACGTTAAGAAGCTTCATGACCTCTTCCTTAATTTTCTTCGCCAGTTCTGGCTTAGCTCTTCGCGGCCTTTGTTTCACAGGCTCAACCGAAGGATCAGTCGGTAGACAATGTTCGACGATCGATCGATCAAGACCCGGCATATCAGCATAAGACCAGGCAAAGATGTCTTGATAATCCTTCAACAACTGGGTCAAGCATTTGGCCACATCTTCAGGAAGACATGCCCCAATCTTCACCTCTCTAAGATTCTCCGTGTCGCCAAGGTTGATCACCACGGTTTCTTCGGCGGTCAGAGGCTTAGATTTCTCATAGATTTCCAAGTTCCGTCGTATCTCTTCATCATTCGGACCAGAATCATCTGAGTCATTGGATTGGCTTGCATCACATATATGAGGGTCCACGATTCCTGTCCCTTCGCATGCCTCGAGATTAGTCCTGAAAAATGAAAGAAAGGGATCAAAAAGACAAGACAGAGCTTAACTACATGCAATTTTTGAAAATTGTTCTTTGCTTTTTTTTGAAATTCATTTTGCTTTCGAAGACCTCGAAACGAGAATTCTTGAGAAGCCCAACCCTCAGTTCTTACCGTAGATGACAAATTTTTCAATCGTTGGTTATCGTCATCGGGTTGGTTTGGGACACTTCAACAAGATTCAAAATGCTAAAAAACGCTGTAATTTTATTGATATTGAACAAATGAATTACATCTTATTGGATTGAAAAACCTAAGTGCAACATGAATAGGAATGACAATCGAAAAAAGCAATAAAGATTCCCACGCAGGGGAGATACGAAAACTAGAAATGATTACTCTTGAGGGCTATCGCCCATCCCTTCAAGTGGTCCTTCAGTGATTGCACAAATGGAGATCTCAGCAAACCAACCGGTGAGGTAAGGTATACCATCATCAAAGTCCAACACCATCGACTTCGGCTTCTTGAAAATACAGGGTGGCCGGTCATCCTCAGAATCGTCAGACAAACTGACCAGAATCGCTTTACCATGCTTCTTAGGTGAGTCAGTTAGGGCTTGTGGCGACTCAGGAAAGATAAGCTCAAGATCATCCTCAGTCGGGCTCAGATTTAAATGTTCATATCCTCCCACAACTCCAGCCGAGTGAAAGGTGTCGTTGATGGAAGGTGGTAAGGGACTTTGACCTGCTCCTGTTCGGCTTCTGCAATAATCGTTGCTTTGTTCGCGGCTTCCCTGCCTATGATATCCCAAACCAGCTTTGTGGGATTTTCCATTGGTCTCGATCGGGGCATGAATGCCTTGGCCTTCTTTCCCAAGACCCTGACCTGGCTTAAAACCATTACCGACCATGACCTTAGCCACCATGAGAGCTGCTTTAGAAACTTCAGGAACGGGCAACGGCATATCAGAGGAAGCTTGAACAACTTGAACTATCTCAAATGAATGATAGCTATCCTCCTCAACATGATCGGGTTCTATGTATGGGATCGATGTTGCATTGAAGATTCGGTGATCTTTCTCTCCATAAATTGTAACCAACTTTGCTTGACCCACAAACTTGATCTTCGATGTAAGCTGGGAGGGTCTGCGCTTGCATTGTGAATCCATGGCCGTCCCAAGAAGAAATTGAAAGCGAGAAGGGATATCCAGCACTTGAAAAAGAATATCAAACACTGAAGGTCCGATCTGCAGCTTTAAGTTAATCAGGCCTATGACATCTTTCTTTACTCCATCAAAGGCTTGTACAGAAGTCTTGGCTGCTTGCATGGTAGATGGAGGAATGCCCAGCCTTTTCAAAGTAGCCAACGGGCATAAATTCAGAGCCGACCCGTTATCAACAAGCACCCTAGCCATGTGAGTCTCCTTGTACTTTGCGATATGTGAAGCGCCTTATTATGACCACGTCTTTCAGGGGATTTCCTCATCGAAAATGCTACTTGATCTTTGAGGAGGATCGTCCCGACAAACCCTTCTAGCTTATCTTCTTCAATAGTCTCGGGCACATGAATCTCACCCAACACCTTCATTAGAGCACTCCGATGCTTATCTGATGTCTGGAGAAGTTCCAATAACGAGACTTGTGCAGGTAACTTTCTCAGCTGATTAACCACGTTATATTCACTAGCCTTAATCACAGCTAGGAATTCCTTCGCTTCTTTCTCAGCCACTGGCTTGGCCGGTTGCTTATCAGGATAAGGTCGCCCTGACCTCGTTATCAGATCAACGTCGTACGACCATGGAACCATCTTGTCACTCTCATAAGCGTAGGGCTGAGGTGATGCTAGGATCAATACTTCCGGAGTGTCGGGTATAATGATCCCGAGGTCATCGTCAGATGCGTCCTCGAGAGCGGGCATGTTAGGATCCAACTTCACTTGTTCATCGGTCATCCTTGCGAGTTCTTCATTCCAATCAATGATGACTTGGGATATAACGGCCATTACCCCGAATTCATCTGCTGTCCCAATCATCCCCTCTCTCACCAACTCAACCACTTTCTTTCTTATGTCACCGAGTGACACCACTTCACCGGTCGAAACATAACCAGCTCGGACTAAAGCATCGAACATATTTTCGAGAGGGACCCTGAAGCCTCGAACCTGCTTGATTCCCGGGCCAAGGACAACATTTGTACTGCTCGAATGATCAGGGAGTGGATTGTTCTGCATATTGGGCTTACCGGCTGGCTGTAGTGCAAACGCTTCAGTCTCGAGTAGATCCTGCACTCGATGTTTGAGCACTTGGCAATCATCTGTCGAATGCCCAACCTCACCTCTATGGTAATCGCATTTCTTCGACGGATCATACTTTGCATAGCCGGCAGCGTTAGATCTTTGTGGCTCTGAATTCAGCAAGTTCTTCTTCCTTAGCACCGATGCACTCGAGATAACGTCCCGGGAAGTGGAGTAAGCGGCGGGATTTGCGCTGTTGGCGTGGGTCTTGCTGGCCTTGCCGTCCATAAGAGGTCGTCTGCTGGGTGCTAAATTGTAGCTTAGGGGCCTGAGCTGGCGTCTTCTGCACATAGGTCATGTTGACTTCGGGGACATACTCGTTGTCCTTCTTACTAGTAAATCTCTTGCTTGATGAACCTGACTCACTGTACCATCCTTTCTTGAGCCCGGTTTCAATCTCCTCACCCATGGCTATCAGCTGGCCAAAAGATTGGGCGGCCGTTACTAACATTCGTGAACGAACCGGCTGCGGTAGAGTGGACACGAACAACTTCATTAAGTCACATTCTGAGGGTTCAGGCATGATCTGCCCTGCCATGTTCCTCCAACGAGTGGCATACTCCTTCAGAGTCTCGCCCTTTTTCTGCTCAGCTCTCTCCAGGTCTTCCCTTGTAATAGTGACGTCGAGATTGAACTTGAAGTGCTTGATGAAAAGATTTGCCACCTCTTCCCACGAGTCTTTCCGGTTGATCTGGTGGTTGGTATACCACCTCATTGCAGCATCCTTCAAGCTTGCTTGGAAGGTTTGGATCATTAGGGGTCCGTTAGACACATATCTATTCATGAGCCCCTAGTACATATCGATGTGCTGAATTGGGTTCGAGGTACCGTCGTACTTCTCAAAGGCTGGCATCTTGAATTTATCGGGCACTTGGACCCAGGTAAAAATGGACAAATCCACAGGCGGAACACTTTGAGTTCCCTCCACTTCACGTAACCTCTGGTCGAGCTTGGCCAACAACTTGGCATTCTCATCGTTGGGGGGTGAATGAGGAACAGGGACCGACGGAGAAGCACTAGTGTCGATCAAAATGGCATCATCTAGTTGAAGGGTTGTATTAGTGTTTACTGCAGGAGATTTGTCAAGGCGGAGGCCTTGACGGATTGGAGGTGGAATCTCCGATTGGGAGGCAACATTGATCTGCTGCTGCTTGGCCATGAGATCACTCATCATTTTGGACATGGCAGCCATGATCTACTCATTGATTGTATTCATGTGTTCTTTCAGCTTTTCGTCGATCATGGCTGCAATCTCGGCTTGATTGGCCATCCTTCTTTTGGTCACCGATCGAGTATTATGAGGATGAGGGGGATCCGTGGCAAATTACCTGCAAAAAGCAACGGTGGAATAAATACGACAAGTAATAATAACGAGTCGGTCCATGATATCCTCTAGACCCTCAAGATGAAATTTCTTTCGAACGACCGATTCGTCCAGTAAATCCCGAAATTCCAAATTGCTTTATTCAATAAAAACCTGGACTGATTCCAAAATTTACAAATTATAGCTCAACGTTTTTCATTGAATTGCTCAAAATGGAAAATGTCTCAAAAGAATTCTTATAAAAATCGTTTAGCAACATTTATTACCAAAAAACATCAATAGCATGAAGTACAAATGTAAGCTAACATTCCATCCTAAAAAGAAAGAAAAACTCCCTAAACCAAACTAGAAATCAGATAGTCTTCCTCTTTTTAGAGGCTACGTGATCTATAGACGAATGGGCCTTCAAGGCGCGCCGTAATCGTGCATTCTCTTCAGCCAGAGCATCTGCCTTATCCTGGGCCTTCGTCACCTTTTCTTCGCTGATTTTGATTTGAGTCTGAAGGGTATGCCGTACTGTCACGACCGGGATCTTCGGGAGTATCTCAGTAAGGATGGTATGATGCTGAATATACCGAGCTGTGGCAAAGTGACTTCTCATCCTTCCGGTGGGCTCATCCGCGGGCCAAATCAGCTTCTGAGTGGAACAATTCTGCCAAGCCTCAGAATGACGCCTAAGCTCGACTCTGTAGGACTCGTCCTTCTCGAACTGGACTTGAAATTCATTGGGCCTGAGTGGAGGTGGGACATCCTGCAGAACTCGAAATTGACGTGTAACTCGAAGGGGCTGATAGCAGGTTGCCCCATAAATGCCCATCAAAGGTACGGGCTTCTGATCGCCATGGTATAGTCGAGCCTCAACCTCCCGAAACCACACAGCTTGCCAAAAGAAAATCTTAGAGCTTGGATCCTTGAACAGATGGACCCATTGTGTATAGTGCAAACTCTTAGTTTGATCTTGTATTTGTTTGAACCTTAAAATAGGGTTATCGAGTCATGTCCATTTCAAATACAGTCATATTTTCCCCAAATTGAGAAAGGTGTGAGAAAAGCCGATTTGTAAAAGCTCAATCGGGGCTCGAAAAGCTCTATCTTTTCCTTTCTTGAATCGTGTCAGAGACATGAAAGTTTCTGCCAGAATTGTGTTTATAAAACTAACTCCACCACGTATTTGTTTTACCGTCCTAGCTATCACCGGATCAATAGCATTTTGACGGAATGGAAAAACGATGAGTCCAAAAAAAACTAAGATAAAAATTTTAGATCTCATAAGGACAGAGTTATTTTCGAAACATTCAATAAGAAAAGATAATGGGCATGCTTGACAATTACTCTTTAGCACTTTTTCAATTTCCTTTTTAGTCAAATTCAAAAATTCAGCAAGCACTACCACGGGATCTACCTTAATGGGTGGTTCGACTATATCCAACTCAATCGATTTCCTAATGGCAATACTGTATTCTTCCAGAGTCGGTGTGAGCTCAAACTTACCTCCCAACACAAATGTGGTTGTCTCGGGGCACCAAAAATGAGCGAGTGCTTGCATGATCCCACTCTAAACATCTATGTCTAGGATTGGCAGCATGAATCCAATATGCTTGAGAACGTACTGCTGACCACCTGGCTTCAACTGGCTCCATAACTTCTTGAGCTCTAGCTTCGGAGTAGGCACGAAACGGATATCGAGGCGACCCATTCTTATATAGACCACGTGCCAAATGACTTAACCTAAGTCAAGGACCGACTCAAAATAAGATGAAGAAAACCAAAGATAAAGCTCGAGAAATTACCGTCTTTGGGGAAAAAATGTCAATCACAGAGACATGCACATGAATCGTGAGTTTAAATCTTAATCTATCTATCCTAATGGCTTTTGCAAAGTGAAATGATGAACGGAATGACACGTCGCAGCCTCGCGTACAATCATCATGACTAGTCGCGGCCTCGCATACCGTAGTCATGACTAGTCGGGTCCAATCACTTCGGCTTGGTTCGGTCGACAAGGGTAACCTCCATGCATTGTAGCCTCACGTGCATGAGGACGACCCTTGAGCCATTTTTTGAAAAAAATTTCGGGATCCAAATGGGATAACCTTTAGCGAAGTCTTACCGCCAAGGTTGGTAATACCATCTTAAAACTATGGGTATGACCTAGGTCCGGTCACAGGTTATGTGTGGTGTAGTGCAAATACTGTAAATCATGCACAACAATTATATGCAAACACCACTTCAATAGTACAAAAATTAAATCACAATTCCACTCCACCAAGCCTGTAAAACAAAGGGTTAGCCAATCACTACTCCCCTTATAACTCCCATCCTGCAAAACCATTTAACACCTAAGAATGAGAATCCAATCAAATTTTGTCAAATCGAGTGATTTTTCCATAAAAATTTTTGGCCTAAGTCCTCCTTAAAGATTTTTTAAAAAAAATTAAAGTTAATAGTCCCCAGCGGAGTGGCCAAGCTGTCGCGACCTAAAAAAAATCGGGTTTTCGATCTTAGGCTAATGGATTACTAGATCAATTAAATTAACTAACCTAGCTCGAGTTCTCCCAAACTCTACCAAATCGCAACTTAGGTCCAATTGTGAGCATGCAAATATTTTCAATGGGAGTCGCCACTAATCATTTAAGGTAGGTTGATTAGAAACCTAAATAAAATAACGGGAGTACTATTTTATTTCTGCAAACCAGAAATTATAAATTCGGGGACTTGGTTACACTAGATTCCCTAACGCCCTTTCGGTACCAATTTTAAGAGAAATACTCAATTGGACAATTTTGATAAATCCTGACTTAGAGTTCAAAGGTGTAGAAATTTTCTTTTTTGATTTTTTATTTTTTTTAATGAAAGCTAACCTATATGTAATGACGTGCAAAAATTGACATGTGATTAATGCAACCTAACATGCAAACTATATGTCATGCGACGACGTGATCTATTTCTAATGACGGGCATATTATTTTTTTTGTATTTTTTCTTTAATGAAATTCGGAATTAAAAATGCCAATTATCTAAACATGCAATTTTAAACTAAAGAAATTAACCTATTCTAGAGTAATCTTTTTGACATTTTTTATCAAAATTCGAAATTAAAATCAAGTAAAAAATATAACCGCTAAATCTTTCGAATTAAGTTTCGATCTGAAGCCTGACAGATCGATCCTAAAATTCGAAATACCCGCTATGGAAATAACTCTATCTAAAGCCTGATAGATAGATTTATTTCCACGTGTGCGGTTGCGGATTAGGAAATTTTCCTAATCGATCACATCTTGAAAAAAATTAGATATCTTAAATATCTTGGATATATTCAAAAGATTTTGAAAATTCTAAATTCTATCCAAATTTGAAAAGTAATGGATATCCAAGATTTCAAAAAAAAGGAAATAAAATCCTAATTGAAATAATGCTTATTATCCAAATATGCAAAATTAGATATCAATAAGCACAAATTAGGCAACCAAATATTCGAATCAAATCGGGATATGATAATTACCTGATTTGCAGATTTCTTTCCTAATTTGAATCTGTAGCGGATCGGGATTGCGGATCGGCGGTGCGTCGGGAGCGGCGGCGTGACGTCGGGAACAGTGGCGGCTAGCGACGGTGACACGACGGGAACGGCGGAGCAGCGGGCGTCTCCGGGCAGCGGCCAACAGGTGGGGACGGGCGACTCTCCAACGGCTATGCAGCGAACAGCGGCAGCACAGGCGGTGGGCTGACGGCGGTGCAGGTGGCTCCGGCTGGCGAGCAGCGGTGCAGGACAGCTCTCCGACTGGCGAGCGGCGGTGCAGGGCAGCTCTCCGGCGGCTGTGCAGCGAGCAGCGGCGACACAGACGGGCGGAGCAGGGACGTCCAGGCGGCCGTGGCACCGGCGCGGCGGTGGTGTGCGACGAGGCAGCGGCAGGCAGGCGTGCAGCGGCGGTGGCACACGGTGGGAGACGGCAGCGTGCGGCAGGAGGCAGCGCAGGCGAGCGGTGGCGCGGCAGGCGTGCAGTGGCTAAGGGGCGGAGCAGCTCCGGCGTAGTGCCGCAGGCGATGGCGCAGCAGGCGTGCAGTGCGGCGCGGCGGGCGGTCTCCTTCTCTCTCTCTCTCACTCTTCTCAAAATTCTCTCGTATGTCTCTCTAAAAATCCGATCTCAAATATTATGAGAGCCCCCCTCCTTGATTATGAGACATAAACATATATTTATAATGTAAACCTAGGTCAATTAGCCGAGCTTTCTAGTCCTAATGGGCTTAGGTTTAGGCTTTAATTTAATTCTAAGTGGGCTGAATTAATTTGGGCTTTTCTTTAATTAAGCATAATGGGCTAATTTAAGCTCAAATTAAGACAACCAAGCCCTTTTGTGTGTGATTTTCGGCCCATGCTTTCCGAGTGAGCCGAGTCTCGTTCGGTGCCCGAGTGAGATTTACGTGATGAATTTTAAGCTTGCTTACCACCGCCGATCCGATGCGAAATGTAGTTAATCTATATGAACCTAAACTTTATGGTATGCGATTTGTAATATTTTTGTTCAGGGATTAAAATTTAATCCATAATTTTCTATGCAATTAATCACTAAATGATGCGCCGAAATTTAGGTGTCAACAAGGAACTTTGAGAGAGTTTTACTTATTGAATCATGTATAGGAATTATTTTTAAAAAAAACTGTCCCTAAGAACTTGCTAAGAAGTCAAATAACATGAAGTTCTTAATTTTAAATGCATTGGTTTTTCTCATATTACAGGTGATCATTGTTTTGAAAATTAAAGTACTTTTTTTATAAAGTGCAGCAACTGTTCCAATACATTTGTTAAGAAGCTCTTTATCAAAATTCAGTCATGGGTACATGTTTTACATTCTTTCTTCTTCTTTTTTCGTTTCTTCTCAAAGAGTGGTTTCTTATTTATGTTTTTTTGACCTTTAATGCCTCGTTAAAGTCTTCCGTCCCCTCAAGTCAAGATGTGGTACATTTTAGGTGCAAACTTTCCTAAGTGGATCAGGCAATTGTCTCAATCTCGTACCAGTTAAACATGGTAGATTCTAACATCACTTCTGAGATTAGATTATCTAAAAAACTTTCCCACGATAGCCATTGATAGTAGACTTTGGACTCAGGTGTTTAGCCTTTAAATAATCTAGTTAGTCGCTAAGATGAAATTAAAAATGGTGCACTCCTATAATATAATAATTAGAAAAGCAAAAAGATATAGTGAGATAGACAGATTATGGGGCATAACATGGTTCTTTTAGACATTTGCTAATTAAGCCGGACATTTTTAACAAGATAAAATATCATGCCTGAAGAGCTTAAGGAACATGATTTGAGTGGAAAAAGATAGTTGAATCATTTATTTGAATGAGTCTGTAATATCTGTTTTTTTCAAATTTGCTTCTACCTGTTGTAGCAAATTAGCAATTCAAATTTCTAAAATATCATGCACCCCTATGATATGGTAGCACATGTGCAGGCAAAAGCAATAAATCTACCACGATAATCGTTGCCGTGGCCATTCCGGTTGGCATTGCTGTCAAAGTTCCCTTTGTTGCCTGTTGTTCGCACCGGAGTGAAACAACAAAGACGTATGAAGTCGTCCAAGCAGAAGGCGGTACTTACGCGCATGTTTATGCCTTGGACAGAAAATCGCAACTGTGTACCCGAGATACACAGTTCTATGCTTTAGGTGAATGACTATCTCCTGCTGTTTCGTCGTGTAGGCTCAAGTGAAATTACAACTGCAGAGTCCTTGCAATACCATTTAGCTAATATCCAAGCTGCCACAAACAATTTCTCTCATTGAAACAAGTTGGGTCAGGGCGGATTTGGTGAAGTTTTCCGGGTATCAATTAGAAATATTGATATATGCTTTATAAATTCTTTGAATATCATTGATATTTGTTATTTAAAGAAGTGGCCAAAAGCTATTCATTTGTACTCAAGCAACCAAATTAAAAATTTTCAGGGCAGGCTTCCGAATGGACAAGAAATAGCTATGAAGAGGCTATCTAAAAGCTCAGGACAGGGTGTTGGAGAATTCAAGAATGAGGTTGTTTTGGTAGCGAAGCTTCAACATCGAAACCTTGCGCGGCTGCTCGGGTTTTGCTTAGAGGGAGAGGAGAAGATACTTGTCTAAGAATTTGTGCCGAGCAAAAGTCTCGACTACTTTTTACTTGGTACATCGCATGCTTCAATAGACTCTTAAGATGTGATTTTCCATGTGGAAGAAACTGTATGTGTGATTAGCATAAGCTTAGAGTTGAAACTCCAACTAGCTTCTAGGGAACATGATGAAAGTTCTAAGAGCATTAATCAACTCAGAATAATTGGTTTCTAGTTGTGTAAATATGCAAATCCTGAAAAGAGAAGGTAATTGGATTGGTCAAGACGTTACAAGATAATATCTAGAATCGCTCGAGGAATGCTCTATTTGTACGAAGATTCTAGACTCCGGATCATTCATCGTGATCTAAAACCCAGCAATATCTTGTTAGATAGTGAAATGAACCCGAATATTTCAGATTTCAGCATGGCTAGGATTTTCGAAGTTGATCAAACTAGGGCAAACACTAATAAAATTGCGGGGACCTTGTAAGTCTCAATTTTTTTTTTAGATGACTGATAATTTCTTGTTTATATAATCTATCTTATGGTTGATCTATGAATTGGAAACAACACCATGCTCACATACATGCCAATCCTCGAATGTGGGTCACTCGTGACTTGCTTGTTTTATCAACTTATAATAACATAATGGATGCTACAACCCATGTATTTGGTTTGCAGTGGTTTCTTGTCTCCGGAGTATGCAATGCATGGGCAAATCTCTGTGAAGTCTGATGTCTATAATTTTGGTGTCCTAATCCTAGAGATCATTAGTAGAAAGAAGAATAGTTGCTTCAACCAATCAGATGGGGGTGAAAATCTTGCTAGCTATGTAAGTTGCATATGATCTATTACGATGTATATTACGTTGAACCGATCTAATTAAGTTGGAATTCCTCCACTGAAATAATATTTCGGACATGGAAGCATTGGAGAGACGGTACACCGCTCAAAGTGTTAGATCCATTCATTGGCGATTCATATTCAATAGATGAAGTGGTTAGATGCCTCCACGTTGGTTTACTAGGTGTTCAGGAAGATCCAACTGATAGACCGACCATGGCAAGCATAGTCCTTATGTTTAGCAGCCACTCTCTTAAGCTTCCACAGCCTCGACAACCAGCCTTCTTCCTCCGAAGGAACACGGAGAGAAAGTTGAAAGAGCTCGAGTCGGATGAATCCACCATTAAGTCTATGCCGTGATCGACCAATGAAATGTCGGTTACTGAGGTGTACCCTCGGTGAATCGTGATGGGAGCGAAAGTCCTTCTTCTTGATAGTCTCACAGAAACCTTGAGATCCTTGGCCTTCCATAGGGCCTTCCATAGGGATCATTGATGAACCACCGAATCTCTCTCTCTCTCAGCCACCTCTTTGCTTACCAATTTGTCTTGCCTTTTCTTTGCCTTGCCCGTGATTTTGCGCCATTTTTAATTCAAGCGAGAAATCTTCTAATGTTCTTCAATCACCCAATGAATCCATGCCTGAATCTTCCTCGAGATGTCTCGAAAAATTACTGAATTCCCTCACCTATGTTAGCTCAAGTGAATATATTAACTCTCACATCTCAGGAAATTAAGATGCCATCCTCTAATCATCATCATATAATTAAAATTCATAAGGATAATAACTTTATTTCCTCCAATTTTGTTGAGATATTACAATTTGTCCTAGTTTGGCACTCCACATGTGCCATGCACATGTGAATTTCGGCCATGGTTTGTATTTCGATGGGCTTAGCCAAATTTCATGCTCATATGGGCTTAGTCCAGATAATTTTTAATTAAGCTCCAGGTCTCCTTGCTTAAGTCCATAAGCTCCCACCCAATTAAAATGCAGTTTATGTGGGCTTAATGCTATTAAATGAAAACACACATAATATGCAAATGCAAATTAATAATGTTTTTTTTTTGTTAGGAATTGGGTTCAATCCCTAATTTTCTATGTTTCCAATACCTTTCTACGGAATCATTGGGGTTTGCCCCAATGGCCACCCTTCCTACTTGGAAAGAGGAAGGTGAGGAGTTCAATTTCCCACCTTTTCAAGGGGGCTAGGGGTGAGGACGTGTAGTTTCAGATGTGGGTTTCGACTCCCACATCCTGCAAGAGGCAGAGCAAAAATCTAAGAGTGAGTTGAGAGTTAGAGTATGACAGACCGAAAAAAAAAAACATTTCTACGGTATTAATAAAGGAAATTTGTTGTATGAATATGTCCAAGTAATTAGCTCAATATTATGATTCCACTTCACCGGGACCTTGCTTGCATTTATGGTCATTGGATAACTACCATTTGAACATCAATAACTAAGATAAAATATTAGCAACCCCATAGTTGCCTAATTTAAGAGGATGATAGCCTAATCCCATATTTAGATTGTTTTTACAATTACAATTTTTGTGCACCTGGTTTTGGTCATGTTGCAATTATTTAACAGACATGATGGTCCATATTTATTGTAATACATGTATTTAGATTCTCCAAATAGTTCTCACAACAAAAATATCTTGGAGCCTAAACCCATATTTAGATTGTTTTTACAATTACAATTTTTGTACACCTGGTTTTGGTAATGCTGCAATTATTTAACAGACATGACGGTCCATATTTATTGTAATACATGTATTTAGATTCTCCAAATAGTTCTCACAACAAAAATATCCTGGAGCCTAATCTCATATTTGGATTGTTTTTACAATTACAATTTTTGTTCACCTAGTTTTGGTCATGCTGCAATTATTTAACAGACATGACGGTCCATATTTATTGTAATACATGTATTTGGATTCTCCAAATAGTTCTCACAACAAAAATATATTGGAGAGCAGACCATGCTCTTCTTCTTCCTATAATTCCGTGCCCATGCCGCAAGCCCAATCTATTATTAAGCTAGCTAATCATGAATCCTTGCTTCACCATCTCCCTCTCTCTATCTCTCTCCTTCTTCATCTTTAGAACCCACAAAAAAAAGTGCCAAAAAAGTCATAAACCGATTACATTTATACCAATTTAGTCCTAAATCTATTGTATTTATACCAATTTAGTTATAAAACCTTTTAATGATGTCAATGTAATCCTAAACCTTTTTACCCAGAGCCAATCCAGTCCTTTCGGCTAACTTTAGTTGGATGTGGCTAATGTGGACGTCAACCGGCCTACGTAGCATGGCTGGCATTGGACATTTTTTTTAATAATATTTTAATAATTTTTGGATATTTTTTTTATTTTTTCTCTCTTTTTTTTCCTCCTCTTCCTCCGGTGGCCATCATAGACATGCCAGAGAGGGCTAGCCTCGCCTAAGTGACCGGCCAGAGGCGAAGCCTAGCAAGGTCAACCTCGCCGGTCATCGTCAGCCATCGCCTCTGGCTAGTTACCAAGGTCCGGTAACCCGCTGGAAGAAGAATGAAGGGAAGGAAAAAAAGGAAAAAGAAAAGAATAAATAAATAAATAAAATTGTAAAAAGTTATTAAAATATTATTAAAAGGTGTCTATGTCGGCACTAGATAGCGTAGGCCGACCGGCATCTACATCATCAATATCTAGCAAAAATTAGCCGAAAGGACTGAATTAACTCTAGGTCAAAAAGTTTAAAACTAAATTGACACCAATGCATTAGATTTAGGACTTTTCTAACACTTTTTTCCACGGAAATATTACTAGAATTGCCTCAATTTCAATCCATTTCGCGAGTCACGTGACCATTAATGTTGACACTCATGTGAACAAAATTCTTCAGTAAACTTAGTATATATATTAAAATAAATTGGATCGTCATATCTGATAACTCTCTTGTGAGCTCACCCCATTCTGCAATTCAACCTAGTGTGTGTATATATATGTGTGTGTAAATACCATACACTACAAAAAAAAATAAGGATTTAGCACGGAAAATTAGCGACGAAAAATTATTCATCGCTAATTTGCGACGAAAAATTTTTCATGGCTAATTTGCAATGGAATTAGCGACGAAAAATTTGTCGCTAATTTTTGCGACAGAATTTGCAACGAAAAAAGATTCGTGGCTAATGTAGCCACGGATTTAGCCACGAAAATATATTCTCACTTTACTTTTCCGACTATTTTTTATTTTCGTGGCTAAATTAGTTACGGATTTAGCCACGAAAATAAATATAGTAAAAAAATGTGGCGATAAATATAGAAAAATTATTCGTCGCTAATTTCGCGTTCCCCGCCCTCACTCCCAATTTGCCCGCCCTCACCCGCCCATTCTCTCTCTCTCTCTCTCTCTCTCTCTCTCTGCTGATTCCTCAGATCTCCCCCGCGCTCGCTGTTCTCCCTGCCTCTCCCTCGTTCGTTTCTCTCGATCAGATTTGCTTCCGCTTCTCCTTCTCCTTCTCCTTCTCCTTCTCCTTCTTCCCTCTCCCCCACACCCCCAAACCTCTCGCGCTCGCTAGGGTTTTCGGTACCCCCTTCCCCCCGCGCTTCCTCCCGCGACTCCTCCTCGCCCATGGCCTTCGGAGCCTTAGAGGCCGCGGAGCCCGAAGGGGCGGCGGCTCCTCCCCCCGTCGAGGGCAAGGAGGAGCTCCCCGAGAAATTAGAGGTGGAGGAAATCGAGCCGTGGTTTCGATTTTGGTCGAGCGAGATTAGCAAGGATCAGGTAGGCCGGGGCTCTCCCTCTCTCTCTCTCTCTTGAGGTCTGTAGTTTGCTTGAATTTTTTGTGAGGAAAAATCGTAGCTTTTATGTCGCGAGGGCTTGTGATGCTTGTTTCATGGAATTGCTATTCAATGTTATTCGTTTTCTCGCTCGTGTGCTGTTGGGTTTGTGGTGGTCTGAATTCGCTCGATGTTTTCTGGGTGGGTTTTCGGTCGTGACGTCTTAGGGTAATTGGGGCGTAATCGTTGAGGCGGCTGGTGGTTTTGGGGGGTTTTTTTTAGTTGAGTAGTTGCTGACTTTGTTGCGAAAAACGTAGTTGTAGGATAGTTCGTGTTTGTGCTATTCTGGGTTCTGGTTCGGATTTGTTCTGCTGTTATGCGCTCATTTAGGTGGCACCGGCACTGCTCTTGTCTGTGTGTGTGTGTCTGTCTGTCTGTCTTTTGCAATCTGGGATACTAGCAGACTTATTTTTGCTCAGCAACGCCAGTCACTTCCTTTGGGTGTGTGAATTATGTCCAGTGGTGACAATATGTCCCTTAGTTTGATGGTTACTACGGACGGTGACTTAGCCATCTTAATTGTTACAAGTTTTCTCTCGACTTGGGTTTGGATGGATTGAGAATATCAAACTACTCTTTTGGAGGCGAGCTGTAAAGCCGAGAGGTTATTCAAATTAGAGTAACATTAAATTTGTAAAGATGATCTACTAAATTGATTTACTAAGTTATGTTATAGACTGTAGCTGAGCTTGCGAACAAGGAGGCCATATTCAACATTAAGTAGAACTCTGCTGCATCAGTCAATGAACCAATTTAGTGGACTACTAGTCTTTAGATACCTGACATTATTCTCTAAATTATCTCAAGAGCTTCTCTATTGGGAGTGGTGTGTGGATGGTTTTGGTTGAAGGTTGTGGCTTTGGGGATTCAATCGGAGTTGTAACTCAAGATATTTTAGATATTTTCACCATTGGTTGATGACCATAGCCTATTGCATTCGTGTATGATTGGTTTCTTATGTCTTTTTTTTGCTAGACTATAATTGGTTATAGGTTTCCAGTTGGATCCAATTGTTAACAAGGCTGCTTTATACTTGTGATGTGTTCTTATAAAATCAGAGTTTTGAGGCTTTAAATCGGCGTGCGATTGCAGTAGTTGTAGATCCCATTTAGAGTGTCAAAGGGAAGGTGGTGATTGATGCCTTCCGTTTGATCAACCCACAAACCATGATGCTTGGCCAAGAACCCAGGTAGACAACCTCCAACCATGGACATCTCAACAAACCGTCCATCCAAGTGAGTGCTGACCAGATAATGCTCTCTTTGAATATTGAGTTTTGATCTTATCTCATGGGGTTGACTTCATATTTTTAGGCATTGATCCATGGGCTGAACAGACACTATTACTCAATTGCCATCAATTACAGAAAGAATGAACTGGAGGAAAAAATGCTACTTAATCTTCACAAGAAGAAATGGACAGATGGCTTGACGCTTCGCCGTTTTGACACACATTCTAAAACCAATGAACAAACTGTTCAGGTAAGTCAAGGTCTTAATCTGTCGCATCTAGATTAGAGAATTGGTTGCACCAGTCACTTAGAGGTGGATTCTGGACAATGCAAGACAAGGCCCTCTGCTCAAGCATAGTTTCATCTAGTGTCCATGTTTTCCTAATTAATTAAGATCAATTAGCTTGCGATGCATATAGACTTTCATTGAACTGGATGTTGAGAAGCTGTCGTTTCTTGCAAAACGAATGATTGTTTTCAAATTCAGATCCTTGTTTTAGTTGGATTTTTATTTTGAGTGTCCAAGGCTCGGAGGAGAAAAATTTAGGTTTTATCATCCAAAAGCTAAGGACATGTGCTTTATGCTTTAGGTGTAGTGTTGTTCATTCTTTGGTATATTCTCTTCCAAAAACTATTCATGAAAGTGCACTGCAAAGATCCTTTTTTAAAAGGATTGGCAAAGACCTATTCAATGAATAGCGACAGGACAAAAATTTATAGGTGACAATCTAAAGTCAAAGCTTTACATGATTCTTGGTGCGTACTCTGGACAGGTGTGACAGATAAATTACAACGCATCCACCGCAATTATTGTGTACGAAGCAAAAAGGTCCTTATGGCCATTATGCATTCTACTTGGCCTCATTATGGTGTGCAGGTGCTTTAGGTTCTCTCTTGTACAAGTTACAAATGTACTACGTCTTTTTTATCACACCACTGACCTTTCTGATTTTCAGTTTCACTCAAAGAGTGTTGCGACTTGTCATGGGAGACAAATTTTCGAGAATCTCAGGGGAATAACAGAAGATTATTGGTTGAGATCAAGCTCCTCTTTCTTCAGAAGGAGATATGCTCATTTTACTGGTAAGGGCAACTTATTTCAAGCAACTATACATATTTTGCTTTTTCCTTGGGTTATTGGGGGAAGGTTTGTCTGAGACTCCCTTTTTTACTTGCCTTATGTAATATGTTGCCATTGTTCAGAAGAAAGATTCAAGTTTTCAGTGGCCTTTGTTTTTTAGTGTTATTAGTGACAACTTGTTATTATCATTTTGGTTGACTATATCTATTTCTGAGCAGTAAACTTTTGTTAGCACGAATCCAGGTGCCCCACGGTAATCATATATCAGGACAAGTTCGTTTAACAAATACTCCCTCTGTGGAGATTAATGGCGATCACTTGCTTCAAGAGGTTACTAGAAGCAGCAGACCAGTGTATGATTTGGACGAGAGGAACTGTCTTGGTATGTCAAATCTGGGGATTTCACCTGCAACCATTGACATGAAGCTACTTAAGTTGACATGGAGAAGGTTAGAAGGTTTGGCTGCTAGACTTGGTGGATCCAAGAACATATTCTGTGAACTTTTTTCTGATAACAAGGCTGAGAACACCTTTTGGTTGGATAATTCCTCAATTGAGAAGGTCTGTCTTGAATAGGAAGAATGCACCTTTCAGTTTGGTTCTTTATTTATGTCATTCTTGTGGAAAATGTAGATGACTGTATTTCATTTTCATATTATTATAATATTTTGATGTTATTAAGTGCTTAATCAATGTTAAATATAAATTTCAAAAATTAATTTTTCTTTTAATTAGGTTTAAAATCGAAAAATAAAATAAATGATTTTATCGTACGATCACAAATTACAAAAGTTCGTTGCAAAAATAAAATTTCGTCTCTAAACGATATTCATCGTAGAGTTCGTCGCTAAAGAATTAATAAAAAAATTGTCGCTAAATTCGTTCATGAATAATGTTAATGGCAAAAGTAAAAATTTTCGGTGGCAAATTAGCAATGAATTTTGCCACGAATAAGTTAGTCATAAATTACTGACCAAAAAAAAATTTCGTGGCAAATTAGCGACGAATTTTGCCACGAATAATTAGCGACGAATATAATTCGTGGCAAATTAGCAACAAATTTTGCCACGAATAATTAGCGATGAATTTTGCGACAAATAAAATTCGTGGCAAATTAGCTATGAATTTTGTGACGAATAAAGTTCGTGGCAAATTAGCGACGAATTTTGCCACGAATAATTAGCGATGAATTTTTTTTGTCACAAATTAGCGACAAAAATTGAAATTTTTCGTCGGAAAATTTTGCGACGGCGTACTAGCGACGCATTTTTTTCCGTCGCAAATTCGTTTAGTGACGAATTTTGTCAAATTTTTTGTGGCAAAATTCGTCGCTAAAACCTAATTTTTTTGTAGTGATATATATATAATAATGGATGTGAGATATGCTCGTGGTTCTAGCAACGTTGAAAATATATCCTAGTATAAAAGTGCAGATTTCTACACAGAAAACTATTAAATAAATAAAATTAAATAAAAGCGCGAGCATTATAAATAATGAAGAGTCCGTAATCAATATATAAAACTATTAGAAGAATTGCTAGAAATTCTAGACTAACCATGTAGGTGGTATTGCTAAGCAAGGAGGAAAATGGTAAAACGGTAAGAAGAAGTAAGAATATATAACAATTGCAGAGAATTGCTTTAATCTAAAGTATAGACCTTCCACAGGCGGTTCGACCTGCCGTTTGTGGGGTATGTAGTATGTAAATGCAAGAAGGAATTAGAGAAATGACTGGTATATAAACAATATTGAAGGATTACAATAACAGTATAGAAAGGTTACAGAATGTAGATATTGAAGTACAAGTGCAGTTGTATTTGGTAGAAAGTGATGGATCTTATGGAGTTTCGAATGAAACTTCGTGTTTCCTTAGAATAGTTCTAGCAGATGTCTGCAGACTATATTTCTCGAAAGGAAACTAAGATCTAGAGGATAATATGAAAACAGGGATCAGAAACTTACTGGATATGAAATAGAAAGGTTTGAGATATGAGATCTCTTATTCTCTCGAAGGAGGCTTGGAGAGATCTGGGGAAGTTGGAGAAATTTTGAACTCAGAGAGAAAGGGTCTGAAGAAGTTCTGCCTCTTCAAGTGAGTGAGGTCTGTTTATATAAGCAAACTGGGTTCCTGTAGAAATAGTTCACGAGTAGTACTGTAGCAAATAGTATTAAGTGCACAGTGTTACAGTGAATAGTGGCCGAACATAATTATAAAAGTTTTGAGAAAAGAAAAAGTTGACAGACTTCTTTCGGCTCAGAAATTATGAAAACAGCCAAGAGTCTTTCGGCGCCTTGTCTTTAGGAGAATCTGGAGAGATCTTCCACTGGTTCAGGCTCTTCTTCTTCTTCTTTGTCCTTCACACTTGCCCAGTTGTGAGGAATGGGAGTAAATCCTGGGATCCCATAGCAGTCATCTTCATTTGAATTGCCACTATGATGGGAATGAGAAGAACTGGTTTCTTCAATTTCGGAAAAGGCTTGTTTTAGTATCCCGGCTAGCTGCTGATGGGACTTAGCAGATGCTAATTTAGAAAGTACAAACCCTTTGTCATGTAGAAAGGGGGTGATATCTTCAGAAGTGTTTGGAGCATTGCTCCTTAGAAACAGCCATTCTGAGACGGCTTGCTTGGAGACTCTATCAAAAAACTTGAAACCATCCCACCATTTGACTTTGAATCGTCTTATGAGAATGGGGATGCCAGTTTCAGGGGCTTTTCTATAATCAAAATACCATCCAAGGACCCATGATACTCCGAAATAATAGAAAAAGAGCATCAATTTGGGGAAATTTTTCTCAAATGGAAGTGGGGTGAATTTTTCTAGAAAAAGCTCATAACTGGGATGGATTTTTGGGTGGATCAATTCGTCAGTAGGTCCCAAATATTCCCACCAGCGAATAAACCAATAAGGAATGGTTTTGATATCAAAGTCTTCAAAAAAAAAAATAGCCAAGTATGGGAATTATTGGCATTCTTTCTCCAGAAAGTGTTCCACCAAGCTTGTTGATAGTCAAAATATGAAAAGGATGTCCTGTATGGAAGGGCTTCATTTGTTTTGGTGGTGAGTTTTTGCAAGGCTAGTGGATCAGGTTTCCACTGGGAAGGGTGAATGACCCTATGAATCCTGGCCATGGAGTAGTTCACATGACCTCCCTGCGAAAAGTGTTTGAAAGTAACAGATTTTGTTTCTTCCAGAATTTTCTCATAAAACTCATTTGTTTTGTAAATATCATGAGGAGTATATAAGAATTTTTCAGAAAACATGTTTCTAGCAAATACATATGGATCCGCATTATAAAAACCATTTTCAACATTGCAAATATTTTGAAATATTGTTTTATGGAAAAATTTTGATTTTGAAGGGGCTGTCTGAGTAGACTGAATGACCACCTCACTAGAAATTGTTTTTCCCTTTGCCTTTTGAGTGGCTATGGGAGAAGGATCAGGACTTACCATCGCCATGGATGGTTGTGGCTGGCTATTGAAGGCTTGTTGGAGAAGCTGTAATGCTTCTTCCTGGGATAACTATGTTATATCAAATTGGGAGAGCTTATCAGAAGGATTTCCCGTAAGAGGAACAGGCTCTTTTTTGACCTGGCTAGAAATGGTAGTAATATTCAATGGTTGCTGAGCAGCCTGGAGCCAGGTTTTGAGATTAGTCATCCCTGGGGTTTTCTTTTCGGAAGACGGTTCTGCAACTTGTTTTCCTTTGTCTCTCCTTGTGGGTTTGTTTGGTGGTTTGGGAGGCATTTTCCCTGTAAAAATTCTCTTGTGAGAAAGTCTGGGAGAGAATTTGAAGAATCGTTTATGAATTCTATATCAAAATCAAAAACAGATAAAATGGCTTGCCACCTGGCAAAAATCTGTTTGGAAGCAATATTTTGAACATCCTTTTGCAAAACATCTTTTGCAGATTTGCAATCAATGCGTAAAAGGAATTTTTTATTTAAAAGATCTCCTTGAAATTTAGAAATAGAAAGTACAATAGCAAGAATTTCTTTCTTAATGGTAGAGTAATTCTTTTGGCAATCATTCCAGTGTTTGGAGACAAACTGAACAATTTGTTCTTTGTTGTCTTTGGATTGCTTAAGGATTCCTCCATATCCAATATCAGAAGCATCAGTTTCAACAATTTTAAAAGCAAAAGGATCGGCAAGATGTAAACAAGGAATTTCCTTGACAGTCCGCTTGATCTGTTTTACAATATCAGTATGGACTTGAGTCCATGGTGGAGGATCTTTTTTGAGCCTCTGATGGAGTGGTTTGCAAATTATATTGATGCGGGGAAAGAATTCAATAATGTAATTCAAACTTCCTAGAAATCTTTGCAATTGATTTTTGTCTCTGATTTCATCAGGAAATTTTTCAGAAAATATTATTGATCTTTCAATGGGAATGATGGTTCCTTGATGGATGTAATGTCCTAGAAAACGAATCTTTGTTTTGAAAAGAGATATTTTAGTAGGTGAAACTACTAAACCATTTTTCTTTACAATATTGATAAAATGATTGACGTGTTTAAAGTGTTTTTCTATGGATGCAGAAAATATTAAAACATCATCAATATAAACAATAATATAGTCAGAAAAATGATTGAAAATATCATTCATTATTCTTTGAAATTCAGAAGGAGCATTTTTCAATCCAAAAGGCATGACATTCCATTCATATTGGCCAAAAGGAACAGTAAAGGCTGTCTTATATCTGTCCTTTTCACTAATTTGAATTTGCTAGAAGCCTGATTTCATATCAAATTTAGAAAAGATCTTTGCATTACAAAGCCTATTCAACAAATCTTTTTTTATTAGGAATTGGATATCTTATCCATTTTAAAGCTGTATTCAAGGGTTTATAATTTATTACCAATCTTGGAACTCCTCTTTCTAGTTCAGCATTTTTGTTGACATAAAAAGCAGAGCAACTCCAAGGAGACTGGCTTTTCCTAATAAGCTTCTTCTCAAGAAGTTCCTGTATTTCTTTTTGGCAGAAATTTAGAACTTCGTGATTCATTTGAGAAGGTCTAACTTTAGTAGGAATATCCTTTTCTGAAAATCCTGGTTCATAAGGTAAATCAACTATGTGACATTTACGAGACCAGAAAGCATTGGGAATATTATAACATATGGAATTTTTTATTTGATTATCAAGATTGGAAATCTTTTTCTGAAGGTTTGCTTCAGAGAGATTTTTGTCAATCCTCTTGTATTCAAGGTCTTCTTTAAGAAACTGAAGATGAGTTTCTTTATCTTGAATTATGCAATTTATGTCAGAAATGGAATGTTCTTGAAGAGTATTCAAATTTCTGGTTTGGGGTTTTGAAATGAAATCAAAGCAAATTCTCTTGCCCAAGGTTTCAGTTTCAATTCCTTTTTCAGAAACTTTAAAAGGCTGAAGTAAATTGATAAAAGGTGACCCCAAAATAACATTTTGTTTGATATTTTTAACAAGTAGAAAGGGAGTTTTGAAAGAAATTTGGTCTTTCACAATCTTGGCTTCAGGAATTTTGTAATTAATCATTAGTCTATCCCCGGATGCTGATTTGAGAGATTGGGAAGTTTTCTCAAAATATTTGGTTGGAATAAGACCTTCTTTTATACAATTAAGGTCTGCTCCAGTATCAAAAAGGGCTGTTGTTTCCAAAACAATTTCATTTTGGATTCTGATAGAAATATTGATAATCCATTTTCTGGTGGTAATTTCAGAAAGCATCAAAAGGAAATTTGTATCAGAAGAAGAAGGAGGTTGAGGGACATTTTCTTCAAAATCTTCTTCTTTCTATTTTCCTCTTAAATTTTTCATTTTAATATCCAATATGTCTTTTTGCATAATTATCAGAGTGGCCTTGAGATCATGGATTTCTTGTTTTTGTTTATTGATCTCTTGAGTTAGGTCACTTATGGAAATGGGTTTAAAATTTGCTTTTTTGGTTTTACCAAGAATGGTTGAAATATTATAAGGACTATCAGTTTGGAAAGTGGGTTTAGAAACTGATTTGGGATTTTGAAATTTATTCAAATATTTAATCTTTGTTTCAGGGTCAGATATTTCATCAAAAGTTTGTAGAAGAATTTCTTCTTCTTTTGTCAAAACATTTATTTCAAAGCCGGTAGCTTCTCCATCTTCACTTTCTGAACTTGATGATGAAGAGGTTTCTAAATCGCAAATTTGCAAACCTTTTTCAAAACTAGATTCATCAGAAGAACTACTATCAGTTTCAATCATTAATTGATTGAGTTGATTAATAGTTTCTTCATCTAAATCTAACTCATTAACCTTTTTGCTGAGTTTGCAAAATCGAGAGGTGTGGCCTTTCTTGCCACAGTTATAGCAAGTGATATTTTTAAAATCCCTTTTGGGTTTTTTGGTTTTATTAAAATCATCATTTTCGTTTTTCTTAGAAAACTTTTTATCAAACTTCTTCTTATAAGGTTTATAAGGCTTCTTATAAAACTTCTTCTTATCTTTTTGTTTAGAAGGGCATTTTCCTGAACATTTGGAACTTTCAAAAGATTCAAAAGATGGATCATATTGGGCACAAAAATCTCCTAAACCTTTTTTGGAAAGTTTTTGTTCTTTCTTGATTTGTTTTTGGAGACGGATATTGGTACACAATTGTGTTCCTATTTTATAAATATAAGAGGTTAGTTCACCATAAGAAAGAAGGTCATATGGAATTTGATTTCCATATTCTTCTCTTATCTTACTACGAACTTGTTCTCCTATGAGTTTTGGTAAACCAGCGAGAAATTTTTCTTTCCAAAAAGACTGATTGCAGTCTGTTCTTTGGAAAACTCTTTGCAAAAATATTTCTTTATATTCTCGGAATTCTCCTAAAGATCTACATTTGATATTGGATAAAAGATCTTGATTTTTATCGAGAATATGAGAAGAATCTCCTAGAAAATGTTGGGATATAGAGAATATCAAAGTATTAACAGCATCTTGGATAGGTTGATCATCTTCATCAAGAATATTTTGACCAAAAGGATCGAGTTTAAAGGCATTTAAAATTTGAGACCTTTGCTCATCATTCAGGTAGTTATCCCACCATCCTTTGAGCTGGCTTGTAAATCCGGCTATTAAAAGATATGCAACAGAATGATCGGATGTATCAGGGATGGTCTTATAAGTATTAGCAAGCATGACCATCTGAGTCAGAATATTTATAAGGTTTTGCTCCGAAACACCATCTATATTCCATTCATAGATAGCATCAGAAGAATATTTGTTCTGGACTCTAGAAAAGGTTTCTTCTGTGAGAATATCAGGGGGAGTCGCACGAGAGTAATATAACTTCTGAGGATCCTTCCAAGTGATACGATTTATTTCTGGAAGGGATTCAGTATCGGATTTATCTAAAAGATTGATCTGATTGGAGGATTCAATGCGATCCGGAGTATCCTTGACACTCAAATTTTGTATTAAAGGGGTATCCAAAATTATGGGATTTTTAGGAATCAAAACCGTTTTTCCTTTGAGGAGTCTTCTCCTTTCTTCTAAGGCTTTGGCAAAATCAAAACTGCGACTTTTTGGAATTTCAAAATTCCTAAAGAGAGGCGGTTTTAAATCCTTTTTTGGAAAAGTTATAGAAGAAGATGAGAAACTATTTTGAGTAAGATTCTCAATTCGATCAAGCTGCTTTCCTATGGTGTGCAGATGTTGATTAGAAAAGTTATTTTGTTCAATAATCTTCTTAATACCAATGCCATCTATTTCAGAGGCAGTTTTGAAAGGAGAAGCAATTATTTCTGTTTCTCGATGTTCAAGCTTGATTTTTCTAAGGGGAGGATGATTAGATTCGATGATATGGCCATCGTCTAATTTCCATTTATAAAATTGATTCAAAACAAAAATTTGTTTTTCTTTTAGAAATTCATTTTCAAACCAATCAAAGAAGAATACTTGGATTTCATGTAGGTACATGTAATCATAATATTCCTTTTTGATTTCGAGTGCTTGTTTTTGAAAATTAGCAAAGAACCATTCTCTGATATGTTTATTTTCAAAGGAATTGAATTCTTTATTCAAAATGATTCTGTCAGGTTCAAAGGCTATTTCCAAAACATTGATTTCAGGATCCTCCATTTCGGAAGGAGTTGGGTCAGGGAAATCGGGAGTATTTTGATAAACTGGCCTGGAAATTCCTGACCTGTTATCTATGCCACTGATATTTGGAAGAGGAGGAGCACTAGCAGATGCTTCCTCAGCATTATTCAAAGGGATATTCAAAGGAATATTAGGAATAGTGTCTACTGACCTTCGAGAAGAAGTAGAATGCCAAGAAGGAATTGATCTAATGTCGCAAGACCTTCTAGGAATATCTATAGATCTTCTGGAAAATTGAATAGTTACTCTTCCTTCAGGGTGTTGAATGATATTGGTAGGATCAGAATTTTGAATGATTGGCTGGGGAATTCGGTTTTCTAATTCCCATTGATCAGGACGGGTTATCTGATTCCAAGGAATGGTCCTGGGAATAGTAACATTTGCTTTAGAAATATCAGTTTGTAAAAGAAGGGTTTCTCTATTGGAATTCAATTTAAAAGCTTTGCTACCAAAAGCAGAATTCATTACTTTGTAATAAACTCTGTATATAATAGCTATGGGAATAGAACCTTCAGCTATGGAATAATTATGGGTTTTTATTTGAAGAGTGAGAGATTTTAAAATATTTTTGTCTTTGAGAGAGACAGTAAGACCAGGATGACTATCAAAATGAATTGGACCGCTGCAAAGACTGGTCTCGACAGCACCAAGAATAGATTCTTCATATTTTAAAAGTCTAGCATCTCTTAAAACAAGTAGTAAGGAAGTATCTAATCCTTCTTTGGTAAGGGGCTTTGCACCAACCTGTACCAATCCTATGTGCATGTAATTCCATTTCTGGGAATGCTTCTTTATAGAATCCTTATTCAAAAGTTGTATTGAAGCAAAGGAGTTAGAAAGTGGAATATCTCTTTCTTCAGTAATAATGACATAATCATTATTTCCAAAGAGTCTAAATTTAGAATGTTCATAAATTTTATCCAACTTGACTTTAGGAATAAACCAATTTTCAATAGATTTATTGAAATCTTCTATATTGATTTCTTCTCTATTTATTGGTCCTTGATCTGAGGACATTTGTGATAAAGAACTAGAAGAAGACTCAGATCTCCTTAATAAGTTCATTTCAAAAGACTACTTTCTTCTTTTCAATAGATTTCGACGATGTTTACCAACGGACTTACTACCCCACTGGGTTTTACTGCCTGGAACACATCCAGAAATCACTTGAAAAGATCTCCACGAAGGAAATCGTCTTTACTGAGAATGAAATTATAAAGAATATATATCTATATATAATTTCTTCGCTAGATTTCTAGAATGGCGATGGAGATAGGAATAAATGGACTCACCCATCGAGGAGGTGATAGTGTCTCTAGATAATATATGTGGATTTGGATCTAACTTGTAAGAGGTCAATTTTGAAAAAAGGATACAATTTGGCGTCGAGAACTGCAATATTAGACATGCCTCATTAGGAAAACTATCAATTTTAGGCCAGTATGTGATGAATTAAAGAGGGCAATATCTCTAGCGAATTAGGTCATAGTCTTATACAACGCCCTAGAAAAAGAAATCAATTGTCTTGTATCTCCCATATATATAGGCGTAACTCGAGCGAAACGCTCCGGAGGGGTTTGACACTTCCTTATGCCGTTCACGGTTGCATCGAATTGTACTAATCAATATTTCAAAGCAATTGACACAACTTTTCCTTCTTCCAGTCTCCACGTGGAGCCAAAGAAGAACGCAACTCACGCAATTGACTTTGGTCGACGGCCTCGCACGAGAGCAAATGCTGTATTCCATCCTCACCGTCCATCTTACTCCTCAGTGCCCCTTCAAATCGACGGCCAACCTAACCCCAACTCCCAGTCGCTTCAACTTTACGGAATGGACTTTAACATTTTGTTTTGACTTTAGGTTAGAAGTAATCTCACACCGGTATGTCTTGACTTGTCAAAAATCCCCTTTGACCTAACAAAAGCTATATAATACTTTTTTCACGATTTAAGATATCGACTTTATATGTTTTGAAACTTTTAGCTATGAAATGTGAAAATAAAATTTCAAATGTTAAAGCTCCGTCTGTTTCGCGGAGAATAAGTTCTTCAGAAAATATTTTCCTAAAAATAATAGCTATTATCGTTTCAAATAATTATCCAATTATGGAAAATATTTTCATTATCGACAATAATTTATGTCTAAACATTTTCGTAAACGATGAAAATATATTTTATTTATTCATTTTTTAAGCGATACAAACGACCTTCTTAGGAAAAATCATTCATTTTTAGCGAAACAAATTGAGCCTTAATGTTCAAAACTTATCGTTGAATTCCAATTTGTAATGGTGCACCTCGTATTAAATTTTCGAAAACAAGATAGATATTTAACCTTCCAAGCTGTCCTAATCTCAATTCCATTTTTCCTATAAAAAGCACGTGATCATAAAATTACTCGGATTTCAGTATGGTGCCCCTAGTTTGATAATCATCCAATAGTATATATCATCCATCATTTACATGTTGGAAAGAATTTGCCAATCAATCCTAAATCTATTGTACATATGTTAATTCAGTCTTAAACTTTTCAATTTTACTAATTTAATCATAGACATTTACGCGAAATTTCAATGTAGTCCTTTCAATCAATCTTCGCATCCAAACAATAGGTTTATGATTGATTGGACAATTTCTCCCATGTCGTTGTGTAGACTACATGATACTAAAAAAATCAATGCGTAGGCTTAGTTTAATTGATTAAATCAATCTCGTATTATAGCAAGAACAGCGTATCCCGCATAAAATCACAATAACTGAGATAAAAAATACAAATTCTAATTGATTAAATTTATTACATATTTACCAGATGTGGCTGTCCGGATTTGTTTTAAAACATGTACTAGATCTTCCGAATTGTTCTCACAACAAAAATATCTTTGGAGAGCAGGCTATGCTGTTCTTCTCCCTGTAATTCCGTGCCGTAAGCCCAAGCTATTCATCATGAATTCTTGCTTCACCATCTCCATCTCTCTCTCCTCCTCCTCCTCCTTCTTCTTCGTCATCCAAATTTTCAGTACCGAGGCTGCACCAGAATATCTGGATCATGATTGCCCAGACACCACCCTCTTCACTTCAAACTCCACCTACCAATCCAACCTCAACACCCTCCTCACTTCCCTCTCCTCCTACGCCACCAACAGCACCGATGGCTTCGCCAACGCTACCGCCGGCCAAAACCCTCCCGACCGGGTCTACGGGCTTTTCCTCTGCCGCGGAGACCTCGCCACCGTCGCGTGCAGCGACTGCGTGGGCAATGGAAAACAGGAAATCCTCCAAAAATGCCCCAACCAGCGAGTCTCCATAATCTGGTATGACCAGTGCATGTTGCGGTACTCGAGCCAGTCCATCTTCTCGGCCATGGAGCAATCGCCGAATCAGATTTTGTACAACATCGGGAACATCACCGATACAACCCGGTTCATGCAGCTCCTGGGAGAAACCCTGACGGACCTCACCACGAGGGCATCAGCTGGCGGGTCAGGGAAGAAGGTCGCTGCGGCGGTGGTGAACTTCACGAGCTTGCAGAAGCTGTACGCACTTGTGCAGTGCACGCCGGACTTGACCGCGTCAGACTGTAGCACGTGCCTCCAGTTCGGGATGGGTAATCTGTGTTAGAAATTAAACCAAATTTGTTAGTACTTGTTTCCTTTTTGAGTCTGTTCATATTTCCATAATTTGATAGATATTGCAAGATATTGTTTCTAGTTATATTTTAGGAAAGTTTCCTAAGTCAATTAGATTTCCTAATTAGAATAGGTTTCCTAGAAAGAGGTTTCCTATTTCGAATCAAACTATGGTCTATATATAGTCTATTTCTCTTGTAATTGAGACATGCAATAGAAAGACGCGAATTGCGATTATTTCACCTTCAAAAATTCCTTTCATCAAATCAATATTGTTGCCGCGCCTCTGACGCTCAACAAATTGGTATCAGAGCTTACGGTTCGTGATCATGGCCTCAACAAACAATCAGCTTCCTCTTCAATACCCTCGTCTTACCAAAGAAAATTATGGTAACTGGGCTGTTAGAATGAAAGCTCTACTCGGCGCCTACGGTGTGTGGGAATTTGTTAACACTGGCTATGATGAGCCAGAGGATGAAGCCATGTTGAACCAGAATCAGAGGAATTCCTTGGAGAAGGCTCGAACGAAAGATCAATATTCCCTGTCGATCATCTATCAAGCGTTAGATGATTCCATGTTCGAAAAAGTTTCGAACGCCACTACCGCTAAAGAGGCATGGGAGATTCTTCAAAACACATATCAAGGAGTTCAGAAAGTTCAGAAGATTCGCCTTCAAACCTTGAGAGGCGAATTCGAGGTAATTCGTATGAAAGAATCTGAATCGATTGCTGATTATTTCACGAGAATTTTGGCAATTGTTAATCAGATGAAAAGAAACGGAGAAGAAGTTTCCGATGTTCGTGTTGTTGAGAAAATACTTCGGTCCTTAGACAAGAAGTATGATTATATTGCGGTTGCAATCGAAGAATCCAAAGACTTGGATGCCATGACGGTCGATGAACTTATGGGTTCATTACAAGCCCATGAAGAAAGGTTTAGAAAGAAAAAGATTGAACCGGTGGAGGAAGTTCTCCAAACGCAGTTGACCATACGAGATGAAAAGGAGCAAAGAAGAGATCCCGTACAAAATCGCGGGACAAATCAAGATCGTGATCGAGGTCGTGGCCGAGGTCACTTTCGAGGAAGAGGTCGCGGACGAAGCAGAGGAGATCCTGCTCGAAGTGATGGAGGATACCAGTACCAAAGAGGTGTTCGTGGAAGAGGAAAGAACTCGACAAGCCAATGGTATGATAAATCTAAAATCCGATGTTATCATTGCAATAAACTTGGCCATTATGCTTCTAACTGCTGGAATAAAGAAAGTAGCAGACCAGACGAAAAGGCGAACTTGGTAAATAATGATGATCAAGTTCTCTTATTGGCATTCAAAGAAGATGAAGAAGGTTAAACCGATACGTGGTATTTGGATACCGACGCAAGTAATCACATGTGTGGGAGAAAGGAGATGTTTGCCGAGTTAGATGAGACAATTAAAGGGAATGTCTCATTCGGTGATAACTCTAAAATTCTTGTTGAAGGGAAAGGTACAATTTTGATTCGCTTAAAGAATGGTGCACGTCAGTTTATTACTAATGTTTATTATGTTCCAAAAATTTCAAGCAATATCTTGAGTTTGGGACAACTTCTGGAGAAAGGTTATACTGTTCATATGAGAGATCTTAATCTTATGTTGAGAGATCGGAATAATAAATTGATTGCAAATGTGAAGATGTCGAAGAACAGGATGTTTATTCTTAATATAAAGAGTGAGATGTCTCGATATCTAAAGATGTGCGTAGATGATCCTTCATGGTTGTGGCATTTGAGGTTTGGCCATCTCAATTTTGGCGGACTCAATTTGCTTTCTCGCAAGAAGATGGTTTATGGCTTACCACATATTGATCATCCCGATCAATTATGTGAAGGGTGTGTTATCGGCAAGCATTCCAGAACTAGCTTTCTGAAGGAGGCGACTTATCGAGCGAAGAAGCCGCTTGAGTTGATTCATTCTGATTTGTGTGGCCCCATCAATCCTCACTCATATGGTAATCATCGATATTTTGTTACTTTTATTGATGATTTTACTAGAAAAACTTGGGTGTATTTTTTGAAAGAAAAGATAGAAGTGTTTGATATTTTCAAACAATTCAAGAACCTGGCTGAAAAGGAAAGCGGCTATTTTATCAAGGCTTTGAGGACTGATCGTGGTGGAGAATTCACCTCAGCCATATTCAACAAATTCTGTGAAAATCATGGTATTCGGCGTTTCTTGACGGCCCCGTATTCTCCTCAACAAAACGGTGTGGCTGAACGGAAAAATAGAACCATTCTTGATATGGTTCGAAGCATGTTGAAGAGCAAAAATTTGTCCAAGGAACTTTGGGCAGAAGCTGTTTCGTGTGCCGTCTATCTTCAAAATAGATGTCCAACATATGGACTTGAAGGCGTAACTCTACAAGAGGCATGGACCGGGAGAACACCAAGTGTTTCGCACTTGAGAATTTTTGGGAGCATTGCATATGCTCATGTCCCGGATCAAAAAAGATCGAAACTTGAAGACAAGAGCAAAAAGCTCATCTTTATCGGGTATGACTCATCATCCAAAGCCTATCGATTATTTGACCCTAACACTTTGAAAGTGTATATAAGTAGAGATGTCAAGTTCGATGAAGATGGAATGTGGGAAGAAAATCTAAAAGAAGAAGCGAATGTTCGTGATGATTCCGATCAAACGGAATTGAAAGATCAACCTTCACCTTCTTCTCCAACATCTTATTCAAGTTCATCAACACCATCCTCTTCAAATAGTGTCGATGAACCGCTAGTGCCAAGATCAAGAAGATTGTCTGAAATTTACGAAGCTACCGAAGAGCTTCATCTTATAAGTCTTCTTGCAGATTATGAACCACTTGCTTATGATGATGCGGCCAAAGAAGAAAAGTGGAGGAAAGCCATGAACGAAGAAATTGAAGCCATCGAGAAAAATCAAACATGGGAGCTTGCTAATCTTCCGAAGGACAAGAAATCAATTGGTGTTAAATGGGTGTACAAGGCCAAGAAGAATGAGAAAGGTGAAGTAACAAGGTACAAAGCTAAATTAGTCGTGAAGGGGTACAAGCAAAAAGCCGGAATCGACTATGATGAAGTTTTTGCCCCTGTCATCCGCATGGAAACGATTAGATTGATTATTTCCATTGCTGCTCAAAATAATTGGCGGATTTATCAAATGGATGTCAAATCAGCATTCTTGAATGGCATCCTTGAAGAAGAAATTTATGTCGAACAACCCGAGGGGTTTGTTGTGAAAGGTTATGAAGACAAAGTGCTAAGGTTGAAGAAAGCTCTATATGGGCTTAAACAAGCACCGAGAGCATGGAATTCCAGAATTGATGCATATTTCAAGGCGAATGGATTCTCTCAATGTCCATACGAGCATGCACTCTATTTGAAGCAAGAAAAAGGTGATATTCTACTCGCCTGTTTATATGTTGATGATCTTGTTTTTACAGGACATAATTCGGCGATGATTGATGCTTTTAAGGCATCGATGGTGAAAGAATTTGAGATGACCGATAATGGTCTCATGAATTATTTCCTTGGTATCGAAGTGAAGCAAAGTGCCGATGGGATTTTTATTTCTCAAAAAGGATATGCAGAAAATATCCTTGAAAAATTCAACATGAAGAACTGTATGCCGGTCAATACACCAATGGAGTGTGGAACCAAGCTTTCGAAGTTTGATGATGGTGCCGATGTTGATTCGACATATTATAGAAGCTTGATTGGAAGTTTGAGATACTTGACATGCACGAGACCGGATATTATGTATAGTGTTGGAATTGTTAGTCGATACATGGAGAAGCAGAAATCATCTCATCTTAAAGCTGCAAAGAGAATACTTCGGTACATCAAAGGTACTATTTCTCATGGTTTACACTATTATTGCTCTGAATCTTTCAAACTTAGAGCTTATTCGGATAGTGATTATGGTGGAGATATCAATGATCAAAAAAGCACCACGGGATTTGTATTTTTCTTGTGCGACACTGCTTTCACGTGGTCATCAAAGAAGCAATCAAGTGTTACTCTGTCGACATGTGAAGCTGAATATGTAGCTACATCTTCATGCGTTTGTCATGCAATATGGTTGAGAAGACTACTCAAAGATATTCCTATGGAGCAGAAGAAAGCAACGAAGATTTTTGTTGATAATGTTTCTGCTATTGCTTTGGCGAAATATCCAGTTTTTCATGAACGAAGTAAACATATCGATGTTCGATATCACTTCATCCGAGAACAGGTTAAAGAGAATGAAGTTGAAGTATTGCATGTGAAGATCGGAGATCAAGTAGCAGATATTTTTACTAAACCTCTCAAGATCGATGCTTTTCGAAAGTTCAAGAGCCTACTTGGAATGTTCGATGGAAGAGAATTTGGTTCAGGGGGGAGTGTTAGAAATTAAACCAAATTTGTTAGTACTTGTTTCCTTTTTGAGTCTGTTCATATTTCCATATTTTGATAGATATTGTGAGATATTGTTTCTAGTTATATTTTAGGAAAGTTTCCTAAGTCAATTAGATTTCCTAATTAGAATAGGTTTCCTAGAAAGAGGTTTCCTATTTCGAATCAAACTATGGTCTATATATAGTCTATTTCTCTTGTAATTGAGACATGCAATAGAAAGACGCGAATTACGATTGTTTCACCTTCAAAAATTCCTTTCATCAAATCAATATTGTTGCCGCGCCTCTGACGCTCAACAATCTGGTTCATGGGAAGCAAGGTGGGAGGGTGCTCACTCCGAGCTGCAACGTGAGGTACGAGGTCTACCCCTTTTATAACACCTCGGCCCTGCCGGCGCCAGCGCCTCCGCCTCCTGGTCCGATGATTGAACCTAAAGGTATATGTGTGTTTGTGTTGCTTGTCTACTCCGTCCTAACTCTCCTTTTTATATATCGAGGACTGAATTTAGTCCAGTGGGCCAAAAATATTTACTCGGATTTAGCTAATCCCTCCTACTATGCTTTTGGATTAAATTTTGATTAATTATAGTGTTCGCCATCAGTAAAAATCCATTATGCAAGCGGTTCTGTGCATCATTGATCTAAGAGAGTGAATAACTGAGGCGATCGAGGATCACAAAAAAACTCTGTTCTTTAGTGCGTTTGTTGGTCCTGGGCTTTTAGCTTGAAAGTGGTGACTCCGGTGATAATGCTGCAACTTTTTCTGAAGAAAACTGTTGGCCGGGTTGAATGATATTATAAGTATTTCTGACAGGAAAAGACATTTAAAGGTATTATCAGTTCTTTCAGGTCTTTAATGCTACAAAGTCATGATGAGGAACCTTTTAAGTGAATACTTTTTCTTAGGTGGATCGATTATCTCAATCACACATGCCAGTTGAACAAGGTGGATTCTACATCCACTAGTGAGATTATATTATTTACATAACAATTGGGTAAAGGTCGCCTTTAATCAATTAATGGTTAATTCCCTATAAACAATTAGTCCACTCAGCTTGGGAATTAGAGAAAGAATAGATTTGTGAGTACAGATAATGGATTACAGCTTCATTTCTTCTGGACATTTGCTTTTTAAGCGTCCTCTTTTTGTTTTACTCTATATTTTACATTTGCTCTTGCCTATGGTAGCAAATACAGTTTTTAGAATCCCACACAGTCATGAACACATATACTGATGCTATTAAGATATTGTTGCACGTATATAGGCAAAAGCAATAAAACTACCATGATTATCATCGCCGTCGCCGTTCCTGTGCGCGTAGGCGTGTTGCTTCTCTTCCTCGCTTGTTGTTTCAGGCGGAGGAAAGCGACCAAGACCTATGAAGTTGTCCAAGAAGATCAAAGCGGTATGAAATATGTACTTGTGCCGTATACGTGGGTAGAATGATGAAACCGTACAGGCGGGGATGTTTTGTGTCTATGCTTTTGGTGAAATGACCATTTAGTGTTGTATCGTCGTGTAGGTGTGAACGAAATTACAAATGCCGAGTCCTTGCAGTACGATTTGGCCACTATACAAGCCGCCACAGACGATTTCTCTCATCAAAACAAGTTGGGTGAGGGCGGATTCGGTGAAGTTTTCCAGGTATGGTTTTAGTTAGAAACTAGATTGAGAATGGTTTAAATATATTTGAGAGATCTTTAATGCAAAAAAAATTGAAGATCTTTGATTTGGTGGGTTCGAAAAGTTGTGATCAAAAGCTATTCATGTGCACTTAAACATCAAGATACTAACCTTTCAGGGTAGGCTTCCTAATGGACAACAAATAGCCGTGAAGAGACTATCTCAAAGCTCGGGACAAGGTGCCGAAGAATTTAAGAATGAAGTCGTATTGGTAACGAAGCTTCAACATCGGAACCTTGTGCGGCTGCTCGGGTTCTGCTTGGAGGGTGAAGAAAAGCTACGTGTTTATGAGTTTGTGCCGAACAAAAGTCTCGACTACTTTCTATATGGTACGTTGCCTTTCAATATATTCCTAGGCGATTTATTTCCATGTTGAGGTGAATATGTGATCAGCCTCAATAATGTTTCATGTTTCACTAGCTTTTGGAACCTAAAATTGTTCCTTGCACAAAATTTGTTCAAGAGGATTTATCAGCTAAAAATACCCACAATCTCAATTGTGTATACATGCAGATGCTGAAAAGAGCAGACAATTAGATTGGTCGAGACGCTACAAAATAGTATGTGGGATTGCTTGAGGAATGCTCTATTTACATGAGGACTCTCGACTTCGGATTATTCATCGTGATTTGAAAGCAAGCAATATCTTGTTGGACAATGAAATGATCCCGAAGATTTCAGATTTCGACATGGCAAGAATTTTTGGAGTCGACCAAACATAGGCAAATACCAATAAAATAGTGGGCACTTTGTAAGTATTGTTATGCTTTGTTCTCTGCTTTTTGTGCTTATGTATGCTTATATCGCTGATGTATTATGCATTGTAGTGGTTACATGTCACCTGTGTATGCAATGCATGGCCAATTCTCTGTGAAGTCCGATGTTTATAGTTTTAGTGTCCTACTTCTTGAGCTCGTTAGTGGTAAGAAGAATAGTTTCTTCTACCAAGAAGACGGGGGTGAAGATCTCGCTAGCTAAGTAAGTCGCACAAATTGACTATAACTAGTATGAAAATTGGTAAACTAAGCAAATATGTATGTACTGAGAATTTTTTTTTTCAATGAACTGTTTACAGGCTTGGAAAAATTGGAGAGACGGTACGCCATTGGAAGTGTTAGATCTTGCCATTGGAGACTTGTATTCAAGGGATGAAGTTCTTAGATGCCTCAACATTGGTTTACTTTGTGTTCAGGAAGATCCAATGGATAGACCCACAATGGCAAACATAGTCCTTATGTTGAGCAGCTACTCTGTTTCTCTTGCACTGCCCCAATAGCCGGCCTTCTTCCTTCGGAGCAGGACGGAGAGAACAATGAAAGATCTCGAGTCGGACCAATCCACTAGTAGGTCTATGGCAATGTCGACAAATGAGATGTCAGTCACCGAAGTTTACCCCCGGTGAACGGTAACGGGAGTGGAAGTCTTTCTTCACGATTGTCTCACAGAGACCTTGATCTTAAGATCCTTGGCGTTCCACTACGATCATTAATGAACAATAAGCAAACACCTCTGTCCTGTATGTCTAAAAGTACAAAGTGTCTTCTCCTTGAGGCAAATCATGCTTGATCCATTAGAGTGGCATGATTCTCACAGTATTTTTCATGATATGTGATAAGATATATCCGTTTATAAATGCACCGCATTATTTCCATCACAATTATTAGAAATCGAGGTCATAGACCTCACCTCCAGATATATTCCTTTGCATCATCTGCCTCTTTACTCGATTATAATGGTTGGTGGTTGATTATGATGGAAAGGCAAGCAAATTTACACTCGCATTTCTTATGTCTACGCAAGAATAAACACTTCTCTCTCTCTCTCTCTCTCTCTCTCTCTCTCTAGCATTGAGTAGCGACATGGGATGGTGAGGGAGGAAGGAGATATAAGGCTGATGACCGGACAAGTAGTTAAATGAAAATGCATTAGTATTCTAATAGACTATGAAGGCTGGCCTACAAAGTAATGTATAGTTAGATCAAATCATTTCGTGGAAATCTATTTCGTCTGAACATAACTAGATTATATAAGTCTCATGTAGAATCCACTTAACTCGTGCCATTGGATCCAATAATTTTCCATTCATCAAGTCAAGGAAGGTACACATAATTTCTCATGTGACGGGACATTTGATCCCAATACATCAATCTTTAATTTTGGTGGGTCCACCTCGAAAAGTTAGAGTTTGAAGGGTCATAGAGAGCTATCTCTCTCTGTCGCCATCATCATCACTTGAAATTAAGATATTGGATTTACATGGATCTAGATTTTAGTTGGTCATGTCCTCCTCCACTCAGGAAGAGAATGTTGATCACGCAATTAACCTTGTCAATGTCGATGGCCTGGCCTAACCAATAGCAATTTAATAAAAATCTTTCCGTCGATCCAATAAGGGGCGGGCATGGATCATTGGGAACATCCAAAGTGAATGTGTTTGGCTCTCAAATATATGTCACATTGACGTCCTAATTTTCAAAATTTGACATCTTTATCTTCCAAAGTTTCTCACCAAATTCCAAGGAGGGTGAGCCTTGCCAGAGGTCGGTGAGCTCGACCCTCGCCAGGTTTGGTCACCGACCATCGAGGAGGTTGGCGACTACACAAGAAGAAGGAAAAAATAAGAAAAAAAGAAAAAATATTATTAAAAATTATTCGCATCAGTGACGGCTATGCCACGTAGGATGGCCAACGTCCATGTTAGAGATTTCTGATCAAATTTGGCCGGATGGACTGAATTAACACAAACGCAAAAAGTTTAGGACTCAATTGGCCAAAAAAGAATTATTTAGAACTATGAGTTTATGACTTTTTTGATAATTTTCCCAAATTATCTGCTAGAGCTTATGTGAAGTTTTATTTAAAGTGGATTTAAACCTCATCATGTAGGTTTATCCCTCGATTAAAAGAAAACATGAGGCATGCAATTGTAATATGTTTTAATTTACTATAGGCAATATTTCAAGCACTTAAAATAATATGAACAACAAGAAACATGAAAAATTCTCCTCTTTTGATTCCTCCATTTGTCGAAATCTTCACCATCGGCTTATCAATTTGGTTTGGGAAAGGCAAACAAACAATTTATGCATAATTTTTTTGCGAGTAAAAGTTTCTCTTCTCTTCACCATTTGCTCATTTCTATTTATAGAGATTTAGATGTGATTTCTTTAGATCATCTTCCAATTCAATAAATTTCTTTTTTATTGGTCTTGTGGAGCTCTCCTTTTTTATGTATTTCAGTTTCCTTTTTACGAAATTACTTCATTTTCTTTTTGTTAACCTGTGATGTCTATTCTTTTATTTTGGTAAAAGTTGATGAATATCTCATCATTCACAACTGTTGAGATACACATGTGAGTTGTGTTAACAAAGTATCACATCGAAGAATTGTTGTACTGTGGAGCAGATAATATATCAAAGTTGGCACATAACTCATGGCTTAAGTTTTTGAGCAAATGTGTGTTCAATTAAATATATTGATGGGCTCAGACTTAGACTCTTTCTTGATCATCTCCCTAGATGAAGATAACCGGGCTTCTGTTGCCACATGGGCATTGTACTGTAGCAACGCGGTCTCAATGGCATTGTCTAGGGGGAGCTCACATGAGGGGCGAATTATCGAGATACACGTGTGATTTAGATTAAAGAAGTTCAAATTGTTGTTATATGAAGCAATTAATATATTCAAATTAGCTCATAACTCATTTGCTTAAGTTTTAGAATGAGGGTGTGTCCAAATAAATATATTGATGGACTTGGACTTGGGCTCCCTCACAATCTCCTAAGTGAAGATAATTAGTCTTCTATTGCGCGCTCCCAAACAATAACAATATATCACAAAGAGAATTGTTAATATCTTGGGAAAATATGCACTATACAATTTGTAATTTGAGAACTAAAATATTTCTTTCTCTGAGAATAAATATATAGAATTTTATTGGTTTATTGTTGGAATAAGGAGATTCAAAAACACAAGGAGTCAAAGACACATACTAATTGGATTGTAACACCTGTTATAGAAATTAACAACTTGAAGTCCTAGTTAGCATTACCAAATATAGCTAATTCGACTACATGTCAATCTAATATTTATTTATGTCATTATTCTTGACAATGCAATACATGGACACATATTTTTCTTCAAGACTTATCAGATGTGCGGTATGGCCATCTGTCATTTTGCATGTGGCACATAGAATGCTCTATGATCCTTAGTCTTGGCTAGTTGTCCTAGGTAGTACGGTTCATAATTATTGGAATTAAAATAAGCAAAACAATTACAGATGTAGAATTAGAGATTTGTTAGGGTTAAAGATTTGCTAAAGTGATTATCAAAAACAGCTCAAACATCAACGTTTCACTTACACACACACGCACACACACACGCACATATATATATATATATATATATATATATATATATATATATATATATAAAGCGGCAAAGCTTCGTCTGTTAAGAAATATGATTAAAGCTTATACTTACCCAATGTCGTGATAAATTTTCATCCATTTAAGTCTTATTAAACCCTTTCTTTCGTTGCCCAATTGAAACTGTCGTCTCAACTTTTTTTCTGGGCCACACAATCGTCATCTCACTTGGATCCTCCCTTAGTATTAGTACGATTTCGAGTGAATTTAGCCCGAATTACGGTCACGTCACTGAAACAACTACTTAGGTTGCGTTCATTACCCCTAAAACATTTTCCCAACTCTTTTCCTCTTTCGACAATTTTTCTATGCTCGGTCCCGGAGGCAAACCAATATCATCAGACCATGAATTTTCGCTTCATCCTCTCCCTCGCCGTCTTCTTCTTTCTCAATTTCCTCAGCGATCACTGCCATACTACAGAAGCTGCACCTGCTTATCTACAGCATTACTGCCCGGACTCCACGCTCTTCGCTCCCAACTCCACCTACCAATCCAACCTCAAGACCCTCCTCTCTTCCCTCTCCTCCGCCGCCACCAACAGCACCGATGGCTTCGCCAACGCCACCGCCGGCAAAGACCTTCCCGACCGTGCCTATGGGCTCTTCCTCTGCCGCAGTGACGTCGGCACCGCCACGTGCAGGGAGTGCGTGGCTACCGGAACAGAAGACATCCTCCGACGATGCCCCGACAGGAGATCCTCCGTGATCTGGTACGACGAGTGCATGTTGAGGTACTCGGACGAGTCCGTTTACTCGGTGATGGAGACCGTGCCTATATACACGATGCCGGACGCCGGGGACGTCGCCGAACCAGATCGGTTCGTGAAGCTGCTAGGAGATGCCATGAACGACGTGGCAGGGAGGGCTTCGGGCAGCGAATCCGGGAAGAAGTTTGCGGTTGTGGAGGCGAGCTTCACGAGCTCGCGGAAGCTGTACGCACTAGCACAGTGCACGTCGGACTTGAAGGGCTCCGACTGCAACACGTGCCTCCGGGCGGTGATCGCAAATCTACCTCAGGGAAAGCAAGGAGGGAGGTCGTTCACTCCGACCTGCGGAGTAAGGTTCGAGCTGTACCCCTTTTATAATGCCTCGGCTGTGGCGGCGGTGCCCCTGCTTCCTTCTCCTCCTCCTCCTGCTCCGGTGAACGAACCCAAAGGTACGTGTTTGATTGAATCGAGGAGATGGATTTAGCCATGAAAGCTCAATGAAAGTTATATTTGTTCATAGATTGTAGTGGTGATTTATGTCCATCCTGACCTGTATATTTAGTATCCGGTAGATAAATTTCTGTCCAGCTATTCTTATTGTAATATTTTTAGGACGAATGTGGTTGTTTTTGCTGGTTAGGACTTATGATAGAGTTTTCGTTATTGAATCAAATAATTGATTTAATCCAAAAATTCCCTAAGGACTTGTTAAGCAATCAAGTAAAGAAAGTTTATAATTTTAAATGCACTGTTTTTCGTGTATTATACTGATTAGTTGTTTATAATATATACTTAACAATTGAGGCACCTGTTAACAAAACGCTTATAAAAATTCAGCCATGGATATTGGCAGCATATTCTTTTGGTGTTGTACCTTTGATTTTTAAGATTTTACTTTAGTTGGTATGTCGCTTTTGCCTGGCAAATTATGCCTTTCTCAACTAATTACTTACATGTTTTACATTCTTTTCTTATCTTCTTTCTTCTTCTTTTTTTCAAGTTTTTCTTTACCTTTAATGCTTCATTCTAGTCTTCGGTCCCATCAAGTCAAGATGAGGTACATTTTAGGAGCAAACTTTCCCAATTGGATCAGGGAATTGTCTCAATCTCATGGGACATTCTAATGGACATTCAGTCAAGTTAGTCGCTTATACGAAATTTATAATTGGTGGCATCCTAAGATATAAGAATTAGAACAGGAAAAACACAATGTGAGATGGACAGATAATGGAGTTCCACATTACTCTTCTAGACATTTGCACTTGAAGCAGGACATTTTTTACAAGATAAAATCCCATGCCTGCAGATAGCAGAATCGTTTATTTAAATGTGTCTGTACTGTTTTTGAATCTGTTTCTTAGATTTGCTCCGACCTGTAGGAGCAAATTAGCAATTCGAATTTCTGAAATACAATGCATTCCTTGAGATGGTTGCACATATGCAGGCAAAAGCAATAAATCGACCACGATAATCATTGCCGTGGCCATTCCAGTTGGTGTTGCTATCGTACTTCTCTCTGTCGCTTGCTGTTGGCGTCAGAGTAAAACAACAAAGACATATGAAGTTGTCCAAGCAGAAGGGGGTACGTAAATACGTTCATGCATATGCCTTATACTCAGAATTTCAAAACTGCGTACACGAGATACATAGTTCTATTCTTCCGGTGAATGACTATCTCCTGTTGTTTCGTGGTGTAGGCGCAAGTGAAATTACAACTGCAGAGTCCTTGCAATACCATTTAGCTACTATACAAGCTGCCACAAACAATTTCTCTCATCGAAACAAGTTGGGTCAGGGCGGATTCGGTGACGTTTTCCAGGTATTATCAGTTAGAAATATTGATATATGCTTTATAAAAATCTTTGAATATCGTTGATGTTTGTTATGTGAAGATGTGGTCAGAAGCTATTCATGTGTAGTCAAGCAACCAAATTAAAAATTTTCAGGGCAGGCTTCCGAATGGACAAGAAATAGCTGTGAAGAGGCTATCAAAAAGCTCAGGACAAGGTGTTGGAGAATTCAAGAATGAGGTTGTTTTGGTAGCGAAGCTTCAACATCGAAACCTTGTGCGGCTGCTCGGATTTTGCTTAGAGGGAGAAGAGAAGATACTTGTCTATGAGTTTGTGCCGAACAAGAGTCTTGACTACTTTTTATTTGGTACGTCACACCCTTCAATAGACTCTTAAGTAGTCATTTTCCATGTGGAAGAGACTGTATGAGTGATTGGCATAAACTTAGAGTTGAAACTCTCACTAGCTTTTGTCACACCCTTCAATAGACTCTTAAGTTGTCATTTTCTATGTGGAAGAGACTGTACGAGTGATTAGCATAAACTTAGAGTTGAAACTCTCACTAGCTTTTGGGGAACATGATGAAAGTTCTTTGAGGATTTACCAACTAAGAATAATTGGGTTCTAATTGTGTAACTATGCAGATCCTGATAAGAGAAAGCAATTGGATTGGTCAAGACGTTACAAGATAATATCTGGAATTGCTCGAGGAATACTTTATCTGCACGAAGATTCTAGACTCCGAATCATTCATCGTGATCTAAAACCAAGCAATATCCTATTAGACCGTGATATGAACCCGAAGATTTCAGATTTCGGCATGGCTAGGATTTTCGGAGTTGATCAAACTCAAGCAAACACTAAGAAAATTGTGGGGACCTTGTAAGTCTCAAATTCTTTCTTAGATGAATGATAATTTCTTGTTTATATGATCTTGTTTATATGGTTGATCTATGAATTAGAAACAACACCATGCTCATATTTGGCCAATTCATAGTATATTCATCAGTGTGGTTCATTCGCAAGTTGCTCATTTTATCAACTTATAATTACATAATGGATGCTACTGTCGGTGTATTTTTCTTTGTAGTGGTTACTTGTCTCCTGAGTATGCAATGCGTGGGCAAATCTCAGAGAAGTCCGATGTCTACAGTTTCGGTGTTCTAATCCTAGAGATCATTAGCGGCAAGAAGAATAGCTACTTCTTCCAATCAGACGGGGATGAAAATCTCGCCAGCTTTGTAAGTTGCATCTGTGCTATTACGACATATATTACGCTGCACCGATCTAATTAAGTTGAAATTCCTCCGCTGAAATAATTTTACAGGCGTGGAAGAATTGGAGAGCTGGTACACCGCTTGAATTGTTAGATCAGTTCATTGGTGACATATATTCAATAGATGAAGTGCTTAGATGCCTCCACATTGGTTTACTAGGCGTTCAGGAAGATCCAGCTGATAGACCCACCATGGCAAGCATAGTCCTTATGTTGAGCAGCCACTCAGTTAACCTTCCAAAGCCTCGACAACCAGCCTTCTTCCTCCAAAGGCGCACAGAGAGACAGTCAAAAGAGCTTGAACCGGACGAATCCACCAGTAGGTCTATGCCGTGGTCGATCAATGAAATGTCGGTTACTGAAGTGGACCCTCGGTGAATCGTGATGTGAGTGAAAGTCTTTCTTTATGATAGTCTCACAAAGACCTTGAGATCCGTGGCCTTCCACATATTAATGAACAATAAAAAAAACACCTATGTTTTTCGAAACTAGGCTGCTAGCTGCCATGGGATCATGCGCATGATGTATATAGCGGCTTCTCCTGTTGAGGAAATAACACCACTGCGCCAAATTGTTAGGTTCTTCCTTCGAATGTGTGTGTTTTCAGTCAATATCATTTAAGTGTGGACGATGGAGGACTCAGCGCACCAAGGGATCCCCTCTGTGATGTCCACCATCTCTCTTTTATTGAGACCATGTGTTCTCAATCTCTAGAATTTTGGACTCAATGGATGAATTTTGGCTGTGGAGAATATTTCCTCCTCCTCTTCCGTAAAAGTGGAGCCGTGGGGTCTTCCTTTACTCTCTACTCTCAGTCTCTTTTGTGCCCCCCTCTATGTCTTGTTGTGGGTGAAATACTTAAAAGAGAGAGAGAGTGGGAGACCGAGTGAATTTTTACTGAATTCCTATTTTAGCTCAAGTATATATTAACTCTCACGTCTTAGGAAATTAATCATCTTTATATAATTAAAATTCGTAAGGGTAATAACTTTATTTCCTCTAACTTTGATGAGATGTTGCAATTTTTCCTCGTTTGGCACTCCACATGTGCCATGCACATGTTGGTTGGGTCCGCCTCTGTGGGACCTAACTAACATTAAAAGAAGAAGGAAAAGTCAAAAACTCAAAAAGAAAGAAAAAGAAAGGAGAGAGCGAGGATATGAAAAGTGGGCCTATTATGGCCATGTGCCCATCTCTGGATGATTCAATGCATATTTTACGTGGAGTATTGAATGCACCAAATATTTTCTTCTTTATCAGAGATTTTAGCCGTGGCCTCCAATGAGTTGAACTAGGTCAACAAGAACCTCTTTGAACGGCAAGTGCTCCAATAGCTTTTGAAAGTGATGGGGCCCACATTGGACATGTGTCGCCACATGAATGGACTATTGCATGGAAGAGGTGGCACCGCAGTTGTATGTAATATTTTCTCGATGGCAAAAGGACAATATAAGTGCCATAACTTGTGTACGGAGATCACTTTGGTGCTATAACTTTTTTTCGGATCACTTTGGTGCCAAGTCGGAGGAAAAACGATCAATTAAGTATCATAAGTTTTTTTTGGATCACTTCAGTGCTAAAATTTTTGAAAAACGATCACTTAAGTGCTAAAAATTTTTAAAAATGATCATTTAAGTGCTAAAATTTTTGAAAAACGATCACTTAAGTGCCAATCTCCGGCGAGCCACGTCAGCTTCAGAAATTAATAAAAAAAAATGCCACGTCGGATTTCTGGCGAAAAATTGTGTACAGCACTGGAATTGGCACTTAAGTGATCGTTTTTCAAACATTTTAGCACTTAAGTGATCGTTTTTAAAAAAAATTAGCACTAAAGTGATCCAAAAAAAACTTATGGCACCAAAATTAGCGCCGTACACAAGTTATGGCACTTGTAGTGTTCTTTTGCCTTTTCTCGATACTAGTTCATCATCAATCTTTGATTTCGCCTCAGAAAGTACAGAGCCTCGAAGGGTCACAAAGCGCTCTCTGTCTGAAACTGAGATGTTAAAGTTACATGCATCTCGACTTCTGTTGGTCAAGTCCTCCCACTCAAGGAGAGAATGCAAGCACACGCAATTGACCTAGACAAATGACCCCTTGTACGAGGACAAAAAGGCGACCATCCTCACCGTTCATCTTCTTCTCTTTCCCCACCCAAATCATAATGGCCTAACCAACATTTTTGGGTCAATCCGATATGTGACATTTTATCTTCCTAAGTTTATCGATCAATGAATGCAGCAAAATCAACACAAAAATTTCGAGCCCCACCTCGGTCTCTCTCTCTCTTCACCTCCGCCGTGGCTCACACGGCCCTTGCCTCTTGGTCGTGCCTCGCCACTATCGACAATCGCTTCCCTGTTGCATCGGCCCCATCTTTCCACGAGCTCGCCTCTCTATCTCACAAATGGAGGAGGGCGGTGATATTTGCCGTGGCATTGAGGAAGAAGCAAAGGAAAATGTAAACCGAAAAGAAAAGGAAAATGAAATGATTAAGTGACAGTTTTTAATCTATTGTGAGATTAACAACATATTTTGAATCACAAAAAAAAAAATTATAAATTATTATGGGGTTCACTCTTTGAAGAATTTGTGACTCATAACATGTTGTTAGTTTCACTATGGCTCAAAAGACTATTATACTAGCAAAACCCAAAAGGAAAGAAAGAAATAATATATAAATGGGAAGAATAAATTCAGACCATTCTTTTCTTTATGTTATTTTGTCATCTTCTCAATGCAGCAAACTCAAATTGTCCTAGTGTGAAATTGGGGAAATTACCAAAAAAGTCTTAAACCTATTGTACTTGTACTAATTTAGTCCTAAATTTTTTAATTGTGCCAATTAATTCCTAAGCCGTTTCACATTTTGCCAATTGAATCCATCTGGTCAATTTTGGTTAGAAATCGCTAAAGTAGACACTGAACCATCCTACGTGGCACGGCGAGCACTGATGTTGACATTTTTTAATAATTTTTTTTAATTTTCTTTATAAATTTTATGGTTTTTTTCTTTACTTTTTTTTACTAAGGGCTGGCAACCCTCCCACAGTCGAAGGCCAAGATGAGGGTTGCAACGTCCTCGCCGGCCCCACCTAGATAAACTATTTGGTGTTTGGTGACATTCTCCAAACTAGATAAACTCGGATACATCTAGATAAAATGGCAAATAAGAAATCCGGCATAAGGGATGGGATGAACCCAATTGGATATAAAATTTCAAAAATTAACATAACAAGGGCTCACCACCTAATCCGTGGCACGTTCTATTTCTTAGTCGGTTTTTCAGCTTTTCCACCATCACCGAATCCTCTCTCGATTCCTCTCTCTAATTCACCTCTGATTACTCATTCTCGGCCTCCATTGTTCCACAATCTCTCTCTTGATTGACTCTGAACTAGGCATTCATCAAGCATTTGATGAAATGCTGAAGAGAGATCTTCCTTGCCTTCAGTCCAGAATTTTGCTTAATAGAAGAGGTCATCCTCCATTTCGCTCTGTAGTTCGACCATTGAGTTCCACCTATTGTGCATGAGGAACACCGGAATGGCATCGTGTTGCAGAACCTCCTTTTGCAGGCCCACCCACAATGCACCCCTTCTCCATTGTCGCCTCCCTTAGCTCCTCCGGGATGGTTCCGCCACTTTCTTCGGCGATGGAGTCCGTCCACATGACCCATAGGAAGTTCGTCTCACCGATCACGAGGTCATACCAAAACTCTATGAGGTCGTGTTTGTTGAAAGTCATCAAGCTTTCGAGATCAATTTCCTAGAGAGATTGCTTGTTAACGATAATGGTCGAGAGGGTTTGAGTCGTCACGTACACGAGAAGCCTGTTAGAGATGAGATTTTCAAAGATTTTCAAATAAGAAGGATTTTAAAAAACTTTCAATACTATCTTAGATTGCAGATTTTCAAATATTTTAAGTCCCATATTAAATTGCACAAAATATATAATGGGATACTTTTACTATCCGAAGGATATTTTGACGATTTCAAATCCATCTTTATTATATCCTATCCTTATTCCAATTCCAATTTAGACGCTCAAATACAGCTTTAAGATTTAATGACTGAGATAAAGTATCTCGCGTGCTCTCTAGAAGAGTGTCCATACTTTTCCTCTCGCAGTCTCCACGTTGGAGCCAATGGGAATGCAAGCTCGCATAAATTGACTTTAATCAATGACCTCGTACGAGGGCAATTGGTGTCTTCCATCCTCACCACCAATTATCCTTATTCCTCTGTCCACATGAATATGAATGGCCTGAACCACCCCAGTTCCTGTCGCTTTAACATTGTGGAATGGACTTTAACTGAATTTGTCTTTAGAGAAAATCTCTCACCGGTTTGTCCAAACTTGTCAAAAGTCTCGTTTGACCTGCCCGTAGAAAGAAAAAAAAATGTTATAGTTTTTCACGATTTAAGATATTAATTTTTATATGATTTAAAACGTTTAAATATCTCATATGGAACAAAATTTCAAAATTTTAAAGGTTCAAAACTCGATCCTCAAATTTCAATTTGCAATGGTGCATCTTGTATGAACTTTTCAAGAAAAAGAAAATTGCTATTTCACCCCCAATCCTGTGCCGGAGCCCAATCAAATTCATCAAACTAGCCTAATCATGAATTCTTGCTCCACCATCTCCCTCTCTCTCTCCTCCTCCATCAAGATTTTCGGTACTGAAGCTGCACCTAATTACATAGATCATGATTGCCCAAACACCACCCTCTTCACTCCCAACTCCACCTACCAATCGAACCACCACACCCTCCTCTCTTCCCTCTCCTCCGCCGCCACTGACGGCTTCGCCAATGCCAACGCCAACGCCAACGCCAGCCAAAACCCTCCTGATCGGGCCTACTAGCTCTTCCTCTGTTGCAGCGACATTGACATCGCCATGTGCAGCGACTACGTGGCCACTGGAAAGCGAGGTATCCTCCAAAGATGCCCAAACAGCGGGGTCTTTGTTATCTGGCATGAAGAGTGCATGTTGCAATACTCGAACCGATCCTTCTTCTCAGCGGGTCCTAATTCTTTTTGCTTTACTTGGAATCAAAGATCTGTTTAGCACGCATCAACCATGAGTCATTATAGAATTTTTCCTAAAATAAAAATACGTGATTGGTTGACTGAAGATATGAGGTGACATTGGAGGATCACATAAAAACTTTCAGGTCATAGTACGCTTGTTGGTCCTGGGCTTTTAGGTTTTTTTTTTTTTGGTCGAAACCTGGGCTTTTAGTTTTTTTTTTTGGTCGAAACCTGGGCTTTTAGTTTAAGTGGCGACTTTTTGTTAAGAAAACTCTTGGCTGGGTTGAAAAATATTACAAGTATTTCTTATCCCCAAAAAAAAGATATTACCGGTATTATAAGTTATTGAAATTAATGCTTCTTTCAAGTCGTCAATGCTACAAAGTCAAGATGAGACACATTTTAGGTGAAAACTTTTTCTAGGGTGGATTACATGACTATTGGTAAAGGGTCGCTTTTAATCACTTAATGGTTGACCTCCGATAAACAATCCGTGCGCTCACATAGGAATTAGGAAAAAGAAATTGGATTTTTTGTGAGGAGCACAAATTATGGATTACAGCTTAGGATCCGTTTGTTTGAAGGAAAATCATTTTCGAAAGCCAACTCTTTAGTGTTTGGATAACATAAACCTAGTCGATCTACGAAGAGCATGTTTCATGGACCAAAAACAAGTTGAGGCTTGGGAAAACAATTTCCCCTTCTAACAAGAAGGCAAACATTTTTCCTGATTTCTTATTGCGCGTCAAAGTGAGAATTATAGGTCCGTCTATCTCTATTTCTTATTTCTCGTCATTATTTTATTTTATTTTTCGATAAATCTCATATGTTTTAGTCATTAATGCTCATGTTCTGTTACATTCCCAAACAAACATGATCATGCATAATGTTTTACACATATGATTCCATTAATTCTTTCCTAATATCTTTTTAATTCTTGTTATTTTGATGGATTACAAAAAAAATAAAGAAGATGTTGATTTTAGTTTTTTAGTCATCGCATGCCATTTTTTTAACGATCACTTACTATTAAATATCATCAAATCAATTTTTTCAACTTTTTTTTATGGACAAATTATAAAAAATGGCTTACTTTTTGAATTTCCTGAAAACATTTCCAGTAACAAGAAGTTTTCGATGAAATAAATGGACCTTTAATTTCTTCACATTTGCTCTTTAAGCGTGATCTTTTTGTTTTTCTCTATTTTTATTTTTTTTTTACATTTGGTCTGGCCTATAGCAATTCCAATTTCTAAAATCTCATACAGTCATAAACATGACATATACTGATGCTATTCCTCAGTGGCCTATCTAAAACCGACATTGTTTTAAGCCTCATCGGATGCATTAGATTGCCAAGCATGCCACATAGGATGGCTAGAGCTAACTAGATTGCTACGTCAGCGATATCCGGCCTAAATTGATCAAAATGACTACTTGGAAAATCATCAAAAGGTTCTAACCAAAAAAAAATATTATCAAAAGGTTTAGGACTACATTAGCTAAATTAAAAAAATTTAGGACTGAATTGGCGACCGTACAATAAGATTAGGACTTTTTGAACAACTCTCCCATTGAAAAGTTGATATTTGAAGGAACAGATCATTACACGTGATTCAATATTTCATATGATTTTATGGGCAAGTTTTCAATATCTAGGTAAGTATGAGTTTGAGCATACAATTTTCTAAAAAAAGATTTATTTTTTAGCAAATTATGTAAAATGCGACCGTGATGGATCAAGTATATAATAAACTTATTTTGAGCGGTCAGGATAGTACAGGTCCTACACAAACAACTGAGATTTTATATTGAATGTTGATGCCAACCAAAATCCACACTTCGATTTGGGAACATCGCTTTGATATGTACAAAGACAAGTTTTTTGACATAATGACAATTATCAACCAACGGGTTAAAAAAAAGATTAATATCACAAAAAATCACAAATTTGTACACTTGCGATAAATTTACCCAAAACTAGTTTTTTGACCACCAAAAACCCCAAATCGGTACACTTATGACAAATTTGCCCTAAATTAATTTTTTGACAACTAAAAATCTCAAACTAGTATACATGTGAAAAATTTAACACAAACTAATTTTTTGACTAATAAAAATCCCAAACTGATAATCTTAAGACAAATTTACCCTTTGTTAGCGGACCAGTTTGGGATTTTCGTGGTATTTACACTATGAATTTCCATGTTGACTTGCCACGTCACCATACTACGTCACAATGTCACGTGGATCCACGTGTCGCTGGCTGAATCGTGCCGGAATGCCTAATATTTTCTCCCCACCTGTACTCTGTCTCGTCAATCACTGGTTTTCCGGCGAAGAAAGAAAAAAGTTTCAACCCCCACCCCAAAATAGAAGATGGGGGGCGAAGCAGATTTCGACGAAGCAAACTTTTGTAGGAGCTACTCAAGCTACACGTCCACATTAATCAAAGAAAGACCCCAAACACCCCAAAGAAACTAAGAAAGATGGATCCTCCATATCTCCCTCTCTTGCGTCTTCTCACCTTCGTTTCCACCATCAACGTCCGAGATTTCTTCCCAGCGCCCTACTGTGGTTCGACCGGCAACTTCACCGCCAACAGCACCTACAAGACCATCCTCACCACCCTCCTCTCCTCCATCTCCACCACCAACGCCTTGTCCCTCGCCTACGGCTTCTTCAATGCCTCTGCCGCCGTCTCTGGCGCCTCCCAAACCCTCTACGTCATCGACTCCTGCCGCGGTGACCTCACTAGTGAGGGCTGCCGCTCCTGCCTCAATGCCTCGGCCTCCGACATCCAATAGAAATGTGGAGCTCAAGGGGCGCAACAAGAAAAACAGCTTAAGGCAACATATGTTTAGAGAATGAGCCTAGTCTGGATTAGGGTTAATCGGTTTCCGATCCGGTTCAATAAAACCGGTCACCTGAGATTTAATTCACATTTTACTAAATTTATCGAAAAAATGAAATATATATAAAGTCAGTCCGGTTCGGTCCGATTCCTCCTTAGAACCGAGAACCAGACTACCCTGACATTGACTCCACTTTTATAAAAACTGAAAATCGTACCGACACTCTTGAGAACTGGACTAAACTGACTAGTTCAGTCTTATCCGGATAATTCCCGTTTTGGGCAGTCCGCTTTGCACACTCCTAGTCGGAACAAAGAAAAAACTTATCAAAGGATTTTCTCTCTCTATTTTGCTTTCTGCTGGAAATTTTCCACAGATTCAAATTGCTTGTTTCCTCAATGAATATTCACATCAAACACCTCATTTTGTCAATATCATATCTTTTTATTTTTTGCATGTCCAAATTTTTATAAACTCAAAAAGGAGTTAAAACGCGTTAATTAGAAAAGAGTACGCAAAATGAAGAATCACCAAAATTCGGCTATTTACGAAGTCGCCCCTAAAGCAAAATCCCACGTTAATCCCCCATGGTTCGTCCATCGTCAGAAAGCTCAACTTACAGCTCTAGAGATCACTCTCAGAAGAAGGGTTTTCTATCGGAATTGAGTGAGTGACGGGCGGTCGCAAAAGTATAATTTCAGTCAGGAGGGGGTGGGACCGATCCTCCGCACCACAAGTGGCCTTAGATATTTGCTTTCTATACGCGGGGCCTACAAATTAAACATCCGATGGGGTCTTGTCTCGTCAATCGCTGGCTTTCTGGCGAAGAAAAAAAGAAAGATTCAATGACTTCATTAGTCTGAATATTCAACCCGCACCCCAAAATTTCGACGCAGCAAAACTTGTGTAGGAGCTACACAAGCTATATGTCCACATTAATCAAAGAAAGACCCCAAACCCCCCAAAGAAACTAAGAAATATGGATCCTCCAAATCTTCCTCTCTCGCTTCTTTTCACCTTAGTTTCCCCTATCCTCCAAGGTTTATTCCCAGCGCCCTACTGTGGTTCGACCGGCAACTTCACCGCCAACAGCACCTACCAAACCTCCCTCACCACCCTCCTCTCCTCCATCTCCACCACCAACTCCCTATCCCTCACCTACGGCTTCTTCAATGACTCCGCCGCCGTCTCCGGCACCTCCCAAACCCTCTACGTCATCGGCTCCTGCCGTGGCGACCTCACCGCCGAGAGCTGTCGCACCTGCCTCAACGCCTCGGCCTCCGACATCAGCCGCCTCTGCCCCCTCCAGAAGGAGGCAGTGCTCTACAGCGAGAAGTGCACTGTCCGGTACTCTAATGCCTCGATCTTTGGCACAGTCGTGACCGACCCCATCTACGAGCTGCACAACGTGAACAACGTCTCGAGCCAGGTCACGTACAAGCTGGGGACACAGGTGGAAGGTCTGAAGGGCGAGGCAGCCGGCGGTGGCTCGCAGAGGAAGTTGGCTACGAGGAACCTGCCAGTGGGGCCGGACACGATCTTTGCGATGGCGCAGTGCACGCCGGACTTGACCAGGCAGCAATGCATCGACTGCCTGGAGAAAGTTGTCGGGAGCATCATGAATCGCTTTCGTGGGAAGGCGGGAATGATAAGCATGGCGCCCAGTTGCCAGTTTCGGTTCGAGATCTATGAGTTCTTGGACCCAGGCAGCGAGCCACTTCCACCGCCACCGTCGCCGCCGCCACTACTGCCGCCTCCTCCTCCGCCGCCAGGTACGTTGGCTCTTGTTCAAGAATTAAGTATCCTAGCATTTTGTTTTTTTTCCTTTAATCGAGGTGGATTAAGATCATCTTATTTGTTAATTATGCGGTTTCACCTGAGATTCACACGATTAAGCGTGGAAATGAATTTAGTTTTTATGCTCCATAGACCATCTAATTTATTTTATGGTAAGGACGTTGGATAAAAACATTTTTGCCAAAATGAAGTTGCGGAATATTTCCATATTTTCAGTAAAAGAACGGTAGGGTCCATATCTCTATCTTTGACGCATGTGTATGGCTAATAGTCAGCTATCATAGTTCATTGAATCAAAAGTTGTGGCGTTCATTCACCAGAAACGGTCACGTGAGATCTTTAAATTAATGATAAAGTGAGTTTAGGCTAAGGGTAATGAATCATTAGCAGATGTTCATTAATTCTCCTCATTTAGTCACCATCGTTCTAAATTGATATAAACACAAAAAGGTTTTTAATAATAAGAGAAGTAGATTGACATCTAAATCGATCTAGAGTTACAATCCATATCAACCATGTGGTGATCACTGCTAATAGTAAAAAAAAAAAAAAATTGGTAAGACAAATTGTCGAACTTAAATCAACCAAACAAGAAATTCCGTATGGGAAACATATGCCTAGAGGCTGTGCCTGCAACAACAAGGCCATTAATGGAAACAAAGTTGTCCAATCACTCTTAAACCCTCTGTATGAATGTCAAAACTTTGCATAAGATTTTAATGAAGTCCTTCTGGCCACTTTTTGTCAAAAATCGTTGCTGTGGTAACGTGTCACATAGGACGGCTAGCAATGAATGGACGGCCATGTCAGAGACATTCTCACAAAAAACTGATTGGAATGACTACATTCGAATTTCTCTTTCATTGATTTAGCTTGTATACAATTGATTTAGGACTAATTGGGTAAGTTTCCCTAGCTTGGTGTGTGGGGTTCATAAAAAAGATCGAAATTGGACTTCTTTGTGGCGGTGGTTGATACATTCACAAGTTGTCATGAGAGATCTTGAAAAGTTTAGGATTAAATTAGCTTGCATACAATTGCATAACGGTTTTTTAGAGGGATTTAAATCCAAGGGCTCGTGTGCAGCAGCAGCGGCAATAATTCCTTATTGACGAACTTAGTAGGTGATTTAACATGGGCTGTTCATGCTAGAAATTTTTTTGCTTCTTAATATTCTTCATTTATTCGTCTTCAGCCCCATCAATTTACCAAAAACAGAAACTTAAAATGCTGGAATTGCAATTGATGTTCAGGCTTTCTCGTTTAAGCCTCTCTATTCAGATCTCTCTTGGCCCCTTCTTGCGTGTCAAATTGCCAATCTTCACGCGTCGGTTTATGTGTTACGCACGCTTTCATCTAGAAAGCTTTTAGATTAGTTTGGGAATCGTCTCATATACAAAATGGTACCTGTGCAGGAAAAAGCAACAAATCTACCGTGATAACCATCGCCATTACCGTTCCTGTTGGAGGTGTTATGGTCCTTCTCTTTTTCACTTGTTGTTTGCTTCGAAGAAAGGGAAAGAAGACAGATGGAGTCGTCCAAGGAAAAAGTGGTAAATCGATTATTTGCCTTTATTTTTTCGTAAGCTATCTACGCCATATATGAGCATATTATGAAATTTCTTCATTTTCCGTAAGGAATCGAATATGTCAATCATACGAATTAAGAGTCCATTGGATATAAATGTAGCATATATAATGGAAAAGATCAAGGACAAAGATGAGATCCTCATGCTCTTTAAACCTTCAAGACTATACTTTGACTGCACAAGCAATCATAATGCCACCAATAAAAGGAATACTTTGGGAATGTAACAGTTCATTTCTGGCCTTCTAGATAAATAGATGCAGCAATTCTACAAAAATTTTACCGAACACCTATGAAAATATCTCCCTTTCATAGCCTGCTGCATCAGGACAATTCAAACTCCCAATCACTAATATCATTATTAGGAAAACAAAAGTGAAGGGCACTCATCCTGGCTTGCTTAGAGAAACTGCATCCAAAGAACAAATGGGATCTAATCTCAATGCTTTCATGACGCAAAAAACAGAGAGTTTGGCCATGACTAGAAGACTATTTGTCAATTCCTTGAAATATAGGCAGCTTATCTTGTATCGCCAACCAAAGTACGAATCCAAACCTCAGCAAATTAGATGAAAATCAAATCAGCCTATACCATTCAACTCTTGTGACTCTTTTCCTCACAATCTCCCAAGCTGAAGCAGAGGTAAGAATGTCACAAGAAGCAGCAGCGCAAGTGTCTTGGTCTTCCAAAGAAGACTTCGGACAAATTACACCACAAACAGCTGTCTGGATTGATACCAAGACTTCAGACCTCGCATTGGGCCTTTTTCCATTCAGAGCACAAATCATATCAGCTACTTTTGCAGTTCAAAGGAGGGCAGCATCTTAAACTACTCTCCTCGGGCATACATCCAGCAAGATCCCATCAGGATGCCATGAGTCATGCCAGGGGGATATAGATTCGACATGAAAAACCACATAATGAGCCCTCAAAATACTCCTAACGTTCAGCAATTCCCTCCAACCATAGGTAGCATCTGCACCGCAATTAACAGACTTAGCACTACCTTCAGTATTAATCATATTGTTTTTCTTCATGACCAATCAAGAGGGGAAAGATTTCATTGGGGTAAGGAGACAACCATGCCAGCCTAATCCGGTGCTCTTCATTGTGATAATGTTCCCAAGCACTAGCAACTGTATAAACGCCACTAGGAGCCAATGTCGATATAATTTGATAATCAACTTACGTTTTTTGGTAATGCAGGTGCGAATGAACTTACCACCGCGGAGTCCTTGCAATTTGACTTGGCTACAATACAAGCCGCGACAAATGATTTCTCTCCAGAAAACAAGTTGGGTGAAGGTGGATTTGGTGAAGTTTTCCAGGTACGTATTACATAGTAGTTAGAAACAATCAAGAATGTTTTACATGTGAATTGAACATAATGGTGCCGAAAAAGAAAGAAACATGTAACGCTTCTTTATGTTAGTTTTTAAGTTGTGTTAAGGAATTAAACAATGAATGCAAAAAACACTTTAGGGTAGCCTTCCTGATGGACAGCAAATAGCGGTGAAGAGGCTATCTCAAAGCTCAAGACAGGGTGATGAAGAATTCAAAAACGAAGTTCTATTGGTTGCGAAGCTTCAACACAGAAACCTTGTACGACTGCTCGGATTTTGCTTGGAGGGAGACGAAAAGATACTCGCCTACGAGTTTGTGCCAAATAAAAGCCTTGATTACTTCTTATTTGGTATGCTGCAATTTGACTTTCTTATGTACATTTGCTTGAAATCAAATGTTCGAGCTTTTACTAGTTGTGGAAAACTTGAAATTAAGAAGTTTTCAGTTCTTTCAACTTATAGTTTTTGGTTAAGCCACCTTTGATCGATGAGAGTAAATATATTCGCCTTGAGTTTTTGAATAGGTGCCACATGCTAGCACATAATGAGTTTTGGTGCAACGATGCAGATCCCCAAAAAAGCGGTCAATTGGATTGGCCATTACGTTTTAAAATAGTATCTGGAATCGCTCGAGGATTGCTCTACCTACATGAAGATTCTCGTCTCCGGATCATCCATCGAGACCTAAAATGTAGCAATATCTTGTTAGACAGTGAAATGAACCCGAAGATTTCAGATTTTGGCACGGCAAGGATTTTTGGAGTCGATCAAACTCAGGCTAGCACAAATAAAATCGTGGGGACTTTGTAAGTCTTAGGTCTTGAATAGATGACTTTGTAATTGGAAGACGTACTTGCTCATTTTATCTATTTAAGGATGCTCATTGATCTGCATCTAAATATGCAATGTACATGTGGCTAATATTCGGTTTTGCAGTGGTTACATGTCTCCTGAATATGCAATGCATGGAGAGTTCTCGGTGAAATCTGATGTTTATAGTTTCGGTGTACTACTTATAGAGATCATTTGCGGCAAGAAGAATAACATCTACCACCAATTGGATAGGGGTGAATATCTTGCTAGTTATGTAAGTTTCGTTGTGCTACTACGGCAAATATTCACACCGCACTCTTTGTAAATTTGGTTCAATGAAATTGAAATTCCTTTGTAAAAGCTTAGTCCTTTGGCCTACAGAAATATTTATGGTTCTGTTCCTTAGTCATATATGGTTTTTTGCAAGATTCAGATGTCTTGCATGATGAGTCACTGAATTAATGCCGCAATTTTGTGAAGATTTTCCGGAATTATTCTTGCAGGTGTGGAATCAATGGAGAGATGGCACGCCCTTGAACGTGTTGGACCTGGCTATCGCAGATTCATATTCAAGAGATGAAGTACTTCGATGCTTGCACATTGGCTTACTGTGCATTCAGGAAGATCCGGCTATTAGACCCGCCATGGCAACCGTAGTTCTCATGCTCAGCAGCAATTACTTTGACCCGCCACAGCCTCGACATCCGGCCTTCTTTGTCCAAAGTAGATCACAGGGACCGAGCATCCCAATGCAAGAGCTTGAATCGGATCAATCTACCAGTAGGACTATGCCTTCGTCAACTAGTGATATGACGGTTACTGAATTGTACCCCCGGTGAATGGCGGCGTAAGTAAAATCTTACTATATGGATGGTCTCATGGTGAGATTGCTTGGCCTTCCACCATGATTTTTTATGAACCATTGCAAAAATCTATGTATTTGAAGAATAAGCATTAATTGCTCAAAGGGAGTTGTGTGCATTTAAAATAAGACTCTACTCATGTTATCCATCATAGGTATTATGATTCTTCTAAGATTTTTTTTACTAGCTGAGGCTAAATCATATGTTGATCCACTGTAATATGGTGCATTTTAACATTATTGTGCTTCTATGAGGCTCGATACGACTTCTCTTGTCTAGACTAAATAATCAAATGGAAGTTTTCGTTATCTAACCCACTAGGCTACACATTTCTTCACTTGTGAAGCTAGTTGTGTTTCGGTGTTGTTAAAACTATACTTGGAGGCTATAGGTGCTCCATCTTTGAGAGGCTTTCTCTGGGGCACTGATCTTATCTGGCCCATCTCCGTGAAATCCAAGTTGCCCACCGTTACCGTGAGGCCAATCAGTGAATAGGAAGCTCTCCCTTTGTGATTAGCTGTCTAACCCACCTCAACCCTTTTGAGCGATCCTTCGTTCACAAGCCCTTCTTTGTTGTTCGAAAATCGTTAGTTGAAGAAATGAAAGCGATGAGTTCGACCAAAGAAAAAAAAAAAGTTAAGTCTTTGTATACTTTAACAATATTTACACTACAAAAAAAATAAGGATTTAGCCACGAAAAATTAGCGACGAAAAATTATTCGTCGTTAATTTGCGATGGAATTTATGACGAAAACTAAATTCGTCTCTAATTCGCGACGAAAAATTATTCGTCACAAATTAGCGACGAAAATTAAAATTCGTCGCTAATTTGAGACGAAAAAAAAAATCGTCGCAAATTAGTGACGGAATTTGCGACGAAAAAAAAATTTGTTGCTAATTAGCGACGGAATTTGCGATGAAAATTAAATTCGTCGCTAATTTGCGACGAAAAATATATTCGTCGCTAATGAATTTGCTACGAAAAAAAATTCGTCGCAAATTAGCGATGAAATTAGCAACGGAATTTGCTACGAAAATTAAATTCGTCGCTAATTTGCGACGAAAAAAAATCGTCGCAAATTAGTGACAGAATTTGAGATGAAAAAAAAATTTGTTGCTAATTAGCGACGGAATTTGCGATGAAAATTAAATTCGTCGCTAATTTGCGACGAAAAATATATTCGTCGCTAATGAATTTGCAACGAAAATTAAATTCGTCTCTAATTTGTGACGAAAAATAAATTCGTTGCAAATTAGCGACGAAAATTAAATTCGTCATAGCATTTCTCTTGCAATAAAAAAATTTAATATTCTCTTCGTCCTTTAATGCCGAATAATTTTCAAAATTTCCCCTTTATTGAAGAGAGAGGAAAACCTTTCCAAAAATATTTGTCAAAAGAAAAATAGATTTAGCCGGTCAAAAATTCCACACCCCAAAAGAAAAATCCCGCTCCAACCCAGAAAAAAAAAAAAAAAAAAAAAAAAAACACGCCCACATCCGGCGCGACGCTTCCATCCAGGCGCATCCCCCATTGGGCGCTCCACCGTCCTCGCGAATCGCGATCCGCGCGACTCCAACCACGAGAAAACTTGCTGATCGGCATGGCCCGCACGAAGCAGACGGCCCGGAAGTCCACCGGCGGCAAGGCCCCGCCGAAGCAGCTGGCCACCAAGGTGGCCCGGAAGTCGGCCCCGGCGACCGGCGGGGTGAAGAAGCCGCACACGTTCAGGCCCAGGGCGGTGCCGCTGAGAGAGATACGGAAGTACCAGAAGAGCGCGGAGCTGCTGATCTGGAAGTTGCCCTTCCAGCGGCTGGTGCAGGAGATCGCCCAGGACTTCAAGACCGACCTCCGGTTCCAGAGCAGCGCCGTCGCCGCCCTCCAGGAGGTGGCAGAGGCGTACCTCGTTGGGCGGCTGTTCGAGGACACCAACCTGTGCGCCATCCACGCCGAGCGGGTCACGATCATGCCCAAGGACATCCAGCTCGCCAGGAGGATCCGGGGAGAGAGGGCTTAGTTATAAAGGGGAATGTGGTTAGATCTTTGTCATGTTGGAGGGTGTTTGGTTGTAGGCTTGATTATGGAGACTTTGAATCGTTGTTATGTAGATGTACATCTCTGGGCATTAATGGAATGTGGGTTTGCTTCGCTTTCTTTGACTTTCTTGCATATTTTGGTGCTTTTCAGTATTCATGGGTTTGATCCTGTGAATTGATGTTCTTGGAAGACAAATTTAGCGACGGGATTTTGTCACGAAAATTTAGCGACGAAAATTGAAATTTTTCGTCGCTAAATTTTGCGATGCCGAATTGGCGACGAAATTTTTTTCGTCGCAAATTCGTTTAGAGACGAATTTTCCCATTTTTTTCGTGACAAAATTCGTCGCTAAAATCTATTTTTTTTTGTAGTGTTATAGCTCGAGGCAAAGATTATCTATTTGCTTTGTGAACGCACTTTCTCTTGCGAAATCAAGAATAGATTTGTTGCAGTTGTGTCTTCTTATCTTTTTGATTGATTGATATAACTTTTTAGTTAGTTGGTCATGGTATTTAATTATATTATCTCTAATAATCTTTTTATCATGGAGTTGACGGTACGAGCATATAATTGATTTCCTCTAGGAACAAGCAATAAAACCCGTCCCCAACGTTTTTGGCGACAGGTTTGGCAAAACCCTCACCAACGACCGTCGATGATCTACAAGCCGTCTGTAATGAGAGTTTACGACCAATTTCGACATTTTTGTACGGTTTTGCCCATCGCCTGTAACCCTCTTTTAGGGAACTACAACTTTAGCTTTATTGACCCCTTCTGGGGTAACTCCAATTATTATTGTAAAGAAGAATTTATACAGCGGACACCATCCTATATTTAACCAAGTGTGTATGAGAGATAGAGGAAGAGTTCTATAACTTCGAACTAATGCTTGAGATGGTAAAAGTTAGAGTAAATTAATACAAAATCTTTTGAAATTCCGCCAACCAATTATGATGAAGTTTTTTCTTCTTTTCTCTTTTTTTGGCAAGAAACTTTTTTGGACTTTAATTGATTTGGTAAATACTATATAAGCTAACTTGTCCTCCTAAACTACCCACAAGTCTCCCCAAGACTTATATAGGACGATTTTTCATTTTTCATGTTACGCACGCACAATTATTCTAGCTTCTTAGATTGGCTTCCCCCGTGTCTAAGCACTCTTTTCATTCCTGATACCATCTCTCGGTTTTGATATTTTCTTTTGGGATAAGTGCATTAAAAGTCTTAAAACTTATCATAAAAGTGTAATTGAGTCATAAAACTTTCAAAAAATTCAATTAAGTCCTAAAATTTGCACCAAAGTGCAATTCAGTCCTAAAACTTTCATAAAATGCAATCAAGTTCTAAAAATTGTCAAATTGGTCTAAGCAAGTCCTCCTAATTAAACCAATTTGATTGTACTTTCGTGATAAGTTTTAATACTAAATTACACTTTCGTGATAAGTTTTAGCACTTTATTGCATTTTTTAAAAGTTTAAGGACATGATTGCATTTTCGTGATAAGTTTTAGGACTTGATTACATTTTTAGAAAGTTTTAAGACTCAATTGTACTTTCGTGACAAGTTTTAGGACTTCCGGTACACTTATCCATTTTCTTTTTCAAGTACTAAAAAATCCGTTTTAATAATGGGAATCCATAGTCCGTGCAGGGAATCGAGTTTGTTCTGTACATCTAATTCATATAAACAAGCCAAATTCTACACTGCAAAGCCAACTCCACGGGGGTTTTGTTTTAGGAAAATACTAGATTTATTAAGACAATTTTATACAATTAATTTGTTAAATGGCATATCAGGCTATTGGAGATTTTTTTTATATGACCAATTATTAAGCGGATTGCTCACAATCTAACATATCTCTTAGTAAAATTGCTTTTTAAATTAGTTTTAATAAATCTAGCATTGTGGTTTAAGGTTTTAACTTGCCCACGCATACTATTTTTCGCTGTTTATCCATGAAATACGACCAAATATTTTGTCATGATGTGCAGTACACAACTTCTCAATCACAAAAGTCATCACATTTTCGAAGTATGTGCAGTCAGGTGAACCGTCTGAACATATGTTCCTTCCTTCTATATATAATGATGGGTAACTTCATTATGTTCATTTATTAGCTTTGTTGCATAATCTTGTTTTTCGTGACGATGGATGTTTTTTTTTCATCTCTTAATATTATTATCTGTCAGAAATGAGTCAAAAGTTAGATATTATGTCATAATTGGCATCCCTACATTGTTAATCTCATTGAAAGTCACATTACAATACACAGCAGGATCCATTTGCAAAAGGGTAATTATTTCTAAATACTTATTACCAAAAGATTATTTCCTGCGCATAAGGAGGATCCTCCCAAGAACCTTCGTTGGGAAATTTTGGTTTTCTTCTTTATTTCGGGCCAGCATTTCGAAAAGCATTTGATTTGGAGGCCCGATTTTGCCTAGGCCCGGTTGGCCCAAAGAGCAAAATGGCATGTCTGATAATATGCAATCAACACTACGGCTGCATTTGGTCATCTGAATTTCTAACCGAAATAGGATTGGATAGGATATGATATAAAATTGAAATGATTTGCTACATAATAGCCATTATTTGATGAATCACGGAAATAAAGTCTGATAATTTCAATCTTATCATGTCCACTATTTGCTATGAATGACATATCAATGTGAATAAACTTAAAAATTGCACAAACGGAGATGGTAAGAATCTCTTACAACACTCTTGCCTATTTCATTTGTATTTGCATATTTTTTTTTATTATTTTTTCCTCTCTTTTTTTAATTCTTTTCTTTTTTATTTCTTTTTTCCCTTCCATCATTCTCGAATAAAATCTTATTAAATAGTAAACTATACTAATATACCTAAAAGATGTAATAAATATAAATACAAAATATATATTTTCATATATGGAATTTAAATATAAAACTATACTAATTCCCTAGCCGCCAGCCATGGAGTCCCAACCGTAGGCGCCGCTCCTTGCGGCATGGTCGCCGTCACTGCTCGCCGTCTGCTGCCCCCCCCCGGCCTCTGCTCACGGCATGGCCGCGTGGTTGGCCACTCCCCCCAGCAGCTCCTTGCGGGGTGGCCGCCCGTCCAGCCACTGCTCGCGGGTCGGCCAACGCTGTCTGCCGTCTCCTTCAGCTCGTCGCTTGTCCATTTGTTGTCCATTCCTGCAGACCCACTGCCACTAACTGCTGACTCTGCTCCCCGTCTGCTCCCCCCCAGCCGTTGCTCGCGGCGTGGCTGCCCGACGCCAACGCTAATCGCCCAACGCAGCTCGTCGCTCGTCCAATCGCTCGTCCCCTCACCCCGCTTATCACAAATTGACGCCCTCTGCCAACCGCCGCTCAGATATCTTGAAGACCCAACTCGAATAAGAGTAGCAACCGAAGTGCAGAAATAAGCGCAAAACTGTCCGAGGGGGAGAGGGGAGAGAGAGAGAGAGAGGGGGAAAGAGAGCACTCACCAGGAATGGATTGACCTCTTCTTCCTCGTTGAAAGGGTTGCGATCATGGCGGCGATTCATTGTAGCAGTGGAAAGAGAGGGAATTTGAGCCAGAGAGAGGGGATTCGCTTTTTTAGGGTAAAAAACGAAGTTATTTTTTCAGTTCGGTTCGATCTAAACATAATCGAACCGAACCGAACCGAAATAAACCAAATTGAAAAAAAAATAATGGTTAGCTTTCATTATCCGAACTAAAAACCGAACCGAACCAAAATGCACTAAATTTTCGGTTCGGTTCAGGTCAATTCGGTTCGTATCTCGATTCGATTTTTCGGTTTGGTTCTGACACCTCTAATTATACATATATTAATTTAATTCTAAACTTTTTAATTTTGCTAATTTAGTATTAGACCATCACATAAAATTTCAATATAAAATCCATACATTAGGTTTAGGTCAAGAGACTATGCATTGATTGGACAATTTCTCCCATGTTGTTGTTTAGAGTACATGTTACTAGAAAAATGGGAAAATTACCAAAAAAGTCCTAAACCTTTTGCAGTTGTGCCAATTCAGTCATAAACCTTTTTTTTTTGTCAATTTAGTCCTAAATCTTTTGCAAACCAGCCAATTCAGTCCTTTTGCCCGGCCAGCATTGATGTGGCCGCCGGCCGGCTGACGTGGCGCCGGCCGACGTCCACGTGGTAATATTTTAATATTTTTTATTATTATTTTCGATTTTTTTTTCCTTTTTTCTTTTCCTTCTCCCCACTGGCCTATCCGGCCAGGGGGGAGGCTCAACGGCGAGGGCCCAGCTCCGGCGAGGCGAGCTGGGCCCTCGCCGCTGCTGGGCGTGGGCGGAGTTTGCCTAGCCAAGGCGAGCTTCGCCTCGTCGGAGTTGGGCGAGCTCGCCATGGCTGGGCGAGCTCCGCCCTCGCCTAGATCTGGCGAGGTGGAGCTCGCCATGGCAGGGCAAGCCCCGCCTCGCCAGATCTGGGCGAGGGTGGAGCTCGCCTAACGGCGGCGAGGGTGGAGCACGCCCAGCCATGGCGAGCTGGGCCCTCGCCGCCGGTGGGCGAGCCTCGCCCAGCTCCGACGAGGCGGAGCCTCGCCCGGCGGCGAGGGCCCAGCTCGCCCAGCGGCGGCGAGGGCCCAGCTCGCCTCGCCGGAGATGGGCCCTCGCCGGTGAGCCTCCTCCCTAGCCGGATAGGCCAGGGGGGAGAAGGAAAAGAAAAAAAAGAAAAAAGGAAAAAAATAAAAAAAATATTAAAATATTGCCACGTGGACGCCGGCCGGCGGTACGTCAGCCGACCGGCGGCCACGTCAGCGCCGGCCGGCCAAAAGGATTGAATTGGCTGGTTTGCAAAAGGTTTAGGACTGAATTGATCAAAAAAAAGATTTAGGACTGAATTGGTACAACTGCAAAAGGTTTAGGACTTTTTTGGTAATTTTTCCCTAGAAAAATCATGGCGCAGGCTTAGTTTAATCGATCAAATCAATCACATATTACAAAATGGTGAGATCAGCTTGTCGTACGTAAAATCACAATAACAAATATAATAAAACTCAATTTCTAATCGACTTAATTAATCACATATTTACCAGATGTGGCTGTCCGGATTTGTTTTAAAACATGTACTAGATCTTCCGAATAGCTCACAGCAAAAATATCTTGAAGAGCAGACCATGCTCTTCTTCTCCCTGTAGTTCCGTGCCCGTGCCCCTGCCGAAAGCCCAAGCTATTCATCATGAGTTCTTGCTTCACCATCTCCATCTCTCTCTCCTTCTTCTTCTTCTTCATCCAAATTTTCAGTTCTGAGGCTGCACCCGAATATCTGTATCATGATTGCCCAAACACCACCCTCTTCACTTCCAACTCCACCTACCAATCCAACCTCAACGCCCTCCTCTCCTCCCTCTCCTCCTACGCCACCAACAGCACCGATGGCTTTGCCAACGCCACTGCCGGCCAAAACCCTCCCGACCGGGCCTACGGGCTCTTCCTCTGCCGCGGCGACCTCGACACCGCCGCGTGCAGCGACTGCGTGGCCACCGGAAAACAGGGTATCCTCCAAAGATGCCCCAACCAGCAAGTCTCCGTAATCTGGTACGCTGAGTGCATGTTGCGGTACTCGAACCAGCCCACCTTCTCGGTCATGGAGCGAGATCCGTCTGCCATTTTGTACAACACAGGGAACATCACCGACTCAACTCGGTTCACGCAGCTCCTGGGAGAAAACCTGAACGACGTCGCCACGAGGGCTTCAACTGGCGGGTCAGGGAAGAAGGTCGCGGTGGCACAGGCGGACTTCACGAGCTTGCAGAAGCTGTACACACTCGCGCAATGCACTCCGGACTTGACAGCGTCAGACTGTGACACGTGCCTCCATTACGGGATCGGTAATCTGGTTTCGGGGAAGCAAGGCGGGAGGGTGCTCACTCCGAGCTGCAACGTGAGGTACGAGCTCTACCCATTTTATAACACCTCGGCCCTGCCCGCGCCGGTGCCTCCGCCTCCCGCTTCCGCTCCGGTGATCGAACCTAAAGGTACATGTGTGTTTGTATTGCTTGTCTTCTCCGTCCTAACTCTCCACTTTTATCATATCGAAGACAGGATTTAGTCCAGTGGGCCAAGAATATTTACTCAGATTTAGCTAATCTCTCCTACTAGGCTTTTGGATTAGATTTTGATTAATTATAGTATTCACCATCTGTAAAATACGCGACTAAAGACGGGAGGTGATCGAGGATCACATAAAAACTTTCTTGTCTTTAGTGCGTTTGTTGGTCCTGGGCTTTTAGCTTGAGTGGCGGTGACTCCGGTGACTATGTTGCAACTTTTTCTTAAGAAAACTGTTGGCTGGGTTGGATGAATGTTATGTCAAGTATTTCTGACAAGAAAAGACATTTAATGGTATTGTCAGTTCTTTCAAGTCTTTCATGCGACAAAGTCAAGATGAGGCACCTTTTCGGTGAAAAGTTTTTCCTAGGTGGAGCGATTATCTCAATCACTAATACCAGTTGAACAAGGTGGGTTCTACATCCACTTGTGAGATTAGATTATTTATATAACAATTGGTTAAAGGTGGCTTTTAATCAATTAATGGTCAATTCTCTATAAATAATTGGTGCACTCGTATGGGAATTAGGAAAAGAATAGAAATGTGAGTACAGATTATGGGTTACAGCTTCATTTCTTCTGGAAATTTGCTCTTTAAGCGTCCTCTCTTTGTTTTACTCCATATTTTTCATTTGCCCTAGCCTATGGTAGCAATTCCAGTTTCTAGAATCCCATACAGTCTTGAACACATATACTGATGCTATTAAGATACGGTTGCACGTATGTAGGCACAAGCAATAAAACTACCGTGATTATCGTCGCCGTCGCCATTCTTGTTGGCATAGGCGTGGTGCTTCTCTTCCTTGCTTGTTGTTTCTGGCGGAGGAAAGTGACCAAGACGTACGAAGTCGTCCAAGAAGATCAAACCGGTATGAAATATGTACCTATGCCGTATACGTGGATAGAATGATGAAACCGCACAGGTGGGGATGTATTGTGTCTATGCTTTTGGTGAAATGACCATTTAGTGTTGTATCGTCGTGTAGGCGTGAACGAAATTACAGATGCCGAGTCCTTGCGGTACGATTTAGCCACTATACAAGCTGCCACGGACAATTTCTCTGATCAAAACAAGTTGGGTGAGGGCGGATTCGGTGAAGTTTTCCAGGTATGGTTAGTCAGAAACTCGATCGAGAATGGCTTAAATATATTTGAGAGATCTTTAGTGTAAAAAAAATTGAACATCTTTGATTTGGTGGGCTTGAAAAGTTGTGATCAGAAGCTATTCATGTGTACTTAAACATCAAAATACTAACCTTTCAGGGTAGGCTTCCTAATGGACAACAAATAGCCGTGAAGAGACTATCTCAAAGCTCGGGACAAGGTGCCGAAGAATTTAAGAACGAAGTCGTTTTGGTAGCGAAGCTTCAACATCGGAACCTTGTGCGGCTGCTTGGGTTCTGCTTGGAGGGTGAAGAAAAACTGCTTGTTTATGAGTTTGTGCCGAACAAAAGTCTCGACTACTTTCTATTTGGTACATTGCCTTTCAATATACTCCTAAGCGATTGCTTTCCATGTTGAGGTGAATATGAGATTAGCCTCGATAATGTTTAATGTTTCACTAGCTTTTGGAACCTAAAATTGTTCCTTGCACAAAATCTGTTCAAGAGGATTTATCAATCGAAAATACCCGCAATCTCAATTGTGCGTACTTGCAGATCCTGAAAAGAGCAGACAATTGGATTGGTCGAGACGCTACAAAATAGTATGTGGGATTGCTCGAGGAATGCTCTATTTACATGAGGACTCTCGACTTCGGATCATTCATCGCGATTTGAAAGCAAGCAATATCTTGTTGGACAGTGAAATGATCCCGAAGATTTCAGATTTCGGTATGGCAAGGATTTTCGGAGTTGACCAAACACAGGAAAATACCAATAAAATAGTGGGCACTTTGTAAGTATTGTTATGCTTTTGTCTCTACTTTTTATGCTTATGTATGCTTAATTTACTGACTTATTATGGATTGCAGTGGTTACATGTCACCTGAGTATGCAATGCATGGGCAATTCTCCGTGAAATCCGATGTCTATAGTTTCGGTGTCCTACTTCTTGAGCTCGTTAGCGGTAAGAAGAATAGTTTCTTCTACCAAGCAGATGGGGGTGAAGATTTTGCTAGCTATGTAAGTTGCACAAATTGACTATATTTAGTACAAAAATTGTTGAACTAAGCAAATTTGTACGTACTGAGAATTTTTTTTTTCAACGAACTGTTTTTAGGCCTGGAAAAATTGGAGAGACGGTACGCCATTGGAAGTGTTAGATCCAGCCATTGAAGACTCGTATTCAAGAAATGAAGTTCTTAGATGCCTCCACATTAGTCTGCTTTGCGTTCAGGAAGATCCAATGGATAGACCCACAATGGCAAACATAGTCCTTATGTTGAGCAGCTACTCTGTTACTCTTGCACAGCCCCAACAACCGGCCTTCTTCCTCCGGAGTAGGACGGAGAGATCGACGAAGGATCTCGAATCGGACCAATCCACCAGTAGGTCTATGGCAGTGTCAATTAATGAGATGTCAGTCTCTGAAGTTGACCCCCGGTGAACGGTGATAGGAGTGGAAGTCTTTCTTCATGATTGTCTCAGAGACCTTGATCTGAAGTATCCTTGGCATTCCACTGCGATCATTGATGAACAATGAGCAATATCTATGTCCTGTATATCTGAAAGTACAAAGTGTCTTCTCATTGAGGCAAATCATGGTTTGATCCACTAGAGTGGCATGATTTTCTCACAGTACTTTTCATGATATATGATAAGGTATATCCGTTTGCACACGCACCGTATTATTTTCATCACAGTTATTAGAAATCAAGGTCATAGACCTCACCTCCAGATATATTCCTTTGCATCACCTGCCTCTTTACTCGATTATAATGGTTGGTGGTTGATTATGATGGAAAGGCAAGCAAATTCACATGCACATTTCCTAAGTCTACGCAAGAATAAACCTCTCCCTCTCTCTCTCTCTCACTGAGATCTTAGCCATGGCCTATGAGGAGTTGAGCTAGACGATGAGCTCCTCTATGGACGGCAAGCGCTCAAACTTCTAGCATTGATTAGCGAGATGGGATGATGAGGGAGGGAGGGAGATAATAGGCCGATGACCAGACACGTAGTTAAATGAAAATGCATAGTGTTTTAATAGCCTATGAAAGGTTGGCATACAAAGTAATGTATAATTTGATCAACTCAGTTCGTGTGTACCTATTTAGTCTGAACATAATTAGATTATATGAGTCTCATGTAGAGCCCCCTTAACTCATGCCATTGGATCCAATAATTTTCCACAAGTCAAGTCAAAGAAGGTTCGAATAATTTCTCGTGCGACGGGACATACGATCCCAGTCCATCAATCTTTGATTTTGGTGGGTCGGCCTCGGAAAGTTAATAGTCTGAAGGGTCGTAGAGCGATCTCTATCTCGCCATCGCCATCACTTGAAACTGAGATATTGGAGTTACATGTATCTAGACTTTGGTTGGTCAAGTCCTCCTCCACTCAAGAAGAGAATGCTGATCACGCAATTGACCTTGTCGATGACCCCCCCGTACCACCCTCTCCGTTCATATTGTTCTCTTTCCCCATCTGAATGTCGATGGCCTAGCCTAACCAATAAGGGGGGGTGCATGGATCATTCGGAACATCCATAAGTGTATGTGTTTGGCTCTCAAATATATGTCACATTGACGTCCTAAATTTCAAAATTTGACATCTTTATCTTCCAAAGTTTTCGACCAGATTTCGGTTAGGGCGAGCCTCACCGGTTCTTGCCTGTGGCCGATCGCTGGCCATCGAGGAGGCCAGCGACTGCACAAGAAGAAGGAAAAAAATTAAGAAAAGAAAAAAGAAAAGAATATTATTAAAAATTATTTGTGTTAGCACTAGCCATGCCACGTAGGACGGCCGGTGTCCATATTAGCGATTTCTCGCTAAATTTGGCCGGATGGACTGAATTGGCACAAACGCAAGAGGTGTATGACTCAATTGGCCAAAAAAAATTGTTTATAACTAAATTGACACAATCGTAATAGGTTTATGACTTTTTTGGTAATTTTCCCATATTATTTGCTAGAGCTTATGTGAAGTTTTATTTAAAGTGGATCCAAGCTCCATCATGTAGGTTTATCCTCCGATTATAAGAAAACATGAGGCATCCAATTGTAATATGTTTTAATATAATATAAGCAATCTTTCGAGCACGTAAAATAATATGAACAACAAGAAACATGAAAAATTTGCCTCTTTTGGTTCCTCCATTTGTGGAAATCTTCACCATTGGGTTATTGATTTGGTTTGAGAAAGGCAAACAAACTATTTATGCATAATTTTCTTGAGAGTAAAATTTTCTCTACTCTTCACCATTTGCTCATTTCTATTTATAGAGATTTATATGTGATTTCTTTAGATCATCTTCCAATTCAATGAATTTCTTTTTTATTGGTCCTGTGGAGCTTTCCTTTTCAATGTATTTCAGTTTCGTTTTTTACGAATTACTTCCTTTTCTTTTTGTTAACCTATGACGTCTATCCTTTTATTTTGGCAAAACTTGATTAATATCTCGTCATTCATAATTGTTGAGATATACGTGTGAGTATGTTAGAGAAGTCCTACGTCGGAGAATTGATGTGGTGTGAATAGGTTAATATATCAAAGTTGGTATATAACTCATTGGCATAAGTTTTTTAGTGAGGGTAGATCCAACTGGATATATTGACGGACTCGGAGTTGAGCTTGGCAGCTTCTAGGGATGAAATTGCACGTTTGAGATTCAAGTTGAGATAAATTGATGCAGAAGGCCTCCAGGGATGAAGGTGGGCATTGGGTTCAAGTTGAGATAAATTGACGTCGAAGGAATACCAGAATAAGGGGGGAGACTTAACACTAAGCTCATAAGTGAGGGAGAGATTGTTAAAATACACGTATGATTTGTGTTAAAGAAGTTCAAATAATTGTGGTGTGAAGTAGTTAATATATTCAAATTAGTCCATAACTCATTTGCTTAAACTTTTGAGTGAATGTCGGTCTAATTGGATATATTAATAGGTATGGACTTGGACTTCCTCTTCGCGATCTCCTTAGGTGAAGATAGTCAATCTTTTGTTGTGCACTCCCCAACAATAACAATACATCACAAAGAGAATTGTTAATATCTTGGGAAAATATGCACCATACAATTTGTAATTTGAGAACTGCAATATTTTTTTCTCCGAGAATTAATATATAGAATATAATTGGTTTTTTTTGGAATAAGGAGATTCAAAAACACAAGGAGTCCGGACACAAAATAATTTTTTGGTAACACCTGTTATAGAAATTAACAACTTGAAGTCTTAGTTAGCATTACCAAATGTAGCTAATTCGATTAGATGCCAATCTAATATTTATTTGTGTCGTTACTCTTGACAATGCATTACCTGGACGCATATTTTTCTCCATGACTTATCAGATACGTGGTATGGCCATCTGTTATTTTGCATGTGGCACATAGTATGCTCTACGATCCTCAGTCTTGGCTGGTCGTCCTATATGGTACGGTCCATAATTATTCTAATTAAAATAAGCAAAACAATTACAGATGCAGAATTATAGATTTGTTAGGATTAAAGATTTGCTAAAGTGATTATAAAAAACAACTCAAACGTAAACGTTTCACTATATATATATATGAAGCGGCAAAGCTTCTTATATTAAGAAATATAATTAAAACTTATACTTACCAAATGTCGTGATAAATTTTCATCTATTTTAATCTTATTAAACCTTTTCTTTTGTTGGCCAATTGAAACTGTCGTCTCAACTGTTTTTTTCTCGGCCACAAAATCGTCATCTCACTTGGCTCGTAAGTATTAGCACGATTTTTCCACCTTTTTCCTTCGAGAGAACAGAGCAGCATAACTCTTCTTCCCTCGACAATTTTTCTTATGCTCAGTCCCGGAAGCAAAACTAGGATCATCAGACCATGAATTTTGGCTTCATCATCTTCCTCGCCCTCTTCTTCTTTCTCAATTTTCTCAGCAATTACAGTCATACTACAGAAGCTGTACCTACTTATATACAGCATGACTGTCCGGACACCACGCTCTTCGCTCCCAACTCCACCTACCAATCCAACCTCAACGCCCTCCTCTCTGCCCTCTCCTCCGCTGCCACCGACGACGCCGACGGTTTCGCCAACGCCACCGCCGGTAAAGACCCTTCCGACCGTGCCTATGGGCTCTTCCTCTGCCGCGGTGACGTCGGCACCGCCACGTGCAGGGAGTGCGTGGCTACCGGAACAGAAGACATCCTCCGACGATGCCCCGACAGGAGATCCTCCGTGATCTGGTACGACGAATGCATGTTGAGGTACTCGGACGAGTCCGTTTACTCGGTGATGGAGACCGTGCCTATATACATGATGCCGGACGCCGGGGACATCGCCGAACCAGATCGGTTTGTGAAGCTGCTAGGAGAGGCCATGAACGACGTGGCAGGGAGGGCTTCGGGCAGCGAATCCGGGAAGAAGTTTGCGGTTGTGGAGGCGAGCTTCACGAGCTCGCAGAAGCTGTATGCACTAGCGCAGTGCACGTCGGACTTGAAGGGCTCCGACTGCAACACGTGCTTACGGGCGGTGATCGCAAGTCTACCTCAGGGGAAGCAAGGAGGGGGGTCGTTCACTCCGACCTGCGGAGTGAGGTTCGAGCTGTACCCCTTTTATAATGCCTCGGCCGTGGCGGCGGTGCCCCTGCTTCCTTCTCCTCCTGCTGCTCCGGTGAACGAACCCAAAGGTACGTGTTTGATTGAATCGAGGAGATGGTTTTAGCCATGAAAGCTCAATGAAAGTTATATTTGTTCATAGATTGTGGTAGTGATTTATGTCCATCCTGACCTGTATATTTAGGGTGCGCATGATAACCATTCTGTTCCGGAATGAGTTCCTGAACCAGAAATAGATTTTTCTATTTCTGGTTCCTGGATGAGTTTCTGAGAAAAAAAACCCGTTTGATAACGACCAACAATTTCTATTTCTAGAACAGAAACCCGTTTGATAACAGCACAAAATTTCTATTTCCTGAAATAAAAACCCGTTTGATAAAAAATAGAAAATTCTATTTCCAGGAACAAAAATCCATTTTTTTAGAAATGGAATAAAAATAATAAAAAATCCGAAAAATTCATAAAAATCTTTAAAAAAATTCAGAAAATCCCAAAAAATTGAAAAATTCCAGAAAAAATCATCAAAATGTCGAGAAAATAAAAAAAAGTAGATTTCGGGAAAATAGGAAATTTGTTGAATTTTTTCAAAAAAAATCAAGAAATCAAAAATTTCAAAACTTCACAGAATTGCTTAGAATACTGTGGCCACCCACTTTTAGTGAAATTTAAATTTTTTTAGGTGCCCAAAAAAAATCAAAAAATCAAAAATTTCAAAACTTCACAGAATAGTTTAGAATACATGTGGCCACCCACTTTGAGTGAAATTTAAATTTTTTAAGGTGCCCAAAAAAATTCAAAAACTCAAAAATTTCAAAACTTTACAGAATGGCTTAGAATACCTGTGGCCACCCACTTTGAGTGAAATTTTAATTTTTGGAGGTGAAAAAAAAGCAAAAAATCCAAAATTTCAAAACTTCACAGAATGACTTACAATACCTCTAGCCACCCACTTTGAGTAAAATTTAATTTTTTTTAGATGCCCAAATGGTATTTTTTATTTTTTTTTGGTTCCTAAATAAAATTAAATTTCACTCAAAGTGGATGGCTACATGTATTCTAAGCCACTCTGTGAAGTTTTGAAAATTTTTCTTTTTTGCTTATTTTTATTTTTTTTCGACACCTAAAAAAAATTAAATTTCACTCAAAGTGGGTGGCCACAGGTATTCTAAGCAATTATGTGAAGTTTTGAAATTTTTTATTTTTTTCGGCAACTAAAAAAATAAAATTTCGCTCAAAGTGGGTGGCCACAGGTATTTTAAACCATTCTGTAAAGTTTTGAAATTTTTACTTTTTTGCTTATTTTTATTTTTTTGGCATATAAAAAAATTTAAATTTCACTCAAAGTGGGTGGCCACAGATATTTTAAGCTATTCTGTGAAGTTTTGAAATTTTTTATTTTTTTTATTTTTTTCGGCACCTAAAAAAATTTAAATTTCACTCAAAGTGGATGGCCACAAGTGTTCTAAGCCATTCAATGAAGTTTTGAAATTTTTGATTTTTTGCTTTTTTTTTATTTTTTTCGGCACCTAAAAAAATAAACTTTCGCTCAAATTGGGTGGCCACAGGTATTCTAAGATATTCTGTGAAGTTTTTAAATTTTAGAATTTTTTATTATTTTTTATTTTGTTTTTTGGCAATTAAAAAAATTAAATTTTGCTCAAAGTGGGTGGCCATAGGTTTTCTAAGCCATTTTGTGAAATTTTGAAATTTTTTACTTTTATTTATTTTTTTTGTACCTAAAAAAAATTAAATTGCACTAAAAGTGGGTAGCCACAGATTCTAAACCATTCTGTTAAGTTTTGAAATTTTTGATTTTTTGATTTTTTTTCTCACCTCAAAGATCGTGACTTCCATATGAATATGTGTATTGAAGAAAATGAATTCCTCAGAAATGGTTCTCACTTTTGTTCCAGAAATGAAAAACCAACTTTTTTTTGTTCTCATTTCTAGTTTCAGAATCAGTTTTGGAAGCAAACTTGTCCCGGAAATAGAAAAATGAAATTGCGTTACCAAACGGGTTTCTGGTCCAAAACTGATTCTGGGAACAAAAAACCAGTTCTGGACAGAACCAGAATGGTTTTCATGCAGCACCTTAGTATCCGGTAGATAAATTTCTGTCCAGCTATTCTTATTGTAATATTTTTAGGACGAATGTGGTTGTATTTGCTGGTTAGGACTTTTGACAGAGTTTTCGTTATTGAATCATATAAAGGATTTAATTAAAAAATTCCCTAAGGACTTGTTAAGCAATCAAATAAAGAAATTTTATAATTTTAAATGCACTATTTTTCTTGTATTATACTAATTAGTTGTTTATAAGATATATTTATTGCTTTATTCAAGTCTTCGGTCCCATAAAGTCAAGATGGGGTACATTTTAGGTGAAAACTTTCCTAAGTGGATCAGGCAATTGTCTCAATCTCATGGTACATTCTAATGGACTTTTAGTCAAGTTAGTAGCTTATACCAAATTTATAATTGGTGCTATCCTAAGATATAAGAATTAGAACAGGAAAAACATAATGTGAGATGGACAGATAATGGAAGACCACATTACTCTTCTAGACATTTGCTCTTGAAGCAGGACATTTTTTACAAGATAAAATCCCATGCCTGAAGATAGCAGAATCGTTTATTTGAATGAGTCCGTACTGTTTTTGAATCTGTTTCTTAGATTTGCTCCAACCTGTAGGAGCAAATTAGCAATTCAAATTTCTGAAATATCATCAACTGCTATGAGATGGTTGCACATATGCAGGCAAAAGCAATAAATCGACCACGATAATCATTGCCGTGGCCATTCCGGTTGGCGTTGCTATTGTACTTCTCTTTCTCGCTTGCTGTTGGCGTCAGAGTAAAACAACAAAGACGTATGAAGTTGTCCAAGCAGAAGGGGGTACATAAATACGCGCATGCATAAATACGCGCATACATATGCATATTTATACTCGCACAGAATTTCAAAACTGTGTACACGAGATACACTGTTCTATGCTTTTGATGAATGACTCTCCTCTTGTTTCGTGGTGTAGGCTCAAGTGAAATTACAACTGCAGAGTCCTTGCAATACCATTTAGCTACGATACAAGCTGCCACAAACAATTTCTCTCATCGAAACAAGTTGGGTCAGGGCGGATTCGGTGAAGTTTTCCGGGTACTATCAGTTAGAAATATTGATATATGCTTTCTAAAAATCTTTGAATATTGTTGATGTTTGTTATGTGAAGTTGTGGTAAGAAGTTATTCATGTGTAGTCAAGCAACCAAATTAAAAATTTTCAGGGTAGGCTTCCGAATGGACAAGAAATAGCTGTGAAGAGGCTATCTAAAAGCTCAGGACAAGGTGTTGGAGAATTCAAGAATGAGGTTGTTTTGGTAGCGAAGCTTCAACATCGAAACCTTGTGCGGCTGCTTGGGTTTTGCTTAGAGGGAGAAGAGAAGATACTTTTCTAAGAATTTGTGCCAAACAAAAGTCCTGACTACTGTTTATTTGGTATGTCGCACACTTCAATGGACTCTTAAGTTGTCATTTTCCATGTGGAAGAACCTGTATGAGTGATTAACATAAACTTAGAGTTGAAACTCTCACTAGCTTCTGGGGAACATGATGAAAGTTCTTTAAGGATTTACCAACTCAGAACAATTGGGTTCTAATTGTGTAACTATGCAGATCCTGATAAGAGAAAGCAATTGGATTGGTCAAGACGTTACAAGATAATATCTGGAATTGCTCGAGGAATGCTTTATCTGCACGAAGATTCTAGACTCCAGATCATTCATCGTGATCTAAAACCAAGCAATATCCTATTTGACAATGATATGAACCTAAAGATGTTAGATTTCAGCATGGTTAGGATTTTCGGAGTTGATCAAACTCAGGCAAACACCAACAAAATCGTGGGGACCTTGTAAGTCTCAAATTCTTTCTTAGATAAATGATAATTTCTTGTTTATATGATCTATCTTATGGTTGATCTATGAATTACAAACAACACCATGCTCATATATGGTCAATTCAGAGTATATTCATCAGTGTGGTTCATTCGCAAGTTGCTCATTTTATCAACTTATAATTACATAATGGATGCTACTGCCGGTGTATTTTCCTTTGTAGTGGTTACTTGTCCCCTGAGTATGCAATGCGTGGGCAAATCTCAGAGAAATCCGATGTCTATAGTTTCGGTGTCCTAATCCTAGAGATCATTAGCGGCAAGAAGAATAGCTGCTTCTTCCAATTAGATGGGGGTGAAAATCTCGCCAGCTTTGTAAGTTGCATCTGTGCTATTATGACAAATATTACGTTGCACAGATCTAATTAAGTTGAAATTCCTCCACTGAAATAATTTTTACAGATGTGGAAGAATTGGAGAGCCGGTACACCTCTCGAATTGTTAGATCCGTTCATTGGTGACTTATATTCAATAGATGAAGTGCTTAGATGCCTCCACATTGGTTTACTAGGTGTTCAGGAAGATCGAGCTGATAGACCCACCATGGCAAGCATAGTCCTTATGTTGAGTAGCCACTCTGTTAAGCTTTCAAAGCCTCGACAACCAGCCTTCTTCCTCCAAAGGAGCACGGAGAGACAGTTGAAAGAGCTAGAGCTGGACGAATCCACCAGTAGGTCTATGCCGTGGTCGATTAATGAAATGTCAGTTACTGAAGTGGACCCTCGGTGAATCGTGGTGGGAGTGAAAGTCTTTCTTCATGATAGTCTCACAGAGACCTTGAGATCCATGGCCTTCCACAGATTAATGAACAATCAACAAACACCTATGTTTTTCGAAACTGCTAGCTGCCATGGGATCATGCGCATGATGTATATAGCGGCTTCTCCTGTTAAGGAAATAACACAATTGCACCAAATTGTTAGGTTCTTCCTTTGAATGTGTGTGTTTTCAATCAATATCATTGAAGTGTGGACGATGGTGGACTCAGCGCACCAAGGGATACCCTCTGTGATGTCCACCATCTCTCTTTTATTGAGACCATGTGTTCTCAATCTCTAGAATTTTGAACTCAATGGATGAATTTTGGCTGTGGAGAATATTTCCTCATCCTCTTCCGTAAAAGTGGAGTCGTGGGGTCTTCCTTTACTCTCTACTCTCAGTCTTTTTTGTGTCCTCCTGTGTGTCAGTGCTGGGGGTGAAATACTTAAAGAGAGATACAGTGGGAGATCGAGTGAATTTTAACTGAATTCCTATAGTAGCTCAAGTATATATTAACGCTCACGTCTTAGGAAATTAATCATCTTCATATAATTAAAATTCGTAAGGGTAACAACTTTATTTCCTCCAACTTTGATGAGATGTTGCAATTTTTACTCGTTTAGCACTCCACATGTGCCATGCACATGTTGGTTGGGTCCGCCTCCGTGGGACCTAACTAGCATTAAAAGAAGAAGAAAAAGTCAAAAACTCAAAAAGAAAGAAAAAGGAAGGAGAGAGCGAAAATCTGAAAAGTGGACCCGTTATGGTCAGGTGTCCATATCTAAATGGTTCAATGCATATCCTATGTGTAGTGTTAAATGCACCAAATATTTTCTTTAGCCGTGCCCTCCAATTAGTTGAACTAGGTCAACAGGATCCTCTATGAGCGGCAAGTGCTCCAATAGCTTTCCAAAGTGATGGGGCCCACATTGAACACGTGTCGCCATGTGAATGGACTATTGCACGGAAAGAGGTGGCACTGCAGTTGTACGTGACATTTTCTCGATACTAGTCCATCATCAATCTTTGATTCCGCGTCAGAAAGTTTCAGAGCTCGAAGGGTCACAAAGTGCTATCTGTCACCGTCGCCATCACTCGAAACTGTTAAAGTTACATGCATCTTGACTTTTGTTGGTCAAGTCCTCCACTCAAGAAGAGAATGCAAAGCACACGCAATTGACCTTGACAAATGACCCTTGTACGAGGACAAAAAGGCGGCCATCCTCACCGTTCATCTTAATCTCTTTACCACCTGAGTCATAGTGGCCTAACCAACATTTTTGGGTCAATCCAATATGTGACATTTTATCTTTCAATGTTTATCGATCAATGAATGCAGCAAAATCAACACAAAATTTTCGAGCCCCATCTTTGTCTCTCTCTCTCTCCACCTCTGCCGTGGCTCACACGGCCCTCGCCTCATTGTCGTGCCTCGCCACAATTGGTAATCGCTTCCCCATTGCATCGGCTCCATCTTTCCACGAGCTCGCCTCTCTATCTCACAAATGGAGGAGGGCAGCAATATTACTCGTGGAATTGAGGAAGCAGCAAAGAAAATATAAATGGGAAAGAAAAGGAAAGAGAAATGATTAAATGACAGTTTTTAATCTATTGTGAAATTAACAACATATTTTGAATCATAAAAATAAAAAATAAAAATAATTATAAATTATTATGAGTTACACTTTTTAAGAATTTGTGACTAATAACATGTTGTTACTCTCGCTATGACTCAAAAGACTGTTTTACTAACAAAACCCAAAAGGAAAGAAAGAAATAATATATAAATGGGAAGAATAAATTCAGACCATTCTTTTCCTTATGTTAATATGTCATCTTCTCAATGCAGCAAACTCAAATCATCCTAGTGTGAAGTTGGGGATATTACCAAAAAGGTCATAAACCTATTGGACTTGTGCTAATTTAGTCATAAACATTTCAATTGTGCCAATTAATTCCTAAACATTTTCACATTTTGTCAATTGAGTTTATCTGGTCAATTTTAGATGAAAATCGCTAATGTAGACACTGAACCATCGTACATAGCACGGCAGGCACTGCTGTTGACATTTTTTTTTTATAATTTTATAATTTTCTTTATAATTTTTTTGGTTTTTTTTTACTTTTTTTTACTAAGGGCTGACAACCCTCCCACAATCGAGGGCCGAGATGAGGGTTGCAACGCCCTCACCGGCCCCACCTAGATAAACTATGCAGTGTTTGGTGACATTCTCCAAACTAGATAAACTCGGATACATCCAGATAAAAAGGCAAATAAGAAATTCGGCATAGGGGATGGGATGAACACAATTGGATATTTCAAAAATTAACTTAACAAGATCTCTCTTAGTCGGTTTTCCAGCTTTTACACCATCACCGAATCCTCCCTCAATTCCTCTCTCTACTTCACCACTGATACTCATTCTCGACCTCCATTGTTCCACAATCTCTCTCTTGATCAACTCTGAACTAGGCTTTCATCAAGTATTTGATGAAACACTAAAGAGAGATCTTCCTTGCCTTCAGTTCAGAATTTTGCTTAATAGAATAGGTCATCCTCCATTTCGCTCAGTAGTTCGAGCATCAAGTTCCACCTGTTGTGCATGAGGAATGCTGAAATGGCACCGTGTTGCAGAACCTCCTTTTGCAGGCCCACCCACAATGCACCCCTTCTCTATTGTCGCCTCCCTTAGCTCCTCCGGGATGGTGTCACCACTTTCTTCGGTGATGGAGTCCGTCCACATGACCCACAGGAAGTTCCTCTCGCTGATCACGAGGTCATACCAGAACTCTATGAGGTTGTGTTTGTTGAAAGTCATCAAGCTCTTGAGGTCAATTTCGTAAAGAGATTGCTTGTTAACGATAATGGTCGAGAGGATTTGAGTCATCACGTACACGAGGAGCCTATCAGAGATGAGATTTTCAAAGATTTTCAAATAAGAAGGATTTTAAAAGACTTTTAATACTATCTTAAATTGCAGATTTTCAAATACTTTAAGTCCTATCTTAAATTGCACAAAATATATAATGGGATACTTTTACAATCCGGAGGATATTTTGAGGATTTTTAATGCATCTTTATTATATCTTATCCCTATTCCAATTCCAATCTGGACGTACGAACACAACCTTAAAATTTAATGACGGAGATGAAGTATCCTCGCCTGCACTCTAAAAGAGTGTCCACACTTTTCCCCTCTCAGTCACCACGTTGGAGCAAATGGGAATGCAAGCACACAGGTATTGAGTTTAATCAATGACCTCGTACGAGGGCAATTGCTGTCTTCCATCCTCACAACCATCCATCCTTATTCCTCTGTCCACATGAATATGAATGGCCTGAACCACCCCAGTTCCAGTCGCTTTGACACCGTGGAATGGACTTTAACTGTATTTGTCTTTAGAGAAAATATCTCAACGGTTTGTCCTAACTTGTCAAAAATCTCGTTTGACCTGCCCGTACAAAGAAAAAAAAAATTCTATAGTTTTTCATGATTTAAGATATTAATTTTTATATGGTTTAAAACGTTTAAATATGTCATATGGAACAAAATTTCAAAATTTTAAGGGAAAAAACCACCAAAAACCCCAAACTTTGCCATCTGTGACACATTTACCCCGAACTTTTTTTTGTGACACCAAAAATCCCGAACTTTGCTTTTTGTGACACATTTACCCCAATGTATTTAGTCCATGGGCATTTTCGTCTTTTTTGCTTTTTCTTTTTTTTTCCTTACCGGCGAGGGGGGCCCTCGCCGGCGTCGAGCGAGGGCGGCCCTCGCCAGATCCGGCGAGGCGGCCCTTGCCGGCGTCGGGCGAGGTTCGCCTGCCGGCGTCGGCGAGGTTCGCCCTCGCCGGCGTCGGGCGAGGTCCGCCCTCGCCGGGCGAGCGAGGGCGGCCTCGCCCCGTCGGGCGAGGTCGACCCTCGCTCGACGCCGCCGAGGGTCGACCTCGCCGGATCCGGCGAGGGCGGCCCTCGCCGGCGTCGGCGGCGAGGGTCGCTCGCCGGGCGAGCGAGGGTGGCCCTCGCCCGACGCCGGCGAGGCGGCCTCGCCGAGATCGGGCCGGGCGACCCTCGCTCGACGCCGGCGAGGGTCGCCCGGCCCGATCCGGCGAGGGCCGCCTCGCCGGCGTCGGCGAGGGCCACCTCGCTCGCCCAGCGAGGGCGACCCTCGCCCGACGCCGGCGAGGGTCAACCTCGCCGAGATCGGCAAGGGCCGCCCTCGCTCGCCCGTGCGAGGGCGGACCTCGCCGACGCCGGCGAGGGTCGCCCTCGCCCGGGCGAGCGAGGGCGGCTCTCGCCCGACTCGGCGAGGTCGACCCTCGCCGACGCGGCGAGGGTCGACCTCGCTCGAGCCGGGCGAGGGCTCGCCTCGCCCGTGCGAGGGCGAACCTCGCCGACGCCGGCGAGGGCCGCCTCGCTGCACGCCGGCGAGGGCCCCCCTCGCCGGATCCGGCGATGGGCAGCCCTCGCCGGAAAGGAAAAAAAAAGAAAAAAAAAAAGACGAAAATGCCCATGGATTAAATACATTGGGGTAAATGTGTCACAAAAAGCAAAGTTCGGGGTTTTTGGTGTCACAAAAAAAAATTTGGGGTAAATGTGTCACAGATGGCAAAGTTTGGGGTTTTTGATGGTGTTTTCCCAAATTTTAAATGTTCAAAACTCGATCCTCGAATTTCAATTTGCAATGGTGCACTTTGCATCAACTTTTCGAGAAAAAGAAAAGTGATATTTCACCCCCAATCTTGTGCCGCAAGCCCAATCATCAATTCATCCAACTAGCCTAATCATGAATTCTTGCTTCACCATCTCCCTCTCTCTCTCCTCCTTCTTCATCAAGATTTTCGGCACTGAAGCTGCACCTAATTACATAGATCATGATTGCCCAAACACCACCCTCTTCACTCCCAACTCCACCTACCAATCCAACCTCCACGCCCTCCTCTCTTCCCTCTCCTCCGCCGCCACCAACAGCACCGACGGCTTCGCGAACGCCACTGCCGGCCAAAACCCTCCCGACCGGGCCTACGGGCTCTTCCTCTGCTGCGGCGACCTTGACAGCGCCGCATGCAGCGACTGCGTGGCCACTGGAAAGCAGGATATCCTCCAAAGGTGCCCCAACCAGCAAGTCTCCGTCATCTGGTACGACCAGTGCATGTTGCGGTACTCGAGCGAGTCCATCTTCTCGGCCATGGAGGAAACGCCGACTCGCCTTCTGTACGACGGGAACGTCGTGGACCCAATCCAGTTCATGCAGGTCCTGTTAGAAACCCTGAACAACGTCGCTCCGAGGGCTTCCGCTGGCGGGTCCGGGAAGAAGGTCGCGGTGGCGGAGGCGAACGTCACGAGCGTGCAGAAGCTGTACGCACTTGCACAGTGCACGCCGGACTTGACGGCGTCCGACTGTGGCACGTGCCTCCAGTTCGGGATCGCTAATCTGCCTCAGGGGAAGCAAGGGGGGAGCCTGCTCACCCCGAGCTGCAACGTGAGGTACCAGCTCTACCCCTTTTATAACGCCTCGGCTCCGCCGGCACCGGCGCTAGCGTTGGCGCGTCCACCTCCTGCTCCGGTGACCGTACCTGAAGGTAAATGTGTGTTTCTACTGCTTAGCTTCGTCTGTCCTAACTCTGCTTCTTTATTATATCGAAGAAGACGTGCATTTATGCTTTATTTTTAAAAAATATTCTACACCAGTGATTATATGCATCATTAATGCGAGAGAATGAGTGGTTATAACTCTCAAATTAAAGGTGTATAAAGTTAATTGCGTAAGATTTTCTTGACAGTGGCTATATATATGCTTCATTTCTTTGCAAATCTCTCAAGCAATAATAACCGGTGAACTGTGATTCGTACACATATGTCGCCGAATCGTGACTTGAATAAGCGTGTTATAGCTCAAATTGTGACAGATTAGGCGAATTTTAATTTAATCATTTGTCTTGTGGTAAGGGTGAGTGAGATTTGTGGTGCATTGGAGGGGCTTTGGAGAGGGTCTTAGCAAATTTTCCAGGTTCTACCTGAAATGATGCTCACCCCTACTTCTTGGTCCTAGGCTTTTAGTTTAAGTGGCGACTCCGGTGTTTATGCTGCAACTTTTTGTTAAGAAAACTCTTGGCTGGGTTGAAAAATATTATAAGTATTTTTGGCTCCCCCCAAAAAAAAAAAGATATTGCCGGTATTATAAGTTATTGAAATTAATGCCTCTTTCAAGTCGTCAATGCTACAAAGTCAAGATGAGGTACATTTTAGGTGAAAATTTTTTCTAAGGTGGATTACATGACTATTGGTAAGGGTGGCTTTTAATCAATTAATGGTTGACCTCTGATAAACAATCGGTACGCTCACATAGGAATTAGGAAATAGAAATTGGATTGTGAGGAGGATGGATTATGGATTACAGCTTAGGATCCGTTTGTTTGAAGGAAAATCATTTTCGGAAGATTATTTTCCAACTTTTTAGTGTCTGGATAACGAACACCTAGTCGATCTACGAAGAGCGTATTCCATGGACCGAAAACAAGAAGTTTAGATTGGGGAAAACAATTTCCCCTTTTGCAGGAAGGCAAACATTTTTGCTGATTCCTTTTTGTGCGCCAAAGTGAGAATCATATGTTTATTCTCTTTTTCAATAAGTCTCATATGTTTTAGTCAATAATGCTCATGTTCTGTTACATTCCCAAACAAACAGGATCATACATAATGTTTTGCACATATGATTCCATTAATTCTTTCCTAATATCTTTTTAATTCTTGTTATTTTGATGGATTACAGAATAAATAAAGAAGATGTCGATTCTAGTTTTTTTAGTCGTTACATGCCATTTTTAAAGATACAAGCTGCCTTTAATTGATTCACTTATTATTAAACATCAAGTCAATTTTCTCAACTTGTTTTCTGGGCAAAACATAAAAAAAAATTGGTTTGTTTTCTCCAAAATTGAATTTCCTGAAAACATTTTCAGTGACAAGAAGTTTTCACCGAAACAAATAGACCTTTAATTTCTTCACATTTTCTCTTTAAGCGTGCTCTTTTTGTTTTTCTCTGTTTTTTTTTTGTTACATTTGCTCTGGCCTGTGGTAGCAATTTCAGTTTCTAAATTTTCATACAGTCATAAACAACACATACACTGATGCTGTTAAGATATGGTTGCACATATGTAGGCAAAAGCAACAAATCTAATGTGGTAATCATTGCCGTCGCCGTTCCTGTTGGCATAGGCGTGTCGCTTCTCTTCCTCGCATGCCGTTTCAGCCGGAGGAAAGCAACCAAGACAAACGAAGCCATCCAGGGAGATCAAAGCAGTACGTAATATGAGCCTGTGCCGGATACTTGGATAGAATGATGAAACTGCATGCGGGATGTACTGTTCTATGCTTTTGGTGAAATGACCATCTCGTGGTGTTCGTCTTGTAGGCGTAAATGGAATTACAAAAGCCGAGTTCCTGCAGTACGATTTGGCCACCATACAAGCCGCCACAGACAATTTCTCTCATCAAAACAAGTTGGGTGAGGGTGGATTCGGTGAAGTTTTCCAGGTATTATCTGTCACAAAAATTGACAATGGCTTATGAAATCTTTGAATATCTTCAACGTTTGTTATGCGAAGTTGTGGTTGGAAGCTATTCATGTGTACTCTAACAATCAAATTAACAAATCTCAGGGTAGACTTCCCAATGGACAAGAAATAGCTGTGAAGAGGCTCTCTAAAAGCTCAGGACAAGGTGTTGGAGAATTCAAGAATGAGGTTGTTTTGGTCTCAAAGCTTCAACATCGAAACCTTGTGCGGTTGCTCGGGTTTTGCTTAGATGGAGAAGAAAAGTTACTTGTCTATGAGTTTGTGCCGAACAAAAGTCTTGACTACTTCTTAGTTGGTACGTCGCACAATTCAATGAGTTGTCATTTTCCATACAGCATGCGGAAGAAACTGTATGTGTGATTAGCTAAACTTAAAGTTGAGACTCTCACTAGCTTCTGGGAACCTGATGAAAGTTCTTCGACGATTTATCAATCCAAAATAGTTGGTTTCTAATTTTGTAAATATGCAGAGCCTAATAAGAGAAGGAAATTGGATTGGTCAAGACGGTACAACATAATATCTGGAATCGCTTGAGGAATGCTTTATCTACACGAAGATTCTAGACTCCGTATCATTCATCGTGATCTAAAACCCAGCAATATCTTGTTAGACAGTGATACGAACCCAAAGATTTCAGATTTCGGTATGGCTAGGATTTTCGGAGTTGATCAAACTCAGGCGAACACTAAGAAAATTGTGGGGACCTTGTAAGTCTCAAACTCTTTCTTAGATGACTACTAATTTCTTGTTTATATGATCTATCTTATGGTTGATCTACGAATTAGAAACAACACCATGCTCATATACTTGCTAATCGCCATACATATTCATCAGAATGTGGCTTTATCAACTTATAATAAGTTAATAACATAATGGATGCTACAACCATGTAATTCGATTTGCAGTGGTTACTTGTCTCCTGAGTATGCAATGCGCGGGCAAATCTCCGTGAAGTCCGATGTCTATAGTTTCGGTGTCCTAATCCTAGAGATCATTAGCGCAAGAAGAATAACTGCTTCGACCAATCAGACGGAGGTGAAAATCTTGCCAGCTATGTAAGTTGCATTTGTGCTATTACAACGTATATTACACTGCACCAATCTAATTAAGTTGAAATTCCTTCACTAAAATAATTTTTATAGGCGTGGAAGTATTGGAGAGCCGGCACACCACTTGAAGTTTTAGATCTGTTCATTGGCGACTCATATTCAATAGATGAAGTGCTTAGATGCCTCCACATTGGTTTACTGGGTGTTCAGGAAGATCCAGCTGATAGACCTACCATGGCAAGCATAGTCCTTATGTTCAGCAGTCACTCTCTTAAGCTTCCGCAGCCTCGACGACCGGCCTTCTTCCTCCGAAGGAGCACGAAGAGTCAATCAGAGAGTCAGTTGAAAGAGCTCGAGTTGGACGAATCCACCCGTACATCTATGCCGTGGTCCATCAATGAAATGTCAGTTACTGAAATGCACCTTCGGTGAATCGGAATGTGAGTGAAAATCCTTTTTCATGATAGTCTCACAAAGACCTTGAGATCTTCGGCCTTCCACAGGGATCATTAATGAACAATCAACAAGCACCTATATTTTTTCAAAAATGGGCTGCTAGTTGCCATGGGATCATGTGCATGAAGTACATAGTGGCTTCTCCTATTAAGGAACAAACACGACTACACTGAATTATCAAGTTCATCGCTTGTATAAAGGATATTTGCACTCACTGCTAGATGATTAACACGATTACGAGAGTTGGCTCTAAAACCGAATTCTATCGCATGTCGCACTTATTGGCGAACAGTCTAGTAATGTGCTGCTATCTAGCCATAGTAATGTCAAGTGCATTCATTATTTCTGTTTAGCCATAACGAGATGGCGAGGACATGAGGACAAGATCATTCATGTAAAAACATGATTATTCATAGACACAGAGCCAAGATCTCTACTTCGCCCAAGCATAATTCCAAGAATAGCACGACTTTGGGTTACGCTGGCATTGATTTGGGTAAATTCTAATGTTGTGCAAAATTCAAATTCTGTAAAGGCAGGATAACGACTAAAAAAATAGTTATGTCCTCGAATAATTTCAGCTGAGTAATGTATTATTTCTATGCCGATTCTAACATTGTTTTTGTCCTTGAGAGTTTATTGAAATTATGTCTCGAATTTGAGCTCGTGAACGAGACCCAACCTGAGATAAATTGTAAGGAAGCTTGGTCTATTAAAGGAAGTCAGAAAGTTGGATTTTCTGCGGACTTACGAAATCGAGCAAAGCAGGATAGGGTCACTTTGTTTTCACGAATTGTTGTTGGCTTCTTATTTCCATGTTTAAGTCCAAAAGTGTTTGTTAGACCTTGACCGTGGAAAGTGGACTTTGAACGGAAAGAGTGGGCTTGCCGATTGGGTAAGAGAGAGGAAAGAAACAAACAAGGAAATTGTACTCCTTGTTTGAGTCGACAAAGCTTCAGAGTACATGAACTTCTTTCGCTATTGCTAGTTCTTGCGCTGTTGTCGATGAGCGAGGGGCTGTAGGTAATTCTTTCCGAATTACGTCCTGGACAGTCTTCTTCGCGCGTGAAATTGGAGAAGTATTTGAGTAGTTTGGTTGACAAATTCTTGTGGCAAGATTTGTGTAATTCCTCCATGAAATTGAGATATTATTTTGTGAGAAATTATGGGGTTAAATACTATGTGAGTTATTAGGTGTAATTAGAGCTTGGGAAATAATGAGAATGTTCGAGCAACTCGAGTATGATTATAATCTCCGTTGTATAACTTGATTTATAATAGAATGTTTTGTTGCTCTCTTTGTGGACGTTGGTCACATTAATTGAATTACGTAAATCCGGTGTCTGAGTTATTTTATTGTTCTTTTTATTTTACTTTTTGATCATTTGTTTCCGCAACACAATCAATATTATCCTAATTAATTCATAGACTTTACAGCTCATTGGCTTAAGCTTTTAAGTGAATGTGGATCTGAATTGATACGTCATTAATGGGCTCGGCTTTCGCCTCTATCTCGACGATTTCTTCGGAACAAAAGAAAGAATTATCAACAGATTTGCTCTCTCTGTTTTTGTTTTTTCTGGAAAATTTTCAATATATTCAAATAGATTGTTTCTCAATAAAAATTCGCACCAAAATCCTCATTTTGTCAATCTCATATATCTTTTATTTTTTGCCAATCTAACGTGTTATATACTCAAAACGAAATCGAAACATCATTTAGAACGGAGGTTGCCAAATCGAGAATCGCCAAGACAAGATTATTTGCGAAGTCGCCCCCAAAGCAAAATCCCACCTTGATCCTCCATGGTTTGCTCATTGTTAGAAGGAAAATGCTTATGTGACAGTCCTTAACCTACTGTGATAATAACAATTTTTTTGGGCCACAAAAATTTAAATAAAAAATAATTAAAAATTATTGTGGAGTCTACTCCTTCAAGAATTTGTGCTTGTGCTATTATTCTAACAGTAGATCAAAAATTATTATGCTAGTAAAATCTGTTTCTCTCTTTTAGAATCTAAGTAAATTAAACTGAATTGGACCGTCGCAATTGAGTGAGTGACGGCCGTCGAAAAGGATAATTTCCATTCGCGGCCGGAGATTTTAGTCAGAGGAGGGGATGGGACCGATCCTCCGCACCACAAGTGGTCTTAGAATTGTGCTTCCTATTTAATCTAATTGATTAATCAAAGTACGAGGGGGGCCTGCAAACTACACATCCATCATAAAAGCAGTAGAAGACTTTCCGATGGAGTCATGGCGTGCAAGTGCATGGAACCTGAGAATGGACAAAACTTACGATGGGACGACAATTCAAACATTATTTTCCCCATAATTCCCTGCCGATCTCACTAGCCAACGCTATCATCAGTCCAACCATGGAGTCTTGCTTCGCCGTCTCCATCTCTCTTCTTCTTCCTCCTCCATTTTCTCAGCGTTTATACTTGAAGTCCTGAATCGGCACCTACGTATCTATGGCATGACTGTTGGCTATCTGGTTCAAGGTTTTAACTCGTCGACATATGTTACTTCCCTCTCTCTTCTTCTTCTTCTTCTTCTTCTTTCACCTTATCCCCTACAAGTGAAAATCTCCGAATGTGCATCCAGCAAAACCACTTGGAGCACCAACAAACACCAGAAAAAAATATGGCTCACTCATCATCCATTCTTTATTTCCTCATTTTGCTGACTGTTCTGATCCGAACCTACCAATCCCATGCGCAACACTGCTACAATACCGTCGGAAACCTACGCAAAGAACCGCGACGCCGTCCAGCTAGGTCTCTCCCCTCCAACGTGGCTGCATGCGATGGGTTCTATGCCACGAGCGAGGGCACGCCATAACTTACTGCCGATGAATTAACGTCAACAGATACCTATGCGATCTGCGTGAGGTCCAGATTATTTATTTCCCCAAAAATTTAAACATGTTCTCTCCCGCGATATTTTCGGGCATCCCGATGAATTAACGTGCTAAGCCAAATTTTCACCGTGGCGGGCTTAGTCCAATTAATTCAGTTATTTCAAGGCTATTCACTCAAGTCCGTCTGTTGATTTGATAATTATGCAAACAGGATAAGTATATTGAAAGTCCTAAAATTTATCACGAAAGTATAATTTAGTCCTACATCTTTCTAAAAGTGTTTAAGTCCTAAAACTTGTCATGGAATGCAATTCAGTTCTAAAACTTTCAAAAAGTGCTATCAAGTCCCAAAACTTATCAAATTGGTCCAGTCAAGTCCTTTTGTTGATTGCACCTTTTGAAATTTTTACGATTCAATTGCATTTTCGTAACAAATTTTAGGATTCGTTTGCACTTTTTGAAAGTTTTAGGACTCGACTGCACTTTTGTGACAAGTTTTAGGACTTGATTGCATTTTTTGCAAGGCTTAGGACTCAATTGCACTTTTGTGACAATTTTTAGAACTTCCAATGCACTTATCCCGTAGGGTTAATTAAATACTAATGAAAATGCTCCAAACATCTATATGCAATATAATTCATACATTGTTTGGGGGTCGGGGTCAATCAATAATTTTATATGTAATGAACAATTAAACGGGTCGCTAAAATTTAGGTGTCAACAAAAATGTATCACATTGTTGCCAGATCTGGGTGAGGGCCCAAAGCTCTCCCCTGTGACCAGCAATGGTCAGTCGGCAACCTCGTTGGCCAGAAATGTAAAATAAAAAAACAAAGAAAAGAAAAAAAATAAAAATAAAAATCAATAAAAAAATTTCAACAAATATTAAAATATTATTAAAAGTTGTCCACATCAGCGCCAACGTTGCCACTTAGGATGACTGACATCCACTTTAGCGATTTCCAATTAAAATTGAACGGATGGACTCATCCGGCAAAATATAGGTTTATGACTCAATTGGTATAATTAAAAAAATTTAGGATTGAATTGGCAAAAGTTTAATAAGTTTAAGACTTTGTAGATAATTTTCTTCAAAGTAAACGGGAATGTCTTTCTTAAATGATTGCGCACAATTGTTTTCTCATTTTGTGTTTATCTAGCTTTAATGCTTGATTCAGGTCTTCCGTCCCATAAAGTCAGAAGGCGCAAGTGTTAGGTGCAAACTTTCCTCGGTGGACTTTCACGCGAAAGCCATTGATAGTGGACTGTGGACTCATGTGTTTAGCCTTTGAAGCTCGCATTTAGTCAAATTTAGTGGCTAACACCAAATTAAGAATTGATGCACTCCTCCAATAAAAGAATTAGAAAAGGAAAAAGATGTTGTGTGATGGACAGATTATGGAGGACCACATAATTCTTCTAGACAATTGCTCTTCAAGCGGGACATTATTTAACAAGATAAAATCTCATGCCTTAAGAATTTAAAGAACATGATTTGGGTGGAAAAAAGATAGTACAACCATATGTTTAAATGAGTTTATACCGCTTTTGAATCTGTTTTTCTAAATTTGCTCGTGAACGAGACCCAACCTGAGATAAATTGTAAGGAAGCTTGGTCTATTAAAGGATGTCAGAAAGTTGGATTTTCTGCGGACTTACGAAATCGAGCAAAGCAGGATAGGGTCACTTTGTTTTCACGAATTGTTGTTGGCTTCTTATTTCCATGTTTAAGTCCAAAAGCGTTTGTTAGACCTTGACCGTGGAAAGTGGACTTTGAACGGAAAGAGTGGGCTTGCCGATTGGGTCAGAGAGAGGAAAGAAACAAACAAGGAAATTGTACTCCTTGTTTGAGTCGACAAAGCTTCAGAGTACATCAACCTCTTTCGCTGTTGTTGATGAGCGAGGGCTGTGGGCAATTCTTTCCGAATTACATCCTGGATCGTCTTCTTCGCGCGTGAAATTGGAGAAGTATTTGAGTGGTTTGGCTGACAAATTATTGTGACAAGATTTGTGTAATTTTTTTGTGAGATTGAGAGATTATTTCGTGAGGAATTATTGGATTAAATACCGTGTGAGTTATTAAGTATAATTGAGGCTTGAAAAATACTAAGAGTGTTTGAGCAACTCGAATGTGGTTATAATCTCAATTGTATCATTTGATTTACAATGGAATTTTTTTCTTTTTGAATCTAAAATGTTAGTATTATAAAAACGGATGAAGTATAACAGCTTAGGGGCATCCCCAACATTACAAGTAATGCTAATAATTCGAAAAGATAGAGGTAAAATGTCTCAACATAATAGCTAATATAATATCCGTCGGCTTTCGATCTTGTCATCTCTAAAACTAACTCTAGCAGCTTGGTTGTAGATTTCATTGCGATAACCTTAGCCTAAGCTTATTTGTTGCGTCTTGTCACTCATCAAACTTGCCGAAGCATGAGCCGCCATGGTCGCCGCCGGGGGAGTGGCAAGCTAATGTCTCGCGCTTGGATTCCTCGACACCATGGTCGTGGGCCTTATTGCTTCTTGCCGCACCCCCCCCCCCTCCCCCCCCCCCCCCCAATTACTGTACCTAAGCTAAATAATTGTATCCATTTGTATGATAAACCGTCAAGTTTTACCAAATAGTAACTACAACTAATGCCGGTCCACGATATATAACCAGAAAATTTCTCTCAACCTTTTCTAGAAAACCTTAATATGACCAGGTAGCTTCAACATCGTATCAACACTCATTCACATTGAAAGATCAGCTTTAATCTTTGTGGCTTGTACGGTCGGTCCACTTTTGATCTTGTCTTCCCCAGAAATACATACACGCACATGCAAAAGGGGAGTCTGTACCATCATCCTCCTGGCAATTAGGTCCTCAATAGAAACCTACTTATTTATCAATAACCAATGAAATTTTAGGTACATTTCATTCATAATTGGTTTATTAGAGAATTTTTTTTAAAATCTAGCTATCTATGTAAGTTTCTACATTTCAACAAATATTTGCCTTTCATTCTAAGGACAGAGATTAAATCCAATGATGTTAGAATTTTTTCAATACAAAAATCGCTGATCTCATTATAAATAGCTAAATATTTATGGATCTTCAACAAATAACCTTATTTACGTTGAAGAAAAACTCATGTAAATTGACGATGATGTTTGTAAGTAGCATGAATGTCTTCCATCCCTCTCTCTCTCCAACATCCAGTCACGTCTACATCCATGACTTATCTTCCAAGTCTCCGCTTGAGGTTGAGTACGAAACAGTCCAAACTCACTCCACATCATTCAGCTTTCGAGAACCCATGGAAACGTCATTAGAATTGCGTCGAATTCATTCCATGACACGAGTCACAGGACTATTAATGTCGACGCTCACGCGATCAAAATTATGAAGTTAATTTAGTATATATATTAAAATGACCATCAGATCCCATTGCTCCCTTGTGAGCTTACCCCTATATAGATTATGTTTACATAATAATTTCTTTGCTAGACTTCTAGAACGGCAATAGAAGCAAGAATGAATAGACTCGCCCGTTGAGGAGGCGATTGTGTCTCTAGATAATATTGCGTGGATTTGAATCTAACTTATAAGAGGCGCCTCTTTTAAAATGATATAATTCAGCGTCGAAAAGTGTAATATTCAACGTGCGTAATAAAGCACACTATCAATTTTAGTGCTTTCTAGAGACATAATTGTGAGAGTCAATACTCGATAAATTAATTAGGGCAACATCTCAAGTGAATTGGATTAGAGTTTTCCACGGTGACCTAAAAAGAAAGGTAACCATTGCATTTTCTCTCTCGAATAATTTGGCGTAACCCAAGTAAAACGTTTCGGAGGGGTTTGATTCTTCCTTAGCGATGGCACCAAATTGTAAAATTCAAAGGTAGAAGAGCCACCAAAGTCACTTTCATCCCATCTCTCTCTCTCTCTCTCTCTCTCTATAAAGACATCACTGGGATACATGCTTTGACTTCTCTTCTTCCGGTCTTCACGTTCAGCCAAATTAGAAAACAACTCACGCAATTGACTTTGGTCAACGACCTCGCACGAGCGCAAATGCTTTCTTCCATCCTCACCGTCCATCTTAACGTTATGGAATGGACTTTAATGTTTTATTTTGACTTTTGGGGAAATCTCACACTGGTTTCGTCTCGACGTATCAAAAATCTCTTTTGACCTAACAAAAGCTATTTAATAGCTTTTTTAAGATTTAAGATATCAACTTTAAAATGTTTTAATCTTTTAGCTATGCCAAGTGGGAATAAAATTTCAAATTTTAAGGCTCCGTTAATTTCGTGAAAAATAATAGTTACTTTCGTCTAAAATAATTAGCCAATGGACAATTTATGTGTAACATTTTCGTGAACAACAAAAATATATTTTATTTGTTCATTTTTTAAGCGACATAAGTGAATATTTTTAGGAAAATATTGTTCAAATCATTCATTTTTCATGAAATAAATAGAGCCTTAATGTTCAAAACTTATCCTTGAATTCCAATTTGCATTGGTGCACCTGGTATTAAATTTTCGAAAACAAGATTAACATTTCACCTTCCAAGCTATCCTATTCTTAATTCCATTTTTCCTATAAAAAGCATGTGATCATAAAATTACTCGGATTTCAGTATGGTGCCCCTAGGTTGATAATCATCTACTATTATGTATCATCCATCAATTACATGTCATTGGGAAGAATTTTCCATTTTGTCCTAAACCTATTGTACATATGTTAATTTAGTCCTAAACTTTTCAATTTTGCTAATTTAGTATTAGACCTTTACGTAAAATTTCAATTAAATCCATACAATAGGTTTAGGTCAAGAGACTGTACATTGATCGGATAATTTCTCCCATGTCGTTGTCTAGAGTACATGTTACTAGAAAAATCATGGCGTAGGCTTAGTTTAATTGATTAAATCAATCACATATCACAAAATGGTGAGAACAGCGTGTCCTACATAAAGTCACAATAACAAAGATAAAAAAAAAACTCAATTTCTAATCGATTTAATTAATCACATATTTATCAGATGTGGCTGTCCGGATTTGTTTTAAAACATGTACTAGATCTTCCGAATAGCTCACAGCAAAAAAATCTTGAAGAGCAGACCATGCTCTTCTTCTCCCTGTAGTTCCGTGCCCGTGCCCCTGCCGAAAGCCCAAGCTATTCATCATGAGTTCTTGCTTCACCATCTCCATCTCTCTCTCCTTCTTCTTCTCCTTCTTCTTCATCCAAATTTTCAGTACTGAGGCTGCACCCGAATTTAGTATCATGTCTGCCCAAACACCACCCTCTTCACTTCCAACTCCACCAACCAATCCAACCTCAACACCCTCCTCTTCTCCCTCTCCTCCTACGCCACCAACAGCACCGATGGCTTTGCCAACGCCACCACCGGCCAAAACCCTCCCGACCGGGTCTATGGGGTCTTCCTCTGCCGCGGCGACCTCGACACCGCCGCGTGCAGCGACTGCGTGGCCACTGGAAAACAGGGTATCCTCCAAAGATGCCCCAACCAGCAAGTCTCCGTAATCTGGTACGCCAAGTGCATGTTGCGGTACTCGAATCAGCCCATCTTCTTGGTCATGGAGCGAGATCCGGCTCCCATTTTGTACAACACCGGGAACGTCACCGACTCAACTCGGTTCACGCAGCTCCTGGGAGAAAACCTGAAGGACGTCACCACGAGGGCTTCAACTGGCGGGTCAGGGAAGAAGGTCGCGGTGGCACAGGCGGACTTCACGAGCTTGCAGAAGTTGTACACACTAGCGCAATGCACTCCGGACTTGACAGCGTCAGACTGTGACATGTGCCTCCAGTACACGATCGGTAGACTGGTTCCGGGGAAGCAAGGCGGGAGGGTGCTCACTCCGAGCTGCAACGTGAGGTACGAGCTCTACCCCTTTTATAACAGCTCGGCCCTGCCCGTGCCGGTGCCTCCGCCTCCCGCTCCTGCTCCGGTGATCGAACCTAAAGGTACATGTGTGTTTGTATTGCTTGTCTTCTTCGTCCTAACTTTCCATTTTAATCATATCGAAGACTGGATTTAGTCCAGTGGGCCAAGAATATTTACTCAGATTTAGCTAATCTCTGCTACTAGGCTTTTGGATTAAACCTTGATTAAGTATAGTATTCACCATCTGTAAAATACGCGATTGAAGACGTGAGGTGATCGAGGATCGCATAAAAACTTTCTTGTCTTTAGCGCGTTTGTTGGTCCTGGGCTTTTAGCTTGAGCGGTGACTCCGGTGATTATGCTGCAACTTTTTCTTAAGAAAACTGTTGGCTGGGTTGAAAGATATTACAAGTATTTATGACAAAAAAAGACAATTAAAGGTATTATCAGTTCTTTCAAGTCTTTAATGCTACAAAGTCATGATGAGGCACCTTTTAGGTGAATACTTTTTCTTAGGTGGATCGATTATCTCAATCACTCCTACCAGTTGAACATGGTGGATTCTACATCCACTTACGAGATTAGATTTACATAACAATTGGTTAAAGGTCGCTTTTGATCAAATTAATGGTTAATCTCCTATAAACAATTGGTGCACTCAGCATGGGAATCAGGAGAAAGAATAGATTTGTGAGTACAGATTATGGATTACAGCTTCATTTCATCTGGACAGTTGCTCTTTAAGCGTGCTCTTTTTGTTTTACTCTATATTTTTACATTTGCTCTGGCCTATGGTAGCAATTCCAGTTTCTAGAATCCCATACTGTCATTAACACATATACTGATGCTATCAAGATGTGGATGCACGTATGTAGGCAAAAGCAATAAAACTACCGTGATTATCATCGCCGTTGCCGTTTCGGTTGGAATAGGCGTGGTGCTTCTCTTCCTCGCTTGTTGTTTCAGGTGGAGGAAAGCGACCAAGACGTATGAAGTCGTCCAAGAAGATCAAAGCGGTATGGAATATGTTCCTGTGCCGTATAACTGTATAGAATGATAAAACCGTACACACGGAGATATATTGTGTCTATGCTTTTTCGTGAAATGACCATTTAGTGTTGTTTCATCATGTAGGCGTGAATGAAATTACAAATGCCGAGTGCTTGCACTACGATTTAGCCACTATACAAGCTGCCACAGACAATTTCTCTCATCAAAACAAATTGGGTGAGGGCGGATTCGGTAAAGTTTTCCAGGTATGATTAGTCAGAAACAAGATTGAGAATTGTTTAAATATATTTGAGAGATATTTAGTGTAAAAAATTTTAAAGATTTTTGATTTGGTGATTTCGAGAAGTTGTGATGAGAAGCTATTCATGTGTACTTAAACACCAAAATACTAACCTTTCAGGGTAGGCTTCCTAATGGACAACAAATAGCCGTGAAGAGACTATCTCAAAGCTCGGGACAAGGTGCCGAAGAATTTAAGAACGAAGTCGTATTGGTAGCGAAGCTTCAACATCGGAACCTTGTGCGGCTGCTTGGGTTTTGCTTGGAGGGTGAAGAAAAACTGCTAGTTTATGAGTTTGTGCCGAACAAAAGTCTCGACTACTTTCTATTTGGTACATTGCCTTTTAATATATTCCTAAGCTATTGCTTTCCATGTTGAGGCGAATATGTGATTATCCTCAAAATCCTCAAATTTGAAACTCGAAGTTAGTTCCTTGCATAAACTCTATTCATGAGGATTTGCAAACCGAAACTACCCGCATTTCAATTGTGCATACATGCAGATCCTGAAAAGAGCAAGCAATTGGATTGGTCGAGACGTTACAATATAGTATGTGGGATTGCTCGAGGAATGCTCTATTTACATGAGGACTCTCGACTTCGGATTATTCATCGTGATCTAAAAGCAAGCAATATCTTGTTGGATAGTGAAATGAACCCGAAGATTTCAGATTTTGGCATGGCAAGGATTTTCGGAGTCGATCAAACACAAGCAAATACCAATAAAATTGTCGGCACTTTGTAAGTATTGTTATGCTTTGTTCTCTACTTTTTATGCTTATGTATGCTTAATTTGCTGACTTATTATGGATTGCAGTGGTTACATGTCACCTGAGTATGCAATGCATGGGCAACTCTCCGTGAAGTCCGATGTCTATAGTTTCGGTGTCCTACTTCTTGAGCTCGTTAGCGGTAAGAAGAATAGTTTCTTCTACCAAGCAGATGGGGGCGAAGATTTCGCTAGCTATGTAAGTTGCACATTTTGACTATAACTAGTATGAAAATTGATGAACTAAGCAAATTTGTATGTATTGAGAATTTTTTTTTTCAACGAACTGTTTTTAGGCCTGGAAAAATTGGAGAGACGATACGCCATTGGAAGTGTTAGATCCAGCCATTGAAGACTCATATTCAAGAAATGAAGTTCTTAGATGCCTCCACATTGGTTTGCTTTGTGTTCAGGAAGATCCAATGGATAGACCCACAATGGCAGACATAGTCCTTATGTTGAGCAGCTACTCTATTACTCTTGCACAACCCTAACAACCGGCCTTCTTCCTCCGAAGCAGGACGGAGAGATCAATGAAGGATCTCGAATCGGACCAATCCACCAGTAGGTCTATTGCTGTGTCAATTAATGAGATGTCAGTCACTGAAGTTTACCCCCGGTGAACGGTGATGGAAGTGGAAGTCTTTCTTCATGATTGTCTCACGGAGACCTTGATATGAAGTATCCTTGGCGTTCCACTATTGATGAACAATTAGCAAACATCTATGTCCTGTATATCTATAAGTACAAAGTGTCTTCTCCTTGAGGCAAATCATGGTATGATCCACTAGAGTGGCATGATTTTCTCACATTACTGTTCATGATATATGATAAGGTATACCCGTTCGTACACGCACCACATTATTTTCAAGGGTTACTACTACCAAAAATCCCAAACTGGTACACGTGTGACAATTTTATCCCGTTTTGAAAAAGTGACCACAAAAAATCCCAAACTGATACATCTGTGACAATTTTACCCCTCCGGTCACTTTTGGCTAGCCGGCGATGACTTGGTAATATTTTAATTTTTTAATTTTTTTTTAATTTTTTGACTCTTTTTCTCTATTTTTTTTTATATTTTCTTCTCCGGTCGCCGGTCCGACGACCGGCCAGAGGCTGAGGCCAGCGAGGCGAAACTCGCCGGCCATGGGCAAGGTCAAGCTCGCAGATCCGGCGAGGTTAGACATCGGCAGATCCGGCAAGGTCGGGCCTCGCCTGGCCATGGCGAGGCTCGCCTTCGCCAGCAACGGTGAGGGCGAGCCTCGCCATGGCTGGGGGAGGCCCGACCTCCCCGGATCTACTGAGGTCAGGCTTCGCCCTGGCCGCCGACGAGGCTCGACCTCTCCAGATTCGGCTAGGCCGGGCCTCACCCGGCCATGGCGAGGCTCGCCTTCGCCGGCGAGGCTCGCCCTCGCCGGCGGCAGGGCCAAGTCGAGCTTGCCCGGCCATGGCAAGCTCGACCTAGCTTGGCGACGGTGAGGGCCAGCCTCGCCCATGGCCGACGAGTTCCTCTTCGCTGGCCTCAGCCTCTAGCCAGTCGCCGGTATGGTGACCGGAGAAGAAAATAGGAAAAAAAAAAGAAAGAGAGAAAAAAAAAAGTCAAAAAATAATAAAAAATTCAAAAAAAAATAAAAATATTAAAATATTGCCACGTCAGCCGGCCGGCGTCCACGTCATCGCTGGCAGGCCAAAAGTGGCCGGAGGGGTAAAATTGTCAAGGGTGTACCAGTTTGAGGCTTTTTGTTGTCACTTTTTCAAAACGGGGTAAAATTGTCACACGCGTACCAGTTTGGGGTTTTTGGTGATATTAACCCTATTTTCAACACAGTTCTTAGAAATCAAGGTCATAGACCTCACCTCTAGATATATTCCTTTGCATCACCCGCCTCTTTACTCGATTATAATGGTTGGTAGTTGATTATGATGGAAAGGCAAGCAAATTCACATGCACATTTCCTATGTCTACGTACGCAAGAATAAAGCTCTCCCTCTCTCTCTCTCACTGAGATCTAAGCCATGGCCTACGAGGAGTTAAGCTAGACGATGAGCTCCTCTATGGACGGCAGGCGCTCAAACTTCTCGCATTGAGTAGCGAGATGGGATGATGAGGGAGGGAGGGAGGGAGGGAGGGAAGGAGAAGGGAGGGAGGGAGATATTAGGCCGATGACCGGACAAGTAGTTAAATAAAAATGCATTAGTGTTATAATAGCCTATGAAAGGTTGGCATACAAAGTAATGTATAATTTGATCAACTCAGTTAACCTATTTCGTCTGAACATAACTAGATTATATAAGTCTTAACTCGTGCCATTGGATCCAATAATTTTTCGCACGTCAAGTCAAAGAAGGTTCGAATAATTTCTCGTGCGACGGGGACATCCGATCCCAGTCCATTAATCTTTGATTTTGGTGGGTCCGCCTCGGAAAGTTAATAGTTTGAAGGGTCGTAGAGCGATCTCTATCTCGCCATCGTCATCACTTGAAACTGAGATATTGGAGTTTGGTTTGGTCAAGTCCTCCCCTCAAGAAGAGAATGCAGATCACGCAATTGACCTTGTCAATGACCCCCCCGTACCATCCTCTCCGTTCATCTTGTTCTCTTTCCCCACCCGAATGTCGATGGCCTAGCCTAACCAATAAGGGGTGAGAATGGATCATTCGGAACATCCAAAGTGTATGTGTTTGGCTCTCAAATATATGTCACATTGACGTCCTAAATTTCAAAATTTGACATCTTTATCTCCCAAAGTTTTCGACTAGATTCCGGTGAGGGCGAGCCTCACCGGCTCTCGCTTGTGGCTGGTCGCTGGCCATCAAGGAGGCCAGGGACTGCACAGGAAGAAGGAAAAAAATTAAGAAAAGAAAAGAGAAAAAATGGAAAAAATATTATTAAAAATTATTCGCGTCAGCACCGGCCATGCCACGTAGGACGGCCGACGTTTATGTTAGCAATTTCTAGCCAAATTTAGCTTGATGGACTGAATTGACACAAACGCAAGAGATGTATGACTCAATTGGCAAAAAAAATTTGTTTAGAACTAAATTGGCACAATCGCAATGGGTTTATGACTTTTTTGGTAATTTTCCCAAATTATTTGCTAGAGCTTATGTGAAGTTTTATTTAAAGTGGATCTAAACTCCATCATGTAGGTTTATCCTCCAATTATAAGAAAACATGAGGCATCCATTTGTAATATGTTTTAATTTAATATAAGCAATATTTCGAGCACGTAAAATAATATGAACAACAAGAAACATGAAAAAATTTGCTCTTTTGGTTCCTCCATTTGTCGAAATCTTCACCATTGGGTTATCGATTTGGTTTGGGAAAGGCAAACAAACTATTTATGCATAATTTTCTTGAGAGTAAAATTTTCTCTACTCTTCACCATCTGCTCATTTCTATTTATAGAGATTTAGATGTGATTTCTTTAGATCATCTTCCAATTCAATGAATTTCTTTTTTATTGGTCCTGTGGAGCTCTCCTTTTCGATGTATTTAAGTTTCCTTTTTTACGAAATTACTTTCTTTTCTTTTTGTTATCCTATGACATCTATCCTTTTATTTTGGCAAAAGTTGATGAGTATCTTATCATTCATAACTGTTAAAATACACGTGTGAGTTATGTTAGAGAAATCCTACATCGGAGAATTGATATGGTGTAAAATAGTTAATTTATCAAAGTTGGCACATAATTTATTGGCGTAAGATTTTTAGTGAGGGTGGATCTAACTGGATGTATTGACGGATTCGGACTTGGGCTTGGCAGCCTCTAGGGAAGAAAGTGCACGTTTGAGATTTAAGTTGAGATAAATTGATGTAGAAGGCCTCCAGGGATGAAAGTGGGCATTGGAGATTCAAGTTGAGATAAATTGATGTTGAATGAATACCTTAATTAAGGGGGGAGACTTAACACTGAGCTCATACGTGAGGGAGAGATTGTTAAAATACACAAGTGATTTGTGTTAAAGAAGTTCGAATTATTGTGGTGTGAAGTAGTTAATATATTCAAATTAGCCCATGACTCATTTGCTTAAATTTTTGAATGAAGGTGGGTCTAATTAGATATATTGATAGGCTCGGACTTGGGCTCCGTCTTCACGATCTCCCTAGGTGAAGATAATCAAGCTTCCGTTGCGCACTCCCAACAATAACAATACATCACAAAGAGAATTGTTAATATCTTGGGAAAATATACACCATAGAATTTGTAGTTTGAGAAATGCAATATTTTTTTCTTCGAGAATTGATATATAGAATTTAATTGGTTTATTTTGGAATAAGGAGATTCAAAAACACAAGGAGTCCAGACACGTACTAATTTTTTTGTAACACCTGTTATACAAATTAACAACTTGAAGTCTTAGTTAGCATTACCAAATGTAGCTAATTCGATTAGATGCCAATCTAATATTTATTTAAGTCATTATTCTTGACAATGCATTACCTGGACGCATATTTTTCTCCAAGGCTTATTAGATACGTGGTACAGCCATATGTCATTTTGCATGTGGCACATAGTATGCTCTACGATCCTTAGTCTTGGATGGTCGTCCTATGTGGTATGGTCCATAATTATTCTAATTAAAATAAGCAAAACAATTACAGATGCAGAATTAGAGATTTGTTAGGATTAAAGATTTGCTAAAGTGATTATCAAAAACAACTCAAACGTCAACGCTTCACTATATATATATATAAAGCGGCAAAGCTTCGTATATTAAGAAATATGATTAAAACTTATACTTACCTAATGTCGTGATAAATTTTCATCTATTTTAATCTTATTAAACCTTTTCTTTCGTTGGACAATTGAAACTGTCGTCTCAACTGTTTTTTTCTGGGCCACAAAATCGTCATCTCACTTTTTTTTTTTTGGTCAAGAATTGTCATCTCACTTGGCTCGTAAGTATTAGTACGATTTTTCCACCTCTTTCCTTCGAGAGAACTGAGCAGCATAACTCTTCTTCTTTCGACAATTTTTCTTATGCTCAGTCCCGGAAGCAAAACTAGGATCATCAGACCATGAATTTTGGCTTCATCATCTTCCTCGCCCTCTTCTTCTTTCTCAATTTTCTCAGCAATTACAGTCATACTACAGAAGCTGCACCTACTTATATACAGCATGATTGCCCGGACACCACGCTCTTCGCTCCCAACTCCACCTACCAATCCAACCTCAACGCCCTCCTCTCTGCCCTCTCCTCCGCTGCCACCGACGACGCCGACGGTTTCGCCAACGCCACCGCCGGCAAAGACCCTCCCGACCGCGCCTATGGGCTCTTCCTCTGCCGTGGTGACGTCGGCGCTGCCACGTGCAGGGAGTGCGTGGCTAAGGGAACAGAAGACATCCTCCGACGATGCCCCGACAGGAGATCGTCCGTGATCTGGTACGATGAGTGCATGTTGAGGTACTCGGACCAGTCCGTTTACTCGGTGATGGAGACCGTACCTTTATGCCGGATGCCGGGGACGTCGCTGAACCAGATCGGTTCGTGAAGCTGCTAGGAGAGGCCATGAACGACGTGGCAGGGAGGGCTTCGGGCAGCGAATCGGGGAAGAAGTTTGTGGTCGCGGAGGCAAGCTTCACGAGCTCGCAGAAGCTATACGCACTTGCGCAGTGTATGTTGAGTTTTAAAGGCGTAACACTCAAAAGTGAAAGCCTCGATCGTCAATAACTCTCGTCGACAACTCTTGAAGGTGAATGCCTCGATCGTCGATAACTCTCGTCGACAACTCTCGAAGAAAAACACACAAGGAGAGGAGAGGAATAAACTATTTTATTATGACTTGATTCACCTTACAAATACTTCAACTGGACTTGCCTTTATATAGGCATAATACATGACTCTTGATATGACTCATAAATGACTATACATGTATCTGATATTAACTAGATATCAAAACACGAAAGGTCAAGACCAAATACAAACATCACATTAACTAGTCATTGAAATACGAAAGGTCAAGACCAAATACAAATAATCACATTAACTAGTCATTGAAATACAAAAGGTCAAGACTAATCACGAAAGATCTAGAGAGATAAGGCGGTGATATCTTCAATACTCCCCCTCACCGACTACTCTCTCTAGGGATAGTTCTAGCGACCATACCAAGCTGAGCTCGAAACTCTTCAAACTTTGCAGCTCCAAGACCTTTGGTGAAGATATCAGCAACTTGATCACCTGTCTTGGTGTACTCCATCTTGATCTCGCCCTCCAACACTTTCTCTCGCAGAAAGTGATAGTGGACTTCCACATGCTTAGTCCTAGCATGGAAAACTGGATTCTCTGCCAAGCTTATAGCGGATAGATTATCACAATACAATATTGTCGAATAATCTATCGACTGATGAAGATCATCTAATAACTGCACTAGCCACGTGCTCTCCTGAGCTGCCATTGCTGCTGCTCTGTATTCAGCTTCTGTTGTAGACAAAGACACAGTCGGCTGTCTTTTACTGCACCAGGATACTACTGCTGATCCAAGATGAAACGAGTATCCAGTAGTTGATCGCCGTGTGTGTTGATCTCCACCATAGTCGGCATCACAATGACCGACCAACTCACCTGATGATTCTTTTTTATACAAAAGCCCAAAATCAAAAGTCTTCTTTACATACCTCAGGATACGCTTGGCTGCATCCAAGTGAGGCTTCCTTGGCTTCTCCATGAATCGACTCACTACTCCCACTGCAAAAGCGATGTCAGGCCGAGTTATGGTAAGGTAGATTAGACTACCTACCAGTTGCCTATACATAGACGAATCTTCTAGCTCTCGACCTTCTTCAGCACATAGCTTTGCGTTCCCATCCAACGGAGTAGATATAGGTTTGCAATCGAGCATCCCGAATTTTTTCAAGAGATCTCGTGCATACTTCTGTTGACATAGGAATAATTCTTCTTTTGTCCTATCAACCTCGAGCCCCAGAAAGTGTTTCAGCTCTCCAAGCTCCTTCATCTGGAACCGCACAGAGAGGTTGGCTCTAATTTGACATATCCCATCTTCATCATCTCCAGTAATGATGAGATCATCCACATAAACCAGCACAGCTGCAACCTTTCCATCTTCTGCCTTCACGAACAGGCTCGAGTCTGCTGGAGCTACATTATAACCGCTCTTCAACAAGAATTCTGCAATCTTTCCATACCACGCTCTCGGGGCTTGCTTTAAGCCATACAACGCTTTCTTTAGCTTGCAGACATATTCTGGATAAGTTTTGCTCTTGAAACCATCCGGTGCTCCATGTATATCTCTCGCTCAAGTTCTCCATGCGGGAAAGCATTCTTCACATCCATCGCCACACATTCCACGACTTGCTTCTTGCAAGTGCTAATAGAACTCGAACTGTGGTAACCTTTGCTACCGGGCTAAAGGTCTCTTCATAATCAACCCCATATTTTTGCGAAAAACCTCGAGCCACTAGACGTGCTTTATACCTCTCAATCGATCCGTCTGGTCGAGTTTTAAGTTTATAAACCCATTTGCAGGAAATAGGACGTACCTTTTCAGGTTTCGGTACCAGGTCCCACGTCTCATTCTTCTTTAGTGCGAGGATTTCTTCTTCCATGGCCTTCCTCCATTCTGTTCCCTTCGAGGCTTCTTCATATGTCGAAGGCTCGACCATGCCAACATCTACGGTTAATGCCGCATTGGCATACTTGGGGTTTGGCTTCCTTTGCCTCGTTGATCTCCGAAGTTGAGGCTCCTCCTCTTCAAGTTCTTCGACCTGACTTGGTCGAAGTTCTTCTGTCGACCTTGGACGCTCATCAAATGAACTTGTCGATCCTGGTGACTGTGTGTCGACATCTTTTTCAACAGGCTGATTCTCATCGAATTCTTTTAGCCTTTCTTCAACCTCTTCGTCGAAATGCTGTGAATTTGGCAATTCAACAGCTTGAGGTGACCACCAAGACGACAATTCGTCGAACACCACATTCCTTGAAGTATAGCACCTCCCTGTTGTAGGGTCGCAGCACTTCCACCCCTTTCGTTGATCATCATATCCCACGAATATGCAGCGAACCGCCTTCTTGTCGAATTTGCTGCGAAGATGATCAGGCACAAATGCATAACATACGCATCCGAAAACTCTAAAGTGACTTACCACAGGCTTGCGATTCCATAGCTTCTCGTATGGTGACATAAAACCAAGCCTTGCTTGTGGCAGCCTGTTAATCACGTGAGCCGTCGTCTTCATACATTCGGCCCAAAACCTCGGTGGAACATTCTTCGCGTGCAACATGCTCCTGCATGTTTCAGCTAGGTGCCGATTCTTTCTTTCGGCAACACCGTTCTGCTGCGGCGTATACGGACAAGTATACTGTCGACGTATCTTGCACTCTTGCAAATATTTCGTGAACTCGTAGGAAGTGTATTCTCCCCCGTTATCGGTGCGTAGGCAATGGATTTTTCTGCCTACTTCACTTTCAACCTTCTCCTTAAACACTTTAAATTTAATAAACGCCTCGGATTTTTCCCTCATGAAAACAACCCAGACATACCTTGAGAAGTCGTCGATGAAAGTGATCATATACTTGAATCCGCTAACAGACGACTGCTTCACTGGACCAAACACATCCGAGTGAACGAGCTCGAGAGGCATCCGAGTTTTGAACGATGATTCCTCATATGGAAGTTGATGTGCCTTCCCATACTGGCACCCGGCACAAATCACATCTTCTTGCACTTCCAAATGGGGAAGACCCCTCAGCATGTTCTTCTGCATCATCACCTTCAACTTGTGATAACTTACATGCCCAAGCCGCGCATGCCATAAATCAGGTGTATCATTCCTTCGAGTTTTGTTTACATATGCCGTTTGAGCAGACATCACGTAAACGGACTCCAGCCGACGTCCCTCCATGATTGGTCGACCAGTGGGCTTCACACTTCGGTACACCTTAACATCTCGTGGACCGAACACCACATAATTACCCGAGTCTGTGAGCTGGGACACAGACAATAAATTCTTCTTCATTCCCGGCACGTGATACACACTTTTCAATTCAACTAGCTGTGAATGGAATCGAGGAGTTATCATCGTCTTGCCGATATGAGTAATCGGCAACCTCGAGCCGTCTGCAGTAATAACAACACGTCCTCCGGTATATTCACGCATGTTCGACAGCTTGCCTTGATCTCCAGTCATATGACTCGAACACCCTGAATCAACAATCCAGTCGAAATCATAATTAATCGACTTTTCACTTACGAGAGATTAATGCCATCGCATCGTTTGACTTGAATGTGGAAGAGGCGCGAGCTCGTCGATACCACCATTGCAACGAGACGATTGGAAATCCCATTCCTCATCTTCATCGAAATCATTCTTCTTCGATGATGCTGCGACATTTCCTTCAACTTTCTTCGCTCGACAATCTCTGGCAAAGTGGCCCTCCTTGCTGCAGACGTAACATCGTCCACTACGTCTTTTGCCATCGCCCCGCCAGGCTCCCCTTGGTCGAAGACTCGTCTCTCCTAGACGCTTTTGCCATTCTTCACGAGCTGGTTGCTTTTGCCATTCGACATGGCTTTTCCTTGACTTGCCATCTTTATTGTCAGCACCGGTTCGCCTCTGACCCTTGAACCCTCTTTTATCACTGAAGAGGGCACTTTCTTCTCTCTTAATCGAAACTTTAGACATTTGACTATCTAAAGTCTCTTGGTTAGCCAGAATACTCTCCAGATCGGTCAACGTCGGTTGAGTTGCCCATCCACGAGTAGCCGTAATAATACCATTATACTCCGGCTTTAACCCGTGAATAATAATTCTTCTCATTCTTGTTTCTGAGATGGCATTAGTGGGATCCAACTTTGAAATTTCGTCACAAATAGACTTAACTTTGGAGAAATACTGACTCACCGTCATATTTTGTTGTGACATCGACAGCAGCTCGTTTTCCAGCCTTTGTAGCTTGGCATCATTCGACCTTGCGAATAGCGCTGCCAAGTTATCCCATGCCTCTTTTGGAGTCCTCGCGCTCTTTATGTGCTGCATTAATTCATCTTCAACAGTCACAGAAAGAGCATAAAGAGCTTTACCCGCTTTGATGTTCCATCTCCTTAACTCGCCATCGTTCGTAGGTGGTGTGGTGTTACCCCCGCCAACGATATCCCACAAATCTTGTCCCAGCAAGTAAAATTGCATGCGGGAACTCCAATTATTATAATTGGAGCTGTTGAGCTTCTCGACCCCGTTCATCGAACTTGAAATATCCGCCATCGAACTTGGATATAATGCCTGGCACTACACCAATTCAGCTTGGTCCCAGACCAATGAATCACAGTCCCTGTCTTTGCAATGACAGAATTTCGGCGTTCTCTGGTCCCTGACCGGTTGCTCACGTACAACGGTCCCCGGCTCTTGGGCTCTGATACCACTTGTTGAGTTTTAAAGGCGTAACACTCAAAAGTGAAAGCCTCGATCGTCAATAACTCTCGTCGACAACTCTTGAAGGTGAATGCCTCGATCGTCGATAACTCTCGTCGACAACTCTCGAAGAAAAACACACAAGGAGAGGAGAGGAATAAACTATTTTATTATGACTTGATTCACCTTACAAATACTTCAACTGGGCTTGCCTTTATATAGGCATAATACATGACTCTTGATATGACTCATAAATGACTATACATGTATATGATATTAACTAGATATCGAAACACGAAAGGTCAAGACCAAATACAAACATCACATTAACTAGTCATTGAAATACGAAAGGTCAAGACCAAATACAAACAATCACATTAACTAGTCATTGAAATACGAAAGGTCAAGACTAATCACGAAAGATCTAGAGAGATAAGGCGGTGATATCTTCAATAGTGTACATCGGACTTGACGGGCTCGGACTGTAACACGTGCCTCCGGGCGGTGATAGCAAGTCTACCTCAGGGGAAGCGAGGAGGGAGGTCGTTCACTCCGACCTGCGGAGTAAGGTTCGAGCTGTACCCCTTTTATAATGCCTCGGCCGTGGCGGTGGTGCCCCTGCTTCCTTCTCCTCCTCCTGCTCCGGTGAACGAACCCAAAGGTACGTGTTTGATTGAATCGAGGAGATGGATTTAGCCATGAAAGCTCAATGAAAGTTATATTTGTTCATAGATTGTGGTGGTGATTTATGTCCATCCTGACCTGTATTGTTAGTATCCGGTAGATAAATTTCTGTCCAGCTATTCTTATTGTAATATTTTTGGGACGAATGTGGTTGTATTTGCTGGTTAGGACTTTTGATAAGAGTTTTCGTTATTGAATCACATAAATGATTTAATTAATAAAATTCCGTAAGGACTTGTATTGCAATCAAATAAAGAAAGTTTATAATTTTAAATGCACTAATTTTTGTTGTATTATACTAATTAGTTGTTTATATATATATATTTATTGCTTTATTCAAGTCTTTGGTCCCATAAAGTCAAGATGAGGTACATTTTAGGTGAAAACTTTCCTAAGTGGATCAGGCAATTGTCTTAATCTCATGGTACATTCCAATGGACTTTCAGTCAAGTTAGTCGCTTATACCAAATTTATAATTGGTGCTATCCTAAGATATAAGAATTAGAACAGGAAAAACATAATGTGAGATGGACAGATAATGGAGGACCACATTACTCTTCTAGACATTTCCTCTTGAAGCAGGACGTTTTTTACAAGATAAAATCCCATGCCTGCAGATAGCAGAATCGTTTATTTAAATAAGTCTGTACTGATTTTGAATCTGTTTCTTAGATTTGCTCCGACCTGTAGGAGCAAATTAGCAATTAAAATTTCTAAAATATAATGCACTCCTATGAGATGGTTGCATATATGCAGGCAAAAGCAACAAATCGACCACGATAATCATTGCCGTGGCCATCCCGGTTGGCGTTGCTATTGTTGAGTTTTAAAGGCGTAACACTCAAAAGTGAAAGCCTCGATCGTCAATAACTCTCGTCGACAACTCTTGAAGGTGAATGCCTCGATCGTCGATAACTCTCGTCGACAACTCTCGAAGAAAAACACACAAGGAGAGGAGAGGAATAAACTATTTTATTATGACTTGATTCACCTTACAAATACTTCAACTGGACTTGCCTTTATATAGGCATAATACATGACTCTTGATATGACTCATAAATGACTATACATGTATATGATATTAACTAGATATCGAAACACGAAAGGTCAAGACCAAATACAAACATCACATTAACTAGTCATTGAAATACGAAAGGTCAAGACCAAATACAAACAATCACATTAACTAGTCATTGAAATACGAAAGGTCAAGACTAATCACGAAAGATCTAGAGAGATAAGGCGGTGATATCTTCAATAGCTATTGTACTTGTCTTTCTTGCTTGCTGTTGGCGTCGGAGTAAAACAACAAAGACGTATGAAGTTGTCCAAGCAGAAGGGGGTACATGAATACGCGCATGCATATGCCTTATACTCGCACAGAATTTCAAAACTGTGTACACGAGATACACTTTTCTATGCTTTTTGTGAATGACTATCTCCTGTTGTTTCGTGGTGTAGGCTCAAGTGAAATTACAACTGCAGAGTCCTTGCAATACCATTTAGCTATGATACAAGCTGCCGCAAACAATTTCTCTCATCGAAACAAGTTGGGTCAGGGCGGATTCGGTGAAGTTTTCCGGGTATTATTAGTTAGAAATATTGATATATGCTTTATAAAAAATCTTTGAATATCGTTGATGTTTGTTATGTGAAGTTGTGGTCAGAAGCTATTCGTGTGTAGTCAAGCAACCAAATTAAAAATTTTCAGGGCAGGCTTCCAAATGGACAAGAAATAGCTGTGAAGAGGCTATCTAAAAGCTCCGGACAAGGTGTTGGAGAATTCAAAAATGAGGTTGCTTTGGTAGCGAAGCTTCAACATCGAAACCTTGTGCGGCTGCTTGGGTTTTGCTTAGAGGGAGAAGAGAAGATACTTGTCTATGAGTTCGTGTCAAACAAGAGTCTCGACTACTTTTTATTTGGTACACCACAACCTTCAATAGACTCTGAAGTTGTCATTTTCCACGTGGAAGAAACTATATGAGTGATTAGCATAAACTTAGAGTTGAAACACTCACTAGCTTCTGGAGAACATGATGAAAGTTCTTTGAGGATTTACCAACTAAGAATAATTGGGTTCTAATTGTGTAACTATGCAGATCCTGATAAGAGAAAGCAATTGGATTGGTCAATACGTTATAAGATAATATCTGGAATTGCTCGAGGAATGCTTTATCTGCACGAAGATTCTAGACTCCGAATCATTCATCGTGATCTAAAACCAAGTAATATCCTATTAGACAGTGATATGAACCCGAAGATTTCAGATTTCGCAATGGCTAGGATTTTCGGAGTTGATCAAACTCATGCAAACACTAACAAAATTGTGGGGACCTTGTAAGTCTCAAATTCTTTCTTAGATGAATGATAATTTCTTGTTTATATGATCTATCTTATGGTTGATCTATGAATTAGAAACAACACCATGTTCATCTATGGCCAATTCATAATATATTCATCAGTGTGGTTCATTCGCAAGTTGCTCATTTTATCAACTTATAATTACATAATGGATGCTACCACCAATGTATTTTTGTTTGAATTGGTTACTTGTCTCCTGAGTATGAAATGCGTGGGCAAATCTCAGAGAAGTCTGATGTCTATAGTTTCGGTGTCCTAATCCTAGAGATCATTAGTGGCAAGAAGAATAGCTGCTTCTTCCAATCAGACGGGGGTGAAAATCTCGCTAGCTTTGTAAGTTGCATATGTGCTATTGCGACATATAATACGCTGCACCAATCTAATTAAGTTGAATTTCCTCCACTGAAATAATTTTACAGGAGTGGAAGAATTGGAGAGCCGGTACACCGCTCGAATTGTTAGATCCGTTCATTGGTGACATATATTCAATAGATGAAGTGCTTAGATGCCTCCACATTGGTTTACTAGGCGTTCAGGAAGATCCAGCTGATAGACCCACCATGGCAAGCATAATCCTTATGTTGAGCAGCCACTCTACTAAGCTTCCAAAGCCTCGACAACCGGCCTTCTTCCTCCAAAGGAGCACGGAGAGACAGTCGAAAGAGCTTGAGCTGGACGAATCCACCAGTAGGTCTATGCCGTGGTCGATCAATGAAATGTCAGTTACTGAAGTGGGCCCTCGGTGAATCGTGATGTGAGTGAAAGTCTTTCTTCACGATAGTCTCTCAGAGACCTTGAGATCCGTGGCCTTCCACAGATTAATGAACAATAAAAAACACCTATGTTTTTCGAAACTAGGTTGCTAGCTGCCATGGGATCATGCGCATGATGTATATAGCGGCTTCTCATGTTGAGGAAATAACACGACTGCGCCAAATTGTTAGGTTCTTCCTTCGAATGTGTGTGTTTTCAGTCAATATCATTTAAGTGTGGGCGATGGAGTACTCAGCGCACCAAGGGATCCCCTCTGTGATGTCCACCATCTCTCTTTTATTGAGACCATGTGTTCTCAATCTCTAGAATTTTGGACTAAATGGATGAATTTTGGCAGTGGAGAATATTTCCTCATCCTCTTCTGTAAAAGTGGAGTCGTGGGGTCTTCCTTCACTCTCTACTCTCAGTCTCTTTTGTGCCCCCGTGTCAGTGCTGTCGGTGAAATACTTAAAGAGAGATAGAATGAGAGACCGAGTGAAGTTTTACTGAATTCCTATTTTAGCTCAAGTATATATTAACTCTCACGTCTTAGGAAATTAATCATCTTCATATAATTAAAATTCGTAAGGGTAATAACTTTATATCCTCCAGCTTTGATGAGATGTTGCAATTTTTCCTCGTTTGGCACTCCACATGTGCCATGCACATGTTGATTGGGTTCTTCTCTGTGGGACCTAACGAACATTAAAAGAAAAAGGAAAAGTCAAACAAAAAGAAAGAAAGAGAGAGGAGAGGAGAGAGCGAGGATCTGAAAAGTGGGCCATTATGACCACGTGCCCATCTCTAGATTGTTCAATGCACATCTTACGTGGAGTGTTAAATACACCCAATATTTTCTCCTTTATTATTAGAGATTTTAGCCGTGGCCTCCAATGAGTTGAAGTAGGTCAACAAGATACTCTATGAACGGCAAGTGCTCCAATAGCTTTTCAAAATGATGGGGCCCACATTGGACATGTGTCGCCATGTGAATGGACTATTGCATGGAAGAGGTGGCACCGCACTTGTATGTAATATTTTCTCGATCCTAGTCGATGATCAATCTTTGAACCCGCCTCAGAAAGTTCAGAGCTCGAAAGGTTGCAAGGCGCTCTCTATCACTGTCACCATCACTCGAAACTGAGATATTAAAGTTACATGCATCTCGACTTCTGTTGGTCAAGTCCTCCCACTCAAGGAGAGAATGCAGGCACACGCAATCGACCTTGACCAATGACCCTTGTACAAGGACAAAAAGGCGACCATCCTCACCGTTCATCTTCTTCCCTTTCCCCACCCGAATCATAATGGCCTAACCAACATTTTTGGGTCAATCCAATATGTGACATTTTATCTTCCAAAGTTTATCGATCAATGAATGCAGCAAAATCAACACAAAATTTTCGAGCCCCATCTCTGTCTCTATCTCTCCACCTCTACCGTGGCTCACACGGCCCTTGCCTCACTGTCATGCCTCGCCACTATCAGCAATCGCTTCCCCGTTGCATGGGCCCATCTTTCCGCGAGCTCGCCTCTCTATTACAAATGGAGGAGGGTGGTGATATTTTCCGTGGAACTGAGGAAGAAGCGAAGGAAAATGTAAACCGGAAAGAAAAGGAAAATGAAATGCTTAAGTGACAGTTTTTAATCTACTGTGAGATTAACAAACATATTTTGAATAAAAATAAATAAATAATAAATAATTATAAATTTTTATGGAGTCCACTCTTTTAAGAAATTGTGACTCATAACATGCTCTTACTCTCACTATGGCTCAAAAGACTATTACATTAACAAAACCCAAAAGGAAAGAAAGAAATAATATATATATATATATATATATATGGGAAGAATAAATTCAGACCATTCTTTTCTTTATGTTAATATGTCATCTTCTCAATGCAGCAAACTCAAATCGTCTTAGTGTGAAGTTGGGCAAATTACCAAAAAAGTGCTAAATCTATTGGATTTGTGCTAATTTAGTCCTAAACCTTTCAATTGTGCCAATTAATTCTTAAACCTTTTTACATTTTGCCAATTGAATCCATCTGGTCAATTTTGATCGAAAATCGCTAATGTAGACACTGAACCATCTTACATGGCACAGGGGGCGCTGATGTTGACATTTTTTAAATAATTTTTTAATTTTCTTTATAAATTTTTTGGTTTTTTTTTCTTTATTTTTTTTTACTAAGGGCCAGCAACCCTCCCACAATCGAGGGCCAAGATGAGGGTTGCAACAGCCTCACTAGGCCCACCTAGATAAACTATTCGGTGTTTGGTGACATTCTCCAAATTAGATAAACTCTGATACATCTAGATAAAATGGCGGATAAGATATTCGGCATAGGGGATGGGATGAGCCCATTGGATATAAAATTTCAAAAATTAACTTAATAAGGGCTCACCACCTCATCCGTCGCGCTCTCTCTTTCTTAGTCAGTTTTCTAGCTTTTCCACCATCACCAAATCCTCCCTCGATTCCTCTCTCCACTTCACCTCTGATTACTCATTCTCGGCCTCCATTGTTCCACAGTCTCTCTCTTGATCAACTATGAACTAGGCGTTCATCAAGTATTTGATGAAACGCTAAAGAGAGATCTTCCTTGACTTCAGTTCAGAATTTTGCTTAATAGAAGAGATCATCCTCCATTTCGCTCTGTAGTTCGAGCATCAAGTTCCACCTATTGTGCATGAGGAATGCCGAAATGGCATCGTGTTGCAGAACCTCCTTTTGCAGGCCCACCCACAATGCACCCCTTCTCTATTGTTGCCTCCCTTAGCTCCTCCAGGATGGTGCTGCCACTTTCTTCGGCAATGGAGTCCATCCACATGACCCACAGGAAGTTCCTCTAACTGATCACAAGGTCATACCAGAACTCTATGAGGTCGTGTTGGTTGAAAGTCATCAAGCTCTCGAGGTCAATTTCCTAGAGAGATTGCTTGTTAATGATAGTGATCGAGAGGGTTTGAGTCGTCAATACTATCTTAGATTGCAGATTTTTAAATATTTCAAGTCCTATCTTAAATTGCACAAAATATATAGTGGGATACTTTTACAATCCGGAGGATATTATGAGGATTTCAAATCCATCTTTATTATATCATATCCCTATTCTAATTTTAATTTCAATCCAGACATCCAAATACAGCCTTAAGATTTAATGACTGAAATGAAATATCCTTGCGTGCTCTCTAGAAGAGTGTTCATACTTTTCCTCTCGCAGTCTCCACGTTGGAGCAAATGGGAATGCAAGCTCGCATAAATTGACTTTAATCAATGACCTCGTACGAGGCCAATTGCTGTCTTCCATCTTCACCACCATCCATCTTATTCCTCTGTCCCCATGAATATGAATGGCCTGAACCACCCAGTTCCTGTCGCTTTAACACTGCGCAATGGACTTTAACTGTATTAGAAAATCTCTCACCGGTTTGTCCTAACTTGTCAAAAATCTCATTTGACCTTCCCGTAGAAAGAAAAAAAAATGCTATAGTTTTTCACGATTTAAGATATTAATTTCTATAAGATTTAAAACGGTTAAATATGTCATATGGAATGAAATTTCAAAATTTTAAATGTTCAAAACTCGATCTTCGAATTTGAATTTGCAGTGGTACGCCTTGCATCAACTTGTCAAGAAAAAGAAAATTGATAGTTCACCCCCACTCCTTTGCCGCAAGCCCAATCAAATTCATCAAACTAGCCTAATCATGAATTCTTGCTTCACCATCTCCCTCTCTCTCCTCCTCCTCCTTCTTCGTCAAGATTTTCGGTACTGAAGCTGCACCTAATTACATAGATCATGATTGTCCAAACACCACCCTCTTCACTCCCAACTCCACCTACCAATCCAACCTCCACACCCTCCTCTCTTCCCTCTCCTTCACCGCCACCAACAGCACCGGCGGCTTCGCCAACGCCAACGCAGGCCAAAACCCTCCCGATCGGGCCTACGGGCTCTTCCTCTGCCGCGGCGACCTTGACATCGTCGCGTGCAGCAACTGCGTGGCCACTGGAAAGCAGGATATCCTCCAAAGATGCCCCAACCAGCGGGTCTCCGTTATCTGGTACAAAGAGTGCATGCTGCGGTACTCAAACCGGTCCATCTTCTCGGCCATGGAAGAAACGCTGTCTCCCCTTCTGTACGATGGGAACGTCGTGGACCCAATCCGGTTCATGCAGGTCCTGTTAGAAACCCTGAGCGACGTCGTCGCGAGGGCTTCATCTGGCGGGTCGGGGAAGAAGGTCGCGGTGGCGGAGGCGAACGTCACGAGCCCGCAGAAACCGTACGCACTCGCACAGTGCACGCCGGACTTGAGGGCGTCCGACTGTTGCACGTGCCTCCAGTTCGGTATCGCTAATCTGCCTCGGGGGAAGTAAGGGGGAAGCTTGCTCACTCCGAGCTGCAACGTGACGTACCAGCTCTACCCCTTTTATAACGCCTCGGCTCTGCCGGCACCAGCACGGACACCAGCGGCGCCGCCTCCCGCTCCGGTGACCGGACCTGAAGGTAAATGTGTGTTTCTACTGCTTAGCTTCGTCTGTCCTAACTCTGCTTCTTTATTATATCGAAGAAGACGTGCATTTAGTCCCAGTGGGTTAGTTTTTTCAGCCATTACATGCCATGTTTAAAGATACAAGCTGCCTTTAATTGATTCACTTATTATTAAACATCAAGTCAATTTTTTCAACTTGTTTTCTGGACAAAACATAAAAAAAGTGGTTTATTTTCTCCAAAATTGAATTTCCTGAAAACATTTCCTGTGACAAGAAGACGTTTAATTTCTTCACATTTGCTCTTTAAGCGAGCTCTTTTTGTTTTTCTCTGTTTTTTATTTTACATTTGCTCTGGTCTATGGTAGCAATTTCAGTTTCTAAATTCTCATTAAGTCATAAACAACACATGTGCTGATGCTGTTAAGATATGGTTGCACATATGTAGGCAACACTACAAAAAAACAAGAGTTTTCCAACGAATTTTCCAACGAAAAATTTGGCAAAATTCGTTGGAAAACGAATTTCCAACGAAATTAACGACGAAAAAAAATTCGTTGGTAATTCGTCGTCGCAAATTTTTGCGACAAAAAATTTAAATTTTAGTTGGTAATTTGCAACGAAATTTTTTCGTTGGAAAAATTCGTTGGAAAATTCGTGGCAAAATTCGTTGGAAAGTTCGTTGGAAGTTCATTGGAAAATTCGTTGGTAATTATTCGTTGGAAAAAACGTGGCAAAATTCGTTGGTAATTATTCGTGGCAAAACGAATTTCCAACGAAAAACTATTCGTCGGTAATTCGGCGTTGGAAATTTTTGCGACAAAAAATTTTAATATTTCGTTGGTAAATTCCGTCGCAAAAAAATTCGTTGCAAAATTCGTAGATAAATTCGTGGCTAAATTTGTTGGAAAATTCGTTGCTAATTTTTCGTTGGAAATGTCGTGGCAATATACGTTGGTGATTTCCAACGAAATTAGCGACAAACAAAAAATTTCCAACGAAATTAGCGACGAAAAAAAATTTGTATTTTCGTTGGTAATTTGCGACGAAAATTAATTCGTGGCAAAGTTCGTTGCAAAATTTCGTGGCAAAATTCGTCGCTAATAATTCGTTGGAAAAATTCGTTGCTAATTATTCGTTGCAAAAATCGTGGGAAATCCGTGAAATTTTCCGACAAAAAATTACAATTTTCGTTGGTAATTTCCGACGAAAACAAGATTCGTTGGAAATCGCGAATTTTTCTGACAAAAAATTACAATTTTCGTTGGTAATTTCCGACGAAAACTAAATTCGTGGGTAAATTCGTTGGAAAAATCGTATATAAATTCATCCTTGATTATTCGTTGCAAAAATTGTGGGAAATCGCAAATTTTTCCGACAAAAAATTACATTTTTCGTTGGTAATTTCCCACGACAAAAAAAATTCGTGGGAAATGGCGAATTTTTCCGACAAAAAATTACAATTTTCGTTGGTAATTTCCGACGAAAACTAAATTTGTCGGAAAATTTGTTGCAAAATTTGACTCTAATTATTCGTTGCAAAAATCGTTGGAAATTCGATTTTTTTCCGACAAAAAAATTCAATTTTCGTTGGTAATTTCCAACGAAAACAAAATTCGTGGGAAAGTTCGTTGCAAAATTTGTCGCTAATTATTCATCGCAAAAATCGTGAGAAATCGCGAATTTTTTCGACAAAAAATGTCAATTTTCGTTGGTAATTTGCAACGAAATTCGTCGCTAAGTTTGTGACGAATTTTGTTTAGCGACAATTTCGATTTTAAATCTAATTATTAGCAATATTAATTTTTTTTTGGTAAGAAAGCAATATTAATTTCTACAATGCATAAGTTGCAAAGTCTCACATGATGATATTCGATATTCAATCTCATAATACAAAGAGGCAGCTAAGCACTAATGAACATCAGGTGATACATTCAAAACATTGAAAGAACGCGGGACAACCATAAAACGTTGGCAGCTTCGGTACTCGAGAATGAACTAGAAAGGACTGACAATAAAATCATCAGCATCATCATCATCATCACCAATCGCCGCATCGTTTTTTGGCTCAGCATTATGCCCATCATCAATTGGATTAATATGAGGTAGCGGAGGAACCTCATTGCGATTGATGTCGAGATGTCGCATGACAATTTGCATTTGTTGTTGCATCACCCTTATTTGTTCGTCCTTCTGTCCAAGTAAATGCTTCATTTCTTCGTCCTTCTGTACAAGCAACTGTTTCAGTTGGCTCAATTCTTGGGTTATATGTTCCTCATGTCGTGTCCTCCTTGAAACAGCCGCATTGGAGGATGAAGTTGCAGCAGCCTTCGTTTTGTATATCCTTGACAAGGATCCCATCCCAAATATTTTTCCTCCTTTCATCCCACCCGCTGCCTTCACCCATAATGCCATACTGTCAACCGATGGCTCAGACACGGCACCACCATCACCACCATCACCACTAGCAGTGCTCATTAAAAGTTCATCATATTTTTCCTATATTAACATTATAGATAGAAATAAAATAAATTCATATATATTACCATAAATATTAAAAACATTCATGATTTTCATTCTAGTTTCCATAAAGTCCGAACTATAACCTTACATACCTTAATAGCTTTTACTCGATCGCCAGTCCATGTCTTATCCTTTTTTTGGAATGTGCGTTCAAATGTAGCTGTAAAAGTGGGTTCCGTCCCCAATTCATCTGCCTACAAAATATAAACATAAATGAGTAATCATTACATTAAATGCACCGACATGTATAAAACAGACTTACCATTCTTCTTTTATGCTCCCCGATGCCGATAGAGCCCCCAAAGATATGTGGCAGACGCAGACCCTCGTCACTAGAACTAGAAGCTCGATTCTTCTTGTTCTGTTCACACCTTTGCTTATGCTTCTCAGTTTCCCAAGTTCTCGTAATTTCCGTCCAATTGTCAGTTGTAAAAAAGGTCGGCTTTTCGTTTCTTCTCTTCGCTCTATTTATCACATATCGCATGTGATCACCGATTTTCTTCTTGAAAATTCTTTTAACCTCATCCTCTTCCATTTCATCCCACATGAACTTACGCTACAATCAATAGAAAAGCAACTGAAAGTTATCCACTAGGGTCACATGTCACATATCCATTACAATATACCAGACAATTCGTGACAAAATTCATTATTGACCATTAGTATGCTACACCGAACTTAGTTTGTGAAGAAAGACAACACTAACCTTGAACTCATTCCACCACAAAGTGTTTACTTCTACGGGAGCGCTGCTGAAAGTAATAAACTGGCCCATCCAACAGTTATTGACTATTTTATTAAGTTCCCTCACAACATACGTAGAATCCGTGAATCTGAAAACATATTATAACAATATGGACAATGAGACAATGAAGCATACGGATAATTCGCAACAGGGACAATTTTGTTTACATCGATAATTTATATATACATAAAAAAAATGAAGTACTTACGAATCTCCACATGGGCATATAATGAATCGGGTATCTTCTTCATCATTCGAGTGTTGCACTGAAGAAAGTGGAACCGAAGGAGATGGAATCGGAGATGGAACTGAAGTAAATTCAGTTCGCATGTCCCGAGGTTCTACCCTAATATGTTGTTGAGGGTCGGAGGATGGGCCAATGTGTTCATGTTGTCCATGAACATGTTGTGGTTGAGGGTTACATGAAAGGGCAGGGGAAGAGGACAGGGTCAGGGACGAGGATGAGGCAGCGGAAGGGGTTGATCTTCTTTGTGAACCCGAACCACGCATGAGACCTCCACGTTTAAACTGACAGGTAGGAAGGTTAGACAAATATATTTAAAAATATGAACAAGTATTAGGGACTGAAAATGACATTAGTCATTTTGCTTACCATTTTGTTTCATAGAGCAATAAATAAACTCGACAAATTGAAACAAACCGACTATCGCCTCTGATAAATAGCAATCTTTGGCCCTCGTTGAAGCAACCTATTGAAATTTGGACCACATCAGATTCCATGAAAAATAAAATGAAGCATATTAAATGTGCAGAACGAATTACAACAAATATCAACTCTGATGCCACATTTGTGCAAATTTATACCCCAAATATGCTATTTCGCAAAGTTCTAGTACAGACCTAGAAAAAAGATCACAAATTACGTTCAACAAGCAAATTTGCCACGAATGCAACACATTAATTTGTTCCCTTTTTAAGCTTCATTTTACCTAAGTTTATATGTTAGCACAAAAATCATTAAAAAAAATCGACAACCGTGCCGGAATCACGGCCGCGAGCCCCCCCTCCAGCGAGGTCGCCCGCCCCCCCGCCTCCCCCCCCTCCGGCAAGGTCGCCCGCCACCCCTCCTCCGGCGAGCTGGCTGGCGATTTTACTCCGGCGAGCTCGCCGGCGACCCGCCCCCACGACCAGCCGGCCGGCAACCCCTCCGGCGAGCCGGCCGGCGACCCCCCCACGGCCAGCCGCGGCGACCCGTGGTGGCCAGCTCACGGCGAGCCCCCACTGCCAATCGCCCACGACACCCCCACCGAGCAGCTCGCCAGGCCACCCCCTCCGGCCTCCTACGCGCTGCGACCCACGGCTTCCGCCAACTCGCCAAGGCCACCCCCTCCACAGCCCGCCTCGCCGCGACCCCCTGGCCGGTCGCCTCGCGACCCCCCCCACACGGCCAGCTCGCCCGCGACCCTCCAAATTGCCCCTCGGCTGCGACCCACGGCCTCCGGCCAACTCGGCGGCCACCCCCCCACCGGCCAACTCCGCCGCGACCCCCCCTCTGGCCAACTCCGCGGCGACCCCCGCCACCCCCTCACGGCCGCGACACCATTTTATTCAAGGAATAGTTTAGGGTTACCTACTGGGCTGGGCGAAGTCGACGGCGAGGTGGACGGCGGGAACGCCGGCGTCGACGGCCAGGTGGACGGCGAAGGCGGCGACGGCGACGAGGACGGCGACGAGGACGGCGCTGAGGAGATTCGTGGCGAGGGTGTTTTTGCAACAAGAGTGGAGTCTCGGCGAAAATAGACTATAGTGTAATATTTCCAACGAAAATAGTCTATAGGCAAATAATTTGCCACGAAGTCGAAATTCGTGGGAAAATTCGTGGGAAATTTCCCACGAATTTCAAATTTTCGGCAATGGCAAACTAATTTGAAATTCGTGGGAAAATTCGTGGGAAATTTCCCACGAATTTTCCAACGAAAATAGTCTATAGGCAAATAATTTGCCACGAATTTCAAATTTTCGGCAATGACGGACTAATTTGAAATTCGTGGGAAAATTCGTGGGAAATTTCCCACGAATTTTAAATTAGTAGGAAATTTCCCACTAATTTGAAATTCGTGGGAAAATTCGTGGGAAATTTCCCACGAATTTTCCCACAAATTTCAAATTAGTGGGAAATTTCCGAAAATTTGAAATTTGTGGCAAAATATTTGCCTATAGACTATTTTCGTTGGAAAATTCGTGGGAAATTTCCCACGAATTTTCCCATTTTCGGAAATTTCCCACGAATTTCAAATTCGTGGGAAAATTCGTGAGAAATTTCCCACAAATTTCAAATTCGTTGGAAATTTCCCACGAAATTTAAATTCGTGGCAAATTTCCCACGAATTTTCCGACGAATTTCAAATTTTGGTAATGGCGGATTAATTTTAAATTCGTTGGAAAATTCGTGGGAAATTTTCAACGAATTTGAATTTCGTGGGAAATTTCCAACGAATTTGAAATTCGTGGGAAATTTCTCACGAATTTTCCCACGAATTTCAAATTCGTGGCAAACTATTTGCCTATAAACTATTTTCGTGGGAAAATTCGTGGGAAATTTCCCACGAATTTTCCCACGAATTGCGAAAACATCGGCCAATGGTGGGTTTTTTGAAATTCGTCGGAAAATTCGTGAGAAATTTCCCACGAATTTTCCCACGAAATAGTCTATAGTGCAATATGTTGAAAGAATTTGAAATTCGTGGGAAATTTCCAACGAATTGTAAATTCGTGTGAAATTTTTCCAACGAATATCATATCTATTGTTAAAAATATCATATCTATTGTTTAATATTGTTAATTAAAACCATAAAATTCTAACAATTACAATTTTCTTTTTTACGAAACAATTACTTTCAACTTGAAAAAAATGAAAAAATTACCATGTCAAGAAGACTTACCAAGTATTTGACTAAAACCTTTATAGTAGAAAGTGGTCTATTTGATGAGAATTGCAACGTTCACTTGGATTGCGAGACCTTCAAATGGACACGTACCTAAAATAAAAACAAATTACTTAAGATACATTTTTTAATTATCTTTTATTTTTTTCTCTTTCTTTTTCTTTTCCTTTTTTTTTCCTTTCTTCTTGGCCGGTCGCCGGTCCGGCGACCGGCGAGCTCGAGGTCGCCCAGATCTCGCCGAGGTCTGGGGGAGCTCGAGCTCGCCGGCCATGGCGAGGTCGGCACTCGCCCGAGTGCCGGCGAGCTCGAGCTCCCCAAACCTCGGCGAGATTTGGGCGACCTCGTGCTCGCCGGCCATGGCTAGCTCGGCCCTCGCCGGTGGCGGCGAGGGCCGGCCTTGCCGCGGCGAGCTCGAGCTCGCCCAAATCTAGCCCGAGATCTAGGCGAGCTCGAGCTCGCCGGCCATGGCGAGGTCTGCCCTCGCCAGTGCCGGCCAGGGCCAGCCTCGCCGCAGGCCAGGGCCGAGCTCGCCATGGCCGGCGAGCTTGGCCGGCGAGCTCGAGCTCGAGCTCGCCCATATCTCGAGCTCACCGGCCATGGCGAGGCCCATGCGAGGCTAGCCCACCTAGGCATCGGTGAGGTCGACCGGCGGCCATGGCCAGGCCACTGGACCTCGCCCCATGGCCGGCGATGTCTCCGGCGATCGGCCAAACCAGTAAGGAAGGGAAAAAAAAAATTTCAATAACACCAACAAATACAAATCCAGCGTTGAATAATTTTGCGACAAACCGTTTTCGTCGCTAATTAGTCATGAAATTAGCCACGACACTTACCGGCAGAAAAGCTTTACGGAGATTGATTTGCGCGTGCACAGATAGGTAATTCGAGAGAAATGAAAGAGAGAGACGGAGAGAGAACAACGAGGGGATAAGAGGAATCAGTCGACAGAGAGAAATTGGGGGTGGGGACGGATATCAAAAAAATCATTTTTCGTGTCGCAAATTTGCAACGAATAAATTTCTGTCGAAAAATTCGTCGGAAATTTGCGACGAAAAATTTTTCGTCGCAAAAGTCGTCGGAAATTTGCGACTGTCGCGACCGACTTCCCGAGCCCTTTTTTTAAACAACAATGCAAAAAAAGGGGGGCTCGCCTGGTACGTGCTAAGTCTAGGTTCGGGACTTAACTCGGGCTCTCCCAAGCCCATACCATATCGCGACTTAGGGTTTAAGTTTTTTTAACATGCAAGTGGTTTATATCAAGGAGTCGCCACTAATCGATTTGGGGTGGGCCGATTAGAAACTCAAATAGGGTGATGGGAGAATCACCCTATTCCTGCGAACCAGAGATTAACTGAATTCGGGGACTTGGTTACACTAGTTGGATAACTAATGCCCTTTCGGTACCTTTTTACCCTGTTCATTTCTGAAAACATTTGTCAGGCAATTTGAATTGATTTTAGGACCTTTCTCCTAACATGTGAGGTGATCAAGCGAGTGCATAATCAGAAACGATTAGCAGTCAGGAACACAACAATGCATGCAGCCTAAGGTTCTAACCTTAACTAAGTCAGATGACATTCAAAACACAACAGCTCATGCAATTGTATTAAAAACATGCATAACAATACAACGGTAATAAAAACTAACATGCAAAATACTACCGCGCAACCTCAGGCTTGTCTAACTTAAACAAGACAAAAAACATGCATAATAATATCACATTAGATTAAGACACTTAGAATTTATCAAACAAATTTTTAAAAATTTTTTTTTTTTTTTTTCGAAAAAATAAAATAAAAAAAAATAAAAAAAATTAATAATAATAATAATAATACAAAAGAAAAGAAAAAGAAAAAAAAAATAAATTTTTTTTTTAAAAATAAAATAAAATAAAAATATAATATTAACCGGGTCGGGCGGATCCGGGTCGGAAACGACCCGGGTCAACGGATCCGACCCGGGCATTGACCCGGGTCGGATCGGTCAATCCGGATCGGGTCGGAACCAGACCCAGGTCCAACGGATCCGACCCGGTCGTTGACCGGTCGGATCGGTCAATCCGGATCGGGTCGGAACCGGCCGGGTCAACGGTCCGACCCGGTCGTTGACCGGGTCGGGCTGATTAATCCGGGTCGGTCGGAACCGACCCGAGTCAACGGATCCGACCCGGGCGTTGACCCGGGTCGGATCTGTTGATTTGGGTCGAATCCGACCCGAACAAACAGATCCGCGGGGAGGGGGGCGCCGGAGAGGCCAAAATTGGCCGTCCGCCGGCTGACCCAGGCCAGCGCCGCCCCCAAATCGCCCGACTAGGACCGCCTGTGGGCTGTGCCACTCACCTGAGCCGCCGTCGGACCACCGTTCGCCGGCCGGCGATGAAACAAAAACCGGCCTGATTGAGGCATTTCGTCGAACACCTGGCGGGTGCGTGGAAAAACGAGGGAGTCCGACCTCCTCCGGCGATCCGGTCGACTCCGGCGGCTTGGGTTCACCTCCGACGGCGACTAGGGATCGGCACCGACGACGGTATGGGCCGAGATTCGCGCGAAACGGCCGGCGCGAGTCCCGGCCTAACCACGCTAAAAAACAGGGGAAAACAGAGGGGCTTCTCGGCCGGGGGCTCACCGGTCGACGGCGCGTCTGGGTGGCCTTCCGGCTGCTCCGTGGGCGACGGCGACGCTGCTGGTTGTCTTTCTTGCTCCGGCGTGGCCTCGGTTTGTTCTCTCTCCCTCTCTATTCTCTCTCTCCTCTCTCGGTTCTGTCTTTCTCTGTTTCTTTTTTTTTTTTTTTAAACGGCCCGACCCACTCTCTCTCTCTCTCTGTGTCGCCGCCGTCGGCTCGGCGGCGGGGATGGGTGGATGAGGTGCGGTGGCTGCCGGAGGCTTCCTGTCTCTCCCGGCTCACGCTCTCACGCTCTCTCTGTTTTTTTTTTCTAAAAATGGCCGACCCACCTCCCTCTCTCTCTCTGGCTATTATAGCCGGCGACGACGAACCTGTGCCTCCCCGCGTCGGCGTGACGATGGCCTGCACCGGCCTACCTGTCCTGCGACTTTCGCGGCCATAGTAGGCCGGTGCAGAGCAGAGCAGAGCAGAGGGGGGGCCGAGAGGAACAGGGAGGCGAGAGGGAGGAGGGGATAAGGGAGAGGGGAAATGGGGAGGACGGGACTGGCCATTAATGCCAGTCCCGTCGGCGTGCTCATCCGGCTCTCCTCTGGCCAGACAGCGACGGCGAGAAGCGGCGCCGCCGTGCGTCACGCTTCCGTCGCGAGCAGGGGAGAACAGGGGCGAGGAGAGCGACCGGCGCAGGGGGAAGGAAGGAAGGAAGAAGGCTGGGCCGGGCCAGGCCCAGCAGCGGCGTGGGGGAAAGAAGAAGAAAAGGAAAGCGGGCCGGGCCGCGCGAAGGAAAAAAGAAAAGGAAAAAGGGCCTGGGCCCGGGGAAAAAGGAAAAAGAAATGGGGGTCGGCCCGCTCCACCCGGCCCGACTCGATTTTTTTTTTTTTAAATTAAACTCTATAATAGACTCTATTAGTGCAAATGTGCCTAATTTCTATATGCAATGCATTTAAATAGAAATATTTTTTTGTTTTAGGAATTAAAGAAAATTAATTCCTAAATTTTGTGTAATTAATTTTGGGCAAATTAAAAATAGGTGTCAACAGCGACAAAAAATCTTTCATCGCAAAATTTCGTCGGAAATTAGCGACGAAAACTCTTTCGTCGCAAAGTTCGTCGGAAATTTGCGACGAAAAAGTGTTTCGTCGCAAAAATCGTCGGAAATTTGCGACGAAAATTGTTTGGTCGGAAATTTCCGATGAAAAATTTTTCGTCGCAAATTTCCGACGATTTTATTTTTCGTTGGAAAAGTCGTCACAAATTTCCAATTAAAATTTTTTCGTCGCAAATTTTCGTCGGAAAATCCCGGTTTTTTTGTAGTGAAAAGCAATAAATCTACTGTGATAATCATCGCCGTCGCTGTTCCTGTTGGCATAGGCGTGGTGCTTCTCTTCCTCGCATGTCGTTTTGGTTGGAGGAAAGCGACCGAGACAAACGAAGCCGTCCAAGGAGATCAAAGCAGTACGTAATATGAGCCTGTGCCGGATACATGGATAGAATGATGAAAATGTGTAGGCGAGATGTACTGTTCTATCCTTTTGGTGAAATGACCATCTCGTGTTGTTTGGTCTTGTAGGCGCAAATGGAATTACAAAAGCCGAGTCCCTACAGTACGATTGAGCCACCATACAAGCCGCCACAGACAATTTCTCTCCTCAAAATAAGTTGGGTGAGGGTGGATTCGGTGAAGTTTTCCAGGTATTATCTATTACAAAAATTGACAATGGTTTATGAAATTTTTGAATAACTTTGACCTTTGTTATGGGAAGATGTGGTTAGAAGCTATTCATGTGTACTCAAACAATCAAATTAACAAATTTCAGTGTAGGCTTCCGAATGGACAAGAAATAGCTGTGAAGAGGCTATCTAAAGGCTCAAGACAAGGTGTTGGAGAATTCAAGAATGAGGTTGTATTGGTAGCGAAGCTTCAACATCGAAACCTTGTGCGGCTGCTCAGGTTTTGCTTAGATGGAGAAGAAAAGATACTCGTCTATGAGTTTGTGCCGAACAAAAGTCTCGACTACTTCTTATTTGGTACGTCGCATAATTCAATGTGTTGTCATTGTCCATGTGGAAGAAACTGTATGTGTGATTAGCATAAACTTAAAGTTGAGACTCTCACTAATTTCCGGAACCTGATGAAAGTTCTTCGAGGATTTATCAATGCCAAATAGTTGGTTTCTAATTTTGTAAATGCGTAGAGCCTGATAAGAGAAGGAAATTGGATTGGTCAAGATGTTACAAGATAATATCTGGAATCGCTCGAGGAATGCTCTATTTGCATGAAGATTCTAGACTCCGGATCATTCATCGTGATCTAAAACCCAGCAATATCTTGTTAGACATTGATATGAACCCGAAGATTTCAGATTTCGGCATGGCTACGATTTTCGAAGTTGATCAAACTCGGGCAAACACTAAGAAAATTGTGGGGACCTTGTAAGTCTCAAACTCTTTCTTAGATGAATGCTAATTTCTTGTTTATATGATCTATCTTATGTTGATCTATGAATTAGAAACAACACCATGCTCATATACGTGCTAATCGCCATACATATTCATCAGAATGTGGCTTTATTAACTTATAATAACATAATGGATGCTACAGCCCATGTATTTTGGTTTGTAGTGGTTGCTTGTCTCCTGAGTATGCAATGCGTGGGCAAATCTCCATGAAGTCCGATGTCTATAGTTTCGGTGTCCTAATCCTAGAGATCATTAGCGACAAGAAGAATAGTTGCTTCAACCAATCAGACGGAGGTGAAAATCTCTCTACTATGTAAGTTGCATATGTGCTATTACGACGTATATTTATGTTGCACCGATCTAATTAAGTTGAAATTCCTGCATTGAAATAATTTTTACAAGCGTGGAAGCATGGGAGAGCCGGCACACCACTCAAAGTGTTAGATCTATTCATTGGTAACTCATATTCAATAAATGAAGTGCTTAGATGCCTCCACATTGGTTTACTAGGTGTTCAGGAAGATCCAGCTGATAGACCCACCATGGCAAGCATAGTCCTTATGTTCAACAGCCACTCTGTTAAGCTTCCACGGCCTCGACAACCAGCCTTCTTTCTCCGAAGGAGCACGGAAAGACAGTTGAAAGAGCTTGAGTCGGACGAATCCACCAGTAGGTCTATGCCGTGGTCTATCAATGAAATGTCTGTTACTGAAGTGCACCCTCGGTGAATGAGGATGTGAGTGAAAGTCCTTCTTCATGATAGTTTCACAGAGACCTTGAGATCTTTGGCCTTCCACAGTGACCATTAATGAACAATCAACAAGCACCTATGTTTTTTCAAAAATAGGCTCCTAGTTGCCATGGGATCATGTGCATGAAGTACATAGTGGCTTCTCCCATCGAGGAACAAACACTGACTACACCAAATTATCAGGCTCATCGCTTGTGTAAAGGATATTTGCATTCACCGCTAGAGTTGGCTTTAAAACCAAATTCCGCCGAACGTCACACTTAATTGGTGAACAGTCTAGTAATGTACTGCTATATAGCCATAGTAACGTCAAGTGCTTTCGTTATTTCCGTTTAGCCATAACGAGAAAATAAGACCGCGAGGACTTGAGGACAAGATTATTCATATAAAAAGATGATTATTCAAAGACACAGAGCCGTGATCTCTACTTGGCACAAGCATAATTCCTAGATCAGCATGACTTTGGGGTACGCTAGCATTAATTTGGGTAAATTTCTAATGTTGTGCAAATTAAAATCTGTAAATGCAAGACAACGGCTGAAAAAATATTTATCTCCTAGAGTAATTTCAGCGGGGTAATGTATTATTGCTAAGCCTATTCTAACATTGTTTCTGTCCTTGAGAGCGTGGAGCAATTATCCTAGTTGATTCACAGGCTTCACATATCATTGGCTTAAGCCTCGAGTAAAAGTGGATCCGAGTGGATGTGTCGTTGATAGGCTCGGATTTCGCCTCTTTCTAAATGATCTCTCCATATATTTAGAGAAAGAGCCTTGTCGGAATAAAGGAATAACTTATCAACGGATTTTCTCTCTCTGTTTTGTTCCTTGCTGGAAATTTTCCACATTCAAATTGAATGTTCTCTAAAAAAAAATTCACATCAAACTCCTCATTTTGTCAATGTCATTTATCTTGTCTTTTGCCTGTCTAACATTTTATAAACTCGAAAAGGAATTAAAATGCGTCAATTAGAAAAGAGCTCCAAAATCTAGAATCACCAAAAGTTGGGTATTTACAAAATTCGCCACCTTGATCCTCCATGGTTTGCTCATTGCCATAGAGTCCAACTACAGCTTCCGATATCGCTCTCAATCAAGTTGGGTTCTCTGTGTACAAGTGGTCTTGCAATTTTGCTTTCTATTTATCTAATTAATTAATTAAAATACGAGGGGTCCTAGAAACTGCACATCCGTCATAAAGTTATAGAAGACTTTATGATGGAGTCATGGCGTGCAAGTTCATGGAACGTGTGGAATGGACAAAACTTATGGGACGACAATTCAAATGTTGTTGTTCCTATAATTCTGTGCCGATCTTGCTAAGCCAATACATATCATCAATCCAACCATGAAATCTTGCTTCGCCATCTCCCTCTCTCTTTCCTTCTTCTTCATCAGAATTATCAGTAGTTCCTATCATTATTGCCCAAACACCACCCTCTTCACTCCCAACTCCACCTACCAGTCCAACCTCGAGACCCTCCTCTCTTCCCTTTCCTCCGTCGCCACCAACAACACCGACCGCTTCGCCAGTGCCACTGCCGGCCAAAACCCTCCCGACCAGGCCTATGGGCTCTTCCTCTGCCGCGGCGACCTCGGCGCCTTCACATGCAGCGAGCGCGTGGCCACTGGAAAAGAGGAGATCCTCCAAAAATGCCCCAACCAGCGAGTCTCTGTGATCTGGTATGATGAGTGCATGTTGCGGTACTCGAACCAGTCCATCTTCTCGGTCATGGAGCGGTCGCTGTCTCCCATTTTCTACAACACTGGGGACGTCACTGCAACCTGGTTGACGGAGGTCCTGGAAGAAACCCTGAACGACGTCGCCACGAGGGCTTCAACTGGCGGGTCAAGGAAGAAGGTCGCCGTGGCAGACGCGAACTTCACGAGCTTGCAGAAGTTGTACACACTCGCGCAATGCACTCCGGACTTGACAGCTTCAGACTGTGACACGTGCCTCCAGTTCGGGATCGGTAAACTGGTTCAGGGGAAACAAGGCGGGAGGGTGCTCACTCCGAGCTGCAACGTGAGGAACGAGTTCGACCCCTTTTATGACGCCTTGGTCCTGCCGGCGCCAGCGCCTCCGCCTCCCGCTCCGATGACCGGACCTAAAGGTACCTTTGTGTTTTTATTGCTTGTCTTCCTCCGAGCCAACTCTCCTTTTTATTAGATCGAAGACCGTGGATTTAGTCCAGGGGGCCAAAATAATTACTCAAACTCTATATAAAAGATATTTTGCACAAGTGGCTATATACATCATTGATTTGAGAGAGCAAGTAGTTATAATCCTTAAATTAAGAGTGGATCAACCCACTTGTATAAATTTTCTTTTACACTTATGCTTTAGGCTCCGTTTGTTTCGCGGAAAATATGACGTTTTTGGAAAATGTTTTCCGAAAAGTCATTTTCTAGGAAAATGACAATATTTTTCGGTGTTGGGTCGAAACTTAAAAATGAACTGAAAAATATTTTCCGCTGTTCGGTATCTGATTTGATTTTCTAGAAAAAATTACAGAAAAATTCAAATTTTTAATTATTTTAATTTTTTTTTTCCTTTTTTTCTCTTTCTTTTTCTTCTTCCACGGGCCACAGCAACGGCCGGTGAACGGCCATAGGCGAGCTTGAGCCTTGCCTGATCCGGCGAGGTTGAGCTCGCCCCAAGCCGAGCCGAGCCGAGCCTGATCCGGCAGGGCTCGAGCTCGCCAGATCAGGCAAGGTGGAGCCTCGCCACGGGCCAACGAGGCTCGACCTGGCTGGAGTTTGGCGAGCTTCAGCCTTGCCAGCCTGTGGCGAGGCTCGAGCTTGCTTGTGGCCAGTCGCCGACAACCGGCCAGAGAAGAAGGTTAAAAGAAAAGAAAAGAAAAGAAAAGAAGATAATTAAAAAATAATTAAAAATTAGAATTTTAAAGAAATAAAAATAATTAAAATGAATGGTGAAAGAAGGAGGAGGGAAAATGTTTTCGTCTTTTTGAAAAGAGAAAACATTTTCCATGCTTTAGAAGGTGTTTTTCTCTATTGAGGGAAAATGTTTTCCACAACTAAAGCGGGTGGTTTTAGATTTTTTCTTTCTATCTATCTAAAATACGAGTATCTACAAACAACACATGCATCACAAAGTTAGAGAAGACTTTTCAATGGGGACATGGTGTGCAAGTGACTTAGAGTGCGTTTGGTAACCATTCTGCTCTTGGAAACAATTTCTACTCATAAATGATTTTTTTTATTCCATTTCTGGAAAAAATTTCTAAGAATTTGAAAGCGTTTAGTAACTGCCCAAATTTCTATTCCTGGAATAGAAAAAAGAACAGAAATGTGTTTGGTAACTGCCCAAATTTCTATTCCTGAAATAGAAAAAAGAATAGAAATGTGTTTGGTAACTGCACAAAATTTCTTTTTATTAATAATATTTTAATAATATTTTGAAATTTTTAATATTTCTTTCTTTTTTTTTCCTTTTTTTTCTTTTCTTTTTTTTCTTCTTTCTTAGCCCATGGCCAAGTCGTCGATGTCGGCAACGGGCCATAGGCTAGGGCTGGTGAGGGTGTCGCGGCCCTCGCCGGCAAGGGAGAGGGCTGGACCCTCGCGGCCTAGGCGAGGGCTGCCCTCGCTGTAGCCCTTGCCACATCCGGCAAGGGCGGCTCGCGGCTTGGGCGAGGGCCACCCATGCAGCCCTCGCCCAGGCTGCGAGCCACCCTTACCGGATCTGGCGAGGGTCCAGCGAGGTTGCCCTAGCCGAAGCGCGAGAGTCCAGCCCTTGCCCAGGCCGTGAAGGTCCAGCACTCTCCCTTGCCGGTGAGGGCCGCGACGCACTCGCCGGCCCTAACCTGTGGCTAGTCGTAGGCCACTGGCTGCTAGCCACATGCCAGGAAAGAAGAAGAAGAAAAAAATATTTCTTTTCCATTTCTAATTTTTCTAACATAATCAAGAATCAACTTTTTTTTTTATTCTTGATTCCGCTCCAAAACTGATTCTGGAAATAAATTTGTGCTCGGGAACAAAAAATTTACCAAACGGAATTTTGTTTTTTTTTTATTCTCAGGAACAAAAGAATAGAATCAGACACTGTTTGGCCAGTTACTAAACATGCCCTTAAAGGATGGACAATATTTTATTTTTATAGGACGACAATTCAAGCGTTGCTTTCTCCCTCTATTTTTTTCTTCTTTGAGGGCTCAAAAGAGAAACCAGCCGTCCCGTGCTCCGGCCAGGGCCCCATCGCGCCGGGGACGTCACCGGCTGGAGTGGGCTCGCTCTCGGGGATCCGGCGAAGCTCCGTCTCCTTCCTGGGTCTTCAACGGGGAAGGCGCGAATCTGGATCTCAGAGGGGGTGCCCAGCGTGGGCGGGAACTAGCGCTGGTCCGATCCGGGACTCCTCAAAGCCGGCGACTCCTCCTCTGTCGCGGGGCCGATCGCCGCCTGGAGTAGGTCAGCACTCGTCAAAACCGGCGTCTCCTCCTCTGTCGGATGAACTTTTGATCTGAACTGGCGGGGGTCTAGGTTCGCTTTGCTGAACTGGTTTTCTGGTATCTCTGGTTTGGTTTTCTGGTTCAGTGGTTTGGTGCTTTGGTTCGGTTCTGGCTTTCTGGGTTAGATTTGTGGTTCGGTTTTGGCTTTCGGTTCTGGTTCACAGGTCAGGCTCTGGTTCTGCGGGGCTGTGGATTCCTGCTAGAGATCAATCCCCCCTTCGTGGTTTTGTGGCTCGGTCTTGGTGTTCTGGTGTTCTGTGGTTCTGTGGGTCTGTATCTCTGGTTCCTTGGTTCTGTGGCTCTGAGAATTCCCTATCTGAGCCTCTCCCATCCGCAACCATGTAGGAGGATTTTAGATCCCTCCCCCCATCCCTCCTTGCAGCCCATTTTCCTTTCTTAGTTGGTTGACAATTGTTGTTTGCTGCTGGTTGGGCTGCTGCTGGTTGGGCAGTTGCTGCTGCTTTGGCTACTGCTTATTTTGGCATGGATTAGCTAGCTTGGTCAGCCGCTGGTTTGATTCGGCTGCTGGTTTGGCTGGTCTTTATTCGCCCTTTTTAGGCTATGCTTCTTTGTTGTAAGGCCGCGATGCTAGTTGGCTACCGCGTTGGTTGCTCGCCGGTCGGGCTACCGCCGGTGGTTTGGCCGCTACCGCTGTTTGGGCCGCCGCTGTGTGGTTGCTAATGCTGGTTGGCTGCTGCTTTGGCTGCTGCTGGTTTGGCTACTGCTGCTGCTACTGTGGCTACTACTGATTGTTCTCTACTGCTGATTTGGCGCGGGCTGGGTTTGGCTGCTGCTGCTGCTGATTGTTCTCTGCTACTGGTTGGCGTGGTTTGGTGTTGGCGTGGATTGGTTTAGGTCTGGTCTGATTGTCCATGGTACAGGTTCTTGAGAGATTTGATCCAACCCCCTTTGCTCATAGATTCCAACCAGTTGCTCGGGGATCTTCGAATATGGTGGTAAGCACTAGGCGTGGTAAAGGTAGAAGTCGGAAATCCACTCCTCCGATTTCTCTCGCGCTCAACGCAATCTCTGTAGATATAAAGAACAGTCTGTTCTGTGCTACGCCGAAGGGTATTGATGCAAGTGACGAGGCTGTCAAGGGTAAAAGTTCTCGAGGTTTCTCATGTGCTGCTTCCTCTAGTTTCATTGCTGAGGATGTTGTGGCTGAGGGTAATGATCTTGATGGCACTCACACTTGTACTAATGAGAATGGTGGGGGCATTGGGCTATCTGCTGATAAATCTAAGGATAGCATTCCTTTTCTTGTATTAGCTAGAGACCTTTCTTCTCCACCACCTCAGGATGTTAGTGTGAATAGGACTTCGACAGGTGTATCCTGGAAAAATATCACTATGGGAAATATTGCACAGTCCGCTAAACTTGACTTTCACTCTCCTTTGAAGTCTGGAAATAAACTTATTGCAACTCCTCCTTCGGAGGTTATAGATGAGGGTAAATATCATTTCCAACACTGCCTTGTTGGATATTTTCTTGCTGCCAATGCCTCCTTTTACTTAGTAAGAGGAGTTATCGAGAAGCTATGGGGAAAAGAGAATCTTATGGATATCACTGCCACGGAAGATGGCTTTTTCTTCTTCCGATTCTCTAATGTAGCGAAAATGGTGGAAGTAATGGAGGCTGTGGTGTGGGATATTGCAGGGAAACCCATGTTTCTTCAAAAGTGGCACCCACTCATTAGATTAGAGAGAGAGAAGATTACTTCTATGCATGTATGGGTTCGGCTATATAATGTACCTCATGTACTTTGGACCAAGTCAGGACTAAGCTATGTCTGTAGTGTACTTGGGAGGCCTCTCTATATGGATTCAGCCACTGAACAAAAAAGACGACTATCCTATGCAAAGGTATGCATTCTCATAAACATCGATAGTACGTTTCCAGAAAAATTTGATATCGACTTGGGTAATGGCGACATCTTCGAGGCTATGGTACAATACAATTGGGTGCCTCTGAGATGCAAGAAGTGTAACTGCTTTGGACACGAAGATTGTACTAGTAAAAGCAAGGAGATTTGGGTTCCTAAGACCCAAAAAGTTACTACCCCTCCCAACTCTTCGCAGGAGTCAATAATAAGTAGAGATGGTTTTAGGGTTGTTTCTGGCACTCCTAGGCCAAAGTCCACCCAAAGAGAAGATGTTCAACCCCAGGATGCCAAGGCGCCTAGCACTCTTGATGTTATGTTTAATCCATCTTCTTCTCAACTAGTTGGTAGAACGGCTCCTAACTCGTTGGGGGGGGGAGGGGAAATGTTGCCTCTAACGGTGTGTCTTCTGCTAATAGGTTTGCTCTGCTGGATGTGGTGGTGGATAATTCGATTTTCCCCTTAGATGATTTGGGGGGCTCGGGGGATGTAACGGTACCTCCTAATTTATGAATATAGTCTCTTGGAATGTGAGGGGCCTTAATCGTAGCCCTAAAAGAAGGGAACTTGTAGACTTTGCTTTGTCTCTAGACCCTCATATTCTCATTTTGATTAAGCATAAGATTAAGGAAGATAATGCTGATTTTGTTGTTGACAGTAGCTTTAGAGAATGGTCTTTTGCTCATAACTATATGTACAGCAGTTTAGGTCGACTTTGGATTCTGTGGAAGCCATCTATTCTTAGGTTAACGGTGTTGGAGGCTTCTGCTCAAGTCATCCATTGTCAAATTGATAAACTTGGGATGGACCCATTTTTGCTTTCTGCCATCTATGGTTGCAATACGGAAGTGAAGCGTGGGAATATGTGTCGCAACATTTTGAATTTTTTGAACAAAAACCCCGGAAACGTGCCATGGTTGCTCATGGGGGACTTCAATGAAACAAGAGATATCAGCGAAAGGATTGGCTCCACGGTTCGCTGGACTGCGGGTATAGAGGAACTAAGCAACATGATTGAGGAGCTCGCATTAATCGAGCCTCCATCATTAGGCCCGGTCTTCACATGGACTAACAAAAGCTCTGGGACAAATCTTAGAGCAAGTAGAATTGATAGAGTACTGGTTAACGCAGAATGGCAGAACAAGTATGAGCACTACTAAGTTGAATTCCTACTTCCAGGGGTATCTGACCACTCACCCTATTTGGTGCAATTAGACACCACTAGCAGGAGAATGAGATATTCCTTCAGATTCTTCAATTTCTGGACCTCAAGTCGGGACTATCTACCTATGATTTCCTCCTGCTGGCAAAAGGAAGAAGTTAGAGGATCATGCATGTTTGCAGTAGTGACAAAGCTCAAAAAACTGAAACAACAACTCAAAAGCCTGAATAGATCTCAGTTTGGTGACTTACAAGTTAAGATAAACCAGGCTAAGGAAAGCTTGTATCAAATTCAACAAAATCTGGTGATTGACCCATTCAATGCCATCTCTCGGGCGGAAGAAAAGGCACATTTGGAGGAATTTCTGGCTTTAAGTAAAGTTGACACCTATTTTTAATTTGCCCAAAATTAATTACACAAAATTTAGGAATTAATTTTCTTTAATTCCTACAACAAAAAAATATTTCTATTTAAATGCATTGCATATAGACATTAGGCATTTGTGTATTAATAGGGCCTATTAGAGCATATTTTCTTAAATTTTAAACAAAAATTAAAAAAAAAAAATCGAGTCGGGCCGGGTCGGAGCTGGGCCGACCCGGCCCATTTCTTTTTTCCTTTTTCCCCCGGGCCCGGCCCCTTTTCCTTTTTCTTTTTTTCCCTTCGCGCGGGCCCGGCCCGCTTTCCTTTTCTTTTCTTTTTTTCTCTCCCCCCCGCGGCTGGGCCCAGCCCGGCCCAGCTTCCTTTCCTTCTCTTCTCCCTGCGCCGGTCGCTCTCCTCGCCCCTGTTCTCCCCTGTTCGCGACGGAAGCGTGACGCACGGCGGCGCCGCTTCTCGGCGTCACTGTCTGGCCAGAGGAGGGCCGGGTGAGCACGCCGACGGGACTGGCATTAATTGCCAATCCCGTCCTCCCCGTTGTCCCGGCCTTCCTTATCTCTTCCTCCCTCTCAGCTCGCTATTCCTCTCTACCCCGTCTCAGACCTGCTCCGCCCCTGCTCTGCACCGGCCTGCAAATGGCCACGAAAGTCGTGGCATGGCGTAGGCCGGTGCAGGCCGTCGTCACGCCGACGCAGAGAGGCAGAGAGACGCGTCGTCGCCGCCTATAAAAGCCGGAGAGAGAGAGAGAGTCCCGGTCGGCCAGAGAGAGAGAGAAACAGAGCAGCTGGAAAGAGAGCGTGAGCCGAGAGAAAGAGGGAGACGGAGCGAGACAGAGAGCCGGAGAGCTCATCCGGCGGCCACCGCGCCTCAGCCATCCATCCCCGTCACCGAACCGACGGCGGCGACACAGAGAGCGTGAGCCGAGAGACAAGAGAGAGAACAGAGAGAGAGAGAGAGAGCAAACCGAGGCCACGCCGGAGCAGGAAGGACAACCAGCAGCATCGCCGTCGCCCACGGAATAGCCAGAAAGCCGCCCAGCCGCGCCGTCGACCGGTGAGCATCCCCGGGTCCCGATCACCTCTGTCCTCCCCTGTTTTTTGCACGCGGTCCGGCCGGGACTCGCGCCGGCCGAGTCGCGCGATTCATGGCCCATGCCGTCGCCGGTCCCGGTCCCCACTCGCAGTCGAACGTCAGCCGCAGCCGTCAGAGCTAACCGTGCCGCCGAAGGAGGTCGAAATCGGCTGATTTCCACCGCGCACGCCCAGTGTTCGACAAAATGCCTCAACCAGGCTGGTTTTTGTTTCATCGCCGGCCGGCGAACGGTGGTCCGACGGCGGCTCAGGTGAGTGGCACAGCCCACAGGCGGTCCTAGTCGGGCGATTTGGGGGCGGCGCTGGCCTGGGTCAGCCGGCGGACGGCCAATTTTGGCCTCTCCGGCGCCCCTCTCCCCGCGGATCTATTTGTTCGGGTCGGATTCGACCCGAATCAACAGATCCGACCCGGGTCAACTCCCGGGTCGGATCCGTTGACCCGGGTCGGTTCCGACCCTATCCGGATTGACCGATCTGACCCGGGTCAACGCCCGGGTCGGATCCGTTGACCCGGGTCGGATCCGACCCGACCCGGTTAATATTATATTATTATTTTATTTTTTTAAAAAAAATTAATTTTTTTTTCTGTATTATTATTATTTTTTTCTTTTCGAAAAAAAAAATTTAATTTTTTTTTTAAAATTATGTTATATCTAAGTTTTTAATTTATTGCTGTATTATTATGCATATTATTATCTTATTTAAATTAGACAAGCCTGAGATTGCGCGTTAATATTTTGCATGTTATTTTTATTATCGCTGTATTATTATGCATGTTTTTAATACAATCGCATGAGTTGTGTTTTGAATGTCATCTGACTTAGTTAAGGTTAGAACCTTAGGCTGCATGAATTGTTGTGTTCCTGACTGCTGATCGTTTCTGATTATGCACTCGCTTAATCACCTCACATGTTAGGAGAAAGGTCCTAAAATCAATCCAAATTGCCTGACAAATATTTTCAGAAATGAACAGGGTAAAATGGTACCGAAAGGGCATTAGTTATCCAACTAGTGTAACCAAGTCCCCGAACTCATTTAATCTCTGGTTCGTAGGAATAGAGTGATTCTCCCATCACCCTATTTGGGTTTCTAATCGACCCACCCCAAATCGATTAGTGGCGACTCCTTGATATAAACCACTTACATGTTAAAAACTTAAACCCTAAGTCGCGATATGGTATGGGCTTGGGAGAGCCCGAGTTAAGTCCCGAACCTAGACTTAGCACGTACCAGGCGAGCCCCCCCCTTTTTTTTGCATGTTCGATAAGAGGGCTCGGGAGTTCGGTCGCGACAAGTAAACATGAAGAAATTTTGCTCAAACAGAAATCCAGAAATCTTTGGCTAAAGGAGGGCGACAATAATAGAAAGGTTTTCTTTGCTTCCATGATGCGAAGAAGTGCTCAGAACAGGATAAATCATCTCATACTTGAGGATGGATCCGTTATCTCTGAAGAGGGGGCTCTTAAGAACACAATCTTATCATACTATCAAGCCCTTCTTGGTAGTTCCAGGGGACCTTGTATCCCTTATGAGAGGTATGTCCTTTTTTTTCATGAAGATATCAATGCTTTAGTTACTTTCACACCACCTCAGAGAAAGGATATTCTTCGAGTCCTAAAGGGTTTCAATGATTTCAAAGCACCGGGCCCTTATGGTTTTAACAGTCGTTTCTTCAAAAGTGCTTGGCCTATCATTGGACACAACATCGAGGAAGCTATACTGGATTTTTTCTCGTCCAAAAGACTATTGAAATCTATAAATTCCACTCTGATCTCTCTTGTCCCGAAGGTTCCAAATCCCTCATCCCTCAAGGAGTTCAGACCCATATCATGCTGTAATACCTTGTACAAGATCATATCCAAACTCCTTGCAGAACAAAAAAGCGGAATGCTCCCCTTGATTGTTGATCTAAACCAAACCGCTTTCATCACCAGACGACAAATCTCAGAAAATATCCTATTATGCCAAGATTTACTTCATAACTATCATAAGGGAGATAAAGGTAAACGTGTCGCCATAAAAATAGATCTCATGAAGGCTTCTGATATGGTCAGATGGGATGCAGTCATTGGGGTCCTAAAAGCTCTAAATACATCCCAGCATCTGGTTGAATTGATAAGTGAGTGCATTACTACCCCGAGGTTTATAGTGACTTTTAATGGCGAACAGGTAGGGTATTTCAGTAGCACTAATGGGCTGAGACAAGGTGATCCTTTTTCTCCATATTTGTTTGCTCTAGTTATGGAAATTTTCAATAGAATTGTAAGAGCAAAAGTTGCTGGTTCTTCCTTCAAATACCATTGGCGCTGCAAAACGCAAAGGATTACACACCTTTGCTTCGCTGATGACCTGTTCTTATTTGCCCATGGAGATGTAGACTCTGTTCTATGCCTGGTAGAAGCTCTTGAAGAATTCGCCACTCTCACTGGACTGCGATTTAACCCTATCAAATGCCAAATATTTTTCTCTGGGTTAAATGAGGAGGAAAAGCTTCTTATATTGGACCATACGCCTTTTCCCGCAGGTACTCTCCCTATCAAGTACTTGGGTGTTCCTCTTATTACTAAAAGACTCACCCACTCAGATTGCAAAAGCCTTACTAATAAGATATTCAAGAAAATTGAGAGTTGGGGAATGACGCATATGAGTTATGCGGGTCAGTTACAACTAACCAAATCGGTCCTTATATCTATCTGCACGTACTGGATGCAAATTTTTCTTTTTCCGAAGCAAACTATCTATGAGATTGAGACGAAAATTTGCCACTTCCTATGGGCTGGGTCTTCAACAAACCGTGGATCGCACAAAGTTGCATGGCGTGTAGTATGCTCACCCAAAAAGGAAGGAGGGTTAGGATTGCCTGATTTGAACCTATGGAACAAAGTGTTATTAGGGCGCACAATGTGGAATCTTATCAATCATCCATCTTCTTCACTTTGGAGCTCCTGGGTCCATAGTACAAAATGCAGAGGAACCCCATTTTTGCAGATGGACATGAATGGTAGTATGGCCTGGAGTTGGCGATGTCTCCTCAAACTACGTCATGTCCTAACCCCAGTCATGTCTAATCCAAGATATTGCTGTCATGATGTCTTGGATGAACTTAGACACGAGAGTCCGGCTGTGGAGTGGTATAACTTAATATGGAGTAGCGGCGTTAGCAAACACAATTTTATTGGTTGGTTAGTATGTAGGGATGGGCTTCCGACAGCAGAGATCATATCACGGTGGATGACCTCAGTTGATGTCCAATGTACCTTCTGTAGGGCAAGTATAGAGAACAGGACTCACCTTTTCTTCCAATGGGAATGGACAGGTAGCATCTGGCGCAATATTCTTGCACAACATGGGATCAGGCGTAATGTGTGGGGATGGAATGAGGAGCTTCAATGGATGGTTAGAGCAACAAGAGGCAAAGATTTGACAGTGAAACTCCTCAAAGTATCTTTCCTAGCGACTGTATATTGCACTTGGATGGAGCGCAACCATAGGCGGTTTCAAAACAATCCAACTGATATTCAGATTATTTTGGCGAAGGTGCGGAAAAATGTAAGAGGTAGAACTTCGCTATACCAAAAAATCAAACCTTCGCAAGCTAACGTTGTTTTAACTACTTTATGGAGACTTCCTACCTCCATATTCTCGAATTATTAGTACTAGTTATAATGCCGGGGAATGCCCCTAAGCTGCTGTACATCATCTTTTATATACTACTTACATTTTACACCAAAAAAAAAATTCAAGCGTTGCTTTTCCGACAACTCCTTGCCGATCTCGCTGGCTAGTACAATCACCAGTCCAACCACGAAGTATTGCTTCGCCGTCTCCATCTCTCTTTTCTTCTTCCTCAATTTTGGCAACTTTAATACCCAAAGTTCTGAATCAGCACTTACATATTTGTTGCATTCGTGCCCAAACACCACCCTCTTCACTCCCAACTCCACCGACCAATCCAACCTCAACATCCTCCTCTCTTCCCTCTCCTCCGCCGCCACCAACAGCACTTATGGCTTCGCCAACGCCACTATCGGCCAAATCTTTCCCGACCTGGCTGACGGACTCTTCCTCTGCCATGGCAACCTTGACACCGCCACGTGCAGTAACTGTGTGGCCACTGGAAAACAGGATATCTTCCATAGATGGCCCAAGCAGCGAGTCACTGTGATTTGGAATGCCGAGTGCATGTTGAGGTACTCGAACCAGGCCATCTTCTCGGTCATGGAAAAATCGCCTAATGTCACAACGTACAACACCAGGAACATCAGCGCCCCAACCCGGCAAGTACTTGGAGATACCATCAAAGATGTCACCTGGAGAACTTCAGGTGCGAGTTGGGGAAGAAAGTTGCCGTTGCAGAGGTGAACGTCACGAACTTGGAGAGCTGTACACAATCGCACAGTGCACGCCGGACTTGATGGCGTGGGACTGTACCACGTGCCTCCTGTCGGTGATTCCAGGTTTCCTGAGGGGAAGCAAGGAGGGAGGATTTATACTCCTAGCTGCAATGATAAGTTTGAGTTGTAACCCTTTTACAATAACTCCGCCTTGCCAGCCCTTCCTTCCTCCGGTTACAACACCTGAAGGTATGTGGAAGTTTTCTTTTGCCTCTCTTCCACTACTTTTAGGCGACGTTCGGTATAAAAAATCGGTTCGCAAAGTTTTGATTAGACTTGGAATTCTCATTTCAAAAGGATCAAAAGAGCTTCTACTCACTAAATTTCCCTTGTACCATTTTCACAAAAAACAGCACCTTGCTCGTTGAAATGTCGACCAAGGTCCCTTAACTGTTTCCTGCTTTCAAGTCGAACGTCTTGCCAGCAATACGATCCGAAGGCAAATTTGCCTCTGCTTAGGCTAACGACACCATAGACTCGGATTTATTTTAATATTCGAAAGATTTTTTTAGCAAGGGAAAAAAATCAAATGAAAATAACTGGGAGCTTGGAAGTCTTGCTGATTTTAGAAAGGGTGGGCTATATCTACCCTCTATATGACTAAATTCACACATTCTTTCACCAAATAGACAACATCACCCTTAATGGTTTCCACATATGCAAAAGTTTTCTTCAATTTAGTTATTTGCTAATTGAGTATTTCCCTCAAATTTAAACTTATTTCTATTTAAATAATAAAAAAAAATCCCATCTTCGTTCACTGGTCTTATAGAGACCTATCCATTCTTTGACACTGGGAGTGAACCTTGTAAAAAGCTCTAGTATCCTTATTATTATTTTTTTTATAATAGAGGATCCGCGCGTACGGCCGACAGCCAACAACGACTATACCTCGAGGGGAACTAGCACAGCAACCCACCGCCATGGCCCTCCACTTAAATCGCGATAGCAATGCTGGGGAATCAATCCCAAGTCTCACGGGTAAAGACTGGGAACGCCCTAACCAGCGCAGCTGCCCACGGGTGGGTTAGTATCCTTATTATTACTTGTTGATTTATCTAATAATTTCTATTACGCCTAACAATACAACTTGGAGGGGGTGAATAAGTTGTTTGAACACTTAAAGAAACTTTTATGGAATATAATAAGATACTTTGACAGAAGCAAAAATAGATTAAATGTATTAAGGGAGATGGTGATGCTATCAGACAGATATAAGCAATAATGAATAGATAGAATATAGCACTCAACAATTTATAATGATTCGGTTTTATCCCTAAGCTTACGTTCAATCTCTAAGCGAACAACTTTAACGACAACTGGAATCCACTAGTAATTCTCAAATGATATTACAATTGGTATGTACTGCTTCTATAACACAAAAAGTTACACAATTAGAACGCAAGTGCTGCTATCACACTTGCACAAATCTCTTATAACTAATTACAAGCAGCAAGGACTCTACAGTAGAGAGAATAACGAATAGACAGAAGCACAGCTTATACACGACAAAAAACAAATGACAATAATAGTGTCAGCTTTATCAATTTTTTGCAACCCCGCACAACTGCTACAACCCTCTTTATAAAGACGTTCATCCTCCAATCCAACCATTGGAGATACTTTTGAAGAGTTAAAAGTTGTTGAGAGTTTATTTGAGCCAATGCCGAGGTTCAGGCTGCCTGGACATTCTCTTCCCACTGGCAAAAGCATGGTTTCCCAAAATGGAATCTACTGGTCTGTTACATCAATTGTTCATTCTGACATATGACCAAAACTATCAACTCTGCTCTGACTCATTGTCATCCTCTTGCTACGGATTCCCCGCACGTCAATGGCTATAATCTTCCGATCAACAATCATACTTAAGATGAATGGGTTATCAAAACCATCTAGGAGTTGATATTTGCATGATACTTTGCTCCTCATCACTTGATAGTAGCACATGCTCTTGTCAACAGTCCGTTGGTGCTGTTCACCATATTCCTTGTGAAATGACTTGCGATCTTTTATCCGATGGTCTCCCTAAGCATATCAGCATCCAAAGGTTTTACTTAGATGATAACCTGATCTTGGTACCTGTAAGTCCTTATAAATTACTTGCAATATCCTACTTTTTCTGCTCTTATCAAGGTCATCATCCTGTAAACGTCCTTGGTTGAACTATACGAAGGCCAACGATATTATCACAATCTTCCTGAAATTATCACCACTTAATCACAATAAACACATGCATTTATTTGGTAGATATTAAGCCAAGGACAGTTTTGGAATCATCAAAATACCATAGGGAGTTTTCCCAACAATTTTGTTACCTCGCATTTGAGGGAGGACACTAGAAGTGCCAAAAGTTGTGTACGGCGCTCACTTTAGTGCCAAAAGTTTGTTTCGGATCACTTAAGTGCCACTTTTATAAAAAAAAAAAAACGATCATTTAAGTGCCAAATCCGATTTGAATTGACGGAAACCTGACGTGGCAATATTTTATTAATTTCTTGGTCCTACGTGGCTCGCCGGCGTGCTCAGTCAGCATATAACTCATAAACGACGTCGTCTAAAAGTTGTAAATAGTGATCGTTTGAGTGTCAAATTTTGTTTAAAGTGATCACTTCAGTGCTGGTTATTGTTAAAAAAACAATCACTTCAGTGCCAGTTAAATTGTGCGACATCGTTTTAGATGTCCATGTGGACTGAATTTTTTTAAAAAAAATGTCAAGTCATATTAAAAAATTTAATTATAAATGCCGCGTAATCAATTTGGCCAAAATTAGCACTTAAGTGATCGTTTTTTCTCCGATTTGGCACTAAAGTGATCATTTTTTCTCCGATTTGGCACTTAAGTGATCCAAAAAAAACTTTTGGCACTAAAATGAGTGCCGTACACAACTTTTGACACTTTTAATGTTCTTTTCCCCACATTTGATATTAAACTACAAAATCCGTTAACTATCATGTTATTTCACGACAATTGGTATTGGAGTTAAAGTTATGATTTCTAGAATTGATTTAGGGCTTTTGCATGGTCATTGTCTAGAATACTGTATTTATAAATATGTCTGGAGCAAGAGGTGAGATTGAGAAGCTCATTAGAAGGAACAATTTTGGGTTCTGGAGTATTAAGATGTGTGCCGTGTTAGCAATCCAAAGTTTGGTGAAGCCACTGGACGGCGAGGATAAGTTGCTGGAAGCGATGAAAGAGACTGATAAGATAGAGTTGATGGAAAAGTAGAAGAGAATAATCCCTTTGAATGTGTCGGATGAGGTGTTGATTGAAGTGGTTGAAGAGAAGGATGTGGCAACAGCATGGGCAAAATTTGAGTCACTTTATATTATGAAAGGTTTGACTAGTCACTTGCTTATGCTAAAAAAGATTTTCCAATTTCGGGTGGCTAAAGGCAAATCAATCAAAGCCCATTTGGATGAGTTTAACAAATTCGCGATGGACTTGAAGAACAACAATGAAGCTTTTTCCAAAGAGAAACAAGGAATGATGTTATTGGCATCTCTACCAAAACTTCACTAATACCCTTCTAAGCAGCACACTACGATTTCCTTGAAAGAAATAAAGTCCACCTTCTTTCTATGAAATGGCAAAAAAAGTTGTGAAAAAGATGATTTGGCGCATGATATGATGCAAGGTTTGGTTATCCGAGGTAAAGAAAAACATAGAGAGTCTAAAAGTAGCATATGGAAGAGTCATACTATATAGAGGTCCAATGTTCGGAATGGTCGAAAGAGATTGTCTGAAGTATAAGAGTAAATGAGTTACGATGGAGTCTGCAGGTGATAGTAATGTTGTTACTAAAACAGATGAGAGTTCCAATGATCTAACAATCTATATATTTCTCTTAAGCCTGCTCTTCCTTCAGATTTAATTTCCCTATTAACAGGTGATAAAATAGGGGTTCTTCATCGTAGAATTAATTTGCTTCTTAATATTTTCAATTATTTGGCTTCAGCGCCGTCATTTACCAAAAACAAAAACTTACAAATGCTATAAATTTTTTACTTCTTAATATTTTAACTTATTGGGCTTGAGCTCCGTCATTTTACTTTAAAACAAAAATTACAAATACTAGAATTGCAATTAAAGTTTAGCGTGCGATTGTTTGAGGAAAGTGTTTTTCGGGAATTTGCTTTCCAAACTTTCACCCATTTGGTATGCCGAAAATGATTAGTTAACCGAAAATACTTTCCGGTCAAGAAAAATATTCATGTATAAAATTAGGAAAGTGAATTCTCTAATCTAAAAAGTTGAAAATACTTTCAGGAATTGCTTATCTTGAATTTGTTAATATTTTATTTTTTCCTTTCCTTTTTCTTTTTCTTATCTTTCTTTTTTTATTTTTTATTTTATTTCTTTTTTAACTTTTTCTTTTCTTTTTTCTTTTTTTTTTCTTTTTCCTTCTTCCTCCCTCTACCGGTTGCCGGCCATGCGACGGCTGGCCTCAGGCGAGGCCGAGGCTCACTAGGATCACTAGATCCTAGTGAGCCTCGGCAACCAGGTCGAGCTCGCCCGAGGCCAGCCAAGTCGGCCCTCGCCGAGGCTTGGCGACTGGTGGAGGAAGGAAGAAGGAAAAAGAAAAAGAATGAAAAGAAAAAAATTAAACTTAAAATATTATTTAAAAATTCAATTCTTTTTTCGTAAGATAAAGTCATGAAATTGAAATCGTTTTCCAAATGAGATCCAAACACCAGGAAACTTTTTTAATCAAATATCACAAAATAAAGGAAAATTAAATATTTTCCTGGAAAATGAATTCCAGAAAAATATTTTCCAGAAACATTATGTTTTTTTGTGAAACAAACACACCTTTAGACTTTCCCGTTTAAGCCTCTCTATTCAGATCTCTCAAGGTCCCATCTTGTGTGTCAAATTGCCAATCTTCACACGTCAATCTTAGGTCTAATCCAACTTAGCGAAGCAGAGTGTTAGAAACTAACCTGAGCACAGACTAGATTGCAAAAGCCCCATGCCAAAAAGCCCTTCCAACCAATTGGTTATCCAATCCACCTCTACCTTTATGGAATCTTTTATGTTCAGAAACTCATATATTATGTTTCTTTCGTAATGTTAATTGAATGAAATGGCTTTTACAAACCCCACCCTCCCCGCCCCCCAAAAAAAAAGTACGAGTGTTAGAAATGGTAAATTGTCTCATATACGAAATGGTACGTGTGCAGGAAAAAGCAACAAATTTACCGTGATAACCATCGCCATTACTGTTCCTGTTGGAGGTGTTATTGTACTTCTCTTTCTTGCTTGTTGCTTGCTTCGAAGAATGGGAAAGAAGATGTATGAAGTCGTCCAAGGAAAGAGCGGTAAATTGACAAATTTGACATTATTTTTTCGTAACTATCTGTGTCAGATAATTGAGCATATTATGAAACTTATTTATTTTTTTGTAAGGAATCAGATATATGAATCATACAAACTTAGAGTCCATTAGATATAAATGTAGCATATATAATGGAAAAGATCAAGGATAGAGATCCGATTCTTCATGCTCTTTCAACCTTCAAAACTGTACTTGACTGCACAAGCAATCATAACGCCATCACTAAGAGGAATACTGTGGAAATGACAAAAGTTTTACCAAACGCCTATGAAAATCTCTCCCTTTCATAGCCTGCTGCTTCAGGACAATTCAAACTCCCAATCACCAATATCATTATTAGGAAAACAAAGCTGAAGGGCACTCTTCCAGACTTGCTTAGACAAATTGCATCCAAAGAACAAATGGGATCTAAACTCAGTGCTTTCATGACACAAAAAACAGAGAGTTTGGCCATGATTGGAAGACTATCTGTCAATTCTTTGAAATATAGGCAGCTTATCTTGGTCAAGATGAAAATCAAATCAGCCAATACCATTCAAATATTGTGCCTCTTTTCCTCACAATCCCAAGCTGAAGCAGAGGTAAGCATGTCACAAGAAGCAGCAGTGCAAGTATCTTGGTCTTCCAAAAAAGACTTTGGACAAATTACACAAACAGCTGCCTGGATTGATACCAAGTATTCAGACCTCGCTTTGGGCCTTTTCCATTCAGAGCACAAATCATATCATCTGCTTTTGCAGTTCAAAGAAGAGCAGAATCGTAAACTACTCTCCTTGGGTATACATCCAGCAATCTCCCATTAGGATGCCATGAGTCATGCCAGACGGATATAGATTTGACATGACCAACCACATAACGAGCCCTCAAAATACTCCTAACGTTTAGCAACTCCCTCCATGCATAGGTAGCATCTGCGCCGCAATTAATAGACCCAGCATTACCTTTAGCATGAAGAAGTGATCAAGATACAAGATTCATGTCATTACTTTGTTACCAATAGTATTGATGATATTCTAATCTTTTTCTACATTACCAATCAAGAGGGGAAAGATTTCATTGAGGAAATGAGACAACCATGCCAGTCTAATCCGGTGCTCTTCATTGTGATAATTTTCCCAAGCACTAGCAACCGTATAAAAGCCACTAGGAGCCAATGTCGATATAATTTTATAACCAAATTGCGTTTTTTGGTAATGCAGGTGCAAATGAACTTACCACTGTGGAGTCCTTACTATTTGACTTGGCTACATTACAAGCTGCGACAAATGATTTCTCTCCTGAAAACAAGTTGGGTGAAGGTGGATTTGGTGAAGTTTTCCAGGCAAGTATTACATATTGCTTAGAAACAATCAAGAATGCTTTACATATGAATTGAACATAATGGTGCCGAAGAAAAAAAGAAACATGTAAAGCTTTTGTTTGTTAGTTTTTTAAGAGGTTGTGATAAGGAATTAAACGATAAATTCAAAACACTTTAGGGTAGACTTCCTGATGGACAACAAATCTCGGTGAAGAGGCTATCTCAAAGCTCAAGACAGGGTGATGAAGAATTCAAAAACGAAGTTCTATTAGTTGCGAAGCTTCAACACAGAAACCTTGTACGACTACTTGGATTTTTCTTGGAGGGAGACGAAAAGCTACTCGCCTACGAGTTTGTGCCAAATAAAAGCCTTGATTACTTCTTATTTGGTACGTTGCAGTTTAACGTTCTTATGTACATTTTCTTAAAATCAAAAGTTCCAGCTTTCAATAGTTGGAAAACTTGAAATTAAGAGGTTTTCTGTTCTCTCAATTGATTATAGTTTTTTGTTAAGCTACCTTTGATCGATGATAGTAAATATATTCGCCTTGAGTTTTTGAATAGGTGCCACATGCTAGCACATAGTGAGTTTTGGCGAAATGATGCAGATCCCCAAAAGAGCTATCAATTGAATTGGCAGTCACATTATAAAATAGTATCTGGGATCGCTCGAGGAATGCTCTATCTACACGAAGATTCTCGTCTCCGGATCATTCATTGTGACCTAAAATGTAGCAATATCTTATTAGACAGTGACATGAACCCAAAGATTTCAGATTTTGGCATGGCAAGGATTTTTGGAGTCTATCAAACTTAGGCTAGCACAAATAAAATCGTGGGGACTTTGTAAGTCTTAGTTTTTTATTAGATGACTTTGTAATTGGATGCTGAACTTGCTCAGTCTATCTATTTAAGAATGCTCATTGATCTGCATCTAAATCTGCAATATACATATGGGGAATGTTTGGTTTTGCTGTGGTTATATGTCTCCTGAATATGCAATGCATGGAGAGTTCTCAGTGAAATCCGATGTTTATAGTTTTGGCATGCTACTTCTAGAGATCATTTGTGGCAAGAAGAATAGCTTCTACCACCAATTGGATGGGGGTGAATATATTGCTAGTTACGTAAGTTTTGTTGTGCTACTGCGGCAAATATTTACAACACACTCTTTGTAATTTTGGTCAAGTGAAATTGAAATTCCTTTGTAAAAACTTAGTCCTTTAGCCTACAGAAACACTTATGGCTCTATTCATTAGTCATATATGGTTTTTTGCAAGATTCAGATGTCTTGCCTAATGAGTCATTGAATTAACGCCGCAATTTTGTGAAGATATTCCGGAATTATTCTTGCAAGCATGGAATCAATGGAGAGACAACACACCCTTGGAAGTGTTGGACCCAGCTACTGTGGATTCATATTCAAGAGATGAAGTGCTTCGATGCCTACACATTTGGTTACTATGCATTCAGGAAGATCCGGCTATTAGACCCACCATGGCCACCATTGTTCTCATGCTCGGTAGCGATTACCTTAACCGGCCATTACCTCGACATCCAGCTTTCTTCGTCCAAAGTAGATCGTGGGGACTGAGCATCCCAATGAAAGGGCTTGAATCGGACCAATCCAGGACTATGCCTTCATCAACCAATAACATGTCGCTTACCGAATTGTACCCCCGGTGAATGGCGGTGTAAGCGAAATCTTTCTTCATGGATGGTCTCACGGTGAGATTGCTAGGCCTTCCACCGAGATTTTCTATGAACCATAAGCAAAAATATATGTACTTGGAGAATAAGTTGTCAAATTGTCAAAGGGGGTCGGGTGCATTTAAAAGTAGACTCTATACTTGTTATCCATCATAGTTATTATAATTCTTCTGAGAATTTGTTACTACTTGAGGCTAAATCATACGTCAATCCACTGTAATTTGGCGTATTTGTACATTATTGTGCTTCTATGAGGCTTAATACTACTTCTCTTGTCTAGACTAGATAGCCAAATTGAAGTGTTCATTTAATTGCCCCACTAGACCATACATTTCTTCGCTTGTGAAACTGGTTGGGCTTCGGTGTTGTTAAAACTATACCTGTAGGTTGTAGGTGCTCCATCTCTGATTGGCTTTCTCTGGGGCGCTAGTCAACCCGGGTGGGATTTGCGCTCCTCTCCGCGAAACCCAAGTCGTCCACTGTTAATGTGAGGCCAATTAGTTAGCAGACTGAGTCGTATGCCCTCCCTTGTAACTCACCTCAACCCTTTGGGGCTATTTTTTTGTTCAGAAGCCCTTCTTTACTATTCGGTAATTGTACTTGAAGAAATGAAAGCCATATGTTCGACCAAAAAAAAAATGTCTTTGTATTCTTTGGCAGTAGCATAGCTCAAGGCAAAGATTATCTATTTGCTTTGTGATTGTACTCTCTTTTGTGAAATGGAATAAATTTGTTGCAGTTGTGTCTTCTTAGTTCTTTGATTGATTGAGGTGACCTTTTAGTTAGTTGTCACGGTATTTAATTAGATTAACACTATCAATCATCATTCCAGCGTTTTTGGTGACAGATTTTGCAAAATCCTCACCAACCACAGTCGATGATATACAAGTCGTCTATAGCGAGAGTTTAGGACTGGCTTTGACATTTTTGTACGGTTTTTCCCATCACCTGTCGGTTTCTTTTAGTAGTGTTAGATCGTTTATGGAACTACAAAAGAAGCGTTTTTTTTGAAAGATTTAGAAAGGAAAACAGTGAAGCAAGTCGGCTCATGTTTTGGACGTGTTGTATTGACTCTATTTTTATATATAAATATGTAAATGTCATTAATCAGATGAAGTACAAAAGCTTAGGAGCATCCCTCAGCATTACAAACACAACTAATTAAGCGAGAATATGGAGGCAGGGAGGGTCTACAATTCAAGAAAAGTGAAGCCCTACATCTTATAATTTTATCCTAGCCAAAAGAATATGCATCTCAATTGACTTACTTTAAAAACGTCTACGATTGCGCTTCATCCAAATATAATACATGGTTGCTAAGAAGGATACCTTGAAGAGCCGATGTGACATTCCGAATTTTGACCCATTTTTGGGATTTATAAAATGTGTATTTCGTCAATGCGCTTATAGTTAAATCTCGCCCAGAACTGATCACTCTTGAGTTATTTTAAATTTGAGATTTCGCTAAAATCGCATTTGATCGAATTTGGCCGTTATTTAGAGCTCGAACTTTGGTGTCGAATTTCTCGGAGTTTCGTGACGAATTTAATTGGACGGTGTCGATATTATTGTGGCCAGCCTCGATATTGTCAGGGATAAGTGAAAAGTGAAATTTTGACCGGGTGCGGATTTGGACTAGTAGACCTCCCTCGTAGTATGTTTTATTTAGTGTCTTTTGGCCTTTTCCTAATTTATAATTAGGATTTTTCATGGACCGTTAGATCGACTTCGGGTTTGAACGTGAGCCGTTAGATCGCGATTGATTACATTGACTCTCTCTCTCTCTCTCTCTCTCTCTCTCTCTCTCTCTCTCTCTCTCTCTCTCTGCCACGCCCAGCTACGCGCGCGTCCTCTCCCTCCGCCCCCCCCCCCCCCAGCTATGCACGTCCCCTCCCTCTCTGCCCCATGCAAACTCTCTCTCTCTCTCTCTCTCTCTCTCTCTCTCTCTCTCTCTCTCTCTCTCTCTCTCTCTCCTCTTCTTCTTCTTTTTCTTCTTCTTTGTTCTTCTTCTTCTCTTCTCTTCTGTTCCTCTGGGCCGCTGCTTCTGCTTCTTCTCCTTGCTGCCCGACGCCGACCGTCGCTCGCCGGGACCAACCCAGCCACAGCCCGCCGTCCGCCTTATGCCGCTGTCGCCCCGACCGAGCCGCGCCGCCGTTCGTTGCCCGCGACTGCCTGCCGCCGACCTGCCCGCATTGCACGCGAGCAACGGCTCGCCGCTGGGTCCACCACGGCCCGATGCTGCCCAGTCGCCCGCCGGCCCGTCCTCTGTCGCCTGGCCACCCGCGATGCAGCCTCCGACCACCGCGCAACCTCCCCTTTCCCCTGTTTTTCCTCTTCACTGACGTCTCCCCTGTTTCGGCTCCGCCTCATCTAGCCGCTGCGCACCGCAGTTTCGACTGCCGCCACTACTCCATCCGCCACCACCCAACTCCCAACAACCCTGCCCAGGCACTTGCAGCCGCAGTGCTCGCTTGGACAGCCCAACGCCACCCCAGCTCAGCCTTGGCCGGACTGTCCCGGCCGTGGCCGAGCCTCTGCCGCCCAGCAACCATCGCCGTAGCCATTGCCTGGCCTTGGCCAAGTGCTCGCCGCTCACCTAGCCAAGCTTCCCGACCGCTCGCCGTTCGCCGGCCGCTCGCCCGGCCAGCCAGCCCGCCCCGGCCCGGCCACGGCCCGGCCCGGTGGCAGACAGCCCGGCCCGCGACCGAGTCGCCCAGGTGTGCCCGTCCGCCCAGGCCGTTGCCCCGCCCTTGGCCGAGCGCTATGGCCGGCCACTGTGCCCACTGTGCCCTCGCCCGCGCCGAGCCGCCACTGTTCACCCGGGCCATTTTGGCCCCTTGCCGGTTTTTCCTGGGCCAAACTTAGGTAAGCAACTCCCTAAACCCTACCTAGTACTTTGGGTATTTTTAGACTTGTTTAGGGGTTAATTAGTATTGGTTTAGTGGCTAAGCCTGGAATATGGTTGATATGTGAATGTGATTATTTGGTAGATTAAATTGTGATGATTGTGGGGCTTAATTAGTGGCTGATTTATGTGGGTGCAATGATTGGATTGTCGTGGCGTTTGTAGGTGAAATTGGTGGTTGATTGGGCCAGCTTGAGTGTCGGATTGGTGGGCTAGTGTAGTGAGTTCGTGATTTGAATTTGACTAGTATGACGGGTTATGATGGCAAATTGTGTTGTGGTGCATGTGCATGAGGAATGTCCTGAGACGTGATTACGCGAGACTGAGCCCGAATCGATCAGAGGGCTGACCTAAAGCGTGTTTACGCGGGTCGTGAGAAAGTGTGAAATGTCCAGTGAGGGACAAAGCCCGGATTGATTGGAGAGTTGCCCACCTGAGGAGTGGTTACACGGGTGTGACTAGAAAGGCAAGAAATAACCTGAGGCGTGGTTACGCAGGTCGAGAGAAATATCTTGAGGCATTGTTACACAGGACTGAGCCCGGATTGATCGGAGGGCAGACCTGAGGCATGTTTACGCGGGTCGTGAGAAAATGAGAAAGGTCCTTAGGCGTGTTTACACGGGACATAGCCCGGATTGATCGGAGGGCTAGCCTGAGGTGTGTTGACGCGGGTCGTGAAGAGTTGGCTGGACACGCATGTAGAATGTGCTTGATTTAATTGGGTGAACGCATGCGAGAATGGTGCTCGTATGATTTTGATATGTTCATGGGATTTTATTACATTATAGTGACCTGACTGATATGCAGGGTTGGTATATGAATTGAGGCGACGTAAGTACAGTTGTATGAATTCTAGTTTGTTACTTGTTGGATTGCACGTTTAGGCTCGTTTGGGTATACATTGGCCTAGGTGGGGTATAGGTTGTCTGCTTATTGAAATTTATTCTCATTGCTGTAATGCAAATCATTTCAGACCCCTGACCCCGACCATGAGTGATCCGCCCGAACGTTTTGGGATCCCAAGGAATGCTGACCACTCGGCAGTGGAGTACCCCGTAGGAGATGGGGAGGCCTATGTTAAGCATACCACGGTGGTGTGGGTAGATATGGGTAGGCCGGAGTTGCAGCCCAATACATACCGAGCATACTATTATCAGGATTTATACGAAGTCTATGGATCGCTTCGGCATTTTGATGTTCCGTTTAATGGGGTAAGCGAGTGGGACCCCTCAGCTATTCTTGCTCCTGATGGTGAGGTCCAGCACCTCGGAGATCCGCCGGTAAACCCTAGTCCTAAATCGGAGCCCGGACCCGAACCTGTGGCCCTGTAGACCTCGAGCTTGAAGAGGAATTCGAGGAGTCTGAGCTCGAGCCCGAGCCCGAGCCCATGGAGCCCGAGATCGATGAAGAATTAGAAGAACCAGAGCCCGAGTCCGAGCCTGAGGAGGAGCCTATGGTGTCCGAGCACGAGGAGGAGCCGATCGAGATCGACTCGGACATGGAGTTGGAGCCTTCAGGCTCAGATTCAGATTGGACACCGTAAGGGTATTTAGGTACTGGGCCTAGAAGCCCTTTTTTGTAGAGCCCTTTTTGTGCAGATAGCTAGCCTACCCTACCACCTATCCCTTTTTGATGATGAAGGTGGATGCTGGCCCTAGAAACCTATTGTACGAATTTTACGGTCTCAAGCTAATGATATGAGTTTATTGTTTGGTGCAAGTACTACCCTGTTGTCATTATTCATTGTCCGGGTTGTTTGATTTCCGCTTCCGCTTGCATTCGTCTTCGCGTGTTTCATTTGGGTCGGCGATGCGTCCTGAGACGTCGCGTTCAATACGACTTTCGAGGGGTGTCGCGAGCCTGTTGGGGTTCGGGGCGTGACATCCCCCGGTTAATTTAGTATCAGAGCAAGGTCAGTTCGATCCAAGTTGGTCAAAGCCTGGAGTGATAAGGAGCGATGACTTTGGAGTAGCCAGTTAAGGAGACTCGTGTGCCATGCGTGTCCTAAACTGCGTAATTATGGTTGCTGAGTGATTTTTATGCAATCATATGTAAGGTGCAGGTGTGTCAAGACTTGAGGTAAGTGCACGAACTTTGTCGGTTGTGATTGGATGTTGTTTGTGATTGACTGCCTGTTTAGTGAATTGTTATTGTGATTCACTGCCTTGGGCTTTAGACTAGTATAGTTGGTCTAGGTTTCTAATTCCTGCGTGGAATTATAGCAGGTGAGCATTTGTGAGAACCTGTAAGATGAGCAGCCAAGGTCGAGGTCAAGGTCGCGTAGCCCCGCAAGCTGGAGTTATGGAGGATCCCAGGGTAGATGAAATCTGGAGGGCGCTTAAGGAAGCGAGATTATTATCGAGTAGACAGACGGGGGAAAGAAGCGCTACTGTCACCGCTGCAACTGCCAGCGAGATTATTGGGAATAATGAAGGTCAAGGGAATAATGTGATTGGTGGAAATCCTGGTCTAGTGTGAGTAAATGCGAACAGACTAATGTCCAAGCTAGTCGAACAGTTTCTGAGGTTGAAACCCCCGAAATTTGATGGGAGAGGCGATTCTGAGGCTGCACCAAGATGGGTGGAAGAGCTAGAAAAGGCTTTCGAAGTGCTGGGGTGCACGGAGGAAGAAAAGGTAACGCTAGCAATCTACCAGCTTCAGAGCAACGCAAGTGATTGGTAAAGGGCTACCAGAGGTCAAGTATTCCCTGCTGGTACTGCTCCGAACTGGACCATCTTCACCGAGACCTTCAATGGCAAGTACTTCTCAGAAAGTGCCCCGAGAGTAGAAACTGACAGAATTTATGAGACTTCGCCAGGGTCAGATGTCAATGGACCAGTATAAGGCTGAGTTCGCAAGGCTGTCCAAGTTTGTCCCCAGAATGGTAGAGGACCCAGTGGACAAGGCCAGGAGGTTCTGGGATGGGTTGAAGCCGGACCTTTGCAGTCAGATGATCTCATTGAACTTGAGGGGCTATCATGAGATTTATGAAAGGGCTCAGGCAATTGAGCGAGATCAAACGGATCAGGCTACCGCTTCTGGATCGCGGTATGCCCCAGCTAGGGACAACCGTCAATTTGGGAAAAGACCCATGGTGGGAAATAGTGGTTTTGTCCCTCCCGTTCGGAGGAATATCGGGAAACTGAATCGTTTTCAGAATGCCCCATGCCGGATATGTGGAGGGAGGCATGGCAGCGAACCTTGCCCGAATAGGGGCAGAGCATGTTTTATATGTGGTGGAAGGGGCCATCAAATGAGGAATGCCCCAACAACAAACAGGCTAGGTCGGTTGCACTACCGCCGCCGCTACCCCGGAATGGAAATCAATTTGGAGCTATCCAATCGGCCAATCAGAATAGGTCGCTGGCCCAAGGACAGGTGTATGCAATGGCAAGGAAGGAAGCTGACGACGCGCCTAGCGTGGTCACAGGTACGGTCTCTCTCTGTGATCATGCTGCATATGCTTTGTTTGATCTGGGAGCGTCGCATTCGTTTATACCTGAGCAGTTCGTTAAATTATCTGGGATTGAGCCAAAACCGCTTGACGTTATGCTGTGTGTGACTACTCCGCTGAATGATAAAGTGCTGATTGCGTTTGGATGTCCTGATTGTAAGATAGTGATTGGCGATAGGGAAGAAAGGATAGATTTGACGGTTTTAGCTATGTTTGACTTTGACGTGATTGTTGGTATGGACTAGCTAGTCAAACAGAGAGCTGTTATGGACTGTAGTAGCAGGGTGATCCAATTTTATCCGGTTGGACATCCTAGATTCGAGTTTGTGGGAAACCGAGAAGGAACCTCGATCCCTTGGATTTCGTCACTCGAGGTAACAAAGTTGCTAGACGAAAGGTGCCAAGGATTTCTAGCGTCCGTAGTTGACTCGACGGCTGGAGAGCCAAGGCTAGAAGACATAGCCGTGGTGTGTAATTTCCCCAATATCTTTCCCCAGGAATTGCCGGGACTGCCACCTGATAAAAAAGTGGAGTTCGTGATTGAATTAGCCCCAGGGACGGAACCGATCTCGAAAGCACCTTATAGGATGTCACTGTCGAAATTGAAGGAATTGAAGGTCCAAATACAAGAGTTATTGGATAAAGGCTTCATTCGCTCGAGTGCATCTCCATGGGGAGCGCTAGTGTTATTCGTGAGGAAAAAGGATGGATCATTGAGGTTGTGCATTGACTACAGACAACTGAATCAGGTGATCATTAAGAATAAGTACCCGTTGCCAAGGATTGATGACCTATTTGATCAGTTACAAGGGGCGTCAGTGTTTTCTAAGATCGATTTGAGGACTGGTTATCACCAATTGAGGATTAAGAAGGAGGACGTGCCGAAGACGGCATTTAGGATGAGGTTTGGGCACTACGAGTTTACAGTAATGCCATTTGGATTGACTAACGCCCCTGCAGCCTTTATGGATTTAATGAATCGGGTATTCAAGGAATTTCTGGATCAGTTTGTGATCGTGTTCATAGACGATATTTTGGTGTATTCGAAGAGTTCCGCTAAGCATGAATTACACTTGGAAAGAGTTCTACAGACTTTAAGGGAACGTGCACTCTACGCTAAGTTTAGTAAGTGCGGATTCTGGCTTCATCGAGTGGCGTTCTTAGGACATGTGATATCCGGGGAAGGAATTGCGACAAAGATTGAAACCGTCATGAATTGGCCGAGGCCAACAATAGTGACCGAGGTTCGGAGCTTCTTCGATCTAGCAGGTTATTACAAACGTTTCGTGGAAAGGTTTTCGGCATTAGCGACGCCGTTGACGCGGTTACTAAAGAAGGAGACGAGGTTTGACTGGACAGATAAGTGAGAAAGGAGCTTCGAAGAGTTAAAACAGAGGTTGACGACTGCGCCGATGTTAACAATCCCGTCAGGTCCGGGAGGATATGAGATTTACAGTGACGCGTCACTAAGAGGATTGGGATGCGTGCTAATGCAGCACGGAAGAGTAGTGGCATACGCATCACGACAATTGAGACCGCATGAGCTGAATTATCCGACTCACAACTTGGAATTGGCCGCGATTATCTTCACTCTTGAGATTTGGAGGCACTACTTGTATGGAGAGAAATTTCAGATTTATACGGACCATCAAAGTTTAAGGTACTTGTTCTCCCAAAAGGAATTGAATATAAGACAGCGTCGTTGGATGGAACTCCTTAAAGACTATGACTGTGATGTTCTATATCACCTCGAAAAAGCTAATAAAGTGGCGGATGCACTGAGCTGGAAATCGAGCATCGCGCATATGATGGTCAAGGAGTGGACTCTGTTGGAGGGAGTTCGGGATTCGAAGTTTAGGCTTGAAGTGAGTCATGTCTCAAGTCTGCTTGCAGTATTAAGGATTGAGCCGGAGATCCAGACTAAGATTAAGGCTTTACAGTCGATGGACCCGGAGATTCAGAAGATTCTGAGTATGGATGTCACAAAAAGGAAATCGGACTTTCAGGTATCTGAGGATGGGATTCTGAAGTTCCGCGGACGGTTGTGTGTGCCCAATGATGCAGAACTTAAGGAGGAGATTTTGTCTGAAGCACACCGTAGTAATTATAGTATTCACCCGGATAGTATGAAGATGTATCAGAACTTGCGATAATATTATTGGTGGAACGGCATGAAAGTGGATGTAGCCAAGTACGTGGCTAAGTGTTTAACATGTCAGCAAGTAAAGGCGCAATATTGCAAGCCGGGTGGAATGTTGCAGCCATTGGAAATTCCTGAATGGAAGTGGGAACACATCACGATGGACTTTGTAATGGGATTACCGAGGAGTCAGAGGGGCCATGATTCGATTTGGGTGGTAGTCGACCGATTGACAAAGTCAGCACATTTTCTACCGGTGCAAAAGGACTTCTTCTTGGAAAGATATGCCGAGATATACGTGCGACAAATAGTCCGTCTTCACGGAGTGCCGATAACGATTATTTCAGATCATGATTCTAAGTTTACTGTCGCTTTTTGGAAAAGTCTTCATACGGCATTAGGAACGAAGTTACAGTTTAGCACGGCCTATCATCCCCAAATGGATGGCCAGTCTAAAAGGACGATTCAGACTTTGGAAGACATGCTGCGAGCATGTGTATTGGATTTTAAAGGTAGTTGGGAGGAACGGTTGCATTTGGTTGAGTTTGCCTACAACAATAGTTATCAGCAGAGTATCAGAATGGCACCATTTGAAGCGCTGTATGGCAGAGTTTGCAGAACACCGGTTTGTTGGGATGAAGTTGGTGAGAGGAGCATCACGGGCCCAGAGTTAGTTCAGCAGTCAGTCGAAACAGTCACGGTGATTCGGGACAGACTTAAGACCGCTCAGAGTCGTCAAAAGAATTATGCAGACCGAAGACGTAGGCCTTTGGAATTTCAAGTGGGGGACCACTTTTTCCTCAAAGTGTCGCCGATGAGGGGATTGTCACGGTTCGGCAAAAAAGGAAAGTTGAGCCCGAGGTACATGGGTCCGTTCGAAGTCTTAGAGAGAATCGGTGCCTTGGCCTATCATCTCGCGCTACCGCCGAATTTGTCCCAAGTTCACAATGCGTTCCACGTGTTTATGCTAAGAAAGTATGAACCGGATCCGACCCACGTGCTAAATTACGAAGAAATAGACGTGGACGACAGAGTGTCGTACGTGGAAAAGCCAGTAAGGATCGAGGACAGAATGGAACGAGTGCTGCGGAACAAGACAATTCCAATGGTCAAAGTAATTTGGAAGCACCATGGAACCGAAGGTGCGACGTGGGAAAGCGAAGAGTTGATGCGACATCAATACTCCCATTTATTCGAATAGTTGGGTTGGGTTGTAAATTTCGAGGACGAAATTTTTGTAAGGGGGAAGAGATGTGACTTTCCGAATTTCGACCCATTTTTGGGATTTATAAAACGTGTATTTCGCTAGTGTGCTTATAGTTAAATCTCGCCCAGAACTGATCATTCATGGGTTATTTTAAATTTGAGATTTAGCTAAAATCGCATTCGATCAAATTTGGCCGTTATTTAGAGCCCGAACTTTGGTGTCGAATTTCTCAGAGTTTCGTGACGAATTTAATTGGATGGTGTCGATATTATTGTGGCTAGCCTTGATATTGCCCGGGATAAGTGAAAAGTGAAATTTTGACCGGGTGCGGATTTAGACTAGTAGACCTCCCTTGTAATGTGTTTTATTTAGTGTCTTTTGGCCTTTTCCTAATTTATAATTAGGATTTTTCATGGACCGTTAAATCGACTTTGGGTTTGAACGTGATCCATTGGATCGCGATCGATTACATTGACTCTCTCTCTCTCTCTCTCTCTCTCTGCCGCGCCCAGCTACGCGCGCGTCCTCTCCCCCCCAGCTACGCACATTCCCTCCTCCTCTTCCCCATGCAAACTCTCTCTCTCTCTCTCTCCTCCTTTCTTCTTTTTCTTCTTCTTCGTTCTTCTTCTTCTCATCTGTTATGTTCCTCTGGGCCGCTGCTTCTGCTTCTTCTCCTTGCTGCCCGACGCCGACCGCCGCTCGTCGGGACTAGCCCAGCCACCGCCCGCCGTTCGCCTTACGCCACCGTCGCCTCGATCGAGCCGCGCCGCCGCTCGTCGCCCGCGACGGCTGCAGCCGACACTGCCAGCTGGCTGCACGCGAGCAGTAGCTCGCCGCTGCTTCCACCGCGGCCCGGCGCTGCCCAACCGCCCGCTGGCCTGTCCTCCATCGCCCGACCACCCACGACGCCGTCGTGCCGCCTCCGGCCGCCGTACAACCTCCCCTTTCCCCCGTTTTTCCTCTTTCGCGAAATCTCCCCTGTTTCGGCTCTGCCTCGTCCAGCCGCCGCCGCTGCTCCGTCCGCCATCACCCAGCTCCCAGCAACCCTGCCCAACCACTTGCAGCTGCCATGCTCGCCTAGACTGCTCAGCGCCGCCCCAGCTCAGCCTTGGCCGAACTGTCCCGACCGTGGCAGAGCCTCAGCCGCCATCGCTGTAGCCATCGCCTAGCCGCCTCTCGGTTGTGGCCGAGTGCTCGCCGCTCGCATGGCCGAGCTTCCCGGCCGCTCGTCGTTCTCCGGCCGCTTGCCCCAGCCTGCCGACCGAGCAGCCCAACCGCTGCCTAGCCCGTGGCCGAACAGCCCAGGCCGCTGCCTAGCTCGCGGCCGAGTCACCCAGCCGTCGCTCGTCCGCCTAGGCCGTTGCCCCGCCTGTGGCCGGATGCCGTGGCCGGCCATTGTGCCCGCTGTGCCTTCGCCCACGCCGAGCCGCCACTGTTCACCCAGACCATTTTGGTAAGCAACTCCCTAAATCCTACTTAGTACTTTGGGTATTTTTAGACTTGTTTAGGAGTTAATTAGTATTGGTTTAGTGGCTAAGCTTGGAATATGGTTGATATGTGAATGTGATTATTTGATAGATTAAATTGTGGTGATTGTGGGGCTTAATTAGTGGCTGATTTATGTGGGTGCGATGATTGGATTGTCGTGGCGTTTGTGGGTGAAATTGACGTTTGATTGGGCCGGCTTGAGTGTCGGATTGGTGAGCTAGTGTGGTGAGTTCGTGATTTGAATTTGACTGGTATGACGGGTTATGATGGCAAGTTGTGTTGTGGTGCATGTGCATGAGAAATGTCCTGAGGCGTGGTTACGCGGGACCGAGCACGGATCGATCAGAAGGCTGACCTGAGGTATGTTTACGCAGGTTGTGAGAAAGTGTGAAATGTCCAGTGAGGGACAGAGCCCAGCCTGGATTGATCGGAGGGCTGCCCACCTAAGGCGTGGTTATGCGGGTGTGGCTAGAAAGGCAAGAAATGACATGAGGCGTGGTTACGCGGGTCGAGAGAAATGTCCTGAGGTGTGGTTATGCGGGACTGAGCCCGGATTGATCGGAGGGCGGACCTGAGGCGTGTTTACGCGGGTCGTGAGAAAATGAGAAAGGTCCAGAGGCGTGTTTACGCAGGACAAATCCCGGATTGATCGGAGGGCTGACTTGAGGCGTGTTGACGCGGGTCGTGGAAAGTTGGCTGGACATGCATGTGGAATGTGCTTGATTGAATTGGGTGAACGCACGCGAGTATGGTGCTTGTATGATTTTGATATGTTCATGGGATTTTATTGCTTTATAGTGACTTGACTATTATGCAGTGTTGGTATGTGAATTGAGGCGAGGTAGGTACAGTTGTATGAATTCTAGTTTGTTGCTTATTGGATTGCACGTTTAGGCTCGTCTGGGTAGGCATTGGCCTAGGTGGGGTATTGGTTGTCTGCTTATTGAGATTTATTCTCATTGCTGTAATGCAAACCATTTCAGACTCTCGACCCCGACCATGAGTGATCCGCCCGAACGTTTTGGGATCCCGAGGCATACTGAGCACTCGGCGGTAGAGTACCCCGTAGGAGATGGGGAGGCCTATGTTAAGCATACCACGGTGGTGTGGATAGATGTGGGTAGGCCGGAGTTGCAGCCCAATACATACCGAGCATATTGTCATCGGGATTTATACGGAGTCTATGGACCGCTTCGGCATTTTGATGTTCCGTTTAATGGGGTAGGCGAGTAGGACCCCTCAGCTATTCTTGCTCTTGATGGTGAGGTCCGGCACCCCGAAGATCCGCCGGTAAACCCTAGTCCTAAACCGGAGCCCGGACCCGAACCTGTGGCCCTGCAGACCTCGAGCTTGAAGAGGAATTCGAGGAGTCTGAGCCCGAGCCCGAGCCCGAGCCCGAGGAGGAGCCCATGGAGCCCGAGATCGAGGAAGAATTAGAAGAACCAGAGCCCAAGTCCGAGCCTGAGGAGGAGCCTATGGTGTCCGAGCACGAGGAGGAGCCGATCAAGATTGACTCGGACACGGAATTGGAGCCTTCAAGGTCCGATTCAAATTGGACACCGTAGGGGTGTTTAGGTACTGGGCCTAGAAACCCTTTTTGGTAGAGCCCTTTTTGTGCATATAGCTAGCCTACTCTACCACCTATCCCTTTTTGATGATGAAGATGGATGCTAATCCTAGAAACTTATTGTACGAATTTTACGGTCTCAAGCTAATGATATGAGTTTATTGTTTGGTGCAAGTACTACCCTGTTATCACTATTCATTGTCCGGGTTGTTTGATTTCCGCTTCCGCTTGCATTCGTCTTCGCGTTTTTCGTTTAGGTCAGTGACGTGTCCTGGGACGTCGCGTTCAATATGACCTTCGAGGGGTGTCGCGAGCCCGTTGGGGTTTGGGGCGTGACAGTCGCCCTTCCAAATTCTTGCCCTTTGTGGTTCTTATCATCCAATGAAGTTTAAAATTCCATCCTCCTAAAGAACATAGGCACCATTCCGTGTGAGGATACTTCACCATATACTCCTAGTCCAATAACACTCGAAGAGCAAATGAGTTTTGTCTTCTATACTGGACATACAGATGTTACACTGAATATCAACCAAAGGCTTCCATCGTGATGAGGGCACTGCCTTTGTATTGACTCTATTGAGTGTTCGTACATTACTTGTTCAAGCATGAGATTATTTCAGCAGTTCCAATTTTCTCCACTGCAGTCATGTTTTGGACTCACTATTTTTTTCCACCAAAACGAAGCTATTCGCCATTCAATGGCTTGGCAAATGGATACTGGGATATTAAAAATAGGGCAAAAGGACACTATAAGTGCCATAACTTGTGTACGACGCTCACTTTAATGCCAAAAGTTTTCGCCGGCTCACTTAAGTGCCAAATCGGAGGAAAAACGATCACTTAAGTGCCAAAAGTTTTTTTTGGATCACTTAAGTGCTAAAATTTTTGAAAAACGATCACTTAAGTACTAAAAATTTTTAAAAACTATCACTTAAGTGCTAAAATTTTTTAAAAACGATCACTTAAGTGCCAATCTCCAGCGAGCCACGTCAACTTCAGAAATTAATAAAAAAAATGCTACGTCGAATTTCCGGCGAAAAATTGTATACGGCACAGGAGTTGGCACTTAAGTGATCGTTTTTAAAAAAATTTAGCACTTAAGTGATCGTTTTTCAAAAATTTTAGCACTAAAGTGATCAAAAAAAAACTTCTGGCGCCAAAGTGAGTACCGTACATAAGTTATGGCACTTGTAGTGTTCTTTTGCCTTAAAAATAGACATGGCATATTGAGGCAATGCCTAAACCACCATTTTGAGTAGGATTTCTTTGCTAGCTTTCGAGATCAAGTTTTCCTTCCACTACTCTAATTTCATGTTGACTCGGGCTAATATCCACACAAACATTTTCTTTTTAGAAGCCCCCCATTCCAATGGTATTCCCGGGTATTTCCCAGTCTTTTCAACTTCAGGGACTCTCAATTCATTCACCGTATTCCTTCTCAAATTTTGTGGACATCCCTTAATGAAAGATATGCTTGATTTGTTCAAATTAATGGCTTGCCTGGTAGCATAACAGTACTGATTTAGAAATAAAGCTAGATCCCGACAGTCACTTATCTTACCGTCCAAGAAGAAAATGAAATCATCCGCAAATAACAGGTGTGAGAGGATAGGACAATGCCTATTTAATCTTATTCCAGTGATAGTTCCCACCTCTATTGCTGATTTAATTAGACACAACATTATGTTAGCCATTAGGATAAATAGATAGGGGGAGAGAGGATCACATTGTCGAAGTCCTCTTGAGGGCTGGAAGAAGGATAAAGGCTCCCCGTTGAATTTCACACTAAACGAAACAGTCCGAACACGGGTCATTTCTTATTAACCCAAATCTCGCTGAACCCCATCTTTAGCATACATGCCTATACGAAATCCCATTCTACCCTGTCATATGCCTTCTTCATATCAAGTTTCAGCACAACTTGAAATGTCTTCTTATGATTACGTATTCTTAATTGATGAACGATCTCCTGCACTATCATAATATTATCCTAAATTTGCCTCCCTCCCACAAAGGCACTTTGGTCACAAGCTATAATTTCCGGTAGCCACAGTTTCAACCTGTTGGCTAAGACCTTTGAAAAGATCTTATACACGAAATTACACAAACTGATCTAAACTTTCAGGGTTAGGCACTTTTGGAATAAATGAGATATAGGTTTTATTTATTTGCGGATCGAGATTCCCTATCTCAAAGAAATTTCTTACTGTTTGGACCACTCCCGTCTCAAAAAAAATTATTTCAAGATCGAGTTTCTGAACTGATTCTTAAAAAGGAAGATAAATGGGATGAACAATCTCTCCGTAGATTGTTCGATGAGCAAATTGTTAGCTAAATTGTAGCGACTCCTTTGAAAACCCAAAACACACGAGACAAGTTGGTGTGGACGGGTACCCAAATTGGTCATTTCATTGTTAAGAGTGCTTATAAAAAGGATCAACAAGTTGTTTCGCATAGTACAGGAGAGCGTTCATCATCATTGTTTCAGCCACCCCGGGAGTTATGGAACATAATTTGGCATATGAAAACCCCCCCCCCACCCCCCACCCAAAGTCAGAATCTTTTGTGGAGTCTATGTCAAAATGCGATCCCAACCAAGGAAAATTTATGCAGATGGAATATATTACCAGAAGATGTATGCCCATTTTGCAAATCTGAACCTGAGACGATAGAACATTGGTTTTTGCTTTGCCCCTGGACCTCACAGATTGTGGCGAATCCTGCATTAAAAATTAAAATCTCACGAGTAGGTTTGTTGAGAATTGAAAAGTGGTTACTGAAATTCAGGGACAGAGTAGAAAACACACTGTCCTTCGAGTTTGTTGCAGGAGTCTCTGGTTTATATGGAGGGCGAGAAATGGCTTCATTTTTCGGAGATGCCCAAATCCAGAATTTCTTGTTGATACAGCACATAATATGCTCAGTAATTGGTGGAAATGGAACAGCAAAGAACATGAACCCATAGCAAGAGAAGAAGCCCTACCTCGATGCTGGACACCTCCAGAGATTAGAACTTTAAAGGCAAATGTAGATGGATCCTTCATCGAGGGGTCGACTATGGGAGCCTTCGCCTGCATCGTCCAAGATGCGATCGGAATTCTGGTGGACGGAGTAGCAAATCTGGCCCCGACATCGTCTGCAATACACACCAAAACCCTAGGGCTGCTTGCAACTCCTCGAAGTAAAAAAAGACGAAGAGATTGTACTAGAGTCTGACTATTTGACTTTAGTTAACTTAGTGAATAGTTCATAACATAGAGTTTGGGAAGTGGATGCATTTATCTTAGAAGTCAGACGGGTCATGGCCGGTTCAAGAACATTACTCTAGCCCACTGCACTAGAGAGTCCAATAGAATAGCTGGCTGGATAAGTAAGGCCCAAAGATTGAATGTTCTACCTTCTAACTACGTAACCCAACCCCCCAACCCCTTTGAAATCTACTCTATTTTGATGTACCGGTAGTGGGCCATGGGAGTTGAGACTTTCGGATTCAATAAAATTTTGTTTCAACCAAAACAAAAATACAAAAAATTATAAATCATTAAAAGAAATGGTATTTCATATTCTAATGATTGATATGGTAAACATGGTAACTTGTCCTCCCAAGCTACCTAGAAGTTCCACTTCGACCCAGATTTTCTGTGAGATGATTTTTATTACATGTCGTAGCACACGCGCGTGAGCAACCTAGAATCTTGCTGAGTCCCGTGATTTTTCTTTTTCTTTGTCTTGATATTATTTCTTCTGTTTTAAGATTTTCGTCTTTAATGACGAAAAGATCCATTTCATTTACGTGAATCGATAACCATATGGATTCGATACATCTAATTTTTCTGCACAAGCCAAATTCTAAACCCTCAAAACTATGGAAGGAGGTTTTGTTTTAGGAAAATACAAGAATTATTAAAATTGGCTTATACGATTAAGTTATTGAATGATATGTCAGGCTATTATTATTTTTTTAATATAACTGATTATTTAGAGGATCATTACCAATTTGACATATCTCCTAGTAAACCAGTTTGAATGAACCTAGCTTTGTGGTTTAAGGTTTTAAATTGTCTGACATATATTACTTTTCATCTTTCGATCAACTAATTCATCTTTCGATCAACTAACAGTATTGTAAACGGGTTTGTTTGATCGATACAAACAATCGTTGGGAAATTCATTTTCATTGTTGGATCACGAATTGGAGTATAATATCATCATGAATCGCATGTGGATGCAGTGAAATACGTAGATTGTTGATTAGGCCTTACTGACCTTTGAAGCGTTCTAATCCATGGTGAAAGGTGGATTATGTCTTATTGGGCTGAACAAAAGAGGTAATCATGGATGATAAAGTCAACAGGCAAGAAGAAGAAGAAGAAGAAGAAAAAGAAGAAGAAGAAGAGCAAATAGCACTATTCTCAAAACGAAAAAATCGTGGAAAATTATATACGACTTCATTTAAGAATAGATTTGATTTTATACAGTGTTAGTAACACTGATTTAAGCAATGTGGAATCTTTATTTCTTCGATTTCAAGAATTTCTTTTTTAACGATGAAAAGATCCATTACGAATTTACTCTAAATTAATTTTTTGATCAATAAAAACCCAAAACCGGTATACCAGTGACAAATTTATCCAAAACTAATTTTTTGACCACCAAAAAACTGGTACTTGAATCTGGTGAAGCCCCTTTACATGGGCTGTCTCCAAGGGGTACAGCGACACCATGAAGTTCCCCTCGGTCAATGGCTAGTGGCATCGTCTCCGGCGACGGCTGGCTCTTCACAGAGGACGGGGAAGGGATTTCAAGTGAGGCCGAAGCACCCGCTGGGAAAGATGAAGTCGGCGACTCTGGCAATCGCTTACGTGAACATCATGATACAGCCACCACAGAAAGCGTCACGCATCCTTTCATCACCCGGAGCACCACCACGATTGTTCTCAACCATCTCTCTCTCCCCCCACACTCACGTTCACCCTCTTTGTCTCTTGTAATTGAGCGATTTAAGGTCCACGACCTCAGATACAAGACGATGGGCAGTGTCAACCTTCAAGGACCTTAGATAGGCGACTTGTTGCTATGGGTCTGAAGCCGCGGGAGATCTAAGGCCATCACAACGGCTGTGTGGTAGGAGCATGATGTCGGCGATAAAATCCGTGTTGGTCGGATTCATGTAGTTACAAAACTGAGATATAGAGAGAGAGACAAAGAGAGAGGTCGATGAGGACAGCAAGAGGCGGTGGCCGCTAGAGGTGTTGCCCGGGAGAGCTGGTGGCCGAGAGCAATGTGACAGTGGCAGGGCGCCGAGGCTAGCTCAGATTAACAGAAAGTGGTGGGAGATAGAGACAAAGGCACATCAGGAGGAAGAAGACCATCAAGAATTTCCTCCAAATTTTGACGAGATTTGCAATCTTTCCTAGTTTGGCACTCCACATGTGCCATGCACATGTGAATTTCGGCCATGGTGTGTATTCAATGGCCTTAGCCGAATTTCATGTTCCTATGGACCTAGTCCGGATAATTTAATTAAGCTCAGAGTCTCCCCGGTTAAGTCCATAAGCTCCAATCCAATCAAAATGCAGTTTATATGGACTTAATACTATTAAATGAAAATGTTCATAATATGCAAACGCAAATTAATCGTGTTTTTGGTTAGGAATTGGCTCCGATTCCTAATTTCTATGCAATTAATGACTAAATGGGTTGTCAAAATTTAGATGTCAACAATATTCTATGTTATGTATTATCCATCACTTGTCATTGTGTAGACTTCATGATATAGGAGAGTTTATTGTGTAGGCTTAGGCTTCGTTTGTTTCACAAAAAATGAATGATTTGGAAAATATATTCCTAAAAATGATCGCTTGCATTGCTTACAAAAATAATAAGAAATATATTTTCATCATCCACGGAAATGTTTAGACATAAATTATTGTCGATAATGAAAACTTTTTCATTAACTACTTATTTCAATCTTTATAAGCGATTATTTTGAGGAAAATATTTTCTAGATCATTTATTTTTTGCGAAACAAAATTAGCCCTAGTCTAATAGATTAAGTTAATCACATATTAAGAGAAAGTGAGAACAGCGAATCTCACATAAAAAATACAAGTTTTTACCACATGCCATTAATAAAATGAGTCTATATATTCCAATACTTTTCTACGGTATTAATAAAAGAAATTTATTGTATGACTATGTCCAAGTAATTTGCTCAATACTATGATTCCACTTAACCGGGACCTTGATTGCATCTATGGTCATTGGATAACTACCATTTGAACATTAATAACTAACATAAATTATTAGCAACCCTACAGTTATGTAATTTAAGAGGATGATAGCCTAATCCCATACGTAGATTGTTTTTACTATTACATTTTTTGTGCAACTGGTATCGGTCATGCTGCAATTATTTACCAGACACGTCGGCCCATATTTATTGTAATAAATGTATTTAGATTCTCCAAATAGTTCTCACAATAAAAATATCTTGGAGAGCAGCCAATCTCCTTGTCCTATAATTTCGTGTCCGTGCCCGTGCTCATGCCGCAAGCCCAATCAATTCATCAAACTAGCTAATCATGAATTCTCGCATCTCTCTCTCTCTTCTTCATCATCAAAATTTTCCTTACTGAAGCTACCCAATCAAGTTAGAGTACTACTTGTCTTGCAAAGAATCGTGTGCACTGATAGATAAAGGCACATTCTCATTAAAGAAAATTCTTGGTGCGGAAAATCCGCAGATTTATTAACTTAGAGTGTCAGCACTGAGAAATTAAGGTTGTGTATTGCCTCAATTGGCCTCCATGGTGAGTGATGAGGACATGCCATTGCATTAGGATAATTTGGGTTACAAAAACGAGTAAAGACTATGAGAGACTATTACTATTTTGAAGATCAACCTCCAAGTGAGAGATTGATGAAGTTGTGAAGTCTGATAGATGATGGTATTATGAAAGGGCATACATGTTATTTCTTTCATAACTTTGGATGCCTAAACTCATGTCATATATTGGGGTAATCTTTCTCATATTTGTAACTCGATACTGATAGTGAAAAAAATACCTAGTGCGGCAACATGGTTTTTCCTTTTCTGATTTTGAAAGGGTTTCCACGTAAGAAATTCGTGTGTCCTCTTCTCTGATTTCTTCTCTTTTATATCTCGCGTTCCTAACAATTACAAGAAAAGTTGGTGTGCTATTTTCTTCACTCTTCTATTTTTATTTAGGCCTTATGTCTTCGATTGGAGGAAACTTCCGCCAGCCACATAAGTGGGTTAAAAATGGACATCACCCACATTTGTATTTGGTTAATTTTGTATTTGAGCGATATTCATAGCTTATAACTCACCAATCAGTGGGAGAGGAAGTTTCCTCTAACTAGGGTCGGAGGAAAAACATGTTCTTTTTTGTATTTTTAATCAACATCCTAATTTAAAACGTATCACATTGTTGCCGGATCTAGGCGAGGGCCGGACGCCCTCGCCTGTGGCCAATGATGGTCGGCCGGCGAGGTTGGAGGCCAGAAATGTAAATAAACACAAAGAATAGAAAAGAAAAGAAATAAAAAAAGTAACAAATATTAAAATATTATTAAAAATTATCAACACAAGCGTCGGCTGTACCACATAATGTAACAACCCGAATTTCGACTCAATTTCCGGAATCAATAAAACGAGTATTATTTCTCATTTCATTTTAGTAAGTCTCGCCCAGAGCTGATCACTCTCGGGATACTAACTAATGGGGTATGGCTAACTAGGAAAACGGTACGTGGACCGGGGACCCGATCGTCAACCTGGCACGGATTTCGAGAAACGATGAGGAAATGTTTTGGGCCAATGTAGGCCGATCGTAGGATGGTGACGGAGATGATTTGGCCAAGGCCAACGACGTATGATCGGATAGCAGGTGATTCTATATGACCGAAAGTACGCGTGGCCAACCGATCCTAAACTTGAACAGAACGATCGAGACCTCAGGAACTAGCGATAATTCCTCTCGTTCTCCCGATAATCGAGGCCATGAAGATTCGGATAACCTAAGTCGATACGCGTAACCCCTAAATAGCCGCTCGTTAGTGAGAGACACTGAAATTTGAAATTGAGCAAGTTTTGATCGCGTAATTGGGCCCGGATTTCGATGTCGATTTTCGAGGGCTTAAGAGGCTATTTTTTAGAATCCGACGTCATATTATGTTGGCCACACACATTTGGGATTGGTACGGTCGAAAAATGGAATTTCGACCCGGGGCCGGAAAAATGACTGTTTTGCCCCTGGCCTATTTTGAGCTCCGAATTTTGGAAAATTATTGGATTAATTAAAAATAGATTTCAGCTCAATTATTGGACCCATTTACCATCTTGCCCCTCAATTATTGGATAGAATTAAATTAGGACCATTAGATTAGGGGTATTTTGGTCAATAGGCTTAGATCGGCGACACGTGGCGCCCACTAGCCACTATATTTGACTGGTTTGACCCTCTCTCTCCTCATTTTTCCCTCCACCTTCTCTTTCCTCACCCGGCCACTGCCCTCCACGATCGCCCCTCCTCGGCCGTTCGTGTCCAGCCGCCGTCCACCGGTGCCGCCGCTCCGCCCGACCTTGTCTCGCCACCAGCACCCCCATCCCGTTCGTCCTTCCCCTCTCTCGTTCTCTCTCCTTCTCTCTCGGCCAAGGAACGCCGGAGCAAGCCGCCGCCGCCTCACGCCGCCGCCAAGAAGCCGAGGCCGCTCATACACCGCCACACCACCGTCCCTCACCCTCACCGACCCACCTTTCCCTCTCGCCGCCTTTGCCGCCGTACGGTTCGGCCAAAGGACCGCCGTCCGTACGCTGCGCCGCCATGAGCCAAGCCGCCCTCCGCCGTTGGAACGCCGCCGCCGATTTAGCCGTTCATCGGCAATTGGCCGCCCGTTCTCGTCACCCTAGTTTAGAATTAAGTGAGTATAACTTTCTAAACCCGGTCTAGGACAGTGTACATTTTTAGACGGGCACAGTTTAGAATATCCTGGTGCGATCTGAGGAGAATTCGATACTGGTGGTTCGAGGTTGAGATCGCGATTAAACTAGTGGATTATTATGGTGATCTAATGATAATTTGGAGGCCGATATTAGAGTGAATAGTGGCTGTCCATTTGGTGATTTATTGGGTTAAAATGGACAAATTGAGGTTTATGTGACTGAATTGCCGGGTATGCCCAGGTTGACTGATTAATGGTTGTTTATGCTCAATTATAGTAAATCGGGTACTGCCATATCGTGTGTTTATGTGGCCAAATTGTGCGGAGTGTGATTGGTCAATTGACGGCTTGAATTACTTCTCCGATTGTTGAATTGTACATTGGGCCGCACGGAATTAAGTTGGCTAGTTGAGCACGTTATTGTGACATGGATTGACTGAATACCTAAGTGAGATATGTGATGCTCATGTTGTATTTATTCATTGCATGGCCACGCATTGAATGCCGAGAATGAGGCGTGTGATGAAATTGTGCGAGAATGCGTGCCTGCCATGAGCATGTGATCACCTAATTGCCCTGATGCGTGTTACGCGGGGTTCAGATAATAACTGGCTGTGTGTATGTGTGATCACATTTCGCCCTGATGCGTTTACGCGGGGTATGCCGTCCTCATGCACTTTGTAGCAGGACGATGCCCGGTACGTCCGGAAGACAACCAACCTGATGCGTTTAACGCGGGCTCTGGTTCGTAAGGAGATCGGTGTTGCGCCTCATGCACTTTGTAGCAGGCTAGAGACACTGGGCCGGGAATGCGTTTTTACGCTGGCCACGGAGTGTTGTGATGAGAACAGTGTTGCGCCTCATGCACTTTGTAGCAGGCTATAGACACTGGACCCGATGAGTTTCCCGAGTCGTAATAACTTAATAATTGAGCATTGAGCCAGTGTGCAGTGTGAGCCAGAATGAAACATGGCATGATGATGACATTTGCATGCATAAGAATGCATGGGCCAGTGTGCGAACGTGTGAGACTCGGTGATTGGTATGCGAAACAACACTACTGAGCATGAACATGCGTATGGCGTACACGTGACTATGCGTGCCAAGTATGTGTCGTGATTATTATATATCGAACTGTTTAACCTGCAGGGTCTGTGTGATGATCGATCTGGGCCTGAGGGCCTAGGTCATTGTTTGTATATTGTATATTGTTGCTGATGGTGAGGTGATCGACCCCCAGGATGATCATGATTTGGATATCCAGGATGAAGTGATGGATGGGGAGCCGCAGGTGATAGTTGAAGACCCCGATCAGTTCGCAGACGAAGAGGATGAGGTGATAAAGGCCATGGATCTAGATTCAAAGGAGGACGGGGAAGTCGCAGAATTAGGTTCGGATGAGGAGATAGGCGAGATAGGACTGTACCTGGACCCGGAGTTGGAGCCGGATTCAGAAGATGAGTGGGCTGCGGCGCAGGATATGGAGTCAGAGGAGTCTGAGCCCCCTGGGAGTTCTTCAGAGGGGCCATCAAATGATTCTTCGGAGTCTTCAGACCCTGACTGGGAGCCCTAGTATAGGTCCTAGCTCTTAGAAGGGAAGTTAGTACCTTTTTTACTGTGACCTTCCCTGTAGAAGGCCTATCCTCCCCTAGCCACTTGCCCCTTTTTGATCTAGTGGCTGTTGACTGCTTTTGTTGTATGTTCTTACTGTACAAATGGATATTGTAAAAAGGTTTCCTCGTAGAAATGAAAATGTATATTTGTAAGTACATTCATGTTTGGTTGTTGTTCTATCTTTGGTCTCATGTGTTTATATTGTACGGGTGTTTGTTTATTGCTTCCGCATGTGCCTTATCTCTGTTTTTGTGTTGGGTCGGCGACGCCTCCTGGGAGCGTTGTAACAAATTCGACCAGTGGCGGGATGCTCTTGCTTCGTGGGGTACGGGGCATAACATCCCCATTTGATTTGGTATCAGAGCAAGGTCAGCTCGGTCCATCTCGGTCGAAATCTGGAGTGATAAGGAGCGATGAGACCATGGGTAGTCTATAGGGTGACCTCGTGTGCTAAGTACATCTTCTGATAGCTTGTGCTTTGAGTGATTGATTGTGTGACCCGTAATAATGTAGGTGCGGCAGGACCCAAGGTAAGTGTACAAATCTCCTTGGGTGAAGTTTTGTGTTCGTTGTGTTGGAACGCATGCTGAGTGCTAGCTTGTTGTGCTAGATACCTGCCTAGGACTTAGACTGGGTTAGATTGGTGTAAGTCTTTAATTCCTTAGTGGAATTTTAGCAAGTAGTTGAGTAGCCGAGTTTGTAAGGATGAGTAGGAGAATAGGAAAGGAGCCCCAAGGTCAGTCTAGCGAGGGAGTCCGCGAAGCTAAAGATCCAAGGTTTGACGATGTGATGGATACCCTTCGGGAAATAGAACATGTAATGGGTTTGCAAGCGCAGGAAAGGGCCGCAGCTTATGCGCGGGCTGCTGAGGCTGCACCAATAGCTGGTAATGAAGGGAATCAGGCCCCTCAAGAGCAGGCCCAGCCCGCAGTAGCTAGACAGATGCCCCAGTTGGTAGAGCAATTCTTGAAAATGAAGCCGCCGAAGTTTAATGGCAAGGGTGACCCTGAAGCTGCCCCAGATTGGGTAGAGGAATTAGAGAAGGCATTTGAGGTGTTGGGGTGCACCGATGCAGAGAAAGTGACGTTGGCGGCGTATCAGCTACAGAGTGGTGCGAATGATTGGTGGAAAGCCACCAGGGGTAGGGTATTCCCGGTAGGTGCAGAGTTGAATTGGGCAGTGTTTGTCGAAAATTTTTATGAGAAGTATTTCTCGGAGAATGCCCAGGAAAAGAAGTTAATGGAATTTATGCGATTACGCCAAGGTCAGATGTCTGTTGACCAATATGAAGCAGAATTTGCGAGATTGGCAAAGTTTGCCTCGACAATGGTAGAGAATCCACGAGATAGGACTAGAAGATTCCGGGACGGATTGAAGCCGGATCTTCGGAGTCAGATATTATCACATGACATTAAGGATTATGGAGAAATGTATAGGCGGGCTCAGATTATAGAGCGGGATCAGCAAGAAAGAACGGCCGCTTCTGGATCGCGATTTGCTCAGAGCAGAGACAACCGTCGTATGGGAAAGAGACCTATGACAGGAAACAGGCGGTTTGTTCCACCCGTTAGACGGAATATAGGAAAGCCGAACCCCTAACCGAGTAGATTTGGGCCATGTTTTAGGTGTGGGAGTTTGGATCACCAGATTCGGAGTTGCCCACAGCAGCATCCCTCAGGACCGCCCAGGTTGCCACCTTCTCGAGTTGGAAATCAAGCCGGACCTTCCCCACCGGCCAATCAAGGACGACCACCAGCTCAAGGAACAGTTTATGCCATGGTGCGCAGAGAAGCTGAGAATGCGCCGGACGTGGTCACAGGTACCATTTCTCTCTGCGATCATGCTGTTTATGCGTTGTTTGATCCGGGGGCGACCCACTCTTTTGTTTCGGAGCAATTTGTTAAGTTAGTTGGGTTGGAACCGGTGTTACTTGATACTATGCTTAGTGTGTCGACGCCTATGAATGATAAAATGTTAGTTTCTTTTGGATGTCCCAACTGTAAGATTGTGATTGGGGGTAGAGAAGAAAAAATCGACTTGGCAGTGTTGGCCATGTTCGATTTTGATGTGATAATTGGGATGGACTGGCTAGTGAGCCAGAAGGCCGTCATGGATTGTGGCAGTAGGACGATTCAATTTAATCCGATTGGACGTCCAAGGTTTGAATTTCAAGGAAACCGAGGAGGAACCTCGATTCCTTGGATTTCCTCGCTCGAAGTAACAAAGTTGCTGGACGAAGGTTGTGAGGGATATTTGGTAAATGTGATTGATCCGACCATGGTGGAACCTAGGTTGGAAGAGATACCCGTAGTATGTAATTTCCCCGAGGTCTTTCCTGAGGAATTGCCTGGTTTACTGCCCGAGCGAGAAGTAGAATTTGTGATAGAATTGGCCCCTGGAACTGAGCCGATTTCAAAAGCACCGTATCGGATGTCGTTGTCAGAGTTAAAGGAACTAAAGGTCCAGATACAGGAATTGTTGGACAAAGGTTTTATTCGTCCTAGTGTATCTCCGTGGGGAGCACCGGTCCTGCTTGTGAGGAAGAAGGACGGGACGTTGAGGTTGTGCATTGATTACCGGCAGTTGAATCAGGTGACGATTAAGAACAAGTATCCACTGCCTAGGATTGACGATCTATTTGATCAGTTGCAAGGAGCATCCGTGTTTTCTAAGATTGATTTGCGGACTGGATACCATCAGTTGAGAATCCAAAAGGAGGACATACCTAAGACCACTTTTAGGACGCGGTATGGGCACTATGAGTTTACAGTGATGCCCTTCAGATTGACCAATGCCCCAGCTGCTTTCATGGACCTAATGAACAGAGTGTTCAAGGAATTTATGGACAGATTTATCATAGTGTTCATCGACGACATTTTGGTGTATTCGAAAGGCCCGGAGGAGCATGAGCTACATTTGACTGAGGTTCTACGGACTTTGAGAGAACACGCGCTCTTCGCCAAGTTTAGTAAGTGTGAGTTTTGGCTAAGTAGAGTAGCGTTTCTTGGGCATATAGTTTCGGGAGATGGAATTTCTGTAAACCCAGCTAAGATTGAAGCAGTGATGAAGTGGCCAAGGCCGACCTCAGTAATAGAAATTTGGAGTTTCTTAGGATTGGCTGGCTATTATCGGCGTTTTGTAGAAGGGTTCTCATCAATAGCCATGCCACTGACGCGATTGTTGAAGAAGAAATCTAAGTTTGAATGGAATGATAAGTGCGAGAAAAGTTTTCAAGAGTTGAAGCATAGGCTTACAACGGCCCCAGTGTTAACTATTCCGTCTGGACCAGGTGGATTCGAGGTTTATAGTGATGCTTCGTTAATGGGACTTGGTTGTGTCCTAATGCAACATGGGAAGGTAATTGCTTATGCGTCGCGTCAGTTGAGGCCGCATGAAATGAACTATCCGACGCATGATTTAGAGTTGGCAGCGATTGTCTTTGCCCTTAAGATTTGGAGGCATTATTTATGTGGAGAACGGTTCCAGATTTATACGGATCATCAGAGCCTCAAGTACTTGTTTTCACAGAAGGAATTGAATATGAGGCAGCGCCGATGGATGGAACTTCTAAAGGACTACGATTGCAACATCATGTATCATCCGGGTAAAGCAAATCGAGTAGCGGATGCGCTAAGTCGTAAGTCAAGTATGGCGCATATGATGGTTAGAGAGTGGACCTTGCTGGAAAGGCTTAGAGACTTGGAGTTCAAATTTGAGGTGAGTCAGATGTCTAGCCTGTTGGCCGCATTGAGGATTAAACCGGAAATCCAGGCAAGGATTAAGGCACTCCAGTCTACGGACTCAGAGATCCAGAAGATTGTCGGAATGGACGCCGCCTTAAGGAAACCGGAATTTCAGGTGAGTGAGGATGGAATTTTGAAGTTCCAAGGGCGATTGTGTGTGCCTGATGATTTGGAGCTAAAGGAGGAAATTTTAAGAGATGCACATCGCAGTAATTACAGTATCCACCCAGATAGTACAAAGATGTATCAGAATTTATGGCAACATTATCGGTGGAATGGACTGAAGAAGGATGTGGCCAAGCATGTGGCCAAGTGCTTGACGTGCCAACAAGTGAAGGCTCAGCACTGTAAGCCTGGAGGGCTGTTAAGACCATTAGAGATCCCTGAATGGAAATGGGAACACATCACGATGGATTTTGTAACGGATTGCCGTGAAGCCAGAGAGGACATGATTCGATTTGGGTGATAGTGGATCGATTGACTAAGTCAGCGCACTTTCTGGTAGTGCGAAAGGATTTCGAATTGGAAAGGTACGCAGAATTATATGTTCGGCAGATCGTCAGATTGCATGAGGTACCAGTATCGATCACGTCGGACCGAGATCCGAGGTTTACGGCCAATTTTTGGAAAAGTTTGCAATCGGCCTTAGGAACCAAGTTGCAATTCAGTATAGCCTATCATCCGCAGACAGATGGTCAGTCGAAAAGGACAATTCAGATCCTAGAGGACATGCTGAGAGCTTGTGTATTGGATTTTCAAGGCAAATGGGAGGAACAGCTGCATTTAGTGGAATTTGCCTATAATAACAGCTATCAGCAAAGTATCCAGATGGCACCGTTTGAAGCCTTATATGGTAGGGCATGTAGGACGCCTTTGTGTTGGGACGAAGTCGGTGAAAGGAGTATCACAGGCCCAGAGTTAGTGCAACAGTAGGTCGAGGCAGTTGAGATTATCAGAGAAAGACTTAAGACCGCGCAAAGTCGCCAGAAAAGTTACGCCGATCGGAGACGACGCCCTTGAAGTTTCAAGTTGGAGATCACGTATTTCTTAGGGTGTCGCCTATGAAAGGATTGTCCCGATTCGGTAAGAAAGGAAAGCTCAGTCCAAGGTACGTAGGCCCACTTGACGTTTTAGAAAAGATAGGTGATATGGCTTATCGACTTGCCTTGCCGCCCAATTTGTCCCAAGTGCACAATGTATTCCATGTGTCGATGTTGAGAAAATATGAACCAGATCCGACCCACGTTCTGAAGTACGAGGAGATAGACGTGGACGACAAAGTATCGTACGTGGAAAGGCCAGTCAGGATCAAAGATCGAAAAGACCGTGTGCTAAGGATCAAGACGATCCCAATGGTCAAAGTCGTCTAGAAGCATCATGGGACTAAAGGTGCCACGTGGGAGAGTGAAGAGGCCATGAGACATCAATACCCCCATTTGTTTGAGTAAATAAGTGAGTTTGCAAATTTCGAGGACGAAATTTTTGTAAAGGGGAAGAATTGTAACAGCCCGAATTTCGACTCAATTTTCGGAATCAATAAAACGAGTATTATTTCTCATTTCATTTTAGCAAGTCTCGCCCAGAGCTGATCACTCTCGGGATACTAACCAATGGGGTATGGGTAACTAGGAAAACGGTACGTGGACTAGGGACCCGATCGTCAACCTGGCACGGATTTCGAGAAACGATGAGAAAATGTTTTGGGTCAATGTAGGCCGATCGTAGGATGGTGACGGAGATGGTTTGGCCAAGGCCAACGACGTATGATCGGATAGCAGGTGATTCTGTATGACCGAAAGTACGCGTGGCCAACCGATCCTGAACTTGAACCGAACGATCGAGACCTCAGGAACTAGCGATAATTCCTCTCGTTCTCCCGATAATCGAGGTCATGACGATTCGGATAACCTAAGTCGATACGCGTAACCCTTAAATAGCCGCTCGTTAGTGAGAAACACTGAAATTTGAAATTGAGCAAGTTTTGATCGCGAAATTGGGCCCGGATTTCGATGTCGATTTTCGAGGGCTTAAGAGGCTATTTTTGAGAATCCGACATCACATTATGTTGGCCACACACATTTGGGATTGGTACAGTCGAAAAATGGAATTTCGATCCGGGGCCGAAAAAATGACTGTTTTGCCCCTGGCCTATTTTGAGCTCCAAATTTTGGAAAATTATTGGATTAATTAAAAATAGATTTCAGCTCAATTATTGGACCCATTTACCATCTTGCCTCTCAATTATTGGATATGATTGAATTAGGACCATTAGATTAGGGATATTTTGGTCAATAGGCTTAGATCGGCGACACGTGGCGCCCACTAGCCACTATATTTGACTGGTTTGACCCTCTCTCTGCTCATTTTTCCCTCCACCTTCTCTCTCCTCACCCGGCCACTGCCCTCCACGATCGCCCCTCCTCCGCCGTTCGTGTCCAGCCGCCGTCCGCCGGTGCCACCGCTCCGCCCGACCTTGTCTCGCCACCAGCACCCCCATCCCATTCGTCCTTCCCCTCTCTCGTTCTCTCTCCCTCTCTCTCGGCCAAGGAACGCCGGAGCAAGCCGCCGCCGCCTCACGCCGCCGCCGGGAAGCCGAGGCCGCTCATCCACCGCCACACCACCGTCCCTCACCCTCACCGACCCACCTTTCCCTCTCGCCGCGTTTGCCGCCGTACGGTTCGGCCAAAGGACCGCCGTGAGCCAAGCCGCCGTCCGCCGTTGGAACGCCGCCGCCAATTTAGCCGTTCATCGGCAATTGGCCGCCCGTTCTCGTCGCCCTAGTTTAGAATTAAGTGAGTATAACTTTTTAAACCCGGTCTAGGACAGTGTATATTTTTAGACGAGCACAGTTTAGAATATGCTGGTGCGATCTGAGGAGAATTCGATACTGGTGGTTCGAGGTTGAGATCGGGATTAAATTGGTGGATTATTGTGGTGATCTAATGATAATTTGGAGGCCGATATTAGAGTGAATAGTGGCTGTCCATTTGGTGATTTATTGGGTTAAAATGGACAAATTGAGGTTTATGTGACTGAATTGCCGGGTATGCCCGGGTTGACTGATTAATGGTTGTTTGTGCTCAATTATAGTAAATCGGGTACTGCCATGTCATGTGTTTATGTGGCCAAATTGTGCGGAGTGTGATTGGTCAGTTGACGGCTTGAATTACTTCTCCGACTGTTGAATTGTACATTGGGCCACATGGTATTAAGTTGGCCAGTTGAGCACGTTATTGTGACATAGATTGACTGAATACCTAAGTGAGATATGTGATGCTCATGTTGTATTTATTCATTGCATGGCCACGCATTGAATGCCGAGAATGAGGCGTGTGATGAAATTGTGCGAGAATGCGTGCCTGCCATGAGCATGTGATCACCTAATTGCCCTGATGCGTGTTACGCGGGGTTCAGATAATAACTGGCTGTGTGTATGTGTAATCACATTTCGCCCTGATGCGTTTACGCGGGGTGTGCCGTCCTCATGCACTTTGTAGCAGGACGATGCCCGATACGTCCGGAAGACGACCAACCTGATGCGTTTAACGCGGGCTCTGGTTCGTAAGGAGATCGGTGTTGCGCCTCATGCACTTTGTAGTAGGCTAGAGACACTAGGCCGGGAATGCGTTTTTACGCTGGCCACGGAGTGTTGTGATGAGAATAGTGTTGCGCCTCATGCACTTTGTAGCAAGCTATAGACACTGGACCCGATGAGTTTCCCGGGTCGTAATAACTTAATAATTGAGCATTGAGCCAGTGTGCAGTGTGAGCCAGAATGAAACATGGCATGATGATGACATTTGCATGCATAAGAATGCATGGGCCAGTGTGCGAACGTGTGAGACTCGGTGATTGGTATGCGAAACAACACTACTGAGCATGAACATGCATATGGCGTACGCGTGATTATGCGTGCCAAGTATATGTCGTGATTATTATATATCGAACTATTTAACCTGCAGGGTATGTGTGATGATCGATCTGGGCCCGAGGGCCTAGGTCATTGTTTGTATATTGTGTTGTTCGTCTGTCAGAAGATGTATGTTAGCCTAGCCTAGGTTTAGGGAGTTTTACTCACTGAGACGCGTTCTCATTGTTGTATAACCCAAACTTTTCAGACCCCCGTCTCTGATCATGCCAGAGCTACCAGTACTTTTTGGGATCTCGACGCAGATCCAGCAGTCGACCAGCGTTTTTCCCTCAGGAAATGGGGAAGCGTATATTAGGTATCGTTCCGTGGTTTTTGTTAACGTTGGGGAGTATTTCTACCAAACACAAGAATACGTTGCTTGGTGTCTTCGAGACGCTGATGGGAACATAGGCCGACCTCTCAAGACCTTCGATGCCCCACTTGATGAGAACGGTTTGATGGCGCCTATTGTTGCTGATGGTGAGGTGATCGACCCCCAGGATGATCATGATTTGGATATCCAGGATGAGGTGATGGATGGGGAGCCGCAGGTGATAGTTGAAGTCCCCGAACAGTTCGCAGACGAAGAGGATGAGGTGATAGAGGCCATGGATCTAGATTCAGAGGAGGACGGGGAAGTCGCAGAATTAGGTTCGGATGACGAGATAGGCGAGATAGGACCGTACCTGGACCTGGACCTGGAGTTGGAGCCGGAATCAGAGGATGAGTGGGCTGCGGCGCAGGATATGGAGTCAGAGGAGTCTGAACCCCCTGGGAGTTCTTCGGAGGGGCCGTCAGATGATTCTTTGGAGTCCTCAGACCCTGACTGGGAGCCCTAGTATAGGTCCTAGCTCTTAGAAGGGAAGTTAGTACCTTTTTTACTGTGACCTTCCCTGTAGACGGCCTATCCTCCCCTAGCCACTTGCCCCTTTTTGGTCTAGTGGCTATTGACTGCTTTTGTTGTATGTTCTTACTGTACAAATGGATATTGTAAAAAGGTTTCCTCGTAGAAATGAAAATGTATATTTGTAAGTACATTCCTGTTTGGTTGTTGTTCTATCTTTGGTCTCATGTGTTTATATTGTATGGATGTTTGTTTATTGCTTCCGCATGTGCCTTATCTCTGTTTTTGTGTTGGGTCGGCGACGCCTCCTGGGAGCGTTGCAACAAATTCGACCAGTGGCGAATGCTCTTGCTTCGTGGGGTACGGGGCGTGATACATAAAATGACTGGCGTCCATGTCAATGATTTCTGACCAAAAATTGACCATATGGACTCAATTTACAAAACGTGAGAGGAATAATGACATAAATGGTCCCTGAATTGTAACCCAATGTCCGATGTAGCCCATAAACTATTAATTTATTCAATATGGTCCCCAGACTTTTGGTACATGTTCAATGTAGTCCGTAGACTATATAAAAATATTTAATGTTGTTTTTTCAAACAATTCATCAAGGACACTATTAAACACTTTCATATAGTTCATGGACTAAATTAAACATATACCAAAAGTTCATATATCACATTAAAAAAATTAAAAGTTCAGGGTTCACATTGCACATTGAGCTATAATTCAGGTATCACATTAAACAAATTAAAAATTCAAGAACCACATTGCACACTAGGCCAAAGTTTAGGGACCATTTGTATCATTTTCCCGACGTGAAAAATTTTAGAATTCAATTGGTATAATTAAAAGGTTTAGGACTGATTTGAGAAAAGTGTAATAGGTTTAGAATTTTTTGGACTTTTTTCCAAAAAAAAAAAAACAGGAATGTCTTTCACAAATGATTACGCACAATTGTTTTCTCATTTTGTGTTTATCTAGCTTTAATGCTTCATTCAAGTCTTCCGTCCCATAAAGTCAAAAAGGCGCATGGTAGGTGCAAACATTCCTTCGGGAACTTTCACACGAAAGCCACTGGTAGTGGACTTTGTACTCAAGTGTTTAGCCTTTGAAGCTCGCTTTTAGTCAAATTTAGTGGCTAACACCAAATTAAGAATTGATGCACTCCTACAATAAAAGATTTAGAAAAGGAAAAAGATGTTGTGCGATGGACAGATTACGGAGGACCACATAATTCTTCTAAACAATTGCTCTTCAAGGAGGACATTTTTAACAAGATAAAATCTCATGCCTGAAGAATTTAAAGAACACGATTGGAGTGGAAAAAAGATAGTAGAACCATATATTTAAATGAGTTTATACTGCTTTTGAATCTGTTTTTCTAAATTTGCTCATGCCTGTAGAAGCAAATTAGCAATGAAACTTTCTACAATATCATGCACTCCTATGAGACGGTTGCAAAAGGAATCGAAACATCATTTAGAACAGAGCTTGCAAAATCGAGAATCACCAAGATTAGACCATTTGCAAAGTCGCCCCGAAAGCAAAATCCCACCTTGATCCTCCATGGTTCGCTCATCGCCAGAAAGTCCATCAACAGTTTCCAAAAATCGCTCTCAATTAGTTGGGTTCTCTGCATACCGAGGTGATCTTCGATTCTCATTCAAGAACTAACCAAATTTAACTGGACTGGACCGTCGCAATTGAGCGAGTGATGAGCCGTCGCAAAAGGGGTTTACTGCTAAAGAAAACTAATAAGTTCTGTTCACAGCTGAGATTTCAGTCAGGAGTGGGTGTGATCGGTCCTCCGCATCACAAGTGATCATATATTTTTGCTTGCTATTTATCTAACTAATTGATTAAAGTTATAGAATACTTTCTGATGGGGTCATGGCATGCAAGTTGCATGCAACGTGTAGAATGGACAAAACTTATGGGACGACAATTCAAACGTTATTGTTCCTATAATTTCATGCCGACCTAGCTAAGCCAATACAATCATTAATCAAACGTTATTGTTCCTAATCCTAGAGATCATTAGCGGCAAGAAGAATAGCTGCTTCTTCCAATGAGATGGAGGTGAAAATCTCGCCAGCTATGTAAGTTGCATCTGTGCTATTATGACACATATTACGCCACATTGATCTAATTAAGTTGAAATTCCTCCATTGAAATAATTTTTACAGGCGTGGAAGCATTGGAGAGCCGGTACATCGCTCAAAGTGTTAGATCCGTTCATTGGCGACTCGTATTCAATGGATGAAGTGCTTGGATGCTTCCACATTGATTTACTGGGTCTTCAGGAAGATCCAGCTGATAGATTCGCCATAGCAAGCATAGTCCCTATGTTGAGCACCCACTCAGTTAAGCTTCCATAGCCTCGACAACCGACCTTCTTCCTCCGAAGGAGCATGAAGAGATAGTTGAAAGAGTTCAAGCCGGACGAATCCACTAGTAGGTCTATGCCATGGTCGACCAATGAAATGTCGATTACTGAGGCGTACCCTCGGTGAATCGTGATGTGAGTGAAATTCTTTCTTCACAATAGTCTCATAGAGACATTGAGATCGTTGGCCTTCCATGGGGATCATTAATGAACAATTGACAAGCACCTATGTTTTTCGAAAATAGGCTGCTAGTTGCCAAGGGATCATGCGCATGAAGTACATAATGGCTTCTCTTATTAAGGAAATAACACGACTACACCAAATTACTAGGTTCTCCTTCGAATGTGTGTGTTTTTAGTCAATATCGTTTGAGTGTGGACGATGGAGGACTCAGTGCACCAAGGGATGTATATCCTACTAATCTTGGTAATTAGTGGAAGTTTTTGGGCCATCCGTAGTTATTCACGCATTGAGTTTTTCACATAAAATCTTAGTGTTGTTATTGCCTTTATCTCTTTATCATTTCAGCATTATATTTACACATTTTGAGATTGTATTGCTGTAATATATTGCTGGTTTTTGTTAGGGTTAAGTCGATTTTGATCGATTTAGTTTTGGGGAAAACATTGATCCCGAATTGGATTAATTCTTGATGAATTGTTATCCGGTTGTCTCCAACAACGTGACGTAGCTGTAACGTTTCTCTCTATCGAAGATTTTAGCCGTGGCCTACAATGAGTTGAACTAGGTCAACAAGCTCCTCTATGAACGGCAAGTGCTCCAATAGCTTTTCAAAATGATGGGGCCCACATTGGACACGTGTTGCCACGTGAATGAACCATTGCACAGATGAGGTGGCACAGATAGGTGGCACCCAGCTGCATGTAATATTTTCTCGATCGTAGTCCATCAATCTCTGATATCGGTGGGTCCGCCACAGCAAGTTCAGAAGGTCACAAAGCGCTCTCTGTCGCCATCGTTATCACTAGAAACTGAGATATTCGTGTTACATGCATCTCGACTTTTGTTGGTCAAGTCCTCCCACTCAAGAAGAGAATGCAAGCACATGCAATTGACAGTGACAACAACCCTTGTACGAGAACAAAAAGGCGACCATCCTAACCGTTCATATCAGTCTCTTTCCCCACTTGAATCATAGTGGCCTAACAAACATTTTTGAGTCAATCCAATATGTGACATTTTATCTTCCAAAGTTTTTCGATCAATGAATGCAGCAAAATCAACATAAAATCTTCGAGCCCCATCTCTCTCTCTCTCTCTCTCTCTCTCTCTCTCTCTCTCTCTCTCTCTCTCTCTCTCTCTCTCTCTCTCTCTCACCACCTCCACCGCAGCTCACACGGCCCTCACCTCATTGCTGTTGCTCGCCACTATCGGCAATCGCTTCCCCATTGCATTGGCCCATCCTTCTGCGAGCTCGCCTCTCTATCACAAATGGAGGAGGGCGGTGATATTTTTAGTGGAACTGAGGAAGAAGTGAAGGAAAATGTAAACGGGAAAGAAAAGAAAAGAAGAAATAATGTATAAATGGAAAGAATAAATTCAGACCATTCTTTTCTTTATGTTAACATATCATCTTCTCAATGCAGCAAGCTCAAATCGACAATTTACACTCACCAAAAAAGAAAAGAAAAAATATGTCAATTATCTCTAATTTCAGAGAATCTCAATCCATAATAAAATTTAGTGGAGTGTGAAATTGGGGAAATTACCAACGAAGTCCTAAAACTATTGGATTTGTGCTAATTTAGTTCTAAACGTTTCAATTGTTCCAATTAATTCCTAAACATTTCACATTTTGCCAATTGAGTCCGTCCGGTCAATTTTGGTTGGAAATCACCGACATAGACGCTGAACCATCTTACGTGGCCCGGCCGGTGCTAATGTTGACATTTTTTAATGATTGTTTTGAATTTTTTATAAAATTTTTGGTTTTTTTTCTTTACTTTTTTTTAAGTGAGAGCCGGCAACCCTTGCCAGCCTTAATCGAGGGCCAAGATGAGGGTTACAATACCCTCACCGGCCCTACCTAGATAAATTATTCGGTGTTTGGTGACATTCTCCAAACTTGATAAACTCAGATACATCCAGATAAATTGGCTCCGGCATAGGGGATGGGATGAACCCGAGTTGAATATGAAATTTTAAAAATTAACTTAACAATTCCCTTGCACTAGGAAACCCCACCTTAGGCGAGACTCACCGTCCTTGGCATTTCTCACCGGCACCAACCCACCACCACTTCGACAGCTGTCCACCGTGATGGTTCCTAACTCCAACGTCCTCAAGTATCGTTGCTCGTGCCCTTGCTCACGGCTCACTTGGAAGGCTAGGGCTCACCACCTCATCCATGGAACCCTCTCTTTCTCAATTGTTTTTCAAGCTTTTCCACCATCACCGAATCCTCTCTTGGTTCCTCTCTCTACTTCACCTTTGATTACTCATTCTCGGCCTCCATTGTTCCACAATCTCTCTCTTGGTCGACTTTGAGCTAGGCGTTCATCAAGTGTTTGATGAAACGCTAAAGAGAGATCCTTCTCACCTTCACTTAAGAATTTTGCTTGATAGAAGAGGTCGCCCTCCTCCATTTTACTCTGTAGTTCGAGCATTGAGTTCCACCTATTGTGTATGAGGAAAGCTGCAACGGCATTGTGGTGCAGAACCTCCTTCTGCAGGGCCACCCACAATGCACCCCTTCTTTGTTGTCGCCTCCTTTAGCTCCTCCAAGATGGTGTCGCCGCTTTCTTCGGCGATGGAGTTCAGCAACACAACCCACAGGAAGTTCCTCTCGCTGATCACGAGGTCATACTAGAACTTCATGAGGTCGTGTCTATTGAAAGTCATCAAGCTCTTGAGGTCAATTTCCTAGAGAGATTGCTTGTTAACGACAGTGGTTGAGAGAGTTTTAGTCGTCACGTACACGAGGAGCCTGTCGGAGAGAGATTTTCAAATATTTTCATATAAGAAGGATTTTAAAAGATTTTTAATCATATCTTAGGTTGTAGATTTTCAAAGATTTCAAATCCTATCTTAAAATGCACCAAATATATGATTTGATACTTTTATAGTCCGGAAGATATTTGGAGGATTTCAAATCCATCTTTATTATATCCTATTCTAATTCTAATTTCAATTCGGACGCCCAATGCAATCTTAAGATTTAATAATTGAGATGAAGTATACTTGCTCTCCAGAAGATTGTCCGTACTTTTCCTTGTCGCACTCTCCGCGTTGGAGCAAATGGGAATGCAAGCTCACATAAATTGACTTTAATCAATCACCTCGTACGAGGGCAATTGGTGTCTTCCAGCCTTACCACCATCCATCTTATTCCCACGTTCCTGTCGCTTTAACATTGTGGAATGCACTTTTACTGTATTTGACTTTAGGGAAATCCCTCACCGGTTTGTCCTGACTTGTCATAAATCTCTTTTGACGTTCCGGTAGTAAGAAAAAAAAATGTTACAGTTTTTTCGTGATTTAAGATATTAATTTTTTTATGATTTAAAACGTTTAAATATATCATATGAAATAAAATTTAAAAATTTTAAATGTTCAAAACTCAATCCTCGAATTTCAATTTGCAATGACGTGCATTGTATCAACTTTTCAAGAAAAAGAAAATTGATATTTCACTCCCAATCCTGTGCCGCAAGTCCAATCAATTCATCAAACTAGCTAATCATGAATTCTTGCTTCATCATCTCCCTCTCTCTCTCCTCCTCCTCCTTCATCAAGATTTTCGGTACTGAAGCTGCACCTAATTACATAGATCATGATTGCCCAAACACCACCCTCTTCACTCCCAACTCCACCTGCCAATCGAACCTCCACACCCTCCTCTCTTCCCTCTCCTCCGCCACCACTGACGGCTTCGCCAATGCCAACGCCAACGCCAACGCCGGCCAAAACCCTCCCGATCGGGCCTACTAGCTCTTCCTCTGTTGCGGCGACATTGACATCGCCATGTGCAGCGACTACGTGGCCACTGGAAAACGAGGTATGCTCCAAAGATGCCCGACAGCGGGGTCTTCGTTGTCTGGCATGAACAGTGCATGTTGCAATACTCGAACCGGTCCTTCTCAGCGGGTCCCAATTCTTTTCGCTTTTCTTGGAATCAAAGAACTGTTTAGCACGCATCAACAATGAGTCATTATAGAATTTTTCCTAAAATAAAATTACGTGATTGGTTGACTGAAGATATGAGGTGACATTGGAGGATCACATAAAAACTTTCAAGTCATAGTGCACTCGTTGGTCCTGAGCTTTTAGTGTTTTTTTTTTTTGGTCGAAACCTGGGCTTTTAGTTTAAGTGGCTACTTTTTGTTAAGAAAACTCTTGGCTGGGTTGAAAAATATTACAAGTATTTTTTACCCCCCAAAAAAAAGATATTACCGGTATTATAAGTTATTGAAATTAATGCTTCTTTCAAGTCGTCAATGCTATAAAGTCAAGATGAGACACATTATAGGTGAAAATTTTTTCTAGGGTGGATTACATGACTATTGGTAAAGGGTCGCTTTTAATCACTTAATGGTTGACCTCCAATAAACAATCGGTGCGCTCACATAGGAATTAGGAAAAAGAAATTGGATTTTTTGTGAGGAGCACAAATTATGGATTATAGCTTAAGATCTGTTTGTTTGAAGGAAAATCATTTTCGAAAGACAACTCTTTAGTGTTTGGATAACGTAAACCTAGTCGATCTACGAAGAGCATGTTTCATGGACCAAAAACAACAAGTTTAGGTTGGGGAAAACAATTTCCCCTTCTAACAAGAAGGCAAACATTTTTCCTGATTTCTTATTGCGCATCAAAGTGAGAATTATAGGTCCCTCTATCTCTATTTCTGATTTCTCATCATTTTTTTATTTTATTTTTCGATAAATCTCATATGTTTTAGTCATTAATGCTCATGTTCTGTTACATTCCCAAACAAACATGATCATACATAATGTTTTACACATATGATTCCATTAATTCTTTCCTAATATCTTTTTAATTCTTGTTATTTTGATGGATTACAGAATAAATAAAGAAGATGTTGATTTTAATTTTTTAGTCATCGCATGCCATTTTTTTAACGATCACTTACTATTAAATATCATCAAATCAATTTTTTCAACTTTTTTTATGGACAAATTATAAAAAATGGTTTACTTTTTGAATTTCTGGAAAACATTTCCAGTAACAAGAGGTTTTCGGTGAAATAAATGGACCTTTAATTTCTTCACATTTGCTCTTTAAGCGTGATCTTTTTGTTTTTCTCTATTTTTATTTTTTTTTACATTTGCTCTGGCCTATAGCAATTCCAATTTCTAAAATCTCATACAGTCATAAACAACACATATACTGATGCTATTCCTCAGTGGCCTATCTAAAACCGACGTTGTTTTAAGCCTCATTGGATGCATTAGATTGCCAAGCATGCCACATAGGATGGCTAGAGCTAACTAGACTGCTACGTCAGCGATATCCGGCCTAAATTAATCAAAATGACTACTTGAAAAATCATCAAAAGGTTCTAACCAAAAAAAAATATCATCAAAAGGTTTAGGACTATATTAGCCAAATTAAAAAGGTTTAGGACTGAATTGGCGACCGTACAATAAGGTTATGACTTTTTAAACAACTCTCCCATTGAAAAGTTGATATTTGAAGGAACAAATCATTACACGTGATTCAATATTTCATATAATTTTATGGGCAACTTTTCAATATCTAGGTAAGTATGAGTTTGAGCATACAATTTTTTAAAAAAAGATTTATTTTTTAGCAAATTATGTAAAATGCGACCGTGATGGATCAAGTATATAACAAACTTATTTTGAGCGGTCAGGATAGTACAGGTCCTACACAAACATCTGAGATTTATATTGAATGTTGATGCCAACCAAAATCCACACTTCGATTCGGGAGCATCGCTTTGATACGTACAAAGACAAGTTTTTTGACATAATGACAATTATACAAAGACAAGTTTTTTGACATAATGACAATTATCAATCAACGGGTTAAAAAAAGGATTAATACCACGAAAAATCATAAATTTGTACACTTACAATAAATTTATCCCAAACTAATTTTTTGATCACCAAAGACCCCAAATCGATACACCTATGACAAATTTACCCTAAACTAATTTTTTGACCACGAAAAATCTCAAACTGGTACATATGTGAAAAATTTACCACAAACTAATTTTTTTACTAATAAAAATCCCAAACTTGTAATCCTATGACAAATTTACCCTCTTTTAGCGGATCGGTTTGGGGTTTTCATGGTGTTTACACTATGGATTTCCATGTTGACTTGCCACATCACCATGTGTCATCCATATTAGCAAATTTAACGGTAAAATTTGAAGGAAGTTAACGGAGGATAAATTTGTCGGGAGTGTGTGTACCAGTTTGGAGTTTTTGATGGTCCAAAAATTAACTTGGGATAAATTTATACACTTGTGTATAAATTTAAAGTTATCGTGATATTAACCCAAAATTAAAAGAGGCTGTGATGATTCGCACAGGTACAAGAAAATGAAACCGGGCAGGCACCGACAATCAGCCGCATCATCTTGGCGGGGCGGCTAGAACTGGTCGCAGCCATGGCAGGATTCCTTTCTACCTTCCAACCATTTTGCTCCGGATCTCCTAGATCTGATTAGTGTTTTACCGTGGCAAAAAGTTGCGTGTCGGGGAAAATGAACAGCGGAGAGAGAGAAAAGGGGTCCAGAGGGGCTCCGTCCGTGGGACCCATCCGTGCCACGTGGCTGAATCGTGCGGGAATGCCTGATATTTTCTCCCCACCTGCACTCTGTCTCGTCGATCACTGGCTTTCTGGCGAAGGAAGAGAAAAGATTCAATGACTTCGTTAGTCTGAATATTCAACGCCGGCCACCCCAAAATAGAAGTCGTGGACGAAACAGATTTCGACGAAGCAAACTTGCGTAGGAGCTACACAAGCTATATGTCCACATTAATCAAAGAAAGACCCCAAACCCCCCAAAGAAACAAAAAAAAGACTAAGAAAAGATGGATCCTCAAAATCTCCCTCTCTTGCTTCTTCTCATCTTTGTTTCCACCGTTAACGCCCAAGGTTTCTTGCCAGCGCCCTACTGTGGTTCGACCGGCAACTTCACCGCCGACAGCACCTACCTCACCACCCTCACCACCCTACTAAAACTAAGATATGAATTTTTATATGTCTAAGAACTATAAAATATGATGACGTGGAAGAAAGTTCCAAATTTGTAGATGTTCACGACTCGGTCCTCGAGTTTCAATTTGCAATGTTGCCCCTTGCATTGAATTTTTCCAACAAGAAAAATTGGTCTCACCTTCCAAGCTTTCAATGGTGCTGCTGAACCTAATCTCGATTGCTTTTTTCCTTGTAAAAGAGGGCGTGATCATAAAATTGCTCCGATTTCGCTTTGATGACCCTAGTTTGATAATCATCTATATGACATATTATCTACCATTTGCATGATACCTGAGAAAATTATTGTGTAGGCTTAGGCTGATGGATTAAATTTATCACGTCACGTAATAAAAAACAATGAAACAACAAGAACGAAAGTTCTCACCACATACCATTAATAGAAGGGAAAAAGCCATAAAAAACTTCAAACTATACCTATTATGACACATGTACCCTAAACTTTTTTTTGTGACATAAAAAACTCCAAACTTGTATGTTGACACCTATTTTTAATTTGCCCAAAATTAACTACGCAAAATTTAGGAATTAATTTTCTTTAATTCCTAAAATAAAAAAAATATTTCTATTTAAATGCATTGCATATAGACATTAGGCATATGTGCATTAATAGGGCCTATTAGAGCATATTTTCTTAAATTTTAAACAAAAATTTAAAAAAAAAAAAAAAAAAATTTCGGGCCGCGGGTCGGGGCTGGGCCGACCCGGCCCTTTTCTTTTTCCTTTTCTTCCCCCCGCCTGGGCCCCGGCCCATTCTTTTTTTCTTTCTTTTTCTTCCCCCCCGCACGGCTGGGCCTGGCCCGGCCCAGCCCTTTCTTCTTCTTCCCCCTCGCCGGTCGCTCTCTCGCCCCTGTTCTCCCCTGTTCGCGACGTCACGCCGACGCACGGCGGCGCCGCTCCTCGCCGTCGCTATCTGGCCAGAGGAAGGCCGAGAGAGCACGCCGACGGGACCGGCATTAATTGCCGCCCCGTCCTCCCGTTGTCCCGGCTTCTTATCTCCTCCTCCCTCTCGCCTCCCCTCGTTCGTCCGCTCGCGCTTCACCGAATCGATCTCGCCCGCACTGCCTAAATGGCCGCGAAAGTCGCGCGCCAGAGTAGGCCGGTGCAGACCGTCGTCATTACAGACGTAACGGAGCAGAGGGGCACCGTCGTCGCCGCCTATAAAAGCCGGAGAGAGAGAGAGAGGCCCGGTCGGCCATTTTTTTAGAAAAATACAGAGGGAGCGGGAGAGCGTGAGCCGGGAGAGACAGGAAGCCTCCGGCAGCCACCGCGCCTCAGCCATCCATCCCCGTCGCCGAGCCGACGACGGCGACACAGAGAGAGAGAGTGGGTCGACGATTTTCAGAGAAAAATAGAGAGAGAGAGAGAAACCGAGAGAGACCGAGAGAGAATAGAGAGTGAAACAGAGAAGAGAGAGCAAACCGAGGCCACGCCGGAGCTAAAGAAGAACCAGCAGCGGTCGTCGACACCGCCAGACCTGCCGGAAGCCATCCAGACGCGCCGTCGACCGGTGAGCCCCCCTCGGCCGAGAAGCTCCCCTGTTTTCCCCTGTTTTTTGCCTCGGTTTGGCCGGGACTCGCGCCGGCCGTTTCGCGCGAATCCCGGCCCATACCGACGTCTGTCCCGGTCCCTGATCACCGTCTGAAGCGAACCCAAGCCGCTGGAGTCGACCGGATCGCCGGAGGAGGTCGGAATCCCCCCTTTTTCCACGCGCCCGCCAGGCGTTCGACGAAATGCCTTAACCAGGTTGGTTTTTGTTCCGTCGCCGGCCGGCGAACGGTGGTCCGACGGCGGTTCAGGTGAGTGGCACGGCCAGAGGCAGTCCTGGTCGGGCGATTTGGGGGCGGCGCTGGCCTGGGTCGGCCGGCGGACGGCCAATTTTGGCCTCTCCGGCGCCCCCCTCCCCGCGGGTCTGTTTGTTCGGGTCGGATTCGACCCGAATCAACAGATCCGACCCGGGTCAACGCCCGGGCTCGGATCCATTGACTCCGGGCCTGTTCCGACCGACCCGGATTAATCAGCTTCCGACCGGGTCAACGCCCGGCTCTGATCCGTTGACCAGCTCGGTTCCGATTCGATCCGGATTGACCGATCCGACCCGTGTCAACGCCCGGTCGGATCCGTTGACCCGGTCGGTTCCGACCCGGATCCGCCCGACCCGGTTAATATTATATTATTATTTTATTTTAAAAAAAAAAATTTTAAAAAAAAATAAACAAAAATAAAAAAATTTTAAAAAAAAATTTAATTTTTTTTATTTTTCTTTTCTTCTGTATTATTATTATTATTTTTTTTTCTCGAAAAAAAAAAAAAAAAATTTAAATTTTTTTTTTTTTTAAAATTTGTGTGATATATTCTAAATGTTTTATTTGTTATAGTATTATTATGCATAATTTACCATGTTTAAATTAGATAAACCTAGGATTACGCGGTAGTATTTTGCATGATAGTTTTTATTACCGTTGTATTGTTATGCATGTTTTTAATACAATTGCTTGAGCTGTTGTGTTTTAAATGTCATCTGACTTAGTTAAGGTTAGAACCTTAGGCTGCATGAATGGTTGTGTTCCTGACTGCTAATCGTTTCTGATTATGCACTCGCTTGATCACCTCACATGTTAGGAGAAAGGTCCTAAAATCAATCAAAATTGCCTGACAAATGTTTTCAGAAATGAACAGGGTAAAATGGTACCGAAAGGGCATTAGTTATCCAACTAGTGTAACCAAGTCCCCGAACTCATTTAATCTCTGGTTCGTAGGAATAGGGTGATTCTCCCATCACCCTATTTGGGTTTCTAATCGACCTACCCCAAATCGATTAGTGGCGACTCCTTGATATAAACCACTTGCATGTTAAAAACTTAAACTCTAAGTCGCGATATGGTATGGGCTTGGGAGAGCCCGAGTTAAGTCCCGAACCTAGACTTAGCACGTACCAGGCGAGCCCCCCTTCTCTTTGCATGTCGTTTAAAAGAGGGCTCGGGAGTTCGGTCGCGACAGACTGGCGACTCCGCTGGGGACTTGCATTTTTTAAAGTGGACTTAAGCCAAAAATTTTTGTCTTGTTCAAAATAATTTTTGTTTGGCAGCAAGGACTCCAGGTATGATCCTGACATTAAGGTGTTATTTGTCTTGCAGGTTCGAATTGATTGTTTATAATTTGTTGTGCATGCTTTAATGATTTAGCACTACACCGTTGCACACACAACCACGCTGCCGGACCTGGGCCGCGATAGGGCATGTTAGGATGGTGTTAAGAAAGATACGACCTCGAACGTGAGCCCGCGATGTAGAGGTTGCCTTTCTTTTCCCCGAAATTTATTTCTAAAAATCGTAAAGAAGTATCTTTAGTCGCTATTCGCGTGACTATAAGATATTCCTTTCGATTTGGCCGAGGTTAAAAGGACTTGACACCAACGCGAGACTGCGACGGTCAGGCACTCTTTTAACTTCATGTTGCTAAGCCAGTCTAGATAGAAATCGAACCTCACTCCTCATGTGTATGTCGTTGTGATTGCCATGATTCAAGGAAAGGTATATATTCTATCCCTTCTCATTTTTTTTTATATATATACGGCCTACTTATTCAATTGATTTGTTACCGTTAGGCCACCCGTTGATTGCAGTCTATATACCAGGGATACGCTTATTGCGGAGCTTGTCCGTAAAAATAAGCGCCTCCGAGAGACCGTGATTTTCCCATCGTTTATAAAATGAGTATCCGGGAAAGACACCCTTTTGTTAAAAGCCTCTGTCTTTTATATTTCCTAGTAATTATGTTCAGGGGTTTTGGTTATCTTCTGTGAAAATGTTTTTGGGTTGTACTAATGTTAATATAACTCGGGCCATCTTTTATGCTTTAAATAAAATTTTTTGCCCCTCAATGACACCATCGCGGCCTTCGGCCCAGTGGTATCCGGGGATGTAGCCAAGCGGTCCGAGGCGACCGGGGTTCGAACCCCGGGGACGCCGTTTGTAATGTTAATATTAATAAAAACCCTTTTTGCTTATTTTTTTCTTTGCAAATAAAGAAAATACGCAATAATAATATGACTAAGTCATAGAATGATTCTTTATTGAGCATTATACTCATTCATATTAGCGTTTTCGCAGGTAGCTACAAAAAATGGCCGAAGAAAACGTCCGTCTCAACAACATGGAAGATGAGATGAAAATGGTCATCAATGCGATCCAAAATCTCACAAAGAAGGTGGAATCCATTCATGGCAAGCTCACACCTACGCCTGCAGCAGTTGAGGTGGTGTTATCACCACCGTCTACTGGAAAAGACAAAGCCTCTGCCAGTGACAGTAAAATGCCCCTGCTGGAGGACGATCCGCTTCCCCTTGCTGTCAAGAAGCCTGAACTTGAAGCTGTACCGATGACAGAACAGGACAAACGCCTTGCAAAGGTCGAGGAGATGCTGAAACAGCTACAAGGCCCGCAAAATGCTGTCCCACTTGACCTGTCTATATACAAACGGGTCAAAGTACCAGAAAAATTCAAGATGCCGGAATTCGAGAAGTATGACGGTACCTCATGCCCCAGACATCATTTGCACATGTATCATGTGCGGATGACCCAGTACGTTGACAATGAACCCCTCATGATTCAGACCTTTCAAGCGAGTTTGACGGGGCCAGCCCTGACATGGTATATGTCGAAGGATGTGGATACTTTTAAGTCTTGGGATGATGCCGCTGATGCATTCCTCAAGCATTATCAGTTCAACCTTGACGTCACCTTCACTCGTGACGATCTGGAACGCGCTGAGAAGAAGAAGAGTGAGTCCTTTAAAGAGTATGCCACCAGATGGAGAAACTTGGCCGCCCAGGTTACCCCACAACTCACTGATCATGAACAAGTGAAGTTGTTCATAAAGTCTCTTCCATATGAATACAGACACCGCCTGGTTGGTGCCACTGCTGAATCCCTTAATCGTCTTGTTCCTGTGGGCGAACGAATCGAAATGGGATTGCGTGAGGGGTGGTTTACAGACCCCACTTCCACAAGCAAGAAACTCGACATGAAGAAGGAGAAAGAACCCCTGACAGATGCGGATGTTGCATACACCCAAACCGTTCGTCCTTCCCCAATGATTCAGATAAGCAGTGGACAGCAACCGGCCTCAAGCCGCAAGCCGCCCCAAAGGGGAAATAACAAAAAGCAGCTCACGCCACTCCCTTTGCCTATGTCTCGATCCCGCCTATTCTCCCGGAAAAGAGGTTGCTTGCTAAAGAGCCAAAGCGTGAAAATCCCGAGCGTTTCCCCAACTACGACCCTCCAAGGCATGTGACTATCATTTGGGCGAAATGGGACATTCCGTCAATGACCGTGTCTTGTCTTGAAAAATAAGGTCCGTAAATTGCTGGATGCAAAGATGTTTTCATTCCGCAATGCACCACCCAATCAAGCAGGAGGCGCGGATGTCATCATTGAGTAAACTGAAGACTCAATTTTCCTCCTTTAGAATAGAGGCATATTTAATAGTTTGAATCCTCCTATGTAGGAGCTTTTCTTGCTTTCTAAAGTCTCAGCTGTTTTCTAGAATTCCCAGTTTTCTGAATTTGTAATTATGCTTGGAATTTTAGTATTGCAATTTCCATTCCAACAAATGTAATTCGAACTATTCAAAAGAATTACAAATGTTTTGTTTTGAGGGCCTGAGGAAGTATCCCAAACCGGCCCGTTGATGATATCCAGCCATGTAAAGGAAAGTGTTCTGAGGCCCGGGCTTCCTCATGCTCCCTCATTTCTAAACTTTTGAAAATAAAACAAACGTTTTATCATTTTTCAAAAGGGCGAAAAAGAACGGTGGTGAAAAAGCATGCATGCTCATAGACCTGTTTGTCTTTCTAACTCGCTCACTTCGTGTCTCAGAGCATACTCCTTTTTGATTTATTATTACGAAAGGGACATTTGGAAATGACACAAACCGAAGAGCACATCAGCCCTCGGTAATGATCGCGGACCAACTCATCCGATAGAGCAGTCAAGCGAAGATCATCCAACCTTCAAATGAAACATGGGGCAAATTTCATTACTACCGATAATGAACTGGGGAACATGACTCTGACGTGCTAGCGAGCCGGATAGAGCACCAATGTCGGGACCTCTCGAATGAAGCATGACGAAGAAGTGCTTAATTGGAAGAGTAGACTATGGGGCATGCAATCCCCCAGTCCATAAAAAAGGGTGTATTTCGTTCCTAAAGTTCATCCACTTTAGCATAGAAATGACATATTCTTTCCTTTTATGTAGGACAAATTTGAGTAAAGCTCATGGTACAAGTAGCTGGAAAGGACTTTGCATATGACAAAATGGCGTCAAGGCAGATCCTGACAACCACAGAAGTCTCGATGGTAGTCATGCCCATGTTCGTCAAAGACCTTTAAAGTAGAGATTAGCTTTGCTGCGAAGTTCCCCATGCAAGCAATTGCACATGCCTGTGCAATCAGGAATCGGAGCATTCACGAGAAACTCCTCAACATGTTGGAATCGCATTGACACAGCATCCGCTGACAATAGAACCCTCTATTCGGGAGCACCCCTAATTATAGAGGATCTCATTCGAGCTTCATGACCAAGAATATGGAGGAGCAGACTGAGACAGAGAAGGCTGAACAAAGTAAAGAGGAGAAAAGACTCTGCTAGCTTTGAAGGCAAAATGGAAGAATGGTAATTTGTATCGTTCTCAATTTACCCTCAATCCTCTCATTTCTAACATAAGCTCCTGTTTTTGTTAGGAGAAATTATCAACATCTGAGAAAACTCAAAGAGTTGTCAGTTTGATCTCAAATGAAGGGAATCACGAAGGGTAATGTTGTATCGTTCCCAATTCCTGTTCCCCAAAGAGCCATTCATTAACATGGTCTTTTTTATTATCTTACAGTTTACCTCTGTTGCGCCGCAAAGACAGTAAGTATTTCTTTCCCTTAAAACTTTAAGAGTTGAAAGAATCAAAAGAAAGAGGAAACATGTTAAAGCAAATAAATGCTTAACCTTCCCCCAAGTGCATTGCATGTCTTTTGGAAAGAATTTCGCATGGTAATTTTACCTGTTTAATTCACCAATTCCCTGTGAAAATCTGGACAATTCGACGAATGGTATCGAACTGCTCCGATGTATTGAACGAGGTGTCTCAGGATGATGAGAGGCAATCCTTAGTCTATACACATTCTCACGTACCAAATCCTTGCAAGATGAGCGAAAATGTTTCATGTCTACAAGGTAAAGGGATTTCTCGCATAAGGTACGGTAGCCAAAATGACGAGAGGCAGTTCATTTCTCTGCCCCATACACTACCATTAATCCTTTGCTTGACCATTTGAGCCCATACACTTGGAGGTTCCTTTCAAATTACCCCTGTCAAGAACCACCCCACATTGGGGCAGCTTGAGGTAAATCAGCATCACAGGGAGAATTCAAATTCAGAGGGAGCAAGAAGAGCGTCCCTCCCTTTCGATCACCGCCCCTGTGACTTCGGCCTCGTCGTTTTCACGGATCCGGTGGTCCTCGAAAGAGTCTTCCAAGACAAGCACACCATCGACGGCCGGACAGTCGAGGCTAAGAGGGCTTTGTCAAGAGAGAAGCAGCAAACTAAAGCTTGTCCAAAATGCCAATATCTTATTGATAACAGTGATGTTGTCATTGAGCAAGACAAGAAGGATGAGGAGTTTGTAATATCTAAAATTTTCTATGATCATCAGCTGCAGCAGCTCGCACAAAGTGAAAAGATGAATAGAAATTTTCTTGCTCTCACTTGCATTAATCTTTGAGTGTTTTTATTGCAGATGAACTCTCACAATAATTTAAGTGCCCTAGGATGACGAAGAGCGGTTCTTCTTCTATCCCATACACTCATATCCCTTGCTAGCCCAATTGAGCCGGCGATTTCATTTCGTACCAACCCAGTTGGTGATCATCCCCTACACTGGGGCAAGGCAAAAGTCACCACAGCTTGAGCATCAGGGTCCAAAGTACCGAATCAAGATGAAGACTCCAAGGGCCTAATAACATTGTCTGCTCAAACTTGTTTAGGCTAGTCCTGACAACACCAAAAGAGCAGCAAAAAAATGTTGAAAACTAGGGGCATGAAAAAGCAGTGTGCCTGGTAAAAGCAAGGCCAATGCCCATGAATAAAAAAACAAAGAAAAAGGAAAAAGGAGAAGAAGAAAAACGATGAAAAGACAACCCCTAAGGGTTAAACTTGAGTTCTTCTTTGATACAAATTCCTACTTTAGGAACTCTGTCTTGACAAAGATCTGTCACAGAGATAGAATGGTATCCAGGAAAATGCTGGACGCAGAAGCTTCTCAAGAAAAAGTTGTCAAAGAAGCTAAAACACGGGATTACCCAGGGTGTTTTCCAAAAGAGTCCCGACGGTGGAGAAAAAGGCTGGTGACAATGCTAAGATGATCACCAACTCTCACCCTTACACACATTTTTGAGCCTAACGATCCTTTCGTTTCTCAACCTGTGAACCGAGCCCACGTTACGTCCCTCAGGAAGTCTCTTCTGACTAGGACACTTGAATTAACGTGGAATTTCAAATGTTTATAAACAACGCTCGAGGAAGTGCGAGCAAGATTATTTCTATCTCGTTTTGCAGGGTTCTTGACTTGTAAACCCGGAGATGATTGCAGAATATTTTCTTTCATGGCATTGACTTGAACAGTCACCTTCATTAAGCCATTGACCAAGCCTACATTACGACCCTGAAGAAGACCTCTCGATTGGCGGTCATTGCATCGCTTGCAGAAAACTGAGACTTGCAGTGTGATAACGGCCGACCGAGTGTTTTCGATGTTCCCGCATTAATGGACGGGACAAATAGCCCTTTTCAATGAGAGCGAGTGGAAAGTCCTTTCTGACTGAGGATCCCTCGTTCAGCATCTCGAGAAGTCCACCTCCCAAGCGAAAATCGTCTTGATTGACCCTCGGTGGATGTTTGGTGATGCAAACATGGCAAAATCATCATGCATGGACTTTCAAATACACATTCTAGGATAGCCTAGCTTGTCTATCCTCGATGAATGCATGCATGTTTGCGCTAACCCTCTTTGACAGGTAAAATATCCTCAAAGACTCAAAGAACAGATGACCTTTGGAGCGCCTCCAAAGATGTCACAGAAAATTTCTTCCGCTCCCCAAGTGGAATTGACACAGCATGCTTTTGCTGCTCAGAGTTCTAATCCCCAGTGATAGAACACGAAAATTCAGATGCTGGAAAAGCCCTCGTTATCATCACAAAAGAGATGCCCTGAAAAAGGTCGGGTATTCAGCAGATGATACATCAAACCTCCGGGTAAGAAATCCCAGGTATTTCATCAGATTTCTTTTCAAACTACCCAGAAGGTAAACATGGTGTTTCTTTGAAAAAGAAAAGCATCTTGACTAGCTGGTCAAGATATTTCATACGATATTCAAGAATAGCCTCAGTTGTCTATTTCTCCGATGAATACGTATGTCTTTGCACGAAAACTTGTCTCGACGGAGACACGCCCCAAGAGGCGTGAACGTGCCCTGTATGTACATTTTACCCATGCCGGTTCCAAAATCCAGGTACCTATGATTGTTATGGTACCCCCCTCTGAACGTCGGATTGACCCCGTTGTTCACCCTCCTGAGCATGTGACTGACCCCCATGTTCACAACAAATCCTCGGGCGAGGACCCCCAGGTGCTCATCGTTTGAGCCTTTTCAAGACCTGCTGGCGAGGACCCACCAGGCAAACAATTAAATCCTCGGGCGAGGACCTCCAGGTGCTCATCGTTTGAGCCTTTTCAAGACCTGCTGGCGAAGACCCACCAGGCAAACAATCAAATCCTCGGGCGAGGACCCCTGTGTGCTCATCGTTTGAGCCTTTTCAAGACCCTGGCGAGGACCCATCGAGCAACCGTCAAACCCTCGGGCGACGACCCTCAGGTACTTTGACAAACAAAATCCAGTCAGTCAAGGCGACCGAAGAAAGGTTCGGGTCCTAGACATACAAAATCCGGTCAGTCAAGGCGACCGAAGAAAGGTTCGGGTCCTAGACAGGCAAAATCCAGTCAGTCAAGGCGACCGAAGAAAGGTTCGGGTCCTAGACAGATCAAATGAAATCCAGTCAAGGCGACCGAAGAAAGGTTCGGGTCCTAGGCAAGCGATTTCCCCAGTCGAGGCAACCGAAGGTAGATTCGGGTCCGAGACAAATGAAATCCAGTCAAGGCGACCGAAGATAGGTTCGGGTCCTAGGCAAGCGATTTCCCCCAGTCAAGGCGATCGAAGAATGGTTCGGGTCCGAGACAAATGAAATCCAGTCAAGGCGACCGAAGATAGGTTCGGGTCCTAGGCAAGCGATTTCCACTCAAGGCGATCGAAGAAAGGTTCGGGTCCTAGACAAATGAAATCCATCAAGGCGACCGAAGATAGGTTCGGGTCCTAGGCAAAGCGATTTCCCAATCAAGGCGATCGAAGAATGGTTCGGTCCGAGACAAATGAAATCCAGTCAAGGCGACCGAAGATAGGTTCGGGTCCTAGGCAAGCGATTTCCCCCAGTCAAGGCGACCGAAGAATGGTTCGGGTCCGAGACAAATGAAATCCAATCAAGGCGACCGAAGATAGGTTCGGTCCTAGGCAAGCGATTTCCCAGCCAAGGCGATCGAAGAAAGGTTCTGGTCCTAGACAAATGAAACTCAAGGCGACCGAAGATAGGTTCGGGTCCTAGGCAAGCGATTTCCCCACGTCAAGGCGATCGAAGAAAGGTTCGGGTCCTAGACAAATGAAATCCTACCAAGGCGACCGAAGATAGGTTCGGGTCCTAGGCAAGCGATTTCCCCACCAAGGCGACCGAAGAAAGGTTCGGATCCTAGACAAATGAAATCCAGTCAAGGCGACCGAAGATAGGTTCGGGTCCTAGGCAAGCGATTTCCCCAGTCAAGGCGACCGAAGAAAGGTTCGGGTCCTAGACAAAAACAATCCCCGTCAAGGCGACCGAAGATAGGTTCGGGTCCTAGACAAACCATTTTTTCCGTCAAGGCGACCGAAGACAGGTTCGGGTCCTCGACACACAATATCAACTATCTGGAATTACTCTACCCTTCGGCAAGGTAAGTAGCCCCAGGTATGTTTTTATTTGCTTTAGCATGCATCATCTTATATCGCATCATAAAAATGGGACACCAGTCTCGCCAAAAATAACATTCATTGAACGTGCATGGGCCAAATTTAGGTGCCATTTTATCTTTGAACGTAACCTCTGCGAGCTCAATCTCTGCGAGCTCACCTTCAAAGAGGGGCAGCTGTTGACACCTATTTTTAATTTGCCCAAAATTAACTACGCAAAATTTAGGAATTAATTTTCTTTAATTCCTAAAATAAAAAAATATTTCTATTTAAATGCATTGCATATAGACATTAGGCATATGTGCATTAATAGGGCCTATTAGAGCATATTTTCTTAAATTTTAAACAAAAATTTAAAAAAAAAAAAAAAAAAAAAAAATTCGGTCCGCGGGTCGGGGCTGGGCCGACCCGGCCCTTTTCTTTTTCCTTTTCTTCCCCGCCCGGGCCCCGCCCATTCTTTTTTCTTTCTTTTCTTCCCCCGCACGGTGGGCCCGGCCCGCCCACCTCTTTCTTCTTCTTCCCTCGCGGCCGCTCTCGCCCTGTTCTCCCTCGTTCGCGACGTCACACCGACGCACGGCGGCGCCGCTCCTCGCCATCGCTTATCCGGCCGTGAGGAAGGCCGAGAGAGCACGCCGAAGGGACTGGCATTAATTGCCAGTCCCGTCCTCCCCGTTGTCCCGGCTTCTCTTATCTCCTCCTCCCTCTCGCCTCCCTCGCTCGTCCGCTTCCGCGCCTCACATCGAATCGATCCCTCGCTCCGCACCGGCCTAAATGGCCGCGAAAGTCGCGCGCGCAGTAGGCCGGTCTGCACTGTCGTCATTACGTGACGTAACGGGAGCGTAGGGGCACCGCTGTCGCCGCCTATAAAAGCCGGAGAGAGAGAGAGAGAGGCCCGGTCGGCCATTTTTTTAGAAAAATACAGAGGGAGCGGGAGAGCGTGAGCCGGGAGAGACAGGAAGCCTCCAGCAGCCACCGCGCCTCAGCCATCCATCCCCGTCGCCGAGCCGACGACGGCGACACAGAGAGAGAGAGTGGGTCGGCGATTTTAAGAGAAAAATAGAGAGAGAGAGAGAGAGAGAAACCGAGAGAGACCGAGAGAGAATAGAGAGTGAAACAGAGAAGAGAGAGCAAACCGAGGCCACGCCGGAGCTAAAGAAGAACCAGCAGCGGTCGTCGACACCGCCAGACCTGCCGGAAGCCATCCAGACGCGCCGTCGACCGGTGAGCCCCCCTCGGCCGAGAAGCTCCCCTGTTTTCCCCTGTTTTTTGCCTCGGTTTGGCCGGGATTCGCGCGAAACGGCCGGCGCGAGTCCCGGCCATACCGACGTCTGTCCCGGTCCCTGATCACCGTCTGAAGCGAACCCAAGCCGCTGGAGTCGACCGGATCGCCGGAGGAGGTCGGAATCCCCCCTTTTTCCACGCGCCCGCCAGGCGTTCGACGAAATGCCTTAACCAGGTTGGTTTTTGTTCTGTCGCCGGCCGGCGAACGGTGGTCCGACGGCGGTTCAGTGAGTGGCACGGCCGAGGCAAGGGCCCCTGGTCGGGCGATTGGGGCGGCTGCCTGGGTCACGGCGGCGGACGGCCAATTTTGGCCTCTCCAGCGCTTCTCCTCATGGGTCCGTTTGTTCGGTCGGATTCGACCCGAATCACAGATCCGATCCGGTCAACGCCCGGTCGGATCCGTTGACTCGGGTCGGTTCCGACCGACCCGGATTAACAGTTCCGACCCGGGTCAACGCCCGGGTCGGATCCGTCGACCCGGGTCGGTTCCGACCCGATCCGGATTGACCGATCCGACCCGGGTCAACGCCCGGGTCGGATCCGTTGACCCGGGTCGGTTCCGACCCGGATCCGCCCGACCCGGTTAATATTATATTATTATTTTATTTTTAAAAAAAAAAATTTAAAAAAAAAATAAACAAAAATAAAAAAATTTAAAAAAAAAATTTAAATTTTTTTTTTTTTTTAAATTTGTGTGATATATTCTAAATGTTTTATTTGTTATAGTATTATTATGCATAATTTACCATGTTTAAATTAGATAAACCTAGGATTACGCGGTAGTATTTTGCATGATAGTTTTTATTACCGTTGTATTGTTATGCATGTTTTTAATACAATTGCTTGAGCTGTTGTGTTTTGAATGTCATCTGACTTAGTTAAGGTTAGAACCTTAGGCTGCATGAATGGTTGTGTTCCTGACTGCTAATCGTTTCTGATTATGCACTCGCTTGATCACCTCACATGTTAGGAGAAAGGTCCTAAAATCAATCAAAATTGCCTGACAAATGTTTTCTGTAAATGAACAGGGTAAAATGGTACCGAAAGGGCATTAGTTATCCAACTAGTGTAACCAAGTCCCCGAACTCATTTAATCTCTGGTTCGTAGGAATAGGGTGATTCTCCCATCACCCTATTTGGGTTTCTAATCGACCTACCCCAAATCGATTAGTGGCGACTCCTTGATATAAACCACTTGCATGTTAAAAACTTAAACCCTAAGTCGCGATATGGTATGGGCTTGGGAGAGCCCGAGTTAAGTCCCGAACCTAGACTTAACACGTACCAGGCGAGCCCCCCTTCTCTTTGCATGTCGTTTAAAAGAGGGCTCGGGAGTTCGGTCGCGACATTGTACTTATGCGACACATTTTCCCTCCGTCAATGTTACTTTAGATGATTTTTCAGTCAAAACAACGTCATTTTATTTTACTTAAGACATTGTTTACTTTTTGGTGTCCATATAGCTAAATTTTTAATAGTTCTTATTGACATAACTTTGACGGAGGGTAAATGTGTTACACAAATACAAATTTTGAATTTTTTGTCACAGAAAAAAATTTAAAATAAATGCGTCACAGTTGGCATACTTGAGGGGTTTTGGTAGCTTTTGCCGTTAATAGAAGGACAATTTCTATGATATTTTTGTCAATGCGGCAATGGTAAACAAAATTGGTGATATGAGAAGGTCCAAGTGATTAGCTTAATGCTATAATGATTCCACTTAACCAGCACCTAGCTCGCATTTGTAGCCACTGGATCCGACCATTTGAAACATCAATAAACAAGATAAAAAGAGTGGACATCCAACGGGTAGAAACATTGTTCTTATTGCAATTATTTATCAGATCTGACGGTCTAGATTCATTCTCATGAACGGACTAAATTCTCCGAGTGGTTCCCACAACAAAAATATCTACTAAAGAGGGACTATGCTCTTCTTCTTCCCATGATTCCGTGCCCGTGCCGCAAGACCTAGGGATTCATCAACCTGAAAATGAGTTCTTGCTTCACCGTCTCCCTCTCCCTCCTCTTCTTCTTCTTCATCAATTTTCTGAGCACTGAATCACAACCTACTTATCTATGGCATTACTGCCCCAACACCACCCTCTTCGCTCCCAACTCCACCTACCAATCCAACCTCAACAACCTGCTCTCTTCCCTCTCCGCCGCCGCCCCCAACAACGCCGACGGCTTCGCCAACGCCACTGCCGGCCAAAACCGTCCCGACCGTGCCTACGGGCTCTTCCTCTGTCGTGGCGACGTCAATGTCTCCACATGCAGCGACTGCGTGGCCACCGGAACACAGGACATCCTGCAAAGATGCCCCAACCAGCGGGTCTCTGTGATCTGGTACGACGAGTGCATGTTGAGGTACTCCAACGCGTCCATCTACTCGGTCATGGAACAAGGGCCTGCTTTCATGATGTACAACACCGGGAACATCTCCGATCCAACCCGGTTCACGCAAGTCCTGGGACAGACCATGGACGACATCGCCACGACAACTTCCGACAGCGAATCGGGGAAGAAAGTCGCGGTCGCAGAGACGAACTTCACGAGCCTGCAGCAGCTGTACACTCTTGCGCAGTGCACGCCGGACTTGACAGCGTCGGACTGCAACACATGCCTCCGGGCGGCGATTGCGGGCCTTCCCCAGGGGAAGCAAGGTGGGAGGACGTTCACTCCGAGCTGCAGCGTGAGATTTGAGGTGTACCCCTTTTATAATGCCTCGGCCGTGGCGGCCCCGGCCCCTCCGCCGCCCCAGATTCCATCTCCTCCGCCCCCAGCCGCTGCGTCTCCGTCTCCTCCTCCTGCTCCTAGCGGTACGCGTTTGTTTTTATTATTTGTCTTCCTCTATACAAGAAACATCTATCGTATTGTATTTATTTGTTTTGCGAAACTAATTATGTTACTTGATAGTTCAAATTCTTCGATTGAATTTTTTTAACAAATTATGTGTAACATAATTTGTTAAAAGAGCATGAAGTATATGTTACATTATTTGTCTTCCTCTATACAAGAAACATCTATCGTATTGTTTTTATTTGTTTTGCGAAACTAATTATGTTACACATCGGTGATAGATCAAGTTTTGGGATGTATTCTAGGGGCTTTTCAGAGTCTTATTCTCTTTCGCTGTACTCCTAATATTTGATTGATGATGTAGATTTTTCATATTTTTTCTCTGGTTTAATTCTAAGCTTTACTTCTTTTCATTTTTCTTTTGGAATGAATTCAACTTTTGACTTTTTTATTACCTGTAGGTTTTGTGATTCACACAGTTTTGACTTTTTTAGCACGAACATGTAAGATATATTTTGATACAAATACTGATATTTAGAATTATATCTGATTTCCATAATCTTCCGAAACTTGAAAGTGTTCTTTTGCATCTTCAAATTTTGAAGGAAAATTATGAGTAGAAGGAATAAATTACTTTTGATTCCACACAGGAAAGCTATACATTAAGCTCCCACATGTATTAATTTTTACCCTTTTTTAATTCTCTTTATTTCTAGCATACTCGTTTTTTTTTCCTAAGTCTCCTCTTTCGCTTTTGAATCAAGATCTTGATTTAGAAGGTATTGCTCTGCCTATCCATCCAATTAATCACGGAGCATTAATTGCCATAAATCTTTTGGTTTTCACAGAAAAAGATATCGATAACATTTGTGCTGAGTGATCGGTTAGATGAAAGAAAATCCTTTTTTTTATTTTTTTTATTCCTTCTTCCCTAACATTTGTGCCGAGTGATTGGTCGACAACATTTGGTAATTTTTTTTTTTCAAACAACATTTGGTAATTAACCTTTCCATTTCTGTCTCGTCAATCAGTGGTTTTCTGGCGAAGAAAGAGAAAAGATTCAATGACTTCATTAGTCTGAATATTCAAAGCCCATCCCCAAATAGAAGTCGTGGACGAAACAGATTTCCACGAAGCGAACTTGTCCAGGAGCTACACAAGCTATATGTCCACATTAATCAAAGAAAGACCCCAAAGAAACCAAAAAAAGACTAAGGTTTGTTCGTTTCGCGAAAAATATTACGCTTCTAACAAATATTTTTTAGGAAGTTATTTTTCTGAAAAATGACATAATTTTTTGGTGTTCGGCTGCCGGCTGCCGAGGGCGAAAGAAGGAAGCCGGCATAAAATGTTTTCCTCTTTTGAAAAGAGGAAAATATTTTCCTCACTTTTTTTCTTGTTTTCACTCGTTGAGGGAAAATGTTTTTCGCGAGTAGTTTATTTTTCGCCCTCAAACACTTGAAAATCTGGAAAATATGAAAACATTTTTCGCAAAACGAACACAGCCAAAAATAGATGGATCCTCTAAATCTCCCTCTCTTGCTTCTTTTTCCTTTGTTTCCACCATTAACGCCGAAGGTTTCTTCCCAGCGCCTTTCTGTGGTTCGACCAGCGACGCCGACAGAGACTACATCAAGACCCTCACCAACGTCCTCTCCTCCATCTCCACCACCAACTCTTTGTCCTTCTCCTACGGATTCTTCAGTGACTCCGCCGCCGTCTCCGACACCTCCCAAACCCTCTACGTCGTCGGCTCCTGCCGCAGCGACCTCACCGCCGAGAGCTGCCGCACCTGCCTCAGTGGGTCAGCCATTGAAATCAGCCGTTTCTGCCCCCACGAGAAGGAGGCGGTGCTCTACAGCGAGAAGTGCACCGTCCGGTACTCAAACGCCTCGATCTTTGGCACAGTCGTGATCGAGCCCATCTACGCGCTGTACAAAGTGAACAACGTCTCGATCCAGGTTACGAACAAGCTGGCGACACAGGTGGAAGGTCTGCAGGACGAGGCAGCTGGCGGCGGCTCACTGAGGAAGTTTGCTACGAGGAACGTGTCAGTGGGGCCGGACACGATCTTTGCGATGGCGCAGTGCACACCGGACTTGACCAGGCAGCAATGCATCGACTGCCTGGAGATAGTTGTCGGGAGCATCACGGATTGCTGTCTTGGGAAGGCGGGATGGACGATCATGGCGCCTAGTTGCCAGTTTCGGTACGAGATCTATCAGTTCTTCGACCCGGTCGGCGAGCCACTTGCGCCGCCGCTGCCACCGCCGCCTCCGCCGCCTCCTCCTCCACCGCCAGGTACGTTGGCTCTTGTTCAAGAATTAGGTATCGTGGCGTTTTGTTTTTTTTTCCTTTAATTGAGGTGGATTAAGATCATCTGATTTGTTGATTATGCGATTTCACGTTAGATTTAAACGATTAAGTCTGGAAATGAATTTAGTTTTTATGCTCCATAGACCATCTAATTTATTTTAGGGTCAGTACGTTGGATAGATACATTTTTGCCAAAATGAAGTTGCGGAATATTTCCATATTTTCAGTAAAAGAACGGTAGGGCCCATATCTCTATCTTTGACGCATGTGCATGGCTAATAGTCAGCTATCAGAGTTCATTGAATCAAAAGTTGTGGTGTCCATTCATCAGAAGCTGTCATGTGAGATCTTTAAATTAATAATAAAGTGAGTTTAGGCGAAGGGTAATGAATCATTAGCAGATGTTCATTAATTCTCCTCATTTAGTCACCATCATTTCTGAATTGATATAAACACAAAGGTTTTTAACAATAGGAGAAGTAGATCGACATCTAAATTGATCTAGAGTTGCAATTCATATCAACCATGTGGTGATCTCTGCTAATAGGAAAAAGAAAATTGGTAAAGACAAATTGTCGAACTTAAATCAGCCGAACAAGAAATACCGTATGGGAAACATATGCCCAGAGGCTGTGCCTGCAACAACAAGGCCATTAATGGAAACAAAGTTGTCCAATCACTCTTGAACCTACTATATGAATGTCAAAACTTTGCGTAAGATTTTAATATAGTCATTCCGGCCACTTTTTGTCAAAAATCATTGCCGTGGCAATGTGTCACATAGGACGGCTAGCAATGAATGGACGGCCATATCAGCGATTTTCTCACAAAAACTGATTGGAATGACTACATTCGAATTTCCTTTCATTGATTTAGCTTGTGTACAATTGATTTAGGACTAATTGGGTAAGTTTCCCTAGCTTGGTGTGTGGGGTTTACCGAAATTAGACTTCTTTGTGGCGGTGGTTGATATATTCACAAGTTGTCATGAGAGATCTTGAAAAATTTAGGATTAAATTAGCTTGCATACAATTAAATAACAGTTTTTTAGAGGGATTTAAACCCAAGGGCTCGTGTGCAGCAGCAGCGGCAATAATTCCCTATTGCCGAACTTAGTAGGTGATTTAACATGGGCTGTTCATCCTAGAAATTTTTTTGCTTCTTAATATTCTTCATTTGTTCGTCTTCTGCCCCATCAATTTACCAAAAACAGAAACTTAAAATGCTGGAATTGCAATTGATGTTCAGGCTTTCTCGTTTAAGCCTCTCGATTTAGATCTCTCATGGCCCCTTCTTGCGTGTCAAATTGCCAATCTTCGCGCGTCAGTTTATATGTTACGCACGCTTTCATCTAGAAAGCTTTTAGATTAGTTTGGGAATCGTCTCATATACAAAATGGTACCTGTGCAGGAAAAAGCAACAAATCTACCGTGATAACCATCGCCATTACCGTTCCTGTTGGAGGTGTTATGGTCCTTCTCTTTTTCACTTGTTGTTTGCTTCGAAGAAAGGGAAAGAAGACAGATGGAGTCATCCAAGGAAAAAGCGGTAAATCGATTATTTGCCTTTATTTTTTCGTAAGCTATCTACGCCATATATGAGCATATTATGAAATTTCTTCATTTTCCTTAAGGAATCGAATATGTCAATCATACGAATTAAGAGTCCGTTTGATATAAATATAGCATATATAATGGAAAAGATCAAGGACAAAGATGAGATCCTCATGCTCTTTAAACCTTCAAAACTATACTTGACTGCACAAGCAATCATAATGCCATCAATAAGAGGAATACTTTGGGAATGTAACAGTTCATTCCTGGCCTTCTAGATAAATAGATGCAGCAATTCTACAAAAATTTTACCGAGCACCTATGAAAATATCTCCCTGTCATAGCCTGCTGCATCAGGACAATTCAAACTCCCAATCACTAATATCATTATTAGGAAAACAAAAGTGAAGGGCACTCATCCAGGCTTGCTTAGAGAAACTGCATCCAAAGAACAAATGGGATCTAATCTCAATGCTTTCATGACGCAAAAAACAGAGAGTTTGGCCATGACTAGAAGACTATTTGTCAATTCCTTGAAATATAGGCAGCTTATCTTGTATCGCCAACCAAAGTATGAATCCAAACCTCAGCAAATTAGATGAAAATCAAATCAGCCCATACCATTCAACTCTTGTGACTCTTTTCCTCACAATCTCCCAAGCTGAAGCAGAGGTAAGAATGTCACAAGAAGCAGCAGCGCAAGTGTCTTGGTCTTCCAAAGAAGACTTTGGACAAATTACACCACAAACAGCTGTCTGGATTGATACCAAGACTTCAGACCTCGCATTGGGCCTTTTTCCATTCAGAGCACAAATCATATCAGCTACTTTTGCAGTTCAAAGAAGAGCAGCATCTTAAACTACTCTCCTCGGGCATACATCCAGCAAGATCCCATCAGGATGCCATGAGTCATGCCAGGGGGATATAGCTTCGACATGAAAAACCACATAATGAGCCCTCAAAATACTCCTAACGTTTAGCAATTCCCTCCAACCATAGGTAGCATCTGCACCGCAATTAACAGACCTAGCACTACCTTCAGTATTAATGATATTGTTTTTCTTCATGACCAATCAAGAGGGGAAAGATTTCATTGGGGTAAGGAGACAACCATGCCAGCCTAATCCGGTGCTCTTCATTGTGATAATGTTCCCAAGCACTAGCAACTGTATAAACGCCACTAGGAGCCAATGTCGATATAATTTGATAATCAACTTACGTTTTTTGGTAATGCAGGTGCGAATGAACTTACCACCGCGGAGTCCTTGCAATTTGACTTGGCTACAATACAAGCCGCGACAAATGATTTCTCTCCAGAAAACAAGTTGGGTGAAGGTGGATTTGGTGAAGTTTTCCAGGTACGTATTACATAGTAGTTAGAAACAATCAAGAATGTTTTACATGTGAATTGAACATAATGGTGCCGAAAAAGAAAGAAACATGTAACGCTTCTTTATGTTAGTTTTTAAGTTGTGTTAAGGAATTAAACAATGAATGCAAAAAACACTTTAGGGTAGCCTTCCTGATGGACAGCAAATAGCGGTGAAGAGGCTATCTCAAAGCTCAAGACAGGGTGATGAAGAATTCAAAAACGAAGTTCTATTGGTTGCGAAGCTTCAACACAGAAACCTTGTACGACTGCTCGGATTTTGCTTGGAGGGAGACGAAAAGATACTCGCCTACGAGTTTGTGCCAAATAAAAGCCTTGATTACTTCTTATTTGGTATGCTGCAATTTGACTTTCTTATGTACATTTGCTTGAAATCAAATGTTCGAGCTTTTACTAGTTGTGGAAAACTTGAAATTAAGAAGTTTTCAGTTCTTTCAACTTATAGTTTTTGGTTAAGCCACCTTTGATCGATGAGAGTAAATATATTCGCCTTGAGTTTTTGAATAGGTGCCACATGCTAGCACATAACGAGTTTTGGTGCAACGATGCAGATCCCCAAAAAAGCGGTCAATTGGATTGGCCATTACGTTTTAAAATAGTATCTGGAATCGCTCGAGGATTGCTCTACCTACATGAAGATTCTCGTCTCCGGATCATCCATCGAGACCTAAAATGTAGCAATATCTTGTTAGACAGTGAAATGAACCCGAAGATTTCAGATTTTGGCACGGCAAGGATTTTTGGAGTCGATCAAACTCAGGCTAGCACAAATAAAATCGTGGGGACTTTGTAAGTCTTAGGTCTTGAATAGATGACTTTGTAATTGGAAGACGTACTTGCTCATTTTATCTATTTAAGGATGCTCATTGATCTGCATCTAAATATGCAATGTACATGTGGCTAATATTCGGTTTTGCAGTGGTTACATGTCTCCTGAATATGCAATGCATGGAGAGTTCTCGGTGAAATCTGATGTTTATAGTTTCGGTGTACTACTTATAGAGATCATTTGCGGCAAGAAGAATAACATCTACCACCAATTGGATAGGGGTGAATATCTTGCTAGTTATGTAAGTTTCGTTGTGCTACTACGGCAAATATTCACACCGCACTCTTTGTAAATTTGGTTCAATGAAATTGAAATTCCTTTGTAAAAACTTAGTCCTTTGGCCTACAGAAATATTTATGGTTCTGTTCCTTAGTCATATATGGTTTTTTGCAAGATTCAGATGTCTTGCATGATGAGTCACTGAATTAATGCCGCAATTTTGTGAAGATTTTCCGGAATTATTCTTGCAGGTGTGGAATCAATGGAGAGATGGCACGCCCTTGAACGTGTTGGACCTGGCTATCGCAGATTCATATTCAAGAGATGAAGTACTTCGATGCTTGCACATTGGCTTACTGTGCATTCAGGAAGATCCGGCTATTAGACCCGCCATGGCAACCGTAGTTCTCATGCTCAGCAGCAATTACTTTGACCCGCCACAGCCTCGACATCCGGCCTTCTTTGTCCAAAGTAGATCACAGGGACCGAGCATCCCAATGCAAGAGCTTGAATCGGATCAATCTACCAGTAGGACTATGCCTTCGTCAACTAGTGATATGACGGTTACTGAATTGTACCCCCGGTGAATGGCGGCGTAAGTAAAATCTTACTATATGGATGGTCTCATGGTGAGATTGCTTGGCCTTCCACCATGATTTTTTATGAACCATTGCAAAAATCTATGTATTTGGAGAATAAGCAGTTAATTGCTCAAAGGGAGTTGTGTGCATTTAAAATAAGACTCTACTCATGTTATCCATCTTAATTATTATAATTCTTCTAAGATTTTTTTTACTAGTTGAGGCTTAATCATATGTTGATCCACTGTAATATGGTGCATTTTAACATTATTGTGCTTCTATGAGGCTCGATACGACTTCTCTTGTCTAGACTAAATAATCAAATGGAAGTTTTCGTTATCTAACCCACTAGGCTACACATTTCTTCACTTGTGAAGCTAGTTGTGTTTCGGTGTTGTTAAAACTATACTTGGAGGCTATAGGTGCTCCATCTTTGAGAGGCTTTCTCTGGGGCACTGATCTTATCTGGCCCATCTCCGTGAAATCCAAGTTGCCCACCGTTACCGTGAGGCCAATCAGTGAATAGGAAGCTCTCCCTTTGTGATTAGCTGTCTAACCCACCTCAACCCTTTTGAGCGATCCTTCGTTCACAAGCCCTTCTTTGTTGTTCGAAAATCGTTAGTTGAAGAAATGAAAGCGATCAGTTCGACCAAAGAAAAAAAAAAGTTAAGTCTTTGTATACTTTAACAATATTTACACTACAAAAAAAATAAGGATTTAGCCACGAAAAATTAGCGACGAAAAATTATTCGTCGCTAATTTGCGATGGAATTTATGACGAAAACTAAATTCGTCTCTAATTTGCGACGAAAAATTATTCGTCACAAATTAGCGACGAAAATTAAATTCGTCACTAATTTGAGACGAAAAAAAAATTCGTTGCAAATTATCGACGGATTTTGCGACGAAAATTAAATTCGTCGCTAATTTGCGACGAAAAAAATTCGTCGCAAATTAGCGACGGAATTTGCTACGAAAATTAAATTCGTCGCTAATTTGCGACGAAAAAAATTCGTCGCAAATTAGCGACGGAATTTGCGACGAAAAAAAAATTTGTTGCTAATTAGCGACGGAATTTGCGATGAAAATTAAATTCGTCGCTAATTTGCGACGAAAAATATATTCGTCGCTAATGAATTTGCTGATCGGCATGGCTCGCACGAAGCAGACGGCCCGGAAGTCCACCGGCGGCAAGGCCCCGCGGAAGCAGCTGGCCACCAAGGTGGCCCGGAAGTCGGCCCCGGCGACCGGCGGCGTGAAGAAGCCGCACACGTTCAGGCCCAGGACGGTGGCGCTGAGGGAGATACGGAAGCACCAGAAGAGCACGGAGCTGCTGATCTGGAAGTTGCCCTTCCAGCGGCTGGTGCAGGAGATCGCCCAGGACTTCAAGACCGACCTCCGGTTCCAGAGCAGCGCCGTCGCCGCCCTCCAGGAGGTGGCAGAGGCGTACCTCGTTGGGCGGCCGTTCGAGGACACCAACCTGTGCGCCATCCACGCCGAGCGGGTCACGATCATGCCCAAGGACATCCAGCTCGCCAGGAGGATCCGGGGAGAGAGGGCTTAGTTATAAAGGGGAATGTGGTTAGATCTTTGTCATGTTGGAGGGTGTTTGGTTGTAGGCTTGATTATGGAGACTTTGAATCGTTGTTATGTAGATGTACATCTCTGGGCATTAATGGAATGTGGGTTTGCTTCGCTTTCTTTGACTTTCTTGCATATTTTGGTGCTTTTCAGTATTCATGGGTTTGATCCTGTGAATTGATGTTCTTGGAAGACAAATTTAGCGACGGGATTTTGTCACGAAAATTTAGCGACGAAAATTGAAATTTTTCGTCGCTAAATTTTGCGATGCCGAATTGGCGACGAAATTTTTTTCGTCGCAAATTCGTTTAGAGACGAATTTTCCCATTTTTTTCGTGACAAAATTCGTCGCTAAAATCTATTTTTTTTTGTAGTGTTATAGCTCGAGGCAAAGATTATCTATTTGCTTTGTGAACGCACTTTCTCTTGCGAAATCAAGAATAGATTTGTTGCAGTTGTGTCTTCTTATCTTTTTGATTGATTGATATAACTTTTTAGTTAGTTGGTCATGGTATTTAATTATATTATCTCTAATAATCTTTTTATCATGGAGTTGACGGTACGAGCATATAATTGATTTCCTCTAGGAACAAGCAATAAAACCCGTCCCCAACGTTTTTGGCGACAGGTTTGGCAAAACCCTCACCAACGACCGTCGATGATCTACAAGCCGTCTGTAATGAGAGTTTACGACCAATTTCGACATTTTTGTACGGTTTTGCCCATCGCCTGTAACCCTCTTTTAGGGAACTACAACTTTAGCTTTATTGACCCCTTCTGGGGTAACTCCAATTATTATTGTAAAGAAGAATTTATACAGCGGACACCATCCTATATTTAACCAAGTGTGTATGAGAGATAGAGGAAGAGTTCTATAACTTCGAACTAATGCTTGAGATGGTAAAAGTTAGAGTAAATTAATACAAAATCTTTTGAAATTCCGCCAACCAATTATGATGAAGTTTTTTCTTCTTTTCTCTTTTTTTGGCAAGAAACTTTTTTGGACTTTAATTGATTTGGTAAATACTATATAAGCTAACTTGTCCTCCTAAACTACCCACAAGTCTCCCCAAGACTTATATAGGACGATTTTTCATTTTTCATGTTACGCACGCACAATTATTCTAGCTTCTTAGATTGGCTTCCCCCGTGTCTAAGCACTCTTTTCATTCCTGATACCATCTCTCGGTTTTGATATTTTCTTTTGGGATAAGTGCATTAAAAGTCTTAAAACTTATCATAAAAGTGTAATTGAGTCATAAAACTTTCAAAAAATTCAATTAAGTCCTAAAATTTGCACCAAGGTGCAATTCAGTCCTAAAACTTTCATAAAATGCAATCAAGTTCTAAAAATTGTCAAATTGGTCTAAGCAAGTCCTCCTAATTAAACCAATTTGATTGTACTTTCGTGATAAGTTTTAATACTAAATTGCACTTTCGTGATAAGTTTTAGCACTTTATTGCATTTTTTAAAAGTTTAAGGACATGATTGCATTTTCGTGATAAGTTTTAGGACTTGATTACATTTTTAGAAAGTTTTAAGACTCAATTGTACTTTCGTGACAAGTTTTAGGACTTCCGGTACACTTATCCATTTTCTTTTTCAAGTACTAAAAAATCCGTTTTAATAATGGGAATCCATAGTCCGTGCAGGGAATCGAGTTTGTTCTGTACATCTAATTCATATAAACAAGCCAAATTCTACACTGCAAAGCCAACTCCACGGGGGTTTTGTTTTAGGAAAATACTAGATTTATTAAGACAATTTTATACAATTAATTTGTTAAATGGCATATCAGGCTATTGGAGATTTTTTTTATATGACCAATTATTAAGCGGATTGCTCACAATCTAACATATCTCTTAGTAAAATTGCTTTTTAAATTAGTTTTAATAAATCTAGCATTGTGGTTTAAGGTTTTAACTTGGCCACGCATACTATTTTTCGCTGTTTATCCATGAAATACGACCAAATATTTTGTCATGATGTGCAGTACACAACTTCTCAATCACAAAAGTCATCACATTTTCGAAGTATGTGCAGTCAGGTGAACCGTCTGAACATATGTTCCTTCCTTCTATATATAATGATGGGTAACTTCATTATGTTCATTTATTAGCTTTGTTGCATAATCTTGTTTTTCGTGACGATGGATGTTTTTTTTTCATCTCTTAATATTATTATCTGTCAGAAATGAGTCAAAAGTTAGATATTATGTCATAATTGGCATCCCTACATTGTTAATCTCATTGAAAGTCACATTACAATACACAGCAGGATCCATTTGCAAAAGGGTAATTATTTCTAAATACTTATTACCAAAAGATTATTTCCTGCGCATAAGGAGGATCCTCCCAAGAACCTTCGTTGGGAAATTTTGGTTTTCTTCTTTATTTCGGGCCAGCATTTCGAAAAGCATTTGATTTGGAGGCCCGATTTTGCCTAGGCCCGGTTGGCCCAAAGAGCAAAATGGCATGTCTGAGAATATGCAATCAACACTACGGCTGCATTTGGTCATCTGAATTTCTAACCGAAATAGGATTGGATAGGATATGATATAAAATTGAAATGATTTGCTACATAATAGCCATTATTTGATGAATCACGGAAATAAAGTCTGATAATTTCAATCTTATCATGTCCACTATTTGCTATGAATGACATATCAATGTGAATAAACTTAAAAATTGCACAAACGGAGATGGTAAGAATCTCTTACAACACTCTTGCCTATTTCATTTGTATTTGCATATTTTTTTTAATTATTTTTTCCTCTCTTTTTTTAATTCTTTTCTTTTTTATTTCTTTTTTCCCTTCCATCATTCTCGAATAAAATCTTATTAAATAGTAAACTATACTAATATACCTAAAAGATGTAATAAATATAAATACAAAATATATATTTTCATATATGGAATTTAAATATAAAACTATACTAATTCCCTAGCCGCCAGCCATGGAGTCCCAACCGTAGGCGCCGCTCCTTGCGGCATGGCCGCCGTCACTGCTCGCCGTCTGCTGCCCCCCCCGGCCTCTGCTCACGGCATGGCCGCCCACCGCTCCCCCTGCCACTGCTAGTGGCGTGGTTGGCCACTCCCCCCAGCAGCTCCTTGCGGGGTGGCCGCCCGTCCAGCCACTGCTCGCGGGTCGGCCAACGCTGTCTGCCGTCTCCTTCAGCTCGTCGCTTGTCCATTTGTTGTCCATTCCTGCAGACCCACTGCCACTAACTGCTGACTCTGCTCCCCGTCTGCTCCCCCCCAGCCGTTGCTCGCGGCGTGGCTGCCCGACGCCAACGCTAATCGCCCAACGCAGCTCGTCGCTTGTCCAATCGCTCGTCCCCTCACCCCGCTTATCACAAATTGACGCCCTCTGCCAACCGCCGCTCAGATATCTTGAAGACCCAACTCGAATAAGAGTAGCAACCGAAGTGCAGAAATAAGCGCAAAACTGTCCGAGGGGGAGAGGGGAGAGAGAGAGAGAGAGGGGGAAAGAGAGCACTCACCAAGAATGGATTGACCTCTTCTTCCTCGTTGAAAGGGTTGCGATCATGGCGGCGATTCATTGTAGCAGTGGAAAGAGAGGGAATTTGAGCCAGAGAGAGGGGATTCGCTTTTTTAGGGTAAAAAACGAAGTTATTTTTTCAGTTCGGTTCGATCTAAACATAATCGAACCGAACCGAACCAAAATAAACCAAATTGAAAAAAAAATAATGGTTAGCTTTCATTATCCGAACTAAAAACCGAACCGAACCAAAATGCACTAAATTTTCGGTTCGGTTCAGGTCAATTCGGTTCGTATCTCGATTCGATTTTTCGGTTTGGTTCTGACACCTCTAATTATACATATATTAATTTAATCCTAAACTTTTTAATTTTGCTAATTTAGTATTAGACCATCACATAAAATTTCAATATAAAATCCATACATTAGGTTTAGGTCAAGAGACTATGCATTGATTGGACAATTTCTCCCATGTCGTTGTTTAGAGTACATGTTACTAGAAAAATGGGAAAATTACCAAAAAAGTCCTAAACCTTTTGCAGTTGTGCCAATTCAGTCATAAACCTTTTTTTTTTGCCAATTTAGTCATAAACCTTTTGCAAACCAGCCAATTCAGTCCTTTTGCCCGGCCAGCATTGATGTGGCCGCCGGCCGGCTGACGTGGCGCCGGCCGACGTCCACGTGGCAATATTTTAATATTTTTTTATTATTTTCGATTTTTTTTTCCTTTTTTCTTTTCCTTCTCCCCACTGGCCTGTCCGGCCAGGGGGGAGGCTCACCGGCGAGGGCCCAGCTCCGGCGAGGCGAGCTGGGCCCTCGCCGTCGCTGGGCATGGGCGGAGTTTGCCTAGCCAAGGCGAGCTTCGCCTCGTCGGAGTTGGGCGAGCTCGCCATGGCTGGGCGAGCTCCGCCTCGCCTAGATCTCGGCGAGGTGGAGCTCGCCATGGCGAGGCAAGCCCCGCCTCGCCGGATCCGGGCGAGGGTGGAGCTCGCCCGCCATGGCGAGCTAGGCCCTCGCCGCCGGTGGGCGAGCCTCGCCCAGCTCCAGCGAGGCGGAGCTCGCCCAGCGACGGCGAGGGCCCAGCTCGCCCAGCGGCGGCAAGGGCCCAGCTCGCCTCGCCGGAGCTGGGCCCTCGCCGGTGAGCCTCCCCCCTAGCCGGATAGGCCAGGGAGGAGAAGGAAAAGAAAAAAAAAAAAAGGAAAAAAATCAAAAATAATAAAAAAAAATATTAAAATATTGCCACGTGGACGCCGGCCGCGCGGCACGTCAGCCGACTGGCGGCCACGTCAGCGCCGGTCGGCTAAAAGGATTGAATTGGCTGGTTTGCAAAAGGTTTAGGACTGAATTGGCCAAAAAAAAGATTTAGGACTGAATTAGTACAACTGCAAAAGGTTTAGGACTTTTTTGGTAATTTTTCCCTAGAAAAATCATGGCGCAGGCTTAGTTTAATCGATCAAATCAATCACATATTACAAAATGGTGAGATCAGCTTGTCGTACGTAAAATCACAATAACAAATATAATAAAACTCAATTTCTAATCGACTTAATTAATCACATATTTACCAGATGTGGCTGTCCGGATTTGTTTTAAAACATGTATTAGATCTTCCGAATAGCTCACAGCAAAAATATCTTGAAGAGCAGACCATGCTCTTCTTCTCCCTGTAGTTCCGTGCCCGTGCCCCTGCCGAAAGCCCAAGCTATTCATCATGAGTTCTTGCTTCACCATCTCCATCTCTCTCTCCTTCCTCTTCTCTTTCTTCTTCATCCAAATTTTCAGTACCGAGGCTGCACCCGAATATCTGTATCATGATTGCCCAAACAACACCCTCTTCACTTCCAACTCCACCTACCAATCCAACCTCAACGCCCTCCTCTCCTCCCTCTCCTCCTACGCCACCAACAGCACCGATGGCTTTGCCAACGCCACTGCCGGCCAAAACCCTCCCGACCGGGCCTACGGGCTCTTCCTCTGCCGCGGCGACCTCGACACCGCCGCGTGCAGCGACTGCGTGGCCACCGGAAAACAGGGTATCCTCCAAAGATGCCCCAACCAGCAAGTCTCCGTAATCTGGTACGCTGAGTGCATGTTGCGGTACTCGAACCAGCCCACCTTCTCGGTCATGGAGCGAGATCCGTCTGCCATTTTGTACAACACAGGGAACATCACCGACTCAACTCGGTTCACGCAGCTCCTGGGAGAAAACCTGAACGACGTCGCCACGAGGGCTTCAACTGGCGGGTCAGGGAAGAAGGTCGCGGTGGCACAGGCGGACTTCACGAGCTTGCAGAAGCTGTACACACTCGCGCAATGCACTCCGGACTTGACAGCGTCAGACTGTGACACGTGCCTCCATTACGGGATCGGTAATCTGGTTTCGGGGAAGCAAGGCGGGAGGGTGCTCACTCCGAGCTGCAACGTGAGGTACGAGCTCTACCCATTTTAGAACACCTCGGCCCTGCCCGCGCCGGTGCCTCCGCCTCCCGCTCCCGCTCCGGTGATCGAACCTAAAGGTACATGTGTGTTTGTATTGCTTGTCTTCTCCGTCCTAACTCTCCACTTTTATCATATCGAAGACAGGATTTAGTCCAGTGGGCCAAGAATATTTACTCAGATTTAGCTAATCTCTCCTACTATGCTTTTGGATTAGATTTTGATTAATTATAATATTCACCATCTGTAAAATACGCGACTAAAGACGGGAGGTGATCGAGGATCACATAAAAACTTTCTTGTCTTTAGTGCGTTTGTTGGTCCTGGGCTTTTAGCTTGAGTGGCGGTGACTCCGGTGACTATGCTGCAACTTTTACTTAAGAAAACTGTTGGCTGGGTTGGATGAATGTTATGTCAAAGTATTTCTGACAAGAAAAGACATTTAATGGTATTATCAGTTCCTTCAAGTCTTTCATGCTACAAAGTCAAGATGAGGGACCTTTTCAGTGAAAAGTTTTTCCTAGGTGGAGCGATTATATCAACCACTAATACCAGTTGAACAAGGTGGGTTCTACATCCACTTGTGAGATTAGATTATTTACATAATAATTGATTAAAGGTGGCTTTTAATCAATTAATGGTCAATTCTCTATAAATAATTGGTGCACTCGTATGGGAATTAGGAAAAGAATAGAAATGTGAGTACAGATTATGGGTTACAGCTTCATTTCTTCTGGAAATTTGCTCGTTAAGCGTCCTCTCTTTGTTTTACTCCATATTTTTCATTTGCCTTGGCCTATGGTAGCAATTCCAGTTTCTAGAATCCCATACAGTCTTGAACACATATACTGATGCCATTAAGATACGGTTGCACGTATGTAGGCACAAGCAATAAAACTACCGTGATTATCATTGCCGTCGCCGTTCTTGTTGGCATAGGCGTGGTGCTTCTCTTCCTTGCTTGTTGTTTCAGGCGGAGGAAAGTAACCAAGACGTACGAAGTCGTCCAAGAAGATCAAAGTGGTATGAAATATGTACCTATGCCGTATACGTGGATAGAATGATGAAACGTTACAGGTGGGGATGTATTGTGTCTATGCTTTCGGAGAAATGACCATTTAGTGTTGTACCGTCGTGTAGGTGTGAACGCAATTACAGATGCCGAGTCCTTGCAGTACGATTTAGCCACTATACAAGCTGCCACCGACAATTTCTCTGATCAAAACAAGTTGGGTGAGGGCGAATTCGGTGAAGTTTTCCAGGTATGGTTAGTCAGAAACTCGATCGAGATTGGCTTAAATATATTTGAGAGATCTTTAGTGTAAAAAAAATTGAACATCTTTGATTTGGCGGGCTCGAAAAGTTGTGATCAAAAGCTATTCATGTATACTTAAACATCAAAATACTAACCTTTCAGGGTAGGCTTCCTAATGGACAACAAATAGCCGTGAAGAGACTATCTCAAAGCTCGGGACAAGGTGCTGAAGAATTTAAGAACGAAGTCGTATTGGTAGCAAAGCTTCAACATCGGAACCTTGTGCGGCTGCTTGGGTTCTGCTTGGAGGGTGAAGAAAAACTGCTTGTTTATGAGTTTGTGCCGAACAAAAGTCTCGACTACTTTCTATTTGGTACGTTGCCTTTCAATATATTCCTAAGCAATTGCTTTCCATGTTGAGGTGAATATGAGATTAGCCTTGATAATGTTTAATGTTTCACTAGCTTTTGGAACCTAAAATTGTTCCTTGCACAAAATCTGTTCAAGAGGATTTATCAATCAAAAATACCCACAATCTCAATTGTGCATACTTGCAGATCCTGAAAAGAGCAGACAATTGGATTGGTTGAGACGCTACAAAATAGTATGTGGGATTGCTCGAGGAATGCTCTATTTACATGAGGACTCTCGACTTCGGATCATTCATCGCGATTTGAAAGCAAGCAATATCTTGTTGGACAGTGAAATGATCCCGAAGATTTCAGATTTCGGCATGGCAAGGATTTTCGGAGTCGACCAAACACAGGCAAATACCAATAAAATAGTGGGCACTTTGTAAGTATTGTTATGCTTTTGTATCTACTTTTTATGCTTATGTGTAATTTACTGACTTATTATGGATTGCAGTGGTTACATGTCACCTGAGTATGCAATGCATGGGCAATTCTCCGTGAAGTCCGATGTCTATAGTTTTGGTGTCCTTCTTCTTGAGCTCATTAGCAGTAAGAAGAATAGTTTCTTCTACCAAGCAGATGGGGGTGAAGATTTTGCTAGCTATGTAAGTTGCACAAATTGACTATAATTAGTACAAAAATTGTTGAACTAAGCAAATTTGTATGTACTGAGAATTTTTTTTTTCAAAGAATTGTTTTTAGGCCTGGAAAAATTGGAGAGACGGTACACCATTGGAAGTGTTAGATCCAGCCATTGAAGACTCGTATTCAAGAAATGAAGTTCTTAGATGCCTCCACATTGGTCTGCTTTGCGTTCAGGAAGATCCAATGGATAGACCCACAATGGCAAACATAGTCCTTATGTTGAGCAGCTACTCTGTTACTCTTGCACAGCCCCAACAACCGGCCTTCTTCCTCCGGAGCAGGACGGAGAGATCGACGAAGGATCTCGAATCGGACCAATCCACCAGTAAGTCTATGGCAGTGTCCATTAATGAGATGTCAGTCTCTGAAGTTGACCCCCGGTGAACGGTGATAGGAGTGGAAGTCTTTCTTCATGATTGTCTCAAAGACCTTGATCTGAAGTATCCTTGGCGTTCCACTGCGATCATTGATGAACAATGAGCAATATCTATGTCCTGTATATCTAAAAGTACAAAGTGTCTTCTCCTTGAGGCAAATCATGGTATGATCCACTAGAGTGGCATGATTTTCTCATGTCACTGTTCATGATATATGATAAGGTATATCCATTCGTACACGCACCATATTATTTTCATCACAGTTATTAGAAATCGAGGTCATAGACCTCACCTCCAGATATATTCCTTTGCATCACCTGCCTCTTTACTCGATTATAATGGTTGGTGGTTGATTATGATGGAAAGGCAAGCAAATTCACATGCACATTTCTTAAGTCTACGCAAGAATAAACCTCTCCGTCTCTCTCTCTCACTGAGATCTTAGCCATGGCCTATGAGGAGTTGAGCTAGACGATGAGCTCCTCTATGGACGGCAAGCGCTCAAACTTCTAGCATTGATTAGCGAGATGGGATGATGAGGGAGGCAGGGAGATACTAGGCCGATGAGCGGACAAGTAGTTAAATGAAAATGCATTAGTGTTTTAATAGCCTACGAAAGGTTGGCATACAAAGTAATGTATAATTTGATCAACTCAGGTCGTGCGTACCTATTTAGTCTGAACATAATTAGATTATATAAGTCTCACGTTGAGCCCACTTAACTCATGCCATTGGATCCAATAATTTTCCACAAGTCAAGTCAAAGAAGGTTCGAATAATTTCTCGTGCGACGGGACATCCGATCCCGGTCCATCAATCTTTTATTTTGGTGGGTGGGCGTCGGAAAGTTAATAGTCTGAAGGGTCGTAGAGCGATCTCTATCTCGCCATCGCCATCACTTGAACTGAGATGTTGGAGTTACATGTATCTAGACTTTGGTTGGTCAAGTCCTCCTCCACTCAAGAAGAGAATGCAGATCACGCAATTGACCTTGTCGATGACCCCGGCCCGTACCATCCTCTCCGTTCATCTTGTTCTCTTTCCCCACCTGAATGTCGATGGCCTAGCCTAACCAATAAGGGGGGCGGGGGGGTGTGCATGGTGTGCATGGATCATTCGGAACATCCATAAGTGTATGTGTGGCTGTCAAATATATGTCACATTGACGTCCTAAATTTCAAAATTTGACATCTTTATCTTCCAAAGTTTTCGACCAGATTCCGATGAGGGCGAGCCTCACCGGTTTTCACTTGTGGCCGATTGCTGGCCATCGAGGAGGCCAGCGATTGCACAAGAAGAAGGAAAAAAATTAAGAAAAGAAAAAAGAAAAAAATATTATTAAAAATTATTTGTGTTAGCACTAGCCGTGCCACGTAGGACGGCCGATGTTCATATTAGCGATTTCTAGCTAAATTTGGTCAGATGGACTGAATTGGCACAAACACAAGAAGTGTATGACTCAATTGGCCAAAAAAAAAAATTGTTTAGAACTAAATTGGCACAATCGTAATGAGTTTATGACTTTTTTGGTAATTTTCCCATATTATTTGCTAAAGCTTATTTCAAGTTTTATTTAAAGTGGATCCAAACTCCATCATGTAGGTTTATCCTCCGATTATAAGAAAACATGAGGCATCCAATTGTAATATGTTTTAATTTAATATGAGCAATCTTTCGAGCAATTAAAATAATATGAACAACAAGAAACATGAAAAATTTTCCTCTTTTGGTTCCTCCATTTGTCGAAATCTTCACCATTGGGTTTTCGATTTGGTTTGAGAAAGGCCAACAAACTATTTATGCATAATTTTCTTGAGAGTAAAATTTTCTCTACTCTTCACCATTTGCTCATTTCTATTTATAGAGATTTATATGTGATTTCTTTAGATCATCTTCCAATTCAATGAATTTCTTTTTTATTGGTCCTGTGGAGCTTTCCTTTTCAATATATTTCAGTTTCGTTTTTTACGAATTACTTCCTCTTCTTTTTGTTAACTTATGACGTCTATCCTTTTATTTTGGCAAAACTTGATGAATATCTCATCATTCATAATTGTTGAGATATATACGTGTGAGTATGTTAGAGAAGTCCTACGTCGGAGAATTGATGTGGTGTGAATCAGTTAATATATCAAAGCCGGCATATAACTTATTGGCGTAAGTTTTTTAGTGAGGATAGATCCAACTAGATATATTGACAGATTCGGAGTTGAGCTTGGCAGCCTCTAGGGATGAAAGTGCACGTTTGAGATTCAAGTTGGGATAAATTGATGAAAAATGCCTCCAGGATGAAGTGCACGTGTAGATTCAAGTTGAGATAAATTGATGCAGAACGCCTCCAAGGATGAAGGTGGGCATTGGGTTCAAGTTGAGATAAGTTGACATCGAAGGAATACCTGAATAAGGGGGGAGACTTAACACTAAGCTCATAAGTGAGAGAGAGATTGTTAAAATACACGTATGATTTGTGTTGAAGAAGTTCAAATAATTGTGGTGTGAAGTAGTTAATATATTCAATTAACCCATAACTCATTTGCTTAAACTTTTGAGTGAATGTAGGTCTAATTGGATATATTAATAGATATGGACTTGGGCTTCCTCTTCGCGATCTCCTTAGGTGAAGATAATCAAGCTTATGTTGCGCACACCCCAACAATAACAATACATCACAAAGAGAATTGTTAATATCTTGGGAAAACATGCACCATACAATTTGTAATTTGAGAACTGCAATATTTTTTCTCCGAGAATTAATATATAGAATTTAATTGGTTTATTTTTGGAATAAGGAGATTCAAAAACACAAGGAGTCCGGACACAAAATAATTTTTTGGTAACACCTATTATAGAAATTAACAACTTGAAGTCTTAGTTAGCATTACCAAATGCAGCTAATTCGATTAGATGCCAATCTAATATTTATTTATGTCGTTATTCTTGACAATGCATTACCTGGACGCATATTTTTATCCAAGACTTATCAGATACGTGGTATGGCCATCTGTCATTTTGCACGTGGCACATAATATGCTCTACGATCCTCAGTCTTGGCCGGTCGTCCTATATGGTACGATCCATAATTATTCTAATTAAAATAAGCAAAACAATTACAGATGCAGAATTAGAGACTTGTTAGGATTAAAGATTTGCTAAAGTGATTATCAAAAACAACTCAAATGTTAACGTTTCACTTATATATATATATATAAAGCGGCAAAGCTTCGTATATTAAGAAATATGATTAAAACTTATACTTACCTAATGTTGTGATAAATTTTCATCTATATAAATCTTACTAAACCCTTTCTTTCGTTGTCCAATGGAAACTATCGTCCCAATTTTTTTTCTGGGCCACAAAATCGTCATCTCACTTGGCTCGTAAGTATTGTACGATTTTTCCACCTTTTTCCTTCGAGAGAACAGAGCAGCATAACTCTTCTTCCTTCGACAATTTTTCTTATGCTCAGTCCCGGAAGCAAAACTAGGATCATCAGACCATGAATTTTGGCTTCATCATCTTCCTCGCCCTCTTCTTCTTTCTCAATTTCCTCAGCAATCACTGCCATACTACAGAAGCTGCACCTACTTATATACAGAATGACTGCCCGGACACCACGCTCTTCGCTCGCAACTCCACCTACCAATCCAACCTCAACACCCTCCTCTCTTCCCTCTCCTCCGCCGCCACCGACGATGCCGACGGTTTTGCCAACGCCACCGCTGGCAAAGACCTTCGCGACCGTGCCTATGGGCTCTTCCTCTGCCGCGGTGACGTCAGCACCGCCACGTGCAGGGAGTGCGTGGCTGCGGGAACAGAAGACATCCTCCGACGATGCCCAGACAGGAGATCCTCGGTGATCTGGTACGACGAGTGCATGTTGAGGTACTCGGACCAGTCTGTTTACTCGGTGATGGAGACCGTACCTTTATACACGATGCCGGATGCCGGGGACGTCGCTGAACCAGATCGGTTCGTGAAGCTGCTAGGAGAGGCCATGAACGACGTGGCAGGAAGGGCTTGGGGCAGCGAATCCGGGAAGAAGTTTGCAGTCGTGGAGGCGAGCTTCACGAGCTCGCAGAAGCTGTACACACTTGCGCAGTGCACGTCGGACTTGAAGGGCTCCGACTGTAACACGTGTCTCCGGGCGGTGATCGCAAGTCTACCTCAGGGGAAGCAAGGAGGGAGGTCGTTCACTCCGACCTGCGGAGTGAGGTTCGAGCTGTACCCCTTTTATAATGCCTCGGCCGTGGCGGCGGCGCCCCTGCTTCCTTCTACTCCTGCTCCGGTGAACGGACCCAAAGGTACGTATTTGATTGAATCGAGGAGATGGATTTAGCCATGAAAGCTCAATGAAAGTTATATCTGTTCGTAGATTGTGGTGGTGATTTATGTCCATCCTGACCTGTATATTTAGTATCCGGTAGATAAATTTCTGTCCAGCTATTCTTATTGTAATATTTTTTAGGACGAATGTGGTTGTATTTGCTGGTTAGGACTTTTGATAGAGTTTTCGTTATCGAATCATATAAAGGATTTAATTAAAAAATTCCCTAAGGACTTGTTAAGCAATCAAATAAAGAAAGTTTATAATTTTAAATGCACTATTTTTCTTGTATTATACTAATTAGTTGTTTATAAGATATATTTATTGCTTTATTCAAGTCTTTGGTCCCATAAAGTCAAGATGGGGTACATTTTAGGTGAAAACTTTCCTAAGTGGATCAGGCAATTGTCTCAATCTCATGGTACATTCTAATGGACTTTTAGTCAAGTTAGTCGCTTATACCAAATTTATAATTGGTGCTATCCTAAGATATAAGAATTAGAACAGGAAAAACATAATGTGAGATGGACAGATAATGGAAGACCACATTACTCTTCTAGACATTTCCTCTTGAAGCAGGACGTTTTTTACAAGATAAAATCCCATGCCTGCAGATACCAGAATCGTTTATTTAAATGAGTCTGTACTGTTTTTGAATCTGTTTCTTAGATTTGCTCCGACCTGTGGAGCAAATTAGCAATTCAAATTTCTAAAATATAATGCACTCCTATGAGATGGTTGCACATATGCAGGCAAAAGCAACAAATCGACCACGATAATCATTGCCGTGGCCATCCCGGTTGGCGTTGCTATTGTACTTCTCTTTCTTGCTTGCTGTTGGCGTCGGAGTAAAACAACAAAGACGTATGAAGTTGTCCAAGCAGAAGGGGGTACATATATAAGCGCATGCATATGCCTTATACTCGCACAGAATTTCAAAACTGTGTACACGAGGTACACTGTTCTATGCTTTTGGTGAATGACTATCTCCTGTTGTTTCGTGGTGTAGGCTCAAGTGAAATTACAATTGCAGAGTCCTTGCAATACCATTTAGCTACGATACAAGCTGCAGCAAACAATTTCTCTCATCGAAACAAGTTGGGTCACGGCGGATTCGGTGAAGTTTTCTGGGTATTACCAGTTAGAAATATTGATATATGCTTTATAAATTTCTTTGAATATCGTTGATGTTTGTTATGTGAAGTTATGGTCAGAAGCTATTCGTGTGTAGTCAAGCAACCAAATTAAAAATTTTCAGGGCAGGCTTCCGAATGGACAAGAAATTGCTGTGAAGAGGCTATCTAAAAGCTCAGCACAAGGTGTTAGAGAATTCAAGAATGAGGTTCTTTTGGTAGCGAAGCTTCAACATCGAAACCTTGTGCGGCTCCTCGGGTTTTGCTTAGAGGGAGAAGAGAAGATACTTGTCTATGAGTTCGTGCCGAACAAGAGTCTCGACTACTTTTTATTTGGTACGTCACACCCTTCACTAGACTCTTAAGTTGTCATTTTCCATGTGGAAGAAATTGTAGGAGTGATTAGCATAAACTTAGAGTTGAAACTCTCACTAGCTTCTGGAGAACATGATGAAAGTTCTTTGAGGATTTACCAACTAAGAATAATTGGGTTCTAATTGCGTAACTATGCAGATCCTGATAAGAGAAAGCAATTGGATTGGTCAAGACGTTACAAGATAATATCTGGAATTGCTCGAGGAATGCTTTATCTACACGAAGATTCTAGACTCCGAATCATTCATCGTGATCTAAAACCAAGCAATATCCTATTAGACAGTGATATGAACCCGAAGATTTCAGATTTCGGCATGGCTAGGATTTTCGGAGTTGATCAAACTCAGGCAAACACTAACAAAATCGTGGGGACCTTGTAAGTCTCAAATTCTTTCTTGGATGAATGATAATTTCTTGTTTATATGATCTATCTTATGGTTGATCTATGAATTAGAAACAACACCATGCTCATATATGGCCAATTCATAGTATATTCATCAGTGTGGTTCATTCGCAAGTTGCTCATTTTATCAACTTATAATTACATAATGGATGCTACTGCCGGTGTATTTTTCTTTGTAGTGGTTACTTGTCTCCTGAGTATGCAATGCGTGGGCAAATATCAGAGAAGTCCGATGTCTATAGTTTCGGTGTCCTAATCCTAGAGATCATTAGCGGCAAGAAGAATAGCTGCTTCTTCCAATCAGACGGGGGTGAAAATCTTGCCAGCTTTGTAAGTTGCATATGTGCTATTACGACATATATTACGCTGCACCGATCTAATTAAGTTGAAATTCCTCCACTGAAATAATTTTTACAGGCATGGAAGAATTGGAGAGCCGGTACACCGCTTGAATTGTTAGATCTGTTCATTGGTGACATATATTCAATAGATGAAGTGCTTAGATGCCTCCACATTGGTTTACTAGGCGTTCAGGAAGATCCGGCTAATAGACCCACCATGGCAAGCGTAGTCCTTATGTTGAGTAGCAACTCTACTAAGCTTCCAAAGCCTCGACAACCGGCCTTCTTCCTCCAAAGGAGCACAGAGAGACAGTCGAAAGAGCTCGAGCCGGACGAATCCACCAGTAGGTCTATGCCATGGTCGATCAATGAAATGTCGGTTACTGAAATGGACCCTCGGTGAATCGTGATGTGAGTGAAAGTCTTTCTTCACGATAGTCTCTCAGAGACCTTGAGATCCATGGCCTTCCACAGATTAATGAACAATCAACAAACACCTATGTTTTTCGAAAATAGGTTGCTAGCTGCCATGGAATCACGAGCATGATGTTATATAACGGCTTCTCCTGTTAAGGAAATAATACGACTGCACCAAATTGTTAGGTTCTTCCTTCGAATGTGCGTGTTTTCAGTCAATATCATTTAAGTGTGGACGATGGAGGACTCCACGTACCAAGGGATCCCCTCTGTGATGTCCACCATCTCTCTTTTATTGAGACCATGTGTTCTCAATCTCTAGAATTTTGGACTGAATGGATGAATTTTGGCTGTGGAGAATATTTCCTCATCCTCTTCCGTAAAAGTGGAGTCGTGGGGTCTTCCTTTACTCTCTACTCTCAGTATCTTTTGTGCCCCCTTCTGTGTCGGTGCTGTGGGTGAAATACTTAAAGAGAGATAGAATGGGAGACCGAGTGAATTTTTACTGAATTCCTATTTTAGCTCAAGTATATATTAACTCTCACGTTTTAGAAAATTAATCATCTTTATATAAATAAAATTTGTAAGGGTAATAACTTTATTTCCTCTAACTTTGATGAGACGTTGCAATTTTTCCTCGTTTGGCACTCCACATGTGCATGGCACATGTTGGTTGGGTCCGCCTCTGTGGGACCTAACTAACATTAAAAGAAGAAGGAAAAGTCAAAAACTCAAAAAGAAAGAAAAAGAAAGGAGAGAGCGAGGATATGAAAAGTGGGCCTATTACGGCCACGTGCCCATCTCTGGATGATTCAATGCATATTTTACGTGGAGTATTGAATGCACCAAATATTTTCTTCTTTATCAGAGATTTTAGCCGTGGCCTCCAATGAGTTGAACTAGGTCAACAAGATCCTCTTTGAACGGCAAGTGCTCCAATAGCTTTTGAAAGTGATGGGGCCCACATTGGACATGTGTCGCCACATGAATGGACTATTGCATGGAAGAGGTGGCACCGCAGTTGTATGTAATATTTTCTCGATGGCAAAAGGATACTATAAGTGCCATAACTTATGTACGGAGATTATTTTGGTGTTATAACTTTTTTTTGGGATCACTTTAGTGCCAAATCGGAGGAAAAACGATCACTTAAGTGTCATAAGTTTTATTTGGATCACTTCAGTGCTAAAATTTTTGAAAAACGATCACTTAAGTGCTAAATTTTTTTAAAAACGATCATTTAAGTGCTAAAATTTTTGAAAAACGATCACTTAAGTGCCAATCTCCGGCGAGCCACGTCAGCTTTAGAAATTAATAAAAAAAAATGCCATGTCGGACTTCCGGCGAAAAATTGTGTACAGCACCGGAATTGGCACTTAAGTGATCGTTTTTCAAAAATTTTAGCACTTAAGTGATCGTTTTTAAAAAATTTTAGTACTAAAGTGATCCAAAAAAAACTTATGGCACCAAAGTGAGCGCCGTACACAAGTTATGACACTTGTAGTGTTCTTTTGCCTTTTCTCGATACTAGTTCATCATCAATCTTTGATTCCGCCTCAGAAAGTACAGAGCCTCGAAGGGTCATAAAGCGCTTTCTGTCTGAAACTGAGATGTTAAAGTTACATGCATTTCGACTTCTGTTGGTCAAGTCCTCCCACTCAAGGAGAGAATGCAAGCACACGCAATTGACCTAGACAAATGACCCCTTGTACGAGGACAAAAAGGCGACCATCCTCACCGTTCATCTTCTTCTCTTTCCCCACCCAAATCATAATGGCCTAACCAACATTTTTGGGTCAATCCAATATGTGACATTTTATCTTCCTAAGTTTATCGATCAATGAATGCAGCAAAATCAACACAAAATTTTCGAGCCCCACCTCAGTCTCTCTCTCTCTTTTCACCTCCGCCGTGGCTCACACGGCCCTTGCCTCTTGGTCGTGCCTCGCCACTTGTTTTTCGTGATGATGGATGTTTTTTTTATTCAACTCTTAATATTATTATTTGTCAGATATGAGTCAAACGTTAGATACTATGTCATAATTGGTATCCCTGCATTGTTAATCTCATTGAAAGTCACATTACATTACACAGCAGGATCTATTTGTAAAAGGGTAATTATTTTAAATACTTATTACCAAGAACCTTCGTTGGTAAATTTTGTGGTTCCTTTTTATTTTGGGCCAGCATTTGAAAAGCTTGGTATCGATTTTTCTATTTCCTTGTTGTAAATGAAAATCGAAAGCTAGCACAAGCAATGGCGTTTTTGTTCATCCTTATCGACCGATTTCTCCTCACGAAACTTGTGCAACTTCTCGATCCCATCCTTTTGGCAGATTTTCACAAATCAATTGAGTGGAAATGAAGAACAAAACTCGTTTCCTATTTTCGTTCGACATGATGATCTTCTTAACTAGAAAAAAACTATTTTTGATAATGTTCATGAAATCGTGGAAAGCCCCTCCCCCATTCGTGTCTATTATGTAGTCAATCAATAGTGCCTATATTTCCTGTTTGGGCTTAGACATCGAATTACAACAACTCCTATTGTGATAAAAAGAAGATTATCATCAATTACATGGCTAAAGTTAAAAAGTCAAATACTCGAATCAGCATCACCCAGCCTAAGTCAGCTTCAAAATACACATTTTTCTTAAAATTATTCCAATAGAAAATTAGCCCAAGGACGAAAGGAGTCGATCGATTGTGAGTGAACTGACTAACGGAGGTCATGGTTCGATTTTGGTGATGCTTTGGAGAAAAACTTGAAGTAGAGATCGAAAAGGATGAGGACAATAAAGGAAGAAGAACATTAAAAGATCTTCAAAAGGTAAGACTTTTTCCAACACAGGGCTTGGTCCATGTCGATATTTATATCATTACTTCATTACTTCGTTTTATTGTAAACAAGCAAATGCAAAATTTCTTGTTTTTAAATATCATGAGATATAGATATTTCGATATTTGCCAAGAGTAAAATGTCTTATTTTTATATAGGTTATGGCGTACTATTATAACATAATGTAGAGCAGCAAAACAAAAATTCATACTGCAAAGTTGTTTATACAGGAGAGAGGGGATGAAGATTGAGATTCAAGAGAACCGTTTTACTTTTTATGAGAAGCAATCAAACAACCTATAAACACCAAAGAAGACAGTTCTTCTAGAAATGAAAATTGTGGTCAACATAGCACCGTTAGAAACTCAGTCTAACAGCACGGCCAGTCTAGCAGGACCCTTTCATAAAATATTCAATTAGGTCAAATCGAATAAAAAACAATTGAAATTCAAATAAGGAATGAGAGAGAGATATGTGGAATTATTCTGACGTGGAATACATTAATTGAATTTAAAATTTACCGTTTTACGGGATTTATCTAATAAAGTAAGATACAAAGATTCTTAATTAGTCTAATATGGGGCTGGCTTGTGTGGGCTGAGTAGAACCTGGCCTGTAATGAGAGAGTATGTGGCTGAAAACTCTATAAATAGTGCTCAAATATCTCATATAACCCCAAAGCACACATAACCTCACATAAGGAGCAGTTACTAAACACTAATCGTGAGAGGTGGTTTCATTGAGCTAGTGATATAAGGAATAATATAAAAGAAGCACTTGTGCTTAAGATAGTCGCTATTCCGCATCAAGGACGTTGAATTCCAAATCACGTGCGCAAATCCTCTTATTCTTGATTACTGTGTTCTAGATTATAGTGTCGTGACCTATTTTTCTGACGCGGTCAGGAAAGAGATAGGTTTAGGGGGTATTGCCCAAAAGGCAAGCCAATTGGCCCATCAATTTGAGTTCTCTTGTTTTTTTTTAGCAAAAATTATAGAGTAGCTAGCATTTTGAATTTTCGTTCTTAAAATTACACTTTAGATTTCAAACTTACTAAGTTTTGAGTTAATTTCATTAAAAAAGCTTGAATTGTGAGTAGCTTTGAACTTTATCCCCAATTTTGAAATTTATCATAGAAATGTCCAATATTCTTGTTTCGTTCAAATATGGTGGTGTCAATTTCTCAATAGTGAATGTAGAATAAAATGTTGCGTTCGCCTATTGTACCATTCGTTTTTACTACTGAACCGCTCTTAGTGCAACATGTGCACTCTACTAGGTAAGGGGATACAAAGTTAGTGTTTTTTTTTTTTTGGTAAGGTAAGATGTATATATACTTTTTAACGCACCAATTACAATGATGGATACAAAGTTACTGTTGTAATATTAATGAACGCGAAAGGTAATTCGGATCTTACAAATTAAGTCAATGCATAAATAACCATAGAAATAATGAGGAATATTAAGGATAATCAAGATTTACGTGATTCGGTCCGACGTATTGGTACCTACATCCACGGGGAGAGCCAGTAGCACATAATTTACTAATAATCAGATAATCAAAGTTTACAATCGCTCACTCATACATTCGAGTGTTTCTCACACTTAAATTAAACCTAAACTTTAAAAATATACAAATAAATAACTCATATGGATGTAAAACTCACCTCACAAATCACCAGTGCAAGACACGTCCGCACGGCCCAAGAAACGAGAACTCCATACGTCTTCCACCCGTTCATTCTCTGTTCGTGCAGCACATCAGGAGCTCATTGGTTGGCTTCTTCAGGAGCACTCTCATGAAGAACCCCCAAAAACCTCATGGCGGAGGGAAACTGGCGAGGGCGGCCCTCGCCGGCGCTGGGGTTGGGCAAGGGTTGCCCTCGCCGGATCTGCCGAGGGTGACCCTCGCTGACGAAAAGAAAAAAAAAAGGAAAAAAAACAGAAAAAGGAAAAAGATAAAAATGCCTATGGGCTAAAGTATTGTAGAGTAAACGTGTCACAAGTGGGATAGTTTGGGATTTTTTGTGTCACAAAAAAAATTTTAGGGTAAATTTGTCACAAGTGACATAGTTTGGGGTTTTTCGTGGTATTTTCCCTAAGTAAAATAAATGAGCCCGTCAATTTTGTCTCGTGGTGATAGAGAAAAACTTCATTCTTTCCTGTGCAGTGTAAGCCCTTTACGTTTTCTTCTCCCTCATGCCCACGATTTAATTTAGCAAATCGATCTACATCCTTCAATCAAATCGAATTTTGTAAATGGCTCAAACTCGAGATATAAATTCAACAGTTACAAATGTGAATAAAATTCCTACAAAACTGCAGCAATCCAAGTTTTTTATCCAACTTATACATTACGGAAAGCAAGTGATCGAATAATAAAATAAACAAAATAAGAAAATAAATTGGATATTGAATTTACATGATTCGGTCTGTCGCGACCGACCTCCCTTTTTTATTGGTATGCAAAAAAAGGGGGGTCTCGCCTGGTACATGCTAAGTCTAGGTTCAGGACTTAATTCGGGCTCTCCCAAGCCCATACCATATCGCGACTTAGAGTTTAAGTGTTTAACATGCAAGTGGTTTATATCAAGGAGTCGTCACTAATCGATTTGGGGTGGGTCGATTAGAAACCCAAATAAGGTGATGGGAGAATCACCCTATTCCTACGAACCAGAGATTAACTGAGTCGGGGGACTTGGTTACACTAGTTGGATAACTAATGCCATTTCGGTACCTTTTTACCCTGTTCATTCCTGAAAACATTTGTTAGGCAATTTGGATTGATTTTAGGACCTTTCTCCTAACGTGTGAGGTGATCAAGCGAGTGCATAATCATAAACGATCAGCAGTCAAAATAGATATGCAGCCTTAGGTTCTAATCCTAACTAAGTCAGATGACATTCAAAACATAACAGTTCATGCAATTATGTTTTAATTAAAAACATGCATAATAATAACAAAACAGTAGTAAAAATAACATGCAAAATACTACTGCATAACCCTATAGGCTTATCTAATTTAAACATGGCAATTTATGCAATTATAGTAACATGCATAATAATACAACAATAAATTAAAACAATCAAATATACCACACAATTTAAAAAAAGAAAAAAATTTTAAAAAATTTTATGAATTTTTTTTAAAAAAAAGGAAAATACGGAAGAAGAAAAAGAAGAAAAATTTTTTTAATTTTTTTTAATTTTTTTTAATTAATTAATTTTTTTAAATAAAATAAAATAAAATCGGGTCGGGTCGCGGATCTGACCTGGGTCAGGGGTTAACTCGGGTCATTGACTCGAGTTTGGACCGAATCGGGCCCGGTTGAGGCCTGGTCTGGTCAATAAAGATGAAATAGGGTCGGTTCGACTCGGTCGAACCGGCCCTATTTGGCTTGCAGACCGGTTGAACCGGTCTGCAAACAGGCTCAGGGACGGCTCCCGTGTGTCTGAGCACGCGGGAACTTCAGCCGGCGAGATCCGGCGATCTCGCCGGACGACCCAGGCCGCCCATGGCCTAGGTCTTCACCAAATAAGACTCACTTACCTTCTCCGACCACCGGGACCGCCATCTGACTGCTCGTTCGCCGGCCGGCGACCAAAACAAAACTAGCCTCTTTGAGGCATTTCATCGAGCACTTGGCGTGCGCGACTAAAATCAGAGGATTTTGACCTCCTCCGGCGACTTGGTCGGCTCCGACGGCTATGGTTCGCTTCCAACGATGAGCAGGGGACGGGACCGACGTCGGTATGGGCCGGGATTCGCGCGAGACGGCCGGCGCGAGTCGCGGCCAAACCGTGCCAAAAAACAGGGGTGAATAGGGGATGTCGCGGCCGGGAAGGCTCACCGGTCTGCGCTGACTTCCAAGGGGCTTCCGGCTGGTCTGGAGGGTGACGACGACGCTGCTAGCTTCCTTCTCGCGACCGGCGTACTCTCAGTATGCTCTCTCTCTCTCTCTCTCTCTCTCTCTCTCTCTCTCTCTCTTTCTGTTCTCTCTGTTCTCTCTATCTCTGTTTTGCTCTCTAAAATGGCCGGCCGGGCCTCTCTCTCTCTGTTCGGCTTATATAGCTGGCGACGACGCGTCTCACCTGTTCTTGCGTGTGCTGACGACGGCCTGCACCGGCCTACTCTGTCCCACGACTTTCGTGGCTGTTTAGGCCGGTGCATGGGGGCCTGTTTTGATGCCGCGAAGAAGAGAGGAAGGAGACCGGGTTTTCGGGGTGGACGGGACTGGCAATTAATGCCAGTCCCGTTGGCGTGTTCCTTCGGCCCTGCTCTGGCCAGATAGGGACGGCGAGGCCGCGCTCCGCCATTCGTTGCTTTGGACGTCAGCAACAGAGGAGAACAGGGGAGAGAAAGAGACGGGTCGGCGTGGGGGAAGAGAAGGAGAAGGGGAGCTAGGCCGGGCCAGGCCCAGTAGCGCGGGGAGGAAAAGAAAAAAAAGAAAAGGAGGGCGGGCTAGGCTCGCACGGGGGAAAAGAAGAAGAAAAAGGGTTGGGGCTCGTGCGGGGAAAAGAAAAGAAAAAAGAAACGGGCCGGGTCAACCCGGCCCCGACCCGGCCCAACTCGAATTTAAAAAAAATATATATTTTAAAAAAAGTTCTAATAGGCCCTATTAATACAAATGTGCCTAATTTCTATATGTAATGCATTTAAATAGAAATATTTTTTTTTTGTTTTAGGAATTAAAGAAAATTAACTCCTAAATTTTGTGCAATTAATTTTTGGGCAAATTAAAATAGGTGTCAACACGATCGATGTGACCTACATCCACGAGAATAGTAACACAAAATTTAATATAGATCAAACGACACAACGGATATTATAAATATACTCGAATCACTCAAACATTCTCAATGTTTTCCATTGATCACATGGAGAAATGATCATCAATGCCCATCGGTGATCACATGGAGAAATGATTCTCTTTCACAAAGTTGCGCGTGCAGAGTAACACCACCTCAGCATAGAAGACTAACGGCTTCAGAGGGGGAATCGAGTCTGTTCGTTCAGTTAGAGGGTGAAATTCTGGATATTGGCAAACGAAAAACGATGAAACAAGAGGAAGGTTGAACGGAGGATATTGCTTATCCTTCTAAAGTTCATATTCTAAACTGTATATCACCTGCTCGACAATTTGTCTGAGAGAAGTGCTGAAACTAGTTTCGTGTGACCGATGTTTAGAGATATGCACGATGACTTCATTGATTGCATAACTAGGTCTGATTCCACGTTTTTACCCTCTGTTTCATGTTACGCATTTGCGATTTTCGGTGCCCATCATCCACGGACGCATGAGTTTCGAGTCTCTATTCTCAGCCTTCGTTTCCGGCGATGCCTACAGTGAGAGGCCGTCCTTGTTAGTTCTCTATTCCCTTGATATATGTGTGCATGTGTGTTTAGATTTAGCATGTTTGATTAGATGGAGATTGGTGACCGATTGAATAAGAGGCTCTGTTTTTTTTTTTTTCATGGCCGGTGTGTGATGAGGGGCGAAGATGGCTGTAAGTTGTCATCAGCGGAAGTTCGGCGGTGGCCGGAATAGATGGCCGACGGCGAGGGTTAGAGAATCGATGGTAATAGATTCCCGACGGTGTTGGTGATGTTTCGGTGGAGAAGCTCCCTCAATGCAGGTCTCGGGAAGAAGAAGACCAGAAAAAAAATAAAAAATAGAAATAGGAAAATAAAAGAATAATAAAAAAGGAGACAAAAAAAATCAGAAAAGAAATAAAATGGGCATATCATGAAAGCTGGGTCGGATCAGACTGGGCCGGGTTGAATATTGTGGATTAAAAGAATAGACATGGGCTGAAATAATATTGGGCCAGGCGAAATTTGATAATTTGGGCCTCATTCGTATTGAGCCCAAAAGATGATTCGAGTTCAGACCCAATCCGGATCTTCAGGGTCCGGGTCAGACAAGCGAATTGGACCGGGTTCCTTGACCCGGTCCGAAGTCCCTTTTTCCCGAAATAAAAAATTTAGAAAATCGGAAAAAATTCAGAAAAAATAAAAAATGTGAGTGAAAGCTAAAAAATGTAGAATTCTCTTAGTTTAGTTTTTTCTTTAATAAACACTTTAGGCTTGAACAAAATTTGATCCCAAAATTGAATAAGCCTTTAGGATTTTACATTAGGGATTATTGATTGCTTTTTTCTTTTAGAGACGATACTAGGTCGCTACTTGTGCATTTTCATTTTGATTTCACTTGATTGTGAACTTTAAATACATTAATTGTTGTTTTTCCTTTTTAGAATAGTTAGGATGAAATTTAGGATTCATGATTAGTGAAAGGCTACCTTGATGTATTGGTCAGCAAATAGTCAAGTTTAGGTACCAAAAGTACATTAGTTGAAAAATTAGTGTAGTCAAATCTTCGATCCCTAAGAATCTCTGATTGCGCATGTATCGAGACGACACTCTCGTGTCTCAATTTTAGGGTTTCTAGCCGACCCTTAACAATGGCTAGTGGTAACTCCTAATGAACACATAGATTAGAAAAACCCACGTCTCACGAGGTATGAGGCTTGGGAGCACCTTCGTCCTTGGATAGATAAGCCTTTTGGTTTGTCCTTCGAACAAACCAACAATGTTCATGTCCATTGACAAATACCTTTAGACTTATACCTATACATACATTCTCCCCCCTCGATTGGTACGGGTAGGTTGCAACAACTATAGTTGGTATGTTTGGGACATTTCTAATTAGGGAAAATAACAATTAATGAAAGGATAAGAACATTTGAGGGAAATATATCCAAAGAGTCATAAATTTATTGTATAGCCACCAGTTCAATCATAAACTTTCCTATTTGGTTAATGTAATTCTTAACTTTTTGGGCGGGGAAAAGCAACAAACCTACTGCGATAACCATTGCCATCACCTATTCCGTTTGAGGTGTTATGGTACTTCTCTTTCTCACTCGTTGTTTGCTTCGAAGAAAGGGAAAGAAGACATATGAAGTCGTCCGAGGAAAGAGTGGTAAATTGACTATTTGCCTTTATTTTTTCGTAAACTATTTACATCATATAATTGAGCATATTATGAAACTTCTTTATTTTTTGTAAGGAATCAGATATATTAATCATACAAATTAAGAGTCCGTTTGATATAAATGTAACATATAATATATAATGGAAAAGATCAAGGACAAAGATCCGATTCTTCATGCTCTTCAAACAATCAAAACTGTACTCGACTGCACAAGCAATCATAATGCCATCAAGAAGAGGAATACTTTGGAAATGTAACAGCTCATTTATGGCCTTCTAGGTAAATAGATGCAGCAATTCAACAAAAAATTTACCAAACACCCATGAAAATCTCTTCCTTTCATAGCCTGCTGCATCAGGACAATTCAAACTCCCAATCACCAATATCATTATTAGGAAAACAAAGCTGAAGGGCACTCTTCTAGACTTGCTTAGATAAACTGCACCCAAAGAACAAATGGGATCTAATCTCAGTGCTTTCATGACGCAAAAAACAGAGAGTTTGGCCTTGATTAGAAGACTATCCGTCAATTCCGTGAAATATAGGCAGTTTATCTTGTATCGCCAACCAAAATATGAATCCAAACCTCAGCAAATTAGATGAAAATCAAATCAGCTGATACCATTAAACTCTTATGCCTCTTTTCCTCACAATCTCCCAAGTTGAAGCAGAGGTAAGAATGTCACAAGAAGCAGCAGTGCGAGTATCTTGGTCGTCCAAAGAAGACTTTGGACAAATCACACCACAAACAGCTGCCTGGATTGATACCAAGTCTATCAGACCTTGTATTGGGCCTTTTCCACTCAGAGCACAAATCATATCAGCTGCTTTTGGAGTTCACAAAAGAGCAGAATCATAAACTACTCTCCCCGGGTATACATCCAGCAAGATCCCATTAGGATGCCATGAGTCATGCCAGAGGGATATAGATTCGACATGACCAACCACAGAATGAGGCCTCAAAATGCTCCTAACGTTTAGCGATTCCCTCCAAGCATAGGTAGCATCTGCACCGCAATTAACAGACCTAGCATTGCCTTCAGCATGAAGGAGTGATCACGATACGAGATTCATCTCATTGCTTTGTTACCGATAGTATTGATGATATTTTAATTTTTTTCTTCATGACTAATCAAGAGGGGAAAGATTTCATTGGGGTAAGGGGACAACCATGCGAGCCTGATCTGGTGCTCTTCATTGTGATAATGTTCCCAAGCACTGGCAACCGTGTAAACGCCACTAGGAGCCAATGTCAATATAATTTGATAATCAAATTGCGTTTTTTTGGTAATGCAGGTGCGAATGAACTTACCACCGTGGAGTCCTTGAAATTTGACTTGGCTACAATACAAGCCGCGACAAATGATTTCTCTCCGGAAAACAAGTTGGGTGAAGGTGGATTTGGTGAAGTTTTCCAGGTACGTATTACATATAGTTAGAAACAATCAAGAATGCTTTACATGTGAATTGAACATAATGGTGCCGAAAATGAAAGAAACACGTAACACTTTTTATGTAAGTTTTTAAGAAGTTGTGATAAGGAATTAAACGATAAATGCAAAACACTTTAGGGTAGCCTTCCTAATGGACAACAAATTGCGGTGAAGAGGCTATCTCAAAGCTCAAGACAGGGTGACGAAGAATTCAAGAATGAAGTTCTATTAGTTGCGAAGCTTCAACACAGAAACCTTGTACGACTACTCGGATTTTGCTTGGAGGGAGACAAAAAGCTACTGGCCTATGAGTTTGTGCCAAATAAAAGCCTTGATTATTTGGTATGTTGCAGTTTCACCTTCTTATGTGCAGAATGTATATTTTGCTTGAAATCAAATCTTCGAGCTTTCACTAGCTATGGAACCTTGAAATTAAGACCTTTTCTGTTCTTTCATCTTATTATAGATTTTTGTTAAGCTACAATTTGATTGATGAGAGTAAATATATTCGCCTTGAGTTTTTGAATAGGTGCCACATGCTAGCACATAATGAGTTTTGGTGCAACGATGCAGATCCCCAAAAAAGTGGTCAATTGAATTGGTCATTACGTTATAAAATAGTATCTGGGATCACTCGAGGAATGCTTTATCTACACAAAGATTCTCGTCTCCGGATCATCCACCGTGACCTAAAATGTAGCAATATCTTGTTAGACAATGAAATGAACACAAAGATTTTAGATTTTGGCCTGGCAAGGATTTTTGGAGTCGATCAAACTCAGGCCAGCACAAATAAAATCATGGGGACTTTGTAAGTCTTAGGTTTTGAATAGATGACTTTGTTATTCGATACCAGACTTGCTCATTTGATCTATTTAAAGATGCTAATTGATCTGCATCTAAATACGCAATGCAATATACATATGACTAATGTTCAGATTTGCAATGGTTACATGTCTCCAGAATATGCAATGCATGGACAGTTCTCAGTGAAATCCGATGTTTATAGTTTCGGCATACTACTTCTAGAGATCATTTGTGGCAAGAAGAATAACTTCTACCACCAATTGGGTGGGGGTGAATATCTTGCAATTTATGTAAGTTCCACCGTGCTACTGCAGCAAATATATACGCCACACTCTTTGTGATTTTGGTCGAGTGATATTTGATATTCCTTTGTAAGAACTTAGTCCTTTTTAGCCTGCAGAAACACTCATGCATATTATTCTGTTCCTTGGTCATTTATGATTTTTTGCAAGATTCAGATGTCTTGCATGATGAGTCGTTGAATTAATGCCACAATTTTGTGAAGATTTTCCGGAATTATTCTTGCAGGTGTGGAATCAATGGAGAGACGGCACGCCCTTGGAAGTGTTGCACCCTGCTATCGTGGATTCATATTCAAGAGATGAAGTGATTCGATGCCTACACATTGGCTTACTATGCATTCAGGAAGATCCAGCTATTAGACCCACCATGACCACCGTAGTTCTCATGCTCAGTAGCGATTACTTTAACCCGCCATTGCCTCAACATCCAGCCTTCTTCATCCGAAGTAGGTCGCGCGGACTGAGCATCCCAATGAACGAGCTTGAATCTGACCAATTCACCAGCAAAACTATGTCTTCGTCGACAAGTGATATGTCGGTTACTGAATTGCATGCCCGGTGAGTGGCGCTGTGAGCGATATCTTTCTTCATGGATGGTCTCATGGTGAGGTTGCGTGGCCTTCACCGGTGATTTTTTATGAACCATAAGCAAAAAACTATATATTTGAAGAATACGCTGTTAATCGCTCAAAAGGGGTTGTGTGCATTTAAAAGAAGACTTGCCACGTGTTATCCATCATAGTTATTATGATTGTTCTAAGATGGTGTCACTATTTGAGGCTAAATCATACGTGGATCCACTGTAATTAGGCGCATTTGTACATTATTGTGCTTCTATAAGGCTCGATACTACTCCTCTTGTCTAGACTAAAGACGTAGGTGCTCCATCTCTGATAGGCTTTCTCTGGGGCGCTGATCAACCCGGGTGGGATTTGCGGGCCCTTATTGCAAATGCAGATCTCGTCTGACCCATCTCTGATAGGCTTTCTCTGTGAGACCAATCGGTTAGCAGAATTGAAGCTCTCCCTTGTAACTGGTTGTCTAACTCACCTCAACTCTTTTGGGCTGTCTTTTGTTCATAAGCCCTTCTTTGTTGTTCGGAAATTGAACTTGAAGAAATGAAAGCAATCTGTTCGACCCAAAAAAGAAAAATCTTTGTATTCTTTGACCATAGCATAGCTCGAGGCAAAGATTATCTTTTTGCTTCATGAATGCACTTTCTCTTGTGAAATCGGGATTAAATTTGTTAACTTCGGTCGGTGTTAGGAAAATTCTTCGAAAATATTATTATTTAACATCTTCAATAATAAGAACTGTGTCTGGATGGTTGGTGGAACTAAAAGGATTAGCAATTAATGTGATTAATCATCTGAGTTTGGATGGACAAAGTATTGGGTGAAATGTGAATATGCTTTGTCTTCTAGTATAAATGTGGATTTCAAGGAGCACATTCCGAAGCACCTAACAATTGTTCCACATCAGAGGCATGTCTTACGTTGGAAAAAAGAAATTGGAAACCCTCAAATTTTTCTGACATTCACACGCATTGCGAGCAATTGAATATATTATCCTCACTTTACAACGAAAACTCCTCTCTCTCTCGCATTCCTTATTTGAATTTCAATTGTTTTTTTATTCGGTTTGACCATATTTGTTGCCAAGTGGATGTAAGGTTTGACGCGCAGGAGAGCTAACATGAGACCGCGACATCCGCAAGACAGGAGTGCGTGAGAGAATGAGAGCAGCTCAGCAAAGGTCCTTCTAGAAGGATTCGCGACATCTGCAAGAGACCGCGACGATCCTTGAATCTTCCGGGCTCGACGTAGTCGCCCGTTGCAGCCTCGTCACGCTCAGCTTACACGTAACATCATATTCCCTCTTCTGCCTCTATTCTCGATATGATCCTAGGTCGAGTGCTACTGATGAAGCATGTATGAAACTCAGAATGTGGGTTGTTGTCGATGATCAATGATGCTTTTCGTGCATCAATGTTTTTTTTAGATAAAGCCTACTTCAGTTACTTGGCCAGTTTAATCCTTCTGTTGCACATAAGCCGTTTGATGAAATGCCACATAGACATGATTGTTGAATTGTTAAATATAATGATGTAAAGAATATTTACATATTTGAGGAAAAATACGTAATACTGTTTGTTGTAATTAGAAAAATAATAACTCTGAAAAAGTGATAACAACAAATAAATAGGATGTGAGGTACGGCTAATCGAGTCTCCTTAAAGCAATTAGTTCTTGCCAATGGTACTAAGCAACTTCATGAACTATGCCTCCCAAGATATAATACCTTAAACCCGTTTGAATTGACACTATGCAAACAGTACTTTGTTGAACACTTCTTGAAATCTGCACATTGAAAGAATATTGAAGTGAAAAGACGATAGGCGTTTCTGCTTCATGAATGAAGAAGATTTCGAATCAATTTATAGAGTTTGAAAGTTCATATACTCAAGAGATACATGGATTCAAGAGATACACGAATTAAATCAATTCATGAATTCAAGAGATACATGAATTAAATAGATTCATGAATTGAAGAATACATGAATTCTCGAGATATGAATTTAATATATTCACGACTTCACGAGATACATGAATTCAAGAGATGCATGAATTATATAAATGTATCTCATTTTGCTCACTTTTGTTAATCCATTAACCCATAATGATAATAATCGCCACATTAATGGATCAACAAAATATTTTGACTCGAAGAGTTTTAAATGTACCTATGGAAGTGCACTGCATCAAGATAGATAGCTCTCGCCTTGAACCTTCTTTAGTCAAAGCCTATCGGACAAACTTAACCAGTTAATGGACTAAGTCTTGAATCGCTACTTGTTGGTGTAAGCCCAAACAATAGAACTCACACAAAGGTATCTTTGAATTGAGATTAGTTCTCGGTTGTGTTTATTCCTTCGGCCATGAATTTCTCGGGATTCATACATGCTTTTAAAAATCTAGCCTTTAAAGATTTTCATGGAGTCGGCCAGCTCCACGAATATAGGTGCATTCTTATGAAAGGTATCCTACCAAAGCTTACTAGGATGTTGAATTCCTAGCTATAGGAATCATTAAACGCATAACATACCCTTAAAAAGCTGTTGGAAGCATTGTTGCATTATAGGAGTGGGAGAAAGTGCGCATACTAGAGTTTTCAAAATTTGCGTTGTCCTATTGAACCTAGCCCATAGGATCTCCAATCACTAGGTTAGGTTTCCACCTTGGAACCTTTTTATTGAATTAAGGCTTTTAACTCCATTCCCCTTGATGCGCGGTTTATCTGATTTCTCAACAAACTTTTTGTGAGCGGATCCGCAATGTTTTCCTTTGACTTCACAAAGTCCAAAGAAATTATTTCATACGAGAGCAATTGCCTTACGGTATTATGTTTACGACGAATGTGTCTTGACTTACCGTTACATATCACGTTATATGCCCTTACAATCGTTGATTAACTGTCATAGTGAATGCATATTGGAGGCATAGGTTTTGGCCACAACGGACCATCCTCCAAAAACTGTTGAACCCACTTTACTTTTTCAGCAGCTTTATTCAAAGCAAACAAACTTTGATTCCATCGCTGAGCGTACTACTAGTGTTTGCTTTGAGGATTTCCATAAGACTAAGTTACCTCTTAGCGTGAACACATATCCACTAGTCGATTTCAATTCATCGAAATCCGAAATCCAGTTGACATCACTATAACCCTCCGAAATAGCTGTTGCAAATAACCCAACACTCTCAAAAGAGCATTCAAATGCTCATGACCAGGATTACTTGTATACCAACTCAGTTTTTCTACTGAGTACGCAATATCCGATCTAGTGTAGTTCATGATGCTACCGATCACATGAGAGTGCTCTAGCTGCCTAATATTGTTTTCAATATTCTTTCTTAAAGTTATGTGTGAAGGAAAAGTATTATTCACATCTTTAATGTTGAACTCTTTAAACCTCTCAATTACCTTTTCTTTTTTTTGCTAGACTCTCGATTGCCTTTTCAATGTAATGAGATTGTGTTAAACTTAAACCATCTGAATTCCTTAGAATTTTGATGCCGAGTATAACATCCCAAACACCTAATTCTTTCATCTCAAAGTTATTCTTGAGTACAATCTTGGTGATTTTGATAACCTTGGTGTTATCTCCATAAATTAGCAAGTCATCGACATATAGACAAATAAGTGCACATCCAACTCACATGAATTTAGTGTACACACATTTGTCACTCTCATTGATTTTATATCCATTTTGGATTATCGCACGGTCAAACTTCTCATGCCATTTTTTAGGAGCTTGTTAAGTGCATATAATGATTTAACAAGTCTATCCACTTGGTGTTCTTGTCCTTTGACCTTGAATCCTTCATGTTGTTCCATATAAATCTCTTCGTTGAGGCCACCATTGCAGTTTTCACATCCATCTAATATATCTGCATGCGCTACTATTTTGAGCATACACGATGAATGTACAATCTACTGTTTTAAGTCCCAACCGAGTTTGTTTAGGAGGATAAATCACCACCTTGGCTAGTTAGCCCCACACTTTCAAAATTTGTTGGATGGTAACCTTCTTGGTTTAGTAGGACTCGGCCCATTGGCCATGGCGGGCTTGAGCAGCACTGACCCATTGTCATTCTATTGTCGAGAGCAAGAGGTTTTTGCCCTCAAGCCCTTCACTCTATTGCACATGAAGTCCAAGCCTTCGCCCTCAAGTCTTCCGCTCTAGTGTACACAAAGCCCGAGCGTTCGCCTAAACCACATGAAACAACTCCCAATTTGGAATGGGCGCACCAGTAAAGAGCCACGACAAGCTCAGCCCATTGGATCCGAGCCCATGTCCCATCACCTTGTTGCCCTCACTAGGGTTACAAACTCGTGTGAATTAACTCCGCATCCAAATATTCTTTAGAGTTCTTTTAAACAATCCATCAAAAAACGGAACCATATGTCATTTTGCCTGTACTATTATGACAAACAGTCCCAGGTATATTAGCTATGCGACTAGTACCCACACCACCATAGATGGTCTCGACCCGAAGGCCCACAACATTTGATGCCACAAAACCAAGCCCCAATGTCTTAACCTGTTCAACACCTTGAACCCGTTTGAATTAGCATTATGTAAATAAGACTTTGTCGAACACTTCTCGAAACCAGCGCACTTAGAGAAAATTGAAGCGAATAGATGAGAGGCATTTCTACTTCTCGAATGAAGAAGATTTCAAATCAATTTATAGAGTTTAAAAGTTCATGTACGGAAGAGATACACGAATTAAATCGATTCATGAATTCAAGAGATACATGAATTAAATAGATTCATGAATGCAAGAGATACATAAATTCTCAAGAGATATGATTTATGAATTCAAGAGATACATGAATTTACGAGATTCATGATTCAAGAGATACGTGAATTAAATAAACGTATCTCATTTTGCTTACTTTCGTTGATCCATAACCCATAATTACAACATGAATAGCTCCTAATTCTATGCGAGCCAAGGGTGTTTTGATATAAACTACCCATTTTGCCAACGTTTGAGTCCGGATTCAAGTATAATACCTTTGCTATTATCATTGAATCTGCACACCCCTTACTCGGTTGTGTCTTGCTTTGTGTTTTGACATGTTTCCATGACTATTGATGGTAATTGCCGGTGTGAGACGTCCAAAATGGTGTTAAATCTCAGCTCGAATGTCAACCTCCCCACTCATTCACCACAGTTTGTCTATCACACATCTCAATGTCTATCTACTGCTGTTGAGCGTGGTCGTGAATGTGATTTGTGAAATGAATAATAACGGAGATGGTGGTCGAAGCGCTGCTGTTTGATGCCCAAAAGTAGCTTATGGTGGCCGAGGGTGGTGGTTGATGTTTTGAGATGGTGTCATGCGGCGATGGTGTCATTTGGTGATGTCGTTGATCATCGGTTTCGACCGTAGGCGATAAGGGTACCCGGCGGTGAATATGGACGAGCAGTGGAGAAGCCGAAGTGAATCTCGGGCCATTGGCTAGAGTTGGGTTTAGATTTTCGGGCTAAAATTGATTTGTGATGGGTTGGGCTTATTGAATTCTGGCTTAGAAGGCTTGGGCTGGGGGTGTCTGAGCTGAGTTTGGTCTAGTGGAACATGGGCTTATATTGATGAGCGGGGGAAACAGGAAGCTTGGGCTTGGTTTACTGCGGTGACCCAAGCCCAACAAACCATCGCCATAATTGGATAGGGCTCGAGGGCCATTCCGAATTTTAGATTTCCGGGTGAGACCCACATTCGGACTGGGTCCTCTGACCCGATCCGAGTCCTCATTTTTCATGAATAAAAATTAAGAAAAAATTCAAAAAAAATTAATTAATTCAAAAAATTCAAAAAATTTTCGAAAATTAGAAAATGTTAGGAAATAGTTTAGAGTTTAGACTTTGATTAGTTTGTAGATTTTTAACGTTAGTATTAGTTTGGAATTAGTCTAATAACACTTAGTTAGTGGATATCTAGCTTAGAGTTTTGGTAGACACTTTGATTTAGTTTCATCTTAGAAGATTGATCTTTTAGAAAGGAAATTGAACTCGGTTTGATTGTAGCTCATGGGATTTGCTGTCCGGGGGCATAACAACAAGGTAATGTATATTTTTTGCCCGACAAGTATCGAGTTTTCATTTCCACATATCTATTTCAAGTTTTTTCAATACTTGAGTTTTACTTTCCGCACTTTCAATACATTGATTGTTTTTTTTCTTTTTAGCATGGTCGGGATAAGTCTTAGAATCAGAACAAACATAAAAACATTGCACGGACACATCAGTTGACGAATAATCAAGTCTGGATACTGAAAGTGCACTAGTTAGATACCTAATGCAATCAAGTCCCCGACTCTAGATGTCTAGTTGCGTAGGAAGTGAGGTATACTCTCATACCTCATTTGGTTTCTAGCCAATCCTAATAGGCTAGTGGCAACCCATCATATAGAGTTATGATAGGGTTAAATTGAATTTAATTAATAAAAAAATCCCAACGTCGCGCAAGTTAAGAGTTTGGGAGAGCCCGCACCGATTAAGGACCTTTGGTCCACTTTTGACCTCATTCTTTCCCCATGCGGAAAAAAAAAGAAGAAAAGAGAGGTGGCGAGATTAGTCAAGTACGTCAGCAGTACCGAATGGATTCTAATTAAGGAGTGTTAAAAAATTCATGGATGTGCTAGATTGTATGGCCTTTATTCATACGCCTATCCTCTCCTGCCAAGCTATCACCAGTCAACTGGAAAACAAGACATCATGTGGGGAGTATTTATTTTAATGCATGATAAGGAATGGGATTTCATACTCTAATGATGGATCTGGTGAAGACGGTAGCTTGTCTACCTATAAAACTTCCTAGAAGTTGCACCCAGGTTTCATGTTGAGATGGATTTTTCTATATTTCACGTCGCACGCGCGTGAGCAGCTACAATCTCGCTTAGTCCAGTGACAATCAATTCAACCTGACCCAATTGGCATCCTCATGTTGGGCACTTCTTTTTTTTCTTTTTCTTTTTTTGCCTTATATTATTTCTTTTGATTTAAGATTATTCGAAAACATCCATTTTATTTATGGGAATCGATAATATGCGAGGATGGTTCTATATGTCTAATTCTTATCCACAAGCCAAATTCTAAACCTTTACTAATTAGAGTTTATTTTTTACTTTTTTTTGTACAGTTTTGCCCATCGCCTCCGAGTGGACTTTATTGACCTTTTCTAATGTTCCACTACTTTTTTTTTTTGTTAAAATAGTTTTTTGCCCAAGGTCTCTTCCCTAATTAATATTGGGTGGTTTACCCACTATTTTGCTCTTCTCCAGTTCGGTAAATTAACAGCAAGAATTTAGTCGTGTACGCCTGCAGTAGTAAGTGAATTCTAATCAAGGAGCGTTAAAAAATTCCTGGATCTACTAGAATATATGGCCTTTATTCATTAGTGTGTCCTCTCCTTAACCATTGAATCGACAAAATACCCAATCATGTTGTTAATCGGCAGCGCGGTGGAAGCGGATCGTAACTTTGCAATTAAGTTGGGAACTATAGAAATTGACAAAGAAATAAAATGATGAACAATAAAAGGACAAGAGCAATTTATGTGATTCGTTTTGAATGTCAAAACCTACGTCCACGGGAAGAGCCAACAAATATTCACTAATAAATCGAAAAATTACAGAGTTTACAATCACTCACACACTCGAGTTTCTCAGTCCTAGTATATATATTCAATATCTACAGTGTTTAATAACTCAACTCGATGGACTCTCTCTAAGCACAAGTCGCTCCGACCTCACGCCTCTCTTCATTTCTGGAATCTCTCTTGGCTTCTCGGCTATTTCTCTCCGGAGCTTTCCATCTTCAGGCTTCCTCTCCGTTTATAGGAGAAAGGAAAGGAAAGGAAACAAGAAAGGGACGCATTGAATGATTTCATTAAATGGTAACGCAGGCCCCCACTTTCAGCACCAACGATGCCTACCATAATGCATGCACAGGGCAATGTGCATGCATCGAAAAGAGATGAGCATGATTTCTGCTTTCCTCTTCTTTCAATCCAAAGACAGAAGAAGTCAATGAATGAAGAAAAATGAAGCCTACAATTTATTACTTTAGCCTATTCTTCTTGCGGCTACTTTGAAGGAGCTTTCATGTATGGTCAAAGAAGAAAACAGCTTGTGGGTCCGTCATTAAATGCTGCACGTTGCCCATGGAAAGAACTGGATAATTCTTTCGTCAGAACACGGGAAAAATGTCAAATAAGCAGATATGCAAACTGAGGAAGGCCATCTCCAGCTCTCCGCCATGTGAAGTCGCTCTGGTTCCGCAACCTGTACTGGGGCGGAGTTCCAGCACTCCCACCCTCCGCCCTTGCGTCCGCCCTTTGCCCACCTCCCTATGTCAGACTTTCTCTCACCATCCATTCCCATCTACCCGTGATTGTTCAGAGCCCCTCTGCTCTATCCTTCTCTGTGGGTGAGCTGCTTTCCCTCCGATCTGTTTCGATCTTCCTCTGTTTGGTGCGGCACTCATTGTGTTGTGCTTTCTTTCACTGGGGTTTTCTATCTGCTTATCTTATTGGCTTCGTTCCCCCCCTTCTTTCCTTGTTGTCTCCTCTCCTTCTTTTTCGCACATAAGGTGTTTGTTGTTTTTCCCAAGTGAAGTTCTGTGTGTGTTCGTGTCCTTCGTTGCTGCTCATCCTCTCCCAGCTCCTCCTCATTGCTGTCTTCCTCCCCTTCATTGCTGTCTACTCCTTTGCTGTTGCTCTATCCCTTGCTCCCCATCTCGTTCGTATACTTTAGATTTCCTTTGCTCCCCATCTCTCACCTATCTCTCACCCATCCCTTGCTCCTCTTTTTCCCTCGCTCCCCACCACCGTCCCCTTAGTTCTCTGACCCCTTTCAGCCCCTCTTCCTCTCTGTTTCCTGAGTGAAGTTCTCCGTCCATTTCGCCTTTTTTTGAGCACATCGTCCTCCCCCCAACACTCTCGCAGCTACCTCTGTGATCGTGTCCCTGCTCAGCTGCTCATGGTGTGTTGACGCTCATGGTCCAAGTTCTCGAGCGCATCGATCCAACCCCTTCTGGCCGGAGGCAACGTTTCATATCGCCAGGAAAAACTTCGAAAATGGTGGTTACAACGCGACGCGGTAGAGGAAGCTCTGGGAGAGCCTCATCGTCGAACACAACAGAACTCAAAGCTCTATCCACCGAAATAAAAAATAGTCTCTTCAGTTCTGAGAAAGAGAAAGAGGCAGCCTCTCCAGGGGCTGAAACAGGATTTGAAGCGGGCTTGCCAGAAACACTTTCTGTCGCCCTCCCTAATTGTAATGATGATATTTTGGCTGAGGTTACTTGTACCGTTGGAGGCGCTGAATTGGGAGATGGAAATCTAACAGATGTTGTTGATGGAGTTAGCAATTGTACTTCTAATTCTAGAACAGCGGCTGATCCTAAACATGTCCAGGCACCCTTTTTGGTAAACTCTACTGCTACCACATCATGTATGTCTTGGAAAAACGTTGCTATGGGTAATTTTGCCCAGTCTGCTGAATTAGAATTTCACCCACCAGTCAAGAGTGGCGATAAACTTATCGCCGTTCCCCCACCCGAGGTTCTAGACGAGGGTAAATCTCACTTTCAAAACTGCCTAGTGGGATACTTCCTCACCGCAAAAATATCATTCTATCAAGTCAGAGGAGTTATAGAAAAATTATGGGGCAAAGAGAACATTCTCGATATTACAGCCACGGAGGATGGCTTCTTCTTTTTTCGCTTCTCCAATATTGCAAAAATGGTGGAAGTGATGGAGGTCGGGGTATGGGACATTGCAGGAAAACCTATGTTTTTGCAGAAATGGCACCCCCATATAAGATTAGAGAGAGCGAAGGTCACCTCTGTGCCTATTTGGGTCCGTCTTTATAATGTCCCCCATGTTCTCTGGACCAAGAAAGGTTTAAGTTATGTTTGCAGTGTTCTTGGTAGACCTTTATATATGGACTCGGCCACTGAACAAAAACGGCGGTTGTCCTATGCAAAGGTATGTATCTTAATGAATGTAGATAGCTCATTCCCAGGGAAATTCGATATCGACATGGGTTAGGGCGGCTTCTTTGAGGCCTCGGTTCACTACAGCTGGTTACCTGTTAAATGCAAGACTTGCAATAGCTTTGGCCCCAAAGATTGTAGAGCTACAAGTAAAGAAATCTGGGTTCCTAAGACCCAAAAAAATGTTGCCCCTCCTAACTCTGTCTCAACTCATCGGGGGACGATAGCTACTGAAGAAGTAGAACGGGTTACTCCGATTCCATCGAATCCATCTCCCACCCCGAAGAATATTGCTAACCCCATGGTTACCCAGTCGAATGCCCATGCTGGTGTAAGGTATGATCCTTCTTCCTCACAATATACGCTAGTTGGTAGAAAGGAAAGAGGATCAAACAGTAGAAACAAAGATGACAACAATACAGTGCCTTCTGATAATAGATTTGCTCCTTTGGAAGTGGAGGCTACTTCGGATTGTTCCGTGGATACATTGGGGGCGTTGGGGGATGTAACGGAGCCTCCTGATTTATGAATATTGTCGCATGGAATGTAAGGGGCCTTAATCATAGCCCCAAGAGAAGGGAACTGGTGGACTTTGCTCTATCCCTAGATTCCCAAATTCTTCTTTTGTTTGAGCACAAGATTAAAGAAGAGAATGCTGATTTTATAATTGACAGTAGTTTTAGAAATTGGAGTTATACTCATAACTATATGTACAACAACTTGGGTAGAATATGGATCCTATGGAAACCGTCTACGCTTAGTCTAACCGTTTTGGAGGTATCTGCCCAAGTCATACATTGTCTCATTGAAAAACCTGGGGTGGAACCTTTTTTGCTATCTGCCATCTACGGGTACAATACCGAAGTTGAGCGGAGGCTTCTTTGGCACAATATTTCAAATTTTTCTTCCGGACAAACAAGAGACCTGCCTTGGTTGTTAATGGGCGATTTCAATGAAACAAGGGACACAAGCGAAAGGATTGGCTCGACTGTTCGTTGGACTGCAGGTATGGAGGAACTAAATACCATGATTGAAGAACTTGCACTTATTGAACCTCCGTCTACGGGACCTTTCTTCACATGGACAAACAAAAGCATGGGAGATAATTTCAAAGCGAGCAAAATTGACAGAGTCCTGATTAATGCAGAATGGCAGAACAAATACAACCACTATTCAGTTGAATTCCTGCTTCCAGGAGTTTCAGACCACTCCCCTTGCTTGGTGCGACTTGACACCACATATAGGAGAAGGAAACCTTCTTTCAAATTCTTTAATTTCTGGACCACTAGCCCGGGTTTCCTGCCTTTGGTGTCCACTTGCTGGCAACAGGTTATCAGAGGATCTAGAATGTTCACAGTGGTGGCAAAGCTCAAAGCACTGAAACAACAACTCAAGGGACTGAATAGATCTCAGTTTGGTGACTTACACTTAAAGGTCAAACAAGCTAAGGAGAACCTAAAACAACTTCAACAGGAGCTTGTGATTGACCCCTTTAATCCCATTACTCGGGCGGAAGAAAAGGCGCAGCTGGAGGAGTTACTTGTTCTTAGTAGACATGAAGAGGTTTTGCTTAAGCAGAAATCTAGAAATCTATGGCTGAAGGAGGGTGACGATAATAGTAAGGTTTTCTTTGCCTCCATGATGCGGAGGAGTGCCCAGAACAGGATCAATCATATCAAACTCGAGGATGGCTCTACTATTACCGAGGAGGGTGCTCTCAAAAATGCAATTATAACGTATTATCAGCATCTCCTTGGAAATCCTAGTCTTACTAGCATTCCATATGAGAGATATGTTTCTTTATTTCATGAAGATATCAATACTCTTGTTACCTTTCCTGTAGTTCAGAGATCAGAAATCCTCAGAGTCTTAAAAGGTTTCAACGACTTTAAAGCTCCGGGTCCAGATGGCTTTAATAGTCTATTCTACAAAAGCGTTTGGCACATCATAGGGAAAGACATTGAGGAAGCTATCATGGAATTCTTCTCGTCAAAAAGAATGCTGAAGTCTATAAATTCCACGTTGATTACACTCGTACTGAAGGTTTAGAATCCATCTTTCCTCAAGGAGTTCAGACCCATTTCTTGCTGCAATGCCATATACAAGATCATATCTAAGCTTCTTGCAGAACGGATTAGTTGCATGCTTCCGAAGATTGTCGGCCTCAACCAAACTGCTTTCATCAGTGGACGACAGATCTCGGAGAATATTCTGCTATGCCAAGACCTTCTACACAACTACCACAAGGGAGGAAATGGTAAATGGGTGGCAATAAAGATTGAGCTCATGAAAGCCTTTGACATGGTAAAATGGGATGCAGTCCTCGGGGTTCTCAAAGCTATAAATACTCCTCACGACTGGGTTGCTCTGATAGCTGAATGCATTACTACTCCGACATTTTCAGTGAACTTCAATGGAGAGCAGGTTGGCTATTTTAAGAGTACGATTGGGCTGCGACAAGGAGATCCACTTTCTCCATACCTTTTTGTAATGGTTATGGAAATCTTTAACAGAATTGTTCGTGCGAAAGTTGCTGCTTCTTCTTTCAAGTATCACTGGCGTTGCAAAACGCAACGAATCACACACGTATGCTTCGCAGACGACTTGTTATTATTTTCCCATGGAGATGTAGATTCCGTCCTTTGCCTTGTAGACGCCCTAAACGAATTTGCAACTCTCACAGGATTGCGTTTCAACCCGGACAAATGTCAAATCTTTTTCTCTGGGTTGAATGAGGATGAGAAGCAACTTATACTGGACCACACGCCTTTTTCTACAGGTACCCTCCCCATCAGATACTTGGGTATCCCCCTTGTTACCAGAAGACTTACCCACACAGACTGTAAGAGTCTTACCGATAATATCTTCAAGAAAATTGAAAATTGGGGCATGAAGCATATCAGTTATGCAGGACGTCTACAGTTAGCCAAATCAGTCCTCATCTCCATATGCACCTATTGGATGCAAATGTTCCTACTTCCAAAGCACACTATATACGAGGTTGAGAAGAAGATTAGACAATTCTTATGGGCTGGTAATTCAGCAAATCATGGCTCGCACAAGGTTGCGTGGCAAGTAGTATGCTCACCTAAAAGGGAAGGAGGATTAGGATTACCTAATTTGAACTTATGGAACAAAGTATTGCTAGGTCGCATGCTGTGGAATCTTATCAATCTTCCATCCTCCTCCCTTTGGAGTACTTGGGTCTACAACACCAAATGCAGAGGCACCCCAATTATGCAGCTCGACATCAAGGGCAGTATGGCTTGGAGCTGGAGATGTCTCCTCAAACTAAGACTCGTTCTAACATCGATTATACCGAGCCCAAAATACTGTTGCCAAGATATATATATGATGAACTCAGACATGTGCGACCAGCTGTGGAGTGGTATAACCTAATTTGGACCAGCGGCATTAGCAAACACAATTTTATTGGTTGGCTAGTTTGCAGAGATAGACTACCTACAGCAAGAATCGTCGCACAATGGATACCTTCAGTTGATATTCAGTGTAATTTCTGTAGGGCTGGTATTGAAGACAAAACACATTTATTCTTCGAGTGTGAATGGACAAACAACATATGGCGTTGTATCCTAGCACAACATGGGATCAGGCGCCTTTTAGGAGGATGGAATGAAGAACTTCAATGGATGATTAGGGCAACAAAAGGCAAAGACTTGGCAGCAAGACTCCTCAAGTTGTCCTTTCTAGCAACCATATATTGCATTTGGATGGAGCGCAACAGCAGACGATTTCAAAACAAGTCAACTGACTTTCATATTCTTTTGGCTAAGGTTCGTAAAAATGTCAGAGGTAGAGCTTCGCTCTACCAAAAAATTAGACCTTCCCAAACAAATGTTGTATTAGCTACTATATGGAGACTTCCTACCTCCATCTTTTTGAATTATTAGCACTTTTTGTATTGCTGGGGGATGCCCCTAAGCTGCTATACTTCATCTGGTTTATAATACCTACATTCACACCAAAAAAAAAAATGTCAAATAAGAATCTAAAATGGAGCTCTTCTCTTAAATAAAAATTTAAAATGGATATTATATCAAATAAAGATTTGGAGTTGCTATATCAATATCAAATAAGGATCTCAGCTTGCCGGTCGGTCAAATATTCACCGACCGGCGAGCATGTGACATTTCCGGCGACCGGAGTAGGGACATTTTTGTCAAAAGAAATTGGGCATAAACTAAGAAACCCTAAAACAAAAAAAACCCCAAATTAAAGCAAATGTTTCTTCCGTTCTTCTTCCTGCTCCTTCAAGCACCCAAATTGTTCGGTGGTGGAGCACGATTTGAAACCAAAACAAGAAACCCCAAGCTTCTTTCTTCATTTCTTCACGTCTTCGTTGGTAGAGCACCCAAATATTTCTTTCTTTTTTGTCTTCATTATTTTCCAAAGAAGACGACACTCACGTTCAACTGAGTTTCGTTCAAATTGATGCAAACGATTCTTCGTTTGTCCAAGAGAAAAGGGATTGCAGCTTGTTAAGGCAACATGTCTGCAAGGTGTGGACATGTGGTTGAATATCACACGAATGGCAGCGAGGAAAATGATGGTAGGAGAAATATTTTTTGTTTTATAGTATTATTTTTGCTTGTTATGTCGAATTTCTAGGCGAATGTCTCCTATGAGTTACGTCCACTGTGCATTTTTCTAACTGGATATACTGTTGTTGTGGTCCTACGTGACGGTGGTATTGGTCCCCGTTTTGCAATTTTTTAATGCTCTCATTTTGTTTTTTCCTGGTGTACATTTTGTCGTTAACGGCCAAAAATCACTCAATATGTTTTTGCTTGGTGTATATTTTTTAAATGCTCTCCTTTTTATGGTTTTTGAGCTCTAGTACATTGACCAAAATCACTCACTATATCAATAAAAAGTGTTGGTTTTTGAGCTCTTGCACCGGAGGTGGTCATTGACCATGCCAAGGATAAGGTCCGTCACTATAACGGTGGCACTTTTGTGCGCACACGAATCTGAATATATATTATCAAACAACTAGCACAAAAAACATTTTAAGTCCATAATGCACAATATTTTGTGACAAACGGTATCCAATAAAAGTGTGTTACGTAGTCATTAGTGGAACTAGTTTTCTTTCATTAATCATAGCATGGTACAAATTTATTGCAACTTTTTACTGTTTTTGTTTTGTTTTTTGCATGGAAATATATTGACGTCATTTTTGCTTCCTTTTTGCACCAGTTGAGGGATGCGAAGAAGTGAACTGTGATAAGGTTGCTGAGGGGGATGAAGAAGATGGGTTTGCCTTTACTGATCTCGATGAGTTATACATAAGAAATGTAAGGTATGCTGACGGTGATGGTTCAATAGAGAGAGATGGGGGCAACATTAGTTTGTATGTTGGTGTTATTGCTGATAATACAAACTTCTTGAATATGAATAGCGAAAATGAGTATACATATCCCGAGTTCAATGCTGAGGTTGATACGGAAAATCCTGTCTTCAAGTTGGGGATGTGTTTTAGTAATGCTGAGGAGTTTAGAAAGGCCGTTAGGAACCATACCATAAAAAAATGGGAGAAAGGTGAGGTTTGTTAAGAACACACCTAAGAAGTTGAGGGTGGTGTGTTCTGAGGGTTGTGATTGGCTTATATATGCTTCCAAAGTGCAAAGGGAGCATACTTTACAAGTGAAAACCTTCAATCCCATACATACATGTAATAGAACTTTACATGTTCCTCAAATAAGCACTAAATGGCTAGCAAACAAGTACTGTGATAGGTTGAGAAACAATCCTACATGGCCGGGTGCTTCAATAAAAAAAACAATGGAGCCAGACAATATTTTGAAGTTGTCAAACACAATGGTTTACAAAGCTAAGGCAACGGCAATGAGCATGATCACCGGAAATGAGGAGGACCAATTTGGGATGCTTAGGAGCTATTGTCAAGAACTTCTGGATACCAATCCAAGATCTACATGTATGATTAAGATCGAGCAATGTCAAGACCAATTCAAGTTTAGAGGAGTTTACATTTGTCTGGATGCATTAAGGAAGGGCTTTCTAGAAGGATGTAGGCATTTTATGGAGTTTGATGGTTGCCATTTGTCATTAGGCTATAGGGGTATACTTCTAGCAGCGGTGGGCATGGATGGCAACGATCAGATGTATCCCTTTGCATGTGCAGTTGTTGGACAAGAAACATACAAGACATGGCATTGGTTTATTAGTTTGATTATAGAAGACTTGGGGATTACGAACCTTGAAAACTCAAAATACTGGACTTTCTTGTGTGACAAATAGAAGGGATTGGTGCAAGCACTAGAAAATTTAATGCCTGAAGCAGAACATAGATTTTGTTTAAGGCATCTTTATGAGAACTTCAAACTGCATCACAAAGGAGTAGAACTTAAAAAGCTTCTTTGGAAGGCTGCCATGGCAACCGGGGTATTTGATTTTGACTTGGCAATGGAAGAGTTGAAGGTAGTTGATGCCAAAGCTTATGATTGGTTGTCCCAGAGGCCTCCAGTGCAATGGAGCAAGTCCTACTTCAGGACAAGCTCAAAATGTGACATTTCTTTGAACAATTGGTGTGAAAGCTTCAACAAAAGCATTATTGATGCTAGGGACAAGCCTATCATCACAACGCTTAAAGCTATAAGAGTACATCTCATGGAGAGAATTCATAAGCGAAGGGATGGGATGGCTAAGTACACTAGTGTAATATGTCCTAATATCCAGAAGATATTAGATCTTCAAAAACAGTTTTCAGCATCATGTATTCCTACCTGGAATGGGGAGGATGAATTTGAACTGAGTGGGCCATATGGAGACAAGAGAATTGTTAATATTAGACATAGATCTTGTAGCTGTAGAAGATGGGACATTAACGGAATCCCTTGTTGTCATGTTGTGGCGGCTCTTATATACATGAGGGAAGAGCCTGAAAAAAGGGTTCACGCAAGTTTCACTAAGGAAACATTCATGCAAACTTATAGCCATGTTGTGCATGTTATAGATTCTAAAAACACGTGGCCTGCTAGAGAGTCATTACTTCCACCATATGTGCCCAAGCAAGTTGGTAGAAAGAAGAAACAAAGAACAAAGTCAATGGATGAAACAACTCATAAAAATTTGAAGACAAGAAAGAAGAAAGTTATGCAAGAGCCTATGGGAACAAAGTTGAAGAGACATAATACTACAATCACTTGTGGAAAATGTGGCCGATTAGGCCATAACAGTATCATTGCAATAAACCATCAATAGCATCAGTGGCGGCAGCAATAGCATCAGCATCTTCAGCCCATACATTAGCCTCATGTTCACAGGATGCTATGGAAAGCACTCCATCGGCCCCATCAGAATCACAAGCTGAGATAGTTGAACTGGTTGCTTCAATTTTTGGTAACATCTCAAGCTCGTTGTTATCTATGGGAAGGATGAAGATGCAGGTATCCATTTGCCCATGGAATAAAGGAACATTATTATTATTATGGGCATTACATAAGATGTTTTTATTTAAAGGAAAAGATGCAACATCAAAATTTTTGGGAAATGTGGCCCAAAAATAGAGTCCCTCGTGATTTTTACCCAAGCCCATCAGTGTCCCAGTCGAAAGGGCTTGAAAGAGACAGACATCAGAATCAAAGAAGACCCGACATGAGTTGTCTTCACAAAGTTTGGACACGGAAATGAGATTAAAGTGAAAATCTGGAATGAATAGAATGACTTTGAGTGTGATGGAAGAATTTAGCTGAACATTTCCAATTTTAGCGACGGAAGTGTCACTTCCATTTGGAAGACGTATGGAGGTATGAGGGGAAGACTTGTTAATTTTGAAAAAGAAACGTTCATCGCAGACTATATGGTCACTAGTACCTGAATCAATAATCCATGCCTTTTTCGAAATGGCGCTCATCAAACAATAGGAAATACCTCAATAACTGGCCGTTTTGTCTTGTATTCCCATCTGATTTAAAGCCCTCATAATTTGTTGAAACTGATCATTATTAATGGGCTGGTTGACCTTGGCATGTGCTGCGACGGAGATATCTCGTTCCTTTTTATCTGTCGGCTTCCTATGCAATTTCCAACAATCTTCTTCAGTGTGATAGGGACATTTGCAATAATCGCAAAATTTACCTTTTCCTTTGTTGGAATTGCCTTTGTTTGATGATGTGGCAGAATTTGGGCGACGAGATCCTTTCCAGGCAGGTGATGACGTGGCATGATGTGCGCCATCTGATTTGGGCATGGCGAGAATTAAAGATGGACCATCTAATCTCGCTGAAGAACCTCCACCATCTGATCCCATGATGAAATCATGCCTGTTCGTTTGATGTGAGAGTCGAGTGTATTCTGGGCCGTCCGATTTAGTGAACAAATCATGGATGTTCGCTGGAAAAGAAGACATTCCATCTTCTTGATCCTCGAGAAACCCTATTGGGTTTCGTGAGCCTCCATGGCTGGACCTCGACAAGAGTGGTCGTTGCTCCGGCGAGGCCTTGGCTGCGAGAACAACGCGATCACCCACTTTAACATACTCCGACGAGGCCAATCATTGAGATTCCTCCTGAACCGCAAGTTGGTATATTCGGCCGAGCGAGGGGACGGGTTCCATGGCCAAGATCTGGCTCCAAAACGGTAAGTACGATTCATTTAGAATAAGCAAAAATCGTGTTACCTTTTCCCGTTCTTTCATGGCTCGATATTGAGCCAATGTGGTCTCGGGTCCTTCCAATTTTTCCTTTGCCATTTCGAGTTCGTTCCACAGTACGGACAACCGGTTGAAAATGACAAAAATCGACAGATTTCCTTGTTTGAGGTCTGTTAGGGCTTGAGTTAGTGAGAAAATTTTAACCCTATCAAGTTTCCCGTACATTTCTCGCAAATTTTCCAATATTCTCTTCGCGTCTTCGGTTGGAGGAAGTCCGTCGGCGACCTCTGGTGTGAGATAGTTCCCTATCCAGGTCCGCACGAGTTGATTGCATTTCCTCCATTGCCGTGCAAGTCGATCGTCGATCGGGATTGGGATGGTGCCATCAATAAAGCCTTCTTTGTCTTTGGTAATCAACGCTCGCTGGAGCTCGCGGGACCACACAGAATAGTTTTCCGGTCCCGAGAGCTACTGGACGATGAGGCGGAGTTCGGGTCCATCGGTGGCGGACGTATATAGGGGATCGCCGGGTTTTGGCCGTTCGCCGGCGAGACCCCCAAACGGAAGAAAATCGGGTCCGTACATCGGGTAGGGATTTCCTCCGAAACCCGACAGACCCGATCCATTTTGGCCCGAAAAAGACCAACCCGATCCATACCCTGAAATGGGCTCGGTGACTAGTGGTGGGCCTCCTCCTGGCCCGTTGTTTTCACCATGCTCCATGGGGATGAGATTCTGGACCAGGCTTCTCTGGTTTGTTTGACCCTGGACGGGTTGAACCTGCACAGGAACAACCCATTGAACATATGGGTCTGAAAAAAAATGTCCAGGGTTAGATTGAATGGGCCCCGAAATGGGCTGTACAGGACCCGACAGTCCCTCATTGGGTCATGTGTGGTCTTGTTCTTCTATTGTTGAATCTGGTTGATGCTCTGTAGAAGTATAATCTATTCTTTGATTGTTGAAAGACGCTTCAGAGTCTTGGTGTTCACCAGATTTTGAACTTTGGTTTCTCGGCATGATATCTCCCTTTGAAAATGCAGGATGTTGGCATGCGGAAGTGTTGAAATGCGGAAGCTAGGCTAAGTAGGGAGGCTATGATACCATGTCAAAAGTTTAGAGGATGGAAAGCGATTGAAGATTGGAATTGTGTATTGCTTTCATACATAACAATGTGTAATTACAGCCCTATTTATAGTACAAGAAGTCTAGATGATTAGGGAAAGAAAATATACATAATAAAGAAAAAAAGATTCCCTAAGATTGCCTGATATGCAATATTCTAATTTTCCACCAATGTAGCATTCAAGATCAATTAAGATCAATCAGCATCGGCAATGATATCTTCAACAATCAGCATCGGCAATGGTATCTTCAACATATTCCTCTGCCTTGGCGACATTACCACCGCCACTTGTGGCGATTGCGTGGCAAACGCGAGCAAGGAAATACTCTATAAATGCCCAAAAGAGAAAGACTCCACAAATGCCCAAAACAGAAAGACTCCATCATTTGGTATGATGAGTGCATGCTGCGTTACTCGAACCAATCCATTTTCTCCGTCAAGCAAGAGTCACCATCCTTCATATTGATGAACACGGTCAACATTTCAAACCCTAGCAGCTTCACCCAGTTGCTGAAGGACACGACCGATGAATTGGCGGAGAGGGCGGCGAGCGATGGGTTCGGGAAGAGGTTTTCCATCAAGGATGCCGACATCATGAGCTCAAATCGGCTGTACACGCTCGCACAGTGCACGCCGGACTTGACGGCGGCGGATTGCAAGTCGTGCTTGCAAGCAACCATCGATAATCTGCCGAGCGATAAGGAAGGAGGGAGAGTCTTGGCCCTGAGCTGCAATGTTAGGTTTGAGCTTTACAAGTTCTATAATGAGACTGTCTTCCACGAAGCACCGGCACAGGCACCGGCACCGACACTTGCTCCGCCACCTGCAGCGGTTGTAGCTGCTGCTCCTCCTTCAACTGTGAGATCTAAAGGAGCCAAAGAGTTATGTTTTCTCGTGAACTTTGCGTTCTTTGTATTGCTCGGGTAGTGTTTTTCTTCCCTTTTTGACGGTGATGAGAAGCTGGGTTGTTGAAGTAGAGTTACTTTTCATTCAGTGTAATAGCTGACGACGGCATAGTGAGAAAAAGTTTGTGAGCACCTAGAAGTTCTTAAATGTGACTCATTTTAAGGACAAGATGAGTAGATGCGATCCTCCATGGTAGGAGAGTGTGCGAGAAATATACTAAGACTCATCTATTAAATTCAAGGGATAAATGTACTAGAAATTTTAAAACTTATCACGAAAGTGCAATTGAGTTCTAAAACTTTCAAAAAGTACAATCAAATACTAAAACTTGTCACGAAAGTGCAATCGAGTCCTCAAACTTTGATAAAGTGCAATCAAGTCCTAAAACTTGTCAAATTGATGCAATTAAATCCTTGAGTTAACATCATCAATTTATTTAATAAAAAATGCTGACGTGGCATTTTTAATTACTTTCTCTCTCCTAAGTGGCATTTTTTAATTTTTATTTTCTTCAAATATGATTTTCATTGGATTAAAAAATTTAATAAAAAAGCTAAAATTTTATTTAAAAAACAAAACTGAAAAAAAAAATGGCAGGGCAGGGCAGGGCCTTGCTAGTGGGCGCCATCGCTGCCCATCGTCAGAGGAGTTGGCGGAGGTCACTGGCCTGGGACGAGGCTGGTCGGGCCTTGCTAGCCCTAGGTGAGGGCGCCTAGATCTAGGCGACGCCGACCCTCCCCTGGGGCCGTCGACCGTCGCTCGCCATGGGCGCGGAGTCGCCGGCCTCGGGCGAGGGCTGGCGAACCTCGCTAGGCCTGGCGAGGCTCGCTCATAACTGGGTCAAGGGCGCCCAGATCTAGGCGACGCTGGCCTTTATTTGGGGCAGGCGAGCCTCACCTGCCTCGGGTGAGGCCGGCGACGCCTCGCCCAGGGTGAGCGATGGTCGCCGATCCCAGGGGAGGGCCGGCGTTGCCCAGATCTAGACGCCTTCACCCGAGGCCGGCAACGCCTTGCTCGGGTCTGGCGAGGACCGGGCAGCCTCGCCCAGGGCCGGCGACCACCACTGGCTCCTTCGGCAATGGGCGGCGGCGATAGCGCCCACCGACAAAGCCCGGCCCTACCTTGCCATTTTCTTCTTTCTTTTCACTTTTTTTTAAAAATAAAATTTTAGCTTTTTATTAAATTTTTTAGTCTAATGAAAATCAAATTTGACGAAAATAATAATAATAAATGCCACATAGGAGAGAGAAAGTAATTAAAAATGCCACAGTAGCATTTTTCATTAAATAAATTGATGGTGTTAACTGAAGAACTTAATTGCATCAATTTGACAAGTTTTAGGATTTGATTGCATTTTGTAAAAGTTTTAGAACTCGATTGCACTTTCATGACAAGTTTTAGGACTTGATTGCATTTTTTGAAAGTTTTAGGACTCAATTGCACTTTCGCAACAAGTTTTAAGACTTTTACGGCACTTATCCCTAAATTCAATAATGTGCAAATCTATGTTTGCTTAAACGAGCAAATTAATTTAGATAACCATTTACAAAATGTACCACATCACTTAACAAGCCAACTTAGCAAGCAACTTTCAGTATTCCTAACATTGCTAGTAGCACGTGTCGAAGAGTATGTTTAATTCTGTCGGACTCGTTGTAATTCTCATTAAGCTTTGATTGGATACGTTTTGGGGTTTCTATTGGGCCTTTTTCGACAATTTGTTCTCTTGCTTTTGTTATTTCTTGACCGATGAATTGTCATCATTGATCCCTCTACTTATATTTTGAAATCAAAACCGCCCCTCTTCTTCTTCTTCTTTTTTGTGGTTCAAAACCGTCCTGGTACTTGAATCCCCTTCTTTTTAGGGTTCAAAACATGTCTACTTTTGGCCGGTCAAGATCCTTAATTTGTTTTGTTCAATATGAGATGCAATCCTCTTTTCGCAGAAAAAGAGCTTACAGACTTTCGAGAGATCTTCTGCGTTGCATTTTTTTGTGATGTGCACCTTAGACATGTTTCCGAGTTTATACTTGTGTTCATCTGTTTACACTATGTCAAAACTAGTAGACTCAGTTTGGACATTATTTTTGCGTTGGGTTCGCTTGTTTTTGTAGTACCTATCACCTCCTGATGGTTGCCGCCTTTGCGGCCTACCACTGACGTCCAGCAAGGTTCATTCCGACAGCTTTCGATCTTTCTCATCTCTGGTACTAACCCTAATAGCTTGGTGGCGTAAGCTAATTTGTCGCATCTCGTCGCTCATCGAAATCACCGAAGCTTGAGCTGCCATTGTCGCCGCCGGGGGAGTGGCAAGCCAAAGTCTTGTGCTGGGATTCCTCAACGACATGGTCATGGACCTTATGGCTTTTTGGGCCATCCTATCTCTGTACCTAAGTTAAATAATGAATTCAGCAAATAATTCACCATGTGTATGATAAACTGTCAAGTTTTTACAACCGGCCCACAATATATAACCAGAAATTTTCTCACAACCTTTTTCTAGAAAACCTTAATTTGACCAGAGCTTTATAAACACCATTCACATTGAAAGATCAACTTTGATTATTGTTGCTTGTCCGGTCGGTCCATCTTTTGATCTTGTCTTCCCCAGAAATACATACACGCACATGCAAAAGACGAGTGTGGACCATCATCCTCCTGCCAAATTAGGTTCTCAATTTAGGTTTTCAGTAATCATTTGTCATTATCTTATAAAACTTTAGGTAGATTTCATTTAATAATTAGTGTATTAGAGATGTCTTTTACATAGCTATCTATATAAGTTTCTACATTTAACAAATGTTTGCCTTTCATTCTAAGTACAGAGATTAAATCCAATAATGTTAGGATTTTTCAATACAAAACTCACTGATCTCCTCATAAATAACTAATCATTTATGGATTTATCGACAAATAACCTAGGTCACGAGATAATAATGGGGCTTATGTATCTATTTATCTATCATGTCATGGAAAAGAAGGGTTCCGAATTTTGATTAGACCCAAAACAACTATCTACATATTGCACTTTAATTATGCCAATGTTGATTAGATATATAATCAAATAAAAAACTTGTATATGAAGGAGAGGGACGAAAATACCAAATTACTAACAAAATTAGTAGTTAAATAGTCAAATACCCAACAACTCAATAAAATATTTAAGTGGATTGAAGTCCTCGTTTGCAAATCAATTCTAAATAATTTAATGTAGTAATTTCTAATGACATGGAACTCAATGTAGACTTCGAGCATCCTTATCTAGGTTGATGGAAAACTTATGTAAATTGACTATGATATTTGTAAGTGATGTAGCTAGCAAGGATCACCTAGAGGGGGGTGAATAGGTGATCTTAAACAATTTTTATCAATTTACGCGGAAATGAAAGATCACAGTTGAGTCTGAATAAAATTCAGATTCAAAACAGTTTATATAAACAGTGCTCTTAATGTGCAGTGTGTAAAGTAAGAGATAAATGATAGAAAAACTGCACACAAGTTTATAGTGGTTCGGCTTATAGCAAGCCTACGTCCACTCTCCTACGCTGACAGTCTACCGGCTGGATTTCACTATGTAATCAAGAGGAATTACAACTTTTGAGTGACAGCACTCTTGTGTGTGATAGGACTCTCTATCTCACACAATCACTCTTATAAAGTATCCCTCAAGATCTTAATGTTTTGGCTCAAGAAAAACAAGAGAAATGATCGGAGTATGCTCAGACTTTGGACTTATTGATTCTTGATTCTGTACTTCCTTTTGCTGCTCGTTGATCTCCTTAAATACTCCTCAACTTCCAAACTAACCGTTGGACAGCTTTCAGAGGATCATCTTCCAATCTTCACCTTGGACAGATTTGTATAAAAAGAATTGAGTAGCCGTTGGATGACAGAGTCTGAATTCCGCTGATTCTGATTGCCCATACAATCAGAATCTTGATTTCCATAAGTAGAGCTTTATCCGTTATAATGCATATTTGTCATAGTATTTGATTGTCAATCAATTAGACTGAGATTGAGACAATCAAAACTTTCTTTCTGTGAAATCCATATCAGATCACTAGCTGTTATTTTTCGTTCTGAGTTTTGCGTTTGCGTCTAAAGATATTTTGCGTCTGCATCTGCATCTGAAGATATTTTGTGTCTGCGTCTGCGTCTGAATAACTTCTGCGTATGCTTTTCAGAACTAAGATTATGTGGGTCTTCGGTAAGATATGAATTTATAAAGTCTGAGTGACTTTTATGTTAAATTCTGAACTTCTCATTTTGACAGCTTGTAAAGTTTGAAAAACTTCCTTCTGAGTTTCCAGAATATATATACATATCTAGAATAAAATAGTTCAGAATAAGTATCAGATTTACAATAACATGGAATGTTTTGTCAACTTCAAAATTAATAGGAGTTTTCCTCAAGAGTAAGTAGCATGAAAATGTCTTCAATATCTCTCTCTCTCTAACATCCAATTACGTCTACATCCTTATCCTTGACTTGTCTTTCCAGGTCTCCGCTTGAGGTTGAGGACGAAACAGTCCAAACTCACTCGACATCATTAAGCTTCCCGAGAACCCACAGCAATGTTAATAGAATCAGGTCGAATTCAATCCACGATGCGAGTCGCGTGACCATTAATGTCGACGCTCAGGTGAACAAGATTATTAAGTTAATTTAGTATTGTATATTAAAATCAATCCAGACGGTTGGATCCGATGGTTCTCTTGTGAGCTCACCTCACCCCTTGCACATTGAGCCTAATATATAGATTTTTTATGTAATAATTTCTTCGCTAGACTTCTAGAATGGCGATGGAGGTAGGAATAAATGGACTCGCCCACCAAGGAGGTGATAGTGTCTCTGGATAATGTATGTGGATTTAAATCTAACTTGTAAGAGACGTCTTTCGAAGAAATGATACAATTTAACGTCGAAAGCTGCAACATTAAACGTGCCTGATTAAGAACACTCAATTCTAGGCCAGTATATGATGGATAAAAGAGAGTAATATCTCGAGCGAATTAGGTTATTGGGTTGCGCAACGATCTAGAAAAAGAAATTGATTGCATTGTATCTCCCAAACAAATTGACGTGACTTGAGCGGAATGTTGGGTTCGATCCTTCCTTACGCCGATCGACGGTCCTACCGAATTGTAGTGATCAACATTAATATTTTGAAAGTATTACTATTATTATCGTAGCTTTCATGGCAAAATTCAAAGCTATAAGCCCCACCAAAATCACTTTCGTTCCCATCTCTCTCTCTCTCTTTCTCTCTACAATGACATCACTGGGATACATACTTTGACTTTTCCTTTCCAATCTCCACATTGGAGCCAAAGAAGAACGCAACTCACGCAATTGACTTTGGTCAACGACCAAAATGCTGCCTTCCATCCTCACCGTCCATCTCACTCCTCTGGTCCCCTGAACATCGACGCCCCAGCTAACCCCCAACTCCTCGCGCGGCGGCAATATATTTTGACTTTAATGTTCTTTTGACGCCGGTTTGTCTTGACTTGGTCAAAAGATCACTTTGGACCCTTTTCAAAAATATGATGACGTGGAAGAAAGTACCAAAAATATGATGCGTGGAAGAAAGTTCCAAATTTGTAGATGTTCCCGACTCGGTCCTCAAGTTTCAATTTGCAATGTTGCGCCTTGCATTGAATGTTTCCAACAAGAAAAATTGATGTCTCACCTTCCAAGCTTTCAATGGTGCTGCTGAACCTAATCTCGATTGCGTTTTTCCTTGTAAAAGAGAACGTGATCATAAAATTGCTCAAATTTCGCTTTGGTGACCCCGGTCTGATAATCATTTGTATGACATATTATTCGCCGTTTGCATGATACCTGAGAAAATTATTATGTAGGCTTAGTCTGATGGGTTAAATTAATCATGTCACGTAATAAGAAATAATGAAACAAGAAGTCCTCCATGAAAAGAACAAAAGTTCTCACCACATGCCGTTAATAGAAGGGAAAAAGCTACAAAAAGCTCCGAACTATGTCTATTATGACACATCTACTCTGAACGTTATTTTGGGATATAAAAAACCCCTTATTGTGCCTAAGATTTTTATTGTAACATAAAAAATCCTAAACTTGTATATATGTGACACATTTTCCCTCCATCAAGGTTCTTTTAAATGATTTTTTAGACAAAACAATGTCATTTTATTTCACTCAAGTTACGTGGGCACCATATCGACACTATTTGCTTTTTGGCGACCACGTAGCTAGATTTTTAACAGTTCTTATTGACAGAACTTTGACAGAGGGTAAATATGTTACACAGGTATAAGTTTTGGATTTTTTTGTCATAGAAAAAAGTTTAGAGTAAATATGTCATGGTTAGCATAATTGAGGATTTTTGGTAGCTTTTGCCCTTAATAGAATGATCCTGTATATTGCAATAATTTCCATGATATTTTTAGCAATGCGGTTATGGTAAACAAAATTTGTGATATGGCAACGTCCAAGTGATTAGCTTAATTGCTATAACGATTCCACTTAACCAGCACCTAGCTTGCATTTATAGCCACTGGCTCCCACCATTTGAAACATCAATCAACAAGATAAGATAGTGGAAATCCAAAGGGTATAAACATTCTTCTTATTGCAATTATTTATCAGATTTGACGGTAAAATTATTTATCCACATGAACTTGCCACGTCACCATATCATATTATCATGTGTCATCCACATTAGCAAATTTAACGGTAAAATTTGAAAGAAGTTAACGGATAATAAATTTGTTAAGAGTGTACCAGTTTGGAGTTTTTGGTGGTCAAAAAATTAGTTTAGAATAAATTTATCATAAATATATAAATTTAAAATTATCGTGGAACTAACCCAAAAATAAAAGAGGCTGTGATGATTCGTACGGATACAAAGAAAATGAAACCGGGCAGTCACCGACAACCAGCCGTATCTTGGCAGGGCGGCTAGAACCGATCGCAGCGATGGCAGGATTCCTTTCTACCTTCCAACCACTTTGCTCCGGTCTCCTTGATCTGATTAGTGTTTTACCGTGGCAAAAAGTTGCGTGTCGGGGAAAATGAACAGCGGAGAGAGAGAAAAAGGGCGCCAGAGGGGCTCCGTCCGTAGGACCCATCCGTGCCACGTGCCGCCACGTGGCGGTCGCTGAATCGTGCGGGAATGCCTAATATTTAGGTACCGCATGATAACCATTCTGGTTCTATCCAGAACTGGTTTTTTGCTCCCGAAATCAGTTTTGGACCAGAAACCCGTTTGTTAACGCAATTTAATTTTTCTATTTCCGGGACAAGTTTTTGTCCCGGAACTCGTTTTGGACCAGAAATGAGAATCAGAAAAAACCAGGTTTTTCGTTTCTGGACCAAAAGTGAGAACTCATTCCCGAGGAAATCGTTTTTCTTCAACACATCTCTCTCTCATCTCCTTCGAGCTCTCTCTTCTGCCCGTCTCTCTCTCTACTCTCTTTTGTCGCTGTCGAGAGGAAGCCAAGGCCGCTCGCTCCTACTCCACGTAAGCTCCGATCGTGCGCAAATCTCCTCTCATCTCTCTTTTCTGGATTTGGAAGTCGCCGTGATCGAGGGGGTCGGCTCCGGCCTCGTCGTGGGCGGCGGTCGAGCTCGCCGTCGCCCAGATCCGGGCGACCGCGAGCTCGACCGCCGGCCCGGGCGAGGCCGCTCGGCCTCCCCGGAGCGAGCGGCCTCGCCCGGGCCGGCGGTCGAGCTCGCCGTCACCCGGATCACAGGGGAGGCCGAGCGGCCTCGCCGTGGGCGGCGGTCGAGCTCGCCGTCGCCCGGATCCGGGCGACCCAAGCTCGGCCGCCGGCCACGGGCGAGGCCGCTCGGCCTCCCCGAGGCAGCGGCCTCGCCCGGGGCCGGTGGTCGAGCTCGCCGTCACCCGAGATCTGCAGGGGAGGCCGAGCGGCCTCGCCGTGGGCGGCGAGCTGCAGGGGAGGCCGAGCGGCCGCCTAGGGCCGGCGGTTGAGCTCGGCTGTCGCCCGGATCCGGGCGACCGCGAGCTCAACCGCCGCCCACGGCGGGGCCGCTCGGCCTCCCCCTCGACCGCTGGCATTTCAGCCTAATTTCCATGGAGGTTTTTTCTCTTTGTTTTTGTTCGTTGAATTTCGAATTCCTTAATTTTTACGGAATGGGTGCGTGCGAACGAGGTTGACGTCTTGAAAAGTCTCCGACTTTTTTACGTGGTGGGTTTTTGCTCTTGCGCAGGGCCTTCATATCTCCTGCGGGAAGAAAGATCGTGAAAGAGATAGTCGCCACCCCTACAAGGTTGTCGAGATCACCCCTCCTCCCAGGAGTTTGGCGTTCGTTGCTGTCCCTCGATCAGTTTGGGAAAAATTTGGTTGTTTTTAGTGTTTGATTCGGGGGTTGATGCTGTCGTGATTGGTTTGTATGCGTCCCCTATTTTGTCAGTTGATTGAATTGCTATCGTGGGATTTGAGAGTGTAACATGATCTGTTGGGCGTTCGCATAGGGCCTAATTGTGATTATTTACTTGTAATTCTTTGAACTGTCATGCTTCAAAAGTGAACAATTGCTTCGTGGCCTGATTGCAATATTAAAGTTTTAGAAGAATTGAGCCTTCAAATTTGACCAAGCAGTGGTTGATCTAGACATTCTTTCCTCGGCCATTCTCTTTTTTTCCTCAGCCTCTGCTAGAAATTTGTATTGTACGTCGAGAACTAGTTGCCATTGGAAACTCTATTTGCCGCTGTAACTTTCATATGGTGCTGTTCTTATGGCATGTGAACCTTATTGAATTTCAAGAATGTTGAAATATGATTGATGACTAGTACTATGCCATTTTCTCTCTTATACTTTTCTGCCATAGTGCAAGTGTAGCTTCATACTATAATTAAGCACAACAGGGTAGAGGAAAAAAGCAAACTTCATTTCTTGATCATATACGAAAATTTCCAGTGATTATTCTTATTAATGAGCTATATACTTATCCCTTTTCATATACTATCCGGTTTCTTTGTGCAAATATTTTTATTTCTTCCCCCCTTATGGACATTATGGACATTATATACTATCCAGAGATTAATTGCATGTTTGAAACTTTAACTAAATATTTTTTTTCAGGTACAAGCTTCTGCACCTGCAAGTAAAGGAGAACTCGGGAGGGCCACCTGGACTTCTCTCCACACTCTAGCTGCTCAGGTGTTCTTAGCAAATAAAATCTGGTTTTTTACTTTCCTTTTCGTTTTCCATTTATGAAATTTTACTTGAATATATCAGTATACTCCTACATCATCTTCTGCTGAGTTCTTCCGAATTTCTCAAACAATAAAGTTAGCGCTAATTATCTATTAGAACACTCAACATTAAAGCACACGTACATCGAATGGTTCAAATTGTAGATGATATGGCTCTTTACATCAAATCTTCCGCATTTGAATTGGTACACCATATGATGTGCTTTATTTGATGTTCAACCAGTTAAGGGTAAATGGCATCCCAAAAAGAGGCATTTGTGGCAAAGTGGAATGAGCCTTTAACCAATTTGCTTGTTGTTAAGGAAAATTCCCAATAGTTTTTGAAGTTGACAAAACTGTCCATGAGTGTTTTGTAAGTCTGATAAATGCTTTGAAGTATTTTGATTCAGGAAGTTGTTTTTGGAAGAAAAGCATATGTCAATCTTGATCTAGTTCGTGTTCAGATTGTGAAAGAACTTCAAGCAAAAGAGATTCAGACTCAGAACGAGAAGTTCAGACTCAGAACGAGAAAGTTCAGACGCAGAATTTCTTCAGACGCAGAAATTCTTCAGGGACGCAGCGCTGAAATTATTCGAGGACGCGGACGCTAAAATTATTCGGACCTTGAGAATTGAACGAAACATAACGGCTAGTGATCGGTATGGATTTCACGGAAGGAAAGTTTTGATTGTCTCAATCTAAGGCTATAATTGATTGACAATCAAACATTACGACAAGTATACATTACAACGGATAAAGCTCTACTTATGGAAACCAAGATTCTGATTGTATGGGCGACCAGAATCAGCGGGATTCAGATTTTATCAACCAACGGCTACTCAATCCATTTTATACAAATCTGTCCAAAGGTGAATATTGGAAGATGATCCTCTGAAGACTGTCCAACGGCTAGTTTGGAAGTGGAGGAGTATAAAAGGAGATCAACGAGGAGCAGAAGGTAGAGAACGAAATCAAGAATCAACAAGTCCAAAGTTTGAGCATACTCCGATTCAATCTCTTGTCTTTTGTGAGCTTAAACGTGTAATCATTTGAGAGGTGTAGACAGTGTTATAAGTGTGTGCTTAGGTGTGAGATAGTGTGATCTATCGGCTTGGTATAAGCAGCACCAGCTTCGGGGAGAAGTGCTTGGGTTTAAGCGGCACAACTTGCTGTAACTTCTCATTGATTTGATTAGTGGAATCCAGCCAGTAGGCTGTAAGCGTGGGAGAGTGGACGTAGGCTTGCTATAAGCCGAACCACTATAAACTTGTGTGCAGATTCTCTATCCCTTATCTCTTACTTTACATTACGCACATCAAGAGCACAGTCTATATAATCTGTCTTGAATCTGAATTTTATTCGGACTCTTCGCGATTTATTTTGTTTCCGTCATAAATTATTAAAACTTGTTTTAGATCACCTATTCACCCCCCTCTAGGTGATCCTTGCTAGCTACATCAATTGGTATCAGAGCAGGTTGCTCGTTTATTGAAGTGTTTTACTTCTGAGCTAACGATCGATATGGCTAGCATGAGTGCTCCAGGTCTTATTGAAGGACAAAGCAATTCCAGGCCACCATATTTCGATGGCAAAGAATATAGCATCTGGAAAAACAAGATGAAGGCATTCATCAAATCAATTGATCACATGCAATGGGATGTTGTCATCAGAGGAATCAATCCAAAACATTCCGTATCTGCTTCAAACGAGAAGCAAGAAGAAAGCAAATCAGCAGATCCTTCATTATCTCAAACTGAGATAACAAAAAGAGAAGCTTTAGATTCAAAAGCAATTTATTCATTTTATTGTGCTTTATCACCTGTTGAGTATAAGAAAATTGCTTCTTGTGAATCAGCAAAGGACATCTGGGACACCCTCTACACCACATATGAAGGAACAGATAGAGCGAAGGAAACACAGATCAATCTGTTGCTTGGACAATATGAATCGTTCAGAATGAAGACAGGAGAATCAGTTGCTGATATGTATGACGGATTTGCTGACATAGTAAACGGTCTTGCATATCAAGGACAACCAGTCTCAGATGCGATGAAAGTCAACAAACTTTTGAGAGAACTGTCAAAGCAGTGGGACAACATCAAAACCTCACTTCGAGAGACTGAAAGGATCATGCCACTATCAATGAATGAACTGATTGGAACTCTTCAGTCATATGAAGTAGAACGTATACATGAAGAAGATCCAGAAGGTAAGAAGTTAATTGCCTTAAAATCTAACATTGATTCTGATGAAACAGATTTTGAAGGAGATGAAGAAGACGACGATGAGGAGATGAAGTTGCTGATCAAAAGATTTCAACACCTTGTGAGAAAGAGAAGAAACCCCAAAGAGAAGAAGCCAACAAAGAAATCCGGAGAAAGAAAATATCTTAAGAACAGAGACGACAATGAAGAGTCTGAATCCAGCGATGATGAAATCCTTGAGCAGGGAAATCTATGCTTAATGGCGGACATTGAATCCGAAGAAGATGAGGTGATTTGTTCAGATCCTATTCTCGATGATGATGATCTTTTTGAAGAGTTAAGCACGGAACATGAGAATGCGTTGAAGAAGATCTCCAAGTTGAAAAAGGAAGTCTCTAAATTGAAGCAACAAAATATTACGAATGAGAAAAGGATCATTGAGCTTGAAAAGGAGAATTCCTCTGTCAAGGAAGAAAAGGATATTTTGCAAAAAGAAGTTGATTCCTATAAGGAAGAAATTCCGAAGATTTGCAAAAAATTTTCTCTTGGCTCAAAGACATTAGAGCATGTTCTATCCATTCAAGTCCCCTATTACAACAAATCCGGCCTCGGTTTCGAAAATGAAAGTAAGATCAAGAATGACTTTCCGAAGGTCAAGGAGAGATTAAAGCGCAGGCCTTCAATCCAGCATTATAGAAATCATTTTGGTAAGCAATTTGTCAAGCCTATTGGATTTCAATATTATAATTGCTCGAACTCGAGTGATCACTATAAGCAACAATGTCCAACTGATTGGAAGAAATCCAAGACAATCAATTGGAGATTTGATGCTTCTTCTAACCAAAAAGGACCCAAGCAGATTTGGGTACCAAAGAAAAGATGATATTACTTTTCTTGCAGGGAATAAGGAAAGAGAATTTGGTAAGTAAAGGTATATTTTTCAAATTCTAAATTTGCTTTGGATACGTACTTTAAATATCTATGAATTCTCTTTGGACTTAACATTTTATCTTCATGCTCTGCTTTATTTTGACTTGAAATGGCGTGTTTTACATCGTTGGTTGTGTTAGAAATGTCCTAATAAAAGTCAAGTTTATTTTGATGGATTTTTTAGATGAAATTTTATAAAAGAGATTGTTTGATATCTTATTAGAAATGAAATTTTTTTTATGGACTCATTATGTGTTCTCCGATATTGTCATGCCTTACAAAGAAAGAATTTATTTTTGCGAGATATTGTTTTATTATGCATATTTCCCTTAAATACTCTACTGAGATGAGTTGGGAAAGTATCTTTGGGCTTCTATGAAAGTTTCCTATTTTGCGTCTAACAAAAAGAAAGGATCCAAATACAAGGATACTAGAAAGGAAATGAGTTTATTGCAGACAATTATACAAAGGAAGCATGAATGCAAGCCTACGCAAGTCATGATGCAATCAACGAAGGATCTCAAGTGATGAATTCTTTTCTAAAAAGGAAAGGTATATTCTGCACATGCATATTGGGATATGAATCAGTAATTTCTATTGCCATGTGTGTCAGATATTGCATAAATTTAATACATCAAAATATCTACATTCCTTTTGCGAAATTCGTTAATGTCATATTATCTTTATGCATCTAAGATTCATGCTTAAGGAAAATTCATACAATCTTGAAAGATATTATTGCATATTTGGGATACACTTGGTATATTCTTGGGAGCACTATTATAATTGGCATGTTTGATCCGCAAATCGGAGGAAGGTATGTACGTGACATTCTCTATATTTTGCAAAGATTATTATCTCTCTTACAAGTATTTGCAGGATGTAAAAGAATCTTTCCTTGTGAAGTTTGGAAAGCTTGATCCCACAATCGGGGAGATTCTGCAACATTTCCGAAGGATCGAAAATTTCGCCTTTATGCAAAATTCTGACAAATTATTGGAGGCATGTCAAAACACGATGAGCAAACGCTTACTGCGTCGTACGAAAGGATAAGTTGCTTCAGTTTGTTGAGTTTATGCAGTTTGAATCCGAGACGAGCTTGATGGAAGAAAACAAATTTCTTTCTCGAATTTCAAAATGCAAACAAATGTGGCGGATGTTGCTGCTACAAAGAAAATAGAGGAACAACAATTTTTTCAAAGTGCACAAGCTGCAATGAAAGTTATTTGCAAAAGCTGTCTTGATGACAGGGGGAGAAAAACAAAAAGTGGAAAAATGCAAAAGAAAGGGGGAGAATCATCTCAAAATGGTATCAAATTGAGGGGGAGCGTAAATCAAGTATGAAAGTCAATTTAATTTCTGCCCACTCTTGATTACTATGAAAGAAAAGGTAATGTATGTTAGAACTTGCTAAGTTCTACACAATCCGGGTTAGTATCTCTTACTTTTTGTCATTAACGAATCTCTTATTTATATTATCGTTTTTTTCATGACAAAAAGATTGTGAAATTTATTATGTGCATACGTGTTCGTTGATATATATGATATTTGATTCTTCAGAACATGAGCTATATTTAATATATGTTATGTTCACGAAAGATGATATTTTTGAAGGTTGTGTTTCATGCCAAATATATTTTGAAGATAGTATGTGAAGATGAGTTAAATTTATATTCTCTACGTGATACCCTTTCCATTACTATCACTTTTTGTTTATGACAAAAAGGGGGAGAGAATGTAAATATGCATATGTGCTTAGTGGTTAATTCTACTTAATTGATGCATAATATTGAGTTGTGATTATACTTCCATATATTGTCATAATCATTAAGGAATTTTATGCATATATCTTTTTGTGATGCTGACAAAAAGGGGGAGAAATATGCAGATATGATTTGGTTTGATATGCAGATTATTGGATTCAAAGAAAAGGAGACAGACTGTGATTTAGATTTTTTTTACGGTTCATATTTTGTCATACTCCTTGTCTTATTCAAAAACTGAGTATAAAAAAATCTCATATCAAATTACTCTGATCATATATGATATCTTGAATATCTGCTACATTATATGCTTGATCATTTTTTTCAAAATTATCTCAAAATCTATATATCTGCATGGAAGTTTTGTCACCATCAAAAAGGGGGAGATTGTTAAGGAAAATTCCCAATAGTTTTTGAAGTTGACAAAACTGTCCATGAGTGTTTTGTAAGTCTGATAAATGCTTTGAAGTATTTTGATTCAGGAAGTTGTTTTTGGAAGAAAAGCATATGTCAATCTTGATCTAGTTCGTGTTCAGATTGTGAAAGAACTTCAAGCAAAAGAGATTCGGACTCGAACGAGAAGTTCGGACTCGAACGAGAAAGTTCGGACGCAGAATTTCTTGACGCAGAAATTCTTCGACGCTGGCGCTGAAATTATTCGAGGCGCGAGACGCTAAAATTATTCGGACGAGAATTGAACGAAACATAACAGCTAGTGATCTGGTATGGATTTCACAGAAGGAAAGTTTTGATTGTCTCAATCTAAGGCTATAATTGATTGACAATCAAACATTACGACAAGTATACATTACAACGGATAAAGCTTTACTTATGGAAACCAAGATTCTGATTGTATGGGCGATCAGAATCAGCGGGATTCAGATTTTATCAACCAACGGCTACTCAATCCATTTTATACAAATCTGTCCAAAGGTGAATATTGGAAGATGATCCTCTGAAGACTGTCCAACGGCTAGTTTGGAAGTGGAGGAGTATAAAAGGAGATCAACGAGGAGCAGAAGGTAGAGAACGAAATCAAGAATCAACAAGTCCAAAGTTTGAGCATACTCCGATTCAATCTCTTGTCTTTCGTGAGCTTAAACGTGTAATCATTTGAGAGGTGTAGACAGTGTTATAAGTGTGTGCTTAGGTGTGAGATAGTGTGATCTATCGGCTTGGTATAAGCAGCACCAGCTTCGGGGAGAAGTGCTTGGGTTTAAGCGGCACAACTTGCTGTAACTTCTCATTGATTTGATTAGTGGAATCCAGCCAGTAGGCTGTAAGCGTGGGAGAGTGGACGTAGGCTTGCTATAAGCCGAACCACTATAAACTTGTGTGCAGATTCTCTATCCCTTATCTCTTACTTTACATTCTGCACATCAAGAGCACAGTCTATATAATCTGTCTTGAATCTGAATTTTATTCAGACTCTTCTGCGATTTATTTTGTTTCCGCATAAATTATTAAAACTTGTTTTAGATCACCTATTCACCCCCCTCTAGGTGATCCTTGCTAGCTACATCACTTGTAAGCTTATTGGTTGAAGAGGTAAAAAAGGGAAATCGCACCACTACTACCTATAACAAAGTAGGGTGGAATAACATAGTTACCGAGTTCAATAAACAAACAACACTCCGGTTTACTGTGGTTCAGTTGAAGAACAGGACAAACAAATTGAGGAGACAATATGGGAGTTATAAGAAGCTTCTTTCACAATCTGGATTTGGATGGGATCATGTTAACAAAACGATTATTGTGGAGGATCCAAGTGTATGGGATGATCACATCAAGGTATCAGTTTACTTGGGTCATTTTGTTCTAATTGTGGATGTATGTTTTGATGATGTCGCTCACGTATGTCACTATTTTTTGAAATTGCAGGATAACATCGAATGGGCTAAATTCCGAAAGGATGGGTTTCCCCAATATCCCGATCTGTGTATCGTGTTTGGCGATACATATGCTACTGGGGATTACGCAGTAGGAAATGCAGAATACTTGGTGGTGTCGGAGGGGGAAGACAATGGTAGTGGTGGTGACAATGGTGGTGGTGCTTTGGAAGGTGATCCAAACGAACTTAGTGATGGAGTCTTCACACCTGACATGAGTGCCACGCAAGTTCGTGAGAAGCATAAGTTGGATAGGACTCCAAATTCCAAGAAGAGGAGAAAGAGTAGCACATATGATATTGCTAGCACCTGCAAAGCCATTCAAGATATGATCAAGTCCAAGGCGAGTCAATCAACAAGTGCCTCCATCACCTCACATGCCCCTCCACCCGAGAACCCCTACTCCATGGGAGCCGTGGTTGCCATTTTAAATGACATGTCTGACTTAGAGCAGAATCTTTACAACAAAGTTATGAACCAAGCATGCCTTAGTGCCAACTGGAGAGAGGGTTTCGTCCTATCTTTACCTGAAAGGAGACGCGGTCTTCTTGAATCTCTTTGAATAGATGTTGAGAACTACGATGACTTTTTCATGTTTGTTTTATTTTCACTTAATGACTTGTGTCCTTGAGATACTTTGGTTTGTTTTTATTTATGGAACTATGATGTCTTTGGTTTGTTTTTAATTATGCAACTATGATGCCGTGGCTATTGTTAATTATGGAACTATGATGACGTTGTGGCTGCTGTTGATTCCTGACTTAGTTGTTGTGTTTGTGTTCTTCATGTGAGGGCATAGGTAATATGGAGGGGGGTGAAAGTAGCAGCATTAATGGTCCAGTAGCATCAGTTGAACCAATTGAACAGGTCTTCGATGATTCTGAACTTAATATACTGAAAGCATGGATGTGTACTGTTTTGATGAACATGTCTATGCACACCAGAGAACCTATTAGAGACAGTAAATTGTCAGGGCCTGAATGGATAAGAGAGATTCTTTATGGACATTCAGATAGGATATATGAAGCTTTTCGAATGGAGAGGCATGTGTCGCGACCGAACTCCCGAGCCCTTTTTTATCGAACATGCAAAAAAGGGGGGCTCGCCTGGTACGTGCTAAGTCTAGGTTCAGGACTTAACTCGGGCCCTCCCAAGCCCATACCATATCGCGACTTAGGGTTTAAGTATTTAACATGCAAGTAGTTTATACCAATGAGTCGCCACTAATCGATTTGGGGTAGGTCGATTAGAAACCCAAATAAGGTGATGGGAGAATCACCCTATTCCTGCGAACCAGAGATTAACTGAATTCGGGGACTTGGTTACACTAGTTGGATAACTAATGCCCTTTCGGTACCTTTTTACCCTGTTCATTTTTGAAAACATTTGTCAGGCAATTTGGATTGATTTTAGGACCTTTCTCCTAACATGTGAGGTGATCAAGCGAGTGCATAATCAGAAACGATTAGCAGTCAGGAACATAACAATTCATGCAGCCTAAGGTTCTAACCTTAACTAAGTCAGATGACATTCAAAAACACAACACTCATGCAATTGTATTAAAAACATCCATAACAATACAACGGTAATAAAAACTAACATGCAAAATACTACCGCGCAACCTCAGGCTTGTCTAATTTAAACAAGACAAAAACTTATAAAATAATATCACATTAGATTAAAACAACAACAATATATCACATAAAAAAATTTAATTTTTTTTAAAAAATAAAATAAAATAAAATAAAATAAAATACGAAACCTTTTTTAAAATAAATAAAATAAATAAATAAAAAAGGGAAATAAAAAAGAAAAATAAATAAAATAAAATAAAAAAAAAGGAGCGGATCCGGACCGGGTCGGATCAGCTGAACCGGATCGGTCGGACCGACCCGGGTCAACGGATCCGACCCGGTCGTTGACCGGGTCGGGTCGGCTGAACCGGGTCAGGCCGAACCCGTGGGAGCAGCCGCCGGCGAAGCCAAAAACGGCGTCTCGCCGGCGGACCCAGACCGGCGCCGCCCCCAAATCGGCCTCCTGGGAGTAAAACCAAGCCTCTCCACCCACCGGGGTCACCGTCCGACCGCCGTTCGCCGGCCGGCGACCAAAACAAAAACTGGTTTGATTGAGGACTTTTGTCGAGCAGATGGTGTGCGCGACCTAAAACAGCAAATCCTGACCTATTTCGGCGAACCGGAGGATTCAGGCGACCTAACCTACCTTCGGTGAGGAGACACGGACGACGGGGGACAACGGTATGGGCCGGGACTCGCGTGAAACGGCCGGTGCAGGTCCCGGCCAAACCGAGCACAAAAAACAGGGCAAAACAGAGCACCGGGGGAGGCTCACCTTTCGGCAACGCGACTGGATGCTTTCCGGCTGGTTTGCGGTCGATGGCGCGGCTGTGGGAACCTGCAGAAACTCAAATCTCTCTTCTTTCTCTCTCTTTTCTTTCTGATTCTCTCTCTGTTCTTTCTCTTCTCTCTGTCTCTGTTTTTTTCTGGAAAATGGCTGACCGGGAGTGTTTCCGGGGGTTGCCGGTCGGCTTGCTGGAGACGGCGAGACCGGCTGGGACCTGCGAAACACTCCCAGGCTCATCTCTCTTCTCTGTTTCACTCTAATTCTCTCTGGGTCTCTCTCGGACTCTCTGTTTTCTCTCAAAATTGGCCGACCGGGCCTCTCTCTCTCTCTCTCTAGCTATTTATAGCCGGACGACGGACGATGGCTTCCCTCTCCGTGGCGTCCGCGTGACGATGTCTGCAGCTGCTGCCACACCCCCGCGACTTTCGCGGCCATGTGGCCGGTGCGAGGAAGCGAGCGAGCGAGAGGGGGCCCAGTGCGAAGAGGGTGCGAAGAGAGACAAGACGAGAGAGGAGAGAGAGCCCGGGAAATGGGGAAGACGAGACTGGCCTTAATGGCCAGTCCTTGTGGCATGCTGCCTCGGCCCTACTCTGGCCGGATAGCGACGCCGAGGAGCAACGCCGCCGTGCGTCATGCTGCCATCGCGAACAGGGGAGAACAGGGGCGAGAGAGCGACCGGCGAGGGAGAAGGAAGAGAGGAAGGGGTTGGGCCGGGCCAGGCCCAGTCCGCGCGGAGGAAAAAAGAAAAGGAAACGGGCTGGGCCCGCGCAGGAGGAAAAAGAAAAAGGAAGAAAAGGGCCGAGTCGGCCCAGCCCCGACCCGGCCCGAATCGATTTCGATTTTTTTTTTAAAATTTTTTTAAATTTTTGTTTAAAATTTAAGAAAATATGCTTTAATAGGCCCTATTAATGCACATATGCCTAATATCTATATGCAATGCATTTAAATAGAAATATTTTTTTGTTTTAGGAATTAAAGAAAATTAATTCCTAAATTTTGTGTAATTAATTTTTGGGGATATTAAAAATAGGTGTCAACAGCTGCCCCTCTTTAAAGGTGAGCTCGCAGAGATTGAGCTTGCAGAGGTTACGTTCAAAGATAAAATGACACCTAAATTTGGCCCATGCATGCTCAATGAATGTTATTTTTGGCGAGACCGTAAGTCTCATTTTTTATGATGCGATAAGATGATGCATGCTAAAGCAAATAAAAACATACCTGGGGCTACTTACCTTGCCGAAGGGTAGAGTAATTCCAGATAGTTGATATTGTGTGTCAAGGACCCGAACCTGTCTTCGGTCGCCTTGACGGGAAAAATGGTTTGTCTAGGACCCGAACCTATCTTCGGTCGCCTTGACAGAAATTGCTTTTGTCTAGGACCCGAACCTTTCTTCGGTCGCCTTGACTGGGCGAAATCGCTTGTTTAGGACCCGAACCTTTCTTCGGTCGCCTTGACTGGGGGAAATCGCTTGCCTAGGACCCGAATCTATCTTCGGTCGCCTTGACTAGATTTCATTTGGTCTGTCTAGGACCCGAACCTTCTTCGGTCGCCTTGACTGACTGGATTTTGTCTGTCTAGGACCCGAACCTTTCTTCGGTCGCCTTGACTGATTGGATTTTGTCTGTCAAATACCCGAACCTTTCTTCGGTCGCCTTGACTGACTGGATTTTGTCTGTCTAGGACCCGAACCTTTCTTTAGTCGCCTTGACTGACTGGATTTTGTTTTGACAAAGTACCTGGGGGTCCTCGCCCGAGGATTTGATGGTTTGCCTGGTGGGTCCTCGCCAGCAGGTCTTGAAAAGGCTCAAACGATGAGCACCTGGGGGTCCTCGCCCGAGGATTTGATGGTTTGCCTGGTGGGTCTTCGCCGGCAGGTCTTGAAAAGGCTCAAACGATGAGCACCTGGGGGTCCTCGCCCGAGGATTTGTTGGTTTGCCTGGTGGGTCCTCGCCAGCAGGTCTTGAAAAGGCTCAAACGATGAGCACATGGGGGTCCTCGCCCGAGGATTTGATGTGAACATGGGGGTCAGTCCCATGCTCAGGAGGGTGAACAACGGGGTCAATCCGATGTTCAGAGGGGGTACCATAACAATCATAGATACCTGGATTTTTGGAACCGGCATGGGTAAAATGTACTTACCTGGGCACGTTCCTGCCTCTTAAGGGCGTGTCTCCTGTCAGACAAGTTTTTTTGTGCAAACACATACGCATTCATTGGAGAGATAGACAACTGAGGCTATTCTTGAATATCGTATGAAATATCTTGACCAGCTAGTCAAGATGCTTTTCTTTTTCAAAGAAACACCCCGTTTACCTTCTGGGTAGTTTGAAAAGAAATCTGATGAAATACCTGGGATTTCTTACCCGGAGGTTTGATGTATCATCTGCTGAATACCCGACCTTTTTCAGGGCATCTCTTTTGTGATGATAACGAGGGCTTCTCCAGCGCCCGAATTTTCGTGTTCTATCACTGGAGATTAGAACTCTGAGCAGCAAAAGCATGCTGTGTCAATTCCACTTGGGGAGCGAAAGAAATTTTCTGTGACATCTTTGGAGACGCTCCAAAGGTCATATGTTCTTTGAGTCTTTGAGGATATTTTACCTGCCAAAGAGGGTTAGCGCAAACATGCATGCATTCATCGAGGATAGACAAGCTAGGCTATCCCAGAATGTGTATTTGAAAATTCATGCATGATGATTTTGCCATGTTTGCATCACCAAACATCCACCGAGGGTCAATCAAGACAATTTTCGCTTGGGAGGTGGACTTCTCGAGATGCTGAACGAGGGATCCTCAGTCAGAAAGGACTTTTCACTCGCTCTCATTGAAAAAGGCTATTTATCCCGTCCATTAATGCGGGAACATCGAAAACACTCAATCTGACCGTTATCACATCCGCAAGGGTCTGAGTTTTCTCGCAAGCGGTACGACGCTGCCAATCTGAGAGGTCTTCTTTAGGGTCGTAATGTAGGCTTGGTCAATGGCTTAACGAAGGAGACTGTCCGAGTCAAGGCCATGAAAGAAAATATTCTGCAATCATCTCCGGGTTTACAAGTCAAGAACCTTGCAAAACGAGATAGAAATAGTCTTGCTCGCACTTCCTCGAGCGTTGTTTATAAACATTTGAAATTCCACGTTAATTCATGTGCCCTAGCCAGAAGAGACTTCATGAGGGATGTAACGTGGGCTTGATTTATAGGTTGAGAAACGAAAGGATCGTTAGGCTCAAAAATGTGTGTAAGGGTGAAAATTGGTGATCATCTTAGCGTTGTCACCAGCCTTCTTCTCCACCGTCGAGACTCTTTTGGAAAACTCCCTGGGTAATCCCATGCTTTTTCTTGAGGAGCTTCTGCGTCAAGCATTTTCCTGGATATCATTCTATCTCTGTTCCAATTGCTTTCTCAAGAATAGGTTTGTCTTCATCTATCATGTGACAGATCTTTGTCAAGACATAGTTCCTAAAGTAGGAATTTGTATCGAAGAAGAACTCAAGTTTAACCCTTTTGGGTCGTCTTTTTCATCGTTTTTCTTCTTCTCCTTTTTCTTTTTCTTTGTTTTTTTATTCATGGGCATTGACCTTGCTTTTACCAAGCACACTGCTTTTTCATGCCCCTAGTTTTCAGCATTTTATTGCTGCTCTTTTGGTGTTGTCAGGACTAGCCTAAACAAATTTGAGCAGAACAATGTTATTAGGCTCTTGGAGTCTTCATCTTGATTCGGTACTTTGGACCCTGATGCTCAAATTGTGGTGACTTTTGCCTTGCCCCGGTGTAGGGGATGATCACCAACTGGGTTGGTACGAAATGAAATCGCCGGCTCAATTGGGCTAGCAAGGGATATGAGTATATGGGATAGAAGAAGAACCGCTCTTTGTCATCCTAGGGCACTTAAATTATTGTGAGAGTTCATCTGCAATAAAAACACTCAAAGATTAATGCAAATGAGAGCAAGAAAATTTCTATTCATCTTTTCACTTTGTGCGAGCTGCTGCAGCTGATGATCATAGAAATTTTAGATATTACAAACTCCTCATCCTTCTTGTCTTGCTCATCACTGTTATCAATAAGATGTTGGCATTTTGGACAGGCTTTAGTTTGCTGCTTCTCTCTTGACAAAGCCCTCTTAGCCTCGACTGTCCGGCCGTCGATGGTGTGCTTGTCTTGGAGGACTCTGTTAAGGACCACCGGATCCGTGAAAATGACGAGGTCGAAGCCACAGGGGCGGTGACCAAAAAGGAGGGACGCTCTTCTTGCTCCCTCTGGATTTGAATCCTTCCTATAATGCTGGTTTACCTCAAGCTGCCCCAATGTGGGGTGGTTCTTGACAGGGGTGATTTAAAGGGAACCTCCAAGTGTATGGGCTCAAATGGTCAAGCAAAGGATTAATGGTAGTATATGGGGCAGAGAAATGAGCTGCCTCTCATCATTTTGGCTATTGTACCTTATGCGAGAAATCTCTTTACCTTGTAGAAGTGAAATCTTTTCGCTCATCTTGCAAGGGTTTGGTACTTGAGAATGTGTTTAGGCTAAGGATTGCCTCTCATCATCCTGGCACACCTCGTTCAATACATCGGAGCAGTTCGACACCATTTGTCGACTTGTCAAGATTTTCACAGGGAATTGGTGAATTAAACAGGTAAAATTACCATGCAAAATTCCTTCCAAAAGACATGCAATGCACTTGGGGGAAGGTTAAGCATTTATTTGCTTTAACATTTTTCCTCCTTCTTTTGATTCTTTCAACTCTTAAAGTTTTAAGGGAAAGAAATACTTACCTACGCTGCAGCAGCGACGAGGTAAACCTGTAAAGCAATAAGAAAGATCGTGTTAATGAACGGCTCTTTGAGGGAACAGGAATTGGGAACGATACAATATTACCCTTCGTGATTCCCTTCATTTGAAATTAAATTGACAACTCCTTGAGTTTCCTCGGATGTCGATAATTCCCTCCTAACAAAAACAGAAGCTTATGTTAGAAATGAGAGGATTGAGGGTAAATTAAGAACGATACAAATTACCCTTCTTCCATTTTGTCTTCAAAGCTAGCAGAGTCTTTTCTCCTCTTTACTTTGTTCAGCCTTCTCTGTCTCAGTTTGCTCCTCCATATTCTCGGTCTCGAAGCTCGAATGAAATCCTCTATAATTAGGGGGTGCTCCCGAATAGAGGGTTCTATTGTCAGCGGATGCTGTGTCAATGCGGCTCCGGTATGTCGGGGAGTTTCTTGTAAATGCTCTGATTCTTGACTGCACAGGGCATGTGCAATTGCTTGTATGAGGATCTTCGCAGCAAAGCTAATCTCTGCTTTAAAGGTCTTTGACGGACATGGGCGTGACTACCATCGAGACTTCCGTGCTTGCCAGGATCAGCTTTGACGCAATTTTGTCATGTGCGAAACCCTTTCTGGTTAGACTTGCTACCATGAGTGTTCTTTACTCAATTTTGTCCTATGTAAAAGGAAAAGATATGTCATTTCTGTACTAAAGTGGATGAACTTTTAGGAACGAAATACACCCTTTTTGATGGACTGGGGGATTGCATGCCCCATAGTCTGCTCTCCCAATTAAGCACTCCTTCGTCATGCTTCATTCGATAGGTCCCGACATTGGTGCTCTATCCGGCTCGCTAGCACGTCAGGGTCTAACATGTTCCCCAGTTCATTATCTGCAAAAGAAAAGGGATGGAATGTCATTTCCAAAATTTGTTTAGGAATAAGACATACCTTTTTCTTTCAAAAGGGGTAATCTTTTCTTGATCTGCCCCCGACTTTTGTACAAAATGATGTTTCGCTCATCATGGGGTCAAGGAATGGTCAGCATTCTCTTTGACTTTCTGGGGTTGATATCACCCACTGGTAGTAGTGAGATTTGCCCCATGTTTCATTTGAAGATTGGATGATCTTCGCTCGGACTGCCCCTATCAGATGAGTTGGTCCGCTATCATCACCAGGGTCTGATGTGCTCTTCAGTTTGTGTCATTTCCAAATGTTCCTTTCGTAATAATAAATCAAAAGGGAGTATGCTCTGAGACACAAAGTGAGCGAGTTAGAAAGACAAACAGGGCTATGAGCATGCATGCTTTTTCACCACCGTTCTTTTTCGGTCCTTTTAAAAAATGATAAAACGTTTGTTTTATTTTCAAAAGCTTAGAGACAAGGAAGCATGAGGAAGCCCGGGCCTCAGAACACTTTCCTTTTCATGGCTGGATATCATCAACGGGCCGGTTTGGAATACTTCCTCAGGCCCTCAAAACAAAACATTTGTAATTCTTTTGAATAGTTCAGGCGAATTACATTTGTTGGAATGGAAATTGCAATACTAAAATTCCAAGCACAATTACAAATTCAGAAAACTGGGAATCTTAGAAAACAACTGGGACTTTAGAAAGCAAGAAAAGCTCCTACATAGGAGGATTCAAACTATTAAATATGCCTCTATTCTAAAGGAGGAAAATTGAGTCTACAGTTTACTCAATGACGACATCCGTGCCTCCTGCTTGATTGGGTGGTGCGTTGCGGAATGAAAACATCTTTGCATCCAGCAATTTCTGGACCTTATTTTTCAAGACAGCACAGTCATCGACGGAATGTCCCATTTCACCCAAATGATAGTCACATGCCTTGGAGGGATCGTAGTTGGGGAAACGCTCAGGATTTTCACGCTTTGGCTCTTTAGCAAGCAACCTCTTTTCCAAGAGAATAGGCAGGATCTGAGACATAGGCAAAGGGAGTGGCGTGAACTGCTTTTTGTTATTTCGCCTTTGGGGCGGCTTGCGGCCTGAGGCCGGTTGCTGTCCACTGCTCATCTGAATCATTGGGGAAGGACGAACGGTTTGGGTGTATGCAACATCCGCATCTGTAAGGGGTTCTTTCTCCTTCTTCATGTCGAGTTTCTTGCTTGTGGAAGTGGGGTCTGTAAACCACCCCTCACGCAATCCCATTTCGATTCGTTCACCCACAGGAACAAGACGATTAAGGGATTCAGCAGTGGCACCAACCAGGCGGTGTCTGTATTCATATGGAAGAGACTTTACGAACAATTTCACTTGTTCATGATCAGTGAGTTTTGGGGTAACCTGGGCGGCCAAGTTTCTCCATCTGGTGGCATACTCTTTGAAGGACTCACTCTTCTTCTTCTCAGCGCGTTCCAGATCGTCACGAGTAAAGGTGACGTCGAGGTTGAATTGATAATGCTTGAGGAATGCATCAGCGGCATCATCCCAAGACTTAAAAGTATCCACATCCTTCGACATATACCATGTCAGGGCTGGCCCCGTCAAACTCGCTTGAAAGGTCTGAATCATGAGGGGTTCGTTGTCAACGTCTTGGGTCATCCGCACATGATACATGTGCAAATGATGTCTGGGGCATGAGGTACCGTCATACTTCTCGAATTAGGCATCTTGAATTTTTTTCGGTACTTTGACCCGTTTGTATATAGACAGTCAAGTGGGACAAGATTCTCTGCGGGCCTTGTAGCTGTTTCAGCATCTCCTCGACTTTTGCAAGGCGTTTGTCCTGTTCTGTCATTAGTACAGCTTCAAGTTCAGGCTTCCTGACAGCAAAGGAAAGCGGATCGTCCTCTAGCGGGGGCATTTTATTGTCGCTGGCGGAGGCTTTGTCTTTTCCGGTAGACGGTGGTGATAACACCACCTCAACTGCTGCAGGCGTAGGTGTGAGCTTGCCATGAATGGATTCCACCTGCTTTGTGAGATTTTGGATTGCATTGAGGACCATCTTCATTTCGTCCTTCATGTTATTGAGACGGACGTTTTCTTCTGCCATTTTTTGTAGCTACCTGAGAAAACACTGATATGAATGAGTATAATGCCCAATAAAGAATCATTCTATGACTTATTCATATTATTATTGCATATTTTCTTTATTTGCAAAGAAAAAATAAGCAAAAAGGGTTTTTATTAATATTAACATTACAGGCGGCGTCCCCGGGGTTCGAACCCCGGTCGCCTCGGACCGTTACTGCTCATCCCCGGATACCACTGGGCCGAAGGCCGCGATGGTGTCATTAAGGGGCAAAAAATTTCATTTAAAGCATAAAAAACGGCCCGAGTTATATTAACATTTGTACAACCCATAAACATTTTTACAGGAGATAACCAAAACCCCTAAACATAAATACAGGGAAATATAAAAGACGGGGTTTTTAACAAAAATGGCGCCATTCCTGGATGCTCATTCTATAAACGATGGGGAAGCTACAGTCTCTCGGAGCCACTTATTTTCACGAATAAGTTCTGCAATAAGCGTATCCCTCGTCTCGTTGGTCCCACCATGCCAGAAGCTCTTTTTTAGGAGTGGGGACAAATTGGACATCAGCTCTTCCCATCATGTATAGAATGCAATCAACGGGTGGCCTAAAAAAAACAAATCAAATGAATAAGTACGCTGGATAATAAAATGAAAAGGGACAGAATATATACCTTTCCTTGAACCATGGCAATCACAACGACATACACATGAGGAGTGAGGTTCGATTTCTTTCTAGACTGGCTTAGCAAAATGAAATTAAAAGGGTGCCTGACCGTCGCAGCCTCGCGTTGGTGTCAAGTCCTTTTAACCTCGGCCAAATCGAAAGGAATATCTTATAGTCACGCGAATAGCGGCTAAAGATACTTCTTTACGATTTTTAGAAATAAATTTCGGGGAAAAGAAAGGCAACCTCTACATCGCGGGCTCGCGTTCGAGGTCGTATCTTTCTTAACACCATCATAAAATGCCCTATCGCGGCCCAGGTCCGGCAGCGTGGTTGTGTGTGCAACGGTGTAGTGCTAAATTATTAAAGCATGCACAATAAATTATAAACAATCAATTCAAACCTGCAAGAACAAATAATACCTTAATGTCAGTATCGTACCTGGAGTCCTTGCTGCCAAACAAAAATTATTTTGAACAGGATAAAATTTTCTTGGCGTAAGTCCACTTTAAAAAATGCAATTCCCCAGCGCAGTCGCCAGTCTGTCGCGACCGAACTCCCGAGCCCTTTTTTATCGAACATGCAAAAAAGGGGGGCTCGCCTGGTACGTGCTAAGTCTAGGTTCAGGACTTAACTCGGGCCCTCCCAAGCCCATACCATATCGCGACTTAGGGTTTAAGTATTTAACATGCAAGTGGTTTATACCAAGGAGTCGCCACTAATCGATTTGGGGTAGGTCGATTAGAAACCCAAATAAGGTGATGGGAGAATCACCTTATTCCTGCGAACCAGAGATTAACTGAATTCGGGGACTTGGTTACACTAGTTGGATAACTAATGCCCTTTCGGTACCTTTTTACCCTGTTCATTTTTGAAAACATTTGTCAGGCAATTTGGATTGATTTTAGGACCTTTCTCCTAACATGTGAGGTGATCAAGCGAGTGCATAATCAGAAATGATTAGCAGTCAGGAACACAACAATTCATGCAGCCTAATGTTCTAACCTTAACTAAGTCAGATGACATTCAAAAACACAACACTCATGCAATTGTATTAAAAACATGCATAACAATACAACGGTAATAAAAACTAACATGCAAAATACTACCGCGCAACCTCAGGCTTGTCTAATTTAAAAAAGACAAAAACTTATAAAATAATATCACATTAGATTAAAACAACAACAATATATCACATAAAAAAATTTAAATTTTTTTTTAAAAAAAATAAAATAAAATACGAAACCTTTTTTTAAATAAATAAAATAAATAAATAAAAAAGGGAAAGAAAAAAAGAAAAAAAAATTAAAATTTTTTTTTAAAAAAATAATAAAATAAATAATAAAAAAAAAAGGAGCGGATCCGGACCGGGTCGGAACCGACCCGGGTCAACGGATCCGACCCGGTCGTTGACCCGGGTCGGATCAGCTGAACCGGATCGGTCGGACCGACCCGGTCGTTGACCGGGTCGGGTCGGCTGAACCGGGTCAGGCCGAACCCGTGGGAGCAGCCGCCGGCGAAGCCAAAAACGGCCTCTCGCCGGCGGACCCAGACCGGCGCCGCCCCCAAATCGGCCTCCTGGGAGTAAAACCAAGCCTCTCCACCCACCGGGGTCACCGTCCGACCGCCGTTCGCCGGCTGGCGACCAAAACAAAAACTGGTTTCATTGAGGACTTTTGTCGAGCAGATGGTGTGTGCGACCTAAAACAGCAAATCTTGACCTGTTTCGGCGAACCGGAGGATTCAGGCGACCCAACCTACCTTCGGTGAGGACACACGGACGACGGGGGAAACGGTATGGGCCGGGACTCACGTGAAACGGCCGGCGCAGGTCCCGGCCAAACGAGCACAAAAAACAGGGCAAAACAGAGCACCGGGGGAGGCTCACCGTTCGGCGACGCGACTGGATGCTTTCCGGCTGGTTTGTGGTCGATGGCGCGGCTGTGGGAACCTGCAGAAACTCAAATCTCTCTTCTTTCTCTCTCTTTTCTTTCTGATTCTCTCTCTGTTCTTTCTCTTCTCTCTGTCTCTGTTTTTTTCTGGAAAATGGCCGACCGGGAGTGTTTCCGGGGGTTGCCGGTCGGCTTGTTGGAGACGGCGAGACTGGCTGGGACCTGCGAAACGCTCCCAGGCTCCTCTCTCTTCTCTATTTCACTCTAATTCTCTCTGGGTCTCTCTCGGACTCTCTGTTTTCTCTCAAAATTGGCCGACCGGGGCTCTCTCTCTCTCTCTGGCTATTTATAGCCGGACGACGGACGATGGCTTCCCTCTCCGTGGCGTCCGCGTGACGATGGCCTGCACCGGCCTACCTGCCCCGCGACTTTCGCGACCATGGCAGGCCGGTGCAGAGCAGAGCAGAGGGGGGGCCGGTGCAGAGAGGGTGCAGAGAGACGGGGCAGAGAGGGAGAGAGAGCCCGGGAAATGGGGAAGACGGGACTGGCCTTAATGGCCAGTCCTTGTGGCGTGCTGCCTCGGCCCTACTCTGGCCGGATAGCGACGCCGAGGAGCAACGCTGCCATGCGTCATGCTGCCATCGCGAACAGGGGAGAACAGGGGCGAGAGAGCGACCGGCGAGGGAGAAGGAAGAGAGGAAGGGGTTGGGCCGGGCCAGGCCCAGTCCGCGCGGAGGAAAAAAGAAAAGGAAACGGGCTGGGCCCGCGCAGGAGGAAAAAGAAAAAGGAAGAAAAGGGCCGGGTCGGCCCGGCCCCGACCCGGCCCGAATCGATTTCAATTTTTTTTTTAAATTTTTTAAATTTTTGTTTAAAATTTAAGAAAATATGCTCTAATAGGCCCTATTAATGCACATATGCCTAATGTCTATATGCAATGCATTTAAATAGAAATATTTTTTTTGTTTTAGGAATTAAAGAAAATTAATTCCTAAATTTTGTGTAATTAATTTTCGGGGATATTAAAAATAGGTGTCAACAACATGTTTTTCTCAACCTTTGTGATTTAATGAAGGAAAGGGGTTGGTTGGCAGATAGTCGATATATTAGGGTAGACGAACAAGTTGGGATATTTTTATCTATGATTTGTCACAAGAACTCGAATAGAGATTTATGTGAGAGATTCCAATATTCGGGACAAACTATCAGCAAGTACTTTGCTAAAGTGTTGCAAGCAGTTCTGAATTTGGCAAGAGAAATTATCGTACCACCTTCATTTGATATTGTCCCAGAAGAAATTCTTATCAATCCTAAATATAATCCTTACTTCAAGGTAGGATTTGCATACATTCCTTTACATCGTCAATTACATTTTGTTGATAATCTTGTATAATGCTAGTCTTTGCTGAAATGATAGGGCTGCATAGGCGCTATTGATGGCACTCACATTCATGCTTCTGTACCAGTGTCGAAATAGATCCCATTTAGAGGCAGGAAAGGAATTACCACTCAGAATGTGATGTGTGTTTGTTCATTTGATATGAAATTTATATTTGTGTATGCTGGTTGGGAAGGCTCTGCCAACGATTGTCGGGTGCTCTCGGCAGCACTCGAGACACATCGCTTACAATTTCCTCGACCTCCACCAGGTATTTGCTTGTTTTTCAAGGGATAATTTTCTTTATAATTGTATTGCATTTGCGAATCATGATCAATATATGAATACCTTTTGCTAGGCAAATACTACGTGGTAGATTCTGGTTATGCTGCAGCTCCGGGATTTTTGACTCCTTTCAAAGGGGAACGGTATCATATTAATGATTTTAGGGGTAGAGTGAGGCAGGCAACAACAGCAAGAGAATTATTCAACCATAGGCATTCTTCACTAAGGAATGTTATTGAGAGATCATTTGCGGTGTTAAAGAATCGCTTTCTCATTTTGAAACACATGCCTTCATTTTCAATTCAAAAGTAGTCATGTATTGTAATTGCATGTTGTGCTATTCATAATTACATCCGTGATCAAGACAAGATAGATAAAAACTTTTCCCAATATGGTGATTCAGAGTACTCGTTTGGAAGTGCACAAGATGAGGTTATTGACGATACATCAACAGAGGAGGATATCGAGATCAACATGCTTAGAAAAAGAATTGCCAATGAATTGGCAATTGATAATAATATGGCGGAGATTCCATGAAAATGTGTTTCCGACTTTTCTAATGTATTTCCATTATTTTGTATTTGAGGATTTTTTATGTTTGCTCTTGTAACGTGACGTGGCATTTTGGGATCTCCTATACTGGCTCTTGTAATGTGATGTGCTTGGTTTACTTTTCTCCATAAGCTTTTGCGATATTATGCGGAACGATGCATACTCACAAATATTGAGAGCAAATATCGAGAACGATGGTGGTTGAATGCTGAAGACCCGTTCCAGTGCTTGGCCATTTGCATTAATTTGACTGGAATTTGTGTGCGGGCGTACGTAACGTTACGAATCCAACGTAAAATTTAATTTCAAAACTTCACAATTTGTGGCCACCCGCTTTGAAAGAAATTTAATTTTTTTTAGGTGTCGAAAAAAATTAAAAAATTAAAAACATCAAAACTTCATAGAATGGCTTAGAATATATGTGGTCACCCATTTCGAGAGAAATGGGTTTTTTTTTAGATTCCCCAAAAAAATTTAAAAGATCAGAAATTTCAAAACTTCATAGAATGGCTTAGAATACCTGTAGTCACCTACTTTGAGGGAAATTTAAATTTTTTAGCTGTCGAAAAAAAATAAAAAAATGAAAAATTTGAAAATTTCTCAGAATGGCTTAGAATACCTGTGGCCACCAACTTTGAGTGAAATTTAATGTTTTTTTAGGTGATGAAATAAAAAAGCAAAAAATCAAAAATACCATTTGGGCACCTCAAAAATTGTATATTTTACTCAAAGTGAGTAGCTAGAAGTACTCTAAGCCATTATGTGAAGTTTTCAAATTTTTTATTTTTAATATTTTTTTTACCTAAAAAAATTTAAATTTCGCTCAAAGTGGGTGGCTACAGGTATTCTAAGCCATTCTGTGAAATTTTTCATTTTTCATTTTTTCACTTTTTGATTTTTTTTTCGGCACCTAAAAAAATTTAAATTTCGCTCAAAGTGGGTGGCCACAGGTATTCTATAAGCCATTCTCTGAAGTTTTGAAATTTCTAAAATTTTTAATTTTTTTTGGAAATGTCAAAAAAATTAAATTTCTCTTGAAATGGTTGGCCACGTGTATTCTAAGCCATTCTGTGAAGTTTTGAAATTTTTAATCTTTTAAAATTTTTTTAGGGCATCTAAAAAAAATTAAAATTTACTCAAAAAATGGGTGGCCACAGCTATTCTAAGCCATTTTGTGAATTTTTGAAATTTTTTTATTTTTTATTTTTAATTTTATTGGGTAACTCAAAAAATTTAAATTTCACTCAAAGTGGGTGGCCACATGTATTCTAAAATATTCTATGAAGTTTTGAAATTTTTGATTTTTTTTGGGAACCTAAAAAAATTTAAATTTCACTAAAAGTGGATGGCCACAGGTATTCTAAGCAATTCTGTGAAGTTTTGAAATTTTTTATTTCTTGATTTTTTTTTTGAAAAATTTCAACAAATTTCCTATTTTCCCGAAATCTGAATTTTTTTTGTTTTCTCGACATTTTGATGATTTTTTCTGGAATTTTTCAAATTTTTGGGATTTTCTGAATTTTTTTAAAGATTTCGATGAATTTTTCAGATTTTTTATTATTATTTTTATTTCATTTCTAAAAAAATGGATTTCTGTTCCTGGAAATAGAATTTTATGTTGTTTATCAAACGGGTTTTTGTTTCAGGAAATAGAAATTTCGTGCTGTTATCAAACGGGTTTCTGTTCTAGAAACAGAAATTTTTTGTCGTTATCAAACGGGTTTTTTTTCCCAGAAACTCATCCAGGAACCAGAAATAAAAAAATCTATTTCTGGTTCAGGAACTCATTCCGAAACAGAATGATTATCATTCGCTACCTTACTCCCCACCTCCATTCTGTCTCGTCAATCACTGGCTTTCTGGCGAAGAAAGAGAAAAGATTCAATGACTTCGTTAGTCTGAATATTCAACGCCGGCCACCCCAAAATAGAAGATGTGGACGAAACAGATTTCGACGAAGCAAACTTGTGTAGGAGCCACACAAGCTATATGTCCACGTTAATCAAAGAAAGACCCCAAACATCCCAAAGAAACAAAAAAAAAAAAAAAGCAAAGAAAAGATGGATCCTCCAAGTCTCCCTCTCTTGCTTCTTCTCACCTTTGTTTCTACCATTAACGCCCAAGTTTACTTCCCAAAGCCCTTCTGTGGTTCGACCGGCAACTTCACCGCCAACAGCACCTACGAAACCACCCTCACCGTCCTCCTCTCCTCCATCTCCACCACCAACTCTTTGTCCCTCGCCTACGGCTTCTTCAATGCCTCTGCCGCCGTCTCTGGCGCCTCCCAAACCCTCCACGCCATCGGCTCCTGCCGCAGTGACCTCACCAGTGAGAGCTGCCGCTCCTGCCTCAATGCCTCGGCCTCCGACATCCAATAGAAATGTGGAGCTCAAGGGGCGCAACAAGAAAAACAGCTTAAGGCGACATATGTTTAGAGAATGAGCCTAGTCTGGATTAGGGGTGATTGGTTTCCGATCCGGTTCAATGGAACCGGTCACTTGAGATTTAATTCACATTTTACTAAATTTATCGAATATATATATATATATGTAGTTAGTCCGGTTCGGTCCGATTCCTTCTCGGAATCGAGAACCGGAATGTCCTGACACTGGCTCTACTTTTAGGAACTGGGAACCGGATCGACACTCTTGAGAACTGGATCAAACCGACCGGTTCGGTCTTATCCGGGTGGTTCCCGTTTTGGGCTATCCGCTTTGCACACTTCTAGTTGGAACAAAGAAAAAACTTATCAACGGATTTTCTCTCTGTTTTGCTTTTTGCTGGAAATTTTCCACAGATTCAAATTGCTTGTTTCCTCAATGAATATTCACATCAAACACCTCATTTTGTCAATATCATATCTTTTATTTTTCGCATGTCCAAATTTTTATAAACTCGAAAGGGAGTTAAAACGTGTTGATTAGAAAAGAGCGCGCAAAATGAAGAATCACCAAAATTCGGCTATTTACGAAGTCGCCCCTAAAGCAAAATCCCACGTTGATCCCCCATGGATCGTCCATCGTCAGAAAGTTCAACTTACAGCTCCAGAGATCACTCTCAGAAGAAGGGTTTTCTATCAAAAAGTCGCAATTGAGTAAGTGACGGGCGGTCGCAAACGTATAATTTCAGTCAGGAGGGGGTGGGACTAGAGGTGGCCAGGGTTCGGAACTGACCGGTTCCGGTTCGGAACCGGCGGTTCCGGTTCGGAACCGGCGGTTCCGGTTTGTGGCCAAGTGTGAACCGGAACCGCCTCTGGCGGTTCCGGTTCCGGTTCGGAACCGGTTTGGAGCCGGTTCCGGTTCTGGTTTGGAACCGGTTCCGGGCCGGTTCCTATTTTTTTCTGTTTTTTTTCTTTTCCTTTTCCTTTTCTTTTTTTTTTCTTCCTCCGCGGCCGGCCATAGCCGGGGCCGGCGCGGAGGTCGCCGGCCTCTAGGCGAGGAAGCCCTCGCCGGCGTCGGGCGAGGCCGGCCCTCGCTCGGGCGGGCGAGGCCGGCCTCGCCGACGCCGGCGAGGTCGAGCCTCGCCACTCGCCGAGGGCCGGCCTCGCCCGACGCCGGCGAGGTCGAGCCTCGCCACTCGCGAGGGCCGGCCTCGCCCGACGCCGGCGAGGTCGAGCCTCGCCCGGTTGCGGCGAGGCCGAGCCTTGCCGGCGTCGGGCGAGGCCGGCCTCGCCCGGCCCGGGCGAGGCCGGCCTCGCCCGACGCCGGCGAGGTCGAGCCTCGCCCGGTTGCGGGCGAGGCCGAGCCTTGCCTCGCCGGCGTCGGGCGAGGCCGGCCTCGCCCGGCCGAGGCGAGGGCCGCCCTCGCCCGACGCCGCGAGGGGCCCCCTCGCCCGGCGCCGGCGACCTCCGCGCCGCCCGGCCATGGCCGGCCGGGCGGCCGGACGAAAAAAAAAAAATTAAAATATAAATTATAATTTTAAAAAACAAAAACAAGGAAAAAAGACAAAAGAGAAAAAGGAAAAACAGAAAAGGAAAAGGAAAAGAAAAAGAAGAAAAACAGAAAAGGAAAAACAGAAATGAAAATAAAAAAAATTAAAAAAATACTATTCTTGTGATAGAACATTATTTAATATAAATTGTGATTAAAATGTAAATTGTACTCAAATTTGGGGACAAAAAGACAAGAGAGAAAGAGAGGGCCTCAACTTAATAAATTATCATTAAGCACATTACAATTCGTTACAACGATCTTAAAAAAAAAAGGAGTACAATATATATACCCTAAAATTATCCCAAAACCTAAGCATTCCGTGCGCAGGGGACCAGAGGTCACATATCGTCGGATTATATTTCGATTTCCCTAAGCTCACGTGGGTGTACCCGGTATGAGAAACAAGAGTTCCCGAAATATTTGCCAACTCCAATAGTTCTTTTACCCTCAATCGTCACTACTCGTTCCAGTACCGATAGTGGTAGCGGTAGTATCTCCGTCGTTAAAGAATTCGGATTCATTATTCCGATCTATCTCTTGTTGCCGGTATTGAGCCTTCGTCCAATCAGCAACACAAGCTTGCATCTCCACTGATTCTGGATATAATCTTGAACGATGTTCGTTCAAAATATTACCTCCGGCACTGAATGCTTGTTCGACCGCAACTGTGGAACAAGGGGTTGAAAAAATATGTTTTGCAATAAGAGAAAGGATTGGGTATTGGCTTGCGTGCCTCTTTCACCAATCCAAAATAAAAAAATCTGTACCACCTTCGGCTTCAGTAAACTCAAATAAAATGGTTAGATAACTCTCTAATTCAGAAATATTTCCTATTACTCCCTTTTGTTTTTTTTTGTCTATGTAATAAAAGTTGGTACCCTCTACTAATTTTACCTGTACTGTCATTTTGTATCTCCGTAGATTGAGAAGATCTAATATCACCTAAATTATATTTAGTATAAAATTCATTATATAATTCTATTACTACGTTTTTAACCTCACGTACTATGGTTGTAACATTTGTCACATCATAATGTAAACATTGATAATACGCACGCAAAAAATCATTTAAGCCATCCAATTTGCAACGCGGATCAAAAACACAAGCAACTAAATAAATCATGGGAATTTCACTATAATAATGAAGCCATTTCATTTTCATTGCAACTATAGTATGTTGTAATTCAACATCATTTTCATATTCATCAAAAGTTCCGACAATATTAGTACACTCTACTAAAAATAAATGTGTAGTAGGATAATAAACACCAGACAAAGTATAAGTTGCATCATTAAAAACCTTTAAAAGATCTAAAAATTTTTGGCAAATATGCCACTCCTGTGGGTATAAATTAATCTCAGGTATATTATTAGAAATGAATGCACATAATAAATCTTTATATGCTAAAGATTCACTAAGCAAGTGGAAAGTAGAATTCCAACGAGTTGGAACATCTCTTGGAAATCTTTTTGGCTTTTTGCCATTATCTCTACAAAATCTACCCCATTCTTTCATTTTTTTGGGATATTTCCATAAAAATTGAATCGCCGTTTTTATTGGTTGAAGAAAAATATCAAGAGTTTTCAAACCATCTTGTACACATAAATTTAAAACATGACAAGCACATCTAATGTGAAAAAAATTTCCGCCAAAAGCGGGTTTACAAATATTTTCTAACTCGGCAATTGAAGCGGTATTTGCTGCGGCATTATCAAAACCAATTGAAAAAATTTTGTTAAGCAAATAATATTCTTCTAAAACTTGCCTAATTAGTCTATAAATATTATTTGCCGTATGATGATCATCGAAAACTCTAAATGCAATAACTCTTTTTTGAATAGTCCACTCGTCATCTATCCAATGACATGTTATGCCCATGTAAGAATGATTTTGCCAATGATCACTCCAAATATCACTACCTATATGCACGCATCCATTAAATTGCATAAAAAAATTTTGTAAATCATTTTTTCCATTTTTGTAAAGATCTTTAATTACTCGTTTAGTTGTATTTCTAGAAACACGTTTTGCTTGTGGAGCACATGCTTTTTGTACAAATTCATTAAAACCAAATCTTTCTCCAAATTTAAATGCTAAATGCTCAACGGAAATAAATTTGCCTAATTCTTCCTTATAAGTTTTTTCATTAAAACGAAATAAAGGGGAAGTATTAGGATTGACGTATCCGGAAATTTGTTGTTGCCCGATATCGATTCCCGTTTCGGTTGGATGTTTGCTCATAAGATGTCGTTTAAATGTTCCATATCCTTGTCCACCTGTATATTTATATATTTTTCCACAATATTTACAAATTATATCAGACCTGTCACGCCCCGAACCCCAACGGGCTCGCGACACCCCTCGATGGTCAATCATTGAATGCGACGTCCCAGGACGCGTCGCCGACTCAAACGAAACACCCAACGATAAAGGCAAGCGGAAGCGAAATAGAAACAACCCAGACAAAAGACAATGACAACGGGATAGCATAGGCACAAATCAACAAACGCATGTTATAAAACTGACAGTCACTTACAACATTAAATCTAGGTTACTAGCTTCAAGGCCACATTTAACAAAAGGGGGCGACGGTTGGGTGGCCTACTTCACTATGCACAAAAGGGGGTATCCAGAAGATGAACGGGCATCAAATGCCCAAGTACTCCTGGTCTCTGGACCGCACGCGACGACTAACCGTCATTTCCAAAACCTGAAAATGTTTAACAACGGGAATGAGATAAATCTCAATAAGCAGACCCCTAAACCCCGCATAGGCCAAAGCGTACCCAGACAAGTTCAGCATGCAATCTAACCGATTACATAAATATAATTCACATAAATGGACTTACCTCGCCATCCACTCACATGCCCACACTGCACATTAGTCAAATCATGATAATGCAATAATATCCCAAAAGTCCATCACAATCACTCGAACGCCATACACACGTACGTTCACCCAATTCATCCATGCACAAAACACATGCGCATCCATCCAACTTTTTCACGACCCGGGTCAACACCCCGCAGGTCAGCCCTCCGATCAATCCGGGCTCTGTCCCGGGTCAACACCCCACAGGACCTTTCAAAAATAAACTTTCACACGACCCGGGTCAACACCACACAGGTCAGCCCTCCGATCAATCCGGGCTCTGTCCCGGGTCAACACCCCACAGGACCTTTCTTACTTTCACACGACCCGGGTCAACACCCCCCAGGTCAGCCCTCCGATCAATCCGGGCTCTGTCCCGGGTCAACACCCCATAGGACCTTTATTACTTTCACACGACCCGGGTCAACACCCCACAGGTCAGCCCTCCGATCAATCCGGGCTCTGTCCCGGGCCAACACCCCACAGGACCTTTGGACAATCACATACGCCACAATCACATACGCCACGTGATTCAATCAATTTCCACGCCATATTCAAGCTTCAATAACATTAAATCAACTCAGCCAAGATCAGCCCGCGCGTCACAATTCATTCATCATTCCGACACATTAAACAACCGAGATTCTAACAATTAAAGTCACAAATGCACACTCGCAATCGATCAGCTCGAGGCAACAACAACCAGCCATAAAAACAGCGAAGATTAAACAACAATCAAGTGTCAAATCAACCTACTAACCCAACAATAATTCCCCACGACACAACTCGCCACTCCGACACATTCTAATCCGCATTTCATTCAATAACCCAACCGTCACTTCCTCATCCCGCTACGATCCAGCCATCAAAACAACAAGCAACATACGCAATTCGAGCACCAAATCAGCCCACCCCTCCGGCAACGCTCGACCGCAACCTAGCTCGCCATTCCAACACGATTTAACACACATTTCACCCGATAACCCGATCGATGTCACTCCATCAAACCAGTCATCGAGGCCCGCCAAAATCCATCACCAAATCAGCCATAAACGATTCAAAATCCCGCCATAATCAGTCCACCAATCTAGCAACCCAATCAGTCCTTAAACAGCCCTCAATCCACGCTAGTTGGTCCCTAAACAAGTCTACTAGTACCCAATGTCCTAGACGAAGTTTAGGAGTTGCTTACCTCGATTTGAGCAATAAAACGAGGCTGGACAGCGGGGAAATCGTCGGAACGGCGACGGCGGCGGCGATTGGCGAGGCTCTCGGCCATGGGCAAGCAAGGAGGTCCCGGTGAGGCGGCAAGCGGCTTCTGCGGAAAGCAAGGGAGAGCCGAGGCCTCGCCGGGACGGCATCAGCTCCGGCGTCGCGCGGCGGCTGCCCACGGCGGCGACGGGAATAGGGCCGACGAGGGCGAACGGGGAAGGGAAGGGGAGGCGCCTGGGTTGGCGAAGCGAGGAGGGGCGGTGCTTGGGTGGCCGGCCCGGGCGGTGGGGTGGCGATCGGTGGTGAAGCCGAGGCGGCAGCGGCCGGCGGCTCACGGCGGCGAAGGCCCGACACGGCCAGATCCGGCCCAAGCCGGAGGGAGAGAGAGAAGAGAAAGGAGTGACGGGGACGGTCGGCTCGGGACGATCGATGGCACGGACAGCTGCTCCGGGTCGACGGGAACACCGCCGACGGGCGGTGAGGCGCGGCGGCAACAGCGGCGCAGATGGAAGACACGCGCGGAAGGGGTCGGGAAACGAGATCTGGAACAGAGGGCGGACCAGCCGGTCGGGCGGCGGCGCCGGCGGACGACGGCGCGGCGGTCGAGCTAGTTGTCGACGGCGGCGAGCGCGCGGCGGCCGAGGCGAGCTCGGGCGATCGGCGTCGGGCGACGAGACACACGAGCGGAACCCGGTCGGGGCCGGGGAGGAAGAAAGGAAGAAGAAGAAGAAGAAGAAAGGAGGAAGAAGGAGAGAGAAAAGAGGAGAGAGAAGAAAAAGGACGTGCGGGCAGAGGGGGAGAGAACGTGCGCGTAGGGGAGGGGCGCGGCAGAGGGAGGAGAGAGAGAGAGAGAGAAAATAGAATAAGAAATAATTTGAACATTCAAATATTATTTGCAAACCGATGGTCCAAATTCAAAACCGAAAATGATCTACCGGTCCAAAATAAGCCTCGCATATAAAAAAGGACAAAGGCCAAATTAATTAGACCAAATTATAACGAGGGAGGTCTACTAGTCCAAATTCGCACGTGGTCAAAAACTCTCATTTTTCCATCATTCCTGAAAATCTCAGCGTTGGCTACCATAATATTGACACCGTCCAATTTATTTCGTCCCGAAACTCCCGAAAATCGACTGCCAAGTTCAGGGTCTAAATAACGGCCAAATTTGATCGAGTGCGATTCTAGCGAAATCTCTAATTTAAAATGATAACCGGGAGTGATCAGTTCCCGGGCGAGATTTTTACTATAAGCACACTGACAAATTACGCGTTTTATAAATCCCAAAAATGGCCGAAATTCGGGATGTCACAACTCTTCCCCCCTTACAAAAATTTCGTCCTCGAAATTTACAATCCAACCCAGCTATTCATACAAATGGAGGTACTGGTGTCGCATCAATTCTTCACTTTCCCACGTTGCACCTTCGGTCCCATGGTGCTCCCAACTACCTTGATCATCAGAATTTTCTTATTTCGCAACACTCTTTCTATTCAATCCTCGATCTGAACTGGCTTTTCCACGTACGACACCGTGTCGTCCACGTATATTACCTCATGATTCAACACGTGGGTCGGATCCGGTTCGTATATCCCCAACATCGACACGTGGAAGACGTTGTGAACCTGCGACAAATTCGGCGGCAAGGCGAGACAATAGTCCAACGTCCCAATCCTTTCCAAAATCTCGAACGGGCCTATATACCTTGTACTTAGTTTCCCTTTTTTTTTTTTTTTTTTTTTTTTGCCAAATTGAGATAGTCCTCTCATCGGCGAGACCTTCAGAAATACATGGTCGCCAACTTGAAACCCTAACGGTCTACGCCTTTGGTCCGCGTAACTTTTCTAACGGCTCAGAGCTGTTCTCAACCTTTCCCGGATAGCCTTTACTGTTTTCACCGATTGCTGAACTAACTCTGGACCCGTTATACTTCTTTCCCCCACTTCATCCCAACACAATGGTGTTCTATACGCCCTGCCATATAGTGCCTCAAACGGTGCCATTCTGATACTCTGCTGGTAGCTATTATTGTAGGCAAATTCCACCAAATGCAACTGTTCTTCCCACTTGCCCTGAAAGTCTAACACACACGCCCTCAGCATATCCTCTAATGTCTGAATAGTCCTCTCAGACTGGCCATCCGTCTGCGGATGATAGGCCGTGCTGAATTGCAACTTAGTCCCCATGGCCGATTGCAGACTTTTTCAAAAATTCGCAGTAAACCGGGGATCACGGTCCGAAGTGATTGACACCGGTACCCCATGAAGACGAACAACTTGTCGCACATATAACTCTGCCAGCCTTTCTAGCTCGAAGTCCTTTCGCACCGCCAGGAAGTGCGCTGACTTGGTCAACCTATCTACTATCACCCATATAGAGTCGTGTCCTCTCTGGCTCCTTGGCAATCCCGTTATAAAATCCATTGTAATATGTTCCCATTTCCATTCTGGGATTTCCAACGGCTGTAACATCCCACCAGGCTTACAATGCTGTGCCTTCACTTGTTGGCACGTCAAGCACTTAGCCACATGTCTGGCCACATCCGCTTTCATTCCGTCCCACCAATAGTGCTGTCGGAGATTCTGGTACATTTTTGTGCTGCCCGGGTGGATACTGTAATTGCTCCTATGAGCCTTCGACAAAATCTCTTCCTTAAGTCCCCAATCCTCGGGCACGCATAACGTCCTCGAAACTTAAGAATTCCGTCCTCGGACACTTGAAAGTCCGGTTTCCTCTTAGTGCATCCATCTCCAAAATCTTCTGAATCTCAGGGTCCATAGACTGCAACGCCATAATCTTGGCTTGCACTTCCGGTTCAATCCTTAATGTCGCCATCAGACTAGAGAGGTGTCCTACCTCGAACTTAAATTCTGAGTTCCGCGCTCCCTCCAATAAAATTCACTCTTTGACCAACAAATGCGCGATGCTCGATTTCCGACTCAAGGCATCCGCTACCCGGTTGGCTTTACCGGGATGATACAATATATCACAATCATAGTCCTTTAGCAATTCCATCCAACGCCTTTGGCTCATATTCAATTCCTGAAAACTCTCTTTGCGCTTTTCCGTCCATTCAAACTTAGTCTCCTTCTTAAGCAACCTTGTCAATGGAGTGGCTATTGCCGAGAATCTTTCCACAAATCGTCTATAGTAACCTGCCAGTCCTAAGAAGCTTCGAACCTCAGTAACTGTCGTCGGTCTCGGCCAATCCATCACTGCCTCAATCTTTGCCGGATCCGCGGAGATTCCTTCTCCGAAAATTATGTGCCCAAGAAACGCTACACGATTCAGCCAAAACTCGCACTTGCTAAACTTAGCATACAGTGCATGCTCCCTTAACGTCCGTAGAACTCTTTCCAAATGTACCTCATGTTCCTCGGAACTCTTTGAATACACCAGAATATCATCTATGAACACGATCACAAACTGATCTAAAAATTCCTTGAATACCCGATTCATTAAATCCATGAAAGCAGCGGGGGCATTAGTTAGTCCAAATGGCATTACTGTAAACTCATAGTGCCCATATCTCGTCCTAAATGCCGTTTTCGGTATATCCTCCTTCTTAATCCTCAATTGGTGGTAATCCGTCCTCAAGTCGATCTTTGAAAATATCGATGCACCTTACAACTGATCAAACAGGTCATCTATCCTTGGCAACGGATACTTATTCTTAATGGTCACCTGGTTCAATTGTCTGTAGTCAATGCACAACCTCAAGAATCCATCCTTTTTCCTCACGAACAACACTGGCGCTCCCCATGGAGACGCACTCGGCGAATAAAACCTTTATCCAATAATTCCTGCGTTTGGACTTTCAATTCCTTCAATCCCGACAGTAACATCCTATAGGGCACTTTCAATATTGGTTTTATCCTTAGGGTTAATTCAACCACAAACTCCACTTCTCTATCAGATGGCAATCCCGGCAATTCCTGAGGAAAGACATCGGGAAGATTACATACCTCGGCTATGTCCTTTAGCCTTGGTTCCTCAACCAACTAGTCAACCACAAAATAATTATCTTTATACACCTCAAAGACAAGCTCAATCCATCCAATTTCAATCCAACAGTCTCCCAAAACCAATCACCCTGGTTCTTTACATAATCCGAAATTTCCAAGCATAACTCATCCTTCCAAACTCGTCCAAGAATGTCATTAGTAAATCAGAAATCCATAAATCGATTACGCCTATTCACCATAAGTGATAATACGTCATACATGATCATTCAAGTAATAACTTCAAAATCATCTCCTATTGTACCTAATACCATTTCACAACGCATCTAGACTTTCAAGGCACATCCTTCACTTCCTTCTCAGCCACAACATACACTTTTCCTTACGTCCTTAGCCGATTCTGATTAATCTGCGGGGCAGCTCTCGCTTAATGTCCTACCTGCAGTCGCTGCGATTGCATTAGTAACCTAACCTGTCAGTTCAACAATTTCTCACTTGGTGACCTTACTGTCCACATCCACAACATGCTCCACTTCTACCTTGGCAATAGTCATTCCTATGCCTCTTTCCATAAGACCGAAATGCGGCGTTGGAGTCGTAGTTCGACTTCCCAAAGTTCTTTCTTACTAGAGGAACAAATCTCCGATTCTCTATCATAGACTTCTTCCCAAGTTCTTATTGTCCCTAACCGGCGCGTACCACGATCCAGAAGCGACAGCCCTGTCACTCATATCCATTTTAACTATCGAGCCCTCTCATACAGCTCATTGTAATCCCTTAAGACACAAGAGTACTAACTGATTGCAAAGTTCCGACTTCAATCCATCCCAAAACCTCCTTGTTCTATCCACACGATCATTGACTATCCTTGGTGCGTACTTAGACAACCTTACAAACTCGATCTCATACTGATCAACTGACATTCAATTTTAGCGAAGCCGAAGAAACTCTGTCATTTTCTGTTCTCGCGCACTCTCTGAAAGTACCTCCCATTGAAGGCCTCGATAACGACACCCCAGCTTAGAAATATGCCCTCTGAAATATCCCACTTTGAGGGCCCTCTTACCAATCATTTACATTTCCTTAAACTTGATATATAGCCAGAGTCACTTTCTCCTCACCAGTGCACCCGAATACCTCCAAAGCAATGTAGCCTCAAGGTCACCTTTACCATCGAACTTCAGAGGTTTCAATTTCAAATATTTTCCAACCAGCTGACGCATCTATCTGACTGCATTAACTTGCCCTTGACCTTGATTCCCAACATTTCCATTAACGGCGACAACAGCGGCCTCAGCATTAGTAGCAACAGTCGCATTTCACTGCTTAGTCTGCCTTCCCATTAAAATTCCAACTTCCTGGAGTGCCCTCGAAATTCCATCCACTATGGGATCCTCTGCAACTCTAACTTGCGGACCTACACGACCTCGACCTCGACCTCTTCCTCGGCTACTCATACTCACAGGGTTCACACCACCCACTTACCTGCTATAATTCCCCTCGGGAATTAAAGACCTAGGCCAACTATACCAGTCTAAAGCCCTAGGCGGTGAATCACAACAATAATTCACTTAGCGGGGACCAATCATCCATGACACCAAATCACAACCACAATTCACAAAGCAGCAGCAAATCACCAACATCACTCAATCACAACCAACGGGTTTCACGCACTTACCTCAAGTCCCGACGCACTTTGCATTTCACATGTCATTGCATATAATCACTCAAGCAATCACAATCACACGGTCTGGGGTACGCATGGCACACAAGACTCCTTAACTGACTACCCCAAAGTCATCGCTCCTTATCACTCCAAGCTTCGACCAACTTGGATCGAGCTGACCTTGCTCTGATACCAAATCAACAGGGATGTCACGCCCCGAACCCCAACGGGCTCGCGACACCCCTCGATGGTCAATCATTGAATGCGACGTCCCAGGACGCGTCGCCGACTCAAACGAAACACCCAACGATAAAGGCAAGCGGAAGCGAAATAGAAACAACCCGGACATAAAAGACAATGACAACGGGATAGCATAGGCACAAATCAACAAACGCATGTTATAAAGCTGACAATCACTTACAACATTAAATCTAGGTTACTAGCTTCAAGGCCACATTTAACAAAAGGGGGCGACGGTTGGGTGGCCTACTTCACTATGCACAAAAGGGGGTATCCAGAAGATGAACGGGCATCAAATGCCCAAGTACTCCTGGTCTCTGGACCGCACGCGACGACTAACCGTCATTTCCAAAACCTGAAAATGTTTAACAACGGGAATGAGATAAATCTCAATAAGCAGACCCCTAAACCCCGCATAGGCCAAAGCGTACCCAGACAAGTTCAGCATGCAATCTAACCGATTACATAAATATAATTCACATAAATGGACTTACCTCGCCATCCACTCACATGCCCACACTGCACATTAGTCAAATCATGATAATGCAATAATATCCCAAAAGTCCATCACAATCACTCGAACGCCATACACACGTACGTTCACCCAATTCATCCATGCACAAAACACATGCGCATCCATCCAACTTTTTCACGACCCGGGTCAACACCCCGCAGGTCAGCCCTCCGATCAATCCGGGCTCTGTCCCGGGTCAACACCCCACAGGACCTTTCAAAAATAAACTTTCACACGACCCGGGTCAACACCACACAGGTCAGCCCTCCGATCAATCCGGGCTCTGTCCCGGGTCAACACCCCACAGGACCTTTCTTACTTTCACACGACCCGGGTCAACACCCCACAGGTCAGCCCTCCGATCAATCCGGGCTCTGTCCCGGGTCAACACCCCATAGGACCTTTATTACTTTCACACGACCCGGGTCAACACCCCACAGGTCAGCCCTCCGATCAATCCGGGCTCTGTCCCGGGCCAACACCCCACAGGACCTTTGGACAATCACATACGCCACAATCACATACGCCACGTGATTCAATCAATTTCCACGCCATATTCAAGCTTCAATAACATTAAATCAACTCAGCCAAGATCAGCCCGCGCGTCACAATTCATTCATCATTCCGACACATTAAACAACCGAGATTCTAACAATTAAAGTCACAAATGCACACTCGCAATCGATCAGCTCGAGGCAACAACAACCAGCCATAAAAACAGCGAAGATTAAACAACAATCAAGTGTCAAATCAACCTACTAACCCAACAATAATTCCCCACGACACAACTCGCCACTCCGACACATTCTAATCCGCATTTCATTCAATAACCCAACCGTCACTTCCTCATCCCGCTACGATCCAGCCATCAAAACAACAAGCAACATACGCAATTCGAGCACCAAATCAGCCCACCCCTCCGGCAACGCTCGACCGCAACCTAGCTCGCCATTCCAACACGATTTAACACACATTTCACCCGATAACCCGATCGATGTCACTCCATCAAACCAGTCATCGAGGCCCGCCAAAATCCATCACCAAATCAGCCATAAACGATTCAAAATCCCGCCATAATCAGTCCACCAATCTAGCAACCCAATCAGTCCTTAAACAGCCCTCAATCCACGCTAGTTGGTCCCTAAACAAGTCTACTAGTACCCAATGTCCTAGACGAAGTTTAGGAGTTGCTTACCTCGATTTGAGCAATAAAACGAGGCTGGACAGCGGGGAAATCGTCGGAACGGCGACGGCGGCGGCGATTGGCGAGGCTCTCGGCCACGGCCCGGGCAAAGAAGGAGGTCCGGCTGAGGCGGCAGCTCTGCGGCAAGCAAGGGAGAGCCGAGGCCTCGCCGGGACGGCATCAGCTCCGGCGTCGCGCGGCGGCCCACGGCGGCGACGGGAATAGGGCCGACGAGGGCAGAACGGGGGAAGGGAAGGGGAGGCGCTGGGTTGGCCGAGCGGGGAGGGGCGGTGCTGGGTGGCCGGCCGGGCGGTGGGGTGGCGATCGGTGGTCAAGCGCGAGCGACGGTGGCCGGCGGCTCACGGCGGCGAGCGGCGCCGACACGGCCAGATCTCGCCCAAGCCGGAGGGAGAGAGAGAAGAGAAAGGAGTGACGGGGACGGTCGGCTCGGGACGATCGATGGCACGGACAGCGGCCCGGGTCGACGGGAACACCGCCGGACGGGGGTGGTGGCGCGCGGCGAACAGCTGCCTTGATGGAAGACACGCGCGGAAGGGGTCGGGAAACGAGATGCGGAACAGAGGGCGGACCGGCCCGGTCGGGGGCGGATCGGCGGACGACGGCGCGGCGGTCGAGCTAGTTGTCGACGGCGGCGACGCAGCGGCGAGGCGAGCTCGGGCGATCGGCGTCGGGCGAGCGGACACACGAGCGGAACCCGGTCGGGGCCGGGGGAGGAAGAAAGGAAGAAGAAGAAGAAGAAGAAAGGAGGAAGAAGGAGAGAGAAAAGAGGAGAGAGAAGAAAAAGGACGTGCGGGCAGAGGGGAGAGAACGTGCGCGTAGGGGAGGGGCGCGGCAGAGGGAGGAGAGAGAGAGAGAGAGAGAAAATAGAATAAGAAATAATTTGAACATTCAAATATTATTTGCAAACCGATGGTCCAAATTCAAAACCGAAAATGATCTACCGGTCCAAAATAAGCCTCGCATATAAAAAGGGACAAAGGCCAAATTAATTAGACCAAATTATAACGAGGGAGGTCTACTAGTCCAAATTCGCACGTGGTCAAAAACTCCCATTTTTCCATCATTCCTGAAAATCTCAGCGTTGGCTACCATAATATTGACACCGTCCAATTTATTTCGTCCCGAAACTCCCGAAAATCGACTGCCAAGTTCAGGGTCTAAATAACGGCCAAATTTGATCGAGTGCGATTCTAGCGAAATCTCTAATTTAAAATGATAACCGGGAGTGATCAGTTCCCGGGCGAGATTTTTACTATAAGCACACTGACAAATTACGCGTTTTATAAATCCCAAAAATGGCCGAAATTCGGGATGTCACAAGACCTTTTTTGACCGATATCAAACCTTTCCATTTTCGTGAAGTGATTCCAAATGTCGGATGTAAATTCCCGTTCCGCTTCCTTTATTGTAGATATTTCAGCAGGAGGATGAAAACTTTCTTGCGTCGGGACGCGCTCCACATCGTGAAAAATGTTGATTTCATCATCTTGAAAATCTGCATATTCACGAGGATCAAAAGAATGATGGGATTCCGTCGCGATATTCTTACCTTTGCCGGTTGGCACTCGATTTCTACTTGCCATTTTTCGAATGGATTGAGAGAATTGAGCGGATTAATTGGGAGAATTAAGAAAGAATTGCGTGGATTGAGAAAATTGAGAGAATTTCAGAGAATTTGAGAGAATTTCGAGTATTGAAAAAATTTGAGACTTGAGAGGAGAATTGGAGAGAATTTGAGAGAATTGTGTGTGTATTGTGAGAATTTGAGAGAATTTATAGAAAAAAAATAGAAGAAAATTTAGAATTAAAAAAAATAAAACATAACCGTTGCAAAATTGCAACGGTTATGTGTTTTTTTTTTTTTAATTATAAAAACGCCCGTTGGGGCGTAGCCGTTGCCCCAACGGGCCGCAGCCGCAAGGTGCTGCGCCTGCGGCGCGCAGCAGGGCCTGCACGTCTGCAGGCCCTGCTGCGGATAAATAAATTTTTTTTTTTTGGTTGGGCCGTTGGCCCGCCCCGTTCTCCCCGCACGCAGCTGTTGCAGCATGGCTGCGCAGGCCCCGACCGCAGTGTCTTGTAGCCTGCAGCTTTTTTTTTTTTTTTTTTTTTTTTCGCGAGCAGGCCCGAACCGGCGGTTCCGGCCGTTCAACTCGGAACCGGAACCGGGACCGTATGCCACGGGCCGGTTCCGGTTCCGAACCGCGGGCCCGATCAACGGGCCGGGCCCGGGTTTGACCGGGCCGGTTCCGGTCCGGTTCCGGGCCAAAACCGGCCCGTGGCCACCTCTAGGTGGGACCCATCCTCCGCATCCCAAGTGGTCTTAGATTTTTGCTTTCTATACGCGGGGCCTACAAATTAAACATCCATCGTCAAGTTAGAGAAGACTTTCCGATGGAGTCATGGCGAGCGAGTGCATTGAACCTGCAGAATGGACAAGACTTATGATGGGACGACAAACATTATTTTCACTATAATTCCCTGCCGATCTCACTAGCCAACGCTATCATCCGTCCAACCATGGAGTCTTGCTTCGCCGTCTCCATCTCTCTTGTTCTTCTTCCTCCATTTTCTCAGCGTTTATGCTTGAAGTCCTGAATCGGCACCTACGAATCTATGGCATGACTGTTGGCTATCTGGTTCAAGGTTTTAACTCGTCGACATATATTACTTCCCTCTTCTTCTTCTTCTTCTTCTTTCACCTTATCCCCTACAAAGTGAAAATCTCCGACCGTGCATCCACTAAAACCACTTAGAGCACCAAGAAACACCAGAAAATAATATCGTTCACTCATCATCCACTCTTTATTACCTCATTTTGCTGACTGTTCTGATCCGAACCTACCCATCCCATGCACAACACTGCTACAACACCGTCGGAAACTTCACGTCGAACAGCACCTACGCAAAGAACCGCGACGCCCTCCTGAGGTCTCTTCCCTCCGACGTGGCTGCACATGAGGGGTTCTATGCCACGAGTGAGAGCACGCCATCACTTACTGCCGAGGCGACACGTCAGCAGATTCCTGTGCGATCAGCGTGACGTCCAGTTTATTTATTTCCCCAAAGATTTAAACATGTTCTCTCCGGCGATATTTTCGGGCATCCTGATGAATTAACGTGCTAAGCCAAATTTTCACCGTGACGGGCTTAGTCCAATTAATTCAGTTCAAGGCTATTCACTCAAGTCCGTTCACTGGTATGATAATAATGCAAACGGGATAAATACATTGGAAGTTTTAAAGTTTATCACAAAAGTGTAATTTAATCCTATATCTTTCAAAAAGTGCTCAAGTCCTAAAACTTATCACGAAATGCAATTGAATTATAAAACTTTCAAAAAGTACTATCAAGTCCCAAAACTTGTCAAATTGATTTAGTAAAGTCCTTCCGTTGATTGCACTTTTTGAAATTTTTATGACTCAATTACATTTTCGTAACAAATTTTAGGATTCGTTTGCAATTTTTAAAAGTTTTAGGACTCGACTGCACTTTTGTGACAAGTTTAAGGACTTGATTCAATTTTTTGCAAAGTTTAGGACTCAATTGCACTTTTGTGACAATTTTTAGAACTTCCAATGCACTTATCCCTTACTGTTAATTAAATACTAATGAAAATACTTTGCATATAATTCATTTATTGTTTGGGGGTTCGGGTCGATCCCTAATTTTACATGTAATGAACAATTATACGGGTCGCTAAAATTTAGGTGTCAACAAAAACATATCACATTGTCGCCAGATCTGGGCGAGGGCCCAAAGCCCTTGCTTGTGACCGGCAACCTTGCTGGCCAGAAATGTAAAATAAAAAAAAAACAAAGAAAAGAAAAAAATAAAAAAAAATAATTAATTAATTAATTAGATTAAATATTAAAATATTATTAAAAGTTGTCCACGTCAGCACAAACTTTGCCACTTAAGACGGCTGATATCCACTTCAGCGATTTTCAGTCAAAATTGATCGGATTGATTCATTCGATAAAATATAGATTTAGGACTTAATTGATATAATTAAAAAATATTAAGATTGAATTGACAAAAGTATAATAGATTTAAGACTTTGTAGATAAGTTTCTTCAAAGAAAACGGGAATGTCTTTCTGAAATGATTGCGCACAATTGTTTTCTCATTTTGTGTTTATCTAGCTTTAATGCTACATTCAAGTCTTCCGTCCCATAAAGTCAAAAAGCACATGTTAGGTGCAAACTTTCCTTAGTGGACTTTCACACGAAAGCCATTGCTTTGAAGCTCGCATTTAGTCAAATTTAGTGGCTAACACCAAATTAAGAATTGATGCACCCCTCCAATAAAGGATGTTGCGTGATGGACAGATTATGGAGGACCACATAATTCTTCTAGACAATTGCTCTTCAAGCGGGACATTATTAACAAGATAAAATCTCATGCCTGAAGAATTTAAAGAAGATGATTTGAGTGGAAAAAAGATAGTACAGCCATATATTTAAATGAGTTTATACCGCTTTTGAATCTGTTTTTCTAAATTTGCTCATGCCTGTAGAAGCAAATTAGCAATGGAAATTTCTACAATATCATGCACTCCTATGAGATGGTTGCAAGAGGAATCGAAACATAATTTAGAACAGAGCTTGCAAAATCGAGAATCACCAAGATTAGACTATTTGCGAAGTAGCCCCGAAAGCAAAATCCCACCTTGATCCTCCATGGTTCGCTCATCGCCCGAAAGTCTATCTACAGTTTTCAAAATCTCTCTCAATTAGTTGGGTTCTCGGCGCACTAAGGTGATCTTTGATTCTCATTCGGGAACTAACTAAATTAAACTGGACTGGACCGTCGCAATTGAGTTAGTGACCAGCCGTCGCAAAAGGGGTATTCTGCTAGAAAACCGATTACTTCCGTTTGTAGCGCGGAGGTTTCAGTCAGGAGCGGGTGGGACCGATCCTCCGCACCAATAGTGGTCTTAGAGTTTTTTTGCTTTCTATTTATCTAATTAATTAGGTAAAACACGAGGGGTCTAGAAACTGCACATCCATCATAAAAGTCGTAGAAGACTTTTCGATGGAGTGAATGGAAGGATGGACAAAACTTATGGGACGACAATTCAAACATCATTGTTCCTATAATTGCGTTGCGATCTAACTTAAGCCAATACAATCATTAATCCAACCATGAAATCTTGCTTCGCCGTCTCCCTCTCTCTTTCCTTCTGCATCATCAGAATTTTCAGTACCGGAGCTGCGCCCCAATATCTGTTTCATGATTGCCCAAACACCACCCTCTTCACTCCCAACTCCACCTACGAGTCCAACCTTGACACCCTCCTCTCTTCCCTTTCCTCCGCCGCCACTGACAACACCGACGGCTTCGCCAGTGCCACTGCCGGCCAAAACCCTCCCGACCGGGCCTACGGGCTCTTCCTCTGCCGTGGTGACCTCGACATCGCCATGTGCAGCGACTGCGTGGCTACTGGAAAACAGGAAATCCTCCAAAGTTGCCCCAACCAGCGAGTCTCCGTGATCTGGTACGCTGAGTGCATGTTGAGGTACTCGAACCAGTCCATCTACTCAGTCATGGAAGAGTCGCCTGCTTATGTGATGTACAATACCGGGAACATCTCCGACCCGGCAGGGTTCGTGCAAGTACTTGGACAGACCATCGAAGATGTTGCCTGGAGGGCGTCGGGAAAGAGATTCGCAGTCGCGGAGGCCAATGTTACCGCGTTTGAGAAGCTGTACACAATGGCGCAGTGCACACCGGACTTGACGCCGTGGAACTGTAACACGTGCCTCCGGTCAGTGATTCCGGCTCTTCCCCAGGGAAAGCAAGGAGGGAGGATATTCACTCCGAGCTGCAACGTGAGGTTCGAGTTGTACCCCTTTTATGACAGCTCCGTCGTGCCGGGCCCACTTCCTTCTCCGGTTACACCGGCTGAACAGGCCCCACCTCCTCCTCCTGAAGGTACCCGGAGCTTTTCTTTTGCCTCTCTTTCACTACTGACAATAATCGGTTCGGGAAATTTATTATAGTTGGAGTTCTCATTCCAAAAGGATATAAAAAACACTTTTACTAACTAAATTGCCCTTTTCACAAAAGAAATAGAACCTTCCCTTTCCTGCTTTCAAGTCGATTGTTTATTCTGTTTGTCCAAGGTTCTTGCTTTTTCGGATGGACAGAGATGGGATGAGTGATTTGGCTTTGAAATGTTGAAATATTATTCCAAGTCGCTTGACAATAGATCTTATATGCTTTTTATATTCATGTATTTTTCTCTACCTAATAACTTAAGCTTTTGAATTAGATTTTCTAATATGAAACAAAAATTAGAAATATAATATATTCTAAGCCGAGTCTACCCTCCCGTGACCTTGTCCTTGTGCACAGAAAAGTTGCCGACGGACTCGTCAGCTGTTAATTAGTCGACTGCGATGTGTCTTGTTAGCCTTCCGATCAGAAGGCAAATTTGCCTTGGTTTTGCTAATGGCACCATAGAATCAGCCTTAATTCTTTGTTCGGAAGATCCTTTTATAAAGGGGAAAAAATCAAATGAAACTGGCTGGGTGATTAGAAGTCTTGCTGAGTTTATAAAGGGTTGGGCTGCATCCAATCTGTATATGACTAAATCCATTAATTTTTTACTAAACAGATAATATCGCCCTTACTGTTTTCAATTGTGGGTTCCTTTCAAATTTAACCTTATGGCTATTTGAAAAACAAAAACTAGCCTCTTCTTCGTCATCATTTCCATTATAGCAACCTACCCCTTCTTCGTCCTTTTTGTGGTGCATTTGTTATTTGTTATTTGATTTGTCTAAAACAATAGCAAGTCTCTATTTACTATATCAAAGAATTAGTGATTTTATTTTTTTCTGTACCTGTATGCAGAGCATGTAAAATTATGTAGTAATATAGAAAAGTACACTAAAAATAGGGACATAAAAATTTATGCACATTTAGACACCTTGTTGTATTTTTTTGTAAACACTTCATGAATGAAATATTTTTTTGTCAATATAAAATGACTTAGGTTGAATTGACATTTTAAATTTTTTTTCTTATTTTAAGCAATGGTTTGATTTAATTAAGTATCATCTTTTAAATATTTGTATTGGGAAATGAAGTTTCCACATAGAAATAGAAAAACTGAAAAAAATAATAATAAAGAAGGCATGTGAATAAACTTGGGATCCACCACTTTAAATTTCGATTCGAGGATTAAGAATAATTTTGTCTCTTTAGTGAAAATGGGGTCAGATTGAGTCATTTAGGGGTGGAAATAATCACACCTTTCTAGAAATTAGCCTCGACTATTGGAAAAACTATTCGCATTTTTTATTATTTTTTGCCATAAGTCACAGTTTCCTAAATTGAATACAGTGTGGGAAGCATATGCCAAATGGCTATGCATGCAATACTAAGGCCATTTATGGAAACTGAAATTATCCTTCCATTATTACATGGCATTGTTTTGATGAGAAGCAAACATGAATCGAAATTCGGGCTTCAATTCACGTTGGGACAAAAAAAAAGGAATGGGTTTCAAACAAATAAATCTAAAAAGCTTTTAGATTAGTCTAGTAATTGTCTCATATACGTAATGGTACGTGCGCAGGAAAAAGCAACAAATCTACAGTGATAACCATCGCCATTGCCGTTCCCATTGGAGGTGCTATGGTACTTCTCTTTCTCGTTTGTTGTTTGCTTCGAAGAAAGGGAAAGAAGATGCATGAAGTTGTCCAAGGAAAGAGCGGTAAATTGACTATTTGCCTTTATTTTTTCGTAAACTATCTCGTCATATAATTAAGCATATTATGAAACTTCTTTATTTTTCCAAGGATCTGATATGTTAATCATACAAATTAAGAGTCCGTTTCATATAAATGTAGCATATATAATGGAAAAGATCAAGGACAAACAATCATAATGCCATCAAGAAGAGGAATACTTTGGAAATGTAACAGCTCATATATGGCCTTCTAGGTAAATTGATGCAGCAATTCTACAAAAAAATTACCAAACACCTATGAAAATCTGTCCCTTTCATAGCCTGCAGTATCAGGACAATTCAAACTCCCAATCACCAATATCATCATTAGGAAAACAAAGCTGAAGGGCACTCTTCCAGACTTGCTTAGAGAAACTGCATCCAAAGAACAAATGGGATCTAATCTGAGTGTTTTTATGACACAAAAAACAGAGAGTTTGGCCATGATTAGAAGATTTTCTGTCACTTCCTTGAAATATAGGCAGCTTATGTTGTATCGACAACCAAAATATGAATCCAAACCTCGGCAAATTAGACGAAAATCAAATCAGATGATACCATTCAACTCTTGTGCCTCTTTCCTCACAATCTCCCAAGCTGAAGCAGAGGTAAGAATGTCAGAAAAAGCAGCAGTGCAAGTATCTTGGTCTTCCAAAGAAGACTCTGGACAAATCACACAACAAACGGCTGCCTGGATTGATACCAAGTCTTCAGACCTCGCATTGGGCCTTTCCCATTCAGAGCACAAATCATATCAGCTGCTTTTGCAGTCACAAAACAGCAGAATCGTAAACTACTCTCCTTGGGTATACATCCAGCAAGATCCCATTAGGATGCCATGTGTCGTGCCAGAGGGATATAGATTCGACATGACCAACCACAGAACGAGGCCTCAAAATGCTCCTAACGTTTAGCAATTCCCTCCAAGCATAGGCAGCATCTGCACCGCAATTAACAGACTTAGCATTACCTTCAGCATGAAGAAGTGATCACGATACAAGATTCATCTAATTACTTTGTTACCGATAGTATTGATGATATTATAATTTTTTTGTTCATGACCAATCAAGAGGCGAAAGATTTCATTGGGGTAAGGAGACAATCATGCCAGCCTAATCCGGTGCTCTTCATTGTGATAATGTTCCCAAGCACTGGCAACCGTATAAACGCCACTAGGAGCCAATGTCGATATAATTTGATAATCAAATTGCGTTTTTTGGTAATGCAGGTGCGAATGAACTTACCACCGTGGAGTCCTTGCAATTTGACTTGGCTACAATACAAGCCGCGACAAATGATTTCTCTCCGGAAAACAAGTTGGGTGAAGGTGGATTTGGTGAAGTTTTCCAGGTACGTATTACATATTAGTTAGAAACAATCAAGAATGTTTTACATGTGAATTGAACATAATGGTGCCGAAAAAGAAAGAAACATGTAGCGCTTCTTTATGTTAGTTTTTAAGAAGTTGTGTTAAGGAATTAAACGATGAATGCAAAACACTTTAGGGTAGCCTTCCTGATGGACAGCAAATCGCGGTGAAGAGGCTATCTCAAAGCTCAAGACAGGGTGATGAAGAATTCAAAAACGAAGTTCTATTGGTTGCGAAGCTTCAACACAGAAACCTTGTACGACTACTCGGATTTTGCTTGGAGGGAGACGAAAGGCTACTGGCCTACGAGTTTGTGCCAAATAAAAGCCTTGATTACTTCTTATTTGGTATGTTGCAATTTGACCTTCTTATATACATTTGCTTGAAATCAAATGTTCGAGCTTTCACTAGCTATGGAAAACTTGAAATTAAGAGGTTTTCTGTTCTTTCAACTGATTATAGTTTTTTGTTAAGCCACCTTTGATTGATGAGAGTAAATATATTTGCCTTGAGCTTTTGAATAGGTGCCACATGCTAGCACATAATGAGTTTTGGTGCAACGATGCAGATCCCCAAAAAAGCGGTCAATTGAATTGGCCATTACGTTTTAAAATAGTATCTGGAATCGCTCGAGGATTGCTCTACCTACACGAAGATTCTCGTCTCCGGATCATCCATCGAGACCTAAAATGTGGCAATATCTTGTTAGACAGTGAAATGAACCCGAAGATTTCAGATTTTGGCATGGCAAGGATTTTTGGAGTCGATCAAACTCAAGCTAGCACAAATAAAATCGTGGGGACTTTGTAAGTCTTAGGTCTTGAATAGATGACTTTGTAATTGGATGCCATACTTGCTCATTTTATCTATTTAAGGATGCTCATTGATCTGCATCTAAATATGCAATATACATGTGGCTAATGTTCGGTTTTGCAGTGGTTACATGTCTCCTGAATATGCAATGCATGGAGAGTTCTCAGTGAAATCTGATGTTTATAGTTTCGGCGTACTACTTATAGAGATCATTTGCGGCAAGAAGAATAACTTCTACCACCAATTGGATGGGGGTGAATATCTTGCTAGTTATGTAAGTTTTGCTGTGCTATTGCGGCAAATATTCACACCGCACTCTTTGTAAATTTGGTCAAATGAAATTGAAATTCCTTTGTAAAAACTTAATCCTTTGGCCTATCCTTAGTCATATATGGTTTTTTTGCAAGATTCAGATGTCTTGCATGATGAGTCACTGAATTAATGCCGTAATTTTGTGAAGATTTTTCAGAATTATTCTTGCAGGTGTGGAATCAATGGAGAGATGGCACACCCTTGAACGTGTTGGACCCGGCTATCGTGGATTCATATTCAAGAGATGAAGTACTTCGATGCCTGCACATTGGCTTACTGTGCATTCAGGAAGATCCGGCTACTAGACCCACCATGACAACCATAGTTCTCATGCTCAGCAGCAATTACTTTAACCTGCCAACGCCTCGACATCCAGCCTTCTTTGTCCGAAGTAGATCGCGGGGACTGAGCATCCCATTGAAAGGGCTTGAATCGGATCAATCCACCAGTAGGACTATGCCTTCGTCAACCAGTGATATGACGGCTACTGAATTGTACCCCCGATGAATGGCGGTGAAAGCAAAATCTTACTTCATGGATGGTCTCATGGTGAGATTGATTGGCCTTCCACCATGATTTTTTATGAACCATTGCAAAAATCTATCTATTTGGAGGATAAGCAGTTAATTGCTCAAAGGGAGTTGTGTGCATTGAAAATAAGACTAGACTCATGTTATCCATCTTAGTTATTATGATTCTTCTAAGATTTTTTTTTACTAGTTGAGGCTAAATCATACGTTGATCCACTGTAATATGGCTCATTTTAACATTATTGTGCTTCTATAAGGCTCGATGCGACTTCTCTTGTCTAGACTAAATAATCAAATGGAAGTGTTCGTTATCTAACCCACTAGGCTACACATTTCTTCACTTGTGAAACTAGTTGCATATCGGTGTTGTTAAAACTATACCTGTAGGCTATAGGTGCTCCATCTCTGAGAGGCTTTCTCTGGGGCGTTGATCTTATCTGGCCCATCTCCGTGAAATGCAAGTTGTCCACCGTTACTGTGAGGCCAATCAGTTAATAGGAAGCTCTCCCTTGTGATTAGTTGTCTAAACCACCTCAACCCTTTTGAGCAATCCTTCGTTCACATGCCCTTCTTTGTTGTTCGGAAATCGTCAGTTGAAGAAATGAAAGCGATCAATTCGACCAAAGAAAAAATAAGAAAGTCTTTGTATTCTTTGACAGTATTTATAGATGGAGACAAAGATTATCTATTTACTTTGTGAACGCACTTTCTCTTGCGAAATCAGGAATAGGCTTGTTGCAGTTGTATCTTCTTATTTTTTTGATTGATTGATGTAACTTTTTTAGTTAGTTGTTATGGTATTTAATTAGATTATCTTTATTAAATTTTTTATCATGGAGTTGACGGTACGAGCATATAATTGATATCCTTTGGGAACAAGCAATAAAACCGTCCCCAACGTTTTTGGCGACAGGTTTTGCAAAACCCTCACCAAGGACCGTCGATGATCTACAAGCCGTCTGTAATGAGAGTTTAGGACCAATTTCAACATTTTTGTACGGTTTTGCCCATATCCTGTAACGCTCGTTTAGGGAAATACAACTTTAGCTTTATTGACCCTTTCTGGGGTAACTCCAATCATTATTGTAAAGAAGAATTTATAAAGCGGACAGCATCCTATATTTAACCAAGTATGTACGAGAGAGAGAAGTTAGAGTAAACTAATACAAAATCTTTTGAAAATCCGCCAATCAATTATCATGAAGATTTTTCTTCTTGTGTTTTTTTTTTGGCAAGAAACATGCCACGAGGTAATCGAACCTAGAAACTTTTTTGGACTTTAATTGATTTGGTAAATACTAAATAAGCTAACTTGTCCTTCTAAACTACCCACAAGTCTCCCCAAGACTTCTATAGGACGATTTTCATTTTTCATGTTACACAAGCACAATCATTCTAGATTCTTTGACCGGCTTCCCCCGTGTCTAGGTACTCATTTCATTCCCGACACCATCTCTTCGGTTTTGATATTTTCTTTTGGGACAAGTGCATTGAAAGTCCTAAAACTTATTACAAAAGTACAATTCAGTCATAAAACTTTCAAAAAATGCAATTAAATCCTAAAACTTACACCAAAGTGTAATTGAGTCTTAAAATTTTCACAGAGTGCAATCAAGTCATAGAACTTGTTAAATTGGTCTAAGCAAGTCTTTTTTATTAGAAGAATTTGATTGCACTTTCGTGACAAGTTTTAATACTCGATTGGCCTTTCTTGACAAGTTTTAGGATTAGATTACATTTTTTGAAAGTTTTAGGACTCAATTACATTTTCGTAACAAGTTTTGGGACTTGAATACATTTTTTGAAAGTTTTATGACTCAATTGTACTTTTGTGACAAGTTTAAGAACTTTCAGTATACTTATCGCTTTTCTTTTCCAGTTACAAAACGATCCATTTTAATAATGGGAATCCATAGTCTGTGCAGGGAATCGAGTTTGTTCTATACATCTAATTCATATGCACAAGCTAAATTCTACACTGCAAAGCCAACGCCATGGGGTTTTGTTTTAGGAAAATACTAGATTTATTAAGACAATTTTATACAATTAATTTGTTAAATGGCATATCAGGCTATTGGTATTTTTTTATATAACCAATTATTAAGCAGATCGCTCACAATCTGACATATTTCTCAGTAAATTAATTTTAATAAATCTAGTACTGTGGTTTAAGGTTTTAACTTGTCCACGCATACTGCTTTTCATTGTTTATTCATTAAAAACGACCAAATATATTGTCATAATGTGTAGCACACAACTTCTCAATCACAAAAGTTATAACATTTTGGACGTATGTCGAGTCATGTGACAGAACCCTCTGAACATATGTTCCTTCCTTCTATGTGTAATGATGGGTAACTTCATTATGTTCATTTATTAACTATGTTGCATAATCTTGTTTTTCGTGATGATGGATGTTTTTTTTATTCAACTCTTAATATTATTATTTGTCAGATAGGAGTCAAAAGTTAGATATTATGTCATAATTGGCATCCCTACATTGTTAATCTCATTGAAAGTCACATTACATTACACAGCAGGATCCATTTGTAAAAGGGTAATTATTTTTAAATACTTATTACCAAGAACCTTCGTTGGGAAATTTTGTGGTTCTTTTTTATTTTGGGCCAGCATTTGAAAAGCTTGGTATCGATTTTTCTATTTCCTTGTTGTAAATGAAAATCGAAAGCTAGCACAAGCAATGACATTTTTGTTCATCCTTATCGACCAATATCTCCTCACGAAACTTGTGCAACTTCTCGATCCCATCCTTTTGGCAGATTTTCACGAATCAATTGAGTGGAAATGAAGAACAAAACTCGTTTCCTATTTTCGTTCGACACGATGATCTTCTTAACTAGAAAAAACTATTTTTGATAATGTTCATGAAATCGTGGAAGCCCCTCCCCCATTCGTGTCTATTATGTAGTCAATCAATAGTGCCTATATTTCCTGTTTGGGCTTAGACATCGAATTACAACAACTCCTGTTGTGATAAAAAGAAGATTATCATCAATTACATGGCTAAAGTTAAAAGTCAAATACTCGAATCAGCATCACCCAGTCTAACTCAGCTTCAACATACACATTTTACTTAAAATTATTCCAATAGAAAATTAGCCGAAGGACGAAAGGAGTCTATCGATTGTGAGTGAACTGACTGACGGAGGTCATGGTTGGATTTTGGTGACGCTCTGGAGAAAAACTTGAAGTAGAGATTGAAAAGGATGAGGACAATAAAGGAAGAAGATCATTAAAAGATCTTCAAAAGGTAAAACTTTTTACAACACAGGGCATGGTCCATGTCGATATTTATATCATTACTACGTTTTATTGTAAACAAGCAAATGCAAAATTTCTTGTTTTAAAAATCATAAGATATAGATATTTCGATATTTGCCAAGAGTAAAATGTCTTACAATGCGAATGTCTTATTTTTATAAAGGTTATGATGTACTATTATAACATAATGTAGAGTAACAAAACAAAAATTCATACTGCAAATTACTCATTCTCGGCCTCCATTGTTCCACAATCTCTCTCTTGATCAACTATGAACTAGGCATTCATCAAGTATTTGATGAAATGCTAAAGAGAGATCTTCCTTGCCTTCAGTTTAGAATTTTGCTTAATAGAAGAGATCATCCTCCATTTTTGTAGTTCGAGCATCGAGTTCCACCTGTTGTGCATGAGGAATGCCGGAATGGCACCATGTTGCAGAAGCTCTTTTTGCAGGCCCACCCACAATGCACCCCTTCTCTATTGTTGCCTCCCTTAGCTCCTCCAAGATGGTGCCGCCACTTTCTTCGACGATGGAGTTCGTCCACATGACCCACAGGAAGTTCCTCTCGCTGATCACGAGGTCATACCAGAATTCTATGAGGTCGTGTTTGTTGAAAGTCATCAAGCTATCGAGGTCAATTTCCTAGAGAGATTGCTTGTTAATGATAGTGGTCGAGAGGGTTTGAGTCGTCACGTACACAAGGAGCTTGTCAGAGATGAGATTTTCATATAAGATGGATTTTAAAAGACTTTCAATACTATCTTAGATAGCAGATTTTTAAATATTTTAAGTCCTATCTTAAATTGCACAAAATATATAATGGGATAATTTTACAATCCAGAGAATATTATGAGGATTTCAAATCCATCTTTATTATATCCTATTCCTATTCCTATTCCAATTCCAATCCCAATCCGAACGCTCAAATATAGTCTTAAGATTTAATGACTGAGATGAAGTATCCTTGCGTGCACTCCATAAGAGTGTTCATACTTTTCCTCTCGCAGTCTCCACGTTGGAGCAAATGGGAATGCAAGCTCGCATAAATTGACTTTAATCAATGACCTCGTATGAGGCCAATTGCTGTCTTCCATCTTCACCACCATCCATCTTATTCCTCTGTCCACATGAATATGAATGGCTTGAACCACCCCAGTTCCTGTCGCTTTAACATTGTGGGATGGATTTTAAACTGTATTTGTCTTTAGAGAAAATCTCTCACCGGTTTGTCCTAACCTTTCAAAAATCTCGTTTGACCTTCCTGTAGAAAGAAAAAATAATGCTATAGTTATTCACGATTTAAGATATTAATTCCTATACGGTTTAAAACGTTTAAATATGTCATATGGAACAAAATTTCAAAATTTTAAAATGTTCAAAACTCGATCCTCGAATTTCAATTTCCAATGGTCCGCCTTGCATCAACTTTTCAAGAAAAAGAAAATTGATATTTCACCCCCAATCTTGTGCCACAAGCCCAATCATCAATTCATCAAACTAGCCTAATCATGAATTCTTGCTTCACCATCTCCCTCTCTCTCTCTCCTCCTTTTTCTTCTTCATCAAGATTTTCGGTACTGAAGCTGCACCGAATTACATAGATCATGATTGCCCAAACACCACCCTCTTCACTCCCAACTCCACCTACCAATCCAACCTCCACACCCTCCTCTCTTCCCTCTCCTCCGCCCCCACCAACAGCACCGACGGCTTTGCCAACGCCACCGCCGGCCAAAACCCTCCCGATTGGGCCTACAGTCTCTTCCTCTGTCGCGGCGACCTTGACATCGCCGTGTGCAGCAACTGCATGGCCACCGGAAAGCAGGATATCCTCCCAAGATGCCCCAACCAGCGGGTCTCCATTATCTGGTACGAAGAGTGCATGTTGCGGTACTCGGACCGGTCCATCTTCTCGGCCATGTAGGAAACGCCGACTCGCCTTGTGTACGACGGGAACGTCGTGGACCCAATCCAGTTCATGCAGGTCCTGTTAGAAACCCTGAACAACGTCGCTGTAAGGGCTTCCACTGGCGGGTCGGGGAAGAAGGTCGCGGTGGCGGAGGGGAACGTCACGAGCATGCAGAAGCTGTACGCACTTGCACAGTGCACGCCAGACTTGACGGCGTCCGACTGTAGCACGTGCCTCCAGTTCGGCATTGCTAATCTGCCTCAGGGGAAGCAAGGGGGGAGCCTGCTCACCCCGAGCTGCAACGTGAGGTACCAGCTCTACCCCTTTTATAATGCCTCGGCTCTGCCGGCACCAGCACAGGCACCGACGCCTCCGCCTCCCGCTCCGGTGACCGTACCTGAAGGTAAATGTGTGTTTCTACCGCTTAACTTCGCCTGTCCTAACTTTGCTTCTTTATTATATCGAAGAAGACGTGCATTTATGCTTTATTTTTAAAAAATATTCCACACAAGTGATTTTATGCATCATTAATTCGAGAGAATGAGTAGTTATAACTCTCAAATTAAAGTTAATTGCGTAAGATTTTCTAGACGGTGGCTGTATATATGCTTTATTTTTTTTCAAATCTCTCAAGCAATAATAACCGGTGAACTGTGGTTCGTACACATATGTCGCTGAATTGTGACTTGAATAAGCGTGTTATAGCTCAAATTGTGACAGATTCCGCAAATTTTAATTTAATCATTTGTCTTGTAGTAAAGGTGAGTGAGATTTGTGGTGCATTGGAGGGGCTTTGGAGAGAGTCTTAGCAACTTAAGGTTCTATTCTGGAACCATGCTTACCCCTACTTGTTGGTCCTGGGCTTTTAGTTTAAGTGGCAACTCTGGTGTTTATGCTGCAACTTTTTGTTAAGAAAACTCTTGGCTGGGTTGAAAAATATTATGAGTATTTTTTACCCCCACAGAAAAAAGATATTGCCGGTATTATAAGTTATTGAAATTAAGGCTTCTTTCAAGTCGTCAATGCTACAAAGTCAAGATGAGATACATTTTAGGTGAACATTTTTTCTAAGGTGGATTACATGACTATTGGTAAAGGGTGGCTTTTAATCAATTAATGGTTGACCTCCAACAAACAATCGGTACGCTCACATAGGAATTAGGAAAGAGAAATAGGATTATGAGGAGGGCGGATAATGGATTACAGCTTAGGATCCGTTTGTTTGAAGGAAAATCATTTTTGGAAGATTATTTTTCAACTTTTTAGTGTCTGCATAACGAAGACCTAGTCGATCTACGAAGAGCGTATTCCATGGACCGAAAACAATAAGTTTAGGATGGGGAAAACGATTTCCCCTTTTGGCAAGAAGGCAAACATTTTTCCTGATTCCTTTTTGCGCGTAAAAGTGAGAATCATATGTTTATTTTCTTTTTCAATAAGTCTCATATGTTTTAGTCAATAATGCTCATGTTCTGTTACATTCCCAAACAAACAGGATCATACATAATGTTTTACGCATATAATTCCATTAATTCTTTCCTAATATCTTTTTAATTCTTGTTCTTTTGATGGATTACATAATAAATAAAGAAGATGTCGATTCTAGTTTTTTTAGTCGTTACATGCCATTTTTAAAGATACAAGCTGCCTTTAATTGATTCACTTATTATTAAACATCAAGTCAATTTTTTCAACTTGTTATCTGGACAAAACATAAAAAAATGGTTTATTTTCTCCAAAATTGAATTTCTTGAAAACATTGATGTAGCTAGCAAGGATCATCTAGAGGGGGTGAATAGATGATCTTAAACAATTTAAGCGGAAATAATTGACCACAGTTGAGTCTGAATAAAATTCATATTCAAAACAGTTTATATAGACAGTGCTCTTGATGTGCAGTGTGTAAAGTAAGACATAATGGATAGAAAAATTGCACACAAGTTTATAGTGATTTTGGCTTATAGCAAGCTTACGTCCACTCTCCCACGCTGACAGCCTACTGGCTGGATTTCACTATGTAATCAAGGGGAATTACAGTTTCTGAGTGACAGCACTCTTGTGTATGATAGGACTCTCTATCTCACACAATCACTCTTACAAAGTGTCCCTCAAGATCTTTATGTTTAGCTCAAGAAAGACAAGAAAAAGGATCGGAGTATGCTCAAACTTTGGACTTGTTGATTCTCGATTTCATTCTACCTTTTGCTTCTTGTAGGTCTCCTTTTATACTCCTCCACTACCAAACTAGCCGTTGGACAGTCTTCAGAGGATCATCTTCCAATCTTCATCTTGGACAGATTTGTATAAAATAGATTGAGTAGCCGTTGGTTGACAAAATCTGAATCCCGTTGATTCTGGTCGCCCATACAATCAGAATTTTGGTTTCCATAATTAGAGCTTTATCTGTTATAATACATAATTGTCATAATGTTTGATTGTCAATCAATTAGATTGAGATTGAGTCAATCAAAACCTTCCTTTTGTGAAATCCATGCTAGATCACTAGCTGTTGTGATTCCTTCTGAATAAGTTTTGCTTGTGTCTAAAAAACTTCAGCGTCTGAGAAATTTCAGTGTCTGCGTTTACATAATTACTGCGTTTGAAGAATTTCTAATTCAGAACCCGAGTCAGCGTAGGTCTTCAGTAAAATCTGAATATTTCATAATTAGAGTTTGAATGACTTTTATTGTAAAGTCTGAATATCTTATATCTGAGACTGAACTTTTAGTTCTGAGTCTGAACTTTTAGTTCTAAAAACTTGTAAAGTCTGATATTTCCTTCTGAACTTCTAGAATATATTAACCTCGAATGGAATGCATGTCAGATTCACAAGATAAACATAGAGAGTTTTGTCAGCTTCAAAATCCATTAGGAGTATTCCTCAACAATCTCCTCCTTTTTTATGGTGACAAAACTTCCATGCAGATTCAATAAATGTCAAATAAATTTGAATAAAATAATCATATTAAGCGCATGAAACACAGATATATAAATGTGCAAACTCGTAAGATTTGTGTGTTTCTCTTGCTTTGAGTATATAATCTGTATAACCTGCATATTGAAGTATTAGTACGACAATATCTGCATAATCTCTCCCCCTTTCTGTCATCAACAAAAAGAATAAATCAATAATAAGCAGAATGAAGTGCTATTATAAAGCATCCAAACAATCTAACAAAGTCAATTGTTAAGAATACAGATCCAGAATGGTTTAAAAAGAGGGTATGAAAAACAGGTTATTTCTTTGATGGGGTTCGAATAAGTTGAAAGTTCTCAAGGGTAGAAATAGCTTCCTCAATCTTGGTAGAACATTGACCCATAGCTTTCTCCATATTTGTTGAACATAGAGCAATAGCTTCCCTTATCTCTGCTTTGTCTTTTTCTGCTTGAAGATGTTGAGTCTGATTGTTTTCCTCAATAATTTTTCTGAAGGTTCTTCACGTCCTCTTCAAGTGCAGCTGGTTTTTCTTTGATTTCTAGCAGAAGGGTTAGAATGGTCATATTTTCTGAAGTCTGTCCCTAAACTTCTTCCGGTGGATGTTGTTCGAACTTATCCCCTGTCTCTATTGGAATCTCCCCCTGAAAATCTGCATGTACTGCAGCAGTAGTTTCATTCAAAGTCTCTTCAGGATTAAGTGGAGATTGACTTACACCTGTCTTCTGTGGAATATCATCCTGTTGATGCAGATGTGAGTCCTTAGATACTGATTCTGAAACCTTTTTAGTAGGTTCTGAAACATGTTCTGGACCAACATTCTGTCCTGTTTTAAGGTGTTCCGATTCATCATCTTCATCTCGAAGAAGAATTCTTCTTTTCTTCCTGTACACCTTGAATGGGCTTGAAGAGACAGTCTGCTTTCTTTCTGTTCCTGTTTTTTTTCTTTCCGCTTTGTCTTTGTCATTTTTCCTCCCAATAGATTTTGTTTCTGATTGCTGAGTATCTTTTCCTCTAGCTATGGTTGCTCTTTCCTTTTTATCATCAAAATGCTTAAGATTCATCTTGGTAAGCATTTTTTCTTCAACAAACATCCAAGGTACAAAGGTTTTGCACAATTCATCAGGAATCGTTATCTTTAAAAACATAAAGATTCGAAAGATGAGTGCACCATAAGGAAGTTGTCCCTTGTCCTTTTGGAGAGTTCTGTACATGTGGAAAATGATGACGTGTGGAAGAGAGAAAGACTTTCCATTCAGAATGGCCCAAATAAGCTTGATTTCAGACATGGATAAGTCAGTTTTGGAAGCAGCTTTAGGCTTCAAGCAATTGATAATGATCTTATGCAAGATCACAGTTCTTCTAGTCAAATCAGAATATGAAATATGGCATTTAGAGCCTGTAGCAAAATCCTGATTCTCTGAAGCCGCTTTGGAAGCATCTTCTAGGCTCACTTCCAATGGAGTAAACTTGTAATTTTTCGCTTCAATAATCAGAGCCAGATCTTCCACTTTCAAATCATACTTTTTTATCACCAACAGTGAATTGAAGCCAATTTGGTGATAGAATGGAAAGATTTGAGTAAAAATAAGCAGTCAGTTCTGCATATACATGTGCAGATTGCAGACAAATTCATAAATGCCCAATCTTTCAAAAAGATGTTTCACATAAATGCCAGCCTTTTCAAGATATTCGAAATCCACACTTCGATGATTCATAATTCCTCTAGCAAGTAGCAACTGATAGTAGACATTGTGCTCTGTACTTCTGAATAAACCTCCATTACCTTGGACACCAGATGCAATTCCAACCTTCATCTCAAAATTATGAAAAAATCTAGCATCATCATCAGGAATCGTAAATTTAGATGCACTGGTGGACTTAGGGCTTATGCGAATGGATTTCTTGTCAGAGGGAGTGGATGGTTCCCCGACTTTCTCTTTTCCCTTTCTTGAAGTAGTCCCCTTTGGAGTAGTACTGGCCTGATCATAATCAGTTCTAGAGGAAAATTGCGAATAACTTCGCACAAGACTTTCTTTAGTGTGAAAGCTGTTATCTTTCAGACACTAACGAAGAACCGATGCAGACGCATTACTGCGTTTCAACCTTTCATATGCTTTCCACACAAGTTTGATGTTACTAAAACGAAAGTCAGTTTTACCCATGGTTTTTGGTGGAGACGATGGCTGTGGTTCTTGTGGTGTCGCTTCTGAAGGGTCTTGTTGGTGGTCCGATTCTATGTCTGATATCTCCATGAATTCTGCTGGTGCTGAAGACTTTGAATCTTTGTTGAGAATACGCGAAGATCGTCTTTTGAAAGGCATTGTGATTCACAGAGACAAAAAGATTTGATCTTGGAGAATGAGGAGAAGTAGACTCTGAGTGTCGTGATGGTCGGGAGTGAAAAAGGGTTCGTACTGATAGGGTTTTATAAGAAGAGGAGGACAGTTTTTGGAAAGAAAAAAAACTTCTTTTAGAAATTATAAGAAGTGATCCTATTATATAGGAATAAAAAAAAATTAAGCACAAACAATCCATCAGATAAATTAGAATATATACCTGATTTGCTTCCAAAAGTAATAAATACGAAAATATCCTGTCAAAAATGCCAAAAATATACCCGTCAAAATTTGAATTAAGGATGTACCTTTCTTTTTGAGTCTGAAATGGACATTCAAACGGAGAACATTTGAGTTTGAAAAAATTCCTGTCTAACAAATACTTCAAGAAAATGGATAAGTAATGCATAGTTTATTTCTAATATACTCAAATAAAGACTTATGAAGAGGTTTTGTGAATATATCAGCTAATTGATTCTTAGAATCAATGAATTGAATATTCACATCACCGTTCTGAACATGATCTCTGATGAAGTGATGCTTGATTTCAATATGCTTAGCACGTGAATGAAGAATTGGGTTCTTGGTTAAATTGATCGCACTTGTGTTGTCACAATTGATTGCAACACTTGAATCTTCAATAGCAAAGTCTCGCAACTATTGCTTCATCCACAGAATCTGTGCACAACAACTTCCCAATGCCACATATTATGCTTCTGCTGTAGAAAGTGCAACTATGTTTTGCTTCTTTGAGTACCAGGATACCAACAAATTTCCAAGTAGTTGATATGTTCCTGTAGTACTTTTCCTGTCCACTTTACATCCAGCTAAATCAGCATCAGAATAACCAGTAAGAGTAAAATCTGATTCTTTGGAATACTAAAGACCTAACATTGGATAAGTTCCAATGTATTTGATTATTCTTTTAACTGCAGAAAGATGTGATTCTTTTGGGTCAGATTGAAATCTTGCACACATACAGACACTAAACAATATGTCAGGTCTAGATGCAGTAAGATATAACAATGATCCTATCATGCTTCTATATACCTTCTGATCAACCTTTTTACCATTTTCATCTTTGTCCAGTTTGGATGAATGAGATATAGGAATGTCTGTTTTCTTGCAATTCTGCAATCCAAACTTCTTGACAATCTCCTTTGCATACTTCTCTTGGCAAATGAATGTACCATCTTTGGTTTGTTTCACTTGTAGTCCGAGAAAGAATGTCAATTCACCCATCATACTCATCTCGAACTCATTCTGCATATTCTTAGAAAATTCTTTGCAAAGCAGTTCATTAGAAGATCCAAAAATGATATCACCAACATAAATTTGAACAAGTAAAAAATCCTTACATTTTCTCTTAATGAATAAAGTTGTATCAACTGTACCTTTGGTGAAGTCATTTTGCATAAGAAAGTTACTTAACCTCTCATACCAAGCACGAGGTGCTTGTTTTAGACCATAAAGGGCTTTTTTTGAGTTTATAGACATAGTCAGTCTTCCTTGGTTCTTCAAAACCAGGTGGTTGCTCCACATATACTTCTTCTTTGATATAGCCATTCAGAAAAGCACTTTTCACGTCCATCTGAAATAATTTAAAGTCATGGAAACAAGCATAAGCTAATAGTAGCCTAATGGCTTCTAACCTGGCAACTGGTGCATAGGTTTCATCATAATCTATGCCTTCTTCTTTAGAATAGCCTTTTGCCACAAGTCTTGCTTTGTTTCTTGTGACTTTCCCTTTGTCATCCAGTTTGTTTCTGAATGCCCATTTTGTTCCAATTACTAGATGATTTTTGGGTCTTGGCACAAGTTCCCATACTCTATTGATTCTGAACTGCTGAAGTTCCTCCTGCATAGCTTCGATCCAGCTTTCATCTGATAATGCTTCATCAACTTCTTTTGGTTCTATTTCTGATATCAATGCCAAGTTACTGATGTTTTCTTTGTGTTTAGATCTAGTCTTGATGCCATCTTCTATTTCTCCAATGATGAGGTTCTTCGGATGACTGAATTTATGTTTCCAGTTTCTGTCAAATCTTTCCTTATGAATATCATCATATTCTAAAGGTTCTGATTGAGTATGGATTGTATCTTCTACAGATTCAACAATCTTTGGAGATTCTTGTTGAGCTTCAAATAGCTCTTGAATATTGAAAGATGGTTCAGATTCATCTTTGTGAGTCTAAATATTTTCATCAAACCTCACATTCATTGTTTCTTCCACAGTCTGAGAATTCTTGTTGAAGACTCTATATGCTTTACTTGTTGTAGAATATCCAAGGAAAAATCCTTCATCTGCTTTCTCATCAAACTTACCAGAGCGGTCATTTGGATTTTTGAGTATAAAGCATTTACAACCAAATACACGAAAATATGAAATATTGGTTTTCTACCTTTGTAAAGCTCATAGGGGGTTTTCTCAAGAATGGCTCTGAGAAAAGCTTTGTTAATGATATAACAAGTTATAAAAACTCTATCTGCCCAAAAATGAAAAGGAACCTTGCTTTCAATCAAAAGAGTTCTTGCCATTTCTTGCAAAGAACGATTTTTCCTTTCCACAACACCATTTTGTTCTGGTGTATAAGGAGTAGAAAAAATTGTGTGGAAAGCCATTTTCCTCACAGAAATCTGAAAAACTTTGATTTTCAAATTCTCCCCCATGATCAATTTTAATGCAGGAAATGGTATAACCCTTTTCATTCTGAACTCTTCTTGCAAATTTTGAAAAATATGAAAATGCTTCATTTTTATGAGCAAGGAAAAACACCCAAGTAAATCTTGTGAAGTCATCAATAATAACTAAATAATATTTCTTACCACCAATACTTTGTGTTCTGGTTGGTCCAAATAGATCCATATGAAGAAGTTGCAAAGCACGATTAGTGGAAACCTGATGTATAGACTTAAAAGAGCTTCTTACTTGTTTTCCTAGAGTGCAGGCATTGCATAACTCTGTTTTCTTGTACTTAAAATCTGGCAGACCTCGAACCAATTTCTTATTTGAGATTTTTGAGATTTGTTTCATACTGATATGCCACAATCTTCTGTGCCATAGATCTTCATCCTTTTTTATTGAGATCAAGCAATGAGTGGAGTTTGGATTGATATCTAGAAGATAAATATTGCCATGTCTTCTTCTTGTAAATGTTTGAGAAGAATCTTTGCTTGTTCCTGAGCATGTATCTTCTTGAAAATTGATTCTGAAACCTGTATCACATAGTTGGCTTATGCTTATCAAGTTGTAGTTGAGTCCTTTTACCAATGACACATCATTGATTGTGAGTCCTCCAATTTCAACCGTTCATTTACCAACTATATTTCCTTCGTTATTTCCTTCAAAGGAAACTTTTCCACCATTCACGCTTTATAGTTTAACAAATATGCTTGGATCTCCTGTCATGTGTCTAGAACATTCACTGTCTAGGTACTACTTTCTTTTTCTCTTTGTGGTAACCTGCAAAAATCACAACCTCTCAAGTTTTCTTTGATACCCAAATTTGTTTGGGTCCTTGAGAATTAGTACATGCTATCTTAACAAAGTCTCTTCGAATAGGTCTCCAGACCTTAGGACATTCATTCTTAAAATGTTGCGGATCTCCACATTTTGAGCACCTGAGTGCACTTCGGCCAAAAGGATTGACAAAATTCCTTTTGAAATGATTTTTATAAACTTGTCGAGGAGGTCTTTGCCTTAATCTCTCCTTGACTTTTGGAAAATCAATTAAATTGTCACTTTCCTTCACAAATCCGAGACCAGATTTGTTGTAGTAAGGAATTTGTATAGAAAGAATATGCTTCAAGGTTTCTGTACCTTTTGAAAACTTGGAAGTAATTTCTGAAAATTCCTTTTTCAAAACAGCATTTTCTTTGGAAAGAAAATCTCGATTTTCCTTGACTTGATGAAATTCTTTTTGAAGGAAATCGATTTTTTCTTTTTGTGAAACATCTTGTTGCCTCAGTGATGAATTTTCTTTTTTGAAAGAAGAGATTCTTTTAAGAGCAGCCTTAAATTCAAAGCATAATTCATCAATGTAATTTGACACTTCAATAGACATTTCAGGATGCTTTACCTCAATCTCAACTTTAGCATTAGAATCTGAATCTGAATCTGAGTCTGACTTAGCCATCAGATAGAAGTTTGAGATATCTTCATTACTGTCTTCACACTCTTTATCACTCTAGGTTTCTGCTTTTAAGGCCTTCTTTGCTTTCTCAAATTTGGTCTTCTTTATCAGAAGTGGACAATTTGGCTTGATATGTCCACGTTTCCTACAGTGAAAGCAGATTACTTCCTTTGATTTTTCTGTTTCATCGAGAGCCTTCTTCTTCTCAAAAGGCTTCTTCCCTTTGAGGTTTCTTCCTTTGATTTTCATTTTCTTGTACTTCTTTATGAATAGAGCCAGTTCTTCATCGTCAACATCTTCATCTTCAGAATCTGCATCAGAATCAATGTTAGTTTTTAATGCAATTGACTTTTTACCTCTGGATTCATTCTCCTCATTCAGTTGCTCAGTCTCATATGATTGAAGAGCTCCAATTAACTCATTCACTGATAGAGACATGATCCTTTGTGTCTCTCGAAAAGATGTTTTGATATTATCCCACTGCTTTGATAGTCCTCTCAGTAGTTTGTTGACTTTCATCGCATCTGAGACTGGTTGTCCTTGGTATGCAAGACCGTTTACTATGTCAGCAAATCTGTCATACATATCAGCAATTATTTCTCCAGACTTCATTTTGAAGGATTCATATTGACCAAGCAATAGATTGATTTGAGTTTCCTTTGCTCGATATGTTCCTTCATAAGTAGCATAGAGAGTATCCCAGATATCCTGAGCTGATTCATAAGAAGCAATTTTTTTATATTCAATAGGTGCTAAGGCACAATAGAAAGAATAAATTGCTTTAGAATCTAAGACTTCTCTTTTTGATAGCTCAGTTTGAGATAATGGAGGATCTGCTGGTATGTTTCCGTCTGTCTTTTCTTTTGAATCAGAAGGTCTTGGTTTAACTCATCTGATGATGACATCCCATTGCATGTGATCAATTGACTTTATAAATGCCTTCATCTTATTCTTCCAGACACTATATTCCTTGCCATCAAAATATGGTGTTATGTTGTTGCTTTGTCCTTCGATGAGACCTAGGGCACTCAAGCTAGCCATATAGATCGTTAACTCAGAAGTAATACACTTCAATAAATGAGCAACCCGCTCTGATATCAATTGATGTAGCTAGCAATGATCACCTAGAGGGGGGTGAATAGGTGATCTTAAACAATTTAAGCGAAAATAATTAATCACAGTTGAGTCTGAATAAAATTCAGATTTAAAACAGTTTATATAGACAGTGCTCTTGATGTGTAGTGTGTAAAGTAAGAGATAAGGAATAGAAAAACTGCATACAAGTTTATAGTGGTTCGGCTTATAGCAAGCCTGCGTCCACTCTCCCACGCTGACAGCCTACTAGCTGGATTTCACTATGTAATCAAGAGGAATTACAGTTTATGAGTGACAGCACTCTTGTGTATGATAGGACTCTCTATCTCACACAATCACTCTTACAAAGTGTCCCTCAAGAACTTAATGTTTAGCTCAAGAAAGACAAGAAAAAGGATCGGAGTATGCTCAGACTTTGGACTTGTTGATTCTCGATTTCGTTCTACCTTTTGCTTCTCGTAGGTCTCCTTTTATACTCCTCCACTACCAAACTAGCCGTTCGACAGTCTTCAAAGGATCATCTTCCAATCTTTATCTTGGACAGATTTGTATAAAATGGATTGAGTAGCCGTTGGTTGACAAAATCTGAATCCCAATGATTCTGGTCCCCCATACAATCAGAATCTTGATTTTCATAAGTAGAGCTTTATCCATTGTAATGCATACTTGTCATAATGTTTGATTGTCAATCAATTAGATTGAGATTGAGTCAATCAAAACCTTCCTTTTGTGAAATCCATGCTAGATCACTAGCTGTTGTGATTCCTTCTTAATAAGTTTTGATTCTGTGTCTGAAAAACTTCAACGTCTGAGAAATTTCAGCTTCTGCGTCTGCATAATTACTGTGTTTGAAGAATTTCTAATTCAGAACCTGAGTCAGCGTAGGTCTTCAGTAAAATCTGAATATTTCATAATTAGAGTCTGAATGACTTTTATTGTAAAGTCTGAATATCTTATATCTGAGACTGAGCTTTTAGTTCTGAAAACTTGTAAAGTCTGATATTTCCTTCTGAACTTCCAGAATATATTAACCTGAAATTGAATGCATGTCAGATTCACAAAATAAACATAAAGAGTTTTGTCAGCTTCAAAATCCATTAGGAGTTTTCCTCAACAAACATTTCCAGTGACAAGAAGTTTTCAGCAAAACAAATAGACCTTTAATTTCTTCACATTTGCTCTTTAAGCGTGCTCTTTTTGTTGTTCTCTATTTTTTTTTTTTTAACATTTGCTTTGGCCTGTGGTAGCAATTTTAGTTTCTAAATTCTCATATAGTCATAAACAACACATACACTGATGCTGTTAAGATATGGTTGCACATATGTAGGCAAAAGCAACAAATCTACTGTGGTAATCATCGCCGTCGCCGTTCCTGTTGGCCTCATATAGTCATAAACAACACATACACTGATGCTGTTAAGAAATGGTTGCACATATGTAGGCAAAAGCAACAAATCTACTATGGTAATCATCGCCGTCGCCGTTCCTGTTGGCATAGGCGTGTTGCTTCTCTTCCTCGCATGTCGTTTCAGCAAGAGGAAAGCAATCAAGACAAACGAAGCCATCGAAGGAGATCAAAGCAGTACGGAATATGAGCCTGTGCTGGATACTTGGATAGATTGATGAAACTGTATGCGGGATGTACTGTTCTATGCTTTTGGTGAAATGACCATCTCGTGGTGTTTCGTCTTGTAGGCGTAAATGGAATTACAAAAGCCGAGTCCCTACAGTATGATTTGGCCACCATACAAGCCGCCACGGACAATTTTTCTCATCAAAATAAGTTGGGTGAGGGCGGATTCGGTGAAGTTTTCCAGGTATTATCTGTTACAAAAATTGACAATGGCTTATGAAATCTTTGAATATCTTCAACGTTTGTTATGCGAAGTTGCGGCTGGAAGCTATTCATGTGTGCTCTGACAATCAAATTAACAAATTTCAGGGTAGGTTTCCCAATGGACAAGAAATAGCTGTGAAGAGGCTCTCTAAAAGCTCAGGACAAGGTGTTGGAGAATTCAAGAATGAGGTTGTTTTGGTCTCGAAGCTTCAACATCGAAACCTTGTGCGGCTGCTCGGGTTTTGCTTAGATGGAGAAGAAAAGTTACTTGTCTATGAGTTTGTGCCGAACAAAAGTCTTGACTACTTCTTATTTGGTACGTTGCATAATTCAATGAGTTGTCATTTTCCATGCGGAAGAAACTGTTTGTGTGATTAGCTAAACTTAAAGTTGAGACTCTCACTAGCTTCTGGGAACTTGATGGAAGTTCTTCGAGGATTTATCAATCCAAAATAGTTGGTTTATAATTTTACAAATATGCAGAGCCTGATAAGAGAAGGAAATTGGATTGGTCAAGACGGTACAAGATAATATCTGGAATCGCTCGAGGAATGCTCTATCTACATGAAGATTCTAGACTCCGGATCATTCATCATGATCTAAAACCCAGCAATATCTTGTTACACAGTGATATGAACCCGAAGATTTCAGATTTCGGCATGGCTAGGATTTTCGGAGTTGATCAAACTCGGGCAAACACTAAGAAAATCGTGGGGACCTTGTAAGTCTCAAACTCTTTCTTAGATGACTCTTAATTTCTTGTTCATATGGTCTATCTTATGGTTGATCTATGAATTAGAAACAACACCATCCTCATATACTTGCTAATCGCCATACATATTCATCAGAATGTGGCTTTATCAACTTATAATGACATAATGGATGCTACAGCCCATGTAATTTGGTTTGTAGTGGTTACTTGTCTCCTGAGTATGCAATGCGCGGGCAAATCTCCCCGAAGTCCGATGTCTATAGTTTCGGTGTCCTAATCCTAGAGATCATTAGCGGCAAGAAGAATAGCTGCTTCAACCAATCAGGAGGAGGTGAAAAGATCGCCAGCTATGTAAGTTGCATATGTGCTATTACGACGTATATTGTACTGCACCAATCTAATTAAGTTGAAATTCCTTCACTAAAATAATTGTTATAGGCATGGAAGCATTGGAGAGCCGACACACCACTCGAAGTGTTAGATCCGTTCATTGGCAACTCATATTCAATAGATGAAGTGCTTAGATGCCTCCACATTGGTTTACTGGGTGTTCAGGAAGATCCAGTTGATAGACCTACCATGGCAAGCAGAGTCCTTATGTTCAGTAGTCACTCTGTTAAGCTTCCACAGCCTCGACGACCGGCCTTCTTCCTCCGAAGGAGCACGGAGAGTAAGCCGGAGGGTCAGTTGAAAGAGCTCGAGTCGGACGAATCCACCAGTAGGTCTATGCCGTGGTCCATCAATGAAATTTCAATTACTGAAATGCACCCTCGATGAATCGGGATGTGAGTGAAAATCCTTTTTCATGATAGTCTCACAGAGACCTTGAGATCTTCGGCCTTCCACAAGGATCATGAATGAACAATCAACAAGCACCTATATTTTTTCGAAAATAGGCTGCTAGTTGCCGTGGGATCATGCGCATGAACTACATAGTGGCTTCTCCTATTAAGGAACAAACACGACTACACTGAATTATCAGGTTCATCGCTTGTCTAAAGGATATTTGCACTCACTGCTAGATGATTAACACGATTACGAGAGTTGGCTCTGAAACTGAATTCTGTCGCATGTCACACTTATTGGCGAACAGTCTAGTAATGTGCTGCTATCTAGCCAAAGTAACGTCAAGTGCATTCGTTATTTCTGTTTAGCCATAACGAGATGGCGAGGACATGAGGACAAGATCATTCATGTAAAAACATGATTATTCATAGACACAGAGCTGAGATCTCGACTTCGCCCAAGCATAATTTCTAGAACAGCATGACTTTGGCGTACGCTAGCATTGATTTGGGTAAATTCTAATGTTGTGCAAAATTCAAAATCTGTAATGGCAGGATAACGGCTGAAAAAATATCTATGTCCTAGAATAATTTCAGCTGAGTAATGTATTATTTCTAAGCCTATTCTAACATTGTTTCTGTCCTTGAGAGTTTATTGAAATTATGTCTCGAATTTGAGCTCGTGAACGAGAACCAACCTGAGATAAATTGTAAGGAAGCTTGGTCTATTAAAGGAAGTCAGAAAGTTGGATTTTCTGTGGACTTACGACATCGAGCAAAGCAGGAAAGGGTCACTTTGTTTTCACGAATTGTTGTTGGCTTCTTATTTCCATGTTTAAGTCCAAAAGTGTTTGTTAGACTTTGACCGTGGAAAGTGGACTTTGAAAGGAAAGAGTGGGCTTGCCGATTGGGTAAGAGAAAGGAAAGAAACAAACAAGGAAATTGTACTCCTTGTTTGAGTAGACAAAGCTTCAGAGTACATGTAACTTCTTTCGCTAGTGCTAGTTCTTGCGCTGTTGTCGATGAGCGAGGGGCTGCAGGCAATTCTTTCCGAATTACATGCTAGACGTCTTCTCCGCACGTGAGATTGGAAAAGTGTTTGAGTGGTTTGGTTGACAAATTCTTGTGGCAAGATTTGTGTAATTCCTCCGTGAGATTGAGATATTATTTCGTGAAGAATTATAAGGTTAAACACTGTGTGAGTTATCAGGTGTAATTAGGGCTGGGGAAACACTGAAAATGTTCGAGCGACTCGAGTGTGATTATAATTTCCGTTATATAACTTGATTTATAGTAGAATTTTTCGTTACTTTCTTCGTGGACATAGGTCACATCGATTGAATTACGTAAATCCGATGTCCGAGTTATTTTATTGTTCTTTTTATTTTACTGTTTGATCATTTGTTTCCGCAACACAATCATTATTATCCTAATTAATTCACATACTTTACAGCTCATTGACTTAAGTTTTTAAGTGAATGTGGATCTGAGTGGATACGTCATTAATGGGCTCGGCTTTTGTCTTAATCTTGACGATCTCTTCGGAACAAAATAAAGAATTATCAACGGATTTGCTCTCTCTGTTTTTGTTTTTTCAGGAAAATTTTCTACAGATTCAAATCGATTATTTTCTCAATAAAATTTCGCACCAAAATCCTCATTTTGTCAATCTCATATATCTATTATTTTTGGCCAGTCTAATGTGTTATATACTCAAAAGGAAATCGAAACATCATTTAGAACAGAGCTTGCCAAATCGAGAATCGCCAAGACTAGACTATTTGCGAAGTCGCCCCCAAAGCAAAATCCCACCTTGATCCTCCATGGTTTGCTCATTGTCATAAGGAAAATGCTTATATGACGGTCCTTAACCTACCGTGACAATAACAATTTATTTTGGGCCAAAAAAATTTAAATAACAAATAATTAAAAATTATTGTGGGGTCTACTCCTTTAAGAATTTGTGCTTCACAACATGCTATTATTCTAACAGTAGACCAAAAATTGTTATGCTAGCAAAATCCATTTCTCTCGTTCAGAGTCTAAGTAAATTAAACTGAATTGGACCGTCGCAATTGAGTGAGTGACGGGCTGTCGCAAAAGGATAATTTCCGTTCGCGGCGCAGAGATTTCAGTCAGAGGAGGGGCTGGGATCGATCCTCCACACCACAAGTGGCCTTAGAATTGTGCTTCCTATTTAATCTAATTGATTAATTAAAGTACGAGGGGGGCCTAGAAACTACACATCCATCATAAAGTAGTAGAAGACTTTCCGATGGAGTCATGGCGTGCAAGTGCATGGAACCTTCAGAATGGACAAAGCTTACGATGGGACGACAATTCATAACATTATTTTCCCCATAATTCCCTGCCGATCTCACCAGCCAACGCTATCATCAGTCCAATCAAGAAGTCTTGCTTCGCCGTCTCCATCTCTCTTCTTCTTCTTCCTCCTCCTCCATTTTATCAGCGTTTATACTTGAAGTCCTGAATCGGCACCTACGTATCTATGGCATGACTGTTGGCTATCTGGTTCAAGGTTTTAACTCGTCGACATATATTACTACCCTCTCTTCTCCTCCTCCTCCTCCTCCTTCTTCTTCTTTCACCTTATCCCCTACAAGTGAAAATCTCCGAATGTGCATCCAGCAAAACCACTTAGGCTGCGTTTGGTAGTCGGGATAAAATTCAGGATAGGATAAATTTTATCATATCCCGTGTTTGGTGCCTACTCAAGATAGGATAAAGTTGGATATAAAAGGGATATAACTCGGATAAAATTATCCCATGGGAAAGGTGGGATAAGGGTGGATAGGATTTCTAATATCCATAATATAAAAGTTATTTTTCTCAAATAACAAACTTGTTAAATTAATAAAATTAAAATAATATTTGAATATAAATATAAAAAATTCAAAATAACAAAATAACAATAAAAAAATTTTTATTTATTCTTATTTTTATTTATATATTCAAATTTCTTTCTATCTTATGATATAAATTTCATATACATATATACACACATTTAGTATTTATATTTATTACATATTTTAGGCATATTTGTATAGTTTACTATTTAATAAAATTTTATTAGAGAATGATGGAAGGGGAAGAAATAAAAAATAAAATAATTAAAAAAGAGAGGGAAAATTAATAAACAAAAAATGAAATAGGTAAGAGTGTCGTAAGAAATTTTTATCATCTCCCGTTGTACAATTTTTATGTTCATTTACACTGATATAACGTTCATAGCAAATAATGGACATAGTAATATGTGAAAATATCTGGCTTTATTACCGCGATTCACCAAACAGTAGATAGGATATAGCAAATCCCTTGGATTTTATATCCTATCCTATCCAATCATATCCTTACTAGAAATCCGGACGACCAAACGCAGCCTTAGAGCACCAACAAACACCAGAAAATAATATGGCTCACTCATCATCCACTCTTTATTTCCTCATTTTGCCGACTATTCTGATCCGAACCTACCCATCCCATGCACAACACTGCCACCATACCATCGGAAACCTACGCAAAGAACCGCGACGCCGTCTTGAGGTCTCTCCCCTCCAACGTGGCTGCTGCACATGATGGGTTCTATGCCACGAGTGAGGGCACGCAATCACTTACTGCCGAGGTGACACGTCAGCAAATACCTGTGCGATCTGCGTGAGGTCCAGATTATTTATTTCCCCAAAGATTTAAACATGTTCTCTCCCACGATATTTTCGGGCATCCTGATGAAATTAACGTGCTAAGCCAAATTTTCATCGTGGCGGGCTTAGTCCAATTAATTCAGTTATTTCAAGGCTATTCGCTAAAATTCGTCTACTGGTCTGATAATTATGCAAACGGGATAAGTGCATTGGAAGTTCTAAAATTTGTTATGAAAGTGCAATTTAGTCTTATATCTTTCAAAAAGTGCTTAAGTCCTAAAACCTATCACAAAATGCAATTGAGTTCTAAAACTTTCAAAAAGTGCTATCAAGTTCCAAAACTTGTCAAATTAGTCCAATCAAGTCCTTCCGTTGATTGCACTTTTTAAAATTTTTATAACTCAATTGCATTTTCGTAACAAGTTTTAGGATTCGTTTGCACTTTTTGAAAATTTTAGGACTCGACTGCACTTTTGTGACAAGTTTTAGAACTTGATTGCATTTTTTGCAAGGTTTAGGACTCAATTGCACTTTTGTGACAATTTTTAGAACTTCCAATGCACTTATCCATTAGGCTTAATTAAATACTAATGAAAATGCTCCTAACATCTATATGCAATTTAATTCATTTATTGTTTGGGGGTCGGGGTTGATCAATAATTTTATATGTAATGAACAATTAAACGGATCGCTAAAATTTAGGTGTAAAAAAAAAACGTATCATATTGTCGCCAGATCTTGGCGAGGGCCCAAAGCCCTCCCTTGTGACTGGCAATGGTCGGCTGGTAACCTCGTTAACCAGAAATGTAAAATAAAAAAATAAAAAATAAAAAGAAAAAAGAAAAAAAATTTAAAAAATATTAAAATATTATTAAAAGTTGTCCACGTCAGCGCTAATTTTGTCGCTTAAGACGGCTGACATCTACTTCAGCGATTTCCAGACAAAATTGGTCGGATGGACTTATTTGGCAAAATATAGGTTTATGACTCAATTGATACTATTAAAAAAATTTAGGATTGAATTGATAAAAGTATAATAGGTTTAAGACTGTGTAGATAATTTTCTTCAAAGAAAACGGGAATGTTTTTCTTAAATGATTGCGCACAATTATTTTCTCATTTTGTGTTTATCTAGCTTTAATGCTTCATTCAAGTCTTCCGCCCCACAAAGTCAAAAAGGCACATGTTAGGTGCAAACTTTCCTTCGTGGGACTTTCACGCGAAAGCCATTGATAGTGGACTTTGTACTCAAGTGTTTAGCCTTTGAAGCTCGCTTTTAGTCAAATTTAGTGGCTAACACCAAATTAAGAATTGATGCACTCCTACAATAAAAGATTTAGAAAAGGAAAAAGATGTGTGATGGACAGATTACGGAGGACCGCATAATTCTTCTAGACAATTGCTCTTCAAGGAGGACATTTTTAACAAGATAAAATCTCATGCCTGAAGAATTATAGAACACGATTGGAGTGGAAAAAAGATAGTAGAACCATATATTTAAATGAGTTTATACCGCTTTTGAATCTGTTTTTCTAAATTTGCTCTTTCCTGTAGAAGAAAATTAGCAATGAAAATTTCTACAATATCATGCACTCCTATGAGATGGTTGCAAAAGGAATCGAAACATCATTTAGAACAGAGCTTGCAAAATCGAGAATCACCAAGATTAGACCATTTGCAAAGTCGCCCTGAAAGCAAAATCCCACCTTGATCCTTCATGGTTCGCTCAACGCCAGAAAGTCCATCTAAAGTTTCCAAATATCGCTCTCAATTAGTTGGGTTCTCTGCATACCGTGGTGATCTTCGATTCTCGTTCAGGAACTAACCAAATTTAACTGGACTGGACCATCGCAATTGAGCGAATGATGAGCCGTCGCAAAAGGGGTTTACTGCTAAAAAAGACTAATAAGTTCTGTTCGCGGCTGAGATTTCAGTCAGGAGGGGTGCAATCGGTCCTCCACACCACAAGTGATCATATATTTTTGCTTTCTATTTATCTAACTAATTGATTGAAGTTATAGAATGCTTTCTGATGGGGTCATGGCTTGCAAGTTGCATGGAACGTGTAGAATGGACAAAACTTATGAGACGACAATTCAAACGTTATTGTTCCTATAATTCCATGCCGACCTAGCCAAGCCAATACAATCATCAATCAAACGTTATTGTTCCTAATCCTAGAGAGCATTAGCGGCAAGAAGAATAGCTGCTTCTTCCAATGAGATGGGGGTGAAAATCTCGCTAGCTATGTAAGTTGCATCTGTGCTATTATGACACATATTACGCCGCACTGATCTAATTAAGTTGAAATTCTTCCATTGAAATAATTTTTACAGGCGTGGAAGCATTGGAGAGCTGGTACATCGCTCAAAGTGTTAGATCCATTCATCGGCAACTCGTATTCAATGGATGAAGTACTTAGATGCTTCCACATTGATTTACTAGGTGTTCAGGAAGATCCAGCTGATAGACCCGCTATGGCAAGCATAGTCCTTATGTTGAGCACCCACTCTGTTAAGCTTCCACAGCCTCAACAACAAGCCTTCTTCCTCCGAAGGAGCACGAAGAGACAGTTGAAAGAGTTCGAGCCGGACGAATCCACTAGTAGGTCTATGCCATGGTCGACCAATGAAATGTCGATTACTAAGGCGTACCCTCATTGAATCGTGATGTGAGTGAAAGTCGTTCTTCATGATAGTCTCACAAAGACATTGAGATCCTTGGCCTTCCATAGGGATCATTAATGAACAATTGACAAGCACCTATGTTTTTCGAAAATAGGTTGCTAGTTGCCAAGGGATCATGCACATGAAGTACATAATGGCTTCTCTTATTGAGGAAATAGCACGACTACACCAAATTACTAGGTTCTCCTTTGAATGTGTGTGTTTTTAGTCAATATCATTTGAGTGTGGACGATGGAGGACTCAGCACACCAAGAGATGTGTATCCTACTAATCTTGGTGATTAGTAGAAGTTTTTGGGCCATCCGTAGTTATTCACGCATTGAGTTTTCCACGTAAAATCTTAGTATTGTTGTTACCTTTGTCTCTTTATCATTTCAACATTATATTTACATATTTCGAGATTGTATTGTTATAACATATTGCTTGTTTTTGCTAGGGTTAAGTTGATTTTGATCGATTTAGTTTTGGGGAAAATATTAATCCTGAATTTGATTAGTTCTTGATGAATTGTTATTCGGTTGTCTCCAACCCGTGACGCAGCAGTAACGTGTCTCTCCATCGGAGATTTTAGCCGTGGCCTACAATGAGTTGAACTAGGTCAACAAGCACCTCTATGAACGGCAAGTGCTCCAATAGCTTTTCAAAATGATAGGGCCCACATTGGACACGTGTTGCCATGTAAATGAACTATTGCACAGATGATGTGGCACAGATAGGTGGCACCCAGCTGTATGTAATATTCTCTCGCTCGGGGGAGAGTCGGAGTCCATCAATCTTTGATATCAGTGGGTCCACCTCATAAAGTTCAGAGTTCGAAAGGTCACAAAGCGCTTTCTGTCGCCATCGTCATCACTATAAACTGAGATATTGGTGTTACATGCATCTCGACTTTTGTTGGTCAAGTCCTCCCACTCAAGAAGAGAATGCAAGTACACGCAATTGACCTTGATAACGACCCTTGTACGAGGACAAAAAGGCGACCATCCTCACCGTTCATCTTAATCTCTTTCCCCACCTGAATCACAGTGGCCTAACCAACATTTTTGAGTCAATCCAATATGTGACATTTTATCTTCCAAAGTTTTTCGATCAATGAATGCAGCAAAATCAACATAAAATCTTCAAGCCCCATCTCTCTCTCTCACCACCTCCATCGCGGCTCACACGGCCCTCACCTCACTGTTGTTGCTCGCCACTATTGGCAATCGCTTCCCCATTGCATCGGCCCATCTTTCCGCGAGCTCGCCTCTCTATCACAAATGGAGGAGGGCAGTGATATTTTCCGTGGATATGAGGAAGAAGCGAAGGAAAATGTAAACGAGAAAGAAAAGAAAAGAAGAAATAATGTATAAATGGGAAGAATAAGTTCAGACCATTCTTTTCTTTATGTTAACATGTCATTTTCTCAGTGCAGCAAACTCAAATCATCAATTTACACTCACTAAAAAAGAAAAGAAAAAATATGTCAATTATCTCTAATTTTAGAGAACCTCAATACATAATAAAATTTAGTGGAGTGTGAAATTGGGGAAATTACCAAAAAAAGTCCTAAATCTAATGAATTTGTGCTAATTTAGTTATAATCCTTTCAATTATTCCAATTAATTCCTAAACATTTTCACATTTTATCAATTGAGTCCATCCAGTCAATGCTAGTTGGAAATCGCCGACGTAGATGCTGAACCATCCTACGTGGCCTGGCCAGTGCTAATGTTAACATTTTTAATGATTTTTTTTTGAATTTTTTATAAATTTTTTGGTTTTTTTCTTTTACTTTTTTTGTGCTAATTTTAATAGATTTAAGAATTAACTAAAAAGTCCTAAATCTATTGGATTTGTGCTAATTTAGTTATAATCCTTTCAATTGTTCCAATTAATTATTAAACATTTTCACATTTTATCAATTGAGTCTGTCCGGTCAATTTTGGTTGAAAATTGCCAACGTAGATGCTGAACCATCCTACGTGGCTTGGCCAGTGCTAATGTTGATATTTTTTAATGAATTTTTTTGAATTTTTTATAAAATTTTTGTTTTTTTCGTTTACTTTTTTTTAAGTGAGGCAACCTTAATCGAGGGCCAAGATGAGGGTTGCAATACCCTCACTGGCCCCACCTAGATAAACTATTCGGTGGTTGGTGACATTCTCCAAACTTGATAAACTCACGTACATCCAGATAAATTGGCTCTGGCATAGGGGATGGGATGAACCCGAATTGGGTATAAAAGTTTAAAAATTAACTTAACAGTTCCTCTCTCTACTTCACCTTTGATTACTCATTTTCGGCCTCCATTGTTCCACAATCTCTCTCTTGGTCGACTATGAACTAGGCGTTCATCAAGTGTTTGATGAAACACTAAAGAGAGATCCTTCTCGCCTTCAGTTAAGAATTTTTCTTGATAGAGAGGTCGCCCCTCCTCCATTTCGCTTTGTAGTTCGAGTGTCGAGTTCCACCTGTTGCACATAAGGAAAGCCGCAACGGCACCATGTTGCAGAACCTCCTTCTGCAAGGCCACCCACAATGCTCCCCTTCTCTGTTGTTACCTCCCTTAGCTCTTCCAAGATGGTGCCGCCGCTTTCATCGGCGATGGAGTCCAGCCACATGACCCAGAGGAAGTTCCTCTTGCTAATTACGAGGTCATACCAGAACTTCATGAGGTCGTGTCTGTTGAAAGTCATAAAGTTCTCGAGGATAGTCATCGAGAGAGTTTGAGTCATCATGTACATAAGGAGCCTGTCGGAGATAAGATTTTTAAAGATTTTCATATAAGAAGGATTTTAAAAGATTTTCAATCTTATCTTAGATTGTTGTTTTTCAAAGATTTCAAATCCTATCTTTGCACCAAATATATGATGTGATACTTTTACAGTCCGGAGGATATTGGGAGGATTTCAAATCCATTTTTATCATATCCAATTCTAATTCCAATTTCAATTCGGACACCCTAACGCAACATTAAGATTTAATGATTGAGATGAAGTATGTTTGCGTGCTCTCTAGAAGAGTGTCCGTACTTTCCCTGCTGCAGTCTCCGCGTTGGAGCAAATAGGAATGCAGGGTCACATAAATTGACTTTAATCAATGACCTCGTACGAGGGCAATTGCTGTCTTCCATCCTAACCACCATCCATCTTATTCCCCAGTTCCTGTCGCTTTAACATCGTGGAATGGACTTTAACTGTATTTGACTTTAGGGAAAATCCCTCACCGGTTTGTCCTGACTTGTCATGAGTCTCTTTTGACCTTCCCGAAGAAAGAAAAATATGTTATAGCTTTTTCGTGATTTAAGAAATTAATTTCTCTATGGTTTAAAACTTTTAAATATGTCATATGGAATAAAATTTGAAAATTTTAAATGTTCAAAACTCAATCCTCGAATTTCAATTTGCAATGGTGCGCCTTGTATCAACTTTTCAAGAAAAAGAAAATTTATATTTCACCCCCAAATTTGTGCCGCAAGCCCAATCAATTCATCAAAATAGGTAATCATGAATTCTTGCTTCACCATCTCCCTCGTTCTCTCCTCCTTCTTCATCAAAATTTTCGGTGCTGGAGATGCACCTAGTTACATAGATCATGATTGCCCAAACACCACCCTCTTCACTCCCAACTCCACCTACCAATCCAACCTCCACACCCTCCTCTCTTCCCTCTCCTCCGCCGCCATCGACAACGTGTTCCATGGATCGAAAATAACAAGTTTAGACTGGGGAAAACGATTTTCCCTTCTAACAATAAGGCAAACATTTTTCCTGATTTCTTATTGCGCGTCAAAGTGAGAATTATAGGTCCCTCTATGTCTATTTCTTATTTCTCGTCATTTTTTTATTTTCTTTTTTGACATATGTTTTAGTCATTAATGCTCATGTTCTGTTACATTCCCAAACAAACATGATCATACGTAACGTTTTACACATACGATTCCATTAATTCTTTCCTAATATCTTTTTAATTCTTGTTATTTTGATGGATTACAAAATAAATAAAGAAGATGTTGATTTTAGTTTTTTAGTCATCACATGCCATTTTTTTAACGATCACTTACTATTAAATACCATCAAATCAATTTTTTCAACTTGTTTTATGGACAAATTATAAAAAATGGTTTACTTTCTGAATTTCTTGAAAACATTTCTAGTAACAAGAAGTTTTCGGTGAAATAAATGGACCTTTAATTTCTTCACATTTGCTCTTTAAGCGCGATCTTTTTGTTTTTCTCTATTTTTTTTTTAACATTTGCTCTGGCCTATAGCAATTTCAATTTCTAAAATCTCATACAATCATAAACAACACATATACTGATGCTATTCCTCAGTGGCCTATCTAAAACCGACGTTGTTTTGAGCCTCATTGGACGCATTAGATTGCCAAGCATGCCACATAGGATGGCTAGAGCTAACTAGACTGCCACGTTAGCGAAATCCGGCCTAAATTGATCGAAATGACTACTTGGAAAACATCAAAAGGTTCTGATAAAAAAATCATTAAAAGGTTTAGGACTAAATTGGCCAAATTAAAAAAGATTAGGACTAAATTGGCGACCGTACAATAGGGTTATGACTTTTTGAACAAATCTCCCATTGAAAAGTTGTATTTGAAGGAACAGATCATTGTACGTGATTCAACATTTCATATAATTTTATGGGCAAGTTTTCAATATCTAGGTAAGTATGAGTTTGAGCATACAATTTTTTAAAAATATATTTATTTTTAGCAAATTATGTAAAATGCGACCGTGATTGATCAAGTATATAATAAACTTATTTTGAGCGGTTAGGATAGTACAGGTCCTACACAAACATCTGAGATTTTTATTGAATGTTGATGCCAACCAAAATTCACACTAAAATTCAAGAACATCGCTTTGATATGTACAAAGACAAGTTTTTTGACATAATGACAATTATCTACCAACGGGTTAAAAAAAGGATTAATACTACGAAAAACCAAAAACTGATACACTTATAATAAATTTATCCAAAATTAATTTTTTGACCACCAAAAATCCCAAACTCGTACATATATGACAAATTTACCATAAACTAATTTTTTGACTACTAAAAATCATAAACTGGTATACATGTGAAAAATTTACTACAAACTAATTTTTTAACCAATAAAAAACCCAAACTGGCAATCCTATGACAAAGTTACTCTCTGTTAACGGATCAGTTTGGGGGTTTTCGTGGTATTTACCTTATGGATTTCCATGTGGACTTGCCACGTCATCATACCACATCACCATGTGTCATCCACATTAGCAAATTTAACGGTAAAATTTGAAAGAAGTTAACGGAGGGTAAATTTGTCATGAGTGTACCAGTTTGGAGTTTTTGATAGTCAAAAAATTAATTTGGGATAAATTTGTCATAAGTGTATAAATTTGAAGTTATCGTGAAACTAACCCAAAAATAAAAGAGGCTGTGATTATTCGTACGGGCATAAGAAAATGAAAGCAGGCAGGCACCGACAACCAACCGTATCTTGGCGGGGCGGCTAGAACCGGTCGCAGCCATGGCAGGATTTCTTTCTTCCTTCCAACCATTTTGCTCCGGATTTCCTAGATGGATTAATACCACGAAAAACCCTAAACTGGTACAGTTGTGACAATTTTACCCCAAACTATTTTTTTGACCACAAAAAACCCCAAACTGGTACACTTGTGATAAATTTACCCCGAACTATTTTTTTGACCACCAAAAACCCTGAACTGGTATACTTGTGACAATTTTACCCCAACTAATTTTTTAATATTATTTTTATTTTTTCGAATTTTTTTTTATTAATTTTTTTTCTTAATATTCTTCATCTTCAACCTTTGGCCGCTCGCCGGTCCGGCGACCGGCCAGAGGCGGAAGCCGGCGAGGTCGGCCCCGCCGGCCGCTGGTGAGGCTGACCTCGCCAGCGGCTGGCGAGCTCGAGCCTCGCCAGATCTGGCAAGGGCTCGACCCCGCCAACCGCTGGCGAGGCTCGACCTCGCCGGCCGGTGGCGAGGGCACGCCGGCGGGGCCGAGCCCTCGCCAGCTACCGGCGAGGCCGACCTCTCCGGCTTCCGCCTTTGGCCGATTGCCGGTCCGGCGACCGGCCAAAGGTTGAAGATGAAGGATATTAAGGAAAAAAAAAAGAAAAGAAAAAAAATCAATAAAAAAATTCGAAAAAAATAATATTAAAAAATTAGTTGGGATAAAATTGTCACAAGTATACCAGTTCGGGATTTTTGGTGGTCAAAAAAATAGTTCGGGGTAAATTTATCACAAATATACCAGTTTGGAGATTTTTGTGATCAAAAAAATAATTTGAAGTAAAATTGTCATAACTATACCAGTTTAGAATTTTTCATGATATTTACCCTTCCTAGATCTGATCAGTGTTTTACTGTGGCAAAAAGTTGCGTGTCGGAGAAAATGAACAGCGGAGAGGGAGAGAGAGAGGGGATGAGGGGCTACGTCCGTGGGACCCATCCTTGCCACGTGACGCCACGTGGCGGTCACTGAATCGTGCGGGAATGCCTGATATTTTCTCCCCACCTGCATTCTGTCTCGTCCATCATCACTGGCTTTCTGGCGAAGAAGAAGAAAGATTCAATGACTTCGTTAGGAGCTACACGAGCTATATGTCCACATTAATCAAAGAAAGACCCCAAACACCCCAAAGAAACAAAAGAAAGAAAGAAAAGATGGATCCTCCAAATCGCTCTCTCTTGCTTCTTCTCAGCTTCGTTTCCACCATTAACGCCCAAGGTTTCTTCCCAAAGCCCTTCTGTGGTTCGACCGGCAACTTCACCGCCAACAGCACCTACGAAACCACCCTCACCACCCTCCTCTCTTCCATCTCCACCACCAACTCCTTGTCCCTCACCTACGGCTTCTTCAACACCTCCTCCGTGGTCTCCGGCACCTCCCAAACCCTCTACGTCATTGGCTCCTGCCGCGGCTACCTCACTAGCGAGAGCTGCCGCTCCTGCCTCAACGCCTCGGCCTCCGACATCCGCCGCCTCTGCCCCCTCCAAAAAGAGGCGGTGCTCTACAGCGAGGTCTGCACTGTCCGATACTCAAACGCCTCGATCTTTGGCATAGTCGTGACCGACCCTAACTACAGGCTGTACAACGTGAACAACGTCTCGATCCAGGTCACGTACAAGCTGGGGACACAGGTGGAAGGTCTGCAGGGCGAGGCAGCCGGCGGCAGCTCACTGAGGAAGTTGGCTACGAGGAACGTGTCAGTGGGGCCGGACACGATCTTTGCGATGGCGCAGTGCACGCCGGACTTGACCAGGCAGCAGTGCATCGACTGCCTGGAGAAAGTTGTCGGGAGCATCACGGATTGCTGTCTTGGGAAGGCGGGATTGAGGAGCACGGCGCCTAGTTGCGAGTTTCAGTACGAGATCTATTAGTTCATCCACCAGGTCGGCGAGCCACTTCCGCCGCCGCCGCTTCCTCCTCCACCGCCAGGTACGTTGGCTCTTGTTCAAGAATTAGGTATCGTGGCGATTTGTTTTTTTTCCTTTAATCGAGGTGGATTAAGATCATCTGATTTGTTGATTATGTGATTTCATGCGAGATTTACACGATTAAGTGTGGAAATGAATTTAGTTTTTATACTCCATAGACCATCTAATTTATTTTAGGGTCAGGACGTTGGATAAATACATTTTTGCCAAAATGAAGTTGCGGAATATTTCCATATTTTCAGTAAAAGAACGGTAGGGTCCATATCTCTATCTTTGACGCATGTGAATGGCTAATAGTCAGCTATCATAGTTCATTGAATCAAAAGTTGTGGTGTTCGTTCATCAGAAGCTGTCATGTGAGATCTTTAAATTAATAATAAAGTGAGTTTAGGCTAAGGGTAATGAATCATTAACAGATGTTCATTAATTCTCCTCATTTAGTCACCATCGTTTCTGAATTGATATAAACACAAAAAGGTTTTTAACAATAAGAGAAGTAGATCGACATCTAAATTGATCTAGAGTTACAATCCATTTCAACCATGTGGTGATCACTGCTAATAGTTAAAAAAAAAAATTGGTAAGACAAATTGTCGAACTTAAATCAGCCAAACAAGAAATACCATATAGGAAACATATGCCTAGAGGCTGTGCCTGCAACAACAGGGCCATTAATGGAAACAAAGTTGTCCAATCACTTTTAAACCTGCTGTATGAATACCAAAACTTTGCGTAAGATTTTAATATAGTCATTCCGGTCACTTTTTGTCAAAAAATCGTTGCCGTGGCAATGTGTCACATGGGACAGCTGGCATTGAATGGATTGCCATATTAGCGATTTTCTCGCAAAAATTGACTGGAATGACTACATTTGAATTTCGCATCAAGATTTCGGATTAAATTGGTTAATTTGAAAAGTTTAGGACTAAATTAGCTTTCGTACAATTGATTTAGGACTAATTGGGTAAGTTTCCCAAGCTTGGTGTGTGGGGTTCATAAAAAAGACCAAAATTGGACTTCTTTGTGGCGGTGGTTGATATATTCACAAGCTGTTACGTGAGATCTTGAAAAGTTTAGAGCTAAATTAGCTTGCGTACAATTGAATAACGGTTTTTTAGAGGGATTTAAACCCAGGGGCTCGTGTGCAGCAGCAGCGGCAATAATTCCCTATTGCCGAACTTAGTAGGTGATATAACATGGGCTGTTCATCCTAGAAATTTTTTTGCTTCTTAATATTCTTCATTTGTTCGTCTTCAGCCCCGTCAATTTACCAAAAACAGAATCTTAAAAATGCTGGAATTGCAGTTGATGTTCAGGCTTTCTCGTTTAAGCCTCTCTATTCAGATCTCTCATGGCCCCTTCTTACGTGTCAAATTGCCAATCTTCACGCGTCAGTTTATATGTTACGCACGCTTTCATCTAGAAAGCTTTAGATTAGTTGAGGAATTGTCTCATATACAAAATGGTACCTGTGCAGGGAAAAGCAACAAATCTACCGTGATAACCATCGCCATTACCGTTCCATTTGAAGGTGTTATGGTCCTTTTCTTTTTCACTTGTTGTTTGCTTCGAAGAAAGGGAAAGAAGACAGATGGAGTCGTCCAAGGAAAAAGCGGTAAATCGACTATTTGAGTTTATTTTTTCATAAGCTATCTACGCCATATATGAGCATATTATGAAATTTCTTCATTTTCTGTAAGGAATCAAATATATTAATCATACGAATTAAGAGTCCGTTTGATATAAATGTAGCATATATAATGGAAAAGATCAAGGACAAAGATCAGATTCTTGATGCTCTTTAAACCTTCAAAACTATACTTGACTGCACAAGCAATCATAATGCCATCAATAAGAGGAATACTTTGGGAATGTAACAGTTCATTTCTGGCCTTCTAGATAAATAGATGCAGCAATTCTACAAAAATTTTACCGAGCACCTATGAAAATATCTCCCTTTCATAGCCTGCTGCATCAGGACAATTCAAACTCCCAATCACTAATATCATTATTAGGAAAACAAAAGTGAAGGGCACTCTTCCAGGCTTGCTTAGAGAAACTGCATCCAAAGAACAAATGGGATCTAATCTCAGTGCTTTCATGACGCAAAAAAATAGAGAGTTTGGCCATGACTAGAAGACTATTTGTCAATTCCTTGAAATATCGGCAGCTTATCTTGTGTCGCCAACCAAAGTGTGAATCCAAACCTCAGCAAATTAGATGAAATTCAAATCAGCCTATACCATTCAACTCTTGGGACTCTTTTCCTCACAATCTCCCAAGCTGAAGCAGAGGTAAGAATGTCACAAGAAGCAGCAGCGCAAGTGTCTTGGTCTTCCAAAGAAGACTTTGGATAAATTACACCACAAACGGCCGCCTGGATTGATACCAAGACTTCAGACCTCGCATTGGACCTTTTCCATTCAGAGCACAAATCATATCAGCTACTTTTGCAGTTCAAAGAAGAGCAGCATCTTAAACTACTCTCCTCGGGCATACATCCAGCAAGATCACATCAGGATGCCATGTGTCATGCCAGAGGGATATAGATTCGACATGAAAAACCACATAACGAGCCCTCAAAATACTCTTAACGTTTAGCAATTCCCTCCAACGATAGGTAGCATCTGCACCGCAATTAATAGACCTAGCACTACCTTCAGTATTGATGATATTGTTTTTCTTCATGACCAATCAAGAGGGTAAATATTTCATTGGGCTAAGGAGACAACCATGCCAGCCTAATCCGGTGCTCTTCATTGTGATAATGTTCCCAAGCACTGGCAACCGTATAAACGCCACTAGGAGCCAATGTCGATATAATTTGATAATCAAATTGCGTTTTGGTAATGCAGGTGCGAATGAACTTACCACCGTGGAGTCCTTGCAATTTGACTTGGCTACAATACAAACCGCAACAAATGATTTCTCTCCAGAAAACAAGTTGGGTGAAGGTGGATTTGGTCAAGTTTTCCAGGTACGTATTACATATCAGTTAGAAACAATCAAGAATGTTTTACATGCGAATTGAACATAATGGTGTCGAAAAAGAAAGAAACGTGTAACGCTTCTTTATGTTAGTTTTTAAGTTGTGTTAAGGAAATAAATGATGAATGTAAAACACTTTAGGGTAGCCTTCCTGATGGACAGCAAATCGCGGTGAAGAGGCTATCTCAAAGCTCAAGACAGGGTGATGAAGAATTCAAAAACGAAGTTCTATTGGTTGCGAAGCTTCAACATAGAAACCTTGTACGACTGCTTGGATTTTGCTTGGAGGGAGACGAAAAGATACTCGCCTACGAGTTTGTGCCAAATAAAAGCCTTGATTACTTCTTATTTGGTATGTTGCAGTTTGACCTTCTTATGTACATTTGCTTGAAATCAAACGTTCGAGCTTTCACTAGCTGTGGAAAACTTGAAATTAAGCGGTTTTCTGTTCTTTCAACTAATTATAGTTTTTTGTTAAGCCACCTTTGATCGATGAGAGTAAATATATTCGCCTTGAGTTTTTGAATAGGTGCCACATGCTAGCACATAATGAGTTTTGGTGCAACGATGCAGATCCCCAAAAAAGCAGTCAATTGAATTGGCCATTACGTTTTAAAATAGTATCTGGGATCGCTCGAGGATTGCTCTACCTACACGAAGATTCTCGTCTCCGGATCATCCATCGAGACCTAAAATGTAGCAATATATTGTTAGACAGTGAAATGAACCCGAAGATTTCAAATTTTGGCATGGCAAGGATTTTGGAGTCGATCAAACTCAGGCTAGCACAAATAAAATCGTGGGGACTTTGTAAGTCTTAGGTCTTGAATAGATGACTTTGTAATTGGATGCCGGACTTGCTCATTTTATCTATTTAAGTATGCTCATTGATCTGCATCTAAATATGCAATATACATGTGGCTAATGTTCGGTTTTGCAGTGGTTACATGTCTCATGAATATGCAATGCATGGAAAGTTCTCGGTGAAATCTGATGTTTATAGTTTCGGCGTACTACTTATAGAGATCATTTGCGGCAAGAAGAATGACTTGTACCACCAATTGGATGGGGGTGAATATCTTGCTAGTTATGTAAGTTTCGCTATGCTACTGCTGCAAATATTCACACCGCACTCTTTGTAAATTTGGTCAAATGAAATTGAAATTCCTCTATAAAAACTTAGTCCTTTGGCCTACAAAAACATTTATGGTTCTGTTCCTTAGTTATATATGGTTTTTTGCAAGATTCAGATGTCTTGCATGATGAGTCACTGAATTAATGCCGCAATTTTGTGAAGATTTTCCTGAATTATTCTTGCAGGTGTGGAATCAATGGAGAGATGGCACGCCCTTGAACGTGTTGGACCCGGCTATCGTGGATTCATATTCAAGAGATGAAGTACTTCAATGCCTGCACATTGGCTTACTGTGCATTCAGGAAGATCCGGCTGTTAGACCCACCATGGCAACCGTAGTTCTCATGCTCAGCAGCAATTACTTTAACCCGCCATCGCCTTGACATCCAGCTTTCTTTGTCCGAAGTAGATCACGGGGACCGAGCATCCCAATGAAAGAGCTTGAATCGGATCAATCTACCAATAGGACTATGCCTTTGTCAACCAATGATATGACGGTTACTGAATTGTACCCTCGGTGAATGGCGGCATAAGCAAAACTTTACTTCACGGATGGTCTCATGGTGAGATTGCTTGGCTTTCCACCATGATTTTTTATGAACCATTGCAAAAGTCTATGTATTTGAAGAATAAGCAGTTAATTGCTCAAAGGGAGTTGGGTGCATTTAAAATAAGACTCTACTCATGTTATCCATCTTAGTTATTATGATTCTTCTAAGATTTTTTTTACTAGTTGAGGCTAAATCATACATTGATCCACTCTAATATGGCGCATTTGTAAATTATTGTGCTTCTATAAGGCTCGATACGACTTCTCTTGTCTAGACTAAATAATCAAATGGAAGTGTTCGTTATCTAACCCACTAGGCTACACATTCCTTCACTTGTGAAACTAGTTGCGTTTCAGTGTTGTTAAAACTATACCTGTAGGTTGTAGGTGCTCCATCTCTGAGAGGCTTTCTCTGGAGCGCTGATCTTATCTAGCCCATCTCCGTGAAATCTAGAGGTGTCAAAATGGGTCTTAAACCCATATATGACCTATTTAAAAATAAATGGGTCATATATGGGTCACTTAATTTTAAAGAGTCAACCTTAAATGGGTTTTAAATTTTAAAGCTTAAAGATAAATGGGTCTAAATGGGTTGAGTTTGGAACCCATGTCCAACCCACCCACTAGACCCATCCACACACTCTCTTCCTCTTTATAAAGATGTTTAAAAAAATCGAAATTTAATTATTTTTATTTTTTCTCTTTTTCTTTTCTCTTCTTTCTTTTTCTTTTTTTTTTATTCCGGCCGGTGGTTGGCCACGGCGACCGGCCACCGGGGTGGGATGACCTCGTCGGAGTCCAACGAAGCTCGAGCTCGCCGGCCTCCGGCGAGGCTCGAGCCTCGCCGATCTGGCGAGCCTCGAGCTCGCCCGATTCCGGCGACCTTGAGGCTCGCCCGATCCCGGCGAGGCCTCGGCCTAGCCAGATCGGCGAGAACGAGCTTCGCCGGCCTCCGACGAGCTCGTCCTCGCCTGTGGTCGGTCGCCGGCCACGGCGGCCGGCGATCGGCCAAAAATAAAGGAAAAAGAAAAAAATAAAAATAAAAATAAAAATAAAAATAAAAATAAAAATAAAAATAATTAAAAATTCGATTTAAAAAATAAAAAAATATTAAAATTTTTATATTTTCTTGGTAATGACTTTATGAAAAATATTTTCTAGAAATGTCGCATTTTTCGTAAAACAAACAGAACCTCAATTTTAAAAAAAATTATAAATTTTTTTCACTAGCTTTGTATTGCATAAAATGTTTTAGCAGTATAATTTTAAAAAAATAAATCATAAGAAACAAGTATTCCTAGATTATGTTAAGTATAAAAGTGTTTTAGCAATATGGGTCGGGTCGGGTATGGGTTGGGTATGGGTCGGGTCGGGTATGGATCGAGATATTTACACTACGAATAAATGGGTCATAAACGGGTTAATGGGTCAATTTGGGTCGGACTATTTATGACCCGACCCAGACCCGACCCGACCCACCCGTTTAACAGGTCTAGTGAAATCCAAGTTGTCCATCATTACCGTGAGGCCAATCAGTTAACAGGAAGCTCTACCTTGTCATTAGCTGTCTAACCCACCGCAACCCTTTTGAGTGATCTTTCGTTCACAAGCCTTCCTTTGTTGTTCGGAAATCGATAGTTGAAGAAATGAAAGCGATCAATTCGAAAAAAGAAAAAAAAAGAAAGTCTTTGTATTCTTTGGCAGTATTTATAGCTCAAGACAAAGATTATCTATTTGCTTTGTGAATGCACTTTCTCTTGCGAAATTAGGAATAGATTTGTTGCAGTTGTGTCTTCTTATTTTTTTGATTGATTGATATAACTTTTTATTCTTAACATATTTCATGCTGTTGAGGCTCCTCATCATTGTGCTTAGTGGATTGCAGCATGATTACTACTCTTAAATTTTCGATCAATGTTATTGGGTAGTTAGCAGGCTATTTTAGAGGAAAGAAGGGATTCAGACAAGGAGATCACTTATCTCCCTATCTTTTTGTCGTGGCCATTGGGGTGCTTTCCAGATTACTTGATGTTGCAGCTACAAATGGGAACCTCTGCAATATTATGCTTCATGTAGCAAATCCCAAGTGAGTAAGCTACTCACTTGGGATTTGCAGATGATCTTCTCATTTTCATGAATAATGATAAGGACTGATTGCTCTCTCTTTTGGTTGTGTTTGATATATTTAAAGCTCTTTCAGGTCTTGAGCTTAATGCAGCTAAGACAAAGCTCTATATTTCTGGTATTCAGAAGACTTAATGCAGGGGATGGTGGAATTTCTCGTTCCCCAGTTGGTGAGCTTCCTGTGAGATATCTGGGAGTCCCTCTCATGACTGCAAATCTTTGATTGATAAAGTCACTATTAATTTGCATTATATGGACCACTTGAAAGCTCTCTTATGCTGCAAAACTCCAGTTGATTAGTTCCGTTATACAGAGCATTGTCTACTGCTGGTGAAATGTATTCCTACTCACCAAAAAGTTCATTAACTTGATTGGCCAGAATCTTAGTTTTATCCTCTTCTTTTGTGGTAATGGCTCTTGTGCTAAAGGGGCCAAAGTAAGTTTGGATACTATTAGCTTGCCTAAAAAAGAGGGTGAAATTGGACTCAACAGGATTGAGTGGTCGAATAAGGCTTGCGTTTTTTTTTTTGGTCGAAGAATAAGGCTTGTGTATGAGATGTATAAGGTTGTATTTTCACAGGCAGGATCCAGTTGGGTTGCTTGGTTGGTTGCTTATAGGCTATAGGTAGGTCCTTTTGGACTCTTCCGATCTAAGCTAAATTCCTCGTTCATTTGGAGGAAGCTTTTGAAGCTTAGAAATGATGTCAGGCCTTGTATCAAGCATGTCCCCTTGGTTCTCTGGTCAATCATTTCACTAGTAGAATTATCTATTGTTGTGAAAATATGGGACAAGCGAATCGGACAATAGAATTTTTTTTTTTCGGGTCAAATTAGCGACGAATACATTTCGTGGCAAATTAGCCACGAATTTTTTTTTGTTTTTTTGGGGCAAATTAGCAACGAATTTTGCGATGAATACACTTTGTGACAAATTAGCCACGAATTTTGCCACGAATTTTTTTTTTAAAAAATAAAATATTTTTTTTATTTTTTCGGGGCAAATTAGCGACGAATTTTGCGACGAATACACTTCGTGGCAAATTAGCCACGAATTTTGCCACGAATTTTTTTATATAAAAAAATAGAATATTTTTTTTTTGTTTTTTCGGGGCAAATTAGCGACGAATTTTGCGACGAATACACTTCGTGGCAAATTAGCCACGAATTTTGCCACGAATTTTTTTTATAAAAAAATACAATAATTTTTTTATTTTTTCGGGTAAATTAGCGACGAATACACTTCGTGGAAATTAGCCACGAATTTTGCCATGAATTTTTTTAAATAAAAAAATAGAATATTTTTTTTATTTTTTCGGGGCAAATTAGCGACGAATACACTTCGTGGCAAATTAGCCACGACTTTTGCCATGAATTTTTTTTTATAAAAAAATAGAATATTTTTTTTTGTTTTTTCGGGGCAAATTAGCGACGAATTTTGCTACGAATACACTTGGTGGCAAATTAGCCACGAATTTTGCCACGAATTTTTTTTTAATAAAAAAATAGAATATTTTTTTTTGTTTTTTCGAGGAAAATTAGCGACAAATTTTGCGACGAATATACTTCATGGCAAATTAGCCACTAATTTTTTTTATAAAAAAATAGAATACTTTTTTTGTTTTTTCGGGGAAAATTAGCGACGAATTTTGCGACGAATACACTTTCTGACAAATTAGCCATGAATTTTGCCACGAATTTTTTTTTTATAAAAAAAATAGAATATTTTTTTTTATTTTTTCAGGGCAAATTAGCCACGAATACACTTCGTGGCAAATTAGCCACGAATATTTTTTATAAAAAAATAGAATATTTTTTTGGGTTTTTTTGGGGCAAATTAGCGACGAATTTTGTGATGAATACTCTTCGTGGCAAATTAGCCACGAATTTTGCCACGAATTTTTTTTTATTAAAATATAGAATATTTTTTTTTGTTTTTTTGGGGTAAATTAGCGACGAATTTTGCGATGGCCTATTAGCGACGAATTTTCTTTCGTTGCAATTTAGCGACGAAAATTGAAATTTTCCGTCGCAAAATTTTGCGACGGCCTATTAGCGACGAATTTTTTTCCGTCGCTAATTTCGTCATAAATTCATTTAGCGACGAATTTTGCCAAATTTTTCGTGGCAAAATTCGTCACTAAAACCAACTTTTTTTGTAGTGTAAGTTTATTTAGTATTAGTAGGAAGATATATATGTTTGGAGTCTTTGGACACTGGGGGCCTCTGTCAACGAAGAAAGATGTAATCAGGTGGCCCTATTGTCGTTAATGGAGGAAGGGCTATGGCGAGGCTTGATTTGCTACAAGTTCAAAGCTTGATCATGCTTGATGGAGCCCGCTGAGAGAGAGAATGTGTGTGTTAAATTATCGCTCAAGCTTGAACCCGTTGGTCGAAATCTCGAAATTACATGTCGAGCTTGAACCCGTTGATTGAAAAACCGACCCAGTGAAGTCCGACATGTATTGTGTGGAAACACAAATTTGCGTGCGATTAGGACTTGGCTGCTGACTTAAGTCTGGATCATATTGAAAGGTAAAATAAACACCATAATTCCACTTGGAGTCAAAGTCCATGTTTAAGTCTGGCCAAGGAATTCCAACAAGTCCAACTCACTGTCGTGTTCATAAAGAAGACCAAAATTGGACTTCTTGTGGCGGTGGTTAATATATTCATAAAGTTACTGCGAGTTGGGTTTTCAAGAGAGATTTAAAGCCCAAGTGCTCGTTTGCTACAGCAGCGGCAATAATTCCAAGGTGAGTTCTTCAATTCAATTACGGATAGAGCTCGGAGTGTTTAGTTTTAACCTTCGTGAATTTTCCTAGTGAGACTGTGAGAGGTTGTGAGAAAACACAACTGCGAATTCCTTGAGCGTAATCTAGGGCAAGAAACGCTTGAGTTATTCAATGATTGTAAACTCTTTAATTCTTTGAATTCATAGTGGATTTCTTCACGGCTGTTTCCCATGTAAAATAGGTACCGACAATTAGACTAAGGCATGTAAGTCTCTGGTGTTCTTATTATTCTTTTGATTTCTCTAATTAATTTAATATCTTACTATCTCGCGGGTATTAGTTGCAAAATTCATTAGCTTCCGTATTATTTCACAACAATTGATATTAAATATAAGTTTAGGATTTCTAGAACTAACATTTTCGCTGTCTGACCATTGTCTGGAATATGGTATTTGGGATCATGTTTGGAGCAAGAGTTAAGAATGAGAAGGCCAGCAAGAGGACGAGTAACGGAGCATTAAGACGCGTGCCCTTAGCAATAAGTTCAGTAAAGGAGTTGGAGAGTAAGGATAAGTTGTTGCAAGAAATAACAGAGGTAGATAAGGTACAGTTGATGGGGAAGGAAAAGAGAATAATCCCGTTGAATATGTGGGATAAGGTGTTAATTGAAGTGGTAGAAGAAAAGGCAAAGCTTGAGTCACTTCATCTTATGAAAGGTTTGAATTATTGCTTATATCTACTGAAAAGGATGTTTCAATTCCGGATTGTCAAAAGGACATCAATCAGAGCCCTTTTGGATGAATTTAAAAAGAAGATGGTCTTGAAAAACGTCAACGAAGCCTTTTCCAATAAGAAACAAGACACAATGTTATTGGCATCACTACCAGATTCTTTCGAGAACTTCACTTCTAATTGGGTGCGCTATGATTTCTCTGGAAGAGATAATGTCCGTCTTGTTTTCTAAGGAGTGGCAAAGAAGTAGCGAAAATATAACTTGGCATATGATATGACGCAAGGTTTGGCTATCCGAGAAAGAGAAAAACAAAGAAAGGCTGGAAGTAGTAGATGGAAGAGCCATTCTAAGAGGTCCAACGTCCGGAATGGTCAATGTTGTTGCTGCGATGAGGTGAGAAACTACAGGAATCATGGTCCGAAGTACAAGGGTAAAGGAGTTAAGGTGGAGTATGTAGGTGACGGTATCGTAGTTATCATAATAGATGATAGTTCTATCTGCTCTTCCTTCAGATTTAATATCTCTATTGATAAGTGATCAGATGGAATTTGTTCAAGCTAGAATTTGTTTTTCCTTAAGCCTCGTCATTCTTGCGTAACCTAATACTTAAAAATGCAAGAATTGCAATTGAAGTTCAGGCTATCTCGTTTAAGCCTCTCCATTCAGGTATTTCAAGGCCCCTTCTTGCGTGTCAAATTACCGATTTTCACACTTTGGTCTTAGGTCTAATTCCAATCTAGCGAAGCAGGGTGTTAGAACATTTAAATGTCAACCATTCTTTCATCTAAGAAGCTTTTAGATTAGTTTGGCAATTGTCTCGTATACGTAATGGCATCTGTGCGGGAAAAAGCAAAAAATTCATCGTGATAACCATCTCCATTTCCGTTCCTATTGGAGGTGTTACGATAGGTCTCTCTCTCACTTGTTTGATTCAATTGCTTCGAAGATGAGGAAAGAAGACGTATGAAGTCGTCAAAGGAAAAAGTGGTAAATTGACTATTTGCCTTTATTTTTTCGTGAACTATCTACGGCATAGAATTGATCATGTTATGATACTCCTTTATTTTTTGCAAGGAATCAGATATATAAATCACGCAAATTAAAAGTCTGTTTAATATAATTGTAACTATGTTGTGCTAAAAAAAATTGCTGTCAAAAGCTGCAACTTGTGAATTTAGTTATACAAACTCTAAAACTGCAGTACTTACCGAAAAAAAAAAAAACTCTAAAACTGCAGTACCTTGAAACTGGACGAGACAACTCCATAAAGTTAATTCAGCTACTACAGCAATGACATGTTGGCTGAACATTTTATAAAAACTGCACCAACACCCTTTTTCATAATTCAAGTTGGTCAGCAACCCGTACCAAATTAACAAGTGGAGCTGCTAATCCTTGTTACAGGCTTTAAAACGTTTGTATTTGTATTTATCAAGGCCTAAATATCAATAGTTTTCCTTTCAAACTTATTACTCAAAGCCAACGTACATTTGAAATTAGAATCAATTACATGACAACCAGTATTGACTTTTGTTAATATTATACGAGACTACAGTTATATGATTAAAACAAAAAGTTATATGATTCAGAAAACTCGCGGGTACATATTATCGTTCTCCTTATATGTACATCACAAAAGTTTCGTGTTACTATAATAGAATCGTAAAATGATGTTATTGTCGCGATCTCCCCAAACCAGCCCTCGGGGCCCGAAGGTGGTTTGAGGTTATTGTATTGCTAAGTCTAAACCTAGGACTTAATTCAGACTCTTCCAAGCCCATATCAACTCACAACTTTAGGTTCATGTTATTTACATTCAAATCAATTTTATTTAAGAGTCGCCACTAATCAATTTATGGTGGATCAATTAAAAATCCAACTAAGGCGACGAGAGAATCGCCTTACTCCTACGAACTAGATATTCAAATCAGTTCGGGGACTTAATTACACTAGTTACACAACTAGTGCTCTATCGGTACCTAATCTTTTTCAAACAACATTTAAAGGTGTTTGTGCAGTTTTTTTAATCGATTGTGAATCCTAGGGTTCTAATCATAACCAGGCTAAGGAAACAATAATCAATGCATAGAAAGTGCGAAAACAAAGGCCTGACATGCCTCTAATTGGGCACATGCAAGGTTGAAATAAATGCGCAATTAAAACATCCAAATCAACCAACGTGCAATCAAACATGACATTAATCACACGAAAGAATAAGAAAAGCCAATTCCAAAGCCCATTTTCCATTTTTTGATTTTTCGAGTTTTTTATTTTTAATATTATTTAATAAAAATATTTTTAAAATTAAAATAACAAATATAATATTATAATAATATATATAATAATTGGACCAAGCCCTAGCCCGACCCAAAAAAGGCCTGCCCGGGTCAACCAGGACCTACGGACCGGGTCTGGCTCGACTTCGTAGGCTTGGCTGACAGAAAACAAAGAAAATGGAGGAAATTTTGTATTGTATTGTTCTGAAAAGATTACATGTACATTGGTCTATTTATAATGCTAGAAAGAAGAAGAAAAAACAGGAAATAATATACAAGATTACAATTTCCCATTTTACTAAACTAATCACGGATTGACTAAATCAATCGAGTCCTCAATTAGGATCATCCAAATCTTCAATAGTATCAAATCGCATCTCCAACACTCCCTCTCAAGCTGGTGGCTTGTATATATCAAGGACGCCTAGCTTGCTCAATAGGTATGTGTGTTGTCTTTGACACAATGGTTTGGTGAAGATGTCTGCAGGTTGTTCTACAGTTCCAATTCCTCTTGTTAGAATAATCCCTTCTCGAATCTTATCTCGAGTGAAATGACAATCCACTTCTATATGTTTCGTTCTCTCATGAAAGACCGGATTTGCCGCTAATTTGAGAGCGGCATCATTATCACAAAATAGTTCGCTTGGCCCATCAATTTGTACCCCAAGATCCGAGAGTAGACCTCGTATCCAAATTATTTCACAGACTGTCTTTGCCATAGCTCGATACTCAGATTCAACTGATGATAGTGAAACGGTTGTCTGTTTCTTTGTCTTCCATGAAATCAGTGATTTTCCAAGCTTGATGCAAAATCCAGTAATGGATCTTCTGGTCATTGGGCAAGTAGCATAGTCTGTGTCGCAGTAGGCTGTCATCTTCATGTTGCAATCACGAGACAAGAATATACCAAGTCCTGGGCATCCTTTTAAATACTTCACAACCTTCAGTGTTGCATTCATGTGAGACTGCTTTGGACTGTGCATGAATTGACTGAGTATCTGCACTGAATAGCATATATCAGGTCTTGTCATGGTGAGATATATTAATTTCCCAACGAGCCGCTGATATGCCGATGGATCCTTAAGTAATGGATCTTCGATGGATGAAGATGATCCCACATCATAGTCATGTGTCGTCAATTTTGTATTCTGCTCAATTGGTATAACGGCTGGTTTACACCCTGACATTCCTGCTTCTGAAATAATTTCCAAGATGAATTTCCGCTGACTAAGGCTGATTCCTTTGTCGGATCGAGCGATTTCAATGCCAAGAAAATATTTGGGAGGTCCCAAATCTTTAATGTGGAAAGTGGAGTGCAGATATTCTTTGAACTTCTTAATATGGGAGCCATTATTACCCATAATAAGTATGTCGTCAACATATATCAACAAATAAATTGATGAAGTGCCTGCAGTCCGTGTGAATAGGGCGTAATCATGTTTGGAATGCTGAAAACCTGCATTTGTTAGTGCAGCAGTGAATTTGGCATACCATTGCCTGGAGGCTTGTTTAAGCCCATACAGGGATTTACGGAGGCGACACACACGAGACTCCCCCTGGCTCCGTAAACCCTGTGGAAGTTCCATATAAATTTCTTCTTCCAGATCGCCATGAAGAAAAGCGTTGTGGACATCCATTTGATGCGTTGCCAATTACGAATAGCAAGAATTGATAGAAAGGTACATGGATAGTTACCTCTTTGGCGATCGGAGAGAAGGTTTCATGATAATCAAAACCTTCTCGTTGCGTGAATCCTTTAGCAACTAAACGAGCTTTGTATCGTTCGACGGAGCCATCTGCCTTGAATTTAATCTTGTATACCCATTTACACCCAATGGGTTTCCGATTAGGTGGCAATGAGACAATATCCCAAGTGTGATTCTCTGTGAGGGCAGTAAGTTCTGCCTCCATCGCTTTTTGCCATCGAGGATCACTTGCTGCTTCATTGTATGAAGATGGTTCTTGTTCCTCTGAAATACGACTAATACAATACATATGTTCTGTTGATAGTCGACTAAATGAGACATATGAGGAAACAGGATATTGTGTACCTGGTGAACTCAAGGTAGAACATATGTAGTCCTTTGTCCAAGTCGGAGGACGAACATGCCGTTGAGAACGTGAGGTTGCTCAATTAATTTTTGTTCAAGAACTGGTGAAGACTGCACTTGAGTAAATTTTGATGGAGATTCCACTGATGAATCAACCAAATGAACGTCTTCAGATGATAACACGGGTGAATCAGCCACGTGATCCAAGTTATCCCTTATAACTGGTACAGAAGGGTTCGGTGCTATGAGAATATGTTGGGAAGCCATAGATAAATCTTCGTCGGATAAGAAACGACGGTTGTCCGAGGATGAGAGAGATGATGAAGGCGTCATCTCTTGAAAAGGGAAACTATCCTCGTGGAATATAACATCCCTGCTTATAAAGAACTTCCCTGTAGAAATCTCCATAACTCGGTACCCTTTTTGAAGAGGGGGATATCCCATGAAAATACATTGTGTGGCACGGGGATCCATTTTATCCCGAGGGCCCACAGTTGTTGCATAACATAAACAGCCAAATATTCTAAGGTGATCAATTCCTGGCTGTTTTCCATAAAGTATTTCGAAAGGAGTCCGTCCATCAAGAATTCGAGTAGGCATGCGGTTAATTAAATAGGCTGCAGTGACCACACAATCTCCCCAATAATTTTCGGGAATTGAAGCTTGGTATTTGAGTGCTCGAGCTACCTCCAAAAGATGTCTATGTTTGCGTTCAACAATTCCATTTTGTTGGGGAGTGTAAGTGCAAGAACTTTCATGCAGTATCCCATGAGAGGATAGAAAAGATATGCAATCAGTAGTAAAGAATTCCCGCCCATTATCTGTACGAATTCGCTGTACAGATTTGTCGAATTGATTTTTAACTAGAGAAATGAATTTCGACAAATTGGAAAAGGTTTGATTCTTGGATTGCATAAGGAAAACCCAAGTGGCACGAGTATAATCATCAACGATTGTGAGGAAAAAACGAGATCCATCACGATGTGGGGTATGATATGGACCCCAGATATCCATATGGAGTAAAGAAAATGCACTTTTAGCTCGTGACGTACTGATTGGGAAAGATGCTCGAGATTGTTTAGCCAAAGGACATATTGGACACTTTGGATGGGGAAAACGTGCACTATGGCCCAAACGTTTATGAAAAAGGAGATTTTTATTTTTAGTGGCTGCATTACAAGAAATGCTTTTGTTCAATAAATCTAAACCTCCTGAGCTATCAATCCAGAAATATAGTCCTTGTGCAACATTACCCAAGCCCATCAGTTTGCCAGTCGAATGGTCCTGAAAGAAGCAATTTTCGGAACTGAATATGGCACGACAAGAATTATCTTCGCAGGCCTTTGAAACAGATAGGAGGTTGAATTCAAAATCAGGAATATATAGGACATTTTTAAGGACAAAATTTGGACTGATAAGAACCGTGCCAATTTTGGTAACATAGGTGATGTTCCCATTTGGAAGACATACTGATACGGAAGATTCTGGTCCTTTGTGAACATGGGAAAATAATTGCTCATTGCAAATTATGTGGTCACTAGCACCCGAATCAATTATCCACGTATTAATTGAAATAGAATTCGTCTCGCAAATAAGAGTACCTGAGAAATTTGCATCCTGGTCGTTGGCCTTCAACTGACTGAGAGCTCTCATAATATTTTGGTACTGGTCCTGATTAATAGTCTGATGCGCCCCATCGATTTTTTGTGCTGAAACCTGGTAAGCGGAAAATTCTTTTTCCTTTTTGTCTCTATCATTTGGTTTTCCATGTAGTTTCCAGCATGTATCAATAGTATGATGTGGGCGTTTACAATATTCACAATATTTACCTTTTGATTTGGAATTTTGCCCAATTCGTGGACCGCTGGTTGTCTTATAAGCAGGCATCAACGTGGCCTGATGAGAACCGTTGGATTCGGTTGAGTTGATGGGAAAAAAATGGCCGTCTGATTTCATCCGCGAATCCCAGCCGTCCATCCTAATGTTTTTAGGGTTTCCATCATTTTCCTTAGCTGCAGAGGACTTTCGTTGAAGTCCAGAAGACCAGAGACTTCCACGGCTTTCATCTGCTCGTTGAGACCCAGAAAAGCCGAGACCTCCACGGCTTCTATTCGTTGGTTCCGTCGGAGCAGCACCGGATGGGAAAGCAGCAAGGGCGACGCCTTCACCTACCCGTGCATGTTCAGCCGCGGCCAACCGTTGGCTTTCCTCTTGGACAGCCAATTGGAAGATCCGGCCAAGCGACGGTACAGGGTCCATGGCGAGGATTTGCGAGCGGAAAGGTGAGTAACTTTCGTTGAGTATCAGCAAAAATCGAGTCGTCTTCTCTCTGTCCTTTATGGCCCGGTACTGTCGGAGCGTTTCTTCTGGTCCTTCGAGTTGCTCTTCGGCCGCCTCGAGCTCATTCCACAGAGCCGAGAGTCGATTGAAGCAAGCGGTAACCGACGAGTTCCCTTGCTTCAATTCCGACATAGCCTGTGTGAGTGAGAAAATCTTGGCTCGGTCAAGTTTTCCATACATTTCTCGAATATTATCCCAAATCGTCTTCGAGTCTTCAGTCGGTGGTAGTCCGGCTGCAACGTCGGGGGTCAAACAATTTCCGATCCATGTGCGGACGAGCTGGTTGCATTTGCGCCAGTGACGTTGTAATCGATCGTCGGACGGGAAGGGTACGGTTCCGTCAAGGAACCCATCTTTGTCCTTCGTGACCAAGGCTCGCCGGAAATCTCGAGCCCAGGAGCTATAATTTTCTGGTCCGGCGAGTTGCATATTGATGAGTCGCAATTCGGGTCCATCAGCCGGCGATGTATAGAGCGGGTCGCCAGGCTCCGGGCGGCCGCCGCCAGTCGGGACAACATAGGGCATGAAACCGGGTCCCAATACCGGGTAGGGATTTCCCCCTGGACCTAGACCCAAACCCGGCGTCGGCCCACTTTCATTGGGCTGAGCTCCGGGATTTGGAGCTCCCGGTGATGTGTATTGGGCCCATGATTGATTTGGGCCATGATTTGGCCCGATGGCCCATGGGCCTTGCACCGGAAACCATTGGACTGGTGGCCATTGGACGGGGCCGGGAATCTGAGCAGCAGAAGTGATAGCAGGATCCGAGTCAGCAGCTGTAGCAGAAGTAGGAACGGCAGAAGATCGTTCCTCTTCAGTTAAATCAATTTGATCTGAGGTTTGATTTTGAGGTGAGTTTGAACTGTCTTCCATCGAAGGGTTCTTGGGCATGGTATTGTTGATGAATTCCTTTCCGGTTTCTGATCTGTTTTGCAGGACTAAACTTGCAACAGCAAATCAGAAAAAACGGAGGCAATTTGAAGGACTTTTCTGCGGAAGCTAGGTCAAGAAAGACCGCTCTGATACCATGACAGAAAACAAAGAAAATGGAGGAAATTTTGTATTGTATTGTTCTGAAAAGATTACATGTACATTGGTCTATTTATAATGCTAGAAAGAAGAAGAAAAAAAAGGAAATAATATACAAGATCACAATTTCCCATTTTACTAAACTAATCACGGATTGACTAAATCAATCGAGTCCTCAATTAGGATCATCCAAATCTTCAATAGTATCAAATCGCATCTCCAACATTGGCTGACCTGGCTCTGGCACGCGAGGCTCGGCCAGGACCGAGAGCCGATGTCTGGCTGGTCTCTCGCTCGGCCAACTGGCCAAGCGTCTCCCTCGGCACATCAGGCAGAGGAGAACCTTGCCTGGCCGGCCACAGCAGTCGCCGGCCAAGCCTCAGCCGGGACCTCTCCAGCCCAAACTCCAACTGAGGCTTGGCCAGCCAAACCAAGCCACTTTTAGCCTTCCTTGGCCTCGCCTAGTGGACCCACAACCATCACAAGCTCCCCAATGCACTCGCCAGTCCCTACGCCACCGACCAAGGACCAAAAAATTCGGATCTCATCTAGGCATTTCGTCGAACGGTTGGTATGCGCCACTGGAACGAGAAGTTCCCAACCTTTTTCGAGGTCGAAACTTACATTGGCAACCACGACGTACGACCTACAAGCATAGTAGGACTCAGGGCAAGGACGGCATGGGCCGGAGTTCACACGAAATGGACAGCCGCGAGCTCCAGCCCGGCGTACTCCAAAAACAAGGCAAAACAGGGACTTACCGGTTTGAGGCTTGCAGCGCTGGCTGTGGGTTGTCGGCCAGAGCTCATGTATGACGGTGGCGCTGGCTGAGATTCCCTCTTGCTCTCTATCCTTTCTTGACTATAGCTCCTGGCTCTCTCTCTCTCTCTCTCTCTTCGTGTTTTATGGCGAGCGGTGGCCACCTGCTTTGCCTCTCTAGACCGCTCATTCTTTTGCTCTTCGCGCCTAGCCATGCAAAATCGCTTGGTGTAACGACGACCGCCTCTGTCACTCAGCTGTGGTTTAGGCACGGACACAGGGGAGGAAAGAGAGAAGAAAGGGGGAAAATGTGGGAGAAGGGACGGGCTGGGCCCGGCTCGCGCGGAGGGCGAGTGGGCTGGGCCCGGCTCGGGTGAAAACAAGGTAAAAAAGAAAAATAGGGGGAAAAGGGACAAGCCCCGGAAAAAAAAAGAGGGCCAGGTCGACCCGGCCCAATCCATTATTTATTTATTTATTTATTTTTAAAATTTTAATGAAAACATGTTCTAATTAGTACAATTAATGCAAATATGCATAATTTCTATATGCCATGCAATTAAATGAAAAATCTTTTTTTAGGAGTTAAAAAATTAACTCCTAAATTTTATACAAAGCCCTGCAACACCATAAATTATCAAAACCCCATAATTTCTCAACTCGACAATTCTTAGATTAATTACATCGATTACAATTCCTGAATCGATTACATCACAATTCAATTTTTACTTAAATCCAACTTTCCCATTTTGGAGTTTTTAGTGATAAAAAAAAGATTTTGGTAAATTTATCATAGATGTACTAGTTTGAGGTTTTTGTGGTATTAACCCTTTTCAATTTTCCCATTTTATTAACATAAGTTGCAGGTGGCTATAGTCCATATCCATCAAACCCATATCTTGTTGAGCTTGACTACTTTAAACCGACAACAATTCATTCTCAAAATTATACCTAACTTGTACAAGACCCAGCCCGCTAAATGTGAGTTAAGAAGCGGGTGTTTGACCCGTTTATTACACTTGTAGTCACAGCCCACTAAATATGAGTTAAGAAGCGGGCGTTTGACCCATTTATTACAACCGTAGTCACATGCAAATGGAAAGAGGGGTCGGCTCGTGAGCTCGGACGGTGTTATGCTGTCCATGCGCATGGCAAAACACCAAAGATATTTTACGAAAGATGTCAACTTCACCAGCTGGTAACGACGGGAGTTTTCGGCCACAGGAACTTTTGGAGAACTAGGGCCAAGAAGATGCTCGAAGTTGACTCCATCGACCTTTTCTAATGGTCGACCTTCATTTTCTTCGTTAAATTTTGCCCATCCATGTTCACAGATTACCGGATTTCAAACCAAGGTATTGCGATGTAATCCTCGTGGTCTTAGGTCTCATGAATTTAGTCATGGATGCCCCAAGTACTGAATCAATTCTAATTAAGGAGCGTTAGAAAATTCTTGGATTGGCAAGAATATATAGCCTATATTCATTTAAGAAAGTATAGTAATGACCATGCCCGAAGAGCAATTTCTTCAGAGAGAGAGAGAGAGAGAGATGGTTTATTCGGTAAATGAGTACGCCTCGTATCTCATTTTACAGTTTTTGAGTTGGAGCTGAGCCCCGATTCCCGAGCATTCCACTAGGAGCAAGTCGTGAACATGCTCCAAGCACCTAGTAATCCCATGTCCCTCGAAGCGAGGTATCCGAAATCTGCACATGAGTATTCAATCATTACATGCTAATCGCGGGGCAACCAACACAATAACATTGCGTCGTAATATCTCATTACGTTTTTTTCCGAATCAAACAAACTAGTTCACATCGATTGACGTTGCAAGTACTTCCATTCGTATCGGGAGGTGACCATCCGCACAAGTTGTCCCGTAACTTTTCAGACATATCACGTAAGTAAATTGTTAGCTTTAACTACATATTACAATATTATTGTCAGTTTGGCGGAGAATTTAGTGGGGGTTACTGAGTGACGCTGCGGAATCCAAAAGCATACTTGAACTCTTCTTCATTTAATAGGTGTTTGATTTGCCCTGTTACTTTTTATTTTTAAATTTACTAAATAAAATTGCCATATTTACAAGAAAATAAATTCAACACCGAACTAACGTGATTCAATCAACGTGACCTATTGCACAAGAAAAGTAGCACGAGATTTCACTATATAATTAAGTAGCAAAACGAAAATTACAACCACACTCAAATTACTCAAACACTTTTAGCGTTTTCTTGCACCCGACTATATTTAGTTGTCTCACGCTATGTTTAGCCCTTACAATTCTTCTATAAACATTCACTCATTCTTGCAGAGAAATACACAAATTATTACCACAAGATTTTTGTGGCTTTAATCACTCAGAATGTTATCGACGAAGAAAGCTGCCAAAAAAAATTGCACATCATTGAAAGCGCCTCCACTTGGTGTAAAATCACAAAACCCTTGAATAATCACAATTCACTATTACAGCCTTAAGATTCAAACTAGGAATCCAACCCCAATTAAGATACGACTTCAACAACTGAATATGTGTTTCGTATTTTCTTCTACCAAGGCAGGTTCAAAAGTCCAGCTTTACTTTGACGGATTGGATTTTGTTTAATGAACGTAAATTCGACACATAATGCTAACATATAAATTGTTCATTGCCAATAAAAATCGAATTGTTCATTGCCAATAAAAATCGAAAAGTAATTTTATTGTGTGGGAAATTTAATATGCGATTATTTGAAATGGTTTCAAGACCAACATTATAGTCCCTAACACTCGAAATTTAAGAAAAAAAATTGGCAAGACGAGTAGTCCAAATTACGGATGACGATATAGAATAAATACAATAATTTGATTATTTGTTGACACCTAAATTTTGGCTAATTTTTTAGGAATTTATTGCATAGAAAATTAGGGATCGACCCCGACCCCTAAAATAAAACATTAATTAAATTGCATATAGAATTTAGGATCCTTCATAATAATAGGCTGATATGGTGACATTTAGATTGGACTGGCGATGGATGGACTTAAATAAATGCTTTGAACTTAATTGAATTATTTGGACTGAGCCAATAAATAAGTAAAATTCGGCCAGACCCATGGAGATGCACCCTGGCCAAAAATCATATGGCAAAAGGGGGGAGTTCTGACTTGTATTTAAGTTAAGTTAAGTGCATAAGAGCTAGAATTGATAAAAGGATTTGAGTTTGAGGTTATTAGAGCCCATTATTTCTTAATGAGGCTTGAAAATAAGCCCAATTAACTAGGGTAAACCTAGATTAATACTATAGAAGAACTCTTAGTACTCACAATCAAGGGGAGCTTCGTAGAACACACAGCCACAAAAAAGAGAGAATTCACGTTCTCCACAGTGGGAGACCGCAGAGAAGATACAGAGGAGACACAACTCAATGCTTAGAAAAAAGAAGAGAGAAAGGAGAAGAGTCTCGTCTTTCCTGCAGGTCAACGAAGGTCTCATGCGAAGACTTCCCACGCAAACTTGCAGGCTTCGTCGCCGAAAGTCACCACCCCGATAACAGCCCAGCGAGCGCTCGAGCTCCTGCAGTCCAGTCCTCCGACGAGCTACCCGGCAGCGGCAATCGCCTCTGTTCCCAGCCACGTCTAACCTCTGCGCGCTTACGAGCTTTGCTCCCTCGCAGGTTTTTCCGGCCACCGTGAGCCCCCTGCGGCGGTTTCCGGCGACTTTCGCCATGCCAGATCAGTCCTCACCGTGGTGACCAGGAGTCCGTAATCATCACCGGATCGCTCTTGTCTCGTCTATCAGTGTCCATCGGTATTTCGCTGGCGAGCTGTCATCCACGACTGTATCTCAATCTTGCCCTCGTTGGTTTTGAAAGCGAATAAAAACTGGCGTTTGGGAGCAGGGAAGAAGACAAACGTATGTAGTGGAGAAGTTGTAACAATAAGGGTTAATACAATAAGGATTCCAAAAAATAAAATAAAATAAGGGTTAATACCATAAAAATCTTCAAATTGATACATTTATGATAAATTTACCCCAAATTAATTTTTTGACCACAAAAAATCACAAACTGATATGCCTATGATAAATTTGTTCCAAACTAATTTTGTGACAAATTTACCCTACGTTAAATTAAATTAATATCACGAAAAATCACAAACTGGTATACCTGCAACAAACGGATGGTAAAGCTCCCAATTGGTATACCCGTTAACTATCACATGTCATCCAATTCAGAATTTGACGGTAAAATTTAACGAAAACTAACGAAGGGTAAAATTATCACAGATTTACCAGTTTAAGGTACTTAGTGGTTAAAAAATTAATTTAAAATAAATTTATCGTAAATATATTAATTTAGAATTTTTCGTGATATTAATTCTAATAATTAAATGTTCGACGAAAAAAGGTGAAGACAAGTGGTGGAATTTGTCTCTTCTTGGCGAGTGAAACCTGGAAAGTTGACTGAGTTCCCAAAGGAGAGACCCCGTGGAATTGAAGACAAAAGAAGATCGAGACTTTGGGATGAGAAAATATTACGTGCAACTGTGATGCCACGTCGCACTTGCACAAATTTATTCAGCGCGTGTCACTCGGTTGGCCCGATCGATTTCTTTTCCACGACGCCCCAATCTTTCCTTTAATTTTCCCTTGACCGCTACAAACACGGGGGAAATTCAGAATTGACTTTGACAATAGGCAAAGTGGCGAATGTACATCAATTTGCGGACCCATTTTGATAAGTTGATTATGATTGTGAAAAGTTCAAAAACTGTATTAAACATGATGTATATCAATAAGATAATTGATACTCTCTCGTACACTATCTAGAATGCAAGCATTCTAGCACCTTGACTTGGTTGAAACAAGTGACAATTAATTCAATGCGACAGAATTGGCTTCCCCCTAATCTAGGCCACTCCTTTTTTCTCGTGATACCGTATCATCAGGTTCAAGATTTCCTTTTCCAAATGGCAAGAAAATTCAATTTTAAGTCAAATTTGTCCTGTACATTTATTTCATATGCACAAGCCAAATTTCAAAGCACTAAGCCAACGTTGTCGGGCTTCATATTAAAAAGGTATTAGATTTATTAAGACCGTTTCATACAATTAGTTTATTAGATAATACGTCGGGCTGTTATTGATTTTTTCAAATATGACCTAATTATTTACACGGTAATCTAAGATCCGACATATCTCTTAATAAATCTGTTTTGTATACTAATTTTAATAAATCGAACTCTCTGGTTCAAAGTCTTGACCTGTTGACATTTATCACTTCTCTCTCTGTTTTTTTCCTTTTTTTTTTCTTTTTGGTTCACCTTATCGACTACAAGTGAATTCGACAACATGAACATAAACCCCAACCTCTGCAACATTTAGCCAGAAAATCTCCGACGCTGCATCGAGCCGAAACCATCCAAAGGACCAAAAACAGCAAGCCGTGAGATGTCTCACTCATCGTCCACTCTTTATTTCCTCATTTCACTAACTGTTCTGATCCAAACCTACCCATCCCATGGCACGATGCTGCTACAGCACCGCCGGAAACTTCACGTCGAACAGTGCCTACGCAGTTCTTTGCAACCCCGTCCGAAGCTCTCTCTCCTCCAACGTGTCTGTACATGATGGGTTCTACGCCATGAGCACGGGCGAGATCCAGAACACCGTCTATGTCATCACTTAGTGCCGAGTGTTAGGATTAGGCGCCCAAACACAATTAAATAGACAATAAAAGCAAGAAAGAGTTCTAGCAAATGATTCCACTATAACTAGTACCCTCACCTCTCTGTTTCAATTGTCAATTATAATAGAAATAAATTATATATAGGCAGTACAATAGTTATTCGTGGACTCAAGTCTAAACTACCAATAAAATACGGACCTAAACTATAAAAACTCTCTGGTTTCGCGGGGACGCTGCCTCTTATCATCCCATGCTTTCCTGTTGATTGAGAGTATGAACCACATCTCAACACCAAATGGATACTTCGGTAGATATCTGCGGGAGCCGCGTGAGCTCCATGGTCCAAGATCTGGTCGTGAAGTGCCCTAACAAGAAGGTCGCTTGCTCCTGGGGAACCGGAGACCCGCCATGCTTTATCCAACACTCAAACACTCTGATCTATTGCATACTACACACATCCCACCTTTCATGCCCTTAAAAGATGCTTTTTGCTGGAGGCGAAAATTGGTTTTAAATTGAAAGTAGTGATAGTTTTCTCGTGTTTTTTCTTTTTTATTATTCTCCAGGAGGCATGAATTCAAAGACCTGGACTCACAGAAATACTTTGTAAACCCCACGAACCAGTTAAATATAGGAATGAACACAATACGGTTTGTTGCGGTTTTGGATGTCAAGCTGAATCCCATCACATTAAATACGATTTAAAGAAAAGCGAAACCAAACCATACCATATTATAGTTAAGAACCAAATCAAACTATTTTTGTGGTTTAGTTCAATTTGAAATCGAACCAAACCTGTTTTACTTCTTTTATTTCTCTCTCTTCAGTGCTTGTATGAACTCACTAAACCAGCATTTGAAGGAGCAGCGATTGAAAAGAAATAGGCCACTTCATGAATAAATGGTAAAGATCTAGACAGTATATAGAAATGCGGAGCCGAGATTTCAGTTAGGGAGTGGGTGGGACCACGGATCTTCTTTAGATTTTAGCTTTCTATCGACAAAGTACACATCCATCATAAATTTATGTAGAAGACTTTTCGGACAGTAATGCTTCGGGGAATTCGCTAAGCCAATTCCATCATCAATCCAACCACGAAGTCCTGTTTCCCCGTCCCCATCTCTCTCTTCTTCTTCCTCAATCAGCACCTACGTATCTATGGCATGACTGTAAGGTGTTGCGGATCGGTTTTCTAGCTCGTCCACATATATTCCTGCCCTCTCTTCTTCTTCATTTCTTCTTTTCGCCTGATCCCCTACAAGTTAAAACCTCTGGGAACATACACCACACAAAAACCCTGGACAAGCAACTTCTCTGCGGATGCAATAATCACACCATTGCGCCATCTCGAAGTCAAGTACACGGGAAAAGGAACTGAAGTTATTCGAGTTAGAGACAGGAGACACAGACTACTATAAATTGGGGAATAAGACTCGCACTAGTATCAGAATGATATCTTTGCCCTTGAGTAAGAGAGAAGACTAGTATTGGGATGTGACTACTGCCCCCACAACATAGCAATATTGGTAGCAATTCCTCATTATGTCCTTTTCCGAGCTGAACAAATTAGTTCACGCCCTTAACTCGATTGACATTTCATTGGCATCGGGAGGTGATTACTGTACAAGTTCTCCCGCAATTACTACGTACAAATCGCTTATATACACCTAAACAAGTTTAGGTGATGCGGTAGTCAAGCAAGTTGATGCGACATAATCAACATTAACATGGGAACCATTACTGCAGGTTATGTTTGACGGCATTGTGATCTCAGACCGTGCTCACTTGAGCCCACAATGCAGGTCCACAACCACTATCTTAGTAGTCGATTGAGGTCGTCCTCCACATATCTAAAGAAAAAGAACCATAGATCGCATGCCCAAGAGATCGTGGTGACCATTTAATGTTGGTAACCGGAGGAGACAACCACCATCGTGGTGGTCGCTTGTGAAAGAGATCTTTAAGTACATCTAGTGCATAATGTTCTCATCCATCACAAGTAAAAAGAACTTCATGCTTCAAGAGCACTTAAAAATCCTTATTCACATAACCTGAAATTGAGCGCGTAGTCCTCTACTCTAAAAACTTAAATTATTTAAGTACGGTGATGGATATATTTTACATGTTAATGGTTTTGGCTACTCTTTTTTAAGTCTTATTTGTGACATTTCCACCTTTCTTTCGATAACGTATTTGCACAAGTTGAAAGACAATTGACCCAAAAAAAAAAAGTTGAAAGACACAAAAGATCTATCCGATGTTGAGAATATGTCTCGAGAGCCCGTGAAGGAAACCTGATCAAAGTAGAAATTTCAAATCCAAATAGGTGGTGGTTTGATGCCCAAACAAACCAGAAAGCATCGAAATGCTTTTCACATTAGAGTACGTTTCCTAGTTACAATCGGCTAAAAGGTATATATAGGAGGCGGGTTTTGGTTTTTGCACATTAGACCAGAGGAGCCTTTTGGCTGTAACAATTAATTATGCGTCGTGCTTGTGGATTACATCCTAAAGAAATGGCAAGTATTTTAAAGCCAATAATCTTGTGGTAAGAAACTTGACAACTTTTTGTGAAATTGAGTAGAATCAATTTTCTATATATGCAAAAACTACCTGAGCGGTGCTTCTATCAAACAAATGAAAAAACAAGTGAATGAGATAGAGATATATGCATGTAGATTTATAGTGGTTCAGCTTGGAATAAGCCTACGTCCAATCTTCTAGACTAATAGCCATCAACAAGGTCGGAATTCATTAATAGCTCTTGAGATGTTACAGATTTAGCTTGCGCTGCTTCTGTCCAAAGCTGATAAATCACACTACCAAAAATACACACACTACTATAGAACTTATATACTTCTCAAAAGATTAACAATCAGTGTATAACTCTCAATAAACAAATCAATCGATCATATAAAGTCTGTGGGGTGTTCTTTTAATTCTTGTAACTTGTCTACCTCTACATTGGATTTCACTAATCCATTTTATAGTCATCGATCTTGAAGTCAACCATTAAATGATCAATGTAGCTATAGCAGATTGCGATAAAATTACCAGAGATTTGATTACCCATACAATCAGATCTTTCAGCAATCTTGTCGCTTGCAAGAGTAGAATCTCCGAGTTGGGATATAATTTTTGTGTTTATCAAACTCCATCGATTTTTCCCGAGCACGTATGTGAATTAGACTTCCACAGATCTATTTACCTATTGATTTCTCCAAGCCCTCACGAACTTAGTTCTCTTTGACTTGTTCAGTCTTAAGGTTCTTCCGGTCTTTTAAGTTCTTTCATTTCACACTTAGGATAGTTTCAATGGTGTTGAGTCATCAATAGTCACTTGAACAGAAACAACACTCACATCTATCAAATCACAAATCTTAAGAGATAGTGTTGTCAATATTAAATTTTTGGGAAAAAACCACCAAAAACCCAAAACTTTGCCATCTGTGACACATTTACCCCGAACTTTTTTTTGTGACACCAAAAACTCCGAACTTTGCTTTTTGTGACACATTTTACCCCAATGTATTTAGTCCATGGGCATTTTCGTCTTTTTTGCTTTTTCTTTTTTTTTTTCCTTTCCGGCGAGGGGGGGCATCGCCGGATCCGGCGAGGGGGGCCCTCGCCGGCGTCGAGCGAGGGCGGCCCTCGCCGGCGTCGAGCGAGGCGGCCCTCGCCGCGTCGAGCGAGGGCGGCCCTCGCCGGCGTCGAGCGAGGCGGCCCTCGCGCGGCGTCGAGCGAGGCGGCCCTCGCCGGCGCCGAGCGAGGGCGGCCCTCGCCGGATCCGGCGAGGCGGCCCTCGCCGGCGTCGCCGGCGAGGTTCGCCTCGCTGGGCGAGCGAGGCGGCCTCGCCCGACTCGAGCGAGGTTGACCTCGCCGGCGTTGGGCGAGGTCAACCTCGCTGAGTCGGCGAGGCCGCCCTCGCTCGCCCAGCGCGGCGACCCTCGCCGGCGTCGGCGAGGTCCGCCCTCGCCGGGCGAGCGAGGGCGGCCCTCGCCCGATCTGGCGAGGTCGACCTCGCCGGCGCCGAGCGAGGGCGGCCCTCGCGGATCCGGCGAGGCGGCCCTCGCCGGCGTCGGCGAGGGTCGCCCGCGCCGGGCGGAAGGGCGGCCCTCGTCCGGCTCCGGCGAGGGCCGCCCTCGCCGGCGTCGGCGAGGGTCGACCTCGCCCGAGGCCCGGCGAGGGCCGCCCTCGCTCGCCCGGGCGCGAGGCGGACCTCGCTCGCCCGGGCGAGGCGGACCTCGCTCGACGCCGGCGAGGGCCCCCCTCGCCGGATCCGGCGATGGGCAGCCCTCGCCGGAAAGGAAAAAAAAAGAAAAGAAAAAGAAAAAGCAAAAAAGACGAAAATGCCCATGGACTAAATACATTGGGGTAAATGTGTCACAAAAAGTAAAGTTCGGGGTTTTTGGTGTCACAAAAAAAAGTTCGGGGTAAATGTGTCACAGATGGCAAAGTTTGGGGTTTTTGGTGGTTTTTTCCCTAAATTTTTTAAGGTTACATTTTCGTGTGTTTAACCAATCTGGTTAAGAAGACCTAAGTATTCTTTTGACAAATATGAGTGGGAGCCTGAAACTCCGGAAGGATTATATAAAGAACAATCTAATCGATTGTTACATATTTCGTGGAATGGACTACTACCAAGAAAAGTGAACTTTATTTGGCGAAATCTCATAATTATTAGGAAACTTTAATTGTATGGGCGACCAAATTTCCAGTTATTGTGTTCATAATTTCCAACGGCAAATTGATCCTCTTGACCTACAAGCTTTGATATAGTCACATTCTTACCATGTTGCAAGTGTAAATATTATTCACTTGTATTTGTTGATGACTGTTGACACCTAAATTTTGCCCAAATCATTTAGGGTTTTATCGCATAAAAATTAGGGTTTAATCTTTTAACCCCTTAACAAAAATATTTTCATTAAATTGCATGCCACATAGACATTAGGTGCATTTGCATTAACATGATCGATTAGGACATATTTTACTTAAATTTCAAAAAAAAAAAAAAAAAAGGGTTTCCGAGCCAAGTTAGTCTATCCATCCTTTCGTGTGGCCCATCTAGCTCTTCCTTCTTTTTTATTTTTTGCGTGGGCCGGCCCATTCCTCCCGGGCCCGGCCCGCGCACTGTTCAAACCTCCCCCCCAGTCAACATTTCTGAGCGTACAGGGGGGAGAAGACCGGAACAGTGGCAAAAAGGCCACAGCCACAGCATGAACAGAGAGGCAGAGGCAGAGGCAGAGCAGGGGCGTGGGGGAGTAGGCGATCACCCAGCGTGATCCGCGGGTCGGGGCCAGGCCGGCAGCGCGGGCTGGCGGTGGCAGGGGCCATGCGCGCCTGCCGGCCGACCTTAAAGCCGAGAGGGAGATCTCAAGATTAAGGGGGTGGAGAGAGAACAGAAACCGGGGGAGAGATCCGAGGGAGAGAGGGAGGCCGAGAGTGTTGGCGAGAGAAATTCGAGGCCGAGCGGGCTCCCGTCGACGACCGTCGCGCCTCAACCGCGGCCGGCGAAGCTCCGACGATTCTCGCGGTAGGTCCCGGCTCCGAGCTTCGTCGGGTTTTCTTGTTCGGTTTGATTCGGGGTAATTTCCCGAGGATTCCGGCTTGGGGGAGTGCAAGGCGACCGGACGTAGTCCGATCCATCAAGTTCGCCGTCGTTCGCCGCCCCCCAAGCCGAATAGGGAGCGTCGCAACGGCACCCCCTCCCCTGTTTTTGCTTCTGTTCTCGGGTTCATTGGCCGGAGCTCGCGGCCGTCCGGCTCGCGCGAGTTCCGGCCAGTGACACCTCGAGCTTGGTCCTCCTTGCCTGGGTTTGTTGTGTGTGAATTTCGGACGTGTTTGAACCTCGATTGAGCTTAAATCCCTCATTTTCGTCGATGCCCGCAGTGTGTTTGATGGTATGCCCGAACCAACTTTTGAATCTGGCTTTGTTGCGCTGCGGTTTTGGGGGCGTCGGTCGGTCCCGGCGTGTTGCCGGTCGCCACGGCGGTCCGAGCGTGGACACGGAAGGGAGCGAACAGCCAGTCCCTTGTCGGGATCTGGCTGGTTCACAGCCGCTCGGACCCTCGTTGGGGCAGCGACGTGAACGTGAGTCGAGGCACGGCCGAGCAAGGGCTCGGTCGCACGGTAGAAAGCCTCGACCGCGGAGGTCGGGGCAGGTCGAACGACGGCCGAGCACTGGCTCGGCCGCCGGACCGGAAATCCCAGCCACAGAGGCTGGGTCTTGGAGGGAGCCGGCGTCTCGACTGGCCGGCGAAAGCGAGTCACGCCGGGCGGTGGCAACGGACGCGGCGGTGGGCGTTGGTCGAGCGTGACCTCGGCCATGAAGGCCGAGGCTCGGAGGCGCCGGCGTTCCAACCGGCCGGCGTTCGCGCCGCGTGGCCGGCGCGACTGGGCGACACGTGCGAAGGTGGCCTCGAGCCGGGTCAGGCGAGTCGGGCGCACCGGGTAGGGTTTCGTCGAGTCGGGTCGGCGGCCGGTGACCGGGTCGGGTTCGTGGGTCACAACCGGGTAGGGTTTTTGTGGGTGTTGGGCTTTAGGGTTTATTAGATTTTGGGCTTTTCTTTTTTTAGTTTAGTTAGAATAGTTTTTTTTAGGGTCTTGGGCCATTTTTTGCGGATGGGCCGAATGGTTAATTTGGGCTGAAGGTTTATTTAATCATTTAGTCATAGTGGGCTGGGCTTAGACCTTTTCTTTCTCTTTTGTTTTATTTAGGCCCTCGCAGTGGACCCGGGCCGGCGCGCCCGGGTTGGCTTCGACTCGGGTCGGATGTGGAGATCCGACCCGGGTCCGTTTTTATATTATTTAATATTATATTATTATTTTAACATAAAAAATATTTTTAAAAAATTAATTTAAAAAAAAATTTAAATTTTTTTTTAAAAATAATTAAAAAAAAATTTTCGAAAATTGAAAAATGTTATTTAGGCTTTGGGATTGGCTTTTCCTGCCCTTTTTGCATGACTAATGTCATTTTTTTATTTCATATTGATCGATTCATGCACTTTGAATTGTGTATTTAACTTAACTTCGCATGTGGTCGATTACGCATGTTAGGTTTAGATTTTAATTGTTGCTTCCCTTAGCTCAATTAGGAATGGAATTTTGAGACTCCCAATTAGTGTGAACACGTTAGGTGGTGAATTGAACAAGATTAGGTATCGAAAGGGCACTAATTAGTCAATTAGTGTAATCAAGTCCCCGTACCCATTGAATCTCTGGTTCGTAGAAGTAAAGCATTTCTCCCATGCTTTACTTGGGTGTCTAATCGACCCACCAAAAATCGATTAGTGGCGACTCCTAGATGAAATCGATTTGCATGTTAACAACTTAAACTCAAGTCGCGAATTGGTATGGGCTTGGGAGAGCTCGAGCTAGGTTTAACCTAGTAATCCATTAGCCAAACCACCTTAGGCGGCGGGGCCGGTTCGGGGAGGTCGCGAAAGCTTGGCGACTCCGCTGGGGACTTTTTAGAGGACTTAGGCCATTTATCTTGTTCAAATACATCCCTAACGTGAATGTTCTTGCCATTGACCCCTTATTTTGCAGGTTTGGGATTTGGGGAATGAATGGTTATTTTTTCGGATGCTTGAAGCATTGTTTGCTTATAAACTGTTGTGCATGCTTTAAATGTTTTAGCACTACACTGTTGCACACACAACCATGCTGCCGGACCTGGGCTGCACTAGGAATGTTTAGGATGGTATTGAGTTGGATACGACTTCGACCGCGAGGCCGCGTAGTAGAGGTTGTCCAACTCAATCCCGAAAGCTTCTTTCTTGGTGTCAAGAATCCTTACCTTTGCCCGCGAGGCCGCGTCGCATCGGGGTATCATTCTTGACCGAGCCGGAGTTACGAGGACTTGGCTTAGTGCGTGAGGCCGCGACTAGTCATCCCACCCTCGTAACTCCAATTTGTTAAGCCATCTAGAGTAGAAGTCGAGCTGCACGTTACATTCGCATGTTTATGTGATTGAAAGTTTGTCATCCACTGTAAGTATGATTTCTCTCTTTACTTGTTCACTTTTGGTTAAAACTTTCATTTTTGAAATTCGTGGAAATCAAGCGAATGCCCTAGGTGATCTAAGCTCATAATTGAAAATTTCGGGCAATCACTCTTGACAGTGAGCCTGGAGCATGAATCTCAAACATCTCTGATTTGGCCCTACAAAACAGATGATCCTGTCTAAATTTTCAATGATGGGTTTAAAATCACAGTTTGTATAGAATTTCTTCCAAGTCAAGATTATATTTTGGGGCATAAAATTGAAATCACATTTTCAACAAATTATTTCTTGTTCACATTCCGGAATTGGAATTCAAATCACATTTTATGTATTTTTCTTAAAACAAGAATTGTCTCGTCTTTCCAAAAATCCGAAATCACAAATCAGTTTTTCACAATTGATGCCACATCTTGCACATTAAACTTTTGGAATAGAATGGGCATTCGATTGATAGCCACGATTTGATCTTTTAATAATGTCTCCTTTTACTACGAAACCTTGGCGAAATACCAAATCCTCGCAAATAGGGATCATGGGGCACGTATCGTCGCTTTGCTTTCGTTATAAGAGGCGGCTTCATTGAGAGATCACTTTTTCCATTCACGTACTAACATTGTCTTCCTTTTGAAGGTTATACGCAACGGCCTTCTTTGGAATCTTCTCGCTCGATCACGCCAAGAAGTGGACTTAGAAGCTAGGACGAGATTTGCACTCTTCTATGCAAGAGTTTTTTGTACTTTGTCATCGTCTTTATTCTTAGTAGGAATCATGTTTCGCGTTTTGGACATTGATTGTGAACCCAATTGAATGTTTTTGTAAATCATGCAACTCAAATTCAAGGTCATAAGTAGCTTTTTGCCTTGGGTCCAATTGGAGATGCTGCAATCCACCCATATGGATTGAATTTCCACGGAGACTTGGGAGAAACATTCTGGGATGGTAAAATGTCGTCGTTCCAATAAGAACTTCTCATGCAGCAATTGACTTGTTTTCCATTTTTTTATGAAAACAGGTAAAATGAAAGGGTTGTTCGAGATTGGCATTCACTTTCCCTACAAAACCAAAGTGTGGGCCCTTTGAACTCGAGGCGCATGCAGCAAGGCATGAGCGTCGAAGGAATTGCGTCATAGAGAGTACAAATTGGCAGGTCTAGAAGACATAATTTCTTGAAGTTTCAAAGTATACTGCCCGTCTTCTCAAACTCCATAAGTAATCTCTTGGAACACACATTGGATTGGCGTTTGATTCATGCATACATTTGCATGATGAAGTCTGCTCGCATCCTTGAGATTTTAAACTGGAATAGAGGCAACTTCTGGATTCAAAGCAACTAAGGCTTTAGGAAATGGGTGCTCATGCTTGGGGATTTTTGGGAAGAATCCCCGATAATTTTGAAAGGACTGCCTCCTTGCAGGATTTGGATTTGGGTCGTAACGATTTTTCCAGCTTTCCATCCAGTCTGAGGGAGCCTTGTACTTCTAAAAAAAAAAAAAAACTCAATTTATCTCATTGTATCTGCCTCCACACTCTCGTGAGCTTGCTTGAATCAAATATGGTGAACTGTAATGCGTTGGAGCGCATGTACAACTTGACAAATGTGGATGGTTTAGATGGAGCTGGACTTTACTAATTGTAGCAATTTAGTTGATGTCCCTGGTCTCCATGAAGCGTCTAAGGCATTTTATTCTTGGTTGGTTGCAAGGCATGCATCCTAGTAGTGAAGAGAAGAATTGAAAAGGTTGCTCCAAAGCATTTGGACAACTTGAATATCGCTGGGAGTGAGATTCCACGATGGTTTCATTAGAAAGTTTCTCATTTTGTTGCAAAGAACCACGAGATTGGAGGAATAATTTTCATTGTTGAGGTCTCTCTGGACATTGTAAACCGGGGAAACCTTTCGCTACTAGCAATCGTGGACATTAGAAGAAGACTTCTCAGGCGTGAAGGTATGATACGCACCATGACATTGTGCCTAATAGGGATCCCGACACAAGTGAAGACCAGCTTTACTTGATTATATTTCCAGAATTCGAGCCAATGGTTGGAAGCTTAAAAAACGGAGATTGCAAATTTGACTAATGGTAAGAGATCATCATGATCTCTCATGCTTACCTTGAAGCAATATGGAAAAGGCTAGTCTCCCACTGATGAAGGATGGAAGGACTTGCGGCTCTTGGCATAGACGATGATACCCTAGTGTTCATAAAGAGCTCCATTTCAAGAATCCACTAAGCCTTTACGCGTCACCATTTTCGGGAAATGAGACCGAGGAGGGATGACATCTGAACATTCCTAAATTTGAAATTTGACCTTAGGGTCACATTTGTGAATCCACTTCTTTCTTCAATCGTCAACGTGGATGAAGAAATGCTCTTAAAATTTGTGCTTCAAGTAATCCCTATTGTTCTTAGAGCAGAGTCCACAAAAAATTTCTCATCTTGGAGAATCTCATATCAATTTGACAACCTTCTCAAAAGAAGAAATGTACGAAGATTCCTCGGCACCAAGGCTACTTCCTGGGTTGGTGGCATCTATAACTCATGGGAAGCTCTTTGACGGGTCCACATATATGGATGCGGACTATCCAAACAATATTGTCAAAAGACAAGAAGAGGAATGAGCTATGATCCATTTGGAATTGCTGAGCATTAGTAGTTGCAATTTTTACGCCTTCAAATAGCTTCTCGGCATTTAATCCAGCGTGGAGATGATTATCGGTGGTTCGCGAAATGATCCTTCAAGGCATGGATGTACACGAACAAGAATCAGCCATCAAATGGTGCCCCCGAGCAAAATTTTCGAAAATTGATGGTGTTAATTAAAAAAAAAAAATTTCGAAAATTGAAAAATGTTATTTAGGCTTTGGGATTGGCTTTTCCTGCCCTTTTTGCATGACTAATGTCATTTTTTTATTTCATATTGATCGATTCATGCACTTTGAATTGTGTATTTAACTTAACTTCGCATGTGGTCGATTACGCATGTTAGGTTTAGATTTTAATTGTTGCTTCCCTTAGCTCAATTAGGAATGGAATTTTGAGACTCCCAATTAGTGTGAACACGTTAGGTGGTGAATTGAACAAGATTAGGTATCGAAAGGGCACTAATTAGTCAATTAGTGTAATCAAGTCCCCGTACCCATTGAATCTCTGGTTCGTAGAAGTAAAGCATTTCTCCCGTGCTTTACTTGGGTGTCTAATCGACCCACCAAAAATCGATTAGTGGCGACTCCTAGATGAAATCGATTTGCATGTTAACAACTTAAACTCAAGTCGCGAATTGGTATGGGCTTGGGAGAGCTCGAGCTAGGTTTAACCTAGTAATCCATTAGCCAAACCACCTTAGGCGGCGGGGCCGGTTCGGGGAGGTCGCGACAATGACTGTAATCTATGTTTCGAGAAGTGTACAAGTGCAAGCGGTGCTTGTATCTTCTGATAAAAGCAACACATGCTTCATTGTTACTGCCCACACAATCACTAGTGGATTTTAGCCTATTGGTGGTGTTAAGTCTGGAAGAGTGGGCGTAAATTTGATTTAAGCCAAAACACTATAACGATCTGTGTGCATCGTTTTCTATCTCTTTGCTTATTTTATTATTTATTTGATAGAATCAGTTTACACTTGATATTATCACTCTATTTCTGCATCTATCAAACTATTTCTAAATCTATTAAACTTATTCTTTTTTCTCACTGATACCCTAGTTTTACATCTATTTCTACATACATAACAAATGTTCTTATGTCATAATACATTCTTTTCTTTTCTTTTCTTTTCCCTCGCTGGCATTCAAACAACATGTTAACTCAATCCCTTTAAATTACTTCGGTTCTTTTCTCTCATAATTATTTAGATCCCTTCTTTCCTATCAAATACTCCTACCAAAGCGAGATTATTCTCTCTTAGAAATACTCTTCTCCTTTGGAGTTCAAGGCGAAATAAGCAAGTTACATCAAGCGACACATATAATTTATGGGAATTGCTATTAATAATTCTTGAAAACGAGAAAATCACTTAAACAATAAAACCGAGGAACATACACCACACAATGAAACCCTGGACAAGCAACTTACCCGCGGATGCAATACTCCCACCAATGCGCCATCTCGAAGTCAAGTCAATGGGAAAAGGAACTGATGTTACTCATGTTAGCGACGGAAGACGCAGACTACTATAAATTGGGGGATGAGACTCGCACTTGTATTGAGATGTGACTACTACCCGCACAACATAGCAACATCGATAGCAATTCCACATTACGTCCTTTTCCGAGCCGAACGAATTAGTTCACACCCTCAACTCGATCGATGTCACTAGTATTTCCATTGGCATCGGGAGATGATTATCCATACAAGTTCATACACCTAAACACATTATGTGATGTGACAGTTAAGCAAGTTGATGCGAAATAATCAACGTTAACATTGGAACCATTATTGCAGGTTATGTTAGACGGCATTGGCGGGTGATGCGAAATAATCAACGTTAACATCGAAACCATTACTGCAGGTTCTGTTAGACAGCATTGGCGGCTGATGCGAAATAATCAACTTATTACTTGCATCCAAATCTTGACCGAGTCAAGTGACAATCAACGCAACATGACGGAGTTGGCTTTCCCCAACTCTATGCCACTCCTTTTAATCCTTAATGTTTCTTCTATTTTTAAGATTTTCTTTTTTAAACGACAAAAAAATTCACTTTGATAATGCCAAACTCACAGTTTTTAATCTAAAAATTACCGAAGTCATTAAAACAGATTTCTATTATTAGTTTATTAGATGATATGTCAAGCTGTTATTGACTTTTAAATATGACCCAATTATGTCAAGGATCACTGACAATCTAACTCATCTCTTAGTAATATCAATGTGAACCGACTTTAGTAAATCTAGCTACTTGGTTTAAGGTTTCGACTTAGTAAATCTATCTACTTGGTTTAAGGTTTTAACTTTAGTAAATGATATATTGGGCCGATCATTAATTTTTAAATAAAGGATGACTCACAATCAAATATATCTCTTAATAAATCAATTTTGTAAACTAATTTTTAATAAATCTCGCTCTCTGTTTAAGCGTTTTTACTTGTCGACATATAGTAGTACTTATCTCTCTTCTTTGTATTCTTTTCTTCACCTTATCCACTATAGGAAAATTATCCAAAAAGTCCCAAAACTATTGCACTTTTGCCAATTAAGTCCTAAACATTTTCACATTTTTTCAATTGAGTTCGTCCGGCCAATTTAGCGGGAAATCGCTGACGTGGATGCTGGCCGTTCTACATGGCATGATCGGCACTAACATGGACATTTTTAATAATATATAAATATTTTTCAAATTATTTATTTTCTTTTTTTCTTTTTTTCTTCTTCTTTTTCATCTTCCATGTCCGGCAAGGGTTGTCGTCCCTTGCCTGTGGCCAGCGACCCTCGCCGGAGTTGGAAGAAGAAAAAGAAAAGAAAGAAAAAAAAGAAGAAAAAATAATTCAAAAATTCAAAAAAATATAAAAATTCATCCACGTCAGTGCTAGTCATCCTACATGGCACTACTGGCATCCACCTCAGCAATTTCAAGTTAAAATTGGCCGGATAGACTCAATTGCCAAAACGTGAAAATGTTTAGAATTCAATTGGCAAAATTAAAAGGTTTAGAACTGAATTGGCAAAAGTACAATAACTTTAGACTTTTTGGACAATTTTTGAATTCTCCTACATAAACACGAACCATAACCTCTGAAATATTTAGTCTGACAACTCCGACTCTGCTTCAGGCAAAACCATTCAAAGCACCAAAAACACCGAACCGTAACATGACTCACTCATCATCCACCCTTTCTTTCCTCATTTTTCTGACTGTTCTGATCCGAACCTCCGCACATCATGCAGCATTCTGCTACGACACCATAGGAAACTTCACGCCGAACAGCGCCTATGCAAAGAACCGCGAGACCATCCTCAGCTATCTCTCCAACAACGTGTCTGCACACGATGGGTTCTACTTCACGAGCACGGGCCAAGACCCAAACACCATCTACGCTCTCACTTTCTGCCGTGGCAATACGTTGACAAATATCTGCGAGAAATGTGTGACCTCAGTGGCCGATGATTTGGTCGAGAAGTGCCCTAACCAGAAGGCGGCCTTCTCCTGGGGAACCGATGGCGATCCATGCTTTATCCGATACTCGGACACTCCGATCTATGGCATACTGCAAACGGATCCCACCCTTTTGGTTGATAACATCGACAACATCACCATGAGCCCAGCGATATGGTGGAACTTGACATTAGGAGTGGTGAACAAAGCAGTGGACAGCACTTCGAAGCTCAAGTTCGCAACGGGGCAGGCCAACTTGCCGGACAACCGTACGATCTACTCGTTGTTACAGTGTAGTCCTGACTTGTCGGCAAACAATTGCAGGACTTGCTTGGACGAAACCATTGATTATTATGATAAGTGTTGCCGCGGAAGGATAGCCAGCGGTGTTTATAATCCAAGCTGTATTTTCCGATGGGATTTCTACCCGTTTGTGGACTCAAGCCACACCCCGTTGTCGTCTTCTCCACCACCTCCAGCGGCTTCGCCGGCTCCTGGTGGAAATATCGACAAAGGTACGTTGCGTTTAAGCTCGTGGAAAAAGTAACATAGCTTGCTCTGACCGAGACTATTGAGTTCCCTTCTTTTTTTCTTTTTTCTTTTGGCGAAAATTCTAGAGTAGCTAGCATTTTGAATTTTAGTTCTTAAAATTACACTATAGATTTCGTACTTACTAGGTTTTGAGTTAATTTCATTATAAAAAAAAAGCCTGAATTGTGAGTAGTTTTAATCTTTATCCCTAATTTTGAAATTTATCATAGAAATGTCCAACATTCTTGTTTCGTTCCAATATGGCATGTGTCAATTTCTCAACAGTGGACAAAGGATAAAATATTGCATCCGCCTATTGTACCACGTGTATTTACTCCTGAACTACTCTTAGTTCGACACTTGCACTCCACTAGACAAGAGAATACAAAGTTACAATGGGATAAACAAATCGCAACCTATGAAAAATAGTTGATAATTTTCATAATAATGTCAGTAAGCTATCAATAAGTCATCGGAAGATTAGGTGACCGGTAGATTCCTTTTGCCCCAACAATTTTTTGATACTTACCAACTCTTTTAGAAATCTACATCTACAGATGAAAAGTCCTTTCTTACACGCAATAGTAGAATCGTCCTATGTTTATGTGTTAATACGGGCAATTTATGCGTTGCAAGGCCAAAAGTGTGAGAACCTAAATGGAATTTTAAGTGTGAGGGTCAAAAGTTTATGTAAACCTTCATGGATTTATGTGAGTAGAGTAACAGCTAATGGGTTTTGTTAAAAAAAATGCCTTTATGTTTTGGAAATCGTGTTGATCGCTACTTGGAATCTGGGCATCCACTCTTTTATGATTGCAATCAACTGATGCTTTTAGATATGCTGAGAAAGACCATTATCTGATCAGGTACCTTGACTGCAACTATCGTTTCAGTCGCCGTTTTTGTAATGCTTCTCTTCATTGGGTGTCGTTGCCTTCGGAGGGGGCGAGCACAGAAGAAAAATGAAGCGGCACAAGAAGAATGTGGTAAGACTGTCGTTTTTCAGGGAAAAAAAATAGAAAAAACAAAAACAAAAGATTGAAACTTTCATTTGAGAAACTTAAAGATTGTGAAGCTATGACAGTAAGACATGACAAACAAGTACAAGTCTAAACAACTTTGTTGTTCACTCATGAAGGTGTAAGCGAGATCGCATCCTTGAGGTCCTTGCAATTCGATTTGGATACTTTACTTTCAGCAACGAACAATTTTTCTCAAGAAAACAAGCTTGGCGAAGGTGGATTCGGGGAGGTTTACCAGGTACGTAAGTGATCATTAAATTCTTTTGAAATCGCTTGATGCTCGGTTTGGATTTGGAATTGAAAAGATGACATATAATATCCTCCTTGAACTTTATTTTGGTTCAGTGAGGTACCTGTAATTTTTCAAAAGTGCCTTTTTTTCTAAAAAGGGCTAGATGCAGTGTACTTTTACTGATGTAATTTGACAATTAAATGATATTTTGTGAGGTCATCGTCAACTGTTCTAAATGCTTAAACTTTTATATAAAAGCATGGTTTAATATTTAAATATTTTATCACTCTCTTCACAAGCGTGAAAATATTTTATTAAGGAGACAAACGGGGATTTGGAAAGATTTGAATTTAGGATCAATTGCTCTGATGCCATGTGAGATTTTGTGAAATTAAAAATGTTCCAAAATCTCAAGTTATTAGATGAATTTGGGGTTTGATAATTAAATATTCTAACATTAACCATTGCTGAACCAATCCCATGTCTTGAACTTTCAGCTCACTTACATCGCAATGGACGTCAAATGGTCTATTTCATCCCTTTTTCTTAAGAATCTTCATAATAAAGTTTCTAAATTTTTCTCTCTAGCCATAAGAATGACTGGTGGTCAATGGCTACTTATGATCGTAACTAGTGTCCATGGCACTATTGTGTGGATGTTATAATAGCATGACAACGTGACCGAACAATTTTAAATCTTTGGGAATTGAATCAAAACATGGTTCAAAAGATAATATTGCACATCAGTTAAAAGTTCAGAAAGTTATTATCCCAAAATTAAAAAAAGAAAGTGAAGAGTGAAAGATCTTGTCAACTTTCACAAATTTTTTCAGGGTAGGCTTCCCCATGGACAAGATATAGCTGTGAAGAGGCTATCCCAAAGTTCAGGACAAGGTGGGGCAGAATTTAAGAACGAGATTGTGTTGGTGGCGAAGCTTCAACACCGGAATTTAGTGAGATTGCTCGGATTTTGCTTGGAAGGAGGGGAAAAGCTACTCGTATATGAGTTTGTCCCTAACAAAAGTCTCGACTACTTCGTGTTTGGTTTGTTCCACTTCACTGGCACTAAGTTCATCTCCTTGGTTAATGTACAATATAGACGAGATATAGACGAGTGAGCGAATAATTGTATACTCGTTTACTCGATCATATATAACATTTTTAATCTAACTAATAGACTTCCTAGATGATACTGTCGTTTAAATCACTACAGACCCCAAGAAAAGCAAACAATTGGATTGGCCAAAGCGTTACAAGATAATATCGGGCATCGCTCGAGGGATGCTCTATCTTCATGAAGATTCTCGGCTTCGAGTCATTCACCGGGATTTAAAAGCTAGCAACGTCTTGCTGGACAAAGAAATGAGCCCAAAGATTTCGGATTTTGGCATGGCGAGGATTTTTGGAGTCAATCAAAGTAATGCAAGTACTAAAAGAATCGTAGGAACCTAGTAAGTATTGCATTCTTCAAAGTTTACTGTAAGGTAGCTTCTGGTTAAGAATTGATAATGGGATTAGTATAGACATTAGGCATCCCAACATTTATGGTTCTGGTGGTGGTTTTCAGTGGTTACATGTCCCCGGAATATGCGATGCATGGACAATTCTCTCAAAAGTCGGATGTTTACAGCTTCGGTGTCCTCCTCCTCGAGATAATTTGCGGCAAGAGGAATAACCACTACTACCATTCTGATGGAGGCGAAGGTCTCGTGAGCTATGTGAGTTTTTTGTATGATTTAATCGTTCTTTGTGCTCTCAATCAACGATGTTGTTCTCCAGTTCACTTGTTGTGTCCAATTGAGCTGCTCTAGGCTTGGAAACATTGGAGAGACGATGCACCTTTGGAAATAATGGACCCGGCATTGGAAGAATCTTATTCTAGAAGCCAAGTGCTCAGATGCATACATATCGGCTTCCTATGCGTTCAGGAAGATCCCGCTGATAGACCGACTATGGCGGACATAGTTCTTGCGCTGAGTGGCCAAACTCTTAATCTGCCAGTGCCACGAGAACCCGCCTTTTTCCTTCAAACGGAACTGCCGAATAACATCATAGGGAATGTCCAGGGACATTATCCAATTACCAGCAGCTCTGTGCCTCTGTCGGTCGATGGAGTGGCAATCACTGAAGTCTACCCTCGATGAAGCACATGAAAATCTATTCACGGCATGATTTCATTTGCTTCTCGAGCAAATTATGTGGATGTTGTGTCCAGAAGTACTATTTAGTTTTACATCACCTGTTTGATGAGTGCGCTTGTTATCACTAATAAACTGGTAGTATTGCGGTTTCTCTTTGTATTAAAGGAGCAAGCTATTTCTAGTTGGATTGACATCTAATTTTTTACGTTTAATTAATATCATCCAACATCGGCAAAGTGGGAGTAAGAAAAGAGCAAGGGGCATATTGGAAAGAGCCATTAAAGCCAAACTATAACACCAATTACGACTATCACATTGGTGGAAGCAAACATTGTAAATGGCAATAAACATACAACATAGATCCATAATGTAATAGTCATCGCCTCATATCTCATTTGCAATCTTTAAGTTGACATTAGGCCCCAATTCCATTAACATTTCGAAAGCAACTTGTCACGAGCATGTTCCATGTAGGTAGTACGTTGTAATCCAGATGGTCTCCATTGCAAGCCGCGTGGCCGTAACAGTCATAACTGAAGACGCTGTCATGGCTGTAGTAGTCATCTAGAATCGGCTGTATTGATACATAAATCTCGGAGAAGTCCGCACACACAACAATTAGGGATAAGCATGGTCCTGTAGCACCTAACTCATGGATCAACTCACATAGTGTTGGTCCCCAATTTGTGAAATGGAAGACTGACCCTATTAAACCTGGGACTGTGGACTGAACCAACCCTATGGGTCTAGTTCGATTCCAAGGTTAACCTGGGACCAAGTAGAGCTTTTTTTGTTTCATTTTTTGTATTCCTTAAAAGAACAAATATACTCTTTCAAATTACATATACATCAATGATGAGATATTGAGTAACCAGACTGTAAACACCAATAGATCGGGAAGCATTATCATAGGGATTTTCCAACTAGCTTAAAGTTCTTAGAACAAGCACAAACCAGGAAGCGAAAGGGGAAATATAACTACCCAACACAAACTAGGAAATCACATTAGCTTGAAGCTCTCAAATCAAGCACAAATAGTGAAAGTGGAAAAATAAATACCCAACAAAAATCGAGAACTTACACGAGCTTTAAGCTCTCAAATCAATCATAGACCAAGAACTCACCAGCTAAGCTACGTTCATGGGGCGAGGGAAGAAAGGTGAGCAAGTTGCGTTTGTGAGGTGGGCCAAGAGAGGTGAGCGATATCACCAATTAAGCTACGTTCATGAGGCGAGCGAAGAGAGGCAATAGGATTTTTATTTTGAATGGCAAAAGAAAGAAGAGGGAGGACTAGGGTTGGTTTGGGTTGGACTAGGCCAATCCCCTTAAGAATTGGACCTGAACCGGGATTGGCCAGGTTGGATTGGTCCAAGGTCGACCTTGGACCGATGCTCGTCCCTAACAATAACAACAATCAACACCTTCACTGTATTGATCTTTATTGCATATTTGTTGCACCACAGTCTTGTCGAGCATGCCTCTCACGATCTGGCATGTACGATTCACTAGGATAATTACCAAAAAAGTCAAAAATCTTTTGACAATTTATCAATACAATCATTTCAGCCAATTTTACTGTGAAAATGCTGAGCTGGATGACACCTGGTAATAACTCAATTGACATGGTAATTTCACTTGAATATCCATATTAGTTTGGAGTAAATTTGTCACAATTATCAGTTTTGGCTTTTTGGCAACTCAAAAATTAGTTTCGAGTAAATTTGTTACAGTTGTACTAGTTTTGGGTTTTTGGTAATTCAAAAATTAGTTTCAGATAAATTTATCACAAATGTACTAATTTGAAATTTTTGGTGATATTAATCCTTTCTTTTTTATTCTATATTTGTCCTTTTGTTTCGCTTTACTCACGGTATAGTCTCAATGCGATGGAAACGGTAAAATCTCAAATCGAATTGGCGATCTTACATTCTTGCCAGCTCCTCCTATAAACAAAGCTGTAATAAAAAATCGATCTTTAATTACTCGCCAATGCAAAAAAATAAATTAATAAATAGGAAAAGAAGAAACCTCATTTTCTCACATTGTAAGGTTTGTCCGACCATGAAAGTCCTCTAATTCCATGATTAACGGATAGGTAACTAGGTGTAGGTATAAAAGCTTCTATAACCACGGCAAATATTTTCAACCAAGTGTGAACCAAATCCCCCGATTACATTATTTAATTGCTGAATTGAAGATTTTTCAACCACAAAAGAACACTGATTCTTTTGCCTTTTTCCTTCATTTTTTGGCTTCGTTTGTTTTTGTAAAAAATGAATAATTTAGAAAATATTATTCATTTACTATATTTTAAATTTGCTTTTGTACTCTTGTCAATCTTTTTGTCAGGTTACCCTTGCTCTTGCCTAGTTGCTTAACCGCTTTTGCCTTTTTGATCTCCCTCGGTGACATTGTCACGTAACAGATTGTGTTTACCGTGATGCTTAATCACAATGTAGAAAAGTATCGCAATACAAAGTCTCATTCTACTAGTGGTGTTATTTGAACTTTCCGTAGAATCTAACACTATGGGTCCGTTTGTTCGAAGGAAAACTATTTTTGGGAATTTGTTTTCTGACTTTCCGGTATTTGAATGATAAAAATAATCGATCTACTAGAAAACGTTTTTCAAGGACTGAAAACAACAAGTTTATTATTTTAATAAAAAGGAAATCACTTTATCTAAACCATCAAACAAAAGAAAACTAATCATTTTCCTTAAAAATGAATTATATGGTAAATATTTTCCTTTATTATGAAAGTTTCAGTGAAACGTACGCATCATATACAATAGTTTTCATAATTTTTTTAACTATTATTTTTTACTCAAGTTTTTCATGATTTAAGATATCAATTTTTATATGTTTAAAACTTTTAAACTATCTCATGTGCATTAAATTTTAAATTTTAAATATTGAAAACTTGATCCACCAATATCAATTGCTACGGTGATCCTTGTATTAATTTTTTCGATAAAAATGATATTTTACCTTCCAAAATTTCGGTTGTGCTGTTCAACCTAATCTCGATTGTATTTTTCCCATAAAAATTATGTGATCATAATATTGCTCAAATTTCGCTTTGGTGCTCCTAGTCTGATAAGAATCAATAGAGCTCTTGATGAGCAACCACAACTCATTGAGCAGTATATATATCTTCTAAGCAGATCGATCATTACTATGCACATTTATAAAACATTACCATGACTTACTTATCTCGAATCCATTACATAATACACATACAAGATCTAAATGAGTTATATCACTTTAATATGATCATATCCATATTAAAAATATTTCTTTAATCAACAAATATCATGACTGAATATAAATGGTTCAATCCATTGATTAATCTCGTATTCAATATCCAACCATGGTTACAACGTAACGCCTCGTGACAAGGCAACCAATATTCTCCTACAAGGTCCCCACCTATTATCAACTGGTGACTCGGCCTAGAATGATATCCTGAAACCAATATGCATACCCAGAAACCCTTAATTAGGTTCACAATGATAATGAGCATCAAACCATCATCCTTCAATAATCCACAAACTAAATCCAGAATCCATTTCATAATTCAAATGTATTTCACAAACCATTTCTCAATCTATTTCATAAACCAAGTTCACTAATCAGTTTATATATTTAACATTTCGCCACACTTTTCCTAAAACATTGCTTAAACCATTCTTAAATACCAAAACGTAGTAAATGGCCGATCCATATTTTATGCAACAAACATGCTTTTCATAACTCACAATATATCAAATCTCTATCACTTTCAAGACATGGGTATATATTCATGGAAGAGGTAAGCACCACTCACCTAGGAAAATCTAAACCAAAATTCAAAAGTTATTTCAAGCCCACGAACTCAAAATCCTATCAATTGACCGGAAAATAATACCAAAACCGAGTAAAACCTATCATAACTACAAATTGACTAAGCTAAGCTTATTCGCTAACAAAACAACTTCTACGCGCTAACAAAACGCTAATCCATAGCGGTTATTCAAAACTGTGCACTACGCAAAATTTGAGCGCAAAACTTCAAAAATTCATTCCGATTAAATTTTATTTCAAAATTGTTTTCTATCAAGCATTAGGGCTCACCAACACCTTAAACTGTCATTTCCATGTAACTCCACAGTTTAACAACTCCTAAATCAAGCTTTGCAGTTCAAAATTCATCACCTAACTCCGAAAATTACTATGATCATATGAACTAGGGGCTTGCATCCTTACTAGACGCTGCAAAACGTAATTAATCCGGCTCATTGGGTGTTCAAAACGAATTTTTCTCTTTTATCTTTTTCTTCGTCTTCTCTTTTCCTATCCATTAGACGTACGAGCCCCACCTATTGTTTACTCTCGGTCGTGCGCTTTCCTTCTTTATAAGTAAAGCGGCCACTTCTTCCTTTTCTTCTGTCAACCTTATCGACTGGTCAACACGGCTTCTATTACAATATCAAAACTTTCGGTGCAATCATACCGAGAAATCATGTACTTCTAAATCTACAGGGTTATTTTATGTTGAATTATTGCTTAAGAGACTGTAATCGGCTTCGGTTTACCATATTCTATTATCCCATCCCAGCTAGCCCTACCCGCTCAGCTCCATTGCGCTTGGTCAATCCCTCTTAAGTCAAATATTTTTCCATCCTAAAGATCACCCTCCTGCGGAGTTTTTAAAGTAAAAAGCATTTTTCACTGTCCCAAAATTTAATAAATATTTTGAAATTTCAAAAATAAAAGATTATATAAAACACAGCAAACAGTTCAGGCTAGTCACGCAAAGGCACTTTGACTAATTGTCCTTACCTACTCCAATACCCTATCATCCTTTATAAGCCTATGTTATATGATACAATCTTAACCTTCATAACAATTGTTTAAAGTAAATACAGAATCATAGTGGCCTGAATAAACGTGTCATCATAGAAAGTCAAGATCAACTATTGCGATAATTTATGTACTTATTAGAGACTTCTCTTGGATCCTTGGTGTTCGGTTAAGAGGTAACCTCACCAAAGGAAGGAAGTTTTATAAGGACCTCCGTGGTCTGTTTCCATCCCGTAGGGCAAACTCCACTAATGCGTCCTTTATTTTAACGTGTCGGTACTCGCACACCTTACACGCCTAACTCGCCCTGTATCTTTATCTTATCCAGGAAGAGGAAATACTCTCTAAAATTTTTACTTCCCAGTGATTTCGAGGTTCGATAAGGACTGAGATAGAGCATTTTAAGGACTTGCTCAGGTTATGTCTAAGGCAATTTTGGGGACTGCTTATCGTGAAGGATTAAGTATATAATAAATTTTTTTAAGCAGTCGGGATAGCATTAGCCCTATGCAAATGATTTGATGTTAATATTAAATGTTGATGTTAACCAAAGTCCACACTTCGCTTCTGGAACACAAGTTTTTCAACCTAATGACAATTATCAAAGGGAGGTGGAAAAACTATAAAGAAAAGGGTAATGATAAAATCTCTAAAATGCTTTCTAATCGTTGTTAGTTGACAAGTTAGAAGGTTCTCTAAACTCATTAAACTTTTTAAGTTAATCATTGACAAAGAAAAATGTAGATGTACTAAGCTAATCTAATATATATATTAGTAAACTAACTTTTATACATTGAATACATGTCGCGACCTCACCTCCGGCGGTGCACCACCTAGGGGTTCGGCTAATGGATTATTAAGTCTAAGTCTAATTCGGGCTCTCCCAAGTTCTTACCAATGCACGACGTAAGTTCAAGTTCTTAACATGCAAGATCATTTCAATCAGAAGTCGCCACTAATCTATTTTTTGGTGGATCGATTAGGAATCCAAGTAAAGTATTGGGAGAATTACTTTACTCCTACGAACCAGAGATTATGGATTCAGGGACTTGATTACACTAGATTACTCTAATGCCCTTTCGGTACCTTTTCTCTTTTATTTCAAAAATATTTGCGAGCAGCTTGGATTGATTTTAAACCTATCTACTAACATACGATGTGATCATGCGGATGCGCAACCAATAATGTAACACTCAATAAAGCAAAGCAGTAAATAAATTGCAAATATAAGGAGGAAAACTTACCTCGAAGCAACGAAAGCTTATGCAATGTTAGGTAGAAAATCACACCAACAACCCTAATATGATTTATAATTAACACACAATTTCACTCAAATCCTTTTTTAGGGTTTTCTCCAATTCAATGAAAACTAAATTTTATGCAATGCATTCAACGTCTAATATGACATGCGACATATAATTTATTTAAATGTCCTAATTCTAGCGACGGTTAAATGGACTATTCTAATATGACACAAATGAACCTAGATGTGCAATTTCTAATGACACGCGAGCAATGACATATGGCAATGTATGAATGACGTGGCAAGATGACATGAAAGCATGATGCAATTAATCTATATGACATGCATATGATAGTTTTGTATTTTTCATGAAATTCGAAATTAATTAAATACTTTAATTTAAACCTACAATCTATCCTAGGAATGAAAATCTAATTTATTCTAAGAAAATATTTTTGGTATTTTATTAAATTCGGAATGAGAAAATTACTCTAAATATGCAATATTATATAAAAAATAGATTTCGAATTATTGACTAATCTTTTTTGATTTTTTTTTATGGAAACATAATCAATTCAATTCAAACAACAACAAAAAAAGGAAAGAAATAGCAATCAAATTAACATGACACTAAATCAAAAGAAATATTATCCATATCCATTTAAATTTAGAAACAATAGATTGACAAATCATATCTTGGGGTTTGAGGATCAGATTAGTCAATCTTCCGCAAAATCGCAAATCATATCTCGGGCGGGAGATCGGATTGACAATTTTCCGTGCGATCGTGAGTCATATTTCAGGCATGAAATCGGACCGTTGATCATATGCACGTTGTGAAATTAGGAAATAATTCTTAATTTAAAGGCTATTCAGAAACTTAATGGATAAGATAATATTACTCAAAGATTCACACAAGATTGCAATATTTCAAACAAGGAAACAATATACACGAAAATCAAATTATATGAGCTTTTTACCTAATTCGAATATTTGCTTTCCAAGTTTGAATGGCATGGGATCGGACTCGTGGATCGGGACGGGGTGGACTGGCGATGGATCACGAGCAGCTCGTCTCGATGGTGGTTCATGGCCAAGGCTAGCTAGCAATGTGGACGCTCATGGTGAGGGATGCTCACGGAGATCTCGGCGGAGTTAGGCGCTGAGCCGCTACTTCATGGCTTCGTCATCAGAGGGAATCACAACAACCGGCAAGGAGATTTATCGGACTTCCCAGCAAGACCAAAGAAACCTGCAGATAATTCAAGTTGGATCCAATGAATTCTGTTGACTTCGTTGGACCCACTGAACAAGAAAGCAAGACCAAGTGTGGACTTGACTGGGACTCGGCTGAGGAGCTTTGGATGTGGGGCGTCCACGGTGGAGAGTGCTCGATTCGATGGTCTCAGTCACGGAAGCTGCGACGTCAACATTAGGGAGCGTGGTGGTGTCGAAGCCGGGCAATGCAGCGACTGGATGCAGCAACGCGGCGGGGGGCAGCAGCGGCGGTAGGTGGAGATCAGCGCGGGAGCAACGGCGGCAGCAAGCTACTCACTGCCACAGGTCTGGCTGTGAGCAGGCGGCGCGAGCATGACGGTGAGGCGGCCTGGGCATGAGGCAGCGCGGCAATGAGGCGGCGCTTTCTCACTCTTGCTCTTTAGTCTCGCTATTTCCTCACGTGTATCTCATGCTCTCCAGAATTGTCTTCTGGGAATTATTCGAGCTCCCCTTTAGGCATTGTGCTATCATCCCTTTTCCAATGGGAACTGTACCCGTTTCTCAAGTCCGATCCCAGCAATCCACCGCCATCTCTGCCACTGCCGACTGGAACTGCCAAGGCCGACCCTCCTGCTCCTCCACCTTCAAATGCCCAAGTCACCAGTGGTTAGTTCAATTGTACAATCACTGGCGATTTAACATTCATGAATTACAATTATACTTCCAGAGTCCACGCCTGCTACGAGGGATATTATACGTGAAATTGTCAGTTTTGCATGTATCTATGAGGATTAATCGAGCCAAATTTTCGGATGTCCGTGCTATAAAAAGAATTGTTCGATTCTCAAATGTTAGCAATGATGAGTTTCAATTTCAAATTGGATTAAGCACATAGCTTGATGTTGGCGGGTAATATGTCGAAGTCGTTACACATTGTCATTGCTGTGGTAGGTTTGACAGTTCTCTTCGTGATGGTTATTGTCTCTGTCTGTTGCTTTATTAGATGGAAAAGAAGTGATCCATGGAAGGTCTCATCTGGTTAGTGGATTTATCAGTTGTTCGTGTTCTGCATTTGAGTAGTTATTGAGTGACTTCTGATCAAGCTTAGCATAAGGATTGAATAGTGTGGGAGGGACAACGCCACAATTTTGGTTCCTATTCCGTTTCTGAGAGACCAAATGGCATGCTAACATAAAGATAAATTTAACTTTTTTTCGGCTCCGACTCTGGAGACCTTATGTTGATTGCTCTGCATTGTCTTCAGCAAAAGACAAGGTCGAAACCACTGAAAGCTTACAGTTCAAAATAAGCAAGATCAGGGTTGCCACAGATTTCTTTTCAAAAGCCAATAAGCTTGGAGAAGGGGGATTCGGAAAAGTGTATTGGGTAGTTTATTCGATGTTTATATGGGAATTACGTCATTACATGGAGAAAGACATTGTTTGTTAATGAAAATTTTACTGCAGGGAAAGCTTGAAAATGGACGATACATTGCTGTGAAGAGGCTTGAGGGGTGTTCTAATCAAGGTCAAGAACAGTTTAAGAATGAGGTCACTCTAATGGCCAGGCTTCAGCACAAAAATCTGATTATGCTCCACGGGTATTGCTTTGAAGAAGGGGAAAGGCTTCTTATACTTGAGTTAGCACCCAATGCAAGCCTTGAAGGATTCATTTCCGGTACGAACTTGGATGTTCAAATTTGTCGCTTCCATTTCACTGATAGTTGTAAATGTATTGGTTGGACAGATTTTTCCAGCAAACCATTTGGCAGCACTTTGCATTACACGCAGTACAATTTAGAACCTATATGATCTCTATTTTGCAGATTCAGTAAAACGTACATTGTTAAGTTGGGAGAGGCGTTTGAGTATAATAAGAGAAATCGCTCGAGAACTTCTTTATCTGCATGAGGATTCGCGCCTTAGGATCATACACCGTGATGTGAAGCCTGGCATTGTTATGCTAGATGAGAATATGAATCCTAAGATATCCGATTTTGGCACGGCCAGGCTATTCGTTTTGGACCAAAGTAGAGAAAATACTGCACGAATCACAGGAACTTTGCAAGTTTCGAATAAACTTTCTGAAGCTTCGTCGTCTGTTAGAACCTGTCTGGGAAAGTACACAATGAAAACATACACCAATTTAAGTTTCCCAATTAATGATGCTTGGATTTATATGTTTTATGTGTTGCAGTGGCTATATGGCTCCTGAATAAGTAAAGCACGGAGAGATCTCTATGAAGACCAATGTGTATAGTTTCGGTGTAGTGGTACTAGAGATTATCAGTGGCAAGAAGAATTCATATTTCAGCTGTTCAGGGAATTCGGAGCACCTACTGAGCTACGTGAGTACGAAATTGCGGAGTTCATCCAACAATTCAGTTAGTGAAAATCTATAATTCTCCATGCGCATGTGAAATAACAAAACTCGTATACTTGCTTTCGTGACTCTACACTGCAGGCATGGAAAAATTGGAGAAAGGGAACACCTTTTCACCTTATAGATTAGATGTCAAATGGCAGTTTGAGAAGCGAAATGTCTAGATGCATCCACATTGCATTGTTATGTGTTCAAGAGAACGTAGAGAGACGGCCTACCATGGCTTTGGTGGTTTTAATGCTCGAGAGCCGGAGCACGACCCTCCCGATGCCAACACGACCTGCATATTTGACAGATGCCAGTGGTAGAGGAATGTCGGCTTCATCTATAAATGGCTCAGCACCGACATCAATAAACGAAGCTTCCATGACTGATCCACACCCTAGATGAGATTATTACCCAAGGATCGAAGCTGAATTTGGAAGCAAGACATGCGAGCTGCTGTTCAGATAGGTTTATGCTTTTGAAAGGTCTATACTCTAGGTAAGCTCATTAGAAATCTAATAGGGGAATAAGCGGGGGGAAAGGTGGAAAGGAGAATGAAAACTCCTTTTATCTTTTTTTTCATAATTGAGGGTACAGAGCATAGACCTGGCTGTTTAAAGTACATGAAACACTTTACATGTCACACAAATCCATTAGACTCAAGCTTTTATTTACGCAGGTTACTTTGAAAAGTCAATTTGTTGAAGAAGTTATTATAGGTTTACTCATATTATTTGGCAAAAGGACACTATAAGTGCCATAACTTGTGTACGGCGCTCATTTTGGTGCCATAACTTTTTTTCGGATCACTTTGGTGCCAAGTCAGAAGAAAAACGATCACTTAAGTGTCATAATTTTTTTTTGGATCACTTTAGTGCTAAAATTTTTGAAAAACGATCACTTAAGTGCTAAATTTTTTGAAAAACGAACATTTAAGTGCTAAATTTTTTGAAAAACGATCACTTAAGTGCCAATCTCCGGCGAGACTCCGGCGAGCCACGTCAGCTTCAGAAATTAATAAAAAAAATGCCACGTCAAATTTCCAGCGAAAAATTGTGTACGGCATCGGAGTTGGCACTTAAGTGATCATTTTTCAAAAAATTTAGCACTTAAGTGATCGTTTTTCAAAAATTTTAGCACTAAAGTGATCCAAAAAAAAGTTATGGCACTAAAGTGAGCGCCGTACACAAGTTATGGCACTTGTAGTGTTCTTTTGCCCATATTATTCAATCATCTAACATGATCATATGATTCACGCTATTCAAGTAATTTATTTTATTCGCTGCTCTCCTCTAAACTTGTATACACGATCTAATGTAATGTCCGAAAGACATTTTTTATGTTGATTGAGCTCCACGCTACATAACAATTTGATGTGTTAATCTCTCTCTCTCACTTTGGGCTATTCCACTGAGAGAAAGGTATAGCTGCACTACGGTTAAAGCTACTGCCTAGCCACATGCCAATCATTTGTGAACTTTTAATTTGCCATGTGTCAACTCAACATGCGTGGAAAACTTTAACAAGAAAAAAAAAAGAGAAAATGATACTAATAATTCATAAACTTTGACCTTATGTGTAATATTATATTTGAACTTTTAATACATTCAATGTGGTCCTTGAACTATTCCTAAATATTCATTCTAGTCCATGAACTTTTAATTTCTTTAATCTATTCTCTCAACATGTTAAATCAGTTATTTGGTACTATTTACAATTTTACATAATTACACTATTGCCAAAATCAGTTATTTGGTACTATATTTACATTTCAACCATTTTCAAAATCAACAAAAAAAAAAGGCTATCTTTTTGTCGCTTTTTTACCTCTTTGAAGTCAGCCAGCAAATTGATTTTCCACGTTGAAGTCAGCCAAGTATAGAAAAAGGAAAGTTGGACTTGGTTAACTTGAATCAACCGAATTCAATTAGGATTACATGGAATATACGTTTCCATGTTGAAGTCCGCTACTCCACTTTGCCTGGCTATATGTTTTCTGTTTGTGGGAGCTTTGTGTGCTGCGGTTGGTGTGAAGGCAGAGTGAGTCTTCTTGCCATTCATGAAGTGAACATTTTCTTCGTGAAAATACAACAAGAATATATGTCTTTGAAGCTAATTAAATTTTGTGAGTACGATTTGCATAATCATCTATGTGAGATTGAGAGATTATTTGAATGAACCACGAGAGTTAAATACCGTGTGAGTTATTGGGTATAATTGGACATTAGAAAATACTGAGTGTTTGAGTGACTCAAGTATGACCGTTATCTCTGTTGTATTGTTTAATTTATGATAGAATCTATGATGTTTTACCCGTGGATGTAAGTCAAACTAATCGTGTAACGCCCCCACCTCGAGGTGATTCATATGACGTCCCGTTTATTGTTATCTCTCTTTACACACAAGCGGAAGCATAATTTCGGGACAATCACAATCAATACACACAGCAGAATAAGACAAGAAGCATCATGAGCAAACCTTATGTTTACAACGCATGCAAACATATTAAATACAGGCCGACTAAGGATAGCAAAACTTGACTTGGGTTATCCTATACCCACTATGGCTTCTCGCTCCTCGCTTCTTCATCACCACCCCGGTCTCGTCCGTCTAGCCATCTCACATCCCACCCGTGGTCTTGTCTCGGAGCCGGCCCGCCCGCACCGCCAAAGCACCGTTGAACCCACATAGGGATCAACCCATTCTCCATTCGCGTAGTGATACCACGCCACATACGGATGGGGCACCAAGTCCGTTAGGCCCTCATCGAACATCACAAGCATCGTGATTCAGCGGTAGGCGCGGTCTTCTCTGACATTTATCACGGTGAGCACTTCGGCTCTCATCTCCACGGGATCGCCAATGTGGGCTAGGGAAGATGCCATCCTACGGACCTGAAAAAGGGAGACAACGGGGGGTGAGTCGGGGAGACTCAGCAAGTGAAAATACTAATATCAAGTGAGGATATATCGATCGCCATTAACATAAGTCGGCCCTTACCGCACCCGCATCGATGGCAGATCAATAGTAAAGTTCAAACAAGAGAACATCACGCATTGCCACATCATGTAAATTTTACCAACCAAGACTCGGTTCTATCTCAAAACAACATCAAACATGAAACATGATCAAACTAAGGAAATGAACCAATTACGACCAACCAAACGACTGATAAATAATCCAAGCAAACCACGTCACAACGCATCTCAACATCCTTTCCCGATATTAGGGAATTCACTTACTCAACGACTAACAAAACTAGAGAACGGGCTAGAAACGGGTGAGCTCGGGAAATTTCGGGCCTTCTCCTTGCTTCCTTCTTGCTTGGCCGAGCAAACTTAGGCCTACAAAGGTCAAACCGTGGGCTCTTAGGTAGGAACGAGAAGAAACACGGGCCGGTTCGAGATTTATTCGGGCGTGAGCTTCTCGAGCCAATAGATGAGAAAACAAGAAACAAAAAGGGAGAGGAAGAAGATGGTGAGATTGGCGTGTGAAGAGGGAAAAGGGAGGGGGGAATTGTCTAGCTATTTATAGAGGACTTGGAAGACACTAGAAAACCCTAGACTTGAGCCAATAAGAGAGGGGCTCTTAGTCAAATTTCATGATGGCATGTATTTAATGTCATTAATGGACTAAGCCTCTTAGTCAAATTTCATGATGGCATGTATTTAATGACATTAATGGACTAAAATGATGAAAAGGCCAACCTTATCTTCACCTCATTGGCTCTCTCTCTCTCTCTCTCTCTCTCTCTCTCTCTCTCTCTCGGCTTCTCTCTCTCTCTCTCCCTCCCCTTGGCCGAATGACCTCGGTTATCAAGATTCCATATAGAATCATTCCAGAAGAAAACATTTCAGCTTCTGCCACTATATGTAAAGCCTCATTTTCCCCTTCATATGACCTCCAATAAAAGTGTAACATATCTCATTTGAAAGATCATAACGTTTAATTTAAATCACTAGAAGACATCAAGTCAAAATTCCAACGTTCTCGTATAGAAAATGCTGAATCTTTGAAATCTGACAAAACCGGACAGCTTTGCACTGTTCACAAAATCGGACTTGAAAACATAGTAAATGGACTCCGAAAATTCTCAAATTTGAATTTGTCATAAACAAGGCCTTAAAAAATATTTTTCATGAGAACACGAAATCTGAATCTCTCTGTAAACACCATTTTTAGTAGCTCAAATACAGACTAAAAATAGTTCGATGGAACAGAATTCTTGTTTCTCAAAGTAAGCTCTGTCCAGAATCCAAATCATCTCGAAAAATTCCCAAATTTATATTCGTCATAGAAAAGGAAGTTCTCAACAACTTTTGTGAAGGAAACTTTTCCAAAATCATCCCAGAAAAGCTTGTAGAAAATAAAGAAAGGGTGAACATCACCGAAATACCCATTCTGGGTAGTTTTATACTGTCCGAAAATCAGGCCATTGTACCACACATATCAAGTCCAAAAATTCTGAAATTAAAGTATGTAAAACTTCATGATGTTTGGAACAACTTTCAAAAAGGAAGTGTTTGGAAATTCGGATCACACAAAAGTCTCCATAAAAATAACAAAACGAAAGGGTACAAAGGATCCGAAACTGGGTTTTCCAAAACAAGAGTAAAAATTTTGTTCCAATTGAAAAACTATCAAACTTAAACCATGGCCATTTCCCAGGGACTGAAATTGAGGATGTTACAATTCTCCCCCTCTAAAAGAATTTCGTCCTCGAAATTTAAAACATACATGGGATTTAACTTACCTTTCCTTCTGAAGTGTGACACACCCCTCATTAGTTACACCTTCAGAAAGACATAGTCGCCTACCTGAAACTTAAACGGTTTCTGGCGCTTGTCAGCCTAATTCTTTTATCGACTTGTGCCGTCCTAAGTCTTTCTCTACTTATCTGGACAACATCTAAGGTGAGTTGGACTAGCTCTAGACCCGTGACCTTCTTTTCCCGACCTCATTCCAGCAGACTGGAGTTCTGCAAGCTTGACCGTATAATGCCTCGAATGGTGCCATCTTGATGCTTTGCTGATAACCATTATTACAATTGAATTCTACCTCCCTTTCTGAAGGTAGCCTGGCTTAGCTTTTTCGGAAAACGCCAAAAAATTTCTTTAGGTGAATGTCTTCAAACTTTGGCTTTCCCACGCTTCCGCTACGCCACTCTGATTTATCTTTTACCAATCTTAAATATTTCTTATGCTTGCTTGGATATGTTGGTACATTGAAACGTCGTACATAAATACTATGATAAAATAGTACAAGTACAGTTCCAGTCACCCGATTTATCAAGTCTCCGTAATAACATTCTTGGAGTTTTCCGCTTCCTCTTGAGTAATTGCATAAATCCTTCCTTGATCTGGAGGACGTCTATCATATGGTGGAACTCCTTTTTGTTGCATCACCTGTGGTTGTTGTGACTGCTTCACTTGCTGTCGTTGCGGGCAATCCTTTATGCAGTGGCCTCGTTGACCACAGTCGAAACATGCTCCTGTTTGTTTTGGACACGGAGCATTTCCATGAAACCTTCCGCAAGTATGTCAAGCATCGCTTGCAGTGGAAATTGGCTTTTGATTTTTGATCTTCTTGTTGGGAGTGGAGAAACGGTTTTCTCCCGACATCGGTCTCTTGTCATGATGCTGGTTGGATTGAGATGTCGGATGATAGGGCTTTCCTTGGTTAGTCGCAGTGGCAGCTCGTTCCAGGGACTCTTTCTCCATCAGCTGGGCTCATTCATACAGCTCGTTGTAATCCTTGAGGTTCAGCGGCACCAACTGTCTCTGGATGTCTGGGCTCAAACCATCTCAGAATCTTTTTGCCCTTTCCACTGGATCTTCAATAAATTTAAGGGCGTACCTCGACAATTGAGCAAACCTTGCTTCGTACTGGTCCACCATCATGTTGTTCTGCTGAAGTTGCAAGAATTCCTTCATTTTTTGATCACGAGCACACTCGGAAAAATACTTCCCGTTGAATGCCTCAACGAAAATATTCTAATTCACAGCAGCATTTTCTGGGAACACGGTTTCCTTAGTCGCCTTCCACCAATAGCTGGCGTTCCCTTGCAGATGATAGGCTGCTAAGGTGACTTTATCTTCCTCGGAACATCGCAGAAGTTCAAATGCTTTCTGTAATTCATCGATCCAGGATTCCGCTTCTTCGGGATCTCTAGTTTCAATAAACTTCGGGGGTTGGAGTTTCAGGAATTGCTCGACCAATCCGTGCATCGTACGGCCACCATTTCCATTTTCATTTCCATTTGCTACCACATTCTCAGCATTAGGCATTCGTTGTTGGGCCTGCTGTCCCAACAGTTCTCCCACAGTCGCTAAAGCCTGCAGAATTTCGTCTATTCGGGGGTCTTGATTTATTTCCCCTTCGAGGTCGAGGTCGCGGTCGGGTTCTGAGCACTCATATCGGTATTCTAAGGGGTCTTTCTACAACACAAGAATAGGTCAGTGGTCACAAATAAATATTAGCACACAACCTATTCAACCACAATCAATCATTCACATGCACGGGGGTGTTTCCTAGCTAACTACCCCAACTTCAGCGCACCTTATCACTCAAGGTCTTTATTTCCGCTTAGATTTTAGAATCGTTCTCCCCCATTCAATGCATAGTTCGGTTTCTTCCTCTCTTACCCATCATCCTAGAAGCCTGCCAGGAGCCGCACCTTGTTCAATGCCTCGTGAGAGAAACCTTCGTTCTCGTTTAGTAAGTCCGTTAGCCTTCCCTTGGTGGTTCACCTCCGAGAAGGTTGCGACAGATCTCTCTGTAAACACCATTTTTAGTAGCTCAAAGATAGATTAAAAATAGTTTGTTGGAACAGAATTCTTGTTTCTCAAAGTAAGCTCTGTCCAGAATCCAAATCATCTCTAAAAATTCCCAAATTTATATACGTCATAGAAAAGAAAGTTCTTAACAACTTTTGTGAAGGAAACTTATCTAAAATCATCCCAGAAAAGCTTGTAGAAAATAAAGAAATGGTGAACATCACCGAAGTACCCATTCTAGGTAGTTTTACACGGTCTGAAAATCAAGTCATCGTACCACTCATATCAAGTCCAAAATTTCTGAAATTAAAGTATGTAAAACTTCATGATGTTTGGAACAACTTTCAAGAATGAAGTGTTTGGAAATTCAGATCACAAAAGTCTCCATAAAAATAACAAAACGAAGGGGTACAAAGGATCCAAAACTGGGTTTTCCAAAACAAGAGTAAAAATTTTGTTCCAATTGAAAAACTACCAAACTTAAATCATAGTCATTTTCCAAAGACTGAAATTGAGGATGTTACAAATCGAATCACGTATATCTAGTATCTAATTTAATTTTCTTATTTTGTCTTCGATCGCTTATTTTGCAACACTTTCTTCGTAGATCCGTGACTGCTCCAGTGTACCATTCCTTGTACTCACTTGACCAAATGATTATTTTGCAATGGTCCCGTAAAAGTCCACTTGTGTGATATCAACTGTACCAGCTCGTAACTAGTTGAGACGAACTTACGTGTGAAAAGTACCCGTCATATTAGGCCGCAAGAACTTTCGGAGAAATACGACCAAGGAGATTGTCCAAGTTGATTCCATTGACCTTGAGAATTGGTACTTAGGGGAGGAGGGGCTTGAATAGAAAAATAATTTAAGATCGAGAAATTTGATTAGCCAATTCAAAAGTTCATGGCCACGATTGAAAGAAAAATACAAATTTAAGGACCAAAAGTGGACTTTTATTCAAGTTTATAAGAACTAAAAGGATAGACTCCAAGAAAACCTCAAGAACCAACTAAAGCCATATGCAATGTATTCTTCAGAACATGAGCTCTTCCTTCACCATCTCCCTCCGTCTTCTCTTCTCCATCAATTTGCTCATCAGCATCTCTCACATCAGTGAAGCGGCACCTATTTTAACCGGCAACTATTGCCCCAACACCAAACCCTTCCTTCCTAATTCCACCTACCAAGAAAACCTCAATAATCTCCTCTCATCACTTTCCTCCACCGCCGATTCCGCTGGCAACAACATCAGCAGCAGTGGCGGGTTCACCAACGCCACCACTGGCAAAGTCCCACCAGACGAAGCCTACAGGATCTTCCTCTGCTGTGGCGACATCGATGCTGCAACTTGTAGCAATTGCGTAGCCACCGCGGCCCAAGATATTGGCCAGCAGTGCCCCGGCAAAAGAACCTCCATCATCTGGTACGACATATGCATGCTAAGGTACTCGAATCAGCCCATTTACTCGGTCATGCAAAAAGTCCCCGTGTCGATGCAGGCAAATGGTTGGAACGTTACAGATGACCATTCTCGGTTCATTCAACTCCTGGGAGAGACCATGGACGATGTAGTGCCCCGAGCAGTGGAGCGGGGAAGAAAGTGGCTGCCGCGGAGGCAGAGTTTTCGGGCTCGCAACAGCTTTACAAGCTCGCGGAGTGCACGCCCGACTTGACAGCATCAGACTGCATCACATGCCTCCAGTCGGCGATCGCAGGTCTCCCTTAGGGGACACCAGGAGGAAGGGTGTTGACTCCGAGCTGCAACGTAAGGTTTGAGGAGTACTCCTTTTATAACGTTGCCGCGATGGTGATTGTGGCGACCATGTCGACGTTACCACCGGTCCAGCTTCCTTCTGCTCTTGCTCCGGTGACCGGACCTAAAGGTACCTAATATTGTTTTTTTTTAAATATTTTTTTATTTCCCACCCTTTCCAGCAATATTAGAAATTAAATAGCTGTTTTTTACTTGGGAATTAGTCAATTATCTTATACAAGCGGTGTTTGATAATTGAAATGTGAACCACAGCAGAGTTTCAATGATAACATTCATTATCATGTTATCTTAAAGTCAACTCATGATCAAGTGGATGCATACATTCCCCGGTAAACACGGCCATGAGTAAACCACGATGGACCGGCAGCAATTTGCCATTGGTGGATTACACTCAAACTTTGACTGTGCAAGAGCCCCTTTTAATGTGGCTTTTGAACTCATTTTAAATAGAACAATGCACGGGAAAATAGAACTCACTAATAAATTGATAATTAGATGTGATCTACTTATTTAGATACTCGTATCAAATCATTTACTAGATAAACTTTGACGAATCTCCAATAATTCTGACTAGGATTGATAGTAGCAATGTTTATATAGATCTAGATGCTACTCAACTCAAAGTGGAGTTGCAACTAGAAAATCCTGAGGTAGCAGGTGCTAACATGATGATCGACAGAGGTGGTGCTTGTAGCAAGGCAGAGCAAGTGAACCCAACGATTGTTGTAACTGCTGAGTTTTGTGTATTCGATCTCCTAACATATATGGATGCAATAGTGATTTGCTTTATTTATGATAAGGGATGTTGTGTTTGCGAATTCTCGTGGAGCCTTAAAGGTGCAGGTGGAGTTGGTGTTCTTATGAGGTTTCCGGTTATGATGAAGTTCAAGCGTAGCTTGGACATTAGAGATGTCTATGGTGGTTGAGCCCATGAAGGCTATGGGAGAGTAGGAGCAAAGTTAGAATTTTCAGCGAGAATTCAAGCATGGCTCGGACTTGAGAAATGTCTATGACGATTGAGCCCATAAGGGGTTGTAGGAGAGTAATAGAGAAGTTCAGATTTCAGCAAAGCGATTATGACTTGGCTTCGGTATGGAGCTAAGGTGGAGATAGTTGAAAGTACGTCTAGAGTTTGAGCCCAATCAATAATACTTGGTCCGGATATAGTGAAGTACATGGACTTTTTGGTTGTGGAAATTAAAAAGAAAAAGATAAGAGAAGGTCACACAAATTAATTTTTCACGTTGAAGTCAGCCAAGTATAGAAAAAGGAAATTTGGACTTGGTTAACTTGAATCAACCGAATTCAATTAGGATTACATGGAATATACGTTTTCATGTTGAAGTCCGCTACTCCACTTTGCTTGGCTATATGTTTTCTGTTTGTGGGAGCTTCGTGTGCCCGGGTTGATACGAGGGTAGAGTGGGTATTTGCGCCATTCATGTAGTGAACATTTTCTTCGTGAAATTACATCAATTTATGTGTTTGAAGCTAATTAAATTTTCTGAGTAAGATTTGTATATTCATTTATACAAGATTGAGAGATTATTTTCGAGGAACTGTGAGAGTTAAATACTATATGAGTTATTGGATTTAATTGGACCCTAGGAAACACTGAAAATGCTTGAGTGACTCGAGTATAGTTGTAATCTCCATTGTATCATTTAATTTATAGTGAAATTCCTATGCTGTTTTACCCGTGGATGTAAATCACACCAATCGAATCATGTAAATTTATTATGTGATTTAGTTTTCTTATTTTTTTTTCGATTGCTTATTTTTCGCAACATTTTCTTGGTAGATCCATCAGTGCTCCAGTATACCAATCCTTGTACTCACTTGACCAAATGTTTATTTTGCGATGGTCCCATAAAAGTTCACTACAAAAAAACAAGAGTTTTCCAACGAATTTTCCAACGAAAAATTTGGCAAAATTCGTTGGAAAACAAATTTCCAACGAAATTTCCGATGAAAAAAAATTCGTTGGAAATTCGTCGTCGCAAATTTTTTCAACGAAAAATTTAAATTTTCGTTGGTAATTAGCAACGAAATTTTTTCGACGGAAAATTCGTTGTAAAAATTCGTTGGAAAATTCGTTGGAAAATTCGATGGAAAATTCGTTGGAAAATTCGTGGCAAAATTCGTGGCAAAATTAGTTGGAAAATTCGTTGGAAAGTTCGTTGGAATATCGTTGGAAAATTCATTGGTAATTATTCGTTGCAAAAATCGTGGCAAAATTCGTTGCTAATTATTCGTGGTAAAACGAATTTCCGACGAAAAAAAATTCGTCGGTAATGCGGTGTTGGAAATTTTTCCGAAAAAAAAAATTTAATTTTTCGTTGGTAAATTCCGACGCAAAAAATTTGTTGGAAAATTCGTTGCTAATTCTTCGTTGGAAACGTCGTGGCAAAATTCGTTGGTAATTTCCAACGAAATTAGCGACGAACAAAAATTTCCAACGAAATTAGTGACGAAAAAGAAATTTGAATTTTCGTTGGTAATTTGCGACGAAAATTTATTCGTGGCAAATTTCGTTGCAAAATTTCGTGGCAAAATTCGCGCTAACAATTCGTTGGTAGTTATTCGTTGCAAAAATCGTGGGAAATCCGCGAATTTTTCCGACAAAAAATTGCAATTTTTGTTGGTAATTTTCGACGAAGACAAAATTCGTGGGAAAATCACGAATTTTTCCAACAAAAAAATACAATTTTCGTTGGTAATTTCCGACGAAAACTAAACTCATGGGTAAATTCGTTGGAAAAATCGTATATAAATTATTCGTTGCAAAAATCTTTGGAAATCGCGAATTTTTCCAACCAAAATTACAATTTTCGTTGGTAATTTCCGACGAAAACAAAATTCGTGGGAAAATCGTGAATTTTTCTGACAAAAAATTACAATTTTCGTTGGTAATTTCCGACGAAAATTAAACTCGTGGGTAAATTCATTGGAAAAATCGTATATAAATTCCCACGAATTTTCCAACGAATAGTAAAAAAAGCCGAAAATTTGAATTTCGTTGGAAAATTCGTGAGAAATTTCCCACGAATTTTCCTACGAATTTGAAAAACCCGGTATTTTTTCGCAAAATTTTGCGACGAAAATTTGAATTTTCGTTGGTAATTTGCAATGAAAATTAATTCGTTGCTAATTATTCGTTGCAAAATTCGTGACTAAATTAGTTGCAAAATTCGTTGGAAAATTTGGCGCAAAATATTCGTTGCAAATATCGTGGGAAATCACGAATTTTGCCGCAAAAAAATTTCAATTTTCGTTGGTAAATTGCGACGAAAACAAATTCGTGGGAAATTTCGTTGCAAAATTTGTCGCTAATTATTCGTTACAAAAATCGTGGAAAATCGCTAATTTTTCCGACCAAAAATTTCAATTGCGACAAAATCTATTCGTGGGGTCGCTAAATTACGACGAAATCTATTCGTGACAAAATTCATCGCTAAGTTTGCGACGAATTTTGTTTAGGGACAATTTCGATTTTAAATCTAATTAGCAACAATATTAATTTCTACAATGTATAAGTTGCAAAGTCTCACATGATGGTATTCGATATTCAATCTCATAGTACATAGAGGTAGCTAAGCACTAATGAACATCATGTAATACATTTAAAACATTAAAAGGACGCGGGACAACCATAAAACGTTGGCAGCTTTGGTACTTGGCAAGACATGAGGAACAGTCACCTTTATCGACACCTGATGAAATATAGATACATAAATAAAGATATCGAATTTGTCCAAAATATTAAAAAAAGCATTTATGCATGGACGTGAAACTAACTATAAAAAAATAAGTAAGAGGATTTTTTAAAAACGTTCAAGGACCAATGTTCTAACATTTGAATATAAGTCAACTTTCACATCCATTAGAAAACATATGAAACCAGCAGCAACGTCACAAAATGAAGGTGAGCAAGCTTGACCTACCAAGGCATCTGAAGTTCTAAGATCCACCCAATTGACCAAGATTACTCCATCAACAGCCACCCCCAAAAAAATTTCCCTTCTTTTGTAATTTAAATGAAGGTGGTAAAGATTATCATGTTGGATTCAAAGTTTCTGCCCTCATTCCCCGCAAATCGATCACTACACATCCACATTGAACCTATATTACACAATCCAACCATAATTTCTAAAGAAAGAAAATCCAAAGCATTGGAGAACATGGAGAGAATGCGGACAACTAGGTAAAACGGTGGCAACCCATTCCGCCAAATGAAACATTGCATTTAAGGGGAAAAAACACAAAACGTCATCAACAAACAGGGAGAGGGGAAAAAAACCAAGAAGAGCAGATCTAACCTTTTGTTCAAATTCTCAGATTTCTCTGCAGTCACTTGGACCTCCAAACACCACCTTGCTGATCCCATCCGAAGGCTAACAGCATCATCCCCCCAGAACAACCCGTTAAAAAAGGAAAGCCCAAGAAGATAAAAAAAAAGGCAGAAGGTGATAGCGAACGACGCACCTGGTGAGAGCGAGCATTGGAGCGAGAGGAAGCCGAACCGGGCGCGATCGAACTGGGCGCGACCGAATCGTGGGGAGGCGGAGTCTCCGACCACGTGAGCAGATCTGAAGTCGAAGTGTGAGGCTTCCTCACCGGCGTGCTCCTCTCCATTTTCTTCCTTTTCCCCAGAAAAAAAGAAGAAGGAAGAACACCCAAGAAAGAACTCACGCCGATTCGAACCTCGCCCCGCTCTCGCTCTCCGCGAACGCGGTCCCGAAGAACGGGCTCCGCGCGGCGATGCAGAGCCCGCCGATCGCGCCCCCGACCACAACGCAATCAACCAGTCCCCCGCCGGCGGCCCTCGGCAACGAAGCACCGGATCCCGGCCTCGCCCATGGCCACCGCTCGCCCTCGCCGTCGCCCAGATCTGGGCGACGGCGAGGTCGAGCAGCCATGGGCGAGGTCGAGCGGCGGCCATGGGCGAGACCGCTCGACCTCGCCCAGATCTGGGCCGAGGGAGGGCTGGTGGGCGCAGAACGGGCGTATGGCGACGGAGGAGGAGGCGACGGCGATGGCGGTGAGGGTGGCCATCATGGCTGGCGGAGGGGAGGGGGGAGCGACGAGAGGTGTTTGGCGGAGGGGGGATCTGAGGAATAGCAGAGAGAGAGAGACAGAGAAAAAAAATTAGGGTGAGAGCGGGCAGATTTGAGAGAGGGCGGGAAGCAAAATCAGCGACGAACATTATCTTTTGTGGCTAATTAGCGACGAAAAAAAATTCGTAGCTAATTAGCCACGAATTTGGTGACGAATTTGACCTCACAAATTTAAAAAAATGAAAAAAATTTGCGACGAATTATTTTTCGTGGCTAATTCCGTCGCAAATTAGCCACGAAAAATAATTCGTCGCAAAATTTTTTTCATTTTTTTACATTGATAATGTCGAGTTCATGGCTAAATCCGTCTCCGGCCACGGATTTTTTTCGTGGCTAAATTCGCCGCAAATTAGCCACGGAAAAAAATTCGTCGCAAAATTTTTTTATTTTTTAAATTGGTAATGTCGAATTCGTGGCTAAATCCGTTGCAAATTAACCACGAATAATTTTTCGTCACAAATTAGCCACGATTAGCCACGAATTTTTTTTAGTGGCAAATTCCGTCGCAAATTAGCGACAAATATTTTTTCGTCGCTAATTTTCGTGGCGAAATACTTATTTTTTTGTAGTGAAACAGTGAAGGCAGTTTTATATCTGTCCTTTTCATTGATTTGTATTTGCCAAAATCCTGATTTCATATCAAATTTATAAAATAATTTTGAATTGTGTAATCTATTCAATAAGTCTTTTTTATTAGGAATTGGATATCTTATCCATTTCAGAGCTGTATTTAAAGATTTATAGTTGATTACCGATATTGAAACTCCTCTTTCTAATTTAGTATTTTTGTTTACATAGAAAACAGAGCAACTCCAAGGTGATTGGCCCTTTCTAATGAGATTTTTATCAAGAAGTTTTTGGATTTCATTTTGACAAAAAATCATGACTTCCTGATTCATTTAGGAAGGTATTGCCTTGGTCGAGATTTCTTTTTCAAAAAATTAAGATTCATAAGGTAAATCAACTATATGATATTTTTTAGACCAAAAAGCATTAGGAAGTGTCGAACATATAGAACTTTTTATGCAAATTTCAAGATTAGCAATTATTTTCTCAATAGTAGAATCAGAAAAATTTTGCTCAATTCTTTTATGTTCAAGGTCTTCTTTTAAATATTGAAGGTGGTTTTCTTATTTTGGATAATACAATTTATTTCAGAAATGGATTGTTCCTGAAGTGTACTTAAGTTCTTGGTTTGTGGTTTGCTTATAATATTAAAAATTATTTTCCTTTTTTAAAAATTTGGTCTCGATACCATCATTAGTAATTTTAAAAGGTTGTATAAGTCCTATAAAAGGAGTCCCTATAAGTCCCTAAAGTGATAATTTTAAAAGGTTGTATAAGTCGTATAAAAGGAATGAAGTTTTATAAGAAGTATTATCTTTTGTTATTTCAGCTTCTGGAATCTTATAATTAATATGTAATTTTGCAATGAACTTTTTTGTTCGTTGCTAATTAACCACGGAAAATAATTGATCGCAAAATTTTTTTATTTTCTAAAATTTTAATGTCAAATTCGTCGCTAAATCCATCGCTAATTAGCCACGGCAAATAATTCGTAGCAAATTTTTTTTATTTTCTAAATTGTTAATATCAAATTTGTCGCTAAATCTGTCGCTAATTAGCCACGGAGTTTTTTCGTCACAAATTTTTTAAATTGGTAATGTCAAATTCATCGATAAATCCGTCGCTAATTACCACGAAAAATAATTCGTCACAAAATTTTTTATTTTTTAAATTGGTAATATCGAATTCGTGGCTAAATCCTTCGCAAATTAGCCACCAATAATTTTTCGTAACAAATTAGCCACACAAAAAAAAATTCGTCGCAAACTTTTTTTATTTTTAAATTGGTAATTGTTTGCCGGCCTTTTTTTAAAATTTGTGGTAAATTTGCCATGAATTTCAAAAAACGGTATTTATTCTAGTACTATTTTCGTGGCAAATTTGCCACGCATTTTGCCACGAAAATCAAGTCTCGCGGCATTTATTCTAATATGTTCTATTTTTGTGGCAAAATTCATGGCAAATTTGCCACGAATTTTGCCACAAATTTCAAAAAAAGGCAATTATTCTACTATGTTTGATTTTATAGTAGAATAAATGCGTTTTTTTGAAAGTCGTTGCAAAATTCGTGGCAAATTTGCCATGAATTTTGCCACGAAAATCAAGTTTCCGGCATCCCCTGCTTAATTTGATTTTTTGTGGCAAATTTGCCACGAATTTTGCAACGAATTTCGAACATATTACAAAAAATGCCTTTTTTTTGAAATTCGTTGCAAAATTCGTGGCAAATTTGCCGCGAATAATTTTTTCGTCGCAAATTTGCCACGAGTAATGGACGGAAAAATTTGCCACGAATAATGAACGGAATAATTTTTTCATGGCAAATTTGCCGCGAATAATTTTTTTCATGGCAAATTTCCCACGAAATTGAAATTTGTGGGAAATTTCCCACGAAATTGAAATTCGTGGGAAATTTCCAACGAATTTTAAATTCGTTGGAAATTTTCCACGAATTTCAAATTAGTCCGCCGTTGCCGAAAATTTGAAATTCGTTGGAAAATTCGTGGGAAATGTCCCACGAAATTTCCAACGAAATTTCCCACGAAAATAGTCTATAAGCAAATATTTTGCCACGAATTTGAAATTCGTGGGAAATTTCCAACGAATTTTCCCACCAATTTCAAATTAGCTTGCCATTGCCGAAAATCAATTTTGTGGGAAAATTCGTGGGAAATTTCCCACGAAATTTCCAACGAAATTTCCCACGAAATTTCCAACGAAATTTCCCACGAATTTCAAATTAGCTTGCCATTGCGAATTTCAAAATTTCGAAAATCAATTTCGTGGGAAAATTCGTGGGAAATTTCCCACGAATTTCAAATTAGTCCGTCATCGCCGAAAATTTGAAATTCGTGAGAAAAATTGTGGGAAATTTCCAACGAAATTTCCGACGAAATTTTCCACGAAAATAGTCTATAGGCAAATATTTTTCCACGAACGATTTTTCGTCGGAAATTTCCAATGAATTTAGTTTTCGTCGCAAAAGTCGTTGGTAATTTCCGACAAAAAATTTTTCGTCACAAATTTTCGTCGCAAAATCCTTGTTTTTTTGTAGTGGTTCCCGTGTGATATCAACTGTACCAGCTCGTGACTAGTTGAGACCAACTTACGTATGAAAAGCACCCGTCATATTCGGGGGAGAAATACGGCCAAGAAGATTGTCCAGGTTGACTCCGTTGACCTGGAGGATCGGTACTTAGGGGAGGGGTTTGAATAGAAAAATAATGTAAGATCAAGAATTTGATTAGACAATTCAAAAGTTCATGGACACGATTGAAAGAAAAATGCTAATTTAAGGACCAAAAGTGGACTTTTATACAAGCTTATATTGACTAAAAAGAGAGACTATAAGAAAATCTCTTCCTTCGATGTATCCATCAGAAGAGGAGCTCTTCCTTCACCATGACCTCTTCCTTCACCATCTCCCTCCGTCTTCTCTACTCCATCAATTTGCTCATCAGCATCTCTCACGTCAGTGAAGCGGCACCTGATCCAATCGGCAACTATTGCCCCGACACCAAACCCTTCCTTCCTAATTCCACCTACCAGAAAAACCTCAACAATCTCCTCTCGTCACTTTCCTCTGCCGCCGATTCCGCCGGCGACAACATCAGTAGCAGTGGCAGGTTCACCAATGCCACCGCTGGCCAAGACCCACCAGACCAGGCCCACGGGATCTTCCTCTGCCGCGGAGACATCGACGCTGTGACTTGCAGCGACTGCATAGCCACCGCGGCCAAAGATATCATACGGCAATGCCCCGGAGAAAAAACCTCCATCATCTGGTATGATACATGCATGCTGAGGTACTCGAATCAGCCCATTTACTCGGTTATGCAACAAGTCCCTGTGTCGATAAAGATGAACGGCTTGAACATCACAGACGACCGATCTCGGTTTGTGCAACTCCTGGGGCAGACGTTGGACTACGTAGTGCGTACGGCCCCGAGCATCAGATCGGGGAAGAAAGTGGCCGCTGCAGAGGCAGAGCTTGCGAGCTCGCGACGGCTTTACACGCTTGCAGAGTGCACGCCCGACTTGATGGCATCGGACTGTGGCGCATGCATCCGGTCGGCGATCGCACGTCTCCATCAAGATACGCCAGGAGGAAGGGTGTTGAGCCCAAGCTGCAACGTGAGGTTTGAGGTGTACCCCTTTTACAACGCCGCCGCGTTAGTGACTGTGGCGACCGTGGGGACGCCACCACCGGTCCAGCTACCTTCTGCCCCTGCTCCGGCAACTGGACCTAAAGGTACCAAGTTTTTTTTATTATTATTTGAAGAATTTCCCACTCTTTCCAGCAATATTAGAAATTAAAATAGCTGTTTTTTCGCTTGGGAAATTGTCAATTTTCTTTTTACAAGTGAATGTGATAACATCGTCAATTTAATTTCGCTAAATAGGACAAAAGAAAAATATAGACTTAGTCTATTTACGTCAACATAATCATAGTCATTGATGATGTAAATTTTTTTATAATACCACACATTTAAAGTTTATGATAATATTCACTTGCATATATCGATTTTATATTAATATTTTCTCGAAAAATGCCATCTTAAAGTCAAGTCATGAGCGAGTGGATGCATACGTTTTCCGCTAAACACGGGCATGAGTGGACCCCGAGGGACTGGCAGCAATTTGCCATCGGTGGATTCCACTCAAAGTGAAAGTTGACTTTGAGTGGCAAGAGCACTTTTAAGGTGGCTATTGAACGCATTTTTATTAGAACAATGCACGGGAAATTAAATCTCACTTATAATTTGATTTACAAAGTAATTTGTTGGACTCATATTTGATACTTAAATGTGATCTACTTATTTAGATACTTGTATCATATCATTTACCGAATAAACTTTATTTGTAAATATGCATTGCTTAAATTTCTCGTGTCAGATCAAGCTGTGGACGAATCATGTGATAATGAAATTCTCAAATCGTTTATATATTGTGAACCGATTTTAGCCATCCGTCAATCAAATCACCTTTGGTTACCCATCCATTTGATGCATTCGTATAGGACTTAGAGGGCGATAAATCAGTGTGTCTTTATTCAGAGCAAAAGAAACACTTTTCTCCTTTGGAAAATATCTTCAAAACATACTAAAGGTATCACCACAACTGAAAGCATGATCCTCCATATGCAGGAAGAAGCAATAAATCCACGGTGATAAGAATCACTGCCATTGCAGTTTCTGTTGGCGTACTTATGGTGTTTCTCTCTCTTGCTTGTTGTTTCGTTCGGAGGAAAGCGACCAAGACCCATGAGCTCGTCCAAGAAGAAGCCGGTAAATGACTAAGTTCGTGTTGAAAACATTGTGTCCGTGGCTTTGGATAAGTACTATGCTTTCATTAGACTGACCAGTCTCGTGTTGTTTCATCATGTAGGCATGAATAAAATTACAAGCGAGGAACCCTTGCAATATGATTTAGCTATAATACAAGCTGCTACAAAGAATTTTTCTCATCTAAACAAGTTGGGTGAAGGCGGATTCGGTGAAGTTTTCCAGGTATTTTTAGTTGAATGCATCAAGAACCGCTTATATTTAGTCCGAAGACTATTGTCAAAAGAAAAGGAAACTAACTGAAACGAAAGATCTTCTGGTGGAATGTGCAGCAGTAGTCCAGTACTACACGTGAAGAGGTCCATTATGGAGAAACCTTCAAACCCATAACATATCTTGTCCAACTCAACTTCGCTCAATAGCTTTTAGTAATTTTGTAATGAGTCAACTAGATATTGATCGCTCTGTACCATACCAATTATCCAACGTAGCTCTTCGTTTCAGCAACATTTTCACAACTGCATCTTAAAATACTTTAGATATTTGGGAAGCTTTCGATATGAAGATGATCGAGTAACTAAGCAAAAAATGCAATCATTTCAGGGGAGGCTTCCTAATGAGCAAGATATAGCTGTGAAGAGGTTATCTCAGAGCTCAAGACAAGTTGCTGAAGAACTTAAAAATGAAGTTATGTTGGTCGCAAAGCTTCAGCATCGAAATCTTGTGCGACTACTCGGATATTGTTTGGAGGGAGAAGAAAAGCTACTTGTTTATGAATTTGTGCCAAACAAAAGTCTAGACTACTTTTTATATGGTAAGTTAAGTTGAGTATGCAAGTGTCTTCTAATATGTTGTCTTCTTGCTCATAAAACGATGAAATCGCATTTCAAAATAGGTATATGATCTTAGCAAGCTAGACCAATTACTAAACTGCAAACAAATCTTTAATTATGCAGATCCTGAGAAAAGTATGCAATTGGATTGGTTAACACGTTATAAGATAGCATTGGGAATAGCTCGAGGAATGCTCTATCTACATGAAGATTCCCGACTTCGGATCATTCATCGTGACCTAAAAGCAAGCAATGTCTTGTTAGACAGTGGCATGAACCCAAAGATTTCAGATTTTGGCACAGCTAGGAGTTTTGGAGTTGATCAAACTCATGCAAGCACTAATAAAATTGTGGGGACTTTGTAAGTTTTAAATTGTCATTACATTGGCTGATCATTTGGTCATGTCAAGAGATGTCTTCTCATAAAATTTACTTCGTACGCTTGCATCAATTCGAGCACACTTAGATTGAATTGTTGTGTCCTCTATTTTAGGCACGTGCGTTATATCGATTTGTTTTTTTTATTTGCAGCGGTTACATGCCTCCCGAGTATGCTAGGGATGGGAAATTCTCTGTAAAATCCGATATCTATAGTTTCGGCGTCCTACTTCTAGAGATCATTATCGGGAAGAAGATTGATTATTTCTGCCGATCAGAAGGGGGTGAAGATCTAGCTAGCTATGTAAGTTGCCTATACAATTGTCACTAACTAGTTTATTTATGTAAATGTCACACTGCAGTGTTTGGTATTTCGACTGAGTTGGGCCAAAATTCCGGTACAAGAAGTCCGTGTACACTTTGCTCTGTCCAAACTAACATGACTTTCGTATTGCGACTTTGCTTGACATAAGTTGTCTAATACTAATTGTATACTTCATTGAATTAATGGTACAATTTACCTAGGGTGTTTTCTTTCTAATGGATTGTAAACAGGCATGGAGACATTGGAGAGACGGGACGCCATTGGAAGTTTTGGACCCGGCCATCCTAGACTTGGATTCAAGAGATGAAGTGCGGAGATGCCTGCACATTAGCTTACTATGTGTTCAGGAAGATCCGATTGATAGACCCACCATGACGACAGTACTTCACATGCTCAGCAGCCAGCCCGTCGCTATGCCACAGCCTCGACATCCAGCCTTCTTCCCTCGAAGTAGAGATCAATCCATTAGTAGATCGATACACCAATCTGTCAACAGAGTGACAATTACTGAAGTATACCCCCGATGATACAAGTAATTGTTTTATGTAATAGCTTCATAGGCCTTGAAATGCTTGGCCTTCCGTGGATACCACTAGTGAACAATGAGCAGCTTCTATTAGTCTAGAGTCCTATGTATGACTTCTATTTCTCGACTGTGTGCTTTCATCTTTAAGTCATCAGTTTCCTTGAGTTGCTCACTAGCCACTTAGCCCGGTGCTCATGACGCACTACGGAACCTTCTCCACCACTGGGGGACCAAGCAGGGCATAGCTAGCGGCATAGGAGCCAACATTTCTATTTCTTGACTATGTGCTTTCATCTTCAAGTCATCAGTTTCCTTCGGTTGCTCACTAGGCACTTAGCCCGGTGCTCATGACGCACTACGGAACCTTCTCCACCACTGGGAGACCAAGCAGGGCATAGCTAGTGGCATAGGAGCCAACACGGCATCAACAGTTGACAGAGCGTACCTTGGAGTTGGGCAGAGGTTTTCCGACAAGATATGAGATCTTAGAAGGGAAAAAGATTCAAGACAGAAGCATTGCCTGCTGACACCTGCACAGTGCTGGAAGGTCAGAAGGAGAAGCCTAATAAGCTTTGAATGGAAACCTCGGTAAACAATGTAGTAACTCTTACTATCCTAAGGTAGCGAAATTCCTTGTCACATACATAGTAACCTGCAGGAACGGTGTAACAACTACCCAGCTCTTCAAATTAATGGATCAAAAATATTTTTCAAATAACCAAAAAATGTTATCATTAATAGAATGTCATTTAAATTTGTTTTTTTTTTCACTTTTTGGTTTAAAACCAGACTCTAAACCCAAGTAGTTACTTATATGACATAATCTTGGCACAAATATGCCCACTTGGTCATTTGATAATAAAGGCATCAAGTTCAAATGTGGACTGCCAGCTTCAAGAGGTCTAAGAAAAATAGATGAAGCAAAGACATACAATTGATTCGTTTCATAATTCTAAAAGATTACAATAAATTCATCATGGAAAACTCATAAAAGTCTGAGTAGTTTCTGAGTTTCCCTTCACTCTGTTTATAGAAGATTCGGATGATTTTGTATAGTATGGATTTATTTGAAAATTAGTGTCGCTGCATGATTTGGTCCCCATTAAAAATTTCAAATCAATATATTTTTTTACTGTGCACAAGATAGTACAGGAAATTTCTGCTTTGTTTAGCAGCATTGGATCATGGAAGAGAAAATTCCACTCTAAAAACTTGAGTTATTAGAGAAAAGTGTAGTTTAATATATGAATATTTCTTCACGGTCTATACAAAGTGTGCTTAGAAATGGCCATTTCGAATCCCATTGTGGTGTCGCCATCCCCGAGAGTAACTAAACGGCACAGAACTTTCATGGGACAAGAGGGCTGCCCCTATTGTTGTGATCTCGTCCTTAAAAAATGATAGACCAAACAACCGTCGAATTATCAAAGATATGACGACATTTTTTTCCTGGTCTTCAAACTTGTTTCTTCTTTTCGAATTTTCTCATTTCATTAACATGAGTTGCAGGTGGGTATAGTCCAGATCCATCAAGCCCATGTCTAGTTAGGCTTTACTATTCTAAACCTATAACAATTCATTCTTTAAATTTTGACAAACTCATACATAACCAGCCCACTAAATATGGGTCGCAAAGCAGGCCTTTGACCCATTTTTACACCTGTAATCAATGCAAATGGAAGGAGACGTCTGCTCTTGAGGTGACGGTGTAATGTTGTCCATGTGCATGGCGAACACTAAAGATACTTCACAAAAGATGTCGACTTTACCAGCTGGTAATGACATAGAAGTTTTCGACAGCTTGCAGCTGTGAGAGTGAGTGACTAGACGAGACGAGCTTACGTATGGAAAACGCCCCTCATATTCGACCACAGAACTTTTTGGAGAACAAGCCAAGAAGATGGTCCCAGTTGACTCCATTGACCTTTTCTAATGGTCGACCTTTATTTACTTCGCAAATATTTTTGCCCATACATGTGATGTATTCCTCGTAGTCTTAAGTCGCATGAATTTGGACATGCACGTCCCCAGTCCTGAATAAATCCTAATTAAGAAGCCTTGGAAAATTCTTGGAATGGCATGAATATTCATTTAAGGAAGCATGGTAATGACCATGCCCAAAGAGCAATTTCTTCGGAGAGAGTGAGAGATGATTTATTTGGTAAATGAGTATACGACCTCATCAACATCCGCATTTACTTCTACCAATATCAGGTACCAAAGTCCATTTTGTTCTTCTCTTTTACGGATTAGATTTTGTTTGATGGCGCAAATTGGACATATAATTCTCACGCCTCAACTGTTCGTTGTAAATGTAAATTGACAATTAATTTTATTGTGCAGAAAATATAATATGGGATTGTTTAAAATGGTTTTAAGACCAACAAGTACAATCCTTTTAATTCTCCATTTGCTAGAAAAAATGCATTGTAATTCCCCTCTTCTAAGCATTACCGTTAGTTAGGAGGGATTCGGAGGGAAGGAAAAGTATATTAAAAGAATATATAATCTTACTTAGATAGAGGGAAAGATGTTAAATTATGTCTCGAATTTGAGCCCGTGAACGAGAGACCCGGTCCGATTAAAGGTTTTGTTTTTATTCCGTTGGAGAAGATAAACATTCACTCGTTGATCAATTTGACCTATCAAAATATGGTTTCCTTATTTGTTGTACGGTGGGCGTCTTCCAACAACAAAGGGATATTGGCCGCTATAGGACTAAAAGGGATTGAACTCATTTCTGGCCGTACAAAAGAAAACGTGTGTTCGACCAAAAAGAGAAAGAAGAAAACGAGTAGGGACTAGAAAGACAGAGGACGATGCAGAGATTCTCTCTTTGGTCGCGCACGGAGGAGTTCTAAACACGGTGGATTTCGTGCCGTGAGTTTTGTATCCAATTGAATTGTTTATTTATAAACGCTTTGAGTTTTGGTGTGATTTATGTGTGAAAAACATTCGAGCGTGTAGAGATTGTAAATATGATTCTTCAATTATAGTGCATCGCTTACTGCTATCTCTTCATACGGATGTAGATACCGACACTTGAACAGAACCACATAAGTCTTCAGTGTCCTTTGTTGTTTTTCAGTGTCCTTTATTGTTCCTCATTTATTTTTTCGATGATTTTGCACAGACTTAACAATGTAAGATCGTGTTAGTTTTCGTGTTAATTTTACAACAAAAGAGACGCAGGAATTATTAGAAGAGGTTAGAAGGGATTGGTAAAGTCATTTTTATATACATTTTAAATTTCTTCAAATGGCTCCAAATATGAAAGAATTAGTATAACGATAGGAAATTTGTTCTTTGTTCTCACTTATACTCTAGCTGTACAACTATTTCTAAATACATACCAAGGATATTTACTTTCTTTTTCTCACTAGCATCAAAACAACATATTAACTCAATCTTATAATCTTTTCTCTTCTTTTCTCTCATAATTATTTACATCCCTTCTTTCCTTTGGAATTCCTCCTACCAAAGTGAGATCATTCTGTCTTTGAAATATGTTTCCCTTTGTAATTCAAGGTGAAATAAGTGAATCGCATCAAGCGGCATATTTAAATTTGGGCAATTGCTGTTATTAATTCATGAAAAAGAGAAAATCACGTAAGAATAAAACCTGGGAACATACACCGCAAACGAAACCCTCGACGAGCAACTTCACTGCGGATGCAGTTATCACAATACAAGAACGCCATCTGGAAGTCAAGTCAATTGGACAAGGAACTGTAGTTTAGTCACACACGCTTAGATAGGTGTCAAGCTCAAGCTCAACAAATGAGGGTGATTGGGTATCTATAGGTCGAAGGAGGTGGCTATGCCTCCTAAAATATCTAGATATTTCTAGTAAAATACCTTCCTAGAAATATCCTAGATGTTTCCAGATAACGTCTCCTTACAAATATCGAGAAAACATCTCCCTAGATGTCTAGATAGATATTTCTATCTTTCTCTAGATAATTTTAGAGCCTACTTTTCTACACCCTTCATTAAATATTTTTCAACATAATACCTAAATATTTAGGTAACCTAGAAATTTCCAGGATTTTTTTAGAGAAGAGAGGATGTGCATTTCTTCAACACCTAGTACAATCATAATCAGCAAGGGCGCCTTTGCAAGCCGCATGACCATAGCATTGAAAATTGAAAGCCGTGTTATGTCCATAGTAGTTATATCTAGATTCCGCGGTATTGATGCATAAATCAATCAGAAGTCCGAATAAACAGAAATAGTAATCATCTCCCTCATTGTATTTGTCTTCGCTGCATATTTGCTGCACCGCGGTCTAGTCGGGCATGCCTCTCACAATCCGGCAGATATAATGAAGACCGATAATGGTAACCACGATTCTCTCAAGAGAAACCACATTCGTTTCTCTATACCTTTGCTTCTCTATCTGTCCTCGCGTTTTCTTGGCTGTTTCACTAGACAATACGAAATATGTTTGTATACTGGAATGCCCCGGGCCTTTTAACATGCTCAGCTCGGTTGCAACATTAATTGTTACGCCCTCCCTTTTCTTAGTTATGTCTATGACGACGTATTTCACCTCCAAATCATCGCTTGTCCCTTGCTTGATCGATGATTACCATGCTTGGTACTAGATTAGAATCTCCACACTGAAACTTATTCACTTGATGTGCAGCCGAAGAATTCATGATGCTCTTGTTGCATCCTAACCTTTAGAATTCGTGATCCTCCTCTTGTACCGTTTACGATGAAATGCTAGTTATCTCGGGTTTACTAATTGAGTGGAGGACAGCTGCTCGGCAATTCAACCTGGAGATCAGAGGCGTACATCTTCACGAATAACCAGAATAGATTGTTGTACTACACTTTGAAGGAGAAAATTATTCAAAAAGTCCTAAATCTATTACAGTTTCTTCAATTCAATCGTAAACATTTCAAGTTTGCCAATTAAGTCCTAAAACTTTTGAAAATTTATCATTTGAGTCCATCCGGCTAATTTTGGCTTGAATTTGTTGACGTGGATGCTGACCGTGCCACGTAGGAAGGCGGGTGCAGACATGGATAAATTTTAATAATGTTTTAATAAATTTTCAAAAATTTTATTATTTTTCTTTTATTTTTCTCTTTTCCTTCTTTAATATTTTTTACTGTGGCTGGGGAGGGCCTAGCAGCCCTCACGGGCAATCGGGTGATGCTGGCGATGACCATCAGACCCTCACCATCCGCGAGCGAGGGTCATGTGGTCCTCGCCTGGCCTCACCGGTTGCAAGTGAGGCCGCCTTTGCCCGTGGCGGACGAGGGTCACTGACCCGTTGGGCGGTGCTGAGGTTCCGATTGTCGGGATGGTCTCTTCGTGACCTCAGCACCGCTCAGAGGGACTCAATTGGCAAATTTTCAAAAAGTTTAGGAATAAATTGGCAAAATTAAAAGGTTTAGGACTGAATTGGTAAAACTGTAATAGGTTTTGAAAATTTTGAACAATTTTACCCACTTTGAAGTATGGACGTCAAAGTAGACTGGTCCTTGTACATGCGTACGTAATTTGTCTCTCATAAAAGAAATTCATTCCCATGGGACCGTCTATATCGGTTCATTTACCCAAATTGCACTGTTGTTCTCATTCACTACCCTAGCCGACGAACACACTCAGAAAACGATGGTAATGACTACGAGCTACTCTGCGATGAAGTAATTCTGTGTCCTCCGAAGATAGGTATCCGAAAGCTGCACAAGTGCATTCAATCATTATATGCCAATTGCGGGGCTACCAACATAATAACATTTCACCGTAATTTCTCGTTACACGTTCTTTCTCCAAACCAAACGAACTTAGTTCACATTGCTAACTCAATTGACGTTGCAAGTACTTCCATTGGTATTAGGAGGTGACCATTCACACAAGTTGTCCCATAATTTTTCGTACAAATCACATATACACATAAACCCGTTATGTAACACAGCAATAATGCACGTCATTGCGACATAATAATTGTAGCCAGTAGTAACATCCGAACCGTTACTATAGATTATTCTATGGGCAGGTAACCGGCATTTTATTCATCATTCAAAGTTACCTCAATTCTTTAGCTTTTCTTACATATCACAATGTTATTGTCAGTTTCGCGGAGAATTTAGACGAGGATATTGAGTGACTCTATGGGATCCAAAAGCACACTTAACCTCTTCTTCATTTAATGGGCGTTTGATTTTATTTTATTTTTGGTTGAAAGAAATATTCCATTCATTTCTTATAGTAATATTGGAGAGGTGCATAGAAGGCTTTCAAGCGTAGCAAATCAAAGATAAGTATGGAACAAAGCAAATGCCATAATGAAAATAACAAAGCACAATCTATAACTAGAAGCACACTCTCATCGCTTAAGAACAGATTTGCCACCGTAAACGTCCATTGGCCGATCACAAGATTCAATAATGAGCACGCCGAGATTTCCCACTCTATTTGCAACCTCTTTATCACTATCACCGTGTAGAGACACCAACATCAATATGTTAAAAAAACACAAATCAAATACCTATAAAGAACTCCCAGTTCTATATGTAGATCCAGTTCGGGAGAATAAAGCCCCCTGATGTAGACCTAAATTTAAATCGGGAGATGAGAACAGTCTAATCTCAGAGAGGTTGTGGAGCCCACGTCACAAACATCCTCATCAATGGCTATTGACTAGATGAATGACCGGATTGGTTTCCATGTTCACCCAAGTTCAACTGCAGAAATTTATTCACACACACAAATTCCCAAAACAAATCGGGAGAGAAAAGAAAAGACAATCAAAGCAAAGAAAAAAAAAACAAAGACTAAGTAGGCTCTTAGCTTTGGAAACCGAAGTTGAGAGACTACGGGAGAGCTTCAAAAGAGGAAAGAGTTTTTTGGAGATGAGGGGATTTGCCGATGGAGAGAAAAAAGAACAAAACCCTAATAGTAACATTTGTTTTGATGTATGGGTGTTTGTTTTGACTTTTGACTTTTTGTTTTTTAAGCTTGATAAATAAAAACTCGATGTTTACAAGAATAACAAAAAAAAAACTTTTCAAATAAATACCTCATGTTACGGGAACAAGTGGATCAAACACAATAATAAAGAGAACAAAACAAAATTGAACACCAAAATTACGTGATTCGATCAATGTGACTTATCGTACGGGAAAAGCAGCATGGGATTCCACTATATATCAAGCAATAAGTGATTATAATCACACTCGAGTCACTTAAACAGTTTCACAACTCCAAATTATACCGAGTAATCTCACAATGTGCTTATTCCTTAGAATCCTCTAGACACAATCACTCACTCTCACATATAAATACCAAAAATAGTACCACAATATTTTTACTGCTACAAACACTTAAAAGAAGACAGATGCCAAAAAAATTGCACACCACTGCAAGCTTCTCCACTTGGTGTAAAATTACAAAGCCCTCGAGACAGCACTCTGCAAAATCAAGGCCTTCAGACTCCAAAAACCGAATTTTATACATATATACCTATTTTAGCCAACTCAAACTAGGAATCCAATCCCGATTAGTATGCAACTTCATCAACATCTGTATTTACTTTTACCAAAAACATGTACCAAAGTCCATTTTGTACTTCTCTTCTACGGATTGGATTTTGTTTGATGATGCAAATTCGAAATACAATTCTAACACCTCAACTGTTCATTGTAAATGTAAATTGACAATTAATTATATTGTGTGGGAAATATAATATGGCATTGTTTGCAATGGTTTTATGACCAACATCATAGGCCCTAATTCTCGAAATTTAAAACAAAAAATTGGCAAGAATAATACTCTACATTACGGATCACAAGATAAAATTATTCTTCTGATAAGTTCCATCCTTTTAATTCTCCATTTGCTAGAAAAGATACATTGTAATTGCTATCTTCTAAGCATCTCGAAGTCAAGTCAACAGGGAAAAGGAGCTGATGTTACTCGAGTCAGCGAAGGGAGATGCAGACATCCAAGTGAACTGATGTATTCTTGCATACTCCCAGTGATAGTATAAAATAAAACAGTAAGAGGTGACAAAAAAATGTGGAAAATAATTAAAAATTGATTTATTTGAAAAGAGGAAGAAATTGAGACGAAAGAATTCATTTGTATGGATTAGGATATTAGTATTGCGATGTGACTACCCGCACAACATAGTAACACTGGTTGTAATTTCTCATTAGGTCGTTTTCCGAGTCGAACGAGCTAGTTCACATCTTTAACTCAATCGACATTGCTAGTATTTCCATTGACATCGGGAAGTGATTCCCTGTACAAGTTCTTCTGCAATCATGAAAAGTGTGTATTTTACGCCACATTTTTCCCTTTAATTTGCAATATTAATTTTGTCAGATTTGTGCAATTTTGTTTATTTGATGATTTCTTTTGCTATCTTCTGTGCACTTTTTTTTTTTCCATGAGCAGCCTCTCTGTACTTAGCAAGTGTATACATAGGCTAAAATGACAAACACAGACACCATTTTCAATTACCAGGTGAAGACCTTTCCAAAAAACCAAGCTGCTTAAGAATCTACAATCTGAAAACTTAGGCTTGGGTGAGCAAATCATTTTCTAATAGTGGAAATAATCAAATCATTTCTCTGTCTTTCTTTTAATCTAGGGTCAATACTACGAAAAACCCTAAACCGGTAAATCTGTTAAAAAATTACCCCAAACTAATTTTTTGACCACCAAAAATCCCAAATTGGTACATTTGTGACAAATTTACTCTCCGTTAAATTTAATTAATATCACGAAAAAACGCAAACTATTACACCTATAACAAATGGAGGATAAAACCCCAAACCGATACATCTGTTAACTATCACATGTCATCCAACTCGGAAATTTGATGATAAAATTTAATGAAAGCTAACGGACTGTAAATTTATTACGGGTGTATTAGTTTGGGGTTTTTCGTGACCTACTGTCAAATAACATCATAACTCAGAATTTTCTAACAAAAAATGTCTTGAAACATCCTTAACATAAGTTATTTTTTGCATTGTGTATTTCCTAGGAGCTGCAGCTTTTTTCACGAACCACTTCCTAAGAAAAGTCTTGCAAAGTACAAAAGAATAGTTAAATATCAAACATAAAATATATATATAGACACACACATAAATATTCAAGAAAATGATGTACATGAGTAGTTATCTTCTAATCTTTTTATTATATAAGTGGAGTCAAAAGGAGGTTGAATCCTTAGCACTTTCTCAATAATAACTCGTACTAATGCATTTATGAATTTGTAAGACGGATCATAATCACACAATACTAATGATGGATAAAATCGTAATTTGACATAGTTTAAAGAATAAGAATGCAATTTCCTAAATCTCTTACACTTTTTTTAAATTTGAATTGGAGTTCGGTTTTATCTTATGACGATTTAAAATTACTAATTCCTTAGTCGATCAACTCCTTAAATATAATTTTTATCTCAATACTTCAATGTTTATTTCGATTCTTTCCCCCTATTTCGCCGGTTAAATATAAATTAAGGAGCGGCCCCCCTCATTCCAATGCTAACGTCATTTTAAACAACGCAATGTTTTGGCCACGTTGAGTCAAAGCGATCATGAAGAGTGGGCGTGCATTTTACGCAACTTGATTTCCTTATATTTTCAATCTCAATCCTGTTAGAATTGTGCAATTTTTAAATGAAGTAAACTGTAATTGAAATGTGAATTGCAAAGCAACTTTCAAGTCAACGGGAAAAAGGGCAGATATTGCGTGAGTCAACGAAGGGGAGACGCGAGCTTCCAGGTGGCCTCAAGTCAGCGAAGGGACCCCACATGCACGTGGGAGAGAAGTCTTCCACAAGACCTAGGCTGGGAGTACCCCGCATGCACGTGGGAGAGAAGTCTTCCACGAGACCTAGGCTTGCCTACTCCCAAACTAATTTACCTCAAACTAACTTTTTAATATCACGAAAAATCTCAAATTAATATATTTATAACAAATTTACCTCAAACTAATTTTTTAATCATAAAAAATCCCAAACCGGTACACATATGATATATTTACTTTCCGTTAAATTGGATTAATACTACGAAAAATCACAAATTGGTAAACTCTTGATAAACGGAGAAATAAAACCTCAAACTGATATACCCGGCAATTGCCGTGTGTTATTCAACTCAGTAATTTGATGATAAAATTTAATAAAAATTAACGAAGGATTTCAGTAGGGCAAACCCTTTCCTCAACCAATTCTGCACCCATTCTCCGAGCAGGAGAACATGAAGCTTATCTCTTGAATTGCTCGTTTGATTGAGTTCGCGAAGGCTTTCTTTTGTCACGAATGTACCAGTTTAGGGTTTTTGGTAGTCAAAAAATTAATTTGGGTAAATTTGTCATATATGTACCAGTTTAGAGTTTTTCGAGCTATTAACCCAAAAATAAAATAGTAAGAGGTGAAAAAAAAGAGTGAAAAAAGTTAAGAATTGATTTATTTGAAAAGAGGAAGAAATTGAGAGGAATAGAAAACACTTGTATTTGCCCTGGAGCAAGAGAAGATAATTAGTATTGGAATACGGCGACCCGCACGACATAGCAACATCTGCAGTAATTTCTCGTCACGTCCTTTCCCAAGCCGAACACACTAGTTCACACCCTTAACTCCATCGACATTGCTTGTATTTCCATTGGCATCAGGAGATGCTTAAGTGTACCAATTTTCCGGTAGCTATTTTTTATGAATCGCTTACGTACAGGTAAAACGCGTCACGCAGTACGATAGTTGTGCAAGTTGATGTGATCCGACAATGTCCCTCGCTAGCGCTGGCGGCCACGAACATCAGAAACAGTCCTTGCCCTCGCTTGGCGGGCGACCATGATACCGATCCCACGGTCCAAACCCTAGACAGCCCTTGCCCTCGCTTGGCGGGCACGGGGGCGAGAGCATTCTTGCGTTCTTCTTGACTGAGTCAAGTGATGATCAAACGCAACACGACAGGATCTGGCTTCCCCCAACTGCACGCCACACCTTTTGATCCTGATACTATTCCTTCTGTTGTGATATTTTCCTGTTCTAATGACCAAAGGATTTTTTTTCCTGATATTTTCCTTTTCTAATAATCAATGCAACGCCACAGTGACAGTTGACTCAATGAATGCATTTCTTATTCTAACATACTGGTGTCCGCGTATCCTATTCCTCTAATCCCCTCATATCTTTATTTTTCCAAGGAGGAGAGAATATCGTATATATGTTTAACATCAAAGCGAAGCCGAAGTCTGCATGAGATCTTTGATAAAGCAGTTTAACCTCTTGCTTAGGAGGAAAAGTCCATTTTACTTACATGAATAATAATCTGTGCGGGGAATCGAATTTGTTCCATTCATCTAATGCATATGGCCAAACGAAAATTCTAAATCATTAAGCCAACATCACGGGTTTTTTTTTCTGATCTAAACTTATTAAGACTGATTTGTTTAATAAACCATGTCGAGCTGTTATTGACTTTTAAACATGGCCAAATTATTAAGTTAAGGGTCGCCGACAATCTAACATATCTCCTCGTAAATCCGTTTTGTAAAGTAGTTTTAGTAAATCTAGCTCGTTGGTTTAAGGTTTTGACTTGCCGACATATTGTACTTTCCTCTCTCCTTTTTTTTTTATCCTCCCCATATTCGCTTGCAAGTGAATTATACTCCACAAAGACGAACCACAACCTCTGCAATATATAGCCTGACAATCTCCGACTCTGCATCAAGCAAAACCATCCAAAGCACCAAAAACACCAAAGCCGTAATATGGCTCGCTCATCATCCACCCTTTATTTCCTCATTTCGCTGACTGTTCTGATCCGAACCTTCCCATCCCATGCGCAAATCTGCTACAACACCACCGGAAACTTCACGTCGAACAGCCCCTACGCAAAGAACCGCGATGCTGTCCTCGGCTCTCTCGCCTCCAACGTGGCTGCACATGATGGGTTCTACGCCACAAGCACGGGCGAGAACCCAAACACCATCTACGCCATCACTTTCTGCAGAGGGGATTCGTCAGCAGATATCTGCGAGAGCTGCGTGAGCTCCGCGGTCCAAGAATTGGTCGTGAAGTGCCCTAACCAGAAGGCGGCTTTCTCCTGGGGAATTGGAGATCCGCCGTGCTTTATCCGATACTCGGATACTCCGATCTACGGGATACTGCAAACGAGTCCTACCTATAAGATGGCCAACGTCGCCAGCCACATCGCCATGAACCAAGACCAGTTCGATGCAGTTTGGGGGAACTTGACGAAAAGACTAGCGAGCAAATCTGCGGACGGCTCTTCGAGGCTCAAGTATGTGATGGGGCAGGCCGACTTGCCGGACAACGAGACGATCTACTCCCTGTTACAGTGTAGTCCCGACTTGTTGCCGAATGATTGCGGGAGTTGCTTGAACGAAGCCATTGACGATTATTATAAGTGCTGCCACGGATGGCAAGGCGGCTATGTTTACAAGCCGAGCTGTATGTTCCGATGGGAATTGCACAAGTTTTTCGAGTCGAACCCCAGTCCATGGTCATCTTCTCCGCCACATCCAGCTGCTCCGCCGTCTCCCGGTGGAAATATCGCCAAAGGTACGGCGTTTAATCTCGTGGAAAAAGTAATATCGCTTAGTACGACGGAGACTATAGAGTTTTTGTCTTCTGAAGTAAAAGTTCTACAGTAGCTGGCTTTTTAAATTTTGGTTCTTGAAATTGGACCGTAGATTTTATACTTACTAATTTTTGAGTTAATTTCATTAGATAAAAGCCTAAATTGGGAGCGGTTTTGAATTTTATCCCAAACTTTGAAATCTCATAAAAATTTATGAACTTCATAATTCGTTCAAACATGACATGGTGTCAATTTCTCAACAATAGCCGTAGGAGAAAATATTGCATCCACTCATAGTGACAAGTGAACTAAATCTTGTAAAAGCGAAACCTCATGAGCTTATTATCTCGTCAAGAGAACTAAATCTTGACAAGTACATCTGTCGACGAAAACGTCGACAAGTTACCATAGTTGACAAGAGTTAGACCTTCGATGAGAGAGTTCCGATGAGTTACAACCGTAGACCATCGACGAGAGTTACTTCTTGTGGTTTTTTTTCAATTTTTATATTTTTTATTCCCTTAGCCGGTGACACATGTCGAACTTTGAGGGGTTCAAGAGTCGATACACATGGTACATCGGGTGGATGTAGGGTGCTGATGTGGCTGATTGTTATTAAAAAAATCAAAATAAATTTATGTAAAGAAATACCCTTGTAATTCTGAAAGAAGAAAAAGAAAAACATATAAAGGGTAATTAGGTAAGGGCCGGGAGAGAGAGGAGGGCACCGGCAATGGTTGTTCCTACCATGGGAAGGCATATCCCTTATATTTAATACTCTAAAAAAATTTAATTTGTCGTGTGGCTTTTGATGTCAATCAATATAATGGATCAAAAACCACAAACTTAAAGCAATACAGGACGAATTAGTGGTCTGATTACCTGAAAATCCATGAAATATATTGTAAATTTCATAAATCAGCTCTTAATTTATGCAAGTGTCCCTGATTTGGAACAGTTTGCATGCCATTGGGTGAACTCCCATTTCTAATCGGAGTTCTCCAACACCCCCAACCAGCTATGCTAATCAGAAACGGTAAAAAAAAACAAAAAACAAAAAGCAATGGTGAGTAGAGTACTTCGGATGCAGAAAAAGACATGCTTAAAGGAAGGGGGGGAAAGGTGGAACAAAGGGTCGATCCATCTTTCTCAAGCATGTTTTGCTCGGATACCAAGTTTTTTAGAACAAAGCGTACACTTTTAAATATAAATTTTTTACAATACTGTACATGTCAACAATTCTAAATTCTGAAAATGTTCAGATATTTGACATAAGAGAAAAAAAAAATCAAAATTTGAGTCTTTCAATAAAAGAGAAAGTAAGAAACAAACTTCACCAAGTAAAACCATCGTATTAAGTATGGCATGTGGTATTTAATGACCCGTACTCAAACTCAAGTTCAAAGTGCAAATTATATATTTAAAAGGTAAATGGTATATATCGAAATAGGGATTGCGGTTGCGAGCATCTTTGAGCTTCAAGGTCACGGCCATGGCTACTCCTCTTCTTTTCTCTCTATTGTGCCGGACCGCAGCATTGACAAAGCGATATTGCATCAAAAGAATACCGAAATGATTGTGCTTGTTAATTTTGAGTACATAGCCGTGGGTGTTATGAAAACTTAAAGATATCTACTTTATATGTTTATTTATATAAAGAAAAATTAGCTCATAACTTAATAAACAAAAGTTGGTAAGTCACATAAAAGGTTGGTAATTTTATATAAAATTTGGTAAATTTAGGTCGTTGGTAAGAAATATAAATGAAACTTAGTAAAAGACAAGATGATTTTTTATCTTGTCAAAGATAAGAGAATTGGTACTTCAAAAAAAAAACTAAATAAACATTAGTGACTAACTCAAATAAGAGTTGGTAACTTAATCGGAGAAAAATTGATTTTATTCTAATTGAGGTTGGTAATTTCTAGTCAAAAAGTTAATGAATTTAAAAAGATGATAACTAAGAAAATAAACAACTCAAATGAGAGTTTCTAATCAAATATTAGTCGGTAAACTAATTACGGACAAATAAGTAAATCACACATATAAAGGTCAGTTGGTAAATTTAAGCTAGTGATAAAAAAAATTTAATAAAAGTAGTTACAAACGATAAGAGAAGTTTTTCTTTAATCTGAGATAAGAGAAGTTAGTGTTAACACAAAGATATTTCGAGGAAGAAAACCACATTCCTCACTTTTCTGTATTTCTTCTTCATTCATTTACAATGACCTAGAGGCGTATATATATACAAAGAAAGAAAGAATCTTAAAAAATATATCCTCTAAACTAGCTACCTATAATCCTTGATTCTAGCTAATTACAATCATAAATATATTTTACAGCTCATTCTCACACTCCCTCTCAAGTTGGTGCATAGATGTCGTGAATGCCCAACTTGTCAAGTGAGCTATAGAAGATCCTGCTTGATACAGCCTTCGTCAGAATATCTGCCAACTGATCATCAGATCGTACAAATGGAAATCGAATCACTTTGGCATCCAAGTTTTGCTTGATAAAATGACGGTCCACTTCAACATGTTTGGTACGGTCATGTTGCACTGGATTATGAGAGATATCAATTGCTGTTTTGTTATCACTAAACAACTTCATCTCGGCTTTAGGAGCGAACCCAATCTCTGACATTAACTTCTTAAGCCATAGGAGCTCACACACCCCTTTGGCCATCCCGCTAAATTCAGCCTCTGCACTTGACAATGCTACTACTTTCTGTTTCTTGCTTCTCCAAGTAACTAAGTTTCTTCCCACAAAAGTGAAGTATCCTGAAGTTTATCTTCGGTCATGAACACTCCCGGCCCAGTCTGCGTCAGTAAATCCTTCGATTTCAAGATGACCCCTTTTTAAGAACTTCAAACCGCGTCCTGGAGAAGACTTCAAGTAGAGAAGTATACGCAACACTGCATTCATATGATCTTCACTTGGGGCATGCATAAACTGGCTAACAATACTCACCGCATATGCAATATCAGGACGAGTATGCGATAGATAAATTAGTTTGCCAACTAACCTTTGATATCTTTCTTTATTTGTTGGCACTTGATCTGGATACTCCCCAAGTCTATGGTTTTGAACAATTTGTATGTCTACAGGTTTGCAGTCCAACATTCCCACCTCTGCCAATAAATCTAGCACATACTTTCTTTGTGAGAGAAATATTCCCCCTATCGATCTCGCTACTTCAATTCCTAGGAAGTATTTCAACCCCCAAGATTTTTCATCTCAAACTCCTCAGAAAGTTTCTCTTAGAGCTTAAATATTTCTATCAAATCATCTCCAGTGAAAATCATATCATCAACATAGATAATCAACATTGTTACCTTCCCTTGATGTCGTTTTAGAAACAATGTGTGATCTGAGTCACTTTGGGAATATCCATACCTCTTCATCGCCAAAGTGAACCGGCCAAACCATGCTCGTGGAGACTGCTTCAGACCATACAATGATCTCTCTAACTTACACACCGCCTCAAGCTATGAGGATGAAGAATAACCTAGTGGAACATCCATATAAATCTCTTCTTCGAGATTACCGTCAAGAAATGCATTCTTGACATTATACTGGTGTAGTGGCCAGTCTAAATTAGCTGCAAGAGACAACAAGACCCGAACAGTATTAAGTTTAACAATCGGAGAAAATGTCTCTTGATAGTCAATTCCGTAAGCTTGCGTATACCCCTTTGCTACTAGTCTTGCCTTGTACCTCTCAATCGATCCATCTGCTTTGTACTTCACAGAAAAGATCCACTTACATCCCACAGTCTTCTTTCCCTTGGGTAAATCTACTAGCTTCCAGGTCTCATTTTTTTTCAATGCAACCATCTCCTCCTCCATTGCTTGAACCCACTTGGGATCTTTCAGAGCATCCTGCACCCCTTCTGGAATACGAACTGCGGACACGTTCGATATAAATGCCTTTACTGGGCTTGACAACCTTTTGGTTGACACATAATTTGCAATAGGATATGTACATCTCTTCTCTTCAGCATCCGGCAAATATCTATTTGGAGGCTTACCTCGATTGTGTCTAGCAGGTAATTTATATCCCACAGAAGTATTAAGTTCATCAAAGATACAAGAAGGAGTAGGAGAGGTTACCTCAGGAATATTCTCAGGAGTTGAGTCGGGTACTGGAGAAGAGGGAAGCTGTTCTTCGTGATTTTGCTCTTGTAGAAGTTGGCCACCCTCAGATGATACCATCGCCTCAGACGATGTCTTCTCCACACCCCCAGACGATGCCTCTTCCGCCCCCTCAGACGATGCTTTCTCCACCCCTCCAGATAATATACTACCATGTTCTTCCGCCCCCTTCAGACGATACTTTCTCCACCCCTCCAGATAATATACTACCAGGAAACTTCCACCAATTCGCCCTTTCTATTTGTATCTCCCCCTGAAAGGAAGAATGGGAACCCGGATAAAAGGATTCAGCTTCCACAAACGAGACATCCATAGTCACATAGGTTCGCCAGGTAGAAGGGTCATAGCAACGATATCCCTTCTGGTGTGTACCATACCCCAAGAACAGACATCGCAATGCACAAGGATCAAGTTTCGTCCGCTGATTCTTCGGGATATGACCAAATGCAACACATCCAAACGCCCGAGGAGGGATGGTCAGGACTGAAGGTAAAGGCACATATGTAGACAAAGTCTGTAGTGGTGTCTGAAAGTTTAACACTTTAGACGACATCCGATTGAGGAGATGGATAGCTGTAGTCACACTATTGTCCCAAAATCTCTGAGGCACATGACTTTCAATCAACAGAGCTCGAGCTGTCTCAAGGATATGTCTATTCTTTCTCTCTGCCACACCATTCTGCTGAGGTGTTTGAGAGCAGGATGACTCATGGATCATGCCATGTTGTTGAAAATACTCCTTAAGGTATTCATTCATGTACTCTCCACCATTATCACTTCTTAGAACTTTGATCTGTCCACTAAATTGGGTCTGTAACATAATATGAAAATTTCTAAATATCTTGGCTACCTCATTCTTACTTTTCATCAAGAAAAGCCATGTCATTCTAGTACAGTCGTCAACAAATATCACAAACCACCTACAACCCGAAACAGCAGTAATAGGAGATGGACCCCAAACATCTGAATGTATCAAAGAGAAAGGAGCTTCACTTTTATTCAAACTTATAGGAAAAGGAACTCTATGGCTCTTAGCCAATATACAAGTCTGACATTGCAAATCTAAATCCTTCAAATTCAAAAACAATTCAGGAAATAATAGCTTCAAATAACCAAATGACGGATGTCCCAACCGTCGATGCCAAAGCCAAATATGTTTTTCTCTACTGATGGATGTACCGCTAGCATGATTTGCACTCCCGGAACTGAAGTCATCCATATAATACAGCCCCCCTCTCTTAGTACCACGCCCAATTATCTCCTTCGTGAGAATATCCTGAAACAAACAAAAGTGGGGATACATTATAACAGCACAATTCAAATCTTCAGTAACTTGTCCTACCGAAATCAATTTGGTCGATAATGAAGTGACAAGCAAGGTGTTAGGAAGAGAAAAAACAGGAGAAATCGCAACAACTCCAGCCCCAGTCACAGGATAGGTGTATCCATTAGCATTTGAGATACTGTCACGTCTTGGTTCTGAAGTATGAACAAAGTCATCAGGAGTAAATGTCATGTGATCAGTAGCTCCCGAATCAATAACCCAGTGATTGCAATCAATCTGATTAGAACTAACCAAAGCACTTCCATGGTTACCTCCTGACATCAAATTCTGAGGATCAACGTGAGGTATCAGTGACAGCTGAGGCTCAGCAGTCGCTAAAGAAGCTTTCCCTTTTCCTTCTGCTTGCTTTCGAGCTTTCAACTCTTTCCACCAATCTGGATACCCATGAAGCTTAAAGCACGTCTCCCTAGTATGCTTAGAATTACCACAATTCGAGCAACCTCCCCCCGGAGAAATTTTCTGGCGTATTGCCGAGCTAGGCTTTCCCCCTTCCTGCGTAACTCCTGGCTTCGCTATTTGCAACAGCGGTTCTTGATTTGCTTTGACATTCGTCCTATTCCCCCGAGATACCATGGCTGCCGAATCATGTACTGTGTCACTGTTGGTCAGCATTACAGTTTGTCTCATGTCTTCTCGACGGACACGTGCATAGGCTTCTTCAACAGTAGGAAACGGCTGCATCTGCAAAACATCTGCTCTGACCTTGTCAAGACGGTCGTCCAACCCATCAAGAAATATGTATACCCGATCTTCTTGTATAGCCATATTGTATCTTTCAATATCTTTAGGATACCGCATTGGGTTCGGACGGCGAAAATCGATTTCTCTCCACAAGCCTTGAAGATTGTTGTAGTACGCCTCAATTGGTCCTCCTCCTTGTCGCATCCGAGCAACACGCCTCTTCAAGTCATAAACCTGAGAGGCATCCGTTCCGTCAAAGAAATTCGTTGCAACTGCATCCCAGACAGATTTCGCTGTTGGGAAGCGAATGAAATTGCCGATCAACGCCGAATCCATGGAGTTGATAAGCCATCCTTTCACAGTCGAGTCTTCTGTTTTCCACCTCCGAAAGCCAGGATCTGTAGGCAGTGGCTGAGGAAGGTCTCCATTGATATATCCCAGTTTATCTTTACCAGTGATGTACATCTCAACAACCTGAGACCATAATCCATAGTTGGCTCCATCCAATTTAATTGCAATCTGAGATGAAACCAAATCATTATGCGGTGTTGGTGATGGAGGAGGAGGGTGCGTCTGGTTCTGAGTGAGAATCCGAGTTAATCTGGCAGTCAGATTCTCCAAAAGAGCTTCCGTGGTCGAATTCCCCCCTTGGTTCTGATGGGGAATCACCACTCCAATAGGGTTCTGATCCTCCATGGATCCAAAATCAATCATGACAAAGATGAAGAAGATCGAGTAGGACACACGCCGAACGGCGCAATAGAGAAAGCGGGACCGCCGTAATCGAAGATTCACGCACAGTACTCACAAAGAGCAAACCCTTAGCTCTGATACCATGTTAACACAAAGATATTTCGAGGAAGAAAACCACATTCCTCACTTTTCTGTATTTCTTCTTCATTCGTTTACAATGACCTAGAGGCGTATATATATACAAAGAAAGAAAGAATCTTAAAAAATATATCCTCTAAACTAGCTACCTATAATCCTTGATTCTAGCTAATTACAATCATAAATATATTTTACAGCTCATTCTCATAGTTAGTATTAAAAAAACTCAATAAATTTTGATAACTAACTCAAATAAGAGTTGGTAATGCAAGACTATATTTGGTAAGCAAATAAAAGTAAATAACTCAATAGAAAAATTGTTGGATTTTTCTTTAAAAAGATACATGTTGGTAAGCAACCCAAATGAGAGTTCATAAAATAAAACTGATTTGTGACCTAATGGAATAAAACTTGGTAGGCCACATAAACAAATGTCGGTAAATTCCTAAAAAATTTCATAAATTTAAAGTGTTTGTAAGAAACACATGCAAAAATTGATAAATGATAAAAAAAAAAAGTTGATAAATGAAAGCACAACCAAATAAACTTATTAAGTAACTCAAATAAAAGTTGGTAAGCCAAAACTAGTCAATAATCAGGAAAAAGTTGGTAAGTCGCTCATATAAGATTGGTAAGTTTTAGACATTTCTAACAAAGAAAAATAAAGATAAACACAACCGCTAATTTGCAAACTGTGAAAAAGAGTGGGTAACTTCATAAAAGTGTTCGTAAGTTACCAATAAGTCATAGGAAGATCTCGTGATCGGTGATTTTTTTTTTGTACCGATAGTTTTGTGACACTTAACAACTCCTTTAAAATCTACCGGCACCGAAGAAAAGTCCCCTTTTTTGTAAAGAATAGTAGAATCATCCTATGTTTAAGTGCTAATACGGGGAATTTGTGCATTGCAAGGGAAAAAGTATGAGACCCTAAATGAAATTATTAAGTATCAAGGTCAAAAGTGTATGTAAACCCCTTCATCAGTTTATTTGAGTGGAGTAATAGCTAATGGATTTTGCTAAAGAATGCCTTCGAGGCACTTGTTAACCAGCCATTTGAAGTAACTATGAAGTTTACCATACACTATTTTTATCTTTTTATCTGTGATCAACACTTTTTGGAAATCATAATCATCCCTATTAGGGGTGCTGGGCACTCACTCTTTTAGGGTTGCACTTAACGGATGTTTCCAAATATGCTGAGAAAAACAATTATCTTATCAGGTACCTTAGCTGCAATTACCGCCTCAGCCGCCGTTCTTGCCATGCTTCTCTTCATCGGTTGTTGTTACCTTCGGAGGAGGCCAGCAAAGAAGAAATATGAAGCGGTGCAAGAAGGAAGCGGTAATGATTGTCCTTTCAAAAAATAAACACGAGAATGAAACTTTCAATTGAGAAACTAAAAAGTTTGTGAAGCTATGACCGTAAGACGCAAAAAAACAAGCACAAGTCTAAACGACTTTGTTGTTCACTCATGAAGTTGTAAGCGAGATCACATCCTTGAAGTCCTTGCAATTCGATTGGGATACGTTACTTGCCACCACGAACAGCTTTTCTCAAGAAAACAAGCTTGGCCGAGGTGGATTTGGAGAGGTTTACCAGGTACATTAGTGATTATGGAAGTCGTGAAATGCCTTCAGAAGTCTTTCGATGCTCGGTTTGGATTTGAAATTGAAATGACGACGATATATAATGTCGTCCTTGAACTTTATTTTGGTTCAGTAGGGTATCTGAAATTTTTTTGAAAGTGCTTCTTCGCTATATAGAGGTAGATTAGTGTATTTTTACTGTGTACATTGACAAGTCAACCACTTTTGAACAAATCCCATGTCATGAACTTTCAGCTCACTTAAATGGAAATGGACGTTAAATGGGCTATATCATTCTCTTTTTCTCATGAATTCTAGAACAAAGTTTCCAATTTTGTCTCTAAGAGTGACTGTGGTTAGCGCCCACTTATTTTTAGCATAAAAAGAGTCCACGGCCCTATTGCGTGAACAACGTAACCAAACAATTTTATAAAACAAAAAAGAAGTGGAGAGTTCACGAATTCTTGTCACCTTGCACAATTTTTTTCAGGGTAGGCTTCCCAACGGGCAAGAAATAGCTGTGAAGAGGCTATCCCAAAGCTCAGGGCAAGGTGTCCAAGAATTTAAGAATGAGATTGTGGTGGTGGCAAAGCTTCAACACAGGAATCTAGTGAGATTGCTCGGATTTTGCTTGGAAGGAGAGGAAAAGCTACTTGTATATGAGTTCGTGCCTAACAAAAGTCTCGACTACCTCGTGTTCAGTTAGTTCTGCTTCACTGGCCTTATGTTCATCTCTTAGGTTAATGTCCGATATAAATGATTGAGTGAATACTTGTTCACTCTATCATATATGAACTTTCGAATCTAACTCCTAGACTTCCTAGATTATACTTACTCTCATTCATATCCTTAAATCACTACATAGACCCCGAGAAAAGCAAACAATTGGACTGGCCAAGACATTTCAACAAAATATCAGGTATCGCTCGAGGGATGCTCTATCTTCATGAAGATTCTCGGCTTCAAATCATTCACCATGATTTAAAAGCTAGCAATGTCTTGCTGGACAATGATATGAACCCAAAGATTTTGGATTTTGGCATGGCGAGGATTTTTGGAGTTGATCAAACTAAGGCAAACACTAGAAGAATCGTAGGAACCTAGTAAGTTTTGCATTTTTCAAATTATACTATTATGTAGCTTCTGGTTAAGAATTGATAAGGGTATTAGTATAGATGACAGGCATCCTAACATGTAAGTTTTTTATGGTGGTTTTCGGCGATTACATGTCCCCGGAATATGCGATGCATGGGCAATTCTCTCAAAAGTCTGATGTTTACAGCTTCGGCGTCCTCCTCCTTGAGATCATTTGCGGCAAGAGGAATGACTACTACTACCAATCTGATGGAGGTGAAACTCTTGCAAGCTATGTAAGTTTTCTTATGATTAAATTGTTCCGCACTCTCAAGCAACAATATTGTTCCGTGGTTCACTTGTTGTGTCCAATCAAACTGCTCTAGGCGTGGAAACATTGGAGAGACGATAGGCCTTCGGAAATATTGGACCCGGTGCTGGAAAAATCTTATTCCAGAAGCCAAGTGCTCAGATGCATACATATTGGCTTTCTATGTGTTCAGGAAGATCCAGCTAATAGACCGACCATGGCGAACATAGTTCTCATGCTGAGCATCCAAACTCTTAGTCTGCCAGTGCCACGAGAACCCGCCTTTTTCCTCCGAAGTTGGACGGAACAGCCGAATAACATCATAGCAAATGACCAGGGACAAGATCAAAATACCAGCGGCTCTGCGCCTTTGTCGGTCAATGGAGTGTCAATCACCGAACTCTACCCTCGATGAAGCACGTAAACATCTATTCACGGCATGATTTCATTTGCTTCTCAAGCTAATTATGTGGATGTTGTGTCCAGAAGTACTATTTAATTTCACATGAACTGTTTGATGAGTGCGCTTGTAGTCACTAATAAACTGCTAGTAATGCGGTTGCTTCCTTTTCTCTTGTACTAAAGGAGCCAGCTATTTCTAGCTGGATTGACTTCTAAATTTTTACTTTTAATTAATATCATCCAACATCGACAAAGTGGCAGGGAGAAAAGAGCAAGGGGCATTTTGAAAATTGCCATTGCAGCCCAACAATAATACCTATTACGACTATTACATTGGTGGAAGCAAACACAGTAAATGGCAATAAACATATAACAAAGATCTATAATGTAATAGTCATCACTGAACCAAACTCATTAGTTTGGACGAAATGAGTAGGCCTCAAATCTTGTTTTGCAATCTTTAAGTTGAGGTTGGGCACCAATTCCATTAACATTCCGAAAGCAGCTCATCACCAGCATGTTCCAAGCAGCTAGTACATCGGAATCCGGATGGTCTCCATTGCAAGCCGCATGGCCGTAACAGTTATAACTGAAGACACTGTCATGGCTGTAGTAGTGTCCCAGAATCAGCCATTTCGATACGTAAATCTCGGAGAGGTCGCATGCACAGTAATAGAAATCATGTCCTTCACTGTATTGGTTTTTATTGCATATTTGTTGCACCAGAGTCATGTTGGGCATGCCCCTCACGATATGGCACATGCAATATAGCCCAACACCGGTAGCTCCAATTCTCTGAAAATCAGCCATAGTTAGTCTCTACCTTTGTTTCTCTCTATTAATATGTCTTCGTTGTTTTATTGAACAATCTAAAGTCATATTCATGTACAGGGATGTCCAAGCACTTTTAAAATGCTTAGCTTGTATCCGACATTAGTTATATCCTTTAATTTATGTTTGTTTGTTTCTTTCACCTAATAATTACCGCTTATCCTTTAGCTTTCGGAGAATTATTGCCTTGCTTAGTTCATGCCATTTTAGAATCTTATGATAGGACTTAGGCTCCATTAGTTTCATGGAAAATAACTCATATTGCTTATAAAAATAAATAGGTATAAGTACATTGGAAGTCCTCAAACTTGTCACGAAAGTACAATTGAGTCATAAAACTTTCAAAAAAGTGCAATCAAGTTCTAAAACTTGTCACAAAATTGTAATTAAATCCTAAAACTTTTAAAGACTGCAATCAAGTCTTAAAACTTGTCATGAATGTGCAATCGAGTCCTAAAACTTTTGAAAAATGCAATCAACAAAAAGATTTGATTTGATCAATTTGACAAGTTTTAGAACTTGATTATACTTTTTAAAAGTTTTAAGACTTGATTGCACTTTTGTGACGAGTTTTAGAACTTAGTTGCACTAATAATTCAGTTGCCTTTGGTTGGATTAGTGATAAAGACTTCCTTTGAACAAGAGAAAAAACGGTATCACATTTTAATATGTAATCGCATGTGTACAAGAACTGTTAAGTTATATTTGAAAGTTGTCACTCTTGATGTCTAAGATTAAATTTATTACATATAAAACAAGTGAGTTACCATATTTAATTCGACAAATGCATAGTAATGAGGGTATTGCATAAATGATATTCTAAACGAGCCCTTGATTCTAGATTAACAAATTGAACATAAGGCAGGCACTTTTGTGGAATAAATTAACTAACGATCAATTTGATAGAGTTCTCTATATTATATCCATGAAATTCCGTTATATATATATATATATATATATATATATATATATATATATGTGCTTCGTAAATATCTTTTAGCTAGCTAACAGGTTGTAAGTTTTCGCAGTTATATTTTCTAACATAGTCATACAAATATAATTGACTTCGTCGTCTGAAGAATGAATGGTGGTTGTCATTAAATACAAACATTCGACATACTACAAAATAGAAATTTTATTGCCTTAGGGTGCATTTGTTTCGCGTAATTTTTTTAGAGAAATAAGTCAACGGAAAATATTTTCCTAATCAACAAAAATGTTTCATTACCAAAGCTTAAATTCAGGAAAATGATTTCCCCTTTGAAAAAACTGGAAAACGTTTTTTGAAATATGATTAGCTATCAACACTTGGACCCAAAACTCTACGCTTGAGCACGAAAACCCCAACGTTGGTTCTCGAGTCCTGACATTGAGGACAAGGTCTCGGCAGCCAGGCTCGAGACCTCGGTGTCCAAGGCCCGGGCCCCCAGCACCCACGCTCGGGTCCATCGAGGCTGAGCCCGAACCCCTGGTGCCTATACCCAATGCTCCAACACCCAAACTCGGGTCCATAAAGGCTACGCTCAAGTCCCCAATACTCGAGCTCTAGTCCCGACCCTCTGGCCCGAATACATAAAGGCCATGCGCAAGTCCTCGGCATTCAAGCTCTTGTCCTTAATTAATGAAACGATTGTTTTTATAAAAATATTTCATTTAAAAAATCGAATTTTTATTTATTTTAAAAAATCATTTATTATATTTTTTTAAAAAATCGAATTATTTATTATTTATTTACTTTTTTCTTTCTTTTTTCTTTCTTTTCTTCCTTTTTCTTTTTCTTTTTCTTCTTCCTCAGGCCGTTCGCCGACCATGGCGACGGTCGGCGAGCTCGCGGTGGCCTATGGTGGCAAGCCTCGAGCTCGCCCTAGGCCAGCGAGGTCGCGACCTTTGGTGGCGAGCTCGAGACTCGGCCAATCCAGGCGAGTCTGGGCTCCACTGAGGCCGGCGAGCTGGCGGCTCGCTCGATCTAGGCGAGCCTAGGCTCGGCCAATCCAGGCGAGCTCGCAACTCAGGCGAGGCTGGCGAGCTCAAGCTCGCCTGTGGCCATCGCCGGCTGATTGCAGTGGAGGAAGGTGGAAAAAGAAAATAAAAGAAAAAAGAAAATTAAAAGAGAAAAAGAAAATTAAAAAATAAAAAAAATTCCAATTTTTTCAATAAAAGACAAGAAAAAATAAAAAAGAGAAATTAAAAATAATTAAAATTTCGAATTTAAAAAAAATAAAAATAATTTTTTTTGCCTGAAATAAAGTCATGTGATTGAAATCATTTTCCAATGAAATCCAAACATTAGAAAACGATTTCCATTGTGTATCACAAAATAAAAAAAAACTACACATTTTCCTGCAAATTATTTTTCTCAAAAATATTTTCTTTTTATCATTAAGTTTTTTCCGAAACAAACGAACCTTAGCCTCCGTAATTTGTGGAATTGTAGCCGGTGAATAATTCCTTGATTGATTCTGACCCAAAAAAAAATAATTCCTTGACTGTGTCTTTGTCACGCAAACGCGCTTTGACGGGGACCAACTAAAGTTGAAGGTCTTGTAATGGTCTTCTCCCCCTATTGTCCCCGTCTCCTTCAATCTCTATCAACCCCATTTTTGATCCAGGCTCATACGTCTCATCTTCAACAATGGAGCTGAAGCAGCCAGCAGCGACCACCATGTCTGCACAGCCTCCTTCAATCCCTCCTTTTCTTCTTCGCCATCTTCCTTCTGTCCTTCTCAGTCTTCGCATCCTAATGCTCGACCTCTCGGACGCTCAATACTGCTACAACACGGGCAACTTCTTCACGGCCACCAGCGACTACGCCAAGAACCGGGAAATCGTCCTCTCTTCTCTGCCTAGCAAAGTGACTTCGAATGGCGGGTTCTACTCCGGGAACGTAGGGAACGGCTCGGACGTTGTTTACGTGCTCAGTTTCTGCAGAGGCGACTCTTCGAACGATACTTGCATCAAGTGCATAACCTCTGCTGCTGAAGATTTGATTAGCAATTGTCCGACCCAGAAAGCTGCGTGCTCCTGGGGGGAAAATCCTCCGTGCATCATCCGTTACAATGATGGTCCAATGTATGGCGTAAAGCAGACATTTCCGACGATACCCTATAATAACACCGCCGACCTCCACATGGATCAGGATCAGTTCGATGGGATATGGAGGAACTTGACGGAGGAGCTGGCAGCGAGGGCTTCGATGGGGACATCAGAGCTCAAGTTTGCGGCAGGGAGCAAGGTGTTGCCGAACTTCCAAACCTTGTACTCGCTGTTGCAGTGCAGCCCCGATTTGTCTCAGGTTGATTGCCAGAGTTGCTTGTCGGATTGCATAGATGATTATCAAGAATGTTGCCATGGAAAACAAGGCGGCTTTGTTCACAAGCCGAGCTGCATTTTCCGATGGGAATTGTACCCGTTTTTCGACTCCGATCCCGGCAATCCACTGCCATCTCCGCCACCACCAACTGCAGTCACCGAGGCCGACCCCACTGCTCCTCCACCTGCAAATGCTCAAGTCACCAATGGTTGGTTCAATTTTAAGGTTACTGCTGATTTTAGATTCATGAATCACAACTCTCATTCAGAGTCCGCGCCTGCTATGTGGGATAAAGTCTTATCCGATACGCATGAAATTGGAGGGAAGAACAGCAGAAGTGCCAAAAGTTGTGTACGAGCTCACCTTGGTGCCAAAAGTTCCATTTGGATCACTTAAGTGCCAAATCGGAGGAAAAATGATCACTTTGGTGCCAACGGCGAGAGATTCCTGCCAAATTAATACGTGACATTTATAATTAAATTTTTAATCTTAGTTGGATTTTTTTTAAAAAAAAATTAGTCTACGTGGCATTTCCACGTATATATTTCGATTTTTTAAATACTTTTCTAAATTTTTTTCTTTTTTTTCTTCTTTTCCTTTTTTTCTTTTCTTTCTTCTCCCTTTGGTCACCGCCGGTGACCGGAGGCCGGCCACCGGCTGCCTGGCCTTGCCCGGACGAGGCTGCCGCCGCCCGCCACAGGCGAGGCCCGGCCGACCCTCGCCTGGGCGACGGCGGGCAAGCCCCAGCGAGGTCGGCCTCGCCTTGCATGGGCGAGGGCTCCCCTCGCCAGATCCGGCGAGGCCGGCCGTCGCCCAGGCCACGGCCGCCCCGCCGGACGTCGCCACCGCCGGTGACCAAAGGGAGAAGAAAGAAAAGAAAAAAAAGAAAAGAAGGAAAAAAGAAAGAAAAGAAAAAAAAAGGAAAAAAGAAAAAAAAATTATTTAAAATAAAAAATGCTGACTGTACGTGCTGACTGTATCTCCGGCGAGCCACATCGGCTTCAGAAATTAATAAAAAAATGCCACATCGGATTTCCGGCCAAACTGATCGGAGTTGGAACCTAAGTGATCGTTTTTCAAAAATTTTGGCACTTAAATGATCCAAATGAACTTTTGGCACCAAAGTGAGCGCCGTACATAACTTTTGACACTTTTAGTGTCCTTCCCCCGTGAAATTGCCTGTCCATGTATTAATAGGGATTAGTAGGGCCCAATGTTTGGATGTCCGTACTATAGAAAGAATCATTTTAATCTGAAATGCTAACAATCATGAGTTTCAATTTCAAATTGGATTAAACGCATTGCTTGATGTTGACAGGTAATATCTCGAAGTCATTACGCATCGTGGTTGCTGTGGTGGGTTCGGCAGTTCTCTTCGTGATGGTTATTGTCTCCGTGTGTTGCTTTATTAGAAGGAGAAGACATAATCCATGGAAGGTCACATCTGGTTAGTGGATTTATCGGTAGGTTTGCGTTCTGCATTGTAGTTGGTATTGGATGATTTCTTATCAAGCTTAGCATAAGGATTAAAGTAGTGTGCGAGGGCGAACGGCGTGATTTTGGTTTATATTCCCCTTCTGAGAGATGGTGCAGAATCTGAAACCAATTCTAGATTTTGGTTAAATAATTAAGAGAGCCCAAATGGCATGTTAAGAACAAGAAAATTTTGATTTTTTTTCTGATCGGATTTTGGAGATCTCATGTTGATTGCTCTGCATTTTCTTCAGCAAAAGACGAGGTCAAAATTGCTGAAAGCTTACAGTTCAAAATAAGCGAGATCAGGGCTGCCACAAATTTCTTTTCAGAAGGCAATAAGCTTGGAGAAGGGGGATTCGGAAAAGTGTATCGGGTAGCTGGAAAAAAAAAATTTGTCAACGTTTATTTGGGAATTACATCACTACAAGGAGATAAACGTTGTTTCTTGCAAATGAAAATTTGACTGCAGGGCAAACTTGAAAATGGACAAGACATTGCTGTGAAGAGGCTTAAGGGGTGTTCTAATCAAGGTCTGCAACAGTTCAAGAATGAGGTCACTCTGTTGGTCAGACTTCAGCACAAAAATCTGATTAAGCTCCTTGGCTATTGCTTGGAAGAAGGGGAAAGACTTCTTATTCTTGAATTCGCACCCAATTCAAGCCTTGAAGGATTCATTTCTGGTACGAATTTGGACGTTCAAATTTGTCGCTTCCATTTCAATGATAGTGAATGTATTGATTGGACAGATTTTTGCATCAAACCATTTGGCAGTACTTTGCAATACACGCAGAACAATTAAGAACCTAAATGATGTCTGTTTTGCAGATTCAATCAAATGTATGTTGTTAACTTGGGAGAGGCGTTTCGGAATAATAAGTGGAATCGCTCGAGGACTTCTCTACCTGCACGAGGATTCGCACCTTAGGATCATACACCGTGATCTAAAGCCTGGCAATGTTCTACTAGATGAGAACATGAATCCCAAGATAACTGATTTTGGCATGGCAAGGCTATTCGTTTTGGACCAAAGTAGAGCAAATACTGCACAAATAGCAGGAACTTTGTAAGTTTCAGATGAACTTTATCTAAAGCTCCTTCGTCTGTTTCAACCTTTCTAGGAAAGTATACAACGATAATAGGCACCAATATTTTATTTTTCTGTTTCTGAAACAGAAATAGAAATAACAACTCTCTTTCGTTGCTCACCCTTGCCGCCCATCGCCACCCACTCGCCGCTAGCTGCCGGCCAGCCGCCGCCGCCGCCCGCCACCGCCGCTTGCCGTCCAACCATCCACCGCCACCCCCCACCGCCCATCCACCGCCACCCGTCACCACCACCGCTCACTGGCCGTTCATCCGCCAGTGCCCATCGCCACCGCCACTCGTCCGCCGGCCGTCCGCCGCCACCGCTCGCTGGCAGCCTCTTGTTGTCGCCGTCGCCGCCGTTCAACGGCCGGCGGGAATAGAAATTTTGCGTCATTATCAAACAATTTTTATTCCGGCAATAAAAATTTTGTATCATTATCAAACGCTACATTTTGCTTAGAAACTCTTCCGGGAAAAAGAAATAGATTTTTTAATTTCTAGCCAGAAATAGGCCGGGAAAGAGAAATGTTGTCATTCGCGCCCTTAGTAATCAATGAGCAATGATAAAAAAACAAAAAAAAAACATTTGCTCTTGTTTAGGAGTTAGGTACACGGTGTTTGCATATTTTTTTTTTTTTTTTGCTTACATGATGTGATATATTTCGAATCTCAATACTCTCCATTAGACGAAACTTGGTAAGATGACAAAATCCAGATATCCGAATAACTCTCCTTTGAGTTATCGAAGAGTGGCGTGATGTATATACTTCACATCATAACTTGTAGTGCGTACTCTCTTCGTGTTATGTGTTTGCAACCTGCCTTTCGTTTCCGCATTCAGATTGGCGCCGTAAGTGTATTACTTAGTAATCAGTGAGCAGTGAAGAAAAAACATAATGTGATAAATTTCGAATCTTAATACTCTCCATAAGTTGTGGTGTGTACTCTCTTCTTGTTATATGTTTGCAACATGCGTTTCGTTGCCGCATTCAGATTGGCGCTTTAGTAATTTCTCCAGTATATTACTTAGAAATCAGTGAGCAATGATCAAAAAACATTATGGGCCTTTGTTCTTGCAGTTGAAAAGAGCAATTCAACGACGACTGTGATCATTGCGGTCTCCGCAAGTGTGTCTGCAGTACTTGTTATCAGCGTCCTCGTACTCCTGATAGCGAAAAGAGATGAAGGTGAGTCTTTGCCTTTTGGCATTGAAACATTAAATAATAAAGAGAGCCCAAATGGCATGTCAAGAACAAGAAAATTTTGATTTTTTTTTTTATCGGATCCTGGAGATCTCATGTTGATTGCTCTGCATTTTCTTCAGCAAAAGATGAGGTCGAAACTGAAAGCTTACGGTTCAAAATAAGCGAGATCAGGGCTGCCACAAATTTCTTTTCAGAAGGCAATAAGCTTGGAGAAGGGGGATTCGGAAAAGTGTATCGGGTAGCTGGAAAAAAAACAATTTGTCAATGTTTATTTGGGAATTACATCACTACAAGGAGATAAACGTTGTTTCTTGCAAATGAAAATTTGACTGCAGGGCAAACTTGAAAATGGACAAGACATTGCTGTGAAGAGGCTTGAGGGGTGTTCTAATCAAGGTCAGCAACAGTTCAAGAATGAGGTCACTCTGTTGGTCGGACTTCAGCACAAAAATCTGATTAAGCTCCTTGGCTATTGCTTGGAAGAAGGGGAAAGACTGCTTATTCTTGAGTTCGCACCCAATTCAAGCCTTGAAGGATTCATTTCTGGTACGAATTTGGACGTTCAAATTTATCGCTTCCATTTCAATGATAGTTAATGTACTGATTGGACAGATTTTTGCATCAAACCATTTGGTAGTACCTTGCATTACACGTAGAACAATTAATATCCTAAATGATGTCTATTTTGCAGATTCAATCAAACGTATGTTGTTAACTTGGGAGAAGCGTTTCGGTATAATAAGTGGAATCGCTCGAGGACTTCTTTATCTGCACGAGGATTCGCGCCTTAGGATCATACACCGTGATCTGAAGCCTGGCAATGTTCTGCTGGATGAGAACATGAATCCCAAGATAACTGATTTTGGCACGGCAAGGCTATTCGTTACGGACCAAACTAGAGCAAATACCGCACTATTAGCAGGAACTTTGTAAGTTTCAAATAAACTTAACTAAAGCTCCTTCGTCTGTTGCAACCTTTCTAGGAAAATATACAATTAAAACAAACACCAATTTCAGTCTCCCCATTGATCATTCTTGGATCCATTTATTTAACGTGTAACAGTGGCTATATGGCTCCTGAATATGTAAGACATGGAGAGATCTCTGTGAAGACTGATGTGTATAGCTTCGGCGTAGTGGTATTGGAGATCATCAGTGGCAAGAAGAATTCAACCTTCAGCATTTCGGGGACTTCAGAGCACCTACTGGGCTACGTGAGTATAAAGTTGTGGAGTTTTGTCCAACAATTTAGTTAGTGAAAATCTATAGTACTTCTACTTGCGCATGTGAAATTACAAAACCCATTTACTTGCTTTCGTGACTGTGGGCTGCAGGCATGGAAAAATTGGACAAAGGAAACACCTTTTCGCTTTATAGATCTGATGTTAAATGGCAGTTCAAGAAGCGAAATGTTAAGATGCATCCACGTTGCATTGTTATGCGTTCAAGAGAACGTAGCGAGACGGCCTACCATGGCTTCGGTGGTTTTAATGCTCGGGAGCCAGAGCACGACCCTCCCAATGCCGACACGGCCTGCATATTTGACAGATGCCAGTGGTAGAGAAATGTCGACTGCCGCTGTTCATCGCTCATCACCGACATCAATAAACGAAGCTTCCATGACGGATCCACACCCTAGATGACATTATTACCGAAGGATCGAAGCTGAAAGTGGAAGTAAGACGATGCGAGCTGCTGTTTTAAGATAAGTTTATGTGGTGGAACGGTAAAAAATAGAATGAAAACTCTTGTTTATTTTTATAATATGAGGGTATAGACTCATGTACCCGTTATCTGGAAATCCATGGAACACCCTGCACAGCACACGAACCAATAAATACTTAAATTCAAGCTTTTGATATACGCAGTTTGCTCTAAAGAGTCCATTTTTTTTTTTTAAGAAAATACTTCAGGATCGCATGTGTTACTTCATCATCTAACATGATGGACAAATCAAGTTATTCAAGTAATTTATTAGCTTCTCTCTCCTCCACAATAACTTGTATTCACGATCAAATATAATCTCCGAAACCCATTTTTTTTTTATGTCGCTCCACACTACATAACAATATGATGTGCTGATATCTTCTCCTAACGGAGTGTAGGGAAATAGCAAAACTAAGAAAACGAAGTTGATTTTCTTATTTTCAGAGGGTGGGCATCCGCCACCCGCCATTGCCGGACGGCCCTCGCTAATGAGCTATGGAGAGCCTGCCCCCCTCTCCAGTGATGCGCGTTAATGCCGCTGCTCGGCCGCGCGCAATCAATCATGAAGCTTTTTAATTAGCAATGTGTCAACATAACAAAAAGAGCAAACTTGAACAAGAAAAACGAAAATACACTGATGCACCAATTTCTAGCCAAAACAAGAAAAACCGCAAGACCCATCTCTCCCTCCTCACGGCCATCCCGCCCCCCACCACCCGGGTGACGCGCATCTCCCGGCTTTCGCCGTCGACATTGCTGTCAATGGTTCGTAGAGAACTAAATAGCAAACTTTTATCATCAGTGGTTAATAGCCGACTGGAAATCGAAATTCGGGGTCAAGTTTACACCTTAGGAGTTCAATATACGGTTGATCCATTCAATTTGCAAGTTATTTCCCTTTCATATCAGAAGTCTTCTATGTTGAATTCTTGCTCCAGAGAATTTGCGGTCGTCCTTCTACCGTATCGCGTGCTCTCTCATTTCCACTGGCACTACCCACTAGGCTTCTTTGATTCTCGGTCAATCCGTCAAAGTTAAAGATAGTTTCCACTTTTCTTTTTTTTGGTTTTTTCCCAGCAATTATGCTGTAATAATCCTACATATTCTTTTCATAAGAATAGATTTCTAAGCTGATAAGAAAAATATTGTCCATCCCAAAGATCACCCTCCCCGATGGAATTTGCAAGTAAAACGTACTTTTTTTACTGCCCCGTCGAAACTTAAGGAAATATCTAAATTCCAAAAAAAAATCATGAATAAATTCTATATAATCCAATTTATATGTCGACCATTACATATTATGAAAATCTCGTATATTTAGAATTAGAAAAAATCAAAGCGCGTATCCGACAATACTAAGAAATTCTTCTACGGTTCAGTCTCGTCACGCAAAAAATCAACTTTGAATATTCTACTGTTTCCTTTTCGTTATTGTCCTTTGTCTACTCCAATCTCTATCATCGGGTTATAAGACGATGTTATATAATATACTCTGAAGCTTCGCACCAATTGTTTAAAGTGAATATGAAATCATAGTGGACCGCATGGTGCATTATTAGTGGAGTTAATGTTATATAACAGTCAAACGTTTATATTTTAGTTTATTTGCTTTGTTTCGCGACACCTACTTGTGAGGAAAATTATCCAAAAAGTTATAAATCTATTGTACTTTTGTCAGTCCAGTCCTAAATCTTTTAATTTTGTCAATTATGTCATAAACATTTTTAAGTTTTGCTAATTTAGTCCATTCGACCAATTTTAGCCGAGACGTGGATGCCGGCTATCCTACGTGGCACGGCCGGCAACCATCGCTGAACTTGGAAGAAGAAAAGGAAAAAGAAAGAAAGAAAAAAATAAGAAAAGAAGAAAAAAATAATTAAAAGTTCCTAAAAAAATTAAAACATTATTAAAAATTAATCCATGTCAGCGTCAACCATTTTATATGGAATTACTGATGTCCACATCAGCAATTTTTGATTAAAATTGATCAGGTGGACTCAATTGACAAGGCGTAAAAGGGTTTACAATTCAATTGGCAAAACTGAAAAATTTATTACTGAAATGATAAAAATACAATATGTTTAGAACTTTTTGAATAACTTTCCTCTCCTATTTGTGTGTGTGTGGGTGAATAATAAAATTCTGATAACAAAACACAGCACACGATATTCTTTGACCAGGGCCACAAGAATCCGTATAGGAAGAAGTCAAACTTCGAAGATTCTATTGTTTCCTTTCGTTAGTGTCCTTGTCTACTCCATTCTCAATCATGGGTCATAAAATATTATACAATATAGTCTGCAAACTTCGTAGCAATTGCTTAAAGTCAATATGAAATCATAGTGACCTGGCCTTAAGACAAAGATAGACTTGTTATCACATAAGTCAAGATCAACGATACGTAAGTGGGCATGATGATTCATGCAGAAAAAAAATATATTATCAATAATTCGAGAGGAGCGGAAAAGTCGGTCTTTGATGGAACACATCGTTTAGCTTAATTGAATATTTCACATAAAATATTATGGGCAAGTGTTCGAAAGCTAGGCTCTATATCACGTGCTTTCTAAGCTATAGAGCATTTAAAATGCTACTGTGATTAATCAAGTACCTCACAAACTTATGTCAAAGATAAACGTGTTCTCACAGAAGTCAAGATCTACGACAACACACTTACATGGGCAGGGAAAATTACTAAAAGAGTCACTAATGATGTCAATTTAGTCCGAAATCTTTTTTTTTTCAACTGAATCCTAAACATTTTATATTTGTGATAATTCAGTCCATCCGGTCAATTTTGGTAGAAAATCACTGACATAGACATCGGCCGTCCTACATGACACGCCAGGTGTTGACATGGATAGTTTTAAATAATATTTTAATATTTTTTTGAATTTTTATTTTCTTTTTATTTTTTATTTATTTTTCTTTTTTTTTCTTTTCTTTCTCTTTTTTATTTCCTTCCCTTCTTCCTCCAGCAACTGGCCAAAGGCAAGGGCCGGTGAGGTCTGATGAGGTTGACCCTATGTGGGCATGATAATCACGTAAAATGAAATTATTAACAATTCGAGAGGAGTAAAAAAAATTTAGTATTCGAGGGAACATATATATAGTTTATTATTAATCATTGCGCATAATTGAATATTTCATATATTAATAGGGGCAAGTGTTCAAAATCTAGGTAAGTACGAGTTTGAACATACATTATTTTTTTAACAAGATTTATAGTTTAGTATTATCCCTACACAAATAATTTAATTATTTATTGAAAATATGATGTTAACCAAAGTCCGTACTTCGGTTCTGGACCACCGCTTTGAATTCGTTCAAACACAAGTTTTTCACCCTAATGATGATTATCGAACGAGTGAGGGGGCAAATTAAAAAGAAAAGGCTAATGATAACAAATGTAAAATCATTTCTCAATTAGGCTCCGTTAGTTTCTTGGAAAATGAATTATTTAAAAAATATTTTCTTAAAAATGATCATTTATATCGCTTAAAATAATTAGCCAATGAATTTTTTTTCCATTATCAACAACAATTTATGTTTGAAGATTCTCGTGGACGATGACAATATTTTCTTTCATTTATTTTTTAAGCAATACGAATGTTCATTTATAGGAAAATGATTTTTAAATTATTATTTTTTTGCAAACCAAACGGAGCATTATTTTTTATTGATTAAGTTGGAAGGTTCTCTTAACTCATTAAACATTTCAAGTTAATTGTCGAGAAAGAATAATGTTGACGTTGTACTCCACCAATCATAGCGAAAGTGTCAGTTTTTCAAGTTGAAACAACAAAATTGGAGGCTGTTGAAGTTTTTAGGGACTTGCAATTTTCAATGGTGCAACGAATGCTTAGTCCAGTTATAATCGGTCAACCCACCGCCCGTTTCATTTCTATATATCATGTCACTTAAATTAGCAAACATCGAAGCTAAATTTGGAAGTAAGATTGATGCGAACTGCCGTTAAGATGAGTTTATGCTTTTGAAAGGTCTAAACTCTTGGTAAGTTGATTAGAAATCTAGCTAGAGAATATGTGGTGGAAAGGTGAAAAATAGAATGGAAACTCTTGTTTATTTTTATGAGGGTTACCCATTATTTGAAAATCCATGGAACACCCCTGCAAGAGCGTATAGAAATAGCAAGAATAAGAAAACACAGTTGATTTTCTTATTTCAGAGGGTTGGCGTCCGCCACCCGCCTTTGCTGGGTAGCCCTCGCTAATGACTTCTGGAGAGCCGGCCCCCCTCTCCAGGGATGCGCGTTAATGCTGCTGTTCGACCGCATTCAATCATTCATGAAGCTTTTAATTAACAACGTGTCAACATAACATGAAGAGCAAACTTGAACATCAAACTTGAACATGAAAAACGAAATACACCGATACACCAATTTCTAGCCAAAACGAGAAAAACCACAAAACAAATCTCTCCCTCCTCACAGCTCTGCCGCCCCCCACCACCCAGGTGACATGCATCTTGCGGCTTTCGCCGTCGACATCGTTGTCAAAGTATCGTAGAGAATTCAATAGTGAAATTTTATCATTAGTGGTTAATAGCCAACTGAAAATCGAAATTCAGGGTCAAGGTTACACCTAGGAGTTCAATATACGGTTGATCCATTCAATTTGCAAGTTATTTCCTTTTCATATCAGAAGTATTCTATATTGAATTGTTGCCACAGAGACTTTGCAATCGTCCTTTTACCATATCGTAATCTCCCATTCCCACTGGCATTACCCACTCGGCTTCTTTGCCCTTGGTCAATCCGTCAAAGTCAGAAAAAGTTTCCCCTTTTTACTTTTTGGTTTTCTCCCAGCAATAATAATGTAATAGTCCTACATATTCTTTCGAAAAGAATAGATTTATAAGCTTATAGGAAACATATTGACATTCCTAAAGATCATCCTCTTATGGTACTTGTCGGTAAAAGTAGGGATGAGCAAGATGGACCGCCCAAATCGAGATCGGATCGGACCGGACTGGACCGACTGATTTAATCCGGTTCTCGAGAATATAGGTCCAATTCCCGGTTCCTAAAAGTGGAACCGGTTTTCGGGCGGTCCGGTTCCCGGTTCTAGTGTGGGAACCGGACCGGACCGATAAATATATATTTTTCTAATTTTTTCATATATATAATATATAATATATATGAAAAATATTTAATATTGGTCCCATTGGAACCGATTGTTCAATTTTTTCATATATTATATATATTTTTTCAATTTTTTCCATGGCATTATGGGATCAAATCAAAACTACAAAGGAAAGAACGGAACAATCGGTTCCCAATTCACAAATAATATTTAATATTAGTCCCATTGGAATCGGTCCACGGTCCCAAGACTAGCAGGTCCGGTCCTCGGTCCTAAAAATTGGGAACCGATCCTCACGGTTCGGTTCCCGATTCTTGGGTTGGACCGGACCAGACCGGGAACCGCTCACCCCTAGGTAAAAGGTGTAAGCGTGGACATATTTAATTGGAGAGGCAATTGAGACTTAAAAAGATTTAAACTCAGGTGCCGCGACCTAAAAAAATCGGGTTCTCCGATTTTTGGCTAATGGATTACTAGATCAATTAAATTAACTAACCTAGCTCGAGTTCTCCCAAACTCTACCAAATCGCAACTTAGGTCCAAATATTTTCAATGGGAGTCGCCACTAATCATTTAAGGTAGGTTGATTAGAAACCTAAATAAAATAGCGGGAGTACTATTTTATTTCTGCGAACCAGAAATTATAAATTCGGGGACTTGGTTACGCTAGATTCCCTAACGCCCTTTCGGTACCAATTTTAAGAGAAATACTCAATTGGACAATTTTGATAAATCTTGACTTAGAGTTCAAAGGTGCAGAAATTTTCTTTTTTGATTTTTTGATTTATTTAAATGAAAGTTAACCTATATGTAATGACGTGCAAAAATTGACATGTGATTAATGCAACCTAACATGCAAAATATATGTCATGCGACGACGTGATCTATTTCTAATGACGGGCATATTATTTTTTTTGTATTTTTTCTTTAATGAAATTCGGAATTAAAAATGTCAATTATCTAAACATGCAATTTTAAACTAAAGAAATTAACCTATTCTAGAGTAATATTTTTGGCATTTTTTTTTATCAAAATTCGAAATTAAAATCAAGTAAAAAATATAACTGCTAAATCTTTCGAATTAAGTTTCGATCTGAAGCCTGACAGATCGATCCTAAAATTCAAAATACCCGCTATGGAAATAACTCTATCTAAAACCCGATAGATAGATTTATTTTCACGTGTGCGGTTGCGGATTAGGAAATTTTCCTAATTGATCACATCTTGAAAAAATTTAGATATCTTAAATATCTTGGATATATTCAAAAGATTTTGAAAATTCTAAATTCTATCCAAATTTGAAAAGTAATAGATATCCAAGATTTCAAAAAAAGAAATAAAATCTTAATTGGAATAATGCTTATTATCCAAATATGCAAAATTAGATATCAATAAGCACAAATTAGGCAACCAAATATTCGAATCAAATCGGGATATGATAATTACCTAAATGCGCAAATAACTTTCCAAATTCGAATCGCCGGCGGATCGGGAGTGCGGATCAGAGGACCGACGGCAAACGGACCGGCGAATGTGGTGGCAGCAAGGACTGACCTTGCACGGAACAACACCGGAGGCGACGAGCAGCCTTTGGGTGTCACGAAACAGCAGCGGCAGGTGCTGGGCGTCAGGACGGAGTGGCAGCAGCAACTCACCTAAGGCGGCACTGAACGGTGACGGATAGCGACGAGATGGCTCGCGGTGGTAGTCAGCGACGGTAAGCTCCGCAGAAATTGAGTGATCCCAAAGAGAATTTTCTTCGGTCTTTGACTCTGACCAATGACAAGCTTTGATGACCACTCAACCTTTGACCGAATCTGGTTGCTCTCGTAACGATTTTCTTTGATTATTCAACTTTGATTCTCAAAGCCCAACAATCAAAGTCTTCACTTGTCACTTGGAAGATAACTCGATGGCAAAACCGGTCTGGTCATGCAGGGACGTCGGGCTGAAGTTGTCGTGTCAGGACAGCAAAAGAAGCAGGTGGATCGGGCTGAGAGCAGTAGTAGGTGGCTTCGTGAGCAGCAAAGATTGGTAGCTCGGCGTCGTCGTCCGCGCAGGTAAGAAGCAACAGCAGCAGCAGTGTGACCTTCACGGTCACAGGTCTGACCGTGAAGAAGATGGGGGCCCGGGGAGCAGCATGGGCACAGCACGGCAAGGAGGCGCAAACGGCAGCGGTGAACAGGAGTAAGTACGGGCAGTGCAGGAGCGGCGGCGGGGCAACGCGGCGGCTGTTGCGCACGTACGCAGCCGAGTCTTTCTCTCTCCCTCAAATCTCACGTGTATCACTCGTGTCTTTATGAAAATTCGATCTGAAAAATTATGAGAGCCTCCCCTTGATTATGAGACATAAACATATATTGATAATGTAAACCTAGGTCAATTAGTCGGGCTTTCTAGTCCTAATGGGCTTAGATTTAGGCTTTAATTTAATTCTAAATGGGCTGAATTAATTTGGGCTTTTCTTTAATTAAGCATAATGGGCTAATTTAAGCTCAAATTAAGATAACCAAGCCCTTTTACGTGTGATTTTCGGCCCATGCTTTCCGAGTGAGCCGAGTCTCGTTCGGTGCCCGAACTCGATTTACGTGATGAATTTTAAGCTCGCTTACCACCGCCGATCCGATGCGAAATGCAGTTAATCTATATGAACCTAAACTTTATGCTATGCGGTTTGTAATATTTTTGTTCAGGGGTTAAAATTTAATCCCTAATTTTCTATGCAATTAACCACTAAATGATACGCCGAAATTTAGGTGTCAACAGCTGCCCCTCTTTGAGTGGAGGCTCGCAGAGGTTTCGCTCAAAGACTGAGACCTAAATTTAAACTATGCAAAATGATGAATGATTTTTTTTTTTAATGCAATGATGCATGATATGCAAACAATAAAGAACGTATGCTAAGGCTTCTCACTTCGTGTAGAGCGGTGAAAGAGCCTTACATACGGATTGCACAAAAAGCGTCCAAGTGAGGGAAAGTTTTATAATGCTTTGACTTCCCTCGATCTCCAAACTTCTGGTCCATTGGAAGTAAGGTTCTCGAGGTACTGGATTGCCTATCTGTTACTTGTAGTTTCCTACGGATGCGAAATAACGCATGATATAAAGAAAGAATGGGATGTGTTGCCCATACCACTGGGCAATCACTAAAAGGATTATGTCACCTCTTCCATTAGATGAACATGAAATGGGGTGTGCCGCGTACTCCACTTAGCAACACCAAATGAGAAATTATGCTGCCTGTACTACTGGGCAAACATGAAATGGGGTGTGCCGCGTACTCCACTTAGCAACACCAAATGAGATATTATGCTGCCTGTTCTACTGGGCGAACATAAAATGGGGTGTGCCGCGTACTCCACTTAACAACACCAAATGAGATATTATGCTGCCTGTACTACTGGGCAAACATGAAATGGGGTGTGCCGCGTACTCCACTTGGCAACACCAAATGAGATATTATGCGGCCTATCCTACTAGGCGAACATAAAATGGGGTGTGCCGCGTATTCCACTTGGCAACACCAAATGATATGTCACCTGTTCCACTTGGCGAACATATGAAAGAGATCATGTCTCACATTCTGGGAAAAGAGAAACAATGAAGAATAATTAGTAGACGTACCTGATTTCTTCTTGTGTTATAAAAATGGCAAAGCCAATTGCATTGCACCTATTTTTACCTGAGAAAAGGCTAAAACAACACATGCGCAGGGGCAGAGAAAACATAATTCATGAATCTACTTGCATTACCAAGCTTTACTGGGGAATTTATCAATAAGAACAACCATTTCGTCCTTTTGACAATTTGATCTCATTAAATGAGAGACCTTTAATCAGAAAGGACTTTCTACTCACTCTCAATGAAAGGCTTTTGACCCGACCTTTGATGCGGGTATAAGAATCACTCAAACTCTCTTCATCGTGCTTGACAAGGGTTCGGATATTCTCAAAATCAGTATGACTTGACCAATCTGAGAGGTCTTTATAAGGACTAAAACGTGGGTTTGGTCAATGGCTTAGCAAAAGGGACTCTTCGAGTCGAGGCTATTGAAAGAATTGATATCACCAGCTGCTCCGGGTTTACAAATCAGGAATGCTGCAAAAATGAGATAGAAAAATCTTGCTCGCACTTCTTCGAGCAACATTTATAAGCATTTGAAACTCTACGTTAACTCAAGTGCCCTATTCTGAAGAGACTTCGGTAAGGGTTGTAACGTAGGTTCGGGTAGACTTGAAATGAATGGCTTATTTCATCAAAGGGGGGTATTATGAACATGGAGATTGGTGATCATCCAATTATGATACTGGTACCATTGACCTATCTCTAGCAATTGCTCCACAAATGAACCTTCAAACGGTCTTTTCCTTGAAGACTGATCTTGTATATCGACTCAGTTCTTGCTGAAGCTTTTCTTTCCCTCCTTTTTCTCTCTCTCTTTTTTTTAGAGAGATTTTCTTTTCGAGAGATTTTTCCGAGAGAGAGAACTTCAATTTAATGGAGTCCTTTTGCGTCCTTTCTGATGAATTTTCTTTCTAACTCCCATTTGCCGCAAGTCACCTTGAACTTGCTTTGAGATGATTTCATTTGTTTATCACCAGAATGATCACCAATCGGGTTGAAATGAATTCACCGCTCAAATTGGGTATGCAAAGGGTATAATGTGTAGGGATATAGAAAGAAATGCTCTTCGTCATATCTAAGGCACTCGAGCTAATACAGAACTTGCATGCAATAAATATACTTGAAGATTGATGCAAGTGAAAGCAAGAAAATTCTAACCATTTTGAACTTTCTAAGAAATTGCCCCAGTATGGGGTTGTTCCCGACAGGGGTAAGAAATGAAACTCCGTTCAAAGGGGTTAAGCAAATGATAACCTGTAGTGTTTAGATAGAGGAAATGAATGCCTCTCATCATTTCGGTCATCATACTTTTCGTGAGATAATCCTTTACCTTGTTAGCACGGAATTTTCACTCAACTCGCACTAGGGATTATTATTCAGAACGTGTATGGAAATGTCTTGCCTTTCGTCATCTTGAAGTCTCTCATGCAATATGATCGCTTCATTAGGACAGAAACAGATTGCCAAATCAAAAGCCTTCCTCAAACAAAGCTTAGTAACAGCAATTGATTCATGAAATTCAATTTGAAACTTGATAGAAACAAAGTCAGAATGAGTACAAATCAAGTGTAATACTTCTTTACCGAATCAGAATTAACTGGACTGGAAAAAACACGACCATCCATCTCAGCCAAAATCAAAGCCCCTCCTGGAAGGACTTTCTTCACAATGTACGGGCCACCGTAGTTTGGGGCGAATTTTCCTTCTGCAAGAGGAACTATTGGCAATAACTTCCGCAGGACAAGGTCACCTACCTGAAAATGTCGAGGCTTGACTTTCTTGTTGAAAGATTTAGCAACTCGTTGTTGGTAGCATTGGCCATGACATAGAGCTTTAAGCCTTATCTCATCAATCATGTTCAACTGGTCCAATCTCTGTTGGATCCAATCTGCTTCTGACAATTGTACCTGTGAAAGAATACGTAATGAAGGAATTTCAACCTCAACAGGTAGAACTGCTTCCATACCGTACACAAGAGAATATGGAGTTGCCCCTGTAGATGTCCAGATAGAAGTCCGATATGCCATAAGTGCAAAAGGTAATCTCTCATGCCAATCACGATAGTTCTCAGCTGTTTTAGACAAGATTTTCTTGATATTCTTATTGGCTGCTTCGACTGCTCCATTCATTTGCGGACGGTATGGAGAGGAATTCAGATGCTTGATCTTGAACTCCTTGAACAGATCATCCACCAATTTATTATTTAGATTCGACCCATTGTCAGTAATTATGGTCTCAGGTGCACCATATCGAGCAATGATGTCTCGATGAATGAACTTCACCACATTTCGGGCCGTCACTGTTGTATAGGACATAGCTTCGATCCACTTCGAAAAATAATCGATAGCGACCAGGATAAACTGATGTCAATTTGACGCTTTAGGATTGATTGCGCCAATCACATCAATGCCCCACATAGAAAATGGCCATGGTTCAGACATTTGATGCAATTCATTCGGAGGAGTTTTAATCTTGTCACCATGGATCTGGCATTTGTGACAACTCCGGACATGCTGAATGCAATCACTCTCTAAAGTGAGCCAGTAATAACCCATCCTCATTATCTTCCTTGCTAGCATATGACCATTTGTCGCGACCGAACTCCCGAGCCCTTTTTAAACAACATGCAAAAAAGAGGGGCTCGCCTGGTACGTGCTAAGTCTAGGTTCGGGACTTAACTCGGGCTCTCCCAAGCCCATACCATATCGCGACTTAGGGTTTAAGTGTTTAACATGCAAGTGGTTTACATCAAGGAGTCGCCACTAATCGATTTGGGGTGGGTCGATTAGAAACCCAAATAGGGTGATGGGAGAATCACCCTATTCCTACGAACCAGAGATTAACTGAATTCGGGGACTTGGTTACACTAGTTAGATAACTAATGCCATTTCAGTACCTTTCTACCCTGTTCATTTTTTGAAAACATTTGTCAGGCAATTTGGATTGATTTTAGGACCTTTCTCCTAACATGTGAGGTGATCAAGCAAGTGCATAATCAGGAACGATCAGCAGTCAAGAACACAACAATTCATGCAGCCTAAGGTTCTAACCTTAACTAAATCAGATGACATTCAAAAACACAACACTCATGCAATTGTATTAAAATCATGCATAATAATACAGCGATAATAAAAACTAACATGCAAAATATTACTGCGCAACCTAAGGCTTATCTAATTTAAACAAGACAAAAACATGCATAATAATACAATAAATTAAAACACTTAGATATAACAAAAAATAAAAAAAATAAAAAAATAAAGATTTTTTTTAATTAATTTTTTTTTTCGAAAGAAAAAATAATAATAATAATACAGAAGAAAAAAAAATAAAATTTTTTTTTTAAAAAAAAAATTTTAAAATTTTGTTATTAAAATTTTTTTTTTATTATTTTTTTTTAAAAAAAATAATATTATAATAAAACCGGGTCGGGCGGATCCGGGTCGGGCGGATCCGGGTCGGAACCGACCCGGGTCGGGCGGATCCGGGTCGGAACCGACCCGGGTCAACGGACCCGACCCATTGCGTTGACCGGGTCGGATTTCCTGATCCGACCCAGGTCAAAGGGTCAACCCGGGTCTGGACCGGATCGGGCCCGGTAGGGTCCCGGTCCGGTGGAAAAAGACAAAATAGGGCCGGTTCGACCGGGTCGAACCGGCCCTATTTGTTTGCAGACAGGGTCGGACCGGTCTGCAGGCCGGTCCGGGGACGGCTCCCGCGTGCCTAGGCACGCGGGAGCTTCGCCGGCGAAATCCGGCGATTTCGCCGGACAACCCAGGCCACCCATGGCCTGGGTCTTCACCCCACAAGCCCCACTTACCTTTTTCGACCACCCGGCTCGCCGTCCGACCGCCTGCTCACCGGTCGGCAAACAAAACCAACTCGGCCTCACTGAGGCATTTCATCGAACAGGTGGGGGGCGCAACAAAATCCGAGGGGTTTTGACCTCCTCTGGCGACCCGGTCGGCTCCGGCGACTGTGGCTCACTTCCGACGGCGAGTGGGGACCGGGACCGACGTCGGTATGGGTCGGGATTCGCGCGAAATGGCCAGCGCGAGTCCCGGCCCAACCACGTCAAAAAAACAGGGGAAAACAGGGTAGTTTTTCGGCCGGGGAGGCTCACCGGTTGGCGATGCTTCTGAGGGGTAGCTTCCGATTGGTCTGGGGGCGTCGACGACTGCTGCTGGTTCTTCTTTAGCCCCGGCGTGACCTCGACTCACTCTCTCTCTCTCTACTCTCTCTCTCTGCTCTCTCTCTCTCGGTTTTTCTCTCAATCTCCCTCCCTCTGTTTCTCTCTCTGAATCGAGAAAAGACCCCCCCTCTCTCTCTCCTCTCTTTGGCCTGTATAGCCGACGACGACGCTCGCTCTCTGCTCCGTTGCGTCTGCTGACGACCGCCTGCACCGGCCTGCGCTGCCCCGCGACTTTCGCGGCCACTTAGGCCGGTGCAGAGCAGGGGGGGCCGAATCTGTGAGTGTCGAGAGGGAGGAGGAGGAGCCGAAAAACGGGGAGAGACGGCCGGGTTTCAAGGGAGGACGGGACTGGCAATTAATGCCAGTCCCGTCGGCGTGCTCGTTTGGCCCTGCGCTGGCCGGATAGCGACGGGGTGAGGCCGCTCTGCCGATCGTCACTCTGCAGCCGCAACAGATGAGAACAGGGGAAGGAGAGCGACAGTCGGCAGGGGGGAGAAGGAAGGAAAAGGGCTGGGCCGGGCCAGGCCCAGCTCGCGCGGGGAGAAGAAAAGGGGAAAAAAGAAAAGGGACCCAGGCCCGCGGAGGGGAAAAAAGAAAAGGGAAAGAGCCCGGGCCCGGGGGAAAAGGGAAAAGAAAAGGGCCGGGTCGGGGCCGGCCCGACCCGGCCCGACTCGAATTTTTTTTTTTTTAAAACATTCTAATAGACCTTATTAATATAAAATGTGCCTAATTTCTATATGCAATGCATTTAAATAGAAATAATTTTTTGCTTAGGAATTAAGGACATTAATTCCTAAATTTTTGTGTAATTAATTTTGGGCAAATTAAAAATAGGTGTCAACAGCTGCCCCTCTTTGAAGGTGAGCTTGCAGAGGTTGTGCTCGTAGAGGTTACATTCAAAGATAAAATGACACCTAAATTTGGCCCATGCATGCTCAATGAATGTTATTTTTGGCGAGACTGGAATCCCATTTTTATGATGCGATATAAGATGATGCATGCTAAAGCAAATAAAAACATACCTGGGGCTACTTACCTTGCCGAAAGGTAGAGTAATTCCAGATAGTTGATATTGTGTGTCGAGGACCCGAACCTTTCTTCGGTCGCCTTGACTAGGGAAATGGTTTGTCTAGGACCCAAACCTTTCTTCGGTCGCCTTGACGGGGATTGCTTTTGTCTAGGACCCGAACCTTTCTTCGGTCGCCTTGACTGGATTTTGTTTGTGTAGGACCCGAACCTTTCTTCGGTCGCCTTGACTGGGGATTGCTTTGACAAAGTACCTGGGGGTCCTCGCCCGAGGATTTGATGGTTTGCCTGGTGGGTCCTCGCCAGCAGGTCTTGAAAAGGCTCAAACGATGAGCACCTGGGGGTCCTCGCCCGAGGATTTGATGTGAACATGGGGGTCAGTCCCATGCTCAGAGGGTGAACAACGGGGTCAATCCGATGTTCAGAGGGTGAACAACGGGGTCAATCCGATGTTCAGTTTGTGAACAACGGGGTCAATCCGATGTTCAGAGGGTAAACAACGGGGTCAATCCGATGTTCAGTTGGTGAACAACGGGGTCAATTCGATGTTCAGAGGGTGAACAACGGGGTCAATCCGATGTTCAGTTGGTGAACAACGGGGTCAATCCGATGTTCAATTGGTGAACAACGGGGTCACTCCGATGCTCAGAGGGTGAACAACGGGGTCAATCCGATGTTTAATTGGTGAACAACGGGGTCACTCCGATGTTCAGAGGGTGAACAACGGGGTCACTCCGATGTTCAGAGGGTGAACAACGGGGTCAATCCGATGTTCAATTGGTGAACAACGAGGTCACTCCGATGTTCAGAGGGTGAACAACGGGGTCAATCCGATGTTCAATTGGTGAACAACGGGGTCACTCCGATGTTCAGAGGGTGAACAACGGGGTCAATCCGATGTTCAATTGGTGAACAACGGGGTCACTCCGATGTTCAGAGGGTTAACAAAGGGGTCAATCCGATGTTCAAAGGGTACCATAACAATCGTAGGTACATGGATTTTTGGAATCAGGCATGGGTAAAATATACTTACCTGGGCATGTTCCTGCCTCTTAAGGGCGTGTCTCCTGTCAGACAAGTTTTTGTGCACACATACGCATTCATTGGAGAAATAGACAATTAAGGCTATTCTGGAATATCGTATGAAATATCTTGACTAGCAAGTCAAGATGCTTTTCTTTTTCAAAGAAACACCCCGTTTACCTTCTGGGTAGTTTGAAAAGAAATCTGATGAAATACCTGGGAATTCTTACCCGGAGGTTTGACGTATCATCTGCTGAATACCCGACCTTTTTCAGGGCATCTCTTTTGTGATGATAATGAGGGCTTCTCCAGCGCCCGAATTTTCGTGTTCTATCACTGGGGATTAGAACTCTGAGCAGCAAAAGCATGCTGTGTCAATTCCACTTGGGGAGCGGAAGAAATTTTCTGTGACATCTTTGGAGACGCTCCAAAGGTCATATGTTCTTTGAGTCTTTGAGGATATTTTACCTGTCAAAGAGGGTTAGCGCAAACATGCATGTATTCATCAAGGATAGACAAGCTGGGCTATTCCAGAATGTGTATTTGAAAGTTCATGCATGATGATTTTGCCATGTTTGCATCAACAAACATCCACCGAGGGTAATTATCAATCAAGACAATATTCGCTCGCAAGGTGGACTTCTGAGATGCTGAACGAGGGATCCTCAGTCAGAAAGGACTTTTCACTCGCTCTCATTGAAAAGGGCTATTTGTCCCGTCCATTAATGCGGGAACATCGAAAACACTCAATCTGACCGTCATCACATCAATAAGGGTCTGAGTTTTCTCGCAAGCGGTACGACGCTGCCAATCTGAGAGGTCTTCTTCAGGGTCATAATGTAGGCTTGGTCAATGGCTTAACGAAGGAGACTGTCCGAGTCAAGGCCATGAAAGAAAATTATCTGCAATCATCTCCGGGTTTACAAGTCGAGAACCCTGCAAAACGAGATAGAAATAGTCTTGCTCGCATTTCCTCGAGCGTTGTTTATGAACATTTGAAATTCCACGTTAAATCAAGTGCCCTAATCAGAAGAGACTTCATGAGGGACGTAACGTGGGCTCGGTTCACAGGTTGAGAAACGAAAGGATCGTTAGGCTCAAAAATGTGTGTAAGGGTGAGAGTTGGTGATCATCTTGGCATTGTCACCTGTCTTTTTCTTCATCATCAGGATCCTCTTGGACAACTCCCTAGGTAATCCCGTGTTTTAGCATCTTTGACAACATTTTCTTGAGGAGCTTATGCGTCAAGCATTTTCCTGGATACCATTCTATCATGTGACAGATCTTTGTCAAGACAGAGTTCCTAAAGTAGGAATTTGTATCGAAGAAGAACTCAAGTTTAACCCTTTGGGGTCATCTTTTCGTCGTTTTTCTTCTTCTCCTTTTTTCTTTTTCTTTGATTTTTTATTCATGAGCATTGGCCTTGCTTTTACCAGGCACACTGCTTTTTCATGCCCCTAGTTTTCAGCATTTTTTTTGCTGTTCTTTTGGTGTTGTCAGGACTAGCCTAAACAAGTTTGAGCAGACAATGTTATTAGGCTCTTGGAGTCTTCATCTTGATTCGGTACTTTGGACCCTGATGCTCAAGCTGTGGTGACTTTTGCCTTGCCCCAGTGTAGGGGATGATCACCAACTGGGTTGGTACGAAATGAAATTGCCGGCTCAATTGGGCTAGCAAGGGATATGAGTGTATGGGATAGAAGAAGAACCGCTCTTCGTCATCCTAGGGCACTTAAATTATTGTGAGAGTTCATCTGCAATAAAAACACTCAAAGATTAATGCAAGTGAGAGCAAGAAAATTTCTATTCATCTTTTCACCTTGTGCGATATTGCGGTGATGATCATAGAAATTTTTAGATATTACAAACTCCTCATCCTTCTTGTCTTGCTCATCACTGTTATCAATAAGATGTTGGCATTTTGGACAAGCTTTAGTTTGCTGCTTCTCTCTTGACAAAGCCCTCTTAGCCTCGACTGTCCGGCCGTCGATGGTGCGCTTGTCTTGGAAGACTCTGTCGAGGACCACCGGATCCGTGAAAACGACGAGGCCGAAGTCACAGGGGCGGTGATCGAAAGGGAGGGACGCTCTTCTTGCTCCTTCTGAATTTGAATTCTCCCTGTGATGCTGATTTACCTCAAGCTGCCCCAATGTGGGGTGGTTCTTGACAGGGGTGATTTAAAAAGAACCTCCAAGTGTATGGGCTCAAATGGTCAAACAAAGGATTAATGGTAGTGTATGGGGCAGAGAAATGAACTGCCTCTCGTTATTTTGGCTACCGTACCTTATGTGAGAAATCTCTTTACCTTGTAAAAGTGGAACCTTTTCGCTCATCTTACATGGGTTTGGTATTTAAGAATGTGTATAGGCTAAGGATTGCCTCTCATCATCCTAACACACCTCGTTCAATACATCGGAGCAGTTCGACACCATTCGTCGACTTGTCAAGATTTTTACAGGGAATTGGTGAATTAAACAGGTAAAATTACCATGCAAAATTCCTTTCAAAAGACATGCAATGCACTTGGGGGAATGTTAAGCATTTATTTGCTTTAACATGTTTCCTTTCTTTTGATTCATTCAACTATTAAAAAAGAGTTTTAAGGAAAAGAGATACTCACGCTGCAGTAGCGACGAGGCAAACCTGCAAGGCAATAAGAAAGGCCGTGTTAATGAACGGATCTTTGACGAACAGAAATTGGGAACGATACAACATTACCCTTCGTGATTCCCTTCATTTGAAATTAAATTGACAACTCCTTGAGTTTCCTCGGATGTTGATAATTCCCTCCTAACAAAAACAGGAGCTTATGTTAGAAATGAGAGGATTGAGGGTAAATTGAGAACGATACAAATTACCCTTCTTCCATTTTGCCTTCAAAGCTAGCAGAGTCTTTTCTCCTCTTTACTTTGTTCAGCCTTCTCTGTCTCAATCTGCTGCTCCATACTCTTGGTGATGAAACTCGAATGAGATCCTCTATAATCAGGGGTGCTTCCAAATAGAGGATTTTACTGTCAGCGCACGACGTGTCAATGCGATTCCAGCATGTTGAGAAGTTTCTCGTGGATGCTCCGATTCCTGATTGCACAGGCATGTGCAATTGCTTGCATGGGGAACTTCGCAGCAAAGCTAATTTCTACTTTAAAGGTCTTTGACGAACATGGGCATGACTACCATCGAGACTTCTGTGGTTGTCAGGATCTGCCTTGACGCCATTTTGTCATATGCAAAGTCCTTTCCAGCTGCTTGTACCATGAGTGTTTTTTACTCAATTTTGTCCTATGTAAAAGGAAAAGATATGTTATTTCTATGCTAAAGTGGATGAACTTTAGGAACGAAATACACCCTTTTTTATGGACTGGGAGATTGCATGCCCCATAGTCTACTCTCCCAATTTGGGCACTTATTCGTCATGCTTCATTCGAGAAGTCTCAACATTGGTGCTCTATCTGGCCCGCTAGCACGTCAGAGTCTAGCATGTTCCCCAGTTCATTATCTGCAAACGAAAAGGGACGGAATGTCATTTCCAAAATTTGTTTAGGAATAAAACATACATTTTTCTTTCAAAAAGGGTAATCTTTTCTTGATCTGCCCCCAACTTTTGTACAAAATGATGTTTTGCTCATCATGGGGTCAAGGAATGGTCAGCATTCTCTTTGACTTTTTGGGGTTGATATCACCCACTGGTAGTAGTGAGATTTGCCCCATGTTTCATTTAAGGTTGGATGATCTTCGCTCGGACTGCCTCTATCAGATGAGTTGGTCCGCTAGTATCATCAAGGTCTGGTGTGCTCTTCAGCTTGTGTCATTTTCAAATGTCCCCTTCGTAATAACAAATCAAAAAGGAGTATGCTCTGAGACACGAAGTGAGCGAGTTAGAAAAACAAACAGGGCTAAGAGCATGCACGCTTTTCCACCACCGTTCTTTTTTGGCCCTTTTGAAAAATGATAAACCGTTTGTTTTATTTTCAAAAGCTTAGAAACGAGGAAGCATGAGGAAGCCCGGGCCTCAGAACACTTTCTTTTTCGTGGCTGGATATCATCAACGGGCCGGTTTGGGATACTTCCTCAGGCCCTCAAAACATTATTTATTTACAATACACGGATTTACAACCTCAAAAGAGGGTGAATTCAAAAAGACATTTCTTCCAAGAAGCAGAAATGACTACAAAAAACAAAATGCAAGGATAGCCCCTTTTCCAGGAATTCATGCAAAAGGATGAGAGGAGTTCTACTCAAGCGGGCTTGCACCCATTCCCTTCACTGGTTTCGAATGAGAAAGTCTTGGTATCCAGCAGGTTTTGAATTCGGTGCTTAAGAGTATAGCAGTCGTCCGTCGAATGTCCTATCTCGCCCATGTGATAGTCACATTTTTTGGACGGATCATAATTCGAAAAGCTTTTTGAGTTGGGACGTTTTGGCTCGGTAGAAAGCAGGTTTTTCTTCCGGAGTATGGCCAGGATTTGAGAAGGGGATCCAGGCAACGGAGTGAATTGCCTTTTCTTATATTGCTTCGGAAGCTGGCGACTTGAAGTCGGCTGCTGCTCACTATTCATTTGGACCGTCCGGGAAGGATGAACAGTATGGGTATATGCAATGTTCCCATCCGTCAGGGGCTCCTTCTCCTTTTGCGTGTTGAGCCTTTTACTTGTGGAAGCGGGGTCTGTGAACCATCCGTCACGCAGTCCCATTTCAATTCGTTCGCCCACAGGAACAAGACGATTAAGGGATTCAGCAGTGGCACCAACCAGGCGGTGTCTGTATTCATATGGAAGAGACTTTATGAACAACTTCACTTGTTCATGATCAGTGAGTTGTGAGGTGACCTGGGCGGCCAAGTTTCTCCATCTGGTGGCATACTCTTTGAAGGACTCACTCTTCTTCTTCTCAGCGCGTTCCAGATCGTCACGAGTAAACGTGACGTCGAGGTTGAATTGATAATGCTTGAGGAATGCATCAGCGGCATCATCCCAAGACTTAAAAGTATCCACATCCTTCGACATATACCATGTCAGGGCTGGCCCCGTCAAACTCGCTTGAAAGGTCTGAATCATGAGGGGTTCGTTGTCAACGTACTGGGTCATCCGCACATGATACATGTGCAAATGATGTCTGGGGCATGAAGTGCCATCATACTTCTCGAATTCCGGCATCTTGAATTTTTCTGGTACTTTGACCCGTTTATATATAGACAGGTCAAGTGGGACAGCATTTTGCGGGCCTTGTAGCTGTTTCAGCATCTCCTCGACCTTTGCAAGGCGTTTGTCCTGTTCTGTCATCGGTACAGCTTCAAGTTCAGGCTTCCTGACAGCAAGGGGAAGCGGATCGTCCTCTAGCGGGGGCACGTTGCTATCGCTGGCGGAGGTCTTGTCTTTTCCAGTAGACGGTGGTGGTAACACCACTTCAATTGCTGCAGGCGTGGGTGTGAGTTTGCCCTGAATGGATTCCACCTGCTTTGTGAGATTTTGGATCGCATTGAAGACCATCTTTATCTCGTCCTCCATGTTGTTGAGACGGACGTTTTCTTCGGCCATTTTTTGTAGCTACCTGCGAAAACGCGTATATGAATGAGTATAATGCCTAATAAAGAATCATTCTATGACTTATTCATATTATTATTGCATATTTTCTTTATTTGCAAAGAAAAAATAAGCAAAAAAGGTTTTTATTAATATTAACATTACAGGCGGCGTCCCCGGGGTTCGAACCCCGGTCGCCTCGGACCGTGACGCTACATCCCCGGATACCATTGGGCCGAAGGCCGCGATGGTGTCATCAAGGGGCAAAAAAAATTTTTATTTAAAGCATAAAAAACAGCCCGAGTTATATTAACATTTGTACAACCCATAAACATTTTTACAGGAGAAAACCAAAACCCCTAAACATAAATACTAGGAAAATATAAAAGACAAGGGATTTTAACAAAAGGGCGCCATTCCCGGATACTCATTTTATAAACGATGGGGAAATCACGGTCTCTCGGAGGCGCTTATTTTTACGGACAAGCTCCGCAATAAGCGTATCCTTGGTATATAGACTGCAATCAACGGGTGGCCTAACAGTAACAAATCAATTGAATAAGTAGACCGTATATATATAAAAAATGAGAAGGGATAGAATATATATACCTTTCCTTGAACCATGGCAATCGCAACAACATGCACATGAGGAGTGAAGTTCGATTTCTATTTAGACTGGCTCAGCAACATGAAGTTAAAAGGGTGCCTGACCGTCGCAGTCTCGCGTTGGTGTCAAGTCCTTTTAACCTCGGCCAAATCGAAAGGAATATCTTATAGTCACGCGAATAGCGGCTAAAGATACTTCTTTACGATTTTTTAGAAATAAATTTCGGGGAAAAGAAAGGCAACCTCTACATTGCGGACTCGCGTTCGAGGTCATATCTTTCTTAACACCATCCTAGGATGCCCTATCGCGGCCCAGGTCCGGCAGCATGGTTGTGTGTGCAACGGTGTAGTGCTAAATCATTAAAGCATGCACAACAAATTATAAACAATCAATTCGAACCTGCAAGACAAATAACACCTTAATGTCAGGATCATACCTGGAGTCCTTGCTGCCAAACAAAAATCATTTTGAACGGGATAAATTTTTGGCTTAAGTCCACTTTAAAAAATGCAAGTCCCCAGTGGAGTCGCCAGTCTGTCGCGACCGAACTCCCGAGCCCTTTTTAAACAACATGCAAAAAAGGGGGGCTCGCCTGGTACGTGCTAAGTCTAGGTTCGGGACTTAACTCGGGCTCTCCCAAGCCCATACCATATCGCGACTTAGGGTTTAAGTGTTTAACATGCAAGTGGTTTACATCAAGGAGTCGCCACTAATCGATTTGGGGTGGGTCGATTAGAAACCCAAATAGGGTGATGGGAGAATCACCCTATTCCTACGAACCAGAGATTAACTGAATTCGGGGACTTGGTTACACTAGTTAGATAACTAATGCCATTTCGGTACCTTTCTACCCTGTTCATTTTTTGAAAACATTTGTCAGGCAATTTGGATTGATTTTAGGACCTTTCTCCTAACATGTGAGGTGATCAAGCGAGTGCATAATCAGGAACGATCAGCAGTCAAGAACACAACAATTCATGCAGCCTAAGGTTCTAACCTTAACTAAATCAGATGACATTCAAAAACACAACACTCATGCAATTGTATTAAAATCATGCATAATAATACAGCGATAATAAAAACTAACATGCAAAATATTACTGCGCAACCTAAGGCTTATCTAATTTAAACAAGACAAAAACATGCATAATAATACAATAAATTAAAACACTTAGATATAACAAAAAATAAAAAAAATAAAAAAATAAAGATTTTTTTTAATTAAATTTTTTTTTTCGAAAGAAAAAATAATAATAATAATACAGAAGAAAAAAAAAATAATTTTTTTATTAAAAAATTTTTTTTATTATTTTTTTTTAAAAAAATAATATTATAATAAAATCGGGTCGGACGGATCCGGGTCGTAACCGACCCGGGTCAACGGACCCGACCCATTGCGTTGACCGGGTCGGATTTCCTGATCCGACCCAGGTCAAAGGGTCAACCCGGGTCTGGACCGGATCGGGCCCGGTAGGGTCCCGGTCCGGTGGAAAAAGACAAAATAGGGCCGGTTCGACCGGGTCGAACCGGCCCTATTTGTTTGCAGACCGGATGGACCGGTATGCAGACCGGTCGGACCGGTCTGCAGGCCGGTCCGGGGACGGCTCCCGCGTGCCTACGCACGCGGGAGCTTCGCCGGCGAAATCCGGCGATTTCGCCGGACAACCCAGGCCACCCATGGCCTGGGTCTTCACCCCACAAGCCCCACTTACCTTTTTCGACCACCCGGCTCGCCGTCCGACCGCCTGCTCACCGGCCGGCAAACAAAACCAACTCGGCCTCACTGAGGCATTTCATCGAACAGGTGGGGGGCGCAACAAAATCCGAGGGGTTTTGACCTCCTCTGGCGACCCGGTCGGCTCCGGCGACTGTGGCTCACTTCCGACGGCGAGTGGGGACCGGGACCGACGTCGGTATGGGTCGGGATTCGCGCGAAATGGCCAGCGCGAGTCCCGGCCCAACCACGTCAAAAAAACAGGGGAAAACAGGGTAGTTTTTCGGCCGGGGAGGCTCACCGGTTGGCGATGCTTCTGAGGGGTAGCTTCCGGTTGGTCTGGGGGCGTCGACGACTGCTACTGGTTCTTCTTTAGCCCCGGCGTGACCTCGACTCACTCTCTCTCTCTCTACTCTCTCTCTCTGCTCTCTCTCTCTCGGTTTTTCTCTCAATCTCCCTCCCTCTGTTTCTCTCTCTGAATCGAGAAAAGACCCCCCCTCTCTCTCTCCTCTCTTTGGCCTGTATAGCCGACGACGACGCTCGCTCTCTGCTCCATTGCGTCTGCTGACGACCGCCTGCACCGGCCTGCGCTGCCCCGCGACTTTCGCGGCCACTTAGGCCGGTGCAGAGCAGGGGGACCGAATCTGTGAGTGTCGAGAGGGAGGAGGAGGAGCCGAAAAATGGGGAGAGACGGCCGGGTTTCAAGGGAGGACGGGACTGGCAATTAATGCCAGTCCCGTCGGCGTGCTCGTTTGGCCCTGCGCTGGCCGGATAGCGACGGGGTGAGGCCGCTCTGCCGATCGTCACTCTGCAGCCGCAACAGATGGGAACATGGGAAGGAGAGCGACAGTCGGCAGGGGGGAGAAGGAAGGAAAGGGCTGGGCCGGGCCAGGCCCAGCTCGCGCGGGGAGAAGAAAAGGGGAAAAAAGAAAAAGGGCCCAGGCCCGCGGAGGGGAAAAAAGAAAAGGGAAAGGGCCCGGGCCCGGGGGAAAAGGGAAAAGAAAAGGGCCGGGTCGGGCCGGCCCCGACCCGGCCCGACTCGAATTTTTTTTTTTTTTTTTTAAAACATTCTAATAGACCTTATTAATATAAAATGTGCCTAATTTCTATATGCAATGCATTTAAATAGAAATAATTTTTTGCTTAGGAATTAAGGACATTAATTCCTAAATTTTTGTGTAATTAATTTTGGGCAAATTAAAAATAGGTGTCAACACCATTCATGTGTGGACCACATACTCCCTCATGTACTTCTAGCATCAAATGAACAGCCTCGGTTGAATCAACACACCTTAATAAAACCGAATCATAGGAACGCTTGTATAGGCATTCCCCGCTCAAGAAGAACTTCGACGCCATTTTCCTGATATACTTTTGGTCAGATGCGGTACTTTTCTCAGGAAAATCCTGTGTTTGAAGATATGCCTTGATATCATGATACCACGGCTTGCCGTCAGGCTCTTCTGTCGTGGCCATGCAATAAGCCGGTTTCTGTAAGACCTCTATCTTCAAAGGTTCAACTTCTAAACCACTTGTCACTCGTAGCATTGCTGATAATGTAGCCAGAGCATCGGCAAAACTATTTTGAGTCCTTGACAAGTATTTGAACGAAATGTTTTCAAATTCTTCCACCAACTCCTCCAGATAGACGTGATAGGGCTGCAACTTAGCATCTCTAGTTTGCCATTTACCAACGGTCTGAAGAATAATGAGGGTTGAATCCCCGAACACCTTAAGTCGAGCTACTCCCATTTCAATTGCAGTTTGTAACCCGAGGATGCATGCTTCATATTCGGCGATATTGTTCGTATAAGGAAATATCAGTTTCGCTGCGACCGGATAATGTTGTCCGCCTGGAGATATTAAAACTGCCCCAATACCTGATCCTGACAAGTTTACGGCTCCATCAAAATACATGGTCCATACATACTCATCAATTGGCATGACTCTATCCTCTAGCGGATTTAGATCCTCATTTTTCCCAGGCTTTTCAGCCAAGACATCAGCAATTACTCGTCCTTTGACTGATTTCTGGGACATGAATCGAACATTAAATTCTGAGATGAGAATCTGCCATTTTGCCAGTTTTCCAACCAAAGCGGGTTGATTGAGCAAGTAGTTGATGGGATCACACTCTGTCACAAGCAATATCTGATAGTGCAAAGTGTATTGCCTCAATCTGTGTAGTACCCAAACCAATGCTGCGCACGTTCTTTCTGCTTTGGAATAGTTCATCTCAGAGGCGGTGAACTTCTTACTTAAATAATAAATCGCACGCTCTTTTCCATCCTCTTCACTTTTCTGAGCAAGCATGGCACCTAAGGACTCACTGTGGATTGTAAGGTACAAGATCAGAGGTTGCCCCGGCGTTGGCGGAACAAGCACCGGTGGATTCATCAAGTAGTGCTTAATCTTGTCGAATGCCAGTTCACACTCTTCATCCCATCTGACCAGCGCATTCTTCTTGAGGAGTTTAAAGAAAGGCTTTGCGGTCTCAGATAGCTGAGAAATAAATCTGGCTATATAGTTTAGTCTGCCTATTAAGCTACGAACTTCCTTCACCGAAGAGGGAGATTTTATTTCACAAATGGCTTTCACTTTTGACGGGTCAATCTCAATCCCTTTGTTACTAACAATGAAGCCAAGTAGTTTGCCAGAGGCTGCCCCGAACACGCATTTTGCCGGATTGAGGCGCAATTTGAACTTACGAAGCCTGTCGAATAATTTCGTCAAGGTTTCTATGTGATCTTCTCCACGTCGAGTTTTTGCAATCATATTGTCAACATAGACCTCGATCTCATTATGCATCATGTCATGGAACAACGTGACCATTGCCCGCTGGTAAGTTGCCCCAGCATTTTTGAGACTAAAGGGCATCACCTTGTAATGAAATGTCCCCCAAGGAGTGGTAAATGCCGTTTTCAACTTATCATCTTCGTTCATCAAGATCTGATTATAACCTGAGAAACCATCCATGAAGGAGAATAGTTCGAACCCAGTTGTGCTGTCCACAAGCACATCAATGTGCAGAAGTGGAAAATCATCTTTAGGACTAGCTTTGTTCAGATCTCGGTAGTCAACATATACTCGAACCCGACTGTCTTTCTTCATCACTGGGACTATATTAGCTACCAATTCTGAAATATTTGGTAGTCTCAATAAATCCCACGTCAAGAAGCTTCATGACCTCTTCCTTGATTTTCTTCGCCAGTTCTGGCTTAGCTCTTCGCGGCCTTTGTTTCACAGGCTCAACCGAAGGATCAGTCGGTATACAATGTTCGACGATCGATTGATCAAGACCCGGCATGTCAACATAAGACCAGGCAAAGATGTCTTGATAATCCTTCAACAACTGGGTCAAGCGTTTGGCCACATCTTCAGGAAGACATGCCCCAATCTTCACCTCTCTAGGATTCTCCGTGTTGCCAAGGTTGATCACCATGGTTTCTTCGGCGGTCAGAGGCTTAGATTTCTCATGGATTTCCAAGTTCCGTCGTATCTCTTCATCATTCGGATTAGAATCATCTGAGTCATCGGATTGGCTTGCATCACATATATGAGGGTCCATGATTCCCGTCCCTTCGCATGCCTCGAGATTAGTCCGTAGATGACAAATTTTTCCAATCGTTGGTTATCGTCATCGGGTATTATGAGGATGAGGGGGATCCGTGGCAAATTACCTGCAAAAAGCAACAGTGGAATAAATACGACAAGTAAGAATAACGAGTCGGTCCATGACATCCTCTAGACCTTCAAGATGAAATTTCTTTAGAACGACCGATTCGTCCAGTAAATCCCGAAATTCCAAATTGCTTCATTCAATAAAAACCTAGACCGATTCCAAAATTTACAAATTATAGCTCAACATTTTTCATTGAATTGCTCAAAATGGAAAATGTCTCAAAAGAATTCTCATAAAAATCGTTCAGCAACATTTATTACCAAAAAACATCAGTAGCATGAAATACAAATGTAAGCTAACATTCCAAAGAAAGAAAAACTCCCTAAATCGAGCTAGAAATCAGATAGTCTTTCTCTTTTTAGAGGCTACGTGATCTATAGACGAATGGGCCTTCAAGGCGCGCCGTAATCGTGCATTCTCTTCAGCCAGAGCATTTGCCTTATCCTGGGCCTTCGTCGCCTTTTCTTCGTTGATTTTGATTTGAGTCTGAAGGGTATGCCGTACTGTCACGACCGGGATCTTCGGGAGTATCTCAGCAGGGATGGTATGATGCTGAATATACCGGGCCGTGGCAAAGTGACTTCTCATCCTTCCGGTGGGCTCATCCGCGGGCCAAATCAGCTTCTGAGTGGAACAATTCTGCCAAGCCTCAGAATGACGCCTAAGCTCGACTCTGTAGGATTCGCCTTTCTCGAACTGGACTTGAAATTCATTGAGCCTGAGTGGAGGTGGGAGATTCTGCAGAACTCGGAATTGACGTGTAACCTGAAGGGGCTGATAGCAGGTTCCCCCATAAATGCCCATCAGAGGTACGGGCTTCTGATCGCCGTGGTATAGTCGAGCCTCAACCTCCCGAAACCACACAGCTTGCCAAAGGAAAATCTTAGAGCTTGGATCCTTGAACAGATGGACCCATTGTGTATAGTGCAAACTCTTAGTTTGATCTTGTATTTGTTTGAACCTTAAAATAGGGTTATCAGTAATGCCCATTTCAAATACAGTCATATTTTCCCCAAATTGAGAAAGGTGTGAGAAAAGCCAGATTTGTAAAAGCTCAATCGGGGCTCGAAAAGTTCTATCTTTTCCTTTCTTGAATCGTGTCAGAGATATAAAAGTCTCTGCCAGAATTGTGTTTATAAAACTAACTCCACCACATATTAGTTTTACCGTCCAAGCCATGACGGGATCAATAGCATTTTGACGGAATGGAAAAATGATGAGTCCAAAAAAAACTAAGATAAAAATTTTAGATCTCATGAGGACGGAGTTATTTTCGAAACATTCAATAAGAAAAGATAATGGGCATGCTTGACAATTACCCTTTAGCACTTTTTCAATTTCCTTTTTAGTCAAATTCAAAAATTCAGCAAGCACTACCACAGGATCTACCTTAATAGGTGGTTCAACTATATCCAACTCAATCGATTTCCCAATGGCAATACTGCATTCTTCCAGAGTCGGTGTGAGCTCAAACTTACCTCCCAACACAAATGTGGTTGTCTCGGGGCACCAAAAATGAGCGAGTGCTTGCATGATCCCGCTCTGAACATCTATGTCTAGGATTGGCAGCATGAATCCAATGCGCTTGAGAACGTACTGCTGACCATCTGGCTTCAACTGGCTCCATAACTTCTTGAGCTCTAGCTTCGGAGTAGGCACGAAACGGATATCAAGGCGACCCATTCTTATATAGACCACGTGCCAAATGACTCAACCTAAATCATGGACCGACTCAAAATAAGATGAAGAAAATCAAAGATAAAGCTCGAGAAATTACCGTCTTTAGGGAGAAAATGTCAATCACAGAGACATGCACATGGATCGTGAGTTTAAACCTTAATTTATCTATCCTAATGGCTTTTGCAAAGTGAAATGATGAACGGAACGACACGTCGCAGCCTCGCGTACAATCATCATGACTAGTCGCAGCCTCGCATACAATAGTCATGACTAGTCGGGTCCAATCACTTCGGCTCGGTTCGGTCGACAAGGTTAACCTCCATGCGTTGTAGCCTCACGTGCATGAGGGCGACCCTTGAGCCATTTTTTGAAAAATTTTCGGGATCCAAATGGGATAACCTTTAGCGAAGTCTTACCGCCAAGGTTAAAGAACCATTTATATACCATCTTAAAACTATGGGTGTGACCTAGGTCCGGTCACAGGTTGTGTGTGGTGTAGTGCAAATACTGTAAATCATGCACAACAGTTATATGCAAACACCGCTTCAATAGTGCAAAAATTAAATCACAATTCCACTCCACCAAGCCTGCAGAACAAAGGGTTAGCCAATCACTACTCCCCTTATAACTCCCATCCTGCAAAACCATTTAACACCTAAGAATGAGAATTCAATCAAATTTTGTCAAGTCGAGTGATTTTTCCATGAAATTTTTTTTTGGCTTAAGTCCTCCTTAAATTTTCAAAAAAAATTCAAGTTTTAAAATCCCCGGCGGAGTCGCCAAGCTGTCGCGACCTAAAAAAATCGGGTTCTCCGATTTTTGGCTAATGGATTACTAGATCAATTAAATTAACTAACCTAGCTCGAGTTTGATGTAGCTAGCAAGGATCACCTAGAGGGGGGTGAATAGGTGATCTAAAATAATTTTTAGTAATTTATGCGGAAACAAAATAAATCACAGAAGAGTCTAAATAAAATTCAGATTCAAGACAGATTATATAGACGGTGCTCTTGATGTGCAGAATGTAAAGTAAGAGATAAGGGAAAGAGAATCTGCACACAAGTTTATAGTGGTTCGGCTTATAGCAAGCCTACGTCCACTCTCCCACGCTTACAGCCTACTGGCTGGATTTCACTATGTAATCAAGAGGAATTACAACTTCTGAGTGTTAATACTCTTGTGTATGATAGGACTCTCTATCTCACACAATCACTCTTACAAAGTGTCCCTCAAGATCTTAATGTTTGGCTCAGAACGACAAGAAAAATGATTGGATTAAGCTCAGACTTTGGACTTGTTGATTCTTGATTCTGTACATTCTTCTGCTGCTCATTGATCTCCTTAAATACTCCTCCACTTCCAAACTAGCCGTTGGACAGCACTCAGAGGATCATCTTCCAATCTTTACCTTGGACAGATTTGTATAGTAAGGATTGAGTAGCCGTTGGTTGACAGATTCTAAATCCCGCTGATTCTGGTCGCCCATACAATCAGAATCTTGGTTTCCATAAGTAGAACTTTGTCCGTTGTAATGCATTCTTGTCATGATGTTTGATTGTCAATCAATTTGATTCAGATTGAGACAATCAGAACATTCCTTCTGTGAAATCCATGCCAGATCACTAGCTGTTGTGTTACGTTCTGAATTCTGCGTCTGCATTAGAAGAACTTCTGCGTCTGCGTCTGAATAATTTCTTCGTCTGCATCTGCATCTGAATAACTTCTGCTTCTGCATCTGAATAACTTCTGCTTCTGAATCTCAGAACTTAGATTATGTGGGTCTTCAAAAACATATTTGATAGTTTGTAAAGTCTGAATAACTTTCTTCTGAGCTTCCAGAATATGCAGACTTGGAATAAAATTGTTCAGAATAAGTATCAGATTTACAATAACACAGAAGGTTTTGTCAACATCAAAATCAATAGGAGTTTTCCTCAACAATCTCCCCCTTTTTTATGGTGACAAAACTTTCTTTGCAGATTGAATTATTTTGAAAATAAATAAACATATTAAGCTCAATAAACACAGATTGAAATAGCAAACTCTGTTGATATCTGTGTCTTTCTTCCTTTGAGAATAACCTGTAAATCTGCAATATAATTTCTCCCCCTTTTTGTCATCAACAAAAAGAATAGTAATAGATAGGATAATGCACTGATATTAAGAAATCAACCAGTCTAACAAGAAGTATGAGAAATATTACAGACCAAAAAAATAGAGAGAAATGTTGAAAAACAGGCTATTTTTTAGGAGTACGAATCAGTTGAAAATTTTCCAATATTGAGACAGCCTCCTCAATCTTCGAACTGCATTGACCTATGGCCTTATCCATGTTGGATGAGCACATAGCAATGGCTTCCTCTAATTCTGCTTTATATGCTGCTGTTTGAAGTTGTTGAGCCTTGGTGTTTTCCTCAACAATTTTCTGTAGGTTCTGCAAATTTTGTTCTAGAGCAGCCTGCTTGTCTTTTATCTCGAGCAGAATAGAAAGGATGTTCTGATTTTCAGATGGCTGACCTTGGTCATTAGCTTCCTGAGACTGATTGTACCCTGTGGCTGATTCTGGTGAAATCTCCCCCTGAACAGGTGATTGAACTTCAGAAACATGTTCTTCATGAATTGGTTCTGAAACATTGGGAACTGGTTCAGGAACATGTTCTGGTTCTGCAGTGTGACCTGATTCAAAGTGTTCTGCTTCTGCTTCATCATTTTCATCATGCAGAAGAGTTTTTCTTTTCTTTCTGTACACTTTGATTGGGGTTGGAGAATTAGTTTGCTTGCTTGCTGAACTGGTTCTTTTCCTTTGCTCCTTTTCTTTCTGAACTTTCTTGCCAACAGATTTTGCCTCTGACTTTTGAGCCTCTTTTCTTTTTACTATGTCCCTTACATCTTCAAATTTCTTCATTTTGGAGAGCATTTTTTCTCCAACAAACATAAGAGGAAGCATAGTTTCTCGCAGCTCACCAGGAATAGATAAATTGAGATACATGAAGATACGAGTGATCAAAGCTCCATATGGCAGATGACCCTTATCCTTCTGTAATGCTCTGTACATATGGAATATTATGAGGTGAGGGAGAGAGAAGGATTGACCTGTCAAGATAGCCCAAATGAGCTTTATCTCTGATTTCGATAGGTCAGTTTTTGAGGCATCCTTTGGCTTCAAACAGTTTATTATGATCTTATGCAAGATCACGGATCGTCTGGATAAGTCAGAATAGGAGAGATGTCTTTTTGATCCTTGAGCAAAATTCGGATTTTCAGAAGCTAGCTGAGAAGCCTCTTCAAGATTTACTGCCAATGGAGTAAAAGTGGAGTGTGTGGCTCCAATTATCCTTGCCAACTCATGCGCCTTTAAATCAACTTTCTTGTCACCAATAGTAAACTGTAACCAATTTGGTGACAGAATTGAAAGATTTGAATAAAAGTAGGCAGTTAATTCAGCATAAGTGTTGGCAGATTGAAGGCAAAATTCATAAACCCCTAATTTTTCAAACAGGTTCTGTACAGAAATTCCAGCCTTCTCCAAATACTCGAAATCCACAGTTCAATTGTTCATTACTCATCTATCAAGTAACAGCCTGTAGTACATCTGATGCGCAGTGCTTCTGAATAAGCCTCCTGTTCCAGGCAAGCCAGATGCTATTCCAACTTTTATCTCAAAATTCTCAAAAAATCGTGCATCATCATCTGGAACAACAAATTTTGAAGCACTAGATGTCTTAGGGCTTACATGAACCGATTTCTTTTCAGATGGAGTTGAAACTTCTCCAACTTTTTCTTTGCCCTTTCTGGAAGAAGTTTCTTGTGGAGTAGAGCTGGTTGGAACTTGCCCTGATTTAGTGCAGTATTCAGAATAGATTTTCACAAGGTGAGTTTCAGAGCGAAGATCGTTGTCTTTCAGACAAGCACGAAGAGCCAACTCAGAGGCATTATTCCTTTTCAACCTTTGATAATTCCCCCACACACGTTTAATGTTTATGAACCGAAAATCAGTTTTACCATACGATTTCGGTGGAGATGGTCGCTGAGGTGTTGACGCTTCAGAAGGGTCTGCATGATGATCGGATTCTGAGTCTGAAACTTCCAAATATTCCGCCGGTGCGGTAGATTTTGAGTCTTGATTGAGGATACGAGAAGATCTTCTATGGGCCACCATCTTGACCGGCATTATGGTCACCTTTGGAGACGAAAGTTTCGATCTTTTGGAAGAAGAAGAGGAGAGTCTCTGTATATCGGAAGGTTTTTGAGAGAAAAAGATCGTACTGATAGGGTTTGGAAAAGAGAAGGACGGGTTTAAAAAGGAGGTGGATAACTTTTGGAAGGAAAAAGTACTTTTAGAAATTAAAAGATATCCCAAACAAGTAGGAAGAAAATATACTCTCTAAAACTTAACCAAACATAACAATATATTAAGCAGATTTTATCAGATAAATTAGAATACATACCTGATTTGCTTCCAAGTATAACGATTTATAAAAATATCCTGCCAAAAAAGTCAATTATATACCCGCCAAAATTTGAATAAGGAACGTACCTTTCTTTGTGAGTCTGAAAAATGTTCGGACTGAGAATACTTGAGTCTGAAAAATTTCCTGTCTATCAAACACTTCAAGTAAATGGATAAGTAATGCACAGTTTCTCTCTTATGAATTCAAATGAAGATTTATCAAGAGGTTTTGTAAATATATCAGCTAATTGATTCTTAGAATCAATGAATTGAATATTTACATCACCATTTTGAACATGATCTCGAATAAAGTGATGCTTGATTTCAATATGCTTAGCTCGAGAATGAAGAATCGGGTTCTTTGTCAAATTGATTGCACTTGTGTTGTCACATTTGATTGCAACACTTGATTCTTCAATATCAAAGTCTTGTAATTGCTGCTTCATCCACAGAATCTGTGCACAGCAACTTCCCCAGTGCTGCATATTCTGCTTCTGCTGTAGAAAGTGCAACTGTATTCTGCTTCTTTGAGTACCAGGATACCAACATATTCCCAAACAATTGACATGTACCTGAAGTACTTTTCCTGTCCACTTTACATCCAGCTAAATCAGCATCAGAATATCCAGTAAGAGTAAATTCTGAATCTTTGGAATACCAAAGACCTAACATTGGATATGTTCTAATGTATTTGATTATTCTCTTTACTGCAGAAAAATGAGATTCCCTTGGGTCTGATTGAAATCTTGCACACATATAGACACTAAAAAGAATGTCAGGTCTAGATGCAGTTAGATATAATAGAGAGCCTATCATGCTTCTATATACCTTCTGATCAACCTTTTTACCATTTTCATCTTTGTCCAGTTTGGATGAATGAGACATGGGAATGTCTGTCTTCTTGCAATTCTGTAATCCAAACTTCTTGATAATCTCCTTTGCATACTTCTCTTGGCAAATGAATGTACCATCTTTGGTTTGTTTCACTTGAAGGCCAAGAAAGAATGATAATTCTCCCATCATACTCATCTCGAACTCGTTCTGCATATTCTTTGAGAATTCCTTGCATAGCAATTCGTTAGAAGATCCAAAGATTATATCATCAACATAAATTTGAACGAGTAGGAAATCCTTACCCTTTTTCTTAACAAATAAAGTTGTATCAACTTTACCTTTGGTAAAACCAATTTGCAGAAGGAAGTTACTTAACCTTTCATACCAAGCTCTTGGTGCTTGTTTCAGACCGTAAAGAGCCTTCTTGAGTCGTAGACATGATCACTCTTTCTTGGTTCTTGAAACCAGGTGGTTGTTCCACATATACTTCTTCTTTGATATATCCATTCGAAAGGCACTTTTCACGTCCATCTGAAATAATTTAAAGTTATGGAAACAAGCATAAGCTAATAGTAGCCGAATGGCTTCTACCTTGCAACTGGTGCATATGTTTCATCATAGTCTATGCCTTCTTCTTGAGAATAGCCTTTTGCAACCAGTCTTGCTTTGTTTCTTGTAACTTTCCCTTTGTCATCCAGTTTGTTTCTGAATACCCATTTTGTTCCAATTACTGGATGATTTTTGGGTCTTGGCACAAGCTCCCATACTTTATTGATTCTGAACTGCTGAAGTTCCTCCTGCATAGCATCGATCCAGCTTTCATCTGATAAAGCTTCACCAACTTCTTTTGGCTCTATTTCTGATATCAAAGCCAAGTTGCTGATGTTCTCTTTGTGTTTGGATCTTGTCTTGATACCATCTTCTATTTCTCCAATAACGAGGTTCTTCGGATGACTGGATTTATGTTTCCAGTTTTTGTCATATTTTTCCTTCTGAAAATCTGCAGACTCTGAACTTTCTGGTTGAGTCTGTATTATATCTTCTTTGCCTTCTGATACTGATTTTTGATGATCTTCTGATAATTCTTGAATGTTGGGAGATGGTTCAGATTCATCTTTGTGAGTCTGAATGTTTTCTTCAAACCTCACATTCATTGATTCTTCAACAGTCTGAGAGTTCTTGTTGTAGACTCTGTATGCTTTACTTGAAGTTGAGTATCCAAGGAAAAATCCTTCATCTGCTTTCTCATCAAACTTTCCAGTGCGGTCATTTGGATTTTTCAGAATATAGCATTTACAACCAAACACACGAAAATATGAAATGTTGGGCTTTCTACCTTTGTAAAGCTCATAGGGGGTTTTCTCAAGAATGGGTCTGAGAAAAGCTCTGTTAATGATATAGCATGCTGTAAAAACTGCATCTGCCCAGAAATAAAAAGGAATTTTGCTTTCAATCAGCAAAGTTCTTGCCATTTCTTGCAAAGAACGATTTTTCCTTTCCACAACACCATTTTGTTCTGGTGCATAAGGAGTAGAAAAATTGTGTTGAAAGCCATTTTCCTCACAAAAATCTGAAAAACTTTGATTTTCAAATTCTCCCCCATGATCAGTTTTAATGCAGGAAATGGAATAGCCCATTTCATTCTGAACTCTTTTTGCAAATTTTGAAAAATATGAAAATGCTTCATTTTTATGAGCAAGAAAGAACACCCAAGTAAATCTTGTGAAGTCATCAACAATGACTAAACAATATTTCTTACCACCAATACTTTGTGTTCTGGTTGGTCCAAATAGGTCCATATGAAGAAGCTGCAAAGCACGATCAGTGGAAACATGATGTATAGACTTGAAAGAACTTCTTACTTGTTTTCCTAGAGTGCAGGCATTGCATAACTCTGTTTTCTTGTATTTCAAATCTGGTAGACCTCGAACCAGTTTCTTGTTTGAGATCTTTGAGATTTGTTTCATACTGATATGCCCCAATCTTCTATGCCATAGATCTTCATCCTCTTTGATTGAGATCAAGCAATGAGTGGAGTATGGTTTGACATCTAGAAGATAGATATTGCCATGTCTTCTTCCTGTAAATGTTTGAAAAGAATCTTTGCTTGTCCCTGAACATGTATCTTCTTGAAAGTTGATTCTGAAGCCTGTATCACATAGTTGGCTTATGCTTATCAGGTTGTAGTTGAGTCCTTTCACCAAAGAGACATCATTGATTATGAGTCCTCCAATTTCAACTGTTCCTTTGCCAACAATTTTTCCTTTGGTATTTCCTCCAAAGGAAACTTTTCCACCATTCAGACTGTGTAGATCTGCGAATATGCTTGGATCTCCTGTCATATGTCTAGAGCATCCACTGTCTAGGTACCACTTCCTTTTTCTCTTTGTGGTAACCTGCAAAAATCACAACAACTCAAGTTTTCTTTGGTACCCAAATTTGTTTGGGTCCTTGAGCATTAGTATAGGCTGTCTTAACAAAATCTCTTCGAACAGGTCTCCAGACCTTAGGACATTCATTCTCAAAATGTTGTGGATCTCCACATTTTGAGCACCTGAGTGCACTTCGGCCAACAGGTTTTACAAAATTCCTTTTGAAATGATTTTTATAAGCTTGTCGAGGAGGTCTTTGTTTCAATCTCTCCTTGACCTTTGGAAAATCAATCAAGCTATCACTTTCCTTCACAAATCCGAGACCAGATTTGTTGTAGTAAGGAATTTGGATAGAAAGGATATGCTTCAAGGTTTCTGAACCCTTTGAAAATTTGGAAGTAATTTCTGAAACTTGCTTTTTCAAAACTGCATTTTCTTTGGAAAGAAAATCTCGACTTTCCTTGACTTGATGAAATTCCTTTTAAAGGAAATCGATTTTTTCTTTATGTGAAACTTCCTGTTGCCTCAGTGATGAATTTTCCTTTTTCAAAGAAGAGATGCATTTAAGAGCAGTCTTGAATTCAAAGCATAATTCATCAATGTAATTTGATACTTCAATAGGCATGTCAGAATGTTTTACCTCAATCTCCACTTTGGGATCAGAATCTGAATCTGAGTCTGAGTCTGACTTAGCCATTAGACAGAAATCTTCATCACTGTCTTCACACTCTGTGTCACTCCAGGTTTCTGCTTTTAAGGCCTTCTTTGCTTTCTCAAACTTGGTCTTCTTTTTCAGAAGTGGACAATTTGGTTTGATATGTCCACGTTTCTTACAGTGAAAGCATATAACATCCTTCGATCTTTCTGTCTCATCGAAAGATTTCTTCTTCTCAAAAGGCTTCTTACCTCTGAGGTTTCTTCCTTTGATCTTCATTTTCTTATACTTCTTTATAAAGAGAGCTAGTTCTTCATCATCAACGTCTTCATCTTCAGAATCTGCATCAGAATCAATGTTAGTCTTCAAAGCAATTGATTTATTACCTTTGGATTCAATCTCCTCATTTCGTTTCTCAGTCTCATATGATTGAAGAGTTCCAATCAACTCATTCACTGATAGAGGCTTGATCCTTTGTGTCTCTCGAAGAGATGTTTTGATGTTGTCCCACTGATTTGTCAGTCCTCTCAGAAGTTTGTTGACTTTCATTGCATCTGGAACTGGTTGTCCTTGATAAGCAAGACCGTTTACTATATCAGTAAACCTGTCATACAAATCAGCAATTGATTCTCCAGGCTTCATTTTGAAAGATTCATATTGACCAAGCAAAAGATTGATTTGAGTTTCCTTGGCTCGATCTGTTCCTTCATAAGTAACAAGGAGAGTATCCCAGATTTCCTTAGCTGATTCACAAGCAGCAATTTTTTTATATTCAATAGGTGATAAGGCACAATAAAGAGAATAAATTGCTTTGGAATCTAAGGTTTCTCTTTTGGATATCTCAGTTTGAGATAATGGAGGATCTGCTGCTTTGCTTGCATCTGCCTTTTCTTTTGAATCAGAAGATTTTGGATTGACACCTCTGATGATGACATCCCATTGCATGTGATCAATTGACTTTATGAATGCCTTCATCTTATTCTTCCAGACACTATATTCCTTGCCATCGAAATATGGTGGTCTGTTGTTGCTCAGTCCTTCAATGAGCCCTGGAGCACCATAGCTAGCCATATAGATCGTTAGCTTAGAAGTAAGACACTTCAATAAATGAGCAACCTGCTCTGATACCAATTGATGTAGCTAGCAAGGATCACCTAGAGGGGGGTGAATAGGTGATCTAAAACAATTTTTAGTAATTTATGCGGAAACAAAATAAATCACAGAAGAGTCTGAATAAAATTCAGATTCAAGACAGATTATATAGACGGTGCTCTTGATGTGCAGAATGTAAAGTAAGAGATAAGGGAAAGAGAATCTGCACAAAAGTTTATAGTGGTTCGGCTTATAGCAAGCCTACGTCCACTCTCCCACGCTTACAGCCTACTGGCTGGATTTCACTATGTAATCAAGAGGAATTACAACTTCTGAGTGTTAATACTCTTGTGTATGATAGGACTCTCTATCTCACACAATCACTCTTACAAAGTGTCCCTCAAGATCTTAATGTTTGGCTCAGAACGACAAGAGAAATGATTGGATTAAGCTCAGACTTTGGACTTGTTGATTCTTGATTCTATACATTCTTCTGCTGCTCATTGATCTCCTTAAATACTCCTCCACTTCCAAACTAGCCGTTGGACAGCACTCAGAGGATCATCTTCCAATCTTTACCTTGGACAGATTTGTATAGTAAGGATTGAGTAGCCGTTGGTTGACAGATTCTGAATCCCGCTGATTCTGGTCACCCATACAATCAGAATCTTGGTTTCCATAAGTAGAACTTTGTCCGTTGTAATGCATTCTTGTCATGATGTTTAATTGTCAATCAATTTGATTCAGATTGAGACAATCAGAACATTCCTTCTGTGAAATCCATGCCAGATCACTAGCTGTTGTGTTACGTTCTGAATTCAAGCGTCTGAAGAAATTCTGCGTCTGCATCAGAAGAACTTCTGCGTCTGCGTCTGAAGAATTTCTGCGTCTGAATAATTTCTTCGTCTGCATCTGCATCTGAATAACTTCTGCTTCTGCATCTGAATAACTTCTGCTTCTGAATCTCAGAACTTAGATTATGTGGGTCTTCAAAAACATATTTGATAGTTTGTAAAGTCTGAATAACTTTCTTCTGAGCTTCCAGAATATACAGACCTGGAATAAAATTGTTCAGAATAAGTATCAGATTTACAATAACACAGAAGGTTTTGTCAACATCAAAATCAATAGGAGTTTTCCTCAACAGAGTTCTCCCAAACTCTACCAAATCGCAACTTAGGTCCAATTGTGAGCATGCAAATATTTTCAATGGGAGTCGCCACTAATCATTTAAGGTAGGTTGATTAGAAACCTAAATAAAATAGCGGGAGTACTATTTTATTTCTGCGAACCAGAAATTATAAATTCGGGGACTTGGTTACGCTAGATTCCCTAACGCCCTTTCGGTACCAATTTCAAGAGAAATACTCAATTGGACAATTTTGATAAATCCTGACTTAGAGTTCAAAGGTGCAGAAATTTTCTTTTTTGATTTTTTGATTTATTTAAATGAAAGCTAACCTATATGTAATGACGTGCAAAAATTGACATGTGATTAATGCAACCTAACATGCAAACTATATGTCATGCGACGACGTGATCTATTTCTAATGACGGGCATATTATTTTTTTTGTATTTTTTCTTTAATGAAATTCGGAATTAAAAATGTCAATTATCTAAACATGCAATTTTAAACTAAAGAAATTAACCTATTCTAGAGTAATATTTTTGGCATTTTTTTTATCAAAATTCGAAATTAAAATCAAGTAAAAAATATAACTGCTAAATCTTTCGAATTAAGTTTCGATCTGAAGCCTGACAGATCGATCCTAAAATTCGAAATATCCGCTATGGAAATAACTCTATCTAAAGCCTGATAGATAGATTTATTTTCACGTGTGCGGTTGCGGATTAGGAAATTTTCCTAATCGATCACATCTTGAAAAAATTTAGATATCTTAAATATCTTGGATATATTCAAAAGATTTTGAAAATTCTAAATTCTATCCAAATTTGAAAAGTAATAGATATCCAAGATTTCAAAAAAAGAAATAAAATCTTAATTGGAATAATGTTTATTATCCAAATATGCAAAATTAGATATCAATAAGCACAAATTAGGCAACCAAATATTCGAATCAAATCGGGATATGATAATTACCTAAATGCGCAAATAACTTTCCAAATTCGAATCGCCGGCGGATCGGGAGTGCGGATCAGAGGACTGACGGCAAACGGACCGGCGAATGTGGTGGCAGCAAGGACTGACCTTGCACGGAACAACACCGGCGGCGATGAGCAGCCTTTGGGTGTCACGAAACAGCAGCGGCAGGTGTTGGGCGTCAGGACGGAGTGGCAGCAGCAACTCACCTAAGGCGGCACTGAACGGTGACGGATAGCGACGAGATGGCTCACGGTGGTAGTCAGCGACGGTAAGCTCCGCAGAAATTGAGTGATCCCAAAGAGAATTTTCTTCGGTCTTTGACTCTGACCAATGACAAGCTTTGATGACCACTCAACCTTTGACCGAATCTGGTTGCTCTCGTAACGATTTTCTTTGATTATTCAACTTTGATTCTCAAAGCCCAACAATCAAAGTCTTCACTTGTCACTTGGAAGATAACTCGATGGCAAAACCGGTCTGGTCATGCAGGGACGTCGGGCTGAAGTTGTCGTGTCAGGACAGCAAAAGAAGCAGGTGGATCGGGCTGAGAGCAGTAGTAGGTGGCTTCGTGAGCAGCAAAGATTGGTAGCTCGGCGTCGTCGTCCGCGCAGGTAAGAAGCAACAGCAGCAGCAGTGTGACCCTCACGGTCACAGGTCTGACCGTGAAGAAGATGGGGGCCCGGGGAGCAGCATGGGCACGGCATGGCAAGGAGGCGCAAACGGCAGCGGTGAACACGGAGTAAGTACGGGCGGTGCAGGAGCGGCGGCGGGGCGACGCGGCGGCTGTTGCGCACGTACGCGGCCGAGTCTTTCTCTCTCCCTCAAATCTCACGTGTATCACTCGTGTCTTTCTGAAAATTCAATCTGAAAAATTATGAGCCTCCCCTTGATTATGAAACATAAACATATATTTATAATGTAAACCTAGGTCAATTAGCCGGGCTTTCTAGTCCTAATGGGCTTAGGTTTAGGCTTTAATTTAATTCTAAATGGGCTGAATTAATTTGGGCTTTTCTTTAATTAAGCATAATGGGCTAATTTAAGCTCAAATTAAAACAACCAAGCCCTTTTACGTGTGATTTTCGACCCATGCTTTCCGAGTGAGCCGAGTCTCGTTCGGTGCCCTAGCTCGATTTACGTGATGAATTTTAAGCTCGCTTACCACCGCCGATCCGATGCGAAATGCAGTTAATCTATATGAACCTAAACTTTACGCTATGCGATTTGTAATATTTTTGTTCAGGGGTTAAAATTTAATCCATAATTTTCTATGCAATTAACCACTAAATGATACGCCGAAATTTAGGTGTCAACATCAGGACCTCCAGTTTTGATATCATGTGAGATTTTATGGAATCACTATCAACTGTTCTAAAAACTTAAACTGTTAAATAAAAACGTGATTTAATATTTAATTACTCTAACAAAAGGTATTTTTTGTACTGCCCCGTTGAAATTAAAATGTTATCCAAACATTAAAAAAAATATAAAAAAGATTATAAATGAGCGAATCTATATGTCGACGAGTATTTCTGTTAATATCTAGTGTTTTTAGAGTTAGAAAAAAATTAAAGAGCATACCCGACAAGACTGAAATTAAGTAAAAAGTTAAATTCAATCCTGACATTTATATTGGCTTTGTTCTGCCAAACCAGTTGGTGAGTGGATGCTAAAGTTCTAATAAGAAAACACCAGCACGTGGTTCAGTCTTGTCACGCAAAAGCATCTTGACCTGGGCCATAAGAGTCGTGTTTGCTGACTAACGTTTCCTTTTCGTTATGGTCCTTATCTACATGAAAATATTAGGTGAGTTTAATCTCTATTGTTAGATTTAGTCTCGATTTTGAGCTGTTTTAACAAAGCTCACCGGACGACCACCTTGCCTGACCAATTAGTGGAGTATTGTACTGCAGAAAATCAGGGGTACCTAACATTTTCTTCACAATCACACGACAAACGTGTAGTCGGCCATTACATGCTAATTGCGGAGTAAACGACATGGTGTAATCGCGTTATGATTTCTCTTTACGTCCTTTTTCCGAGCCTAAAAAACTAGTCCACATCCTGATCTTGATTGACGTTGCGAGTATTTCCATTGGCATTGAGCGGCGACTACCCGAACGACTTGATTGACCTTGCAAGTATTACCATTTGCTTTTCCAGTTGGAATCAGAGTCCGTGAAGAAGGTGGTAAAACGATGAGTAAATTGTGGGATACGTTGAGAGTGTTCCGGGAATTGAAGGATTCTGGTGGGCCCGCTGGATCCGAAACAAAGGCTTCGGTGTCAGAAAGGTCTGCAATATTTATCCTGAGAATCTCCGACGCTGCATCATGCAAAACCTTTGAAAGCAGCAAAAAAACACCAATACGTAACATGACTCGCTTATCATCTACAATTTGTAAATTATGGGATAAGTTGAGGGTGTTGCTTATCATCTACAATTTGTAAATTATGGGATAAGTTGAGGGTGTTTGGGAATTGAAGGGTCCCACAAATTCCTCATCTTTTCTTCCCCCTGTTGTGGGAGCGGAGGGCCTTGGTCTCCTCCTCGTTCATCTCGAGAGAGTAAACGGAGAGGGCAGACAACAAATCGGAGGCGTGATTCGGATGCCTGGACAGCCTTCGCTCGTTTGTCTTTTCTAGCTCACTGGAGGACCACCTTGCCTGACCAATTAGTGGAGTATTGTACTGCAGAAAATCAGGGGCACCTAACATTTTCTTCGCAACCGCACGACACGCGTGCAGTCGGCCATTACATGCTAATTGCGGAGTAAATGGCACGGTGTAATCGCGTTGTGATTTCTCTTTACATCCTTTTTCCGAGCCTAAAAAACTAGTCCACATCCTTAACTTGATTGACGTTGCAAGTACTTTCATTGGCATCGAGCGGCGACTACCCGAACGACTCGATTGACCTTGCAAGTATTACCATTTGCTTTTCCAGTTGGAATCAGAGCCCGTGAAGAGGAAGGAAAAACGATGAGTAAACTATGGGATACGTTGAGAGTGTTTTGGGAATTGAATGGTCCCACCAATTCCTCTTCGTTTCTTCTCATTCTGATTCCGAAACAAAAGCTTCGTTGTCAGTGCATATGAGCCCAACACACACGACACCCCCACGCACCGAAACGTCTGCAATATTTAGCCTGAGAATCTCCGGCTCTGCATCATGCAAAACCTTTGAAAGCAGCAAAAAAACACCAACCGTAACATGATTCACTTATCATCCACTCTTTATTTCCTCATCTCGCTGACTGTTCCGATCCGAACCTACTCATACGACCCACCAATTTGCAACAACACCATCGGAAACTTCACGTTTAACAGCACCTATGCAAAGAACCGCGACGCTGTCCTCAGCTCTCTCTCCTCCAACGTGTCTGCACATGATGGGTCCTATGCCACGAGCATGGGCGAGAACCCAAACACCATCTACGCCATCGCTTTCTGCCGAGGGGATACGTTGGCAGCTATCTGCGCGAGCTGCGTGAGCTCCGCAGTCCAAGATTTGGTCGTGAAGTGCCCTAACCAGAAGGTGGCTTACTCCTGGGGAACCGGAGACCCCCCATGCTTTATCCGATACTTGGACACTCCGATCTACGGCAAACTGCAAATGCAACCTACCCTTACAATTGTCAACCACGGCAACACCATCACCATGGACCAAGCCCAGTTTGATGATATATGGAGGAACTTGGCGCAAAGACTAGAGAGCGAAGCTGCGGATGGCTCTTCGAAGCTCAAGTTCAAGACGGGGCAGGCCGACTTGCCGGACAACAAGACGATCTACTCGTTGGTACAGTGTAGTCCCGACTTGTTACCGAACGATTGTGGGAGCTGCTTGGACGAAGCCATTAATCATTATGATAATTGTTGCCGTGGATGGCAAGGCGGCTATGTTTACAAGCCGAGCTGTATTTTCCGATGGGAATTGCACAAGTTTTTTGAGTCTAGCCCCAGTCTTCCGTCGTCTTCTCCGCCACCTGCAACTGCTCCCCCGGCTCCTAGTGGAAATATCGCCAAAGGTACTTTGCATTTAAGCTCATGGAAAAAGTAACATCGCTTGTTATGACCAATACTATAGATTTATCACCAAAAAAATCTTAAACCTATTGCAATTGTGTCAATTCCGTTCGAAACCTTCTTTTTTTTTTTGCCAATTGAGTCATAAACATTTTACATTAGTGTCAATTCAGTCCATCCGATCAATTTTGGCGCTGCCAAAAAAGTCTTTATTGTGGATTAGCTACTCTCATTTAAGTTACTTACCTTGTTTTTTTTTTATTACCAACTTTTCTTATCTTTTACCAACTTTTGTAACCCATTCTTAACTACATCTTCAATTTGCGAACTATTATATGAAACTACTAACTTCAATTTAACTGACTTATCAACTCTTCTCTGATAATTTTTCAATTAGTTTAGAGCTACCAACTCCTATTTGAGTTAGAAATTTTTATTTCATTTTTGGTTAATTTACTGACTTTTTTTATTGATTTTTCTAATAAAAAAAAGGTTAGTAAGTCGCTTAAAAAAAGATTAGTAATTTTGTAGAATAGTTGGTAACCTTAGGGCAATGGTAAGAAAAGTAAATAATTAATGGTAAAAGAGAAAAGATCTTCTTTTTTTTTTGGTTAGAGATGAGAGAAGTTGGTAATTTAAAAAAGATAAAGTTGGTAACTAACTCACATGGGAGTTAGTAATACAAAACTAGTTGGTAATTCAATCATAGAAAAAGGGTCAGCATGCAAGATAGATAAAAGTGGTAACTCAATAGATTAGTCGGTAGGTTTCAAAAAATCAAATAAATGTTGATTAGCAATTCAAATGATAGTCGGTGGCGTAATGATAACTTAATCATAGAAGAGTAGGTAAGTTGGTAATTTCCCATAATAGTTGGTAAATTTGGGGCGTTGATAAGAAGGTAAATAAATTTTGGTAAAAGATAAGGCATTATTAATTTTTTCATATATAAGATAAGTTGGTAATTTGAAAAAAAAATGAGTAAACGTTAGTAACTAGCTCAAATAAGAGTTGGTAACATAAAATAGTTGGTAGCTTAATTGGAGAAAAATTGGTGATCATTATAATTGATGTCGGTAATTTCTAATAAGAGTTAGTTAATTTAAAATGTTAAACAACTTCAATGAAAATTTTCAATCCAAAACTTGTCTATAACTTAATCAGGAAAAACAAGTAAATCACACAAATAAAATTCAGATGGTAAAATTTAAGCTATTAATAGAAAAGGCAAATAAAGTAGTTATGAATGGCAAGAGAAGCTTTTTATCCAAAATAAGAGAAGTTGGTAAATAAAAAACTAAACGAAATTGGTAACTAATGCGAAATTGTAGTTGGTAACTTAATCAGAGAAAAGCTAGTAATACTCTATCTGATGTTGGTAATTTATGAAAAGAGTTGGTGCATTTAAAAAGTTGGTAACCAAGGCAAATAAAAGTGATAACTCAATAGAAAAGCTAGTAAATTAAAAAAAAACATGGCAAGCAACTCAAATAAGAGTTGGTAATCCAAAATTAATTACTAACTCAAATGGAAAAAAGATGGTAAGTTGACTTAAATAATATCATATAATAATGAATAAATTACTTAAGGAGTTAGTATGAAAGGTAAATAATTTATTGTAAAATGTAAGAGAAGTTTTTGTTTTGTACGAGATAAGAGAAGTTCATAATATAAAAAAAGAATAAACATCGATAACCAACTTAAATAAGAGTTGGTATTGGAGAAAAATTAGTAATTGCTTTAATTGAGATTGGTAATTTCTAAAACAAGTTTGTAATTTGAACGGGTTGGTAAGTAAGGCACAAAAAGGTTAGTAACTTAGTAAAAGGGTTGCTAGATTTTTAAAAAATAAATACACGTTGGTAAAGTTACTCAAATGAGAGTATGTAAAACAAAAATAATTAGAAATCTAATGGGATAAAATTGGGAGTCAACAAATAAAGGTTAGTAAATTCCAATAAGAGTTGATAAATTTAAATTGCTTATAAGAAAGACAAATAAAAACTGTTAAATGATAAAGTTGATAAACGAAAGAAAAACCAAATAAATTGGTAATTAACTCAAATAAAAGTTAGTAAGCCAAAACTAGTCGCTAATTTAATTGAAAAAAAGTTGGTAAGTCACTCATATAGGAGTTGGTGAATATAAAACAGTTACAATAAAAAAATTAATGTTGTTAAAAGATAAAAACAGTTGGTAATACACAAATTGTGAAAATGATTTGCTAATTTCATAAAGTATCGGTAAGTTATCAATAAGTCGTCGGAAGATCAGGCTATTGGTAATTCTTTTTTGTACCAATAGGTTTTTTGACACTTACTAACTTTTTCAGAGATCTACCACTACGGAAGAAAAATCATTTTGTACATAATAGTAAAATCGTCCTATGTTTATGTACTAGTACGGGCAATTTGTGCATTGCAAGGGCAAAAGTATGAGAACCTAAATGAAATTTTAAGTATGAGGTTCAAAAGCATATGTAAACCTTCATCACTTATTTAAGTAGAGTAATAGCTATTGAATTTTGTTAATAAATGCCTTCATGGATCCTGTTAACAAGCCATTTAAATTAAGTTTGAAGTTTTCCTACGTTAATTTTCTCTTTTTATAGGTAATCAATACTTTGTAAATCCTAACGTTCCATATTAGGTATATGGGCATTCACTCCTTTAGGTAGTTTTTTTTGGTCGAACTCCTTTAGGATTGCAATTGACTATTTTTTTATTAGAATATTTAAATAATAAATCGTGCAAACTATAAGATTTTGTGAAACCACTGCTACTGTTCTAAAAGAATAAGTTGTTAAATAGGGGAGGCAAAATGGGGTCTAGAAAGATTGGATCTCCTACTCTGATATCATGTGAGAAGTTTTTGAGATCACGACCAACTATTTTAAAAGTATAAACTATTAGATGATAGCGTGATTTATTATTTAGATATTCTAATAGTTTCAAATATTCTGAGAAAACAATTATCTGATCAGGTACCTTGGTTGCAATTATCGGTTCAATCGCTGTTTTTGTGATGCTTTTCTTCATCGGTTGTTGTTACCTTCGGAGGAGGCCTGCAGTGAAGAAAGATGAAGCAGGAGAAGAAGAAAGAGGTAATTATTGTCGTTTTCAAAAAAAGAAACACAAAAGAATGAAACTTTCAATTGAGAAACAGAGACTGTGAAGCTATGACCGTAAGACATGAAAAACAAGTACAGTCTAAACGCCTTTATTGTTCACTCATGAAGGTGTGAGCGAGATCACCTCCTTAGAGTCCTTGCAATTCGATAGGGAGAATTTACTTGCAGCCACGAACAATTTTTCTCAAGAAAACAAGCTTGGCGAAGGTGGATTAGGGGAGGTTTACCAGGTACATCAATGATTATAAACGTCGTAAAATGCTTTCAGAAGTCGCTTGAGGCTTGGTTTGGATTTGAAATTGAAATGATGATGTTACAAAATGTCGCGATTGGAATTTATTTCGATCCAATAAGGTAACTGAATTTTGTTAGAAGTGCTTTTTCGCTAATAGAGGCAGATGCAGTGTATTTTTACTGGCTACATTAAAAACGCGACCTTTATCGAACCAATCCCATATATGAACTATCAGCTCACTTAAATCGAAATAGACATTAAATGGGCTATATTATATCTCTCTTTTTTTTCGAAGAATTGTCAGAATAAAGTTTATAATTTTGTCTCTCTAGCCATGTTAATGACTCGAGGCCAACATCTACTTATTATTTTAGAAAGTGTCCACGGCACTATTGTTTGTGAATGTTATACGCAATTGAATCAGAAGATAGTTCAATAACATTGAATATCGGTTAAAAGTTCAGAAAGTAATTATCCTAAAATTACAACAACAAAAAAAGGCGAAGAGTTCGTGAGGCCTTGTCACCTTACACAAATTTTTTCAGGGTAGGCTTCCCAACGGGCAAGAAATAGCTGTGAAGAGGCTATCCCAAAGCTCAGGGCAAGGCGTTGAAGAATTTAAGAACGAGATTGTGTTGGTGGCGAAGCTTCAACACCGGAATCTAGTGAGATTGCTTGGATTTTGCTTGGAAGGAGGGGAAAAGCTACTTGTATATGAGTTTGTGACCAACAAAAGTCTTGACTACTTCGTGTTCGGTTTGTTCCACTTCGCTGGCTTGAAGTTAATCAGTTAGGTTAATGTAAGATATCGACGAATGAGCGAATAATCATATCTCGTATACTAGATCAGATATGATATTTTGAATGTAACTCCTAGGCTTCCTAGATGGTACTAACTGTCGTTCAAATCCTTAAATCACTGCACAGACACCGAGAAAAGCAAACAATTGGACTGGCCAAGACGTTACAGGATAATATCGGGCGTCACTCGAGGGATGCTCTATCTTCATGAAGATTCTCGGCTTCGAGTCATTCACCGTGATTTAAAAGCCAGCAACGTCTTGTTGGACAATGATCTGAACCCAAAGATTTCGGACTTTGGCATGGCGAGGATTTTTGGAGTCGATCAAACTAAGGCAAGCACTAGAAGAATCGTAGGAACCTAGTAAGTTTTGCATTCTTCAAAGTTTACCTTTACGTAGCTTCTGGTTGATAACGGGATTAGCATCGATGAAACGCATCCCAACATGTATGGTTCTGGTGGTGGATTTCAGCGGTTACATGTCTCCGGAATATGCGATGCATGGGCAATTCTCTTAGAAGTCTGATGTTTATAGCTTCGGCGTTCTCCTTCATGAGATCATTTGCGGCAAGAGGAATAATTACTACTACCAATCTGATGGAGGTGAAGATCTCGCGAGCTATGTAAGTTTTTTATATGATTTATTTGTTCTTTGCGCTCTTAATTAACAATATTGTTCCTTGGTTCACTTGTCGTGTGCAATTGAGCTGCTCTAGGCTTGGAAACATTGGAGGGACGATGCGCCTTTGGAAATATTGGACCCGGCATTGGAAGAATCTTATTCTAGAAGCCAAGTGCTCAGATGCATACATATTGGCTTACTATGTGTTCAGGAAGATCCGGTTAATAGACCGACCATGGCGAACATAGTTCTTGCGTTGAGCAGCCAAACTCTTACTCTGCCATTGCCACGAGAACCCGCCTTTTTCCTCCGAAGCTGGACGGGACCGCCAAATAACATCGTAGGGAATGACAAGGGACAAGATCAATTTAAGAGCGGCTTTGCGCCTTCATCGGTCAACAAAGTTTCGATCACCGAAGTCGACCCTCGATGAAGCACATGAACATGACTTCATTTCCTTCTCAAGGATATTATGTGCATGTTGTGTCCGGAAGAACAATTTAGTTTTACATGAACTGTCTGATGAGTGCGCTTGTAGTCCCTAATAAACAGGTAGAAATATGGTGGTTTCCTTTTGGCTTTGTACTAAAGGAGCAAGCAATTTCTAGTTGGATTGACTTTTAATTTTAACTTTCAATTAATATTTGTGAGATCTGAGATTTTGAGCTTAAGCTGATAATCGAAAACATGATTTAATATTTAGGCTAAAGTTTTGCCTAAGCCTAAGACGTGGAAATTTGAAATTGGGGAAGTAGTTAGGGGCTTGGAAGATTTGAATTTAGGACCTCCTGTTCCGATGCTATGTGAAATTTCGTGAAACCATTAGCAACTGCTCTAAAAGTGTAATATGATAGCTGAATGCATAATTTAATATTTAAATATTTTAACAATTTTATTCATCCATGACAATGCGGTAGGATGAAAGGGCATTTTGGAAATAAACATTATAGCCAAACTATAATTCCTATTACGTCTAAAACCAAACATTATAGCCAAACTATTTTCTTTCACAATGCTTGCTTGTGAAAGGAAATAAACTTATGGTATAGATCCATAGTGTAAGAGTCATCACCAAAACCAAACTTATTAATTTTCGCGGAATGAGTACGCCTCATATCTTATTCCGCAATCTTTAAGTTGATGTTGGGCCACAATTCCATAACATTCCGAAAGCAGCTTGTCACGAGCATGTTCCAAGCAGCCAGTACATCGTAATCTGGATGGTCTTCGTTGCAAGCCGCTTGGCCATAACAGTCATAACTAAAGACGTTGTCATGGCTGCAGTAATTATCCAGAATCCCGTATCGATACGTAAATCACGGAAAAGTCCGCGTACACTGTATTGGTTTTTATTGCATATGTGTTGCACCATAGTCTCGTCGGGCATGCTTCTCACAAATCTGGCACATATGCTATTAGGGGAAAAGTATAAAAAAAGTCATGAACTATTGGTGCACAGGAAATGCTAAGTTACATACGAAAGTTGTTAGTCTTGATGTCTAATGATTGAATTTATTACATATACAGCAGGTGAATTACCAATTAAAGCATTTAGCTCCACAAATGCATAGCATTGAGGGTATTATAGTCTACTAGTTAATATTCTAAATGCACCTTTGCTTCTAGGTTAACGAATTGAATATAAAGTTGGCACTTTTGTGGAATTAATTAATTGACGAGCGATTCGATAAAGATCACTACATTATGTCTTTGAAAGTCAATTGTATACATGAGCTTCATACATTTATTTCAGCTAGCTAGTAGTTTGTAAGTTACCACATTTATATATTCTTATATATTTCAGCCCACTCGCCGTCGCCGTTGGTCACCTCTCGCCGCTGTTGGCCACCTCCTGCTGCCCACCTCCCACCGCCACCGATCACTTCCCGCCGCCCACCTCCAACCACTACCGCCCACCTCCCACCGCCCGCCTCCAGCCACTGTCGTCTACCTCCTATTGCTACCTGACATCGGCCACCTCCCACCATTGGCCACAGCCGTCCACCGGCGTCTGCCACTGCTCGCCACCGCACGCCGCCCTTCTCCTGCCGTCCTCTACCATCGCTCGACGCCAACCATCTCCCGCCGCCGCGGCCGTCCTCCGTCATCGGCCACCTCCCACCGTCCGCCGCAACCTGACGCCAGCCACCTCCCGCCGCTGCTTGCGCCGCGCGCCCGCTGACCGTTCGGGAGTGAGAAATTTTGTGCCGTTATCAAACGAATTTTTATTTTAGGAATAAAAATTTTGCGTTGTTATCAAATGCGTATTTTGGCTTAGAAATTCGCCTATGGTATAGAAATAGAAATATTTATTTTTGATCGGAAATTAATTTATAGAACAGAATAGTTATCATTATTATATATTGTACAGTGGACGTCTTCAACAACTAAGGGATATTGGCCGCTATCGGACAAAAAGGGATTGAACTCATTTTTGGCCGTACAAAAGAAAACGTGTGTTCGACCAAAAAGAAAAAAAGAAAACGCCGAGGGACAAGAAAGAAAGTGAACTATGCAGTGATTCTCTCTTTGGTCGCGCACGGAGGATGTCTAAACACGTAGGATCTTGTGCCGTGAGTTTTGTATCTAATTGAATTGTTTATTTATATACGCTTTGGATTTAGGTGTAATCTAAGTGTGAAAAATAATCAAACATGTAAACGATTAAAAGTATGATTCTTCGATTATAGTGTATTGCTTGTTGCTGTCTCTCCTCGTGGATATAGATACCGATATTCGGACCGAGCCACGTAAGTTTTTGGTGTCCTTTATTGTTCCTCATTTGTTTTTTCGGTGATTTCACACTGACTTAATTAGACAAGCAAAAGTCTCAAATCACAATCCAAAAAAATCCGATCCATAGTTCTGATACAAGTTGTTGAAATGTTAAACGCGAAAACGACGGGATCTTACAAATTAAGTTAATGCAAAAATCACTAGAGATATAACGAAGAACAATAAACACACAAGCGATTTATATAGTTCGGTCCGAGTATCGATACCTACATTTACGGAAAGGGCTAGTATTAATAATCTACTATAATCAGAGAATCAGAGTTACAATTCGCTCATACGCTCGAATATATCCCACATTTAGATTATACTCAAATTTCAAGTGGTTACAAATAAACAAACTCAATTGGACGTAAACTCATTACACGAGATAATCACTGCGTTCGAGACTCCTCCGTGTAAATCGACGAGGGCGTCGCGGCGCGTCTCTTCTTTCCTCGCGAGCGTCCTTTCACGAGAGTCGACCGTGCGGCTTCAAGTAGTCTTCCCGGTGCGGGCGTTTTTTTGCTTGTGCGGCTCACCTTCACTGAAGAAGACCCACGCCCTTTTTATTCCTCTTCAAAGCAAACCCTTTTCGTCAGAATAAATACGAATCCTTTAATTGGATCGGGTTACGTAAACGACTCAAACTTAATAGAAAGAAAGAAATAAATAAAATTGGAACGAAAGCGGACGCGTTTTTCGTCCAAGTGCACTTAATTCACAAACGGGTCTCCCATGGGACGACCAATGTGCCCCGACGGCTACTTTATATTGCGTAGAAGACTCGTCAATTGGGACATGGGAGGAAGCCTCCCGCATGACCGGAGTCGTGCAGACTGTCGGTGTCGATCGGCTGAAGGAGCTGTCGCACGATGCGGGGAAGCTGAAGATCTTCCGCTCCAATCCTTTGTGACGGCCATAGCATCGTCGACGCGCTGAGAGGTTGCTCTGGTTTGTTCTACGTGCTCGAGCCGCCTCAGGACCAGCCGAACTACGATGTACGTACGCCCATCGATCTCTTCCTTGCGATTGTCCGTGAATCTGTAGTTCTTTTTAAGTCGATCGTTGGTTAGAGTTTTGAGTTAGTTTGCAGATTCCATCTCTTTTTCCTAATTCCTCGATAACGAGAGAGAGAGAGAGACAGAGAGACAGAGACAGAGTAACTTGTGTTGTGAACACTGGGAGCAGATGCGCATCAGTCATGTCTCGGCACATTAAAGCTTACAAAGCTGGGGTGTAAATAAATTAGGGGCACAGGTACCGAAAGTCCACAGAAAGTCCATCTTGGACAAGAGTTGCCACCGCATGCCCTGCAAATTACTACATATTCGAAGGATGAATTGCTATTGCTTTCGTTAATTAATGAATAATTAAAAACATGGTCATTCGAGATTGCATGTGCGTTAGTTCTCATTCAGGGATAGCCTGAATAAATTCTTGCACTACACTTTACAGTATAGATGTTAAATAGATTGGTCATTGTACATACATAGGTAAATTTAACGCTCGTAAAAGAAATTCATGCCCATGGGACTAAGTACACTGGGTCACTCACCTGAATTACACAATTGTTCCGATTCACCACCTTGATCTACGAATTACTATGCACTTAGAAAAGGATCATAGTGACTGTGAACTACTCTACATCTACCGACTGTGTAGCTCTCCTCTACCGATTGTGTAGCTCTCCTCTACCGTCTGTGTAGCAATGGCTCCCTCAACTTACAAACCCTAACAAAATCCCTACTGGTTTGCTCAATCATCACCATGAATTCGCATGCAGCTTTTGGTGCTTCATTTCTTCTCTCCTCCCTTTTTTCATTTAGGGTTTTGATGTCACTTCCCAAAAAACCCTAGCCGCTACCCTCTTCCCCATTTCTATACTTGCCTTCAAATCAATTATCAAGGTACCAATCTTTCAGAAATGGAAGATGATGATGAGGCCTCAGCTCGATTGGCTCTTCTCTGCAAAAACTAGGTACGTTACTCTCAGATAAAGACATCTCAGGAATTGTATCAACCGAGAAAATAGAGGAATGCCAGTCTATCTTAATGGGTCAGCTATGCCAAAATCCTAGTATCAATTTCCAGGCCTTTCAAACGGCAATGAAATGAGCATGGAAAAATGAAAATGTGGAAATCACACCTCGGGGGCATAATATATTCAGTTTCACCTTCAGGAACGAATTGGAAAAATCTAGGGTGCTAGAGGGAGGCCCTGGGTCTTTTTCAAATCACTTACTGCTACTTCATGATTGTGAACCAAATACTCCTCCCCACTGTTATAAGTTTGAGAAATGTACCTTCTGGATTCGAATACTTGGTTTGCCAATCGGATGGTTTTCCTTGGAAGTAGTAGAATCTCTAGTTAGCTCAGCAGGCCAGGTGAAAGAAGTGAGAATAGATGCTCATGGCCTATAGCTCAAAGAATAGCCAAGGTTAAAGTGGAGTTAAACTTACATCAAGCTCTAATTGTAGGTACTATTGCTACCTTTGAGGGCAAGAAAATTTGGTTGGACTTTAAATATAAAAGGCTTCCCCACTTTTGCTATTCGTGTGGGAAAATAGGTCAATATGCAAATTACTGCGAAGAAATCCCATATGAAGAAAAAAGATTCACAACTGACCTAGGAAGTAGCTTTGGTAGCTGGCTGAGAGCTGAATCCCAGGAGAACAGTCCCTTTTGGAAAGTTTTCTATAGGAAGGAGACACTAGAATATCTTATTGGAGAAATAATTCCTGAAACTCCAATGCATCAAGGCCAAATTACTCCTCAGGAACGTGCTTAATCATCTCGAATGGAAGCTGCTGAAGAGGAAGCTAGACCTGAGAATATGCTATTTGAAGTAGACCAAGAAACTACTCAGGGGAAAAGGAAAAAAGAAACTAGAAAGGAGATTAAGATGATCACTGGCCCTACTCAAAAGCAGATTTCTCCCAAGGTAAAGCTGTCCCTTGGTCCTAATAGTAGTGGCATAAAGATTGGCAAGGGGCCAAAAACCCCTATAGCAAAAAGGCAGAGAAAATTCAGCTCTTTATTGTTGGATGAGTCCCAACTTCTAGAGATTCCAATCCTTGCGACTGAGGAAGCAACAAAATGGGCTTTGGTGGCTAGCCCTAATAAGCCACTGGATAACAAATGAAGATCCTAAGTTGGAACTGTCAAGGTCTGGGCACTCCCTTGACAGTCCAAAATATTAGAGCCATGGTGGTTAAAGAGAAGCTCAACTTAGTTTTCCTAATGGAAACTAAGAATTAGGAAGTAGTAGTAAAACGAGTAAAGAAGCGTCTCAATTTCTAGAATCACTTTGTTGTTAACCCAGAAGGAATTGGAGGAGGGTTAGCTATTTTATGGGAAGATCAAGTAAAGGTTAATATAGGAATGGCTATAGCTGAGTTTCTGGACTTAATATGTGAATTTAGGAAGACAAACAGCAGATGAGGGTTACACTAGTGCATGCCCCTACTGATTATCGAGAGAGGAACTTACTTTGGACCAAGCTTATCCAGAAAAGCTCCCTTAATACCTTGCCTTGGGTCTCTATGGGAGATTTTAATGAAATTCTTAATCACTGGGAGAAGGAAGGGAAGAGAAAAGCTTAATATTATCGTATGTTTGCTTTTAGAGAGTTTTTGAATTCCTGTGCGCTAATGGACATTGAATGCAAGGGATGTACTTTTACTTGGTCAAATAAACAGGAAGGGGACAATTTTGTAAAGAAAAAGTTAGACAGGGTTCTAAGCATTGTAGAATGGAGAGTCCTCTACCCAGAGGCAGTAGCCTATGCTTTTCCAGTAATTGGTTCGGACCACAGCCCACTTCTATTAACCATAACATCATATTTAGTTAAAAAGAACAGAATATTCAGGGTAGAAGATTACTAGTTCGAAGCTGATGATTTTATCCATGTAGTTAATGAAGCTTGGTCCTCAATCCTTGAACAAGTAGCAGACTTTCCAAGAAAACTTCATGTAGTATATGTTAAACTGAAAAGATGGAGCAGAAAAAGATTTGCGAATTGTTCTCGGAGAATTGATGCTTTAAAAAAGGAACTGACAGATATAACCAACTCTACTAGAACTCATTCAAATAGAAACACAGAAGGAACATTGAAACAGGAGATAGAATCTCTATGGAGGCAAGAGGAAATGCATTGGGGAATGCGCTCAAGAATCAAGTGGATGAAATGGGAAGACAAAAATACGAAATTCTTCCATGCAACCACTATATAGTGGAGACTACGGAATATAATTTCTATACTCAAAACAGAAGAGGGGTCTTGGATTCATAATGAAAGGCTCTTACACCAATAAATGACAAATTATTTTAAAAGCCTATATCGTTCAGTGGATAAGAGAAATTTTGTTCCGGTTTTAGACGTCATTTCTACAATGGTACATGAAGTTATGAATGCATCACTAACCGCTGAGGTCACTTTGGAAGAAGTCAAGCATGCTGTTTTCCAACTAAGTCCTCTAAGTGCCCCTGGACCAGATGCTTTTAATGGGAAATTTTTTCAGTTCCACTGGGAGACTCTTCAGTTTGAAGTATTTGCAGCAGTTAAAATTTTTTTCATATCAGGAAAATTGAATCCTGATTTAAATAGAACTCACATTACACTAGTTCCAAAAGTTCCTAACCCCGAAACTCTCAATCAATTCCGTTCCATTAGTTTGTGCAATTTTGCCTACAAAATCATATCCAAGGTAATGGTGAATTGACTCAAACCTTGGTTATCGAATTTAATAGCTCAAGAGCAAAGTGCATTCGTAAGTGGGAGACTTATCCAGGACAATATTATGATAGTGCAGGAAGTGTTGCATCAACTAAGAGTCAAGAAGAGGAGGAAAAAATTTCAAGCGGTCTTGAAACTTGATATGAAAAAGGCGTATGACAGAGCAGAATGGGATTTCTTGGAGGCATGCTTAAGAAAACTTGGCTTTGATGAAAATTGGATTCATTGGGTTATGCAATGTGTATCTTCAGTCTCATTCAGTGTTAAATTTAATTGGAATCCACTCCCTTACTTCCAGCCTTCCAGAGGACTTAGGCAAGGTGATCCATTATCCCCTTATCTCTTTATATTGGTAGCAAATGTTTTATCTCTTATGATGAAGAAAGCAGTAGAGGATGGCAGTATAAATGGTATTAAACTTAACTCCTATTGCCCTACCATATCACATCTTCTTTTTGCGGATGACTCCATCTTCTTTTTGAATGGGAGAATTCAAGAATGCCAATATGTATCAGATGTTCTGCATCAGTATTGTTTTGCTACTGGACAGGAGATAAACCTAAACAAATTAGGAATATTTTTTAGCTCAGGGTGCCCACAGACCTTAAGAGCAAATATGGCTTATGAACTGCGTATCCTTGAACTGGATAAAACAGGAAAATACCTTGGAATTCGGTCGGATTGGGGAGAGTCTAACAAGAATATGTTTGCCTGGATACTTGGTCGAGTTAACAAAAAACTGGAAGGTTGGAAGGAATCTTTAATTTCTAAAGCGGGGAAGGAGATATTTCTAAAAACAGTAGTGCAGGCTTTTTTTCAATATGCAATGTCAATTTTCAAGATTCCTGTTTCGATATGTAAAGCGATTGAAAAGAGAATGACAGCATTTTGGTGGAAAAACAGAGAATCTCACTCTGGAAATCATTGGAAGAGTTGGGAATTCTTGAAACAAAGGAAAGACAATGGAGGCATGAGATTCAAAGATTTACTTTCTGTTAACAAGGCTTTCTTAGGAAAGCAAGCATGGAGATTAATGCATCAATCGTCCTCTTTATGGGGTCAAATTTTAAACGGATTTACTTCCCAAACAAGAGTTTCTGGCATGCTGGGAAAGGGCATAGACCCTCTTGGGGCTGGCGAAGCTTACTATTGGGAAGAGACTCAATCTTAGAATCTTCAATGTCAACAGTGGGAATAGGAGAAGCAATTAGTATTAGAGAGGACAGATGGTTGAAAAGAGGAGTAATTGGAGGGCCATCGAATGAAAATGACCCACAAAAGGTAGTAGAGCTTATAAACAATGAAGAAAATTCCTGGAATGTACCTCTTCTTCGAAATATGTTCAAAGAGGAAACAGTGAAAGAAATTCTCGCTATTCCTCTATGCACTCACTCCATTCATGACAAACTGGTGTTTACATATTCATCAACAGGAAATTACTCAGTAAAAAGTGGCTACAACTACATAAGACTTACTGAGAATATCCGAAAAGCTCCAAAGGCCTCCTCATCTTTCTCGGCTCCTCGAGCTTTGTGGAATAAGATCTGGAAAATAGAAACCATCCCTAAAATTAGGTTCTTTCTATGGAATGCATGTCAGAATAGTCTACCCACAATGGAGAACTTACACAAGCGAAAAATAGTACCATATCCATTATGCTCACTGTGTAAAGACCAAGTGGAATCCACAGAGCATCTCCTTCTTCTTTGTCCCTGGACAAGAGGAATATGGGCTCAACCATCCCTAAACATTCAGGTATCTTCCCAAGGGTTAAGCAGAATAGAGACATGGCTAATGCAATTCCTTAAAAGTACAGGAAACCTACCTTCTTTGGAACTTGTTGCAATCATCTTCTGGTTTATTTGGACTTATCGCAACACATTTATCTTTCGAAAGAAACTCCCAGACCCAATTCAAGCACTACAAGGAGCTCTAACTTCTCTCAGCAATTACAGGAGATGGAATTCAAAGCAAAAATCGGACCTTGACACACCCACCTCTTCTGAGATCTGGAAACCCCCAAAGGGCAGATCTTTAAAGGTCAATATTGATGGATCCTTCGTCAAAAGCTCCATGGAAGGCGTAATCGCTTGCATCGTTCGAAACTCAAAGGAGACACTTGTCGATGGCTTTGCAAAACAAATCCATGTCTCCTCAGCCTCTCAAGCAGAATTTGTGGCTCTCTTGGAAACCCTAAAGTTCTTCCCTCGAAGACATTATCCCCTTGAGTTAGAGTCAGACAATCTGACTTTGGTTAAAGCTATGGAAAACTCAGACCTTATTCCATGGGATGCACATGCAATTATCTCCCAATGCCTTGATCTGTCCTCCAGCTTCTCACAGTTGCGTATCACCCATTGCCATCGTGAAGCCAACTCCATTGCAAACTGGGCTGCAAAAGCTCAGTGCCATAAAACTCTGTCGACGGACTGGATTTCTTCCCCTCCCCAAATATTGTTGGATTTACTTTGTAAGGAAGCCCAGTTTATGGGCTCTGCGTTTTCAAATCAAATAGAAGTTAATCAGTTTACGACAAAAAAAAAACTACTCTACAATGAATTAATTATATGTTCCCAAGAGCAGCGTATTTGAAACTTGCACACGTGTATTTATTTATTCAAATGCTATTTCCAAAGTAACCAACACAGTAACTATTGAAATGCACGTGTGAGTTATATTAGAAAGTCTCACATCAGAGAATTGATGTGATGTAGAGCAGTTAATATATCCTAGTTGGTCCATAACTCATTGGCTTAAGTTTTTAAGTGAATATGAGTCACGCTTGATATGTTAACATGCTCGGACTCTCCTTTTTAGAGAGGATACACTTGAATTAAAGGGTAGCAAATCTAATACTGAGCTCACATATGAGAGGAGGCTATTGAAATGCACGTATGAAGGTGTTGACGAGTTCGGATTTAAACTCCCTTTTAGAGATCTCTTCAAGTAAAGGTTTTAAGCTTTTACTGTGTGCTCACAACAGTAACATTGTGTCGTCCTTTTTTGAGCCGAACAAACTAGTTCACATCCTTTTAACTCGATTGACGTTGCAAATATTTCCATTGGCATCTAGAACGGACTACTCGTACAAATTGTCCGCCAAGAGCCCGTGAAGAAGAAGGTACAAAAAGATGTGAACCATGGAATAGGTTGAGGGTATTATGGGAATTGACTGAAATGGCCTGCTAGTAGGGGTGAGCATCGGTCCTGGACCGACCCTGGATCGACCCTGGACTGGCCCAACCCTGTCGGTCCTGGTCCGGTTCCCAGGAGGATTGGGTCGGTCCTTGGTCCTGGGATCCCTGGACCAGCACTGTGTGGGTTGGTCCTCGGTCCAGGTAGTTTAGGGTCGGTCCAACCCGGACCAACCCGGACTATATATATTATATATAATATATCTAAAATATATTATATATATTATATATTTAATATATTATTTATAATTTTTTTTATGTAGCAAAAAATAAAAGCGGGAAACAGCTCTCACAGACTCAGGGTGCGCATGGAATGCATTCCGGAACAGAATGGCGTTTGTTAAAAAATTTCCAGAATGCATTCTGGAGCAATTTTTGCATTCTGGAATAAAAATGCGTTTGTTAAAAATACTTGATTCCAAAATGCATTCTTGATTTCGGAATGCATTTTTTATTCCGGAATGAGCTTTTGGCAAGAAAAATAGAAGCTACTTTTTGTAGCTTCTTGATTCCGGAATGCATTCTCCCTATTTTCTCATAATTTTTTTTTTTAGAAAATACATAAAAATTGAAAAATTCTAGAAAAAATCATAAAAATTTCCAGAAAATAAAAAAAGTCAGATTTCGGGAAAATATGAAATTTGGTGAATTTTTTTTAAAAAAATAAAAAAAATCAAAAATTTCAAAACTTCACATAATAGTTTAAAATACCCATGGCCACCCACTTTGAGTGAAATTTAAATTTTTTGAGGTGCCCAAAAAAAAGAAAAATAATAATAAAATAAAAATTTTCAAAACTTCACAAAATGGCTTAAAATACCTATGGCCACCCACTTTGAGTGAAATTTAAATTTTTTAAGGTGCCCAAAAAATAATAAAAATAATAAAAAATTTCAAAACTTCACATAATAACTTAGAATACCTGTGGCTACCCACTTTAAGTGAAATTTAAAATTTTTGAAGGGCCCAAAAAAATAAAAAATAATAAAATAATAAAAAATTCAAAACTTCACAAAATGGCTTAGAATACCTGTGGCCACCCACTTTGAGTGAAATTTAAATTTTTTTAGGTGCCCAAAAAAAATTTTAAAAATAAAAAATTTCAAAACTTTACAGAATGGCTTATAATACCTGTAGCCACCCACTTTGAATAAAATTTAAATTTTTTTAGGTACAAAAAAAAAAATCAACAAATCAAAACAGATTTCTGTTCTAGAAATCAATTTCTAGAGCAGAATTAGTCATATTTTACTAAACAGATTTCTCCTCCGGAAATCAATTTCTGGCAAGAATTCCAGAAATCAATTTCTAGCAAGAATTTGATTTCTGGAGCAGAATGGTTACCATTCGCACCCTCACACGTCCAAAACGGTGTTAGTCAATAGTCACGGCGTCAACCACTGGTACTCGATCCTCCTTTGGTACTAAGTCTACTGACAACATCGTCTCTTTACTTTAGTCTTCCTTGTATAGTGACAGTATCTCTTTAGTCTTCACTCTTCAGAGTTCAAACTCTTCGCATTGCCAAAATCGAAGCAAAAAAAAAGTTCTTACTCGCCCCGGCCCGCGCTCGCCTCTGGCTGCTCGCCGCTCGCTGCTCGTTGCTCGAGCAGGTGAGTCTTGACTATGCCAAAATCGGAGAAAAAACTTCCTACTCGCCCCGTTCGACGCTCGCGCCACTCACCGCGCGCGCCGCGCCCCGCTCGCCGCTCGTCGCTTGAGCGGGTGAGTCTTGACTTTGCCAAAATCAGAGAAAAAAACTTCCCACTTGCCCCGTTCGATGCTCGCCTCTGGCCGCTCGACGCTTGCACCGCTCGCTGCTCGACGCTCGGCCTGCTTGCCGCTCACCGCTCACCGCACTCGCCGCTCGAGCGAGTGAGTCTTGACTCAAAGGGTGAGTCTAGAGTACAAAAAATGAAACAAAAAAATTATCGGTTGGTCCCGGGTTGACCCTGGAACCGGATCGAACCCATTGGGTTGGTCCGGTCCTCGGTCCCAGGCTCAATAGGGTTGGTCCTCGGTCTAAAAAATTGAGGACCAACACTGTACGGGTTGGTCCTAGGGTTAGGGGGTGGACCGGCCCAACCCGGACCATGCTCACCCCTACCCGCCAGTTCTTTACCTTTTCCTAATTTTGGGGTTGAACGATATCGGTGGGCTCAATCGATTTCTTTTCCATACACCAATCTTTCCTTTAATTTTTTTCTTGACGCCTACAAGCAAGCTAGGCAGACATAATGGCAGATATACATCAATTTGTGGGACCCATTTTGACGAGTTGACTATGATTGTAAAAAATACGAAAGTTAATATCACGAAAAATCACAAATTTAAACACTTTTGATAAATTTATTCAAAACTAATTTTTTTATCATAAAAAATCTCAAACTGGTATAACTGTGACAATTTTATCCTATGTTAGTTTTTTTTTGTAAGGATTTTATCCTCTATTAGTTTCCGTCAAATTTTACTATTAAATTTGCTGACATGGTATGGTGACATGGCAAGTCCACGTTAAATTCCATATAGTTAATATCTCGAAAAATGCCAAACTAATACGGTCAAAAAAATTTGACAAAAGCTAACAGAGGCTAAAATTGTCACATGTGTACAAGTTTAGGGTTTTTGGTGGTCAAAAAAATAGTTTGGGATAAGTTTGTTATAGGTATACCAATTTGTTAGGATTTTCATGGTCAAAAAATTAATTTGGGGTAAATTTATCACATGCATATCAGTTTGAAATTTTTCGTTGTATTAACCCAAATTACAATTATTTGAGTATGTGACATCACCTCGCTTTGCTTTCAACGACATCATTGCCACTTACTATCAAGAAGAAATTCATTTGCAACGAATTTGATGTGGATTTTTTTTTTGCCATGTTAGAAGAAACTCCCCCTAGCTTTCAATCATATCTATGATTGGTGAGTTACAAGTATGAATATAACATATATCCAATTTTGGTTAAGTTCCTATGAGTAATTTTCATAATTTATAACCCGCCAATCAAATGTATGATTGAAAAATCCTGCCGGGGTTCGAGGAAAAGACTGTCTTCTTTGTTTCATTTTACATAAATGGACTTCATGCTTATTTAGGCATACTATATAATATGTGTAAGGTCACAATCAAAGTTTGATGTTCATCTTCAGAAATTCAAAAACACTTTAACATCAACCTTTCCTCACAACAAAAACCGACAAAAAGCTCGTAATTGTACACCCAATATGGCATAGTGCAAACGGATCCTAACCTTCGGTTTTACAACGTGGGCAACATCACCATGGACCAAGACCAGTTCAATTCGATATGGAGGAACTTGACGCAGAGGCTAGCGCTCGATGCCGCGAACAGCTCTTCGAAGCTCAAGTTTGCGACGGGGCAGACCGAGTTGCCAGACAACCAGACCATCTACTCGTTTACGCAGTGTAGTCTCGACTTGTCAGCAAACGAATGCGCGAGTTGCTTGTCTGAAGCCATTGATGATTATGATAAATGTTGCCGCGGAAAACATGGCGGCGTGTTTATAAGCCGAGCTGTATTTTCCGATGGGATTTGTACCCGTTTTTGGAGTCGAACCCCAGTCGGCCACCGTCGTCTCTGCCACCTCCAGCTGCTCCGCCAGCTCCCGATAGAAATATCGGCCAAGGTACGTTCCGTTAAGGCTCGTGGAAAAAGTAACATTATGACCGAGACTATTAAGCATTTTAAATTTTAGTTCTTGAAATTGCACTTTAGATTTCATACTTACTAATTTTTTAGTTAATTATATTAAAGAAAGCCTAATTTGCTCCAGATTTTTTAATTTTAACCCAAACTCTGAAATTTATTATAGAAATGTCTAAACTTCGTCCTTGGTTCAAATATGGCATGTGTCAATTTCTCAACAGTGGGCGTGAGAGAAAATATCGCATCCACCCGGTGTACCGCGCTCTTAGTACGACATGTGTACTCCACTAAATGTGGGAAGAAAAAGTTAAAATTGGAAAAAAAGTCCACAAATATATAGTAGTAATCCAAGTTTTTGGAATAAGACATTACAAGTATTATAACTTTTGTATGGCACTAATTTGAGTGCCATAACTTTATTTTTGATTACTTAAATGACATAACTTCTAAAAAACGTTTACTTAACTATTATAACTTTCAATCGATCGCTTAAGTGGCAAAATTTTTTAAAAAAGTTCACTCAAGTACCAGAAATCCAACATGGCATAACACTTCGGATGAAAGTTTTTAAAAAAGTTATGGCACTGAAGTGATCGATTAAAAAGTTATTAACACTTAAGTGATCGAAAAAAAAAGTTATGGCATTTGTGGTGCCCTTTTCCCCAAGTTTTTCACCCGACTAATGGAATAATTAAGGACACTTCAAGTGCCAGTCATAACTTTTTTTTGACTACTTGAGTGCCATAACTTCTAAAAACCGTTCACTTGACTATAATAATTTTCAATTCATCACTTGAGTTTCATAACTTTTTAAAAACGTTCATCTAAGTGTCGGAAATCCAACTTGACATATGACTTATGGTGGACATTTTTAGAAAGTAATGGCACTTAAGAAATCGATTGAAAAGTTATACGACACTCAAAGGATCGAAAACAAAAGTTATTTCATTCAAGTGAGCACAGATATGACACTCAAGTGATCGAAAAAAAAGTTATGATTGCCATACGAAAGTTATGACATTTGTGATATTATTTTTCCCCCCAACCAGTAGCAGGTGAGTTTAATGCATTTATAATAACGAAAATTAACAGTAATTAAGATTGTAAGAACAATTGATCATTCGTAAAATGTGAAAAATAATTGGTAATTTCATAAAAAATGTCAATAAGTTACTAACAAGTCAATGAAAGATCTAGTGATTGACAATTTATTTTTGTACCAACACTTTTTTTATACTTACAACTCTTTTAGAAATTTACCAGCATGGAGGAAAAATTCTTTTTTATGCAGAATAATAGAATCATCCTACTTTATGTGCTAATTCATGCAATTTGTGCATTGCAAGGGTAGAGGTATGAGAACCCAAATGAAATTTTAAGTACGAGTTTCAAAAGTACATGGAAACCTTCTTCAATTTAATTAGATTTTGTTAAAGAATGCCTTCAAGGAACTTGTTAACAAGCCATTTAAGGCAAGTTTGAAGTTTTCCATAAACTATTTTTGTTCTTTTACTCGTAATCAACGCTTTGGAGATTGTAATGATTCCCATAGGCATCCTGGCAGTTCACTCTTTTAGGATTGCAATTGACTGATGATTTTAGATATGCTGAGAAAAACAATTATCTGATCTGGTACCTTGGCTGCAATCATCGTTGCGGCCGCCGTTTTTGTTGTGCTTCTCTTCATCAGTTGTTGTTGCCTTCGGACGCCCCACCCCGCGCCTCGTCTCCCCCACCCCCCACCCGCCCCCCCCCCCCCCCCTCCCCAAAAAAAAAGAAAAGAAAAAGCAAAAGATTGGAACTTTTAATCGAGAAAATAAAGATTGTGAAGGTATGACCTTAAGACATGGAAAAACAAGTACAAGTCTAAGCGGCTTTGTTGTTTCACTCATGAAGGTGTAAGCAAGATCGCATCCTTGAAGTCCTTGCAATTCGATTGGGATATTTTACTTGCAGCGACGGACAACTTTTCTCAAGAAATCAAACTTGGCAAAGGTGGATTCGGGGAGGTGTATCAGGTACATTAGTGATTGTAAACGGCATAAAATACTTTCAGAAGTCGCTTGATGCTCGGTTTGGTCTTACTTATGTACACTGACAACTTAACCATTATGGAATCAATCTCATGTCATGAAGTTTCAGCTCACTTAAATCGAAATGGACGTTAAATGGGCTATATCATCCTCTTTTTCTGAAGAAGTCTAAAGTTTCTAATTTCGTCTCTCTAGCCACGAGAATGACTTGTGTGTGGATGTTAAAGAAGCATAACAACATAGCGAACAATTTAAAATCTTTGGTGACCCAGTTGAAATCAAAATATGGTTCAATAGATAACGTTGCATATTGTTTAAAAGTTCAGAAAATCATTATCCTAAAATCAAGAATTCATGAGATCTTGTCACCTTTCACTAATTTTTCAGGGTAGGCTTCCCAATGGACAAGAAATAGCTATGAAGAAGCTTTCTCAAAGCTCAGGGCAAGGTGTCGAAGAATTTAAGAACGAGATTGTGTTGGTGGCGAAGCTTCAACACCGAAATCTAGTGAGATTGCTCGGATTTTGCTTGGAAGGAGGGGAAAAGCTACTCGTATATGAGTTTGTGCCCAACAAAAGTCTCGACTACTTTGTGTTCGGTTTGTTCCACTTCACTTGCTTTAAGTTCGTCTCTTAGGTTAATGTATGAGTGAATAATCATATGCTCGTTTATTGGATCGTATATAACATTTTGAATCGAAGTACTAGGCTTCCTAGATGATACTTACTCTCGTTCACATCCTTAAATTGCTTAATAGACCCTGAGAAAAGCAAACAATTGCACTGGCCAAGACGTTACAAGATAATATCGAGCATCGCTCGAGGAATGCTCTATCTTCATGAAGATTCTCGGCTTCAAGTCATTCACCGAGATCTAAAGGCTAGCAACGTCTTGCTGGACAACGATATGAACCCAAAGATTTCGGATTTTGGCATGGCGAGGATTTTTGGAGTTGATCAAACTAACGCAAGCACTAGAAGAATCGTAGGAACCTAGTAAGTTTTGCATTCTTCGAAGTTCACCGTTAGGTAGCTTCTTGTTAAGAATTGAAAAGGGATTAGTACAGATAAAGTTACTTTAACTGTATGGCTTTGGTGGTGGTTTTCAGAGGTTTCATGTCCCCGAAATATGCGATGCACGGGCAATTCTCTCAAAAGTCTGATGTTTACAGCTTTGGCATCCTCCTCCTCGAGATCATACGCAGCAAGAGGAATAACTACTACTACCAATCTGATGGAGGCGAGGATCTTGCGAGCTATGTAAGTTTTTTATATGATTTGATTGTTCTTTTGGCTCTCAATAAACAAAATCGTTCCATGGTTCACTTGTTGTGTACAATTGACATGCTCTAGGTTTGGAAACATTGGAGAGACAATGCGCCTTTGGAAATATTGGATCCGGCATTGGAATCTTATTCTAAAAGCGAAGTGCTCAGATGCATACATATCGGCTTATTATGTGTTCAGGAAGATCCGGCTAATAGACCGACCACGGCGAACATTGTTCTCGCACTAAGCAGCCAAACTCTTAGTCTGCCGTTGCCACAAGGACCGGTCTTTTTCTTCTGAAGCCAAACAGAACTGCCGATTAACATCATAGGGAAAGCCCAGGGGCATGATCAACTTACAAGAGGATCCATGCCTCCATCGATCAACGGAGTGACGATTACAGAAGTCTATCCTCGATGAAGCACAGGGACATCTGTTCATGGCATGATTTCATTTGCTTCTCAAGGATATTTCGCGTATGTTGTGTCCAGAAGTACTATTTAGTTTTACATGAATTGTTTGATGAGTGTGCTTGTAGTCGCTAATAAACTGGTAGTAATGTGGTGGTTTCTTTTTTGCTTTGTAATAAAGCAGCTAGCTATTTCTAATTGGATTGACTTTTAATTTATACTTCTAATTGCTTTGTAAATGATATCTAGTATTGGTTTGGAATACAGGACCTGATAAGAACCAAGGAACATTAAAAGTCTAAAAGGTTGAGAGCTTGCGCAACGATACGTGTTTCAAGAGCATAAAGAAATCTATAGTAAGTACTTGCATGTACAAATTGACAATTTACATGCGGTCAAAGGGAGCAAAAACGAAATCTACGTTCATTACTCCCCAACATGCTAATACTTGTAAAGACAGTAGCTCAGTTTATTTCACAGAAAATAAATAATTTGAAAAACATTTTCCTAAAACCAATTGCTCGTATCGTTTGAAATAATTAGTTAATGAAAAATAATTTCATTATCATCAATAATTTATATCTAAACATTTTTATGAACTATAAAACTATCTTTTGTTCATTTATTCTTGTATACGATACAAAAATAAAAATAAAAAAATTCAAAAAAATTCAGAAAAATATGAAAATATTATTAAAGTTATCCACGTCAACACTGGTGACCGGCCGCCGGCCGGTCGGCGCCCACATCAGCAAAATCCGGCCAAAATTGACCGAAAGGACTGAATTGGCACAAAGACAAAAGGTTTAGGACTGAATTGGCACAAATGCAAACGGTTTAGGACTCAATTGGCACCAAAAAAATGTTTAAGACTAAATTGGCACAAATACAAAAGGTTTAGCACTGAATTGACACCAAAAAAACGGTTTAGGACTAAAATGGCACCAGTGCAAAAGGTTTAGGATTTTTTTGGCACTTTTCCCGATCGTTAGTTCACAATCCTTTTGTTTTTCTCAGCTGGTATTTCATCTTCAACCACCGCGTCCTCACTTTTAGACCATATGTTGCCTAGCCTTTTACATGGGGCAGCCAAGTGAGCCTCGCCATCATAATCCCCTTCCATACTTTCCACCGTTCTTATAATGCAAGGCTAAGACTAAACTGATTGTGGACACTCTATAACTCTGACTTACTGAGCTCTAATTGTTACCTCTTTGTTATGCAGGAACCAAGGCCAGTCGCTCCTTTTTCCCAGGACAGGAAAGGGCCGTGCCTGGTGTTAAAGCTACAACCCCACAGGCAGGCCGAGAAGAGTAATGCGTGCTCCCCCTGCAGCCTCTCAAGCAGACATCCTTCCAATCGAACACAACTTCAGCTACCGGGTGGCTTGGAGAAAAAGTTTACTGGAATGTCGGTTTTGGGGAAAACCTATCACCAAGGGGATAGGAGAGAAAACTCTTCAGGAGAAGAGAGAGCTGTGAGGATAGGAAGCGTTCGTCAACTGACCCACCAGACTACACATTTCTTCACTTTCAAAACTAGTTGGCTTTTCGGTGTTTGTTAAAACTCTATACCTTTAAGTGCTCCATCTCTGTTAGGCTTTCTCTGGGGTGTGTTGGGACGTGGTTCATACTTCCTAGCGACTAGACAGCACAGGGGTCCGAAAAAGGAAAGTTTCCTAATTGGTGTAGGTTTCCTCTTTTGAATCAAATTATTGCTATATATATATATATATATATATATATTGTCACGCCCCGAACCCCATCGAGCACGCGACACACTGCTTTGGTCGAATAACACGACGTCCCAGGATATCGCCGACCCAATTAAACTTATCAGAGATTTGTATCAATCAGCGAAAGCCACAAATACCCGGACAACAACAACTGGGGTAAAAAGGGGAGATAAACACATCCATTACCGATTCAAACTTATATGATATCCACAATTTACAAAACCACTATATATACAAGCACACCGAACTTCTACACTATATACCACCGATGTCAAAAAGGATCGATAGCCTGGGTACCCTATCACCAAAAATGGTACACTTCAAAAAGCCTACTCCCAACCCCTATACTAGCCCCTACGTCCACGAGACGGCGTCCACTCTGAGTTCGACTCCTCGGCACTCGAATCTGAATCCCCCTGAACCGTCTTCTCCTCTGAGGACTCCGGCTCGGCCTCGATCTCAATCGGGTTATTTATATCACCCGACTCCGCTGGAACCTCGACCCGTTCCTCCTCCTCTGGCTCCTCGTCTGACTCGTCCTCTGGCACAAACTCGGGATCGTACATGGGCTCATACTCTGGCTCGTACTCGGGTGCGTCCTCCGGTTCTTCTTCAGGCTCATCTTCTGGGGCTTCTTCAGGTTCTGCCTCAGGTTCTTCTTCTTCTGGTTCTTCCTCTGGTATGACCTCGAGATCCACGTCCATCGGATCATACCCCGCCTGGGATTCTTCCGGCTCCGGTTCATGCTCGGCCCCAGAAGGCTCATGTGCTGCAGGCGCAGGCTGAAGTCCGGACTGCGCTAGACTAGTCTCCAAACTAGTCATCTCGCCATCAGGAAGGGGAATAGATGATGGATCCCAATCCCCAACTCCATCAAAGGGGACGTCGAAGCCACGGACGGGGCCAAACTCATCCACCCCATCTCTGAACATCCAGGCAGTGTACGTGTGGGCTTACCAGAGGGGTAGTCCTATATCTACCCAAACTACCGTGGTATGCTTAACCCAGGTCATGTTATCATCTATAGGGTACTCTATAAAATTGTGGTCGGTGTGCATCGGTCCTCCAAAACGCTCAGGTTGCGGCGGTAGGAGATTCATGGCTCCGACCGGGGTTTTGAAATTGTTGGTTGAAACAACCATGAGATCACATCTCAATAAGTACACACCCTAAACCCCACCTAGGCTATCACGTACCTCCAAACAATCACAAATACAACCACACTTAGCCATCACATAGTAGGCACACAATTCATACTCACCTGGGCCTTTCCTATGTGCAACCTACACGTTAGCCATAATAGTACAATTTCCAACCACATACACATTCTAATTACATTTCATGCATTCGTTCCTGCCTCATCACATTCTTTTCACCCAACTCGCCAGCGACCCGCGTAATGGTACCGCCTTAGGCTCATTGTGACTAACTCATACTTTCCACTCATCTCGCCAGTGACCCGCGTAATGGTACCACCTCAGGTTCACTGTGACCAACTCATAATCACAACACTTCGGGGCCCGCGTAGTGGTACCGTCTCAGGCCGTGTATCTTGCCCACGTAATGGTACCGCCTCAGGCTCAACACCCACCACCTATGACACAACCCGCGTAATGGTACCGCCTTAGGTTGGCCGTCCTCTGGTAATACCGGGCATCGTCCCATGTAGTCGTATCGCCTCAGGACGGATCATTTCCCCGCGTAATGGTACCGCCTCAGGGATTTTTATCACCACACATACAACATCACCACACGATTCCTCACTCAATCACTTGCTCGACACCGACATGCCAATGTACTAGCTAATCACACTTGGCCCGTGCACGCACCAAACCATACATGTTTCTCATGCTTAATAAACACTCAAACATGGCCAATTCACAAACCATTCAATTCAGCCCTTGCGTGCACATAACGGTTCACATTAAAATCAATCAATTCACCACTCAACAAACATACAAGGCCACCAACGGGTCCACAATCACAGCCACATTCATAGGCGCAAATTCAACATTTCCATGCTCAATTCAAGCCATATCAAGCCCTACCAACCAGCCACATCACAACACGTCAAACCAACATAATTTGCCCTTAAATCGAACCATATGCTCGTCAATACGAGTCCCAATTTCCAGCATTCACTCCAGCATCAATTCAGTCCCGAAACTTCACAAATTCACCCACAACTCAACCAATTCAAGTCCCCCAAATCAGTCCATTAAATTAACCCCTAAACAGCCCCTAAATAACCCCTAAACGGCCTTTAATTAACCCGATTTAACCCCTAATCGCGTCTATCGATACCCGACATCCTAAATAGGGTTTAGGGGGCGACTTAAACGAACTCTAGGCTAGCTCGGCTAGAGTAGAAAGGGGGACGGCAGCCGGTGGCCTCACGGCGGCGTACGGAGAGCGGCAAGCGGCTCGGTGGCGGTGTACGGCGAGCGGCGGTGGCTGGCGGTCTGCTGGCTTCCCACAGCTGAACAGGACAGCTGGGGGAGGGCTGGCTGGTGGTGTTCGGTGAGGCAGAACATGAGAGAGAGATGGTGAGGCGTGGTGGTGGCGCGGTCGCGGGTCCAAGGGCGGACGGCGGCGATCCGGTTCGACTGGGAAGCGGCGGTGACGGCTGCCTAGGTGGTTGGCCACGGTCACGGCGGGGTGAGGGAGGCTCGGCCGGGAGGGAGAGGGAGAGAGAATGCCAAGAGGGAGAGAGAGAAAGTGAAGAGAGAGAAAGAAATTTGGCTTAAATAATTCAAGGTCAATAATTGCGGTGCCAAATGACCATCATGCCCCTCTCTCACGATCCAAATCAATGGCCTAGATTCGATCTTATCTTGAGATCAACGGTCCGGATCGAATCTTTTCCAAAATATCCAAGGGCAATTTGGGGATTTCACAAAAAGTCCAAGGGTAAAATTGTCCAAAAATCTCTATTTCTAAGGCTAGGGCGAAATGACCAAAATGCCCTTCCCCAAATACACTTTGCCTTAACAAACCTTCGGGGGTAAAATGGTCATTTTCCATTTCTCGCCAAAATTCAATTTTTCTGAACGATTCGGGCAAATCCGAGGTTACCCAAGCAAATGACAACATCGTCCAAATGCCCTGTCGTGACTTTCTAAATTTCCAATGCCCAACTCGGTCTCTAATTTAATGACTAAATTTTACATAACGCAACTTGAGCAAATCTCAAACTAACGGGTGGCTTTTGGGGAAATTCGCACATTTGACCCGTGGCCGATACTGAATCATGCCACGTACAAGTTTACTCGAGTCGAGACGACTTCGGTTATCACTTAATTGCAAGGATCGACCGCTAGTTTCGATGGGCACGATCGTTTGGTATAGGTTCGGGGCCATTCGTCGATTCATTTCGTGGTCAAGCGGAATTACCTGCGATCCACTAATATGACAGTGGCGAACTGATCCCTGACTATCCTTGGATCGGTCTTCATTGGCTCAAAATGTCCCTTCGACAATTTTCATGGTTGAAAGTTGATTCACGATCGAGTTCTTTGGTCGTGCGAATTTAAATTCCTAATTAGCCTTTCCTTAACGGTTAGTATTCCCGAAGTGATCAATTCCGGCCGAGATCTAACTACAAGCACGTCCATAAACTATTCATTTCATAAATCTCAAGTGGGTTGGATTTCAGAATGTCACAACTCTTCCCCCCTTATAAAAATTTCGTCCTCGAAATTTACAAATCAAACTAACTACTCAAACAAGTGGAGGGTATTGACGTTGCATTTGCTCTTCACTTTCCCACATCGCGCCTTCTGTCCCGTGGTGTTCCCAAACAACCTTGACCATCGGGATCGTCTTATTCCTTAGAACCCGTTCTTTCCGATCTTCAATCCCTACTGGTCTCTCGACATATGACACCCTGTCATCAACTTCTATCTCCTCATAATTCAACACGTGAGTTGGGTCAGGTTCATATTTTCTCAACATCGATACGTGGAACACATTATGCACTTGCGATAAATTTGGCGGAAGTGCAAGGCGATGCGCTAAGTCTCCAATTCTTTCTAAAACCTCAAAAAGTCCCACGTACCTCGGACTCAACTTCCCTTTCTTACCGAATCTGGACAGTCCTCTCATGGGCGATACCTTAAGGAATACATGATCTCCTACTTGAAACTCCAATGGTCTTCGCCTTCTGTCTGCATAACTCTTTTGACGGCTTTGAGCTGTTTTCAGCCTTTTGCGAATTACCTTAACAGCCTCAACTGATTGTTGAACTAACTCTGGCTCGGTTATAGTCCTTTCTCCTACTTCATCCCAACACACAAGCGTTCTACAAGCCCTGCCATATAACGCTTCAAAGGGCACCATTCCGATGCTCTGCTGAAAACTATTATTATATGCAAATTCTGCTAAGGGCAATTGCTCTTCCCACTTACCATGAAAATCCAATACGCATGCCCTAAGCATATCCTCTAAAGTCTGAATTGTCCTCTCAAACTGGCCATCCGTTTGTGGATGGTAAGCTGTACTAAACTAGAGATTTGATCCTAATGCTGTCTGCAGACTTTTCCAAAAATTGGCGGTAAACCTAGGATCACGATCTGAGGTAATCGTCACTGGTACCCCATGCAAACGAACTATCTGTTGCACATACAACTCAGCATATCGATCTAATGTGAAGTCTTTTCGCACAGCCAAAAAGTGTGCTGACTTTGTCAATCTATCGACAATCACCCAAAGAGTATCATGGCCTCTTTGGCTCCTTGGTAATCCTGTCACAAAGTCCATAGTTATATGTTCCCATTTCCACTCTGGGATTTTCAAAGGTCGCAATAACCCTCCGGGCTCACAATGTTGTGCCTTTACTTGCTGGCACGTCAAACACTTGGCCACATGCTTCGCTATGTCTACCTTCATACCATTCTACCAATAATACTGCCTCAAATTCTGATATATTTTGGTACTACCTGGGTGGATACTATAACTACTACGATGCGCTTCTGACAAAATTTCTTTCTTAAGTTCCACATCGTCAGGCACGCATAAACGTCCACGGAACTTTAGTATCTCATCTTCGGATATCTGGAAGTTCGGCTTTCTCTTGGTATCATCCATCCCTAGAATCCTTTGGATTTCTTGATCCGTAGACTGTAAAGTCCTAATTTTAGTCTGCATCTCCGGTTCAATCCTTAACGTGGCTAGCAAGCTCGAGACTTGACTTACTTCGAATCTAAACTCCGAGTCTCGTACTTTTTCCAACAATGTCAATTCCTTGACCATCAAGTATGCGATGCTTGACTTCTAACTCAATGCATCGGCTACCCGGTTGGCCTTCCCGGGATGATATAATATATCACAGTCGTAATCCTTCAACAACTCCCTCCACCGACGCTGCCTCATATTTAACTCCTTTTGAGAAAATAAATATTTAAGGCTCTGATGATCTGTATATATTTGAAACTTCTCTCCGCATGGATAATGTCGCCAAATCTTAAGGGCGAATACTATAGTGGCTAATTCCAAATCATACATCGGGTAATTCAGCTCATGTGGTCTTAACTATCTTGACGCGTAAGCCACTACCTGTCCATTTTGCATGAGTACACACCCCAATCCTTTCAACGACGCATCACTATAAATTTCGTATCCTCTGAGTCCTGATGGAATAGTCAACACCGGTGCCGTTGTCAATCTATGTTTCAATTCCTGAAAACTCCTTTCACATTTGTCGGTCCACTCAAACTTTGTTTCTTTTTTCAACAAATGTGTCAACGGTGTTGCTATTGCTGAAAATCCTTCCACGAAGCGTCAATAATATCCTGCCAAACCCAGAAAGCTTATAACCTCTGTTACCATCATCGGTCTCGGCCACTTCATTACCGCCTCAATCTTCGTTGGATCCACTGAGATTCCTTCCCTAGAAATCACATGTCCGAGAAATGCTACTCGGTTGAGCCAGAACTCGCACTTGCTAAATTTAGCATACAATGCGTTCTCTCTTAAAGTCTGCAAAACTTTATTCAAGTGAAATTCATGCGTCAGCGGCAGATGGGGACAGCGCGGGGCTACTCCGCCGCTCGTCGCTTCTGCGTCAGCAGCAGAGGAGAATAGGGGGAGAGAAAGGGACCGCTCGGCGCAGGGGGGAAGAAGGAAGGAAGAGACTGGGCCAAGCCGGGCCAAGCCACGTGCGGGGAAGAAAAAGAAAAAGAAAAGCGGGCTGGGCCCGCGCGGGGAAAAGAAAAAGAAAAGAAAAAGAGAATGGGTTGGACCCGCGCGGGGGGAAAGAAAAAGGAAAAAGAAAAGGGCCGGGTCGGCCCGGCCCCGACCCGGCCCAACTCGGAAATTCTCTTCTTTTTTTTTTAAAACTCTAATAGACCCTATTAATACAAATGTGCCTAAATTCTATATGTAATGCATTTAAATAAAAATATTTTTTTGTTTTAGGAATTAAAGAAAATTAACTCTTAAATTTTGTGCAATTAATTTTGGGCAAATTAAAAATAGGTGTCAACAGCTGCCCCTCTTTGAAGGTGAGCTCGCAGAGGTTGAGCCCGTAGAGGTTACATTCAAAGATAAAATGACACCTAAATTTGGCCCATGTATGCTCAATGAATGCTATTTTTGGCGAGACCGTGAGTCCCATTTTTGATGTGATAAGATGATGCTTGCTAAAGCAAATAAAAACATACCTGGGGCCACTTACCTTGCCGAAGGGTAGAGTAATTCCAGATAGTTGATATTGTGTGTCGAGGACCCGAACCTTTCTTCGGTCGCCTTGACTGGGAAATGGTTTGTCTAGGACCCGAACCTATCTTCGGTCGCCTTGACTGGATTTGGTTTGTCCAGGACCCAAACCTTTCTTCGGTCGCCTTGACTGGGGAAATCGTTTGCCTAGGACCCGAACTTATCTTCGGTCGCCTTGACTGGATTTCATTTTGACAAAGTTCCTGGGGGTCCTCGCCCGAGGGTTTGATGGTTTGCCTGGTAGGTCCTCGCCAGCAGGTTTTGAAAAGGCTCAAACGATGAGCACCTGGGGGTCCTCGCCCAAGGATTTGATGTGAACATGGGTGTCACGCCCAGAACCCCATCAAGTACACGACATCCCTCTTCGGTCGAGTTAGTGCCACGTCGCAGGAAACGTCACCGACCCAAACGGCCCAATCAGAGTTTAATCGCGGCGGAAATATCAAACACCCAAACAATCATTTACTTAGGTACTAGGGAAAATAAATGCCAAATCACCAAATCACCAACTATACTTCGATTTAAGCATAATATCCATTTCTACATAAACTTATGCCACAACCACTAATTTACAAACCACAAAGCAAAATATGCACAATGAACTACTAAACTGCAAACCACCGATATCACAGAAAGATCAGTAGCCTGGGTAAGCAATACACCAAAACGGGACACTTCCAAAGTCTTACTCAGCTCCAAACTAATCCCTACGCCCTCTAGATGGTGTCCATTCTGACTCACTCTCTTTGGAATCCTCATCCGAATCTTCATCAGGCACATGCTTATCCGACGACTCCGATTCGGCCTCAATCTCGATCGGGCTATCCCACAACATCATGATCAGGGTGCATAACAGCCCCAAAACGCTGCAACGGCGGCGGAAGGTTCATGGCTCGGGCGGGTGCTCTCAAATGGTTTGGTTGAAACAACCATGAGACACTTCTCAATAAGTTCACAACCTAAACCTTACATAGGCTACCATGTACTCCAGACAAGTCCAGACACCGAATCAAGCAACACACAAACAACATCCACACAATCGTACTAACAATCACATACGATTCTACCTGGGATCCGTTATGCACATCCCTGCATGTCAAACAATAATATAGCCAATTCATTTATATCCATACTCATCCAGCACCATATCACGCGAGGCAAATCACACTCACACACTAACTCATGCCATGCGTCGACTTTCACAAACCTCACACGTCAAACCAAATCCGACTCACTCTCAATTTTTTCCACCATTACCGCGCCCGCGTAAAACGCATCAGGCCAACGGTCTTCTGACCTCGTCAGGCATCGTCACCCCATCGGGCCGGGCATCGTTACCTCGTCAGGGACGGCATCGTCCTGCGTAAACGAACACGCCTCAGAACGGAATCCTACATTCTCAACTTTCCTTCTCTACTGCGCCCGCGTAAAACGCATCAGGCCAACGGTCTTCTGACCTCGTCAGGTATCGTCATCCCGTCGGGCCAGACATCGTCACCTAGTCAGGGACGGCATCGTCCCGCGTAAACGAACACGCCTCAGGACGGAACTTACCCCGCGTAAACGAACACGCCTCAAGGTATCACTTTTCCAACAAATCCTATATTCTCGTACCTTCGTTCCACTCATTTCACACGTATCACACGGCCACACGTACACACGGTCACACACAATCTCACCCCTCACACTCACTTCGTAAATGCACATCCTTGCCACACAAACACCACACAATCACACATGCTTGTCACGTGAGCTCATTTCGCAATCACACTACACACCTCATGGCCATACACACAGGGCATACAGCCACTCAATATTCAGCCCAACAATCATTCAGAAATCAACCAAGAACTACAACCACTTTACAAACACACCATCCACATACAAACACACATTCAAATAGTAAACGAACTCTAAAAATTGGGCAGTTTACACAGTGACAAAAATCCCATTCAAATAAATAGTAAACAAACTCTAAAAATTCTGAAATTTGGATATGTTGCGTAAAACATCTTGATAAACATTTTTCGTGCAGAACTGGAAACCCAGTTCCAACTGAAAACACCTCTTTTGGTCACTTGAATTCAAATGAAAATCAACCCGTCCGGTCAGGCCGTCTGACCATAAAAATGCATCTCATCCAATACCAAAAATACCTTGGAAAGCCTTGAAATTTTTATATGTCATAGTCACAAATGTCCCCAACAAGTTTTGTGAAGGAAGTATTTTTGAAATGGGTCTGGAAAAATTTATAAAAATTCGAACAGACCCGGAGGTCGGAGGAACAGTATTTCCGGCACACTAATTTCGGTCCAAAGATGGACTTCCAAATGGCCTCCAATGATTTCCAAAAATTCTTAAATTAAATTATGTCATATGTCAAGATGTTAGGAGCAACTTTCATGAAGAAAAATTCCTCAAATTCGGTCCACAAAATTTTCCACAAAAATAGCAAACCGGACGGGTACAATAACCGCGAATCCGAGAATCACACCAAACCTCCCGGATTCGAACCACAATTGATTTCAACACACCAAAACTCATTCCGAGACATCTAATCCAACACGAAACAGCCACTAACAGCCACGACCAGCCACGAACAACCACGATCCACACCCTAATCAACCCCTAAACTACCCTAAACCGCGTCTAAACGAGTCCGATAATACCCGATGTCCCTAGGCAAGGGTTAGATTGCGACTTACCGAGCTTTAGACTATCTCGGCTAGAGCGATATATGGCGGCGGATGGAACTTACCCCGCGTAAACGAACACGCCTCAGGACGGAACTTACCCCGCGTAAACGAACACGCATCAGGGTATCACTTTTCCAACCAATCCTACATTCCCGTACCTTCGTTCCACTCATTTCACACGTATCACACGGCCACACGTACACACGGTCACACAAAATCTCACGCCTCACACTCACTTCACAAATGCACATCCTTGCCACACAAACACCACACAATCACACATGCTTGACACGTGAGCTCATTTCGCAATCACACTACACACCTCGCGGCCATACACACAGGGCATACGGCTACTCAATATTCAGCCCAACAATCATTCAGAAATCAACCAACAACTACAACCACTTTACAAACACACCATCCACATACAAACACACATTCAGGATCAATTCACGTCACAAGGGCAGCAACTATTCAACTTCGACACCCCCACCATTCCGCTCATAAAAACGAACATCCAAAGAATCGGGGTAAAAATTGGGCAGTTTACACAATAACCGAAATCCCATTCAAATAAATAGTAAACGAACTCCAAAAATTATGAAATTTGGATATGTTGCGTAAAAGATCTTGATAAACATTTTCCGTGAGAACTCGAAACCCAGTTCCAACTGTAAACACCTCTTTTGGTCACTTGAAGTCAAATGAAAATCAACCCGTCCGGTCAGGCCGCCTGACCATAAAAATGCATCTCATCCAATACCCAAATCACCTTGGAAAGCCTTGAAATTTTTATATATCATAGTCACAAATGTCCCCAACAAGTTTTCTGAAGGAAGTATTTTTGAAATGGGTCTGGAAAAATTTATAAAAATTCGAACAGACCTGGAGGTCGGAGGAACAGTATTTCCGGCACACTAATTTCGGTTCAAAGATGAACTTCCAAATGGCCTCCAATGATTTCCAAAAATTCTCAAATTAAATTATGTCATACTTCAAGATTCTAGGAGCAACTTTCATGAATTAAACTTCCTCAAATTCGGTCCACAAAATTTTCCACAAAAATAGCAAACCGGATGGGTACAATAACCGCGAATCCGAGAATCACACCAAACCTCCCGGATTCGAACCACAATTGATTTCAACCGCAAAAACTCATTCCGAGACGTCTAATCCAACACGTAACAGCCACTAACAGCCACGACCAGCCACCAACAACCACGATCCACACCCTAATAAACCCCTAAACTACCCTAATCCGCGTCTAAACGAGTTCGATAATACCCGATGTCCTAGGCAGGGGTTAGATTGCGACTTACCGAGCTCTAGACTATCTCGGCTAGAGCGATATGCGGCGGCGGACGGCGGGCGGCTCGGCGCGGCGGTGGCGAGCAGCGGTGATCTCGGCTTCCTTGGCCGAGACTCACGATTTCACGAGAGAGAGAGAGGGGGAGAGAGAAACGACGGCGTGGGGGTGGCGAGGCGGTGGTGCAGCGCGGCACGGCGGTGATCGGCCAAAGAGAGAGAAATGGCCTAAGAGGGGGGGGAGAAGAGCTCACGGTGGGGGGAGAGAGAGAGGAGAGAGAGAATGGGTCAAGGTTTAATTAGTCAAATTTTTTACCCAAAAAGGCAAATGACCAAAATGCCCTACTCTCTGCTTTCATCCGACGGTCCAGATTCGATCTTATCTTGAAATCGACAGCCGAGATCGAATCTTGCCCAAAATATCCATGGGCAATCTTGGAATTTCTCAAAAAGTCTAAGGGCAAAAATGTCTTTTCCAAATTTTAGGGCAAAATGACCAAAACGCCCTTGCTTCATAAAACTAACCCTTTAGAAAGCCTTAGGGGCAAAACGGTCACTTCCTTCATTTCTCATCGAAATCGAATTTTTCTGAAGGATTCGAGACAATCCAAAATTACACGTTCCAATTGTAACGTCATCCTAACGCCCCGTTGTGACTTCCTAATTTTCCGGTGTCCGATTTGGGCTCAAACAAATAATTTAAATTTTATTAAACGCAACTCGAGCATTTCTCAAACTAATGGGTGGCTCGTTGGGGAAATTCGCATAGTCGACCCGTTACTGATAATAAATCGAGTCACGTGCAAGTTCGTTCGGTTCGTGACGATTTCGGTTGTCATTTAAATCGCGAGGATCAATCACTAGATCCGAGGGGTACGATCGTTCGGTATAAGTTCAGGATCATTCGTCAATTCATTTCGTGATCCGGCGGAATCACCCGCGATCCACTACTATGATAGTGGCGAACTGACCCCTAACTATCCTTGGATCGGCCAACAATGGCTCAAAATGTCACCTCGGCGATTTTATGATCGAAAATCAATTCACGATCGAATTTTCTCCTAGTCGCATGAATTTAAATCCCTGATTAGCCTTTCCCCAAAGGTTAGTGTCCCAGGAATGATCAGTTCCGGGCGAGAACTAACTACAAGTACATTTATAAAACCAAATATTTAACAAATCCCAAATGAAAAATTTTCAGGATGTCACAACTCTTCCCCCCTTACAAAAATTTCGTCCTCGAAATTTACAAATCCCACCACTACTCAAACAAATGGGGTATTGACGTTGCATTTGCTCTTTACTTTCCTACGTTGCGCCTTCTGTCTCGTGGCGTTCCCAAATAACCTTGACCATCAGGATTGTCTTGTTCCTTAGAACCCGTTCTTTCCGATCTTCAGTCCTTACTGGTTTCTCGACATACGACAACTTGTTATCGACTTCTATCTCCTCATATTTTAACACGAGTCTGGGCGGTATCAACCGGGAACACTCTTACTCTAGTGGCTTTCCACCAATCATTTGCATTTCCTTGCAACTGATGTACTACTAACGTTACTTTCTCCTCATCCGTACACCCCAATATCTCGAAGGCTTTTTCTAATTCTTCTATCCAAAGTGATGCAGCCTCAAGGTTGCCTCTACCATCAAACTTAGGGGGCTTTAACTTCAGAAACTACTCGACTAGCTGATGCATTAGTCGATTCCCATTTACCTGCCCCTGTCCTTGATTTCCATTGTTGCCATTAATGGCAACAGCTTCAGCGGCCTCAACCCCTTGGGCAATAGTGGCATATCGCTCTGGAGTCTGCCTACCCATCAAAGTCCCAACTTCCTCAAAGGTCCTTAAAATTCCATCCACTATGGGGTCTACTGCAATTCTAGCGTTAACTCCGAGACCCTCTACCGCTCTAACATCAACTCTGGGGTCCTCTACAGCTCTAGCCCGAGTACCACCTCGACGCCGTACTTCTCTTCTTACACCCCTTCCTGAATCTTTTCCTATTCCTCTTCCTACACCTCTTCCTTCGCTGCTCATTATCCCAATTTCTATCACTGTCCTACCTGGTATAATTCCATACAGGAATTGGAAACCTAGGCCAACTCTACCAGTCTAGTCCTAGGCAGGGAATTACAACAATAATTCACTTAGCAGGCAATCCACCATCACAACACCAAATCACAATCAATGAGGTTCGAGCACATACCTCAGGTCCGGACGCACCTCCACTTCAATTATTACAACACTCAATTCAATCAACAATCACCACAACAGTCTGGAAATACGTGTAGTGCTAGACACACCTATGCCTCACTAAGGTCTTCCTAGCCAACTACGGCTACCCTAGATGGCTACCCCAGGGTTCCCACTCCTTATCACTCCAGGCTTCGACCGACTTAGATCGAGCTGTCCTCGCTCTGATACCAATTCAACTACGATGTCACGCCCTGAACCCCATCAAGTACACGACATCCCTCTTCGGTCGAGTTAGTGCCACGTCGCAGGAAACGTCGCCGACCCCAACGACCCCATCAGAGTTTAATCGCGGCGAAAACATCAAACACCCAAACAATAATTTACGTAGGTACTAGGGAAAATAAAATGCCAAACCACCAAATCACCAACTATACTTCGATTTAAGCATAATATCCATTTCTACATAAACTTATGCCACAACCGCTAATTTACAAACCACAAAGCAAAATATGCACAATGAACTACTAAACTGCAAACCACCGATATCACAGAAAGATCAGTAGCCTGGGTAAGCAATACAACAAAACGGGACACTTCCAAAGTCTTCCTCAGCTCCAAACTAATCCCTACGCCCTCTAGATAGTGTCCATTTTGACTCACTCTCTTCGGAATCCTCATCCGAATCCTCATCAGGCACATGCTTATCCGACGACTCCAATTCGGCCTCAATCTCCATCGGGCTATCCCACAACATCATGATCAGGGTGCATAACAACCCCAAAACGCTGCGACGACGGCGGAAGGTTCATGGCTCGGGCGGGTGCTCTGAAATGGTTTGGTTGAAACAACCATGAGGCACTTCTCAATAAGTTCACAACCTAAACCTTACATAGGCTACCACGTACTCCAGACAAGTCCAAACACCGAATCAAGCAACACACAAACAACATCCACACAATCGTACTAACAATCACATGCGATCCTACCTGGGATCCATCATGCACATCCCTGCATGTCAAACAATAATACAACCAATTCATTTATATCCATACTCATCCAGCACCATATCAAGCGAGGAAAACCACACTCACACACTAACTCACGCCATGCGTCGACTTTCAAAAACCTCACGCGTCAAACCAAATCCGGCTCACTCTCAACTTTTCCACCACTACCGCGCCCGCGTAAAACGTATCAGGCCAACGGTCTTCTGACCTCGTCAGGCATCATCACCTCGTCAGGGACAGCATCGTCCCGCATAAACGAACACGCCTCAGGACGGAACTTACCCCGCGTAAATGAACACGCCTCAGGATGGAACTTACCCCGCGTAAACGAACACGCCTCAGGGTATAACTTTTCCAACCAATCCTACATTCCCGTACCTTCGTTCCACTCATTTCACACGTATCACACGGCCACACGTACACACGGTCACACAAAATCTCACGCCTCACACTCACTTCACAAATGCACATCCTTGCCACACAAACACCACACAATCACATATGCTTGACACGTGAGCTCATTTCGCAATCACACTACACACCTCACGGCCATACACAGAGGGCATACGACCACTCAATATTCAGCCCAACAATCATTCAGAAATCAACCAACAACTACAACCACTTTACAAACACACCATCCACATACAAACACACATTTAGGATCAATTTCCGTCACAAGGGCAGCAACTATTCAACTTCGACACCCCCACCATTCCGCTCATAAAAACGAACATCCAAAGAATCGGGGTAAAAATTGGGCAGTTTACACAGTGACCGAAATCCCATTTAAATAAATAGTAAACGAACTCTAAAAATTCTGAAATTTGGATATGTTGCGTAAAAGATCTTGATAAACATTTTCCGTGAAGAACTCGAAATCCAGTTCCAACTGTAAACACCTCTTTTGGTCACTTGAAGTCAAATGAAAATCAACCCGTCCGGTCAGGCCGCCTGACCATAAAAATGCATCTCATCCAGTACCCAAATCACCTTGGAAAGCCTTGAAATTTTAATATGTCATATTCACAAATGTCCCCAACAAGTTTTGTGAAGAAAGTATTTTTGAAATGGGTCTGGAAAAATTTATAAAAATTCGAACAGACCTGGAGGTCGGAGGAACAGTATTTCCGGCACACTAATTTCGGTTCAAAGATGGACTTCCGAATGGCCTCTAATGATTTCCAAAAATTCTCAAATTAAATTATGTCATACGTCAAGATTCTAGGAGCAACTTTCATGAATTAAACTTCCTCAAATTCGGTCCACAAAATTTTCCACAAAAATAGCAAACCGGATGTGTACAATAACCGCGAATCCGAGAATCACACCAAACCTCCCGGATTCGAACCACAATTGATTTCAACCGCCAAAACTCATTCCGAGACGTCTAATCCAACACGCAACAGCCACTAACAGCCACGACCAGCCACCAACAACCACGATCCACACCCTAATAAACCCCTAAACTACCCTAATCCGCGTCTAAACGAGTCCGATAATACCCGATATCCTAGGCAAGGGTTAGATTGCGACTTACCGAGCTCTAGACTATCTCGGCTAGACCGATATGCGGCGGCGGACGGCGGGCGGCTCAGCGCGGCGGTGGCGAGCAGCGGTGATCTCGGCTTCCTTGGCCGAGACTCACGATTTCACGAGAGAGAGAGGGGGAGAGAGAAACGGCGGCATGGGGGTGACGAGGCGGTGGTGCAGCGCGGCACGGCGGCGGCTCGGCGGTGATCGGCCAAAGAGAGAGAAATGGCCTAAGAGGGGGGGGGGGGAGAAGAGCTCACGGTGGAGGGAGAGAGAGAGGAGAGAGAGAATGGGTCAAGGTTTAATTAGTCAAATTTTTGACCCAAAAAGGCAAATGACCAAAATGCCCTACTCTCTACTTTTAATCCGACGGTCCAGATTCGATCTTATCTTGAAATCGACGGCCGAGATCGAATCTTGCCCAAAATATCCATGGGCAATCTTGGAATTTCTCAAAAAGTCCAAGGGCAAAAGTGTCTTTTCCAAATTTTAGGGCAAAATGACCAAAACGCCCTTGCCTCATAAAACTAACCCTTTAGAAAGCCTTAGGGGCAAAACAGTCACTTCCTTCATTTCTCATCGAAATCGAATTTTTCTGAAGGATTCGAGACAATCCAAAATTACACGTTCCAATTGCAACGTCGTCCTAACGCCCCGTTGTGACTTCCTAATTTTCCGGTGTCCGATTTGGGCTCAAACAAATAATTTAAATTTTATCAAATGCAACTCGAGAATTTCTCAAACTAATGGGTGGCTCGTTGGGGAAATTCGCATATTCGACCCGTTACTGATAATAAATCGAGTCACGTGCAAGTTCGTTCGGTTCGTGACAATTTCGGTTGTCATTTAAATCGCGAGGATCAATCACTAGATCCGAGGGGTACGATCGTTCGGTATAAGTTCAGGATCATTCGTCAATTCATTTCGTGGTCCGACGGAATCACCCGCGATTCACTACTATGACAGTGGTGAACTGACCCCTAACTATCCTTGGATCGGCCAACAATGGCTCAAAATGTCACCTCGGCAATTTTATGATTGAAAATCAATTCACGATCGAATTTTCTCCTGGTCGCATGAATTTAAATCCCTAATTAGCCTTTCCCCAAAGGCTAGTGTCCCAGGAATGATCAGTTCTGGGCGAGAACTAACTACGAGTACATTTATAAAACCAAATATTTCACAAATCCCAAATGGAAAATTTTCAGGATGTCACAACTCTTCCCCCCTTATAAAAATTTCGTCCTCGAAATTTACAAATCCCACCACTACTCAAACAAATGGGGTATTGACGTTGCATTTGCTCTTCACTTTCCCACATTACGCCTTCTGTCTCGTGGCGTTCCCAAATAACCTTGACCATCGAGATTGTCTTATTCCTTAGAACCCGTTCTTTCCGATCTTCAGCCCTTACTAGTTTCTCGACATACGACAACTTGTCATCGACTTCTATCTCCTCATAATTTAACACGAGTTGGGTCCGATTCGTACTTCTTTCTCCAACTTCGTCCCAACATATGAACGTTCTACATGCTCTGCTATACAGCACTTCAAACGGCGCCATCCCAATACTCTGCTGAAAACTGTTATTATACGCAATTACTACTAAGGGCAATTGTTTTTCCCACTTACCTTGAAAATCAAGCACACATGTCCGAAGCATATCCTCTAAAGTCTGAATCGTCCTCTCAGACTGTCTATCCGTTTGCGGATGATAAGTTGTGCTAAACTGCAGCTTTGATCCTAATGCCGTTTGCAGACTTTTCCAAAAATTGGCGGTGAACCTAGGGTCACGGTCCGACGTAATCGTCATTGGAACTCCGCGCAATCGAACTATCTGTTGCACATACAATTGAGCATATTGGTCCAATGCGAAGTCCTTTCGCACTGCCAGGAAGTGCGTTAACCTGGACAATCGATCTACTATCACCAAAATAGAATCGTGTCCTCTCTGGCTCTTTGGTAGATCCGTCACATAAATCGTATTTATATGCTCCCATTTCTATTTTGGGATTTCCAAGGTTCGCAATAATCTTCTGGGCTTACAACTTTGCGCTGTCACTTGTTGGCACGACAACACTTGGCCACATTCCTTTTCAGATCACTCCACCGATAATGTTACCGCATCATCAGGTATGCACAATCGTCCTTGAAACTTCAGAATTTCATCCTCGGACACTTGAAGGTCCATTTTTCCCTTTGCGCCATCCATTTCTAGACTCGTCTGAATCTCAAGGTCTGTAGACTGCAACGCCTTAATCCTTGCTTGGATCTCCGGTTCGATTCTCAATGCAGTCATTAGATTAGATATCAGACTCACCTCGAACTCAAACCCTGAGTCTCTTAGCCTTTCCAACAAGATCTACTCTTTAGCCATCATGAGCGCTATACTTCGACTTTCGACTTAGGGCATCCGCTACTCGATTCTCTTTCCCGAGATGGCAAAGGACGTCGCAGTTGAAGTCCTTAAGAAGTTCTATCCATCGGCGCTGCCAACTCTAAATCATGCATCGGATAATTCATTTTATCCGGCCTTAACTGGCGCGACGCATATGTAACTAATCTTCCGAGCTGAATCATTATATATCCCAGTCCTCTTAATGACGCATTACTATAAACCTCAAATCCTCTTGATCCAGACGGCATAGTCAAGATCGGGGCAGTTGTCAGCCTATGCTTCAACTCCTGACAACTCCTTTCTCATTTTTCATCCCACTCAAACTTAGTTTCGTTCATACACAGTCGCGTCGATGACCTGGCTATCGATAAGAATCTTTCTACCAAACGTCGATAGTAACCGGCCAAGCCTAAGAAACCTCGAATCTCTATCACTGATACCAGTCTTAGCCACTTAGTCACGGCCTCAACCTTTGACGGATCCACAGAAATTTCATTTTCCGACATTACGAGTCCAATGAACGCTACCCTGCTAAGCCAAAACTCACGCTTACTCGACTTGGTGCAGAGCGCGTGTTCTCTTAAGGTTCGTAGCACAATACTCAAATGTACTTCATGTTCCTCAGGATTTCTTTCGAATACTCTAGTAAATTGTTACTGAAAACGGGGACGAATTGGTCTCGAAGTTCCTTAAACACCAAACCCATTATATCCATAACGGCAGCAGGGGCATTGGTTAGACCAAAGGGCATCACTGTGAACTTATAGTACCCGTACCGCGTCCTAAAAGCAGCCTCGGAATATTCTCTTTCTTGATCCATAATTGATGAAATCCGGTACGTAGATCAATCTTAGAGAACACTGGGGTTTCTTGCAATCGATCAAACAAATTATTAATCAACGGCAATGGATACTTATTCTTAATCGTCACCTGACTCAACTGCCGGTAATTCATACATAACCTTATCGTCCCATTCTTCTTCCTTACAAATAGGACCGACGTTCTCCATAGAAACACACTAGGACGACTGAAACCCTTGTCCAGTAGTTCCTGCATTTGGACTTTTAATTCCTCCAATTTTGACAATGACATCCTATAAGGCAGTTTCGAGATTGGCTCAACCCTATGGCCAACTTGATAACAAACTTTGCTCCTCTTTCTGGTAGCAATCCCAGCAATTCCTGAGGAAAGACATCAGAAAATTACACACCACTGCTATGTCCTCTAGCCGCACTTCCTCTGTCGTCAAATCAACCACACTTACTAGGTAACCTTTATAACCCTCATCCAACCATTTAGTTGCTTTTACTGGTAAAACTAATGGTATCGAGGTTCCTCCTCAACTCCCCATTAACTCGGGTTTAGGGTGTCCAGCCGGACTAAACTGAATCACCCAGCCATTACAATCCATCACGGCATTTTGATTAACTAACCAATCTATGTCCGCAATTACATCGAGGCCATACATAGCCAGAACTGCTAGGTTTATCCTTTCTTCTCTATCATCGATCACAGAAGTGGCAGTCCTTTCTATCACTTCATAATCATTTGCCTTGGCCCGCTCATAATTCTCCTTATAGTCCTTCAGACTCAGTGATATCGTCTGACTACAGAGGTCCGGCTTCAATCCATTACGGAACCTCCGGGCTCTATCCAATGAGTCCTTCATTATTTTTGAGGCAAACCTAGATAACCGAGTGACCTCAGCCTCATACTGGTTCACTGTTCTCTGCCCCTGATGAAGCCTCATGAACTCCGTCAACTTCTGTTCCTGGGCACTCTCAGAGGCATACTTACCATTAAAGGTTTCCACAAACATCGCCCAAGTCTAGGCGGTATCAACCGGGAACACTCTTCCTCTGGTGGCTTTCCACCAATCATTTGCATTTCCTTGCAACTAATGTACTACTAACGTTACTTTCTCCACATCCGTACACCCTAATATCTCGAAGGCTTTTTCTAATTCTTCTATCCAAAGTGATGCGGCCTCAAGGTTGCCTCTACCATCAAACTTAGGGGTCTTTAACTTCAGAAACTACTCGACTAGCTGATACATTAGTCGATTCCCATTTACCTGCCCCTGTCCTTGATTTCCATTGTTGCCATTAATGGCAATAGCTACAACGGCCTCAACCGCTTGGGCAATAGTGGCATATTGCTCCGGAGTCTGCCTGCCCATCAAAGTCCCAACTTCCTCAAGGGTCCTTAAAATTCCATCCACTCTGGGGTCTACTGCAATTCTAGCGTTAACTCCGAGACCCTCTACCGCTCTAACATCAACTCTGGGGTCCTCTACAGCTCTAGCTCGAGTACCACCTCGACCCCGTACTTCTCTTCTTACGCCCCTTCCTGAATCTTTTCCTGTTCCTCTTCCTACACTTCTTCCTTCGCTGCTCATTATCCCAATTTCCATCACTCTCCTACCTGCTATAATTCCATACAGGAATTAGAAACCTAGGCCAACTCTACCAGTCTAGTCCTAGGCAGGGAATTACAACAACAATTCACTTAGCAGGCAATCCACCATCACAACACCAAATCACAATCAATGAGGTTCGAGCACATACCTCAGGTCTGGACGCACCTGCACTTCAATTATTACAACACTCAATTCAATCAACAATCACCGCAACAGTCTAGAAATACGTGTAGCGCTAGACACACCTATGGCTCACTAAGGTCTCCCTAGCCAACTACGGCTACCCTAGATGGCTACCCTAGTGTTCCCACTCCTTATCACTCCAGGCTTCGACCAACTTAGATCGAGCTGTCCTCGCTCTGATACCAATTCAACTACGATGTCACGCCCCGAACCCCATCAAGTACACAACATCCCTCTTCGGTCGAGTTAGTGCGACATCGCAGGAAACGTCGCCAACCCAAACGATCCCATCAGATTTAATCGCGGCGGAAACATCAAACACCCAAATAATAATTTACCTAGGTACTAGGGAAAATAAAATGCCAAACCACCAAATCACCAACTATACTTCGATTTAAGCATAATATCCATTTCTACATAAACTTATGCCACAACCGCCAATTTACAAACCACAAAGCAAAATATGCACAATGAACTACTAAACTGCAAACCACCGATATCACAGAAAGATCAGTAGCCTGGGTAAGCAATACAACAAAACGGGACACTTCCAAAGTCTTCCTCAGCTCCAAACTAATCCCTACGCCCTCTAGATAGTGTCCATTCTGACTCACTCTCTTCGGAATCCTCATCCGAATCCTCATCAGGCACATGCTTATCCGACGACTCCGATTCGACCTCAATCTCGATCGGGCTATCCCACAGCATCATGATCAGGGTGCACAACAGCCCCAAAACACTGCAACGGCGACGGAAGGTTCATGGCTCGGGCAGGTGCTCTGAAATGGTTTGGTTGAAACAACCATGAGACACTTCTCAATAAGTTCACAACCTAAACCTTACATAGGCTACCACGTACTCCAGACAAGTCCAGACACCGAATCAAGCAACACACAAACAACATCCACACAATCGTACTAACAATCACATGCGATCCTACCTGGGATCCATCATGCACATCCCTGCATGTCAAACAATAATACATCCAATTTATTTATATCCATACTTATCCAGCACCATATCACGCGAGGCAAACCACACTCACACACTAACTCATGCCATGCGTCGACTTTCACGAACCTCACGCGTCAAACCAAATCGGGCTCACTCTCAACTTTTCCATCACTACCGCGCCCGCGTAAAACGTATCAGGCCAACGGTCTTCTGACCTCGTCAGGCATCGTCACCCCGTCGGGCCGGGCATCGTCACCTCGTCAGGGATGGCATCGTCCCGCGTAAACAAACACGCCTCAAGACGGAACTTACCCCGCGTAAACGAACACGCCTCACGGTATCACTTTTCCAACCAATCATACATTCCCGTAATTTCGTTCCACTCATTTCACACGTATCACACGGCCACACACAATCTCACGCCTCACACTCACTTCGCAAATGCACATCCTTGCCACACAAACACCACACAATCACACATGCTTGACACGTGAGCTCATTTCGCAATCACACCACACACCTCACGGCCATACACACAGGGCATACGACCACTCAATATTCAGCCCAACAATCATTCAGAAATCAACCAACAACTACAACCACTTTACAAATACACCATCCACATACAAACACACATTCAGGATCAATTCCCGTCTCAAGGGCAGCAACTATTCAACTTCGACACCCCCACCATTCCGCTCATAAAAACGAACATCCAAAGAATCGGGGTAAAAATTAGGCAGTTTACACAGTGACCGAAATCCCATTTAAATAAATAGTAAACGAACTCCAAAAATTCTGAAATTTGGATATGTTGCGTAAAAGATCTTGATAAACATTTTCCGTGAGAACTCGAAACCCAGTTCCAACTTTAAACACCTCTTTTGATCACTTGAAGTCAAATGAAAATCAACCCGTCCGGTCAGGCCACCTGACCATAAAAATGCATCTCATCCAGTACTCAAATCACCTTGGAAAGCCTTGAAATTTTTATATGTCATATTCACAAATGTCGCCAACAAGTTTTGTGAAGGAAGTATTTTTAAAATGGGTCTGGAAAAATTTATAAAAATTCGAACAGACCCGGAGGTCGGAGGAATAGTATTTCCGGCACACTAATTTCGGTCCAAAGATGGACTTCCAAATGGCCTCCAATGATTTCCAAAAATTCTTAAATTAAATTATGTCATATTTCAAGATGTTAGGAGAAACTTTCATGAAGAAAAATTCCTCAAATTCGGTCCACAAAATTCTCCACAAAAATAGCAAACCGAATGGGTACAATAACCGCGAATCCGAGAATCACACCAAACCTCCCGGATTCGAACCACAATTGATTTCAACCGCCAAAACTCATTCCGAGACGTCTAATCCAACACACAACAGCCACTAACAGCCACGACCAGCCACCAACAACCACGATCCACACCCTAATCAACCCCTAAACTACCCTAAACCGCGTCTAAAGGAGTCCGATAATACCCGATGTCCTAGGCAAGGGTTAGATTGCGACTTACCGAGCTCTAGACTATCTCGGCTAGAGCGATATGCGGCGGCAGACGGCGGGTGGTTCGGCGCGGCGGTGGCGAGCGTCGCTAATCTCGGCTTCCTTGGCCGGGACTCACGGCCTCACGGGAGAGAGAGGGGGAGAGAGAAACGGTGGCGTGGGGGTGGCGAGGCGGTGGCGCAGCGCGGCACGGCGGCGGCTCGGCGGTGATCAGCCAAAAAGAGAGAAATGGCCGAAGAGGGGGGCGGGGAGAAGAGCTCACGGTGGGGGGAGAGAGAGAGGAGAGAAAGAATGGGTCAAGGTTTACTTAGTCAAATTTTTTACCCAAAATGGCAAATGACCAAAATACCCTGCTCTCTACTTTTCATCCGACGGTCCAGATTCGATCTTATCTTGAAATCGACGGCCGAGATCGAATCTTGCCCAAAATATCCAAGGGCAATCTTGGAATTTCTCAAAAAGTCCAAAGGCAAAAGTGTCTTTTCCAAATTTTAGGGCAAAATGACCAAAACGCCCTTGCCTCATAAAACTAACCCTTTAGAAAGCCTTAGGGGCAAAACGGTCACTTCCTTCATTTCTCATCGAAATCGAATTTTTCTGAAGGATTCGGGACAATCCAAAATTACACATTCCAACTGCAACATCGTCCTAACGTCCCGTTGTGACTTCCTAATTTTCCGGTGTCTAATTTGGGCTCAAACAAATAATTTAAATTTTATTAAACGCAATTCGAGCGTTTCTCAAACTAACGGGTGGCTCGTTGGGGAAATTCGCATATTCGACCCGTTACTGATTATAAATCAAGTCACGTGCAAGTTCGTTCGGTTCGTGACGATTTCGGTTGTCATTTAAATCGCGAGGATCAATCACTAGATCCGAGGGGTACGATCATTCGGTATAGGTTCAGGATCATTCGTCAATTCATTTCGTGGTCCGGCGGAATCACCCGCGATCCACTACTATGACAGTGGCGAACTGATCCTAACTATCCTTGGATCGGCCAACAATGGCTCAAAATGTCACCTCGGCGATTTTATGGTCGAAAATCAATTCACGATCGAATTTTCTCCTAGTCGCACGAATTTAAATCCCTGATTAGCCTTTCCCCAAAGGTTAGTGTCCCGGGAATGATCAGTTCCGGGCGAGAACTAACTACGAGTATATTTATAAAACCAAATATTTCACAAATCCCAAATAGAAAATTTTCAGGATGTCACAATGGGGGTCAGTCCCATGCTCAGAAGAGTGAACAAAGGGGTCAATCCAATGTTCAGTTGGTGAACAAAGGGGTCAATCCAATGTTCAGTTGGTGAACAAAGGGGTCAATCCAATGTTTAAAGGGTGAACAAAGGGGTCAATCTAATGTTCAGTTGGTGAACAAAGGGGTCAATCCAATATTCAAAGGGTGAACAAAGGGGTCAATCCAATATTTAGTTGGTGAACAAAAGGGTCAATCCAATGTTCAAAGGGTGAACAAAGGGGTCAATCCAATATTCAAAGGGTGAACAAAGGGGTCAATCCAATGTTCAGTTGGTGAACAAAGGGGTCAATCCAATGTTCAAAGGGTGAACAAAGGGGTCAATTCAATATTCAAAGGGTGAACAAAGGGGTCAATCCAATGTTCAGTTGGTGAACAAAGGGGTCAATCCAATATTCAGTTGGTGAACAAAGGGGTCAATCTAATGTTCAAAGGGTGAACAAATGGGTCAATCCAATGTTTAAAGAGTGAACAAAGGGGTCAATCCAATGTTCAAAGGGTGAACAAATGGGTCAATCCAATGTTCAAAGAGTGAACAAAGGGATCAATCCAATGTTCAGAGGGTACCATAACAATCGTAGGTACATGGATTTTTTGAATCAGGCATGGGTAAATTGTACTTACCTGGGCACGTTCCTGCCTCTTAAGGGCGTGTCTCCTATTAGACAAGTTTTTTTGCAAAGACATACGCATTCCTCGGAGAAATAGACAACTAAGGCTATTCTGGAACATCGTATGAAATATCTTGACCAGCTAGTCAAGATGCTTTTCTTTTTCAAAGAAACACCCAGTTTACCTTCTGGGTAGTTTGAAAAGAAATCTGATGAAATACCTGAGATTTCTTACCCGGAGGTTTAACGCATCATCTGCTGAATACCCGACCTTTTTCGGGGCATCTCTTTTGGGATGATAATGAGGGCTTCTCCAGCGCTCGAATTTTCGTGTTCTATCACTGGGGGTTAAAACTCTGAGCTGTCAAAGACGATGAGCGCAAACATGTGTGCATTCATCAAGGATAGACAAGCTAGGCTATTCCAGAATGTGTATTTGAAAGTTCATGCATGATGATTTTGCCATGTTTGCATCACCAAACATCCACCGAGGGTCAATCAAGACAATTTTTGCTCACAAGGTGGACTTCTCGAGGTGCTGAATGAGGGACCTTCAGTCAGAAAGGACTCTCCACTCACTCTCATTTGAAAAGGATTGCTTGTCCCGACCATTAAGGCAGGAACATCGAAAACACTCAATCTGACCATTATCACATCCGCAAGGGTCTGAGTTTTCTCGCAAGCGGTATGACGCTGCCAATCTGAGAGGTCTTCTTCAGGGTCGTAATGTTGGCTTGGTCAATGGCTTAACAAAGGTGACTGTCCAAGTCAAGGCCATGAAAGAAAATATTTTGCAATTATCTCTAGGTTTACAAGTCAAGAACCCTACAAAACGAGATGAAAATAGTCTTACTCGCACTTCCTCGAGCGTTATTTATAAACATTTGAAGTTCCATGTTAAATCAAGTGCCCTAGTCAGAAAAGACTTCATGAGGGATGTAGCGTGGACTTGGTTTATAGGTTGAGGAACGAAATGATCGTTGGGCTCAAAAAATATGTGTGAGGGTGAGAATTGGTGATCATTTAGCATTGTCACCAGTCTTCTTCTCCGCCGTCAGGATCCTTCTGGAAAACTCCCTAGGTAATCCCGTGCTTTGACTTCTTGGATAGCTTTTTCTTGAGGAGCTTCTGCGTCGAGCATTTTCCTGGATTCCATTCAATCTCTGTCCCAATTGCTTTTCTGAGATTTCCTTAGCTAAAACTTCATTATTTTTCATAGCAGTTACCCAGAAATTAGGGACTCCTTTCTCTTCATCTTTTGTTTTTCATCCATTTTTCTTCTTCTCCTTCATAGGCATCGGCCTTGCTTTTACCAGGCACACTGCCTTTTCATGCCCCTAGTTTTCAACATTTTTTGCTGTTCTTTTGGTGTTGTCAAGACTAGCCTAAACAAGTTTTAACAGAACAATGTTATTAGGCTCTTGGAGTCTTCATCTTCATTTGATACTTTGGACCCTGACGCTCAAACTGTGGTGACTTTTGCCTTGCCCCGGTGTGGCGGATGATCACCAATTGGGTTCATACGAAATGAAATCGCTGGCTCAATTGGACTAGCAAAGGATATAAGTGTATGGGATAGAAGAAGAGCTGCTCTTCATCATCCTAGGGCATTTAAATTATCGCGAGAGTTCATCTGCAATAAAAACACTCAAAGATTAATGCAAATGAGAGCAAGAAAATTTCTATTCATCTTTTCACCTTGTGCGAGCTGTTGCAGCTGATGATCATAGAAAATTTTAGATATTACAAACTCCTCATCCTTCTTGTCTTGCTCAGTTCCTAGGTGAAAACATCACTGTTATCAATAAGATGTTGGCATTTTGAACAGGCTTTAGTTTGCTGCTTCTCTCTTGACAAAGCCCTCTTAGCCTCGACCGTCCGGCCGTGGATGGTGTGCTTGTCTTGTAGGACTCTGTCGAGGACCGCCGGATCCGTGAAGACGATGAGGCCGAAGCCAAGGAGGCTGTGATCGAAAGGGAGGGACGCTCTTCTTGCTCCCTCTGAATTTGAATCCTCCCTGTGATACTAGTTTGCCTCAAGCTGCCCCAATGTGGGGTGGTTCTTGACAGGGGCAATTTGAAAGGAACCTCCAAGTATATGGGCTCAAATGGTCAAGCAAATGATTAATGGTAGTGTATGGGGCAGAGAAATAAACCGCCTCTCGTCATTTTGGCTACCGTACCTTATGCGAGAAATCTCTTTACCTTGTAGAAGTAAAACCTTTTCGCTCATCTTGCAAGAGTTTGGTATGTGAGAATGTGTATAGACTAAGGATTGCCTCTCAGCATCCTGACACACCTCGTTGAATACATCGGAGCAGTTCGACACCATTCGTCGAATTGTCAAAATTTTCACGTGGAATTGGTGAATTAAACAGGTAAAATTACCATGCAAAATTCCATTCCAAAAAATATGCGATGCACTTGGGGGAGGGTTAAGCATTCATCTACTTTAACATGTTTCCTCTTTCTTTTGATTCTTTCAACTCTTAAAGCTTTTAAGGGAAAAAAATACTTACTTGTGTTGTAACAGTGAGGCAAACCTGCAAGATAATAAGAAAGACCATGTTAATGAACGGTTCTTTGAAAAACATGAATTGGGAACGATACAACATTACCCTTCGTGATTCCCTTCATTTGAGATTAGATTGACAGCTCCTTAAGTTTTCTCGGATGTTGATAATTCCCTTCTGACAAAAACAGGAGCTTATGTTAGAAATGAGAAGATTGAGGGTAAATTGAGAATGATACAAATTACCCGACTTCCCTTTTGCCTTCAAAGCTAGCAGAGTCTTTTTTCCTCTTTACTTTGTTCAGCCTTCTCTGTCTCAGTCTGCTTCTCCATACTCTTGGTCTCGAAGCTCGAATGAAATCCTCTATAGTTAGGGGTGCTTCCAAATAGAGGGTTCTATTGTCAGCGCATGCTGTGTCAATGTAGTCCCGACATGTTGAGGAGTTTCTTGTAAATGCTCTGATTCGTGACTGCACAAGGCATGTGCAATTGCTTGCATGGGGATCTTCGCAGCAAAGCTAATCTCTGCTTTAAAGGTCTTTGATGGATGTGGGCGTGACTACCATCGAGACTTCCGTGGTTGTCAAGATCGGCCTTGACGCCATTTTGTCGTATGCAAAGTCCTTTCCAGCTGCTTGCACCATGAGTGTTCTTTACTCAATTTTGCCCTATGTAAAAGGAAAAGATATGTCATTTCTATGCTAAAGTGGATGAACTTTAGGAACGAAATACACCCTTTTTTATGGACTGGGGGATTGCATGCCCCTTAGTCTACTCTCCCAATTAAGCATTCCTTCGTCGTGTTTCATTCGAGAGGTCCCAATATTGGTGCTCTATCCGGCTTGCTAGCACGTCAGAGTCTAGCATGTTCCCCAGTTCATTATTTGCAAAAGAAAAGGGATGGAATGTCATTTCCAAAATTTGTTAAGGAATCAGACATACATTTTTCTTTCAAAAAGGGTAATCTTTTCTTGATTTGCCCCCGACTTTTGTATGAAATGATGTTTCGCTCATCATGGAATCAAGGAATGCTCAGCATTCTCTTTGACTCTTTGGGGCTGATATCACCAACTGGTAGTAATAAGATTTGCCCCATGTTTTATTTGAAGATTGGATGATCTTCGCTCGGACTGTCCCTATCAGATGAGTTGGTCCGCTAGCATCATCAGGGTCTGATGTGCTCTTCAGTTTGTGTCATTTTCAAGTGTCCCCTTTGTAATAATAAATCAAAAAGGAGTATGCTCTGAGATACGAAGTGAGCGAGTTAGGAAAACAAATAGGGCTATGAGCATGCATACTTTTCCATCACCACTCTTTTTTGACCTTTTGAAAAATGATAAAACGTTTGTTTTATTTTCAAAAGCTTAGAAACGAGGAAGCATGAAGAAGCCCGGGCCTTAGAACACTTTCCTTTACATGGCTGGATATCATCAACGGGCCGGTTTGGGATACTTCTTCAGGCCCTCAAAACAAAACATTTGTAATTCTTTTGAATGATTCAGGCGAATTACATTTGTTGGAATGGAAATTACAATACTAAAATTCCAAGCATAATAAAAAATTCAGAAAACTGGGAATCTTAGAAAACAGCTGAGACTTTAGAAAGCAAGAAAAGCTCCCACATAGGAGGATTCAAACTATTAAATATGCCTCTATTCTAAGAAAGTAAAATTGAGTCTTCAGTTTACTCAATGACGGCATCCGCGCCTCCTGCTTGATTGGATGGTGCGTTGCGAAATGAAAACATCTTTGCATCCAACAATTTTTGGACCTTATTTTTCAAGACAACACAGTCATTGACAGAATGTCCCATTTCACCCAAATGATAGTCACATGCCTTGGAGGGATCGTAGTTGGGAAAACGCTCAGGATTTTCATGCTTTGGCTCTTTAGCAAGCAACCTCTTTTCCAGGAGAATAGCCAGGATTTGAGACATAGGCCAAGGGAGTGGCATGAACTGCTTTTTGTTATTTCGCCTTTGGGGTGGAGGGATACTGGGTTTGTATTGTTCACGTTGCGTGAACTTTAGGCATAGGGTGTTCAATTCCTTAGGATCAGGGGACTTGTGGACATTGTCAGCTATGACGTCTTTACCCTTTTGGTTGACACTGGAGGGCTCCATTTGAATCATCACCCCTGGTCATGGATAACGAAGCGGAGTCATGGTGAGGTCTAAGCGGACTGACAGATGTTCCACTTGTTTTGAGAGTTGTCGAAGAAAGGCGAAGACTTGCTTCATTTCGGTCTCCATGTCCGCCACACGAGTTGTCATATCTTTTTCAGTCATTTTTACTTGGCGGGTTGGTATAATTCGTAATTACCTGTTAAAAAAATGGCAACGAATGAGTATAAAATCTTATAAATGATATGTCTATGACTTAGTCTAGTATTGCATCTGTCTATCATGTATTTTCTTTATTTGCAAAAAATAGGGGAAGCAAAAAAAGGTTTTTATTTATATATTCATTACAATCAGCGTCCCCGGGGTTCGAACCCCGGTCGCCTCGGACCACCTTCACTCCCGGGTACTACCAGGCCGAAGTACTAGTAGTGTTCCCGGGGTGCGTTTTTTATTATTTATACACAATTTTTTCCTTTTTTGAAAACGACAAGAAATTGCATGGGAAAACAATTATTTGTAATATGTTTATAAAAACAAGAGCATGAATTGGAAGTAAATATTCAGAAAAAGTTTTAACAACTATTTCTTCCAAAAACGATTACGGTATTAAATCCACAACCTAGACTAATCATGGATCGACCGGGATATACAAAAATAAATAAATTGCAAAGTGCATGAATAGAAAACTTACTTTACTAGGAATCATGGCAATCACAACAACATGCACATGAGGAGTAAGGTTCGATTTCTATCTAAACAGGCTCAGTAAAATGAAATTAAAAGGGTGCCTGACCGTTGCAGTCTCGCGTTGGTGTCAAGTCCTTTTAACCTCGGTCAAATCGAAAAGAATATCTTATAGTTATGCGAATAGCGGCTAAAGATATTTCTTTACGATTTTTTAGAAATAAATTTAAGGGAAAAGAAAGGCAACCTCTACATTGCGGGCTCACGTTCGAGGTCGTATCTTTCTTAACACCATCCTAAAATGCCCTATCGCGGCCCAGGTCCGGCAGCGTGATTGTGTGTGCAACAGTGTAGTGCTAAATCATTAAAGCATGCACACCAATTCATAAATAATTAATTTGAACCTGCAAAAACAAATAACACCTTAATGTCAGGGTCATACCTGGAATCCTCGCTGCCAAACAAATATTATTTTTTAACAGGATAAAATTTTTTGGCTTAAGTCCACTTTAAAAAAACAAGTCCCCAGTGGAGTCACCAGTCTGTCGCGACCGACCTCCCCGCTTTTTTCGAATACATGCAAAAAAGGGAGGGTTTCACCTGGTACGTGCTAAGTCTAGGTTCAGGACTTAACTCAGGCTCTCCCAAGCCCATACCATATCACGACTTAGGGTTTAAGTATTTAACATGCAAATGGTTTATACCAAGGAGTCGCCACTAATCAATTTGGGGTGGGTCGATTAGAAACCCAAATAAGGTGATGGCAGAATCACCCTATTCCTGCGAACCAGAGATTAACTGAATTCAGGGACTTGGTTACACTAGTTGGATAACTAATGCCCTTTCGGTACCTTTTTTCCCTGTTCATTTTTTGAAAATATTTGTCAGGCAATTTGAATTGATTTTAGGACCTTTCTCCTAACATGTGAGGTGATCAAGCGAGTGCAAAATCAGAAACGATTAGCAGTAAAAAACACAACAATTCATGCAGCCTAAGGTTCTAACCTTAACTAAGTCAGATGACATTCAAAAATACAACAACTCATGCAATTGTACTAAAAACATGCATAATAATTCAACGGTAATAAAAACTAACATGTAAAATACTACCGCGCAACCTCAGGCTTGTCTAATTTAAACAAGACAAAAACATGCATAATAATACCACAATAAATTAAAACAACAAATATATCACAAAAAAAAAATTTGAAATTTTTTTTAATAAAATAAAATAAATACGAATTTTTTTTAAATAAAAAAAATTATAAAAAAAACGGTGAAGGAAAAAGAAAAAAAAGAAAAGAAAATATACTTTTTTAATTTTTTTAAAAAAAATTTTAAATTTTTTTTTTTAAAAATAAAAATAAAAAAAGGTAAGTGGATCCGGATCGGGTCGGAACCGACCCGGGTCAACGGATCCAACCCGGGGCATTGACCCGGATTGGATTAGCTGAACCGGGTCGGTCCGACCGACCCGGGTCAACGAATCCGACCCGGTCGTTGACCCAGGTCGGGTTAGCTGAACCGGGTTGGTCCGACCGACTCGGGTCAACGAATTCGACCCGGGTCAACGAATCCGACCCACGGCGTTGACCCGGGTCGGTTGAACCGGATCAGCCCGAACCCGTGTGAGCAGCCGCCGGCGAAGCCGAAAATCGGCCTCTCGCCGGCCGACCCAGACCGGCGCCGCCACCAATTCGGCCCCTGGGACCAATACCAAGCCCCTCTACCCACATGAGTCGCTGTCCGACCGTCGGCTCGCCGGCCGACGACCAAATTAAAACCGGCTTCATTGGGGAATTTTGTCAAGCAGATGGTGTGCACGACCAAAAACAGGAGATTCCGACCTGTTTCGGCGAACCGGAGGATTCAGGCGACCCAACCTACCTTCGGTGACGACACACGGACGGCGGGGGACGGCAATATAGGCCGGGACTCGCGCGAAACGGCCGGCGCGGGTCCCAGCCAAACCGAGCAGAAAAACAGAGCAGAACAGGGGCAATTCGGACCAGGGGAAAGCTCACCATTGATGGCGCGTCTGGGGGGGTTTCCGGCTGATCGGGGGGCGACGGTGACGCTGCTGGGAACCTGTAAAAGCCAACTCTCCTCTCTTTCTCTCTCTTTTTTCTCTGATTCTCTCTCTCTGTTCTGTCTTTCTCTAAAATGGCCGACCGGGCCTCTCTCTCTCCGGCTTTTATAGGCAACGACGACGGTGCCCCCCTGCTCCGTTACGTCTGCGTGACGACGGCCTGCACCGGCCTACTTTGGCCCGCGACTTTTGCGGCCATTTAGGCCGGTGCAGAGGGGGGGCCAGTTCAGACGCGGAAGAAGAGAGGAAGAAGGGGGAGAGGAGGCCGGGTTTTCGGGGAGGACGGGACTGGCCATTAACGCTAGTCCCGTCAGCGTGCTTCGTCGGCCATTATCTGGCCTGATGGGGACAGCGCGGGGCTGCTCTGCCGCTCGTCGCTTATGCGTCAGCGGCAGAGGAGAACAGGGGAGAGAAAGGGATCGCTCGGCGCAGGGGGGAAGAAGGAAGGAAGAGATTGGGCCGGGCCGGGCCCAGCAACGCGCGGGGAAGAAAAAGAAAAAGAAAAGCGGGCTGGGCCTGCGCGTGGAAAAGAAATAGAAAAGAAAAAGAGAATGGGCTGGGCCCGCGCGGGAGGAAAGAAAAAGGAAAAAGAAAAGGGCTGGGTAATAGACCCTATTAATACAAATGTGCCTAAATTCTATATGCAATGCATTTAAATAGAAATATTTTTTTTTGTTTTAGGAATTAAAGAAAATTAACTCCTAAATTTTGTGCAATTTATTTTGGGCAAATTAAAAATAGGTGTCAACAAAACACCTAAAATAACATGCAATCTATTTTGGAAAGACACTCTAACTTATCCTAAAATGACTTCTTTTTGGGTATTTTTATGAAAATTCGAAATTCTAAAATGCCCTTAATAATCTATTAGGAATAGAATAAGCCCTAATTCAAACTAGGAGATAAACTACCCTAAATCCCAATTTAAATTAAGCAATTATCCTTTCTTCTAGATATATTTAGGATTCCCTAAACATGCAAAATTTGTAATTTAAAACCTAACTAGTGTTTTTTAGATTTTCTTTTTAAAGGGGAAATAAATCAAACAAAGATAGCAATCGCACGCCAACCACCCACGCAATCCGCAAGATTTATTTTATCATCTTTGAATCAGGAAAATGATATAAACCAACGATCGTATCCATGTAGTTATGAATATTGATGGAAAGTTATTGTTTAAATTTGGGAATAAATAAAATCTATTATTATATCCAAGTGGTTATGGATAGAAAAATGATTTTTCGTGCTACCGAGTATCGTATCTCATGGTTGAGATCACATTGTCGTCCAAACATGTTGTTAACTTAGGAAAGCTTCCTTACTTGTGGTATTTTAAAATCTAGCGGATATATCATGCATTATTCAAAAATATCAACTAATCCACCGAAGATATCTAAACCAATCAAATTAGGCAATTAAATATTTGAAACAATATTGGATAATGTTCTTACCTAATTTTCGGATAACTTCCAAGTTTGAGTTTGACTCCGGATTGGGTTTGCGGATCTTGGACTCAACAGATGGTGGGTTGCGGTGGTGGATGGCTGAGATGGTGGCTTGTGGACTTACTGATCATCCGCGGTTCAGCTGATGCAACGACGACGGGGGTCGTCTTGGTGCTCGTCGTGAACTGACTTCTCGCAACACCTGTAAAATAACGAAAACACAAGGGACTTGACTGGGCTTGCAAGGCGCTAGACGCGGTGAAGTTTGCTGGACCGGCACGAGAACCGCAGGACACCTCTGGATGTAGGCTTAGGAATCGTAAGAGGAATAGCACCAAATCACCGAGGTTGGACTATGTCAAGATCAACTGCTTGGCCCCAGGAGTACTCGCTGGGATATTGAGATGCAATGCTATTTGAGCAGACCTTGCGTGGCAGCTTGGGGAGGGTGCACTAACGTGAGGTGTTGAGAGCACAGAGGCAAAGCTTTCACTTGAATCCAGACTCCACATGCATGAAGATGAGCTGTTGATGAAGAATTGGCCTTGGCTTCTTCCCTCTCTATTGCCCTCTCTTATTTAGAAAGACTGCGGCCCCGCTCCCCGCTTTTTTCCTGTTTTCTTCTGAGCCTGTAAAGAGAGACCCCAAGGTAGTCGTTCTCTCCTTTTCCAATTTTCTTTGCGTAGTCTCTCTCCTCTCAATGGGGCCGTGTATTCAATATTGATGGCCTCTCCCTTTGTCTTGTGAAAGAGCCCCTCTACTTATACTCTCTTTTCTTGTATCTGCCAATATTCTAGAGATCGTGGGGCCACCTTCAAGAATATCACAGTTTCCTTCTTTCACTTTTTGCTTCTTTCCCTATTGGACCGTGCATATGCACACGCCCAAATACTCCCCTCATGGCCGAATCTCTTTCTTCCTTTCCTTCAATATTAACCGAATTTTCCCAAAATCCACATAATTGATATAACCATGTATGCACACATACCCTGAAGATTATCTCTGATTTTTAATCTGCCATGTTGTCACGCCCCGCGCCCTAAACCACTCGAGCCTTGGGTGCGCGACATCCCTTTCATAGGTCATTGTATTGCGACATCCCAGGAGGCGTTGCCGACCCATTCTTTTTATCTAACAATTAAGGACATGCGGAAGCATACTTAAACATCCAAATCACCCAACAACAACAATGAGCGGATAGCAGGAAAAACACATATACAAAAACACACTTGATATATATATATTCTTTATAACCATAACTTGCCTAGGATCTGGGGGATAAATAGAAGAGAAATCAAAATATAGAAGAGATTAGTAAACCTTAGAAAAGAGTTTAATCCAAACGTTTTCTCTTGTTGGATCTATTAATTATATTAAAGAATTCAAGAGGTTCTATATCTCTGAAATAATCAAAGAATTCAGAAAGTTCTATGAAAGTAAATATGATACCATAAAATAAATGTATAGTTAAGGTGATGCTATATAAAAATCTTACTAAATATAAGAATGAAGTATATGTGAAAATTAGACTGATGACAAATTCAAACATTAAATAAAAGCACGAGCATTATAACTTAAGTAAAGATCATAAGCAACATATAAAATTAGAAGTAAAATCACTAAATCAACCATGTAGGTGGTAAGGGTAGTAAGAAGAAGTAATGATATATAATGAATGCAAAAAATTGCTTTAAAATAAATAACAAATCATCCACAGGCTGTTCGACTTGCCGTTTGTGAGGTATATAAACTAAATTGCTGTAATATAAATAGTAATTAAGAAACGATTACTAGTATTTAAACAATATCAAAAGATTACAATAAAAGTATTGAAAGATTACAGATGAAGTATTGAAATACAAGTGCCTTATTCAAGATAAAGAAACTCATCTTTTATATTTAAAAGAAGATCTTGAGCACAAAAAGATCGAGAAAAATCTTTCTGAAACAAATCTTCAGAATCTTTATTTAAAAGTTTTGATTATTTTAATACTTTATCAATTGTGGTTCCGACGGGAAAATCCAGAGGGGTAATGAGTCCGTTGGTCAGCATCGTTTGAAATCTATCAAAAAGAAGAAAGTAGTCTTTTGCTATGAATTTATTAAGAAGATCAATATCTTCTTCTAGTTCTTTATCACAAATGTCCGTAGATCAAGGACTAATAAATAGAGAAAAAATTAGTATAGAAGTGTGATATCCTGAAAATTCAATCCAATTTGGTGAACAAAATTTGAAAATTTTCAAAAGAAAATATTGGAAGAAATAGTTTTTGTAGGGTAATGATGAACCCACACCCTTCTCTCCTATCTCTCTCTTCCTCCTTCTTTCCCGCTGAAACCCCCACGCCTCTGACTCCCCCGCTGACTTCACCACCAACTCCCCACCAAAGCCCATCATTTCTTCTTCTTTTTATTTCTTTCTTCTTTTCCTTCTTGGCCGTTGCTTCTTCTTGGTGCGTCTGCTTCTTCTTCATTCTGTTTCTTGCTTCTTGATGCATGCCCGCCGGCCCATCTTCGCCGGGACAAGCTGCACGCCGCACGCCGCACGCCGCCCGTCGCACGCCGCCGGTCCGTCCGTCGTCCGTCTCCGCCACTGGCCGCCGCCGTCCCAGCTTCATCCCGGTCGAGCAACGCTGCCCCAGCTACCCCTGAACTACCCGTCGCCGGCTGTTTTTCAGCCAAGCGTGTTGCGCCTTTCGCCGGTTCTGCCTCCGCCCGTCCTCGCCGCTCACCGCTGCTGTCCAACACGCCAACCACCACCCTTCTCGGCCTCACTTTCTGTCCGAGCAGCCCCCACCAGCCGCACCCCAGCAGCTGTCGCCGGTTCGCCCAAGCCACGCGCGAGTTGCGTCACTCGCCCGTCCACCCGCGTCTGACCTCGCCGCTTGTAGCCCCTGTTCAGGCCGCCTAGCTGCCGCCACCAGCTGCTATTCACGCCGGGAACAGCCCCCGAGCAGCCTCCGACCAGCCACAGCAGCCGCTCCTTCGTCACTTCCGAACCGTCGCTATTTGCCGCTCACCGCGCCAAGCCGGAAACCGCCGCGGACAGCCATCGTCGCCGCCGTCGTTCTCATGTAATCGCTGTAGTTAGACGGGTAAGTTAACCCATAATTCTTCGTTTAGGGTGTTAAACTTGCTTAGGATAGTTTAAATTAAGTTTAAGTTAAGATTATGGTTAGTTAAGTGAGATTAGGTGATAGGTTATTGGAAAATTATTAGATAATTTTTGGTGATAGGTTATCGTTGATTGATAAGTTACAATGGATGCAGTGATAGGCTATTGGTGAAGGAACGATAGGTTATCGATGTTTTTAGCGATAAGTTATCGGTAATTATTTGATAAATTATGATTATTTGCGTGATAGGTTATTGTTGTGTTTGCGATAAGTTATCGCTATTTTGATGATAAGTTATCAATTATTTTATTATTAGTGATTATTTTATTAAATAAATTAATTTTCGTAATAAAATAATAATTTTTTATTTTTAAAAAATAATAAAATAAAATAATATATATTTATTAATAAAATATTTAATTTCCGAAAATTAAATATTAATATTTTCGGATAATTTTTATTATCGATTTGCAATTGTTTTATGCTTGGATTGTGATTCCGAGGTTGGATTTCACCGTATAAATTAGCGTAAATGGCTAATTGAATTGAATGATTAATTTCAAGAAAAGATTTTGAATCTTTGAAAATAAATTATTTTATAATTACATTTGAGAAATGAATTTGATGCCTAGAGAAAGGATTTCGAGTTTTCAAAAATGAATTATTTTCATCTCTATGTTTACAAAATGAATTTGATACCTTAAGAAAGAAAACATGTTTTTGAAATGAGGTTTACAAAGTCGATTAACCATTTGCATGTGTGACCACTTGGCATTGTTGTGTGGCATTGATGTGAGCACGATTCATCAATGTATTGGCTAAATGAAAAGATAAGAATTGGCTTGAATGTTCGAGTGCTCGTGTGGTCACATGTTGGAGTCATCTTGTTGGATACCGCTTGACGATATTTGACTTATTGGGGATTGCTATAGATCGCGCCTGATTTATCGGATGCCTGGTTTAGTGGGGTCTGCTGTAGATCGCGCTCGATTCACTGGATGCCTGATTTGTTAAGGTCTACTGTAGATCGCGCCTGATTTATCGGATGCCTGGTTTATCGGGGTCTGCTGTAGATCGCGCTCGATTCATCGAATGCTCGATCATCCCGGAAGACTTCCATCTCGCTGTGTATCGCTTGATGTTGCAGTAGACCTGAGGGGTCATGAGAAATTAAGAAATGGAACACGCATGTTGCATAGTGCTTGATTATGGGGTGAATACTGCTAAGCATGGTATGGGATATGCCCAAGTGGTTTTATCTTATAATCGAGACACACGACAGTGTGGATGCATGATGCACGGAAAATTTCTGTAAGTGTTCCGATTCTATGATATGTTTGTTGCATCGTTGTGGCATTGGACAATCTATGTCATGCATAATGTGTGTGCCAAGGTAAGGTAAGAATGTTTGTGATTGATTAATGACTTGTCCTCGTGTGGTCGCTTGATTAGGAACCCCCGAGGTGAGTTGGCCTTCTACATGAGGCTTAGGCCGTTAACTTATTGAGATCTTTATCTCATTTGTGGTTGTTAAATATTTTCAGGACCTTAGCTTGTCGACGCACCCGGTACGGTTCGAGGTGCCTGGAAGTTAATTTTTGGGATTGACCTTTTAGTGAAGTAGATTTAGCCCAGCTTTATATATTTTGTAGACTTTCGTGGAATGGCCGATGTGGGCATGTAAAAAATGTTCCCAGGGGTTAATCAAGTGAATATTAAGATGGTGTTTTGGTTTGGCTATATGATGTATTTTCCTAACTATCCCTATTTATTGTTGTTGTCTGGGAAATGTTGTGATCGCTTCCGCATGCGTAATTAAAAGATAAAATGAAGGGTTGGTGACGAGTCCTGGGACGTTGCATCAATAATGACTGTAGCGGAATGTTGCGCGTCCGTAGGGTTCGGGGCATGACAAGAAGATTTTAATAAATCAATAGAAAACTGGATTATTCCAAAAGTTAAGCTTAACCAAATTTATAAACATTCTAAATTTAACTTCTTTGGACATAATGACTATGTCATTGTTACTGAAGAAAGAGATGTTCCCCTTTCTAACTCTTTTGCTTCTATACAACTTTTAAATACGGATTCTATAAAGAAGCATTCCCAAAAATGGAATTATATGCACACAGGTTTAGTCCAAGTAGGGGCCAAACCTCTTACTAAAGAAGGATTAGATACTTCTTTACTCCTGGTTTTAAGAGATGCAAGACTTTTAAAATATGACGAATCCATTCTTGGAGCTGTTGAAACCAGTCTTTGTAGTGTACCTATTCATTTCTATTGTTAGCCAAGATTCACTGTTTTTTTGACAGATAAAAATATTTTGAAATCTTTAACTCTTCAAATAAAAACTCATAATTACTCCATAGCTGAAGGATCTATTCCCATTGCACTTGTTTATAGAGTTTATTACAAAGTTCTGAATTTTGCTTTCGAAAGTAAAATTTTAAAATTGAGTTCCAATAGAGAAACCCTTCTTTTACAAATTGATATTTCTAAAGCCAATATTACAATTCCCAAGACTATTCCTTGGAACCAAATAACCTTTCCTGAACAATGGGAATTAGAAAACCAAATTCCCCAGCAAATTATTCACAATTCTAATACCACTAATATTATCCAACATCCTGAAGGAAGAGTAACCATATAGTTTTCTAGAAGATCAGTCGACATCCCTAGAAGGTCTTGCGACATTGGATCAATCCCTTCATGGCATTCCACTTCTTCTCGAAGATCTATGGCTACTGTCCTAAATATTCCTTCTAATATTCATGATGAAGCTTCAACAAGTGCTCCTCCTCTTCCAAATATCAGTGGCATAGATAGCACGTCAGGAATCTCTAGACCCGTTTATCATCAAAATCCAGAATATCGTGATCCCACTCCTTCTGAGATGGAAGATCCTGAGATCAACGTCCTAGAATCTGTTTTTGGGCCAAACAAAATCCTTTCAAATCAATAGTTTAATTCTTTCAGAAATAAACAGATCAGAGAATGGTTCTTCACTAATTTTAAAGATCAAGTAATCCAAATCAAAAAGGATTATTATGATTACATGTATCAACATGAAATTCAATTATTCTTTTTTGATTGGTTTGAAAATGAATTTTTAAAAGAAAAACAAATTTCAGTTTTAGATCATTTTTATAAATGGAAATTAGAAAATGGCCAAATTATTGAATCCATTCACCCTCCTCTTAGAAAAATAAAACTCCAGCACAGAGATACTGAAATTATAGCTTCTCCTTTCAAAACAGCTTTAGAAATAGATGGCATAGGAATCAAAAAGATAGTTGAACAAAATAATTATTCCAATCAGCACCTCAATACTATAGGAAAACAATTGGATAGAATAGAATATTCAGTCCAAAACAATTCTTCCAAACTTGTTTTTGATTCAAAGAATTTAAAAACACCTCTTTTTAAAAATTTTGAAATTCCAAAAAATCCCAGTCTAAATTTTGCCAAAGCCTTAGAAGATAGAAGAAAAATCCTTATTAAAGGAAAAGCAGTTTTAAATTATGATCTTTTAATAATAATAGATACCCCTAAGATACAAAATCTTAGTGTCAAAGATACTCCTAATCAAATCAATGTCTTAGATAAATCCGATTCGAAGTCCATTCCTAAAATAAATAGAATCACTTGGAAAGATCCCCAAAATTATAGTTTTCTAGAGCAACACCTCCTGATGTACTAACCCAAATCCTATTCTGCTAATGCTATTTATGAATGGAATATTGATGGTGTTTCTGAGCAAAACCTTATGAACATACTAACCCAAATGGTTATGCTTGCTAATACTCATAAAATCATTCCTGATACTTCAGATCATTATGTAGCCTACCTTTTAATAGCAAGATTCACTGGTCAGCTCAAAGGATGGTGGGATAATTTTCTAACCGAAGAACAAAGAAACCAAATTCTCAATGCTTACAAATGAGATGATTTTGGCCAAAGGATAGTCGATGAAGAAGATCAACCTATCCAAGATGCTGTCAATACTCTAATATTTTTCATATCCCAACACTTCCTAGGAGACCCGTCTCATATATGAGATAAGAATCATGATGTCTTATCTAATATGAAATGCAGGTCTTTAGGAGAATTTAGAGAATATAAAAAAATCTTTTTCCAAAGAGTTTTCCAAAGAACAGATTGTAACCAACCTTTTTGGAAAAAAATTTCTTGCTGGTTTACTAAAACTCATAGGAGAACAAGTTTGCAATAAGATAAGAGAAGAATATGGAAATCAAATTCCATAAAACCATCTTTCTTATGGTGAATTAACCTCTTATGTTTATAAAATAGACACCCAAATGTGTACAAATATACGTCTTCAAAAACAAATTAAAAAGGAACAAAAACTTTCTAAAAAAGGATTAGGAGATTTTTGTGCTCAATATGATCCCTCCTTTGAATCATTTGAAAAATCTAAATCCAAGTGTTCTGGAAAATGTCTTTCTAAACAAAAGGATCAAAAGAAACCTTATAAGAAAAAATTCAACAATAAATTTTGTAAGAAAAAAGAAAAGAAAGATTTTGACAAAACAAAAAATTTTAAGAAAAGTTTTCGAAATATTACATGTTATAATTGTGGAAAGAAAGGTTACACCTCTAGATATTGCAAATATTAGCAAAAAACTGAATGAACTTGATTTAGACAAAGAAGCTATCAATCAGTTGAATCAAATCATGGCTGAGACTAATAGTAGCTCTTCTGATGAAACTGACTTTGAAAATGGTCTTCAAATTTATGATATAGAAACCTCCTCTACCTTCTCTTTTGAAGAAGAAGGAGAAGATGAAGAAGAGACCAATTTTGAAATAAATGTTTTAACAAAAGAAGAAGAAATTCTTTTACAAATCATAAATCAAATTATTGATCCTAAAACAAAAATCAAATATTTAAATAATTTCAAAAACCCTAAATCTATTTTATATTCGGACGCCCCTTATAATATTTCTACTATCCTTAGTAAAGGAAAGAAAATTGATTCTAAACCTATTTCTATAAGTGACCTAAATTATGAAATCAATCAGCAAAAACAAGAAATTCAAGATCTCAAAATTACTCAAGCAATAATGCAACAATAAATTTTAGATAAAAAAAAATTTAAAAGGAAAAGAAAAGGATGAAGATAACCAAGAATCTGGTCCTTCTGATCCAACCTTTCTATTAATGCTTTCTGAAATTACTTCCAGAAAATGGATAATTAACATTACTATAAGAATCAATAGTGAATTTATTTTAGAAACAACAGCTCTTTTTGATACAAGTGCATACCTCAATTGTATAAAAGAAGGCCTTATACCTACGAAATATTTTGAAAAAATGACTCAATCTCTCAAGTTAGCATCAGGGAATAAACTAAAAATAAATTATAAGATTCCAGAAGCTGAGTATATAAAAGATCAAATTTCTTACAAAAACCTTTTTCTTCTTGTCAAATGTCTCAAACAAAATGTAATTGTAGGAACACTTTTCATAGAATTAATATAGCCTTTCAAAGTCACAAACAAAGGTATTGAAACTAAAACTCTGAGAAAGAAAGTATGTTTTGATTTTATAACAAAACCCAAAATCAGAAATTTAAATACTCCAAGAACATTCTATTTCTGAAATCGATTGCCTTATTCAAGATAAGGAAACTCATCTTTTATATTTAAAAGAAGATCTAGGGCACAAAAAGATTGAGAAAAATCTTTCTGAAACAAATCTTGAGAAAAGATTTCCAATCTTAAGTATCAAATCGAGGAGTCCATATGTTCAACTATTCCCAATGCTTTTTGGTCAAGAAAATGTCATATAGTTGATTTGCCTTATGAACCGGAATTTTCTGAGAAAAATATTCCTACCAAAGCTGGGCCTTCTCAAATGAATCATGAAGTTTTAAATTTTTGCCAAAAAGAAATAAAAGAACTTCTTGAAAAGAAACTCATTAGAAAGAGTCAATCACCTCGGAGTTGTTCAGCTTTCTATGTCAACAAAAACGCTGAATTAGAAAGAGGATTCCCAAGATTAGTTATAAATTATAAACCGTTAAATACAGCCTTAAAATGCATAAGATATCCAATTCCCAATAAAAAGGATTTATTAAATAGATTACACAATGCAAAAATATTTTCTAAGTTCGACATGAAATCTGGATTTTGGCATATTCAAATTTGTCAAAAGGATAGATATAAAACAACTTTTACTGTTCCTTTTGGCCAATATGAATGGAATGTCATGCCCTTTGGCCTAAAAAATGCCCCTTCTGAATTCCAAAGAATAATGAATGACATTTTTAACCCATATTCTGATTACATCATAGTCTATATAGATGATGTTTTAATATAGACTCACAATGTTAACCCTAAGAAGTTTACACATTTACAAGCCTCACACGAAGCCACTTCCTAACGAGGCCACGGATACAAAAGGGATGTCAACTTAAACTCCTCTACAAGAGGGCATCCAAAAAGATTATACATCTAATGCCCAACATTGCCCCAGAACTCCGAACCGCACGTGACAACTACTCATCATTCCAAGCCTAAAAATGTTTAACAACGGGGGATGAGATAAATTTCAATAAGCAACTACCTAAGCCTCACTTAGGCTAATGCATACCTCTGAACAATTCTAAACATGCAATTCTAACAACCAACGTGCCGTAAACAATCACATGCGTCCTTATCTCGCCTTGGCACATACACAACCCCTACATGTTAGAATATCACCATAACATGGCCAATTGTCCATCAAGCACGCAAAGGTAATTCATGGCATAATCAAGCATAACATGATTAATAATCCAGATGTGCTCATCAATTAACTCAGGCAAAGGATCCCCTAATGCAAATTGCACTCATTAAGTCCAAATTATTAACTACCGAACTCCTGCCGGTATTCTGACGTAACCAGGTATCGTCCCGCTACGTCGGCGACGGCAACGTTGGGATCGAACACCCCCCGACAAGCCGGGTACCCAACGGCATTCCACTTAGGAACATCGATCCGGCCTCCACCGCGATCGGCATCGTCTGGGATCGAACACCCCCCGGCAACCCCGGGTACTAGATGGCGTCCAAACTCCCGTCAGGCATCATCTAGAACTCCCGCCTAGATGGAATGTGTCGTGACCATGCACACACCTCAACAATCATTATCAATTCTTATCTTTGTGAATTAGCCAAATGTTAACTAAATCCGTACTCAGCCAGCAAAAGTCATGCCTTTCCTATGTGGTAATATCGCTGAAAACGTCCCCAAGAGAGAGAAAAATAGAGTATGCATAGAACCGGGGCAATTTTGGGCAGTTGCGCAGCCGCCGAAATCCTTTTGAAATAAATAATAATCAACTCCAAAAATTCTGATTTTTGGATATGTCGTATAAAACAACTTGATAAACCTTTTTTTACAAAGAACTCGAAACCCAGTTCCTACTGTAAACACTTATTTTTGTCACTTGAAGTCAGATGAAATTCAACTCGGTTGGACAGGCCGCCTGACCATCAAAATACATATTATTTAGTACCCAAATCACTTTCAAAAGATCTGAAATTTTTATATATCATAGAAACAAACGTTCTTAACAAATTTCGTGAAGGAAATTTGTTGAAATGAGACCTGAAAATTTTTAGAAAAACTTCGGAAAGACAAAAAGGTCGGGTGAACAGTAATTCCGGTAGTTTTGAGGCGGTTCAAAAATGGACTTTCGAATTACCCTAAATGATCTCCAAAAATTCTAGTTTTAATTTATGTTATACATCAAGATCTAAGTTTAGAGTATCTCGAACTAACGGGCATCTTTTAGGAATTACGCGTATCGACTCGTGGCCGATTTGATATCGAGCCACATCTAAGTTTACTCAAGCCATGGTGACCTTGGTTGTCATGTAATTGTGGAGGTCAATCACTAGTTCCGAATGACGCGATCGTTCGGATTAGGTTTAAGATCGTTCGAAATTCATCCAATGGCCATGTGGAATCACCCGCGATCCAATTGCACGACATTTGCAAATTGTTCCGAAACCATCCCTAGATCGACCTATAACGGCCCAAAATATTCCCTCATTAATCCTTATGGTCAAAGTGTCAATCCATGGCCAAGTTCTTAGGTCCACGTACTTGATTCATAGCTATCCATTCCCTAACGGTTAGTCTACTCGAGAGTGATCAATTCCGAGCGAGATTTAACTGAAAGCACATTAAAGAAATATGCATTTCATAAATCCCTAAAATGGGTCGAAATTTAGGATGTCACAACTCTTCCTCCTTTATAAAAATTTCGTCATCGAGATTTACAACTAAACTACATCACTCAAACAAATGAGGGTGTTAACGCCTCATAATTTCTTCGCTTTCCCAATTGGCCCCTTCCGTACTGTGATGTTGCCAAATGACTTTAACTAACGGGATCGTCTTGTTTCTCAAAACCTGCTCCTTTATGTCCTTGATCCAGATAGGTCTTTCCACGTACGACACCATGTCGTCCACGTCTATTTCTTCAAAATTTAGCATGTGGGTTGCATCCAGTTCATACTTCCTCAGCATGGACACGTGGAAAATGTTGTGAACTTGAGACAAATTCGGCAGCAAAGCTAGTTGATAAGCCATGTCGCGACCGACCTCCCGGAGTCTCTTTTTTGAACATTTAAAAAAGAGGGGATTTCGCTTGGTACGTGCTAAGTCTAGGTTTAGGACTTAACTCGAGCTCTCCCAAGCCCATACCATATCGTGACTTAGGGTTTAAATTTTTAACATGCAAGTGGTTTAGATCGAGGAGTCGCCACTAATCAATTTGGGGTGGGTCGATTAGAAACCCAAATAGGGTGATGGGAGAATCATCCTATTCCTGCGAACCAGAGATTAACTGAGTTCGGGGACTTGGTTACACTAGTTGGATAACTAATGCCCTTTCGGTACCTTTTTACCCTGTTCAATTTTGAAAACATTTGTCAGGCAATTTGGATTGATTTTAGGACATTTCTCCTAACATGTGAGGTGATCAAACGAGTGCGTAATCAAAACGATCAGTAGTCAGGAACACAGCAATTTATGCAGCCTAAGGTTCTAACCTTAACTAAGTCAGATGACATTCAAAATGCAGTAACTCATGCAATTGTATTAAAAAAAAACATGCATAAAAACACGACGGTAATAAAGAAACATGCAAAATATTACTGCGCAAACTCAGGCTTGTCTAATTTAAACAAGACAAAAACTTGCAAAATAATATCACAATAAATTAAAACAACAAATATATCACAAAAAAAAATTTTAAAAATAAAATTTTTTTAAAAAATAAAATAAAATAATAAATACGAAACTTCTTTTTTTTTAAAAAAAAGGGAAAGAAAAAAGAAAAGAAAATTTTTGTTAATTTTTTTTTAAAAAAAATTTAAATTTTTTTTTAAAAATAAATAAAATAATAAAAAAACGGGTTCGGACCGGGTCGGAACCTACTGAACCGAGTCGGTCGGACCGACCCGGGTCAACGGATCTGACCCCATCATTGACCCGGGTCGGGTCGGCTGAACCGGGTCAGGCCGAACCCGTGGGAGCAACCGCCGGCGAAGCTGAAAATCGGCCTCTCGTCGACGGACCTAGACCGGCATCGCCTCCGACTCGGCCCCTAGGACCAATACCAAGCCTCTCTAACCCCCGGGGTCACCGTCTGACCACCGTTCGCCGGCCGGCGACCAAAACAAAAATTGGTTTCATTGAGGCTTTTTGTCGAACAGGTGGAGGGGCGGTGAAAAACTGGAAATCTTGACCTCCTCCGACGAGCCGGTTGGCTCCGGCGACTTACCTCACCTACGATGGCGACACACAGACGGCGAAGGATGGCGGTATGGGCCAGGACTCGAGCGAAACGGCCGGCGTGGGTCCCGGCCAAACCGAGCAGAAAAACAGAGCAGAATAGAGGCAGTTCAGGCCGGGGGGAGAGCTCACCGTCGACGGCGCGTCTGGGGGTTTCCGGTTGATCGAGGGGCGACGGCGACGCGGCTGAGGACCTGTAAACACCCACTCTCCTCTCTTTTTCTCTCTATTCTCTCTCAGTCTCTCTCGGTTTCTCTCTCTCTCTGTTTTTCTTTGAAATTGCCGACCAGGCTCCCTCTCTCTCTCTAGCCTTTTATAGGCAGCGACGGTGGCCCTGTACCCTTGTGCGTCGGCGTGACGACGGCTTACACCGGCCTACCTGCCCCGCGACTTTCGCGGCCATGGCAGGCCGGTGCAGAGCAGAGCAGAGGGGGGGTCCGGTTCAGCCGGGAAAACAGGGAGGACGGGACTGGCATATTGCCAGTCCCGTCGGCGTGTTCTCTCGGCCTTCCTCTGGCCAGATAGCGACGGCGAGGAGCGGCACCGCCGTGCGTCGACGTGACGTCGCGAACAGGGGAAAACAGGGGAAAAGAAAGGGACCGGCGCGGGGGGAAGAGGAGAAGGCGGAGACACTTATTAACAAATATCAGCCTTCAAGCCGTCAAAAGAGTTATGCAGACAGAAGGCGGAGACCTTTGGAGTTTCAAGTAGGAGATTACGTATTTATGAAGGAGTCGCCCACGAGGGGATTATCTCGGTTCGGTAAGAAAGGGAAAGATGAGTCCGAGGTACGTGGGACCTTTTGAGGTATTAGAAAGGATTGGAGAATTAGCGTATCGCCTTGCGTTACCACCAAACCTATCGCAGGTGCATAATGTGTTTCACGTATCGATGCTGAGGAAGTACGAACCGGACTCAACACATGTGCTGAACTACGAAGAGATAGAAGTTGACGACAGGGTGTCGTACGCCGAAAGATCGGTACGGATCGAGGATTGGAAAGAACGAGTCTTGAGGAACAAGACGATCCCGATGGTCAAGGTGGTGTGGGAACATCACGGAACTGAAGGCACGACTTGGGAAAGCGAGGAATTGATGCGACGTCATTACCCCCAATTGTTTGATAGTTAGTTCGATTGTAAATTTCGAGGACGAAATTTTTGTAAGGGGGGAAGATTATGACATTCCGAAATTTTGCTCATTTGGGATTTATGAAATGAATTATTTTATTAATGTACTTGTAGCTGGTTCTCGCTCGGAACTTATCATTCCTGGGATACTAACCTATAGGGAAAGGCTAATTAGGGATTTAAATTTGTACGACTAGAGGAATTCGACCGTGAACTGAATTTTGACCATAAAATCATCGAGGTGACATTTTGAGCCAGTGTAGGCCGATCTTAGGATAGTGATGGGCCGATTCGTCATTATCATACACGTGGATCACGGGTGATTCCGTTTGACCCCGAAATGAATTGACGAACGATCCCGAACTTATTCCGAACGATCGTACTCATCAGAACTAGTGATTGATCCTTGTGATTTTATTGACAACCGAAGTCGTTTCGGTATGAATAAATTGCACGTGACTCGATTTAGTATCAATCACGGGTCGTTTAGACGAAATTCCCCAAAAGCCACCCGTTAGTTTGAGAAACGCTCAAATTACGTTATATATATATAATTCGATTATTGATTAGAGACCAAATCGGGCATCAGAAAATTAGGAAAGTCACGGCAGGGTCTTTGGACGACGTTGTAGTTGGAACGTGCAACTCGGGATTTCTTCGAAATTTTCAAAAAAGTTCGATTTCGGCGAGAAACGGAAAACGTGACCATTTTACCCTTGGGAATTAATAAAGGGTTAGTTTTATGGGCAAAGGGCCTTTTGGTCATTTTGCCGTCAAATTTGGAAAAAGACAATTTTGCCCTTGGACTTTTTGAGAAATTATAAGATTGCCCTTGGATATTTTGGATAAGATTCGATCTGGGCTGTCGATCTCAAGATAAGATCGAATCTGGACCGTCAGATGAAAAGATTAGAGAGGGGCATTTTGGTAATTTGCCAAGTTGGTCAAAATTTGACTATTTAAGTCAAATTTCTCTCTCTCCTCACTCATTTCCCCTTCCCCACGGATCCCTCTCTCTCTCTCTTCTCTCCCCCTCCCGCAGTGTCGCCGCCGCGCCGCTTTCGGACCGCCGCCGTGCCGCGCCGCCGCACCGCCCATCCCTCGAGCCTCACGCCACCCTCACCCCACCGTGATTCTCTCTCTCCCTCTCGGTTTCCCTCTCTTGGCCGTGAGTCCCACCGGCCGCCGCCTAAGTCACCGTCACTCGCCGTTCCTCCCGATCATCGCTCGATCATCACCACCGCCGCAAGCCGCCGTTAGATCTTGGTTTTGCCGCCACTTTCGCTCTAACCGTGTTAGTTTAGAGCTCGGTAAGTCGCGATCTAACCTTCGCCTAGGTTTTACTGGTAAACCTGAAGACTTATGAGGAAATATTTGATAGGGCTCAAGTTCTTGAGCGGAATCAGGTAGATAGAGTCGCCGCTTCTGGATCGAGGTACATTTCGGCTAGGGACAATAGGAATCTTGGGAAGAGACCGATGTCGGGAAATCAGTATTTTGTCCTTTCGAGTAGGAGGAATATTGGGAAGCCGAATCGTTACCAGGGCGTTGTATGCCAGTCATGTGGGGGAAGACATGGGGCTGGACCCTGTCCGAGTAGGAATACGGTATGTTACAGATGTGGCGGAATGGGCCATCAAGCGAAGAACTGCCCTAATAATAGACAGGCTAGACCGCCAGCATTACCGCCGCCATTCAGAGTTGGAAATCAAGTTGGACTGCTTATACCCCCGAACCAGAATAGGCCGCCAGCCCAAGGACGAGTTTATGCAATGGCTAGAAGGGAAGCGGAAAATGCGCCAGGCGTGATCACAAGTACGGTTTCTCTCTGTGATCATGCTGCATATGCTTTATTTGATCTGGGGCATCACATTCATTTGTGTCTGATCAATTTGTTAAATTGACTGGTATGCAGTCGCGATTACTTGATGTTATGCTATATGTTACCACCCCATTGAATGATAAGATTTTAGTTTTGTTGGGGTGCCCGGACTGTAAGATTATGATTTGTGATAGGGAAGAGAGAATTGATTTAGCAGTCCTAGCGATGTATGACTTCGATGTGATAGTAGGAATGGACTGGCTAGTTAAATAGAGGGCAGTAATGGATTGTGGTAGCAGGGTGATCCAATTTAATCCTGTTGGACATCCGGAATTCAAATTTGAAGGAAATCGAGAAGGGACCTCGATTCCTTGGATTTCGTCACAGGAAATGACGAAATTGTTGGACGAAGGATGTGAAGGCTTTCTAGCGGTTGTAGTTGATTCGACGGTTGAGAGGCCGAGGCTAGAGGATATAGCCGTGGTGCGCGATTATCCCGATGTCTTTCCTCAGGAATTGCCGGGATTGCCACCAGAACGGGAAGTGGAGTTTGTGATCGAGTTGGCACCTGGGACGGAGCCAATCTCGAAGGCACCTTACAGAACGTCGTTATCGGAGTTGAAGGAATTAAAGGTGCACCTCCATGGGGAGTGCTGCTTTTGTTTGTGAGTAAGAAAGATGGGTCACTGAGGTTGTGTATTGATTATCGGCAATTGAATCAAGTGACCATCAAGAATAAATATCCTTTGCCGAGAATTGATGATCTGTTTGATCAGCTGCAAAGGGCTTCGGTGTTCTCTAAGATTGATATGAGAATAGGATACCACCAGTTGAAGATTAGAAAAGAGGATATACTGAAAACGGCATTTAGGACGAGGTATGGTCATTACGAGTTTACAGTAATGCCGTTTGGTTTGACGAATGCCCCTGCTGCGTTTATGGATTTAATGAATAGAGTGTTTAAGGAATTCTTAGACCAATTTGTCATAGTCTTTATAGACGACATATTGGTGTGTTCGAAGAGTCCTGAGGAGCATAAATTCCATCTAAGCAAGGTTTTGCAAACTTTAAGAGAGAACGCACTGTACGCTAAGTTTAACAAGTGCGAGTTCTGGCTTAATCGAATTGCTTTTCTCGGACATGTGATCTCAGGAGATGGAATTTTGGTAGATCTGACAAAGATTGAGGCCGTAATGGAATGGCCGAGACCAACGGCAGTAACGGAAGTTCGAAGCTTTTCGGGTTTAGCCAGATATTATAGATGCTTCGTAGAAGGATTTTCGACGATAGCAACACCGTTGACATATTTGTTGAAAAAGGAAACGAGGTTTGAATGGACAGATAAATGTGAAAGGAGTTTCCAGGAGTTGAAGTATAGATTGACGACGGCACCGGTGTTGACTATTTAGTCGGGACCTGGAGGGTACGAGATATATAGTGATGCGTCGTTGAAAAGGTTGGGATGTGTATTGATGCAACATGGGCGAGTGGTAGCCTATGCATCAAGGCAGTTGAGGCCACATGAACTGAATTACCCGACGCATGACCTAGAGTTAGCCGCAATAGTGTTTGCCCCGAAGATTTGGCGACATTATCTATGCGGGGAGAGATTTCAAATTTATACCGACCATCAGAGCCTCAAGTATTTATTTTTGCAAAAAGAATTAAATATGAGGCAGCGTCGCTGGATGGAGTTGCTGAAGGATTATGACTGTGATATTTTATATCACCCCGGAAAGGCAAACCGGGTAGCGGATGCATTGAGTCAGAAGTCAAGCATCGCGCACTCGATGGTCAAAGAGTGGACTTTGTTAGAGAAAGTGCGAGACTCAGAGTTTAAGTTCGAGGTGAGTCGAGTCTCGAGCCTGTTAGCCACGCTTAGGATTGAGCCGGAAATCCAGGCTAAAGTTAAAGCTTTACAGTCTACGGATCAAGAAATCCAAAGGATTCTAGCGATGGATGCTACTAAGAGGAAACCGGACTTTCTAGTATCCGAGGATGGGATATTGAAATTCCGAGGACTAATATGTGTACCTAACGATGCGGAGCTTAAGGAAGAGATTTTATCGGAGGCGCATCGTAACAGTTATAGTATCCATCCGGGGAGTACGAAAATGTATCAGAACTTAAGGTAGTATTACTGGTGGAATGGTATGAAGGTAGACATAGCCAGACATGTGGCTAGATGTCTGACTTGCCAGCAAGTGAAAGCATAACACTATAAGCCAGGAGGGCTGTTGTGACCTTTGGAAATCCCAGAATGGAAGTGGGAACATATCGCAATGGATTTTGTGATGGGATTGCCAAGGAGCCAAAGAGGTCACGATTCCATTTGGGTGATTGTCGATAGATTGACTAAATCAGCACATTTCTTGGCTGTGCGAAAGGATTTCGCACTAGATCAATATGCTGATTTGTATGTGCAACAGATTGTTAGATTGCACGGGATGCCAGTGACAATTACGTCAGACCGTGATCCCAGGTTTACTACCAATTTTTGAAAAAGTCTACAGACGGCATTGGGGTCGAAGCTGTAGTTTAGTACTACTTATCATACTCAAATGGACGGTCAGTCTGAAAGGACGATTCAGACTTTAGAGGACATGCTTCGGGCATGCGTGCTAGATTTTCAAGGCAAGTGGGAAGAACAATTGCCTTTAGTGGAATTCGCGTATAATAATAGTCTTCAGCAGAGTATCGGAATGGCGCTGTTTGAAGCGTTGTATGGCAGGGCATGTAGGACACCCGTATGTTGGAACGAAGTGGGAGAAAGGACTATCATCGGGCCAGAGTTAGTCCAACAGTCGATTGAGGCAGTTAATATTATACGCGAAAGGCTGAAAACAGCACAGAGCCGTCAAAAGAGTTATGCAGACAGAAGGCGGAGACCTTTGGAGTTTCAAGTAGGAGATCACGTATTTCTGAAGGAGTCGCCCATGAAGGGATTATCTCGGTTCGATAAGCAAGGGAAAGATGAGTCCGAGGTACATGGGACCTTTTGAGGTATTAGAAAGGATTGGAGAATTAGCGTATCGCCTTGCGTTACCACCAAACCTATCGCAGGTGCATAACGTGTTTCACGTATCGATGCTGAGGAAGTACGAACCGGACTCAACACATGTGCTGAACTACGAAGAGATAGAAGTTGACGATAGGGTGTCGTACGCCGAAAGACCGGTAAGGATCAAGGATCGGAAAGAACGAGTATTGAGGAACAAGACGATCCCGATGGTCAAGGTGGTGTGGGAACATCACGGAACTGAAGGCACGACTTGGGAAAGCGAGGAATTGATGCAACGTCATTACCCCCAATTGTTTGATAGTTAGTTCGATTGTAAATTTCGAGGACGAAATTTTTGTAAGGGGGGAAGATTGTGACATTCCGAAATTTCGCTCATTTGGGATTTATGAAATGAATTATTTTATTAATGTACTTGTAGCTAGTTCTCGCCCGGAACTGATCATTCCTAGGATACTAACCTATAGGGAAATGCTAATTAGGGATTTAAATTCGTACGACTAGAGGAATTCGACCGTGAACTGAATTTTGACCATAAAATCATCGAGGTGACATTTTGAGCCAGTGTAGGCCGATCTTAGGATCGTGATGGGCCAATTCGTCATTATCATACACGTTGATCACGGGTGATTCCGTTTGACCCCCAAAATGAATTGACGAACGATCCCGAACTTATTTCGAACGATCGTACTCATCGGAACTAGTGATTGATCCTCGTGATTTTAATGACAACCGAAGTAGTTACGGTCTAAATAAATTGCACGTGACTCAATTTAGTATCAGTCACGGGTCGTATAGACGAAATTCCCCAAAAGCCACCCGTTAGTTTGAGAAATGCTCAAGTTACATTATATATATAATTCGATTATTGATTAGAGACCAAATCGGGCATCAAAAAATTAGGAAAGTCACGGTAGGGCCTTTGGACGACGTTGTAGTTGGAACGTGCAACTCGGGATTTCTTCGGAATTTTCAAAAATGTTCTATTTCGGCGAGAAACGGAGAAAGTGATCATTTTATCCTTGGGAATTAATAAAGGGTTAGTTTTATGGGCAAAGGGCATTTTGGTCATTTTGCCGTCAAATTTGGAAAAGACAATTTTGCCCTTGGACTTTTTGAGAAATTATAAGATTGCCCTTGGATATTTTGGATAAGATTCGATCTGGGCCGTCGGTCTCAAGATAAGATCGAATCTGGACCGTCGGATGAAAAGATTATAGAGGGGCATTTTGGTAATTTGCCAAGTTAGTTAAAATTTGACTATTTATGTCAAATTTCTCTCTCTTTCCTCACTCATTTCCCCTCCCCCATGGCTCCCTCTCTCTCTCTTCTCTCCCTTTCTACCGTGAGCTCTCCCTCCCGCCGTGTCGCTGCCGCGCCGCCGTCCGGACCACCGCTGTGCCGCGCCGCCGCACCGCCCATCCGCCGAGCCTCACGCCACCCTCACCCTACCGTGATTCTCTCTCTCCCTCTCGGTCTCCCTCTCTTGGCCGTGAGTCCCACCGGCTGCCGCCCAAGTCATCGTCGCCCGCCGTTCCTCCCGATCACCGCCGATCATCACCGCCACTGCAAGCCGCTGTTAGATCTTGGTTTTGCCGGCGATTTCGCTCTAACCGTGTTAGTTTAGAGCTCGGTAAGTCGCGATCTAACCTTCGCCTTGTTTATCGGGTATTATCAGACCCATTTAGACGCGATCGGGTGTAGTTTAGGGGTTGATTGGAGAATCGGGCCTCAGGATGGAAATTGGGAAATTTTGGTGGAATTTTAGAGGCCGATCGATGGCTGTGATTTGCTGTTCTAAGTGCTATGATGTGCTGTTGGGCGTGTGGTTTGCGCCATTAGATCCGGCTCGGAATTTTCATGAAAGTGTCGTGAAGGGCCGGGATTGAAATATGGTCGTTTTGAGTGTGAAAAATGCCGATTTGGGTGTTAGTTGTATGTTGTGGTGTGACTGGATTGGAGTGTTTGACTTGGGCGCGTCTGAGTGCACATATTTGATGCTCGAGTGTGTGCACGTGTGAGACTTGTGATGTCCGACGTGCGTGTGATCACTAAAAGGCGCTGAGGCGTGTTTACGTGGGGTTCAGATAAAATCTGGTATGTTGGTGTGTACGTGTGATCACTAAATCCCTGAGGCGTGTTTACGCGGAGAATTGAAGCGGCGTGAGGCGTGTTTACGCGGGTTGTGATACTACTATGGGATCGGGCCGAGTATTATAAGCTCGGGTCGCGATCATGTAGGCCTGTCGCATTTGGCGCGGGCTGAAGAAAGTGGAAATCGGTCCGAGGCATGATCAGCTCGGGTGAGACCGGGATCGGACCGAGGCATTGTAAGCTCGGGTTTCGGTCACGTAGGCCTGTCGCATTTGGCGCGGGCTGAGGAATGGGATCGAACCGAGGCGTGTGATGCTCGGGGCGCGATCGTGTGGGCCTGAGGCGTGTTTACGCGGGCTGAGGAAAGTGAGATCGGGCTTGAGGCGTGTTTACGTGGGTCGCGATGGCAAGTTAATGAAAATGATGTGATTGGTGTGTGACCGAGTGTGGAATGTGGGATTGGAAATGTGGTGTGTTCGATGTGTACGTGGGCTTGAGGATGCGAGTGATTTATAGTGCGTGTGGTTGAGATGCGTGTGAGAATTGTTTGTTATGATTGCGGACTAATGTGCAGGCTATTTATGCCAAGAGTCCAGGTTAGTATGATCGTGTGGATGACGATGTTTGTGTTTATTGCTTGGTTGTGTCTGGATATGTTTGGAATATGTGGTAGCCTAGGTAGGGTTTAGGTTGTGACTTATTGAGAAGTGTCTCATGGTTGTTTCAATCAAACCATTTCAGAGCACCCGCCCGAGCCTTGAACCTTCCGCCGCTACCACCGCAACGTTTTGGGGATCCCGATGCACATCAAGCATTCAGGAGTAGAATATACCTTGGCTGTTAATCCCTTTTTAGGTCGAGGACGCGATCCGTAGTAGCCAGTTAGTGTGCGTGTATTATGGGTTTGATATTAAATTAGTGAGTGTTTGATGTGAATAGTTGGTGGTGTAATTAGGAAATCCGTTCGGGTGTGTACTATCAGTTGATGTAAATCTGATGAGTGTTGGAAGTATTTGGTTGTAAAGAATTGGATGTTGTACATTTATATATCGAGGTATAGTATTCTGTTTGGTGGTTTAGTAGTTTGCTTCTTCCTGGTTCTCCAATATTATTGTCCGGGATAATATGATTTGTTTTCGCCGCGAATTTACTCTGATGAACTCTTTGGGTCGGCGACGACTTCCTGGGACGTCGCACTAATTCGACCTGAGTATGGGATGCCGCGCAAGCTGGATGGAGTTCGGGGCGTGACATCCCGGTTTGAATTGGTATCAGAGCCAGGTTAGCTTGATCTAAGGTGATCGAAGCCTGGAGTGATAAGGAGAGGAGACCCAGGATAGTTGTAGCTGACTAGGGAAACCTTAGTGAGCCATAGATGTGCCTAGTGCTACACATAGTTCCAGACTGCTTGTTGTGGTTGCTGGTTGAATTGAGTGTTCTAATGATTGAGTGCAGGTGCGTCTAGACCTAAGGTATGTGTTTGAACCTCATTGATGGTGTTGTGGTGTTGTGACGATGGTTGCCTGCTAAGTGGATTATTGTCGTAATTCTCTGCCTAGGACTAGATTGATCTAGTTGGCCTAGGTTACTAATTCCTTGATGGAATTATAGCAGGTAGTAGAGTGGTAGAAAGCTGGTACGATGAGCAGCGAAGGAAGAAGTGTAGGAAGAGTCCCAAGAGGGGGCGCAGGAAGGGGAACTGGAGGTCGAGGTCGTGCTCAAGCTAGAGCAGTAGAAGACCTTGGATTGGGTGCTAGAGCGATAGAAAACCCTGGAATTGATGTTAGAGCTGCAGTGGATCCTAGAGTTGATGTTAGACCTGCAGAGGATCCTTGAATGGAAGCGGTCATGAGGACCCTAGAACATATCGGTAATCTGATAGGCCAGTAGACTCAGGAACGAGCTGCTACGATTGCCCAAGCTGCCGAGGCCGCTGTTGAAATCAACAATAATAATGGAAATCAAGGGCAGGGGCAAGTGAATGTGAATAGACCAATGCATCAATTGGTCGAGCAGTTTATGAAGTTGAACCCGCCTAAGTTCTCTGGAAAATGTGACCTTGAGGCTGCACCTAGATGGGTAGAGGGACTCGAGAAGGCTTTTGAGGTATTAGAGTGCAATGATAATGAGAGGGTAATTCTGGCGGTATATCAATTGCAGGACAATGCAAACGATTGGTGGAAAGCCACCAAAGATAGGGTTTTTCCGGAAGGTACAGCATGGACTTGGGCTGCTTTTACTGAAAGTTTTTATGAGAAGTATTTCTGAGCCAGTGCCAGGGAAAGAAAGTTAGCCGAATTTATGAGACTCCGCCAAGGCCAGATGACGGTAGATCAGAATGAGGCGGAATTTACGAGGTTATCTAAGTTTGCGCTGAGAATGGTAGAACATCCTGATGATAAGGCGCAAAGATTTCGGGACGGATTGAAGGCTGATATTTGCAGCCAGTTGTTACTGGTAAACCTGAAGACTTATAAGGAAATATTTGATAGGGCTCAAGTTCTTGAGCGGGATCAGGTAGATAGAGTCGCCGCTTCTGGATCGAGGTACATTTCGGCTAGGGACAATAGGATTCTTGGGAAGAGACCGATGTCGGGAAATCAGTATTTTGTCCCTTTGAGTAGGAGGAATATTGGGAAGTCGAATCGTTACCAGGGCGTTGTATGCCAGTCATGTGGGGGAAGACATGGGGCTGGACCCTGTCCGAGTAGGAATACGGTATGTTACAGATGTGGTGGAATGGGCCATCAAGCGAAGAACTGCCCTAATAATAGACAGGCTAGACCGCCAGCATTACCGCCGCCATTCAGAGTTGGAAATCAAGTTGGACCGCCTGTACCCCCGAACCAGAATAGGCCGCCAATCCAAGGCCGAGTTTATGCAATGGCTAGAAGGGAAGCGGAAAATGCGCCAGGCGTGATCACAGGTATGGTTTCTCTCTGTGATCATGCTGCATATGCTTTATTTGATCCGGGGGCATCACATTCATTTGTGTCTGATCAATTTGTTAAATTGACTGGTATGGAGCCGCGATTACTTGATGTTATGCTATATGTTACCACCCCATTGAATGATAAGATTTTAGTTTTGTTGGGGTGCCCGGACTGTAAGATTGTGATTTGTGATAGGGAAGAGAGAATTGATTTAGCAGTCCTAGCGATGTATGACTTCGATGTGATAGTAGGAATGGACTGGCTAGTTAAACAGAGGGCAGTAATGGATTGTGGTAGCAGGGTGATCCAATTTAATCCTGTTGGACATCCGGAATTCAAATTTGAAGGAAATCTAGGAGGGACATCGATTCCTTGGATTTCGTCACAGGAAATGACGAAATTGTTGGACGAAGGATGTGAAGGCTTTCTAGCGGTTGTAGTTGATTCGACGATTGAGGGGCCGAGGCTAGAGGATATAGCCGTGGTGCGCGATTATGTCGATGTCTTTCCTCAGGAATTGCCGGGATTGCCACCAGAACGGGAAGTGGAGTTTGTGATCGAGTTGGCACCTGGGACGGAGCCAATCTCAAAGGCACCTTACAGAACGTCGTTATCAGAGTTGAAGGAATTAAAGGTGCAAATACAGGAATTATTGGACAGAGGATTTATTCGTCCAAGTGCGTCTCCATGGGGAAGGCCGGTTTTGTTTGTGAGGAAGAAAGATGGGTCACTGAGGTTGTGTATTGATTATCGGCAATTGAATCAAGTGACCATCAAGAATAAATATCCTTTGCCGAGAATTGATGATCTGTTTGATCAGCTGCAAGGGGCTTCGGTGTTCTCTAAGATTGATCTGAGAACAGGATACCACCAATTGAAGATTAGAAAAGAGGATATACTGAAAACGGCATTTAGGACGAGGTATGGTCATTACGAGTTTACAGTAATGCCGTTTGGTTTGACGAATGCCCCTGCTGCGTTTATGGATTTAATGAATAGAGTGTTTAAGGAATTCTTAGACCAATTTGTCATAGTCTTTATAGACGACATATTGGTGTGTTCGAAGAGTCCTGAGGAGCATAAATTCCATATGAGCAAGGTTTTGCAGACTTTAAGAGAGAACGCACTGTACGCTAAGTTTAGCAAGTGCGAGTTCTGGCTTAATCGAATTGCTTTTCTCGGACATGTGATCTCAGGAGATGGAATTTTGGTAGATCTGACAAAGATTGAGGCCGTAATGGAATGGCCGAGACCAACGGCAGTAACGGAAGTTCGAAGCTTTTCGGGTTTAGCTGGATATTATAGATGCTTCGTAGAAGGATTTTTGACGATAGCAACACCGTTGACATATTTGTTGAAAAAGGAAACGAGGTTTGAATGGACAGATAAATGTGAAAGGAGTTTCCAAGAGTTGAAGTATAGATTGACGACGGCACCGGTGTTGACTATTTCGTCGGGACCTGGAGGGTACGAGATATATAGTGATGCGTCGTTGAAAAGGTTGGGATGTGTATTGATGCAACATGGGCGAGTGGTAGCCTATGCATCAAGGCAGTTGAGGCCACATGAATTGAATTACCCGACGCATGACCTAGAGTTAGCCGCAATAGTGTTTGCCCCGAAGATTTGGCGACATTATCTATGCGAGGAGAGATTTCAGATTTATACCGACCATCAGAGCATCAAGTATTTATTTTTGCAAA